>NW_025063098.1:0-1317500 GCF_018153295.1 Drosophila grimshawi
GCATTTGCAGACATATCGATACTCAATTATCGTATGCCACAACCAAAAGTGAGATTTAAAGGGCCACATTGCTGAAAAGCGGGAAGAAGTTGGCAGGGTCAGCAACGTGGGAGGACATTCTCCGCAAGGTGGCGCGTTTAAGCTTAGGGACGAGAACACATGTGGAAAAGAAAAAAAAAACGCAGTGAGGCAGGTCGTGGTCCATAGCGCTTAAATTTGTGTGCCGTACGGATCGACGGGTGAAGTACATTTAGGAGTGCCTTGACCCTCCATATTCGATAGACCGTGTGAAGCCAAATTCGGCGTAAGTGTGTCTGTTTGAATAAATGTTGTGCTGCGCTAATTTTGTGGGTTATGTTTAGGTGGCCGACGGCAGGTCACGCCGCAATTGTGCAATTTATGTCACATGCTCCGAAGTTGATGCAACAACGACCTGGCCGTCGCGCAAAGATTGCTGGATACGCCCTCGAAGCTACTGCGAGGAAACACTGGGCGAATACACCATCCCCTGATTTTGGCAGCGCGCAAGCGCACCGACGGTATTTCTTCAGCCGGTGAGTGCGTTCCGATGTGGAATAAGTGCCATCGGGATAAGCCTTTAGTAACCAGCCGCGTAGCTCGAGCGCAGTACGCGCGATCGACCCAGGGTTCAAATTAAATTACAAATTGTAAAAAGAAAAAAAAACGACAAAAAGAAACACATGTCAAGAAAAAAGGGGTGCGAGTTGACTGCGCGCATGTGAGCAGTGCTCCAGCACGCCCACCCATACTCCAGTATATTTATGTAAATGTGAATGTTAGATTAAGCAAATTTGTTGAATGTTGTGTTAAGTTATTCGTTATTTACGTTACTGTATTTATTTATTCATGCATCTAATAATTATTTAAATTTCTAAGTTGACCGTGTTCGTCAACAAAATCCGGCGTCCGGATTTTTGCCAAATTGCAGAATCCATTTCTTTTTGCACGAGCCCCCCCATACACCGAATACTTATATTGGAGCTCTAATAGGGTAGGATAGGGATTGAGGACCACCTAAAGTAACAGTCATATTTGTTCCATTTTTTTTTATTTTGGTATTATCGGATTTGGCAAGATTCCCGATTTAAATTCAAAATTGAATAGCCGTTGCAGAATACAACGCTACCTAGCGGCGTATTTAGTAATTAATACTTCATAGCATGTAATGTTTGTTAATAAATTGTAAGGAAATAACGATGATCTGTGAGTAAGTTAAATACAGGGGAGAATCACCGGGAGCATGGAATAAATTAGTCGTCAACCACAATAAGGGCGATGGGCAATTCGAATCCGTGCAAGCCCATTGCAGGAAGGGCGGGTACGTCGTGGCCATAAACACCAGGCCCGTCAGCTGTTTCGTTTGTTTTTGTGTGTGCATGTAGGTCTTTTATGTAGTGTTGTGCAGGTCGAGTTTTTTTTGTTGTCTGTACCGTCCACGGGCAGGGTTGGAGTTACCCACCTCTGGGAATACTGAGCTAGCCGAGGTTGCCCACTGCGAAACACTGGACGTGTTACAAGAATGGCGCCCAATGGATTTTTTTGAAATCATCAAGATCGCGAGAACCGTGGTTTAAGAAGCAGGTTCAAGCGATCAGCGCATGCGAGATGAAATCAAAAAACCGGAAATTATAAATAAACCGAAAAGGCGAGTCCTCGCAGTACGAATGGCTACTCTTCGCGCCGTACGAAACCGCGACTTACTATGGAGAAGATGCTCTCAAAGCAATTGCGCGGTGGAGGCGACCCTGAGAGTACCCTGAAGTCTTGTTTTAAGTGTTAGTGCTAGGTTTAAATGGGAAAGAAAATTGCAAGGGTGGCTTGTTCGTTCAAAATGAGCAGTTCAATTGCACCATGCATAGGGTTTTTTCTTTATTAAAATAGTATGCACATACGGGTAAAGTTTTGTTAGAATTTTTGTTAAGTGTGTTTCCGCTAACTTGGGTGTCGACAGCGAGACTCTGTTAGGATAGAGTGACCCATGGTACAATAGAGATGTAACCATGCGCTGCACTCTACCGATGGACATCGTGTCGGCAAACAAATTTGACCGGAAACGTGCCCAAAAGGACTTAATCAACTGGGGACCGTCAGCAAAGCTGACGATCGAACCAGTTAATGTCTTCATAAAAAATTTTTGTTTGTCTGTTTGAGCGTGAACAGTTTGGCTAACGACGTAGGTTGGAATGACGATTAGTACCGGCTAAAGGTGATTCTCCCTTATAAGTTTGATTGTTAAAGTACTTGAGTTATATTGCGTGTTGTGTTATTGTCTTGTCGTTATTTATCAGTTAATAGTTTAGGTGATAATATTAGGAATAAATTTAGTTATGACGGGAAGGGAAACCAAGGAGATGGAAGCGAGTCATTCCTATCAGTTGCGGTCAGGGGGCAACAGCGTTGCGCACTCCGATTCTTGGGAAGTCGCGGGGGCAGGAGTAATGGGGGGCATCGGATTAGTAAGATCCCCTGTAAGACCATTAGCTCCAGTTACCGACTTTAACTTGCCACGAGAAGACCGCGACGCGGTTAGACAGCCCGAGGCAGCAGTGGACACCGAGATAGCGTCTGCGATTAACGTTGCGATTTTGCAAGCTCAGGAAACCTACAGGCAGTCAATGGACACAGGGATAGCGAAAGCATTGCGGGAGGAAGTGCGTCTAGGGTTTCAAGAAATGCTGAAAGCTATAAACGATATAGTAAGACCGACGCCACCACCCGTGATTCGTAGCCAGGCGCCAACGGAAACTGCTAGTGCTGAGTCTGGTCAACAGCAAAAGCCACATCAGGGGGCTATCCCAAAATCACGCTCGACCACCAAACCACCTCCTAAGCCGCCGACAAAGCCAGAGAGGTCAACCACCTCAAGCGGACTAAGTCGTGCTTGTGAGTGGGAATGGCGCAACCCAGGTCCGGACCAGAGGCAACGGGAAAATAACCGAAGCAGAAATATCAGACAGGCGTCGACAATTGAAGGAAATCGGGGAAGTGCGAACCATCGTCGTCCGAATATCGAGCATCACTCAGGTCGACCTTGGGTCAAGATGGATAAGTGGGAAGTGTCATTCGACGGCTCGAATGACAGAGGGTCCGTGGAGGATTTCGTTTTTAAGGTGGAATACCTAAAGAGACAATTCCAGTGTCCGTGGGACGAAATCCTCAGCAACTTCCACGTGCTAGTAAAGGGGCGAGCCCGAGAATGGTATTGGCTCCACGTGAGGCAACGACCAATATACTCGTGGGATGAACTCCGAAAGGCGCTCTTTGCAAGGTTTCGCGGAAGTTGGGACGACGTCGATCGCTTGCAAGAAATGAGGCAGCGTCAACAACTCCCTGGGGAATCGGTAAACGACTTTATTCAGTCGATGACGAGTATGGCCTCCCGATTAGAAATACCGTTGCCAGAGCCTAAACTGATAAAGTTGATCAAAAAAGGCCTGAGAGATTCGGTTGGGAGATACATCTATGCAATGGATGTATACTCTGTTGATCACCTGCGGGAAGAGTGTAACGAGGTTGAATCAAGCTTGGGACAGCGTGGTTCTCGTTTAGCATATGGTACGCAGGCAAAATACGCGGGACCAGGTAAAAACGTTAGTGCCATATGTGACGATCTCGAGGAGAAAGCCAAAGTCGAGCCGGAGGTCGACGAGATTCGGGTGAAATCGTCAAGTCCAAGGCCTGGATGTTGGAACTGTAGCCAGCAGGGACACGACTGGAGGAATTGCTTAGATAAGCAGCGAAGGGTTTTTTGCTACCGTTGTGGGAGACCGGACGCACTTGCTCCTAAATGCCCAGATTGTGGGGGAAACGGACGAGTGGGCGTGACCAGACCGGGAGAGGCGCGCTCACGAACGACTCCCACTCAATAATTGTTAATACACCAACAAAGAGTACCGCTAGTATAAATTGCAAGCATAGTAGGAAATTAAGGCAGCTACCTTATGAAGAGAGGTAAAGGTCATATTTGATAGCTAGGAATAAGATTTTTGAGGAACGGAAGCTTGATGGGATGCGATTAGTGAAGCATAGGGTAAAGAAGGTGCGCGAACGATTCACGAAGCGACGCTTGGTGAAAAGACAAGTAGTGGAATCGGTCAAGAGAGGAGATAGTCGAGACTCGAGGCTGTTTGCCGAGGTCAGCATTGAAGGTAAGCAAATTGCGGGACTTTTGGATACCAGTGCCTCAGTGAGTATTTTGGGGCGTGGCTCTCGTGAGTTTCTGGCCGAGATCAAAGTTCCCGTGAAGCGTTATGTGTCTAGCGTGAGAACCGCTTCTGGGGTGGACCGATCCATTATAGGCCGGGTACACACAAGAGTCACATACGGAGAAAAAGAGGAGGATATGACGTTTTACATTTGTCCGTACCTCGAACAGCAGGCATATTTTGGCATAGATTTCTGGCGAGTTTTTGGATTAGCTCCTGATGTATTGGGATCAATGGAAGCGCAAATCTCTGAAGAATCGAAGCCAAATTTAGTTGAAGCAATCGAGCATTATGTAGAAGAAAAAACTCTAGAACCGGAGGTGGATGTTTGGGAGTTGAACGAGGAGCAAAAGAGTCGATTAGAAACCGTAAAAGCAGAGTTCTTGTCCTTTGAAAACGCAGGATTGGGGAAAACAACAGCACAAACACATAAGATAGCACTGGTCGAAGGGGCTATTCCGGTGAAGGACCGACACTATACGCTGTCCCCGGCGATGGAGGAAGTAGTTTGTGGCGAGGTGGACAAGATGTTGGCCCTGGGAGTTATCGAAGAAAGCGATAGAAGCGTAACGCTGTCACCGTCAAGGACGCTTATCCACTTCCATCCATCGAGGGGATACTTTCGCGTATCGATCAGACCTACTATATTTCTAGCGTAGATCTGAAATTCGCATTCTGGCAAATAGAGTTGGACGAAAGCAGCAAAGCATACACGGCGTTTACGGTGCCTGGCCGCCCACTCTACCAGTTCGTCGTAATGCCTTTCGGACTGTGTAACGCCGCTCAAAGACTTTGCCGTTTAATGGATAGGGTTATACCGTCACTGCTTAGGTCCAATGTGTTCGTGTACTTGGATGATTTGCTGATTATAGCTCCGGACTTTAACACACATATGAAATATTTGGGACTCGTGGCGCAGAAACTAAAAGAGGCCAATTTGACAATTGGATTAAAAAAATCTAAGTTCTGTTTCAAGAGTCTGAAATATCTAGGGTTTATAGTAGGGGGAGGGACTTTGCGGACCGATCAAGACCGCGTGATTGCAATACAAAGGATTCCGAATCCCAAATCCGCTAAGGAAGTGCGCAGCTTTTTAGGAACAGCCGGGTGGTATCGCCGATTCATCAAGAATTTCGCAGAAATAGCAGCACCACTGACGGATACACTAAAGGGGTGTCAAAAAGGGAAGTTTAAGTTGAGTGACGAGGCAGCAGATGCGGTACGAAGGTTGAAAGAGGCGCTTACATCCGCCCCAGTACTAGTACATGCTGACTTTTCGCGGAGGTTTTACGTCCAATGTGATGCGTCACATTACGGTGTTGGGGCTGTACTGTTCCAAGTTGATTCCGAGGGCAATGAGAGACCGATAGCATTCTTTTCCGCCAAGATGGATAAACACCAAGCAAACTACTCGGTGACGGAGAAAGAATGTCTCGCCGCGGTGTTAGCTGTCGAAAGGTTCAGACCCTACATCGAGATGATGCCGTTCACTGTGATTACAGACCACGCAAGTCTCAAATGGCTTATGTCCTTGCGTGACCTAAACGGACGTTTAGCGAGGTGGTCGTTGCGCCTGCAACGTTTCGATTTTCAAATCGAACACCGAAAAGGGGCTGACAACGTCGTCGCCGACACTCTATCTCGCAACGTAGCTGAACTAGCGCTTGACTTGAACCGAATGCTAGGTTTCCAGACAGTCGAATTCGAGTCCGCAGAATACAAAGAGATTGTGGCGGAGGTCATTAGAAATCAGGATCGACTACCGGATTTGTGCGTTGAGGACGGACTGTTGTACAAACGAACCGGGTTTACAAGAATGGAAGACGAAGTCGAGGGTACTTTGTGGAAGTTATGGGTGCCCGAATCTCTTACTTCAACGCTCATAGAACAAGCTCACGTAGACGCAAAGGCTTCCCATGGAGGCGTAACGAAAACTCTCCATCGGTTACGGAGACAATTCTACTGGCCCAACATGGCGGTTCAAGTTCGTGAATACGTTAGGGAATGCGTGGCGTGCAAAGAAACGAAGGCTTCGAACCAAAGGATGCAAGTGTCCATAGGGCAGGAAGTTAAGACCGAACGACCCTTTCAGAAATTGTACATTGACTTTTTGGGAAAGTACCCACGGTCAAAAAGAGGTCATGCATGGGTCTTCGTAGTCGTCGATCACTTTTCGAAATTTACGTTTCTGAAGGCCATGAAAGACGCTACGGCAGACAACGTGGTGGAATTCCTGATTAACGAGGTTTTCTTTAAATTCGGTGTCCCTGAAACCATCCATTCGGATAACGGTCGACAATTCGTTTCCAAGAAGTTCGAAAATATGGCCGAAGCTTTCGGGATCTCCCACATGAGAACGGCCATATATTCCCCTCAAAGCAATGCAGCCGAGCGCGTGAATCGAACGGTGCTTGCAGCAATCCGCGCGTATTTGGAACAAGATCATAGAGAGTGGGATCACTTCTTACCAGAAATTGAGGTTGCGATTCGTAATGCTGTCCATTCGGCAACCGGGGTGACACCATTTTTTGCGGTTTTTGGACAGCAGATGTATTTAAATGGAGCCAGTTACAAGCTCGCACGGAAGCTACGGTCGATGGGTGAACACTCCATCTCCGATTTAGAAACGCAGGACAAGATCCGAATAGTTCAAGATCAGGTGAGGCTGCATCTGCACAAAGCGTTTGAACGCAGCCGGCAACAGTACGACAAGCGGGCTCGGAAGTTTCACGCTGTGCCAGGCCAAGAAGTTTATAGGCGGAATTTTGTGCTGAGCGACTTCAGCAAGGCCTTCAACGCGAAATTCGCAAAAAAATTTCGCAAGTGCAGGATTGTTAGAGCCGTAGGAAACAACGCGTATGAGGTAGAGGATCTAAACGGAAGATCGCTAGGGGTCGTCCATGCTAAAGATCTTCGGATTTAACGGGGATATAGCGTGGGTGTGGCCTACGTTGGGCGAGGTTCACAATGGGCAACGGTCGGAGCAGACGGAGGAAATGCGACGACAATTTTGATCGTTCAAGCGGGCGCCTAACTTTAAATTCTCGTGTGTTGTTGCATTTGCAGACATATCGATACTCAATTATCGTATGCCACAACCAAAAGTGAGATTTAAAGGGCCACATTGCTGAAAAGCGGGAAGAAGTTGGCAGGGTCAGCAACGTGTGAGGACATTCTCCGCAAGGTGGCGCGTTTAAGCTTAGGGACGAGAACACATGTGGAAAAGAAAAAAAAACGCAGTGAGGCAGGTCGTGGTCCATAGCGCTTAAATTTGTGTGCCGTACGGATCGAATGGTGAAGTACATTTAGGAGTGCCTTGACCCTCCATATTCGCTAGACCTTGTGAAGCCAAATTCGGCGTAAGTGTGTCTGTTTGAATAAATGTTGTGCTGCGCTAATTTTGTGGGTTATGTTTAGGTGGCCGACGGCAGGTCACGCCGCAATTGTGCAATTTATGTCATATGCTCCGAAGTCGATGCAACAAGGACCTGGCCGTCGCGCAAAGATTGCCGGATACGCCCTCGAAGCTACTGCGAGGAAACACTGGGCGAATACACCATCCCCTGATTTTGGCAGCGCGCAAGCGCACCGACGGTATTTCTTCAGCCGGTGAGTGCGTTCCGATGTGGAATAAGTGCCATCGGGATAAGCCTTTAGTAACCAGCCGCGTAGCTCGAGCGCAGTACGCGCAATCGACCCAGAGTCCAAATTAAATTACAAATTGTAAAAAGAAAGAAAAACAAAAAAAAGAAACACATGTCAAGAAAAAAAGGGTGCGAGTCGACTGCGCGCATGTGAGCAGTGCTCCAGCACGCTCACCCATACTCCAGTATATTTATGTAAATGTGAATGTTAGATTAAGCAAATTTGTTGAATGTTGTGTTAAGTTATTCGTTATTTACGTTACTGTATTTATTTATTCATGCATCTAATAATTATTTAAATTTCTAAGTTGACTGTGTTCGTCAACAAAATTCGGCGTCCGGATTTTTGCCAAATTGCAGAATCCATTTCTTTTTGCACGAGCCCCCCATACACCGAATACTTATATTGGAGCTCTAATAGGGTAGGATAGGGATTGAGGACCACCCAAAGTAACAGTCATATTTGTTCCATTTTTTTTTATTTTGGTTTTATCGGATTTGGCAAGATTCACGATTTAAATTCAAAATTGAATAGCCGTTGCAGAATACAACGCTACCTAGCGGCCTATTCAGTAATTAATACTTCATAGCATGTAATGTTTGTTAATAAATTGTAAGGAAATAACGATGATCTGTGAGTAAGTTAAATACAGGGGAGAATCACCGGGAGCATGGAATAAATTAGTCGTCAACCACAATAAGGGCGATGGGCAATTCGAATCCGTGCAAGCCCATTGCAGGAAGGGCGGGTACGTCGTGGCCATAAACACCAGGCCCGTCAGCTGTTTCGTTTGTTTTTGTGTGTGCATGTAGGTCTTTTATGTAGTGTTGTGCAGGTCGAGTTTTTTTTGTTGTCTGTACCGTCCACGGGCAGGGTTGGAGTTACCCACCTCTGGGAATACTGAGCTAGCCGAGGTTGCCCACTGCGAAACACTGGACGTGTTACAAACTATAGTTATTTCTAATCTAAATCTCAGTTTGGATTTTTATAAAATTTAGTAAAACTATGTCGAATTTTCAGGGAATCGTTTTCTATAACTGTACATTGAGAAATTTTTATAATAGCCTTTTTCTTACTTATATTATTATTAAACATTACTATTTTTAGAATTTAGTTTGAACAAGTCGTTAAAAGGCACTTCCATTGAGATGGTTAACATGTATGGTAATCAGACATTTATCGATAATAATGCTAATGTAGATAATAATGTGATTTTAGCGTTTTACACAAATTGAGTTTTCACTTTTAAAAAGGTAATTCCAGAAGGTGTACAAGTTTGCCAATGGTCGACGCATTTAAATGGCTTCAATTTTTGAAAGTTTAATCGGTCTACTTTCAACGAGATAGTTTTTCCCCCAACTTCAGCGTCGAAATCCAAAGTCGTTCATCATGGCAAATGAGCACCCATCCAGCAAGACGCATGCATATCAAATGGTCTCCTGCTCAATTAATATTTGAATGCTCTGCTTAGATTGGTTGGTACCCCAAATTTCAGCTGATTAAGTGGTGTTTTGTTACCGTTCACTTTTATATAAATGTAAGCGCTCACTTTTTATAACCTGAACATATTAAAGATTGTAAACAATCAAGCAAGTAGACAGTAGGAAGCATCTCCTCTCATTTGTGATTAATTCGATAATTTAATCGATCACTTTTATTTTGAATAACATCGCAATACATTATAGTCTGCTTAGTGATGTAAGCGAACACTATTTTGAAAATGTAACTACCTAAATCTTACTTTTATTTTATTTATTTAATGTAAACTAAATGCAGACCACAAACTTTAAAAGTTGAAAATTTCACAATTGTTTTTAAATTTTCAATAAAATTGCTTAAATTAAATCCTTAATTAGTGGATTGGATTGTAAAACACAAAAATCTCATTAGATAAAAATAAATAGTTAATTTAAAATTGAACAAATAATATAAAATATAGAATATCTCGCGGTATTAAAATGTAAACTAGTCCAACCCAATCAGTGGATTGGTGAAGTCTAGTAAAAAACTATTCCGACCAAAAATGTTAATGATTACATATTAATAATATACAAGCAGAGGAATTTGAAGAGTAACGATAAAGAAGCAGAGGGAGAAACAGACAGATATAGAAGGGATTGGTAAATATCTGAACCTGTGCAATTATGTAAATTTTCCGCAGTTAAGCACTCTTACTGATTAACCAGAGATATGTTAAAATTACAAATTTATTTAAATAAAGAGAAAATTCTGCAGAGTATACGTGACATAAGGCATTGTAAGATTTCAAAATGACATCAACAGAATTATGCAAATCGTCATCAGTATTAGATATTTCTATAAGTTATATTTTATTTAAGAAAGCAGTAGTCAATCTCTTTGCCGGCTGGTTCGGATCTTCATAATAGACAACTGGCATAAGAACAATTTCTAGATAGACGAGTCCTTGTGTGAAAAGTATTTTTTGAATAAGTTGTAATCTAAACTATATTTCATACAACTTAATTAGTTAGGTAAATGTTTTGGTTATTTCACGGTCTGATCAGTTCCAAGATTATCGGTTTTCGGTTACCGGTTTTAAAAATATATAATTTTGAATTTCGCGAAAAAGTTTCGGTTTCTCTTTGATTCCCTGCATTGAATACAAGATTCAATAAAATTAGGGCAGTGACTTTGAACTTCTTACGTAATAGGAGAAACAGTTAACCTTTAGTTTCCCTCTGACCTTGCGGCTTCATTATACCGGTATACCTCAAGAAAATATTCTGTATGTGGGCTAATTAGATTCTGAAGCGTGACATCTTTTACAAACAGAAGTAATGACGTGACGAAATCAACGATGGATCTCAGCACCTTTATTATGCAGAGTCAATGAGATTTTTATTCAAATCATAATTAGTTTCTTTGCTATGTAGACAAATAAAGATAATAAGACAAAAGACAGATTTCTCAGTGAATTCCATTTATAACGGTCCCATAGAAACTAGATTATTAAAAGTAAATTTTTAAAATATGTGTTTGTCTGCGCAAAAAATTCTATATGATTTGTGCTTGAAGTATAAAAGTGATCGGTTCTTTGGCGAAAGGTAGCATTAGCTTTCGAACCATGAAATCGAAGATATCAATCGTCTGCTTTGGTAAGTCACATTATTGGATATATTCGATTAGAGAGCCAAAATACTTAAAATATCCTTCTTAGGCTTAACCATTTTCGGTTTGGTAAGAGACATAAAATGTGGTAAAGAAACCGGAAGATTTGTCGTTCATTCGACGGCTCAAGGGCCAGCTCCTGCACCTGTGATTTACAAAATACCAGCACCAGCACCATATCCATATCCGCATCCACCCCATCCAAGTCCACCGGTACAATGTTTTTGTCCCCCCGGGTCCGCCAGGTCCGCCAGGCTTACCTGGTCCACCGGGCTCTCAAGGTTTGTGTACTGATTTGTGGTGAGAATTATAATTTCAGATTTATGATTTATTTTCAGGTGAATCGGGAACACCTGGACATTACGGCCCGAAGGGTGACAAAGGCGATAAGGGGGACAAAGGTCACTTTGGACCAGCTGGCATACCTGGACCCCAGGGTCCACCCGGTTATCCAGGAAATAAAGGTTGGCATGGGCCGGCGCCCGCGCCTCCTTACCCACAACCCCCTCCAATAATAATACCAATTCCCGTGCCGGGAAAAGGTCATTATCATCCTGGTGGTCCTGGTGGCTACCCAGGATATCCGGGACACCCAGGGTATCCAGGGTATCCGGGTTACCCAGGCTATCCAGGGTACAAAGGATATCCACACAAAGGATTTCCACACAAAGGATATCCACACAAAGGGTATCCACACAAAGGGTATCCACACAAAGGATATCCACACAAAGGGTATCCGCATAAGGGACACCCAGGATATCACCACCCAGGATATCACCACCCAGGCTGTCATCACCCAGGCTATTGCCACCCAGGACATCCACATCCACATCCACAACCGCCAGGACCAACACCTCCAGATTTAGGACCTCCACCTTTAGAGGACGCAACCTTTGACTGGGATCAATGGGATGAGCGAATACACCTAATTGAGGGCGACAATGACATGGAAGATTTCGAAAATCTCAATGATGAAAATACTTTGGATCAAGACTTTATGAAAGAATCAGCGGGTCAGCGTTACTCCACAGAATCTTTGTCCGACGATGTTGAATTGGTTGAAAATATGACTGATAATGATGATATGAGTAACGAAGACGGTTTGGAATCTAACAATGTATCAGAAAATGAACAAAATAATCAGCCCGAATCCTATACAGACGATTACAGTGAAGACAACCAGCCAGTTGAGAATAATGATGCGCAAGAGCGGAGCATCACAGGGCCAATTATCTTAGCAATTAGTACGCCTCGTAACCCATTTCACTCCTTTCGTACGATAAAACCTATAAATAAAAATTAACTGGATAAAAAAAGAGTTACGCCTAAGTCCAAGGATCTCAAAGTGCATAACCCCTGAACATTATTTATTTATAAAGTTGTTCCCATCAAAAAGATGCTCTTCTGTTCTTATAGATACACAAGCACTAATTGAGCTACTCACAAAAAAACTTCTTTATGAGGCTGTTTACAACATAGTTTAGTTTAGTTTTTAGTTCGAAAGATGCTAATACTTTAATTATTAAATTAATAATTTAAAGGTTTGTCCGACCGTGAGTCATTCGTCTGTGGCACTGTAAGCAAACTAGTTTCTCAGATAATATTTATGACTCGCAAAGATCGAATCACTACTTCATATTTCTGCAATATTTGAGAATTTTTTCAAAATTATATTTTATTTTATATAGGAGAAGGGGACTCCCGTCTACATGTGTATTTTTTTAACTAAGGATCAAAGGTAATTAAGCTATCAATAAATTATGCTAATTTAATATTAATTAATTAACTCGCAATTGTGACGTAAGTTCTTATTTTACCTAGCAAAACTACAACAACCAAGCCAATTCTTATCTTGAACTATTGACTAAAACTTAAATTGTCAGAAAAGTCTATCCAGATTATACCGTCGTTCGACACTTGAATCGTACTGAGACATGTTGTATACTAATATGTAGGCAAGTTTCAATATTTTGTGCCTAATTTTACAGTGTCCTCTTGTAATTCATACCTAAACTGCTAGAAATTGGCTAATATTATTTAAAAATATAAAGAAAAGTATAAATCGAAATGAATATGAACATTCAAAAATTAATGAATATTATTACTTTTAATCCACAACCCACGCATCACTTAACCATTGTGTTATATATAATATTTTAAATATTAGTCGATATTTTTTGCTCGAGTCAAAGGTTAATATGGCTTCATTTTTTTTGAGGAACTGAAAAAATTCCATTAGTTAATTCTGGATATATCAAGCACAAGCCAAACCATTTTTGACAACGGATTTTTTTCTTACAAATTTAAATTCAAACACATTTATGTTAGCATATTGTGAAGTTCATACAATATAATAAATAAATTAATAAACATGAAGCGGTGGATCAAATATGCATCTTTTACGTTCAAAATTGCTTAAGGGTATAATTTATCAGAGAAGTTTTCTAGAAACTGATTTGCATTGCACACGACCAATTTCAAAAGAAAGAATATTTAATTTTTATTCATATTTCTTTACATTTATTCAAATGATAACATAAATGTTGCCTTGTTATCACTTTCTGTTATTCTGTTTTGTTTTGGCTCTTCATTGTGATTTGAGTATCACATATGTATATGGTTATGATTATGGTATGTAAATAATCAAAATAACTAAACTAGATACACTTTGAAAGCCAATAAAAAAAAACAAAGAAAATCATTAATCAACCAATTTGTAAATTAATAAAACAAAAAAAAAAGAAAACAAAAAAGTTGCCATTTAAATGTCAAATAGTTCTTGAAGAGAAAGATCAGAAGAAAACTATCATTCTTATGCAAATGACATTGTTCTCAAATAATTTGTGTTGATTGTTAGAATATATGCTTAATATACTTTTACTTCTGTTTGCTATAATAAATATCATTTTTTATACTCTGATCCCATTCAAAATGTGTGAAATTCCATTTCATGAAATCTTAATCAGCAAAAACCAGTATTTAAAATATTTGTAGAATAACTATAAGATTCCAGAAAGCCTTAATATAGGTGTATTTATCACTCAGAAAAAAATGTTGTTCAGTGTGTTAAACTGATCCATAATTAATGGTTATCAAAACATTTCTAACTTCGACTCCGATGCCGACTTTTATAACTGGGTTAAGGATAACTTCGAAATGAAGTTAAGATGAACATGATTATTATTAGCATTACTTGCTCAATTAAATTATACTTCTATACGTATTACATGAATTAATTATTTTATTAAACGTTTGCAGGTGCATTGAAGGGGCCGCATTCTTGATCGGCATGTCTGACGGAGTCGATATTACCACGTACCATAAAGAAGATTTGATCAAAAAATTGAATAAATTTGTGCTGTATTCTATCTTATTTTTTAATTTTTGTGGTCTGCACATGGTTTTTTCTGTATGTGTATAATGCTGCAGCACCTAAAATGTATTTTGATCCCCTGTCAGTCAGCTGGGATAAACAGTTTTATTAAAATGGATAATAATAATATGGTTTTCTTATATAGCGATATGATTTATTTATGTACATAAAGAGGGGACAATATAATACATGGAGTTTGATTTTACAATCTTTAAGTTGATTAAACTAATTGTTATTATATTTTGAACTAGTTAAAGACAGATCCGTGTGCACACAATGGAAACGGTCACTTCTTTCCAAACAGAACTGAGTGATCTGCAGAGGCATGTATAGTTTGATCGACCCATTTCGTGAGGTCAACTTGCGGAATATTCGAGCATGGCATAATAGGGTTCCTAGTAAAGGGGCATGGATTATTATTGATGTCAATACTTTTTTTTTAATGGTACTTACGATCCCGAAATAGTTTTAAATGCAGCAGGCTGCATCGAACCAATATTGTTGCCATTGTCACAGAGCAAACGAGCCATGCTTGCCTTGCGCAGTTCCACCAATTGATCTAATTAAGATGTTGAACAATTACATAATTGATCAATGCTTGGAATGCCAACTAATACCTGGAGTGAACCCGCTGATTTTGTCGCCATTCTCGAAGAAGAAACGATCGCCGACTCGAGTTCTATAGAACTGTTCCGTCAGGATGCAAAGGAAAGTGGGACCGGCCAATGCCCCAGCCACATGTGCCTCAAGAGAGCCACCAACAGTCAGGTCCACATCCTCGTGACTATCATAGAGCGATCTGAGTGTATTAATTATCTGCGGACTGATCAGATCACCAAAGTCCTCCCAGGACTGTGCCCGCTTCATGCCACAGAATTCTCTCATATCATTATACGATGCAAGTCCATGATCACGATTCCGCTGAATATCCAATGAACGCAAATCGGAGCCGAATGGCATATTGCGTCTAAATAGAAAATGCTTAATCTATATAAATTAAAAATTACAAAATAAAATTACTTTTAATACATTTTTAATGATAATTATGAATGCAGATAAAATAGTTGGAAATATTTCAAATCTAGCAAAAATAAAATTAAGTTTAATATATTTTTGATGACAATTATATAAACAATAGGTGAGAGTATTTTAAATCTGCCAAAAATAAAATTACGTTTAATAAATTAAATGATAATTATAAATACACAAAAATATAAATGAAAAATAGCTGGGAGTTTTTTAAAATGTGTTTTTTTCTCAAAAATATTAGAGAATAAATTCGTTTCATATGATAATTATAAATAATTATATATGGAGAAAAAGTAATGCGGAAGTATTTCTAATTATTTTTTAAATTATTGAGCTCAAATTCCCATCGCTTACAAAATAAACGCTGAGATGGCAGCGTAATCCATTCGAGATCAACCTCATCAACTCAGTCTAATATTATCAATTTCCATTCATTTTGGTGTGATCAATTTAATTTTTTTTTAATTTTTAATCCGATTGTATGACTGAAGTTAAGTTATTTTTGTAATAGTTGTCTGGACATAGATACCTGTTTATCAAAGTTGATGTCCGTCAGCTCTTCTGGCTGTGTTGCATGACCTCTGGTTAGGGAATCAAAGTTATCGCCAACCTCGAGAATACCAGGGCGATTGAACCAATCGCTAAGAGTTAACGAACCAAGAACTGAGCGCAGCTCGGACAAAAGGCTATAAGCAGAGAAGACGTTACAAATTAACGAGTTTATAGCTGCTAATAATAAAAAAGAGATATCGAGAGATACAGAGTACAAGAAATTGGCATCTCTGATAGGGTGTATAAAAATAGACTTACTCCAATCGACCCTCGATTTGGGAATGGAAGTATCTGAATGCAGCTGTGGCGTGTTCATTTAATACGCTGGGATCGATGCTAGGATTGTAGTCATTCACGTAGCTGCCTCCCGGAGCTTTGAAAATCAGGCTATTCTTCAACATATTCTCCTCGCCCAGGAAAATTGGTAGCCATTCGTAATAGCTTATTTGCTGGTACTGGGCTATGTTGATCTTGCGAGCTTCCTGGAACAGCGTGCGATCGTCAAAGTGAGGATTCAGAGCAGACAGAGCATCGGCAATGCGATTGTGCTCACGGAGCAGTACGGTCTGTAATAAGGCGAGTCCGGGATTTTGATTGACACGTACATCGCCGGCTCGGTAGCAGACTTCATTCGGATCGATGGCATCGCAGTCTCCGGTTATGTTACGGGACAAGGGTAGCCATTTGGCGCCATTACGCTCCTCAACAATCATGCGTCCACCCCGGAACTCACGGATGTCGCTATTTTGCTGCATCGAGTTGCCATAGACAAGGGACAGATCCATGTAGGCGGTGACCACGGTCAACTGCTCGGCCGCTCCACCGGTATACTGACAGTTAGAGTCACGATCTGTCAGGGTGCGCACAAAGTTGAGGCATTCCGTGCCGACTTGGGAGTAGGCCGGATCATGGGGAGGCACGATGATGGCAAAGCAGGTCTTATGCGCTGTATCCAAGCCCACCAGTCGTCCATCATCTGTGCAACAGCGCGTCGGATGTTTCTCTGTGTAGGAGTAGACAGCGTAATTTAGAGAATCTGTTACCAAGTGATCAAGTGATCAAGATCGACGTACTGGATTGAGTGCCACCCGCTTGCATGCTCATGTCGTGCGTCATAATCTGGCCCCACTGCATGTTGTGGAGCGTAAACTGCGGATCGGGCACGGACTGCTCACCAAATGCCACAATGGATACCAGTCGAGCACTGGGCAGCTCATTGCCAGTCACGGAACGGGTTGGTGCCGATATTCCATCGGCGTATTTGGGTGTCACAAGACGACCATACCTAAAGGACATGCGTTAGAAGTGGCACAAACATACTGATTGAAACATACACTCATAAACTCATAAAAAAATCTACCTACATTTTAGTAAATCGCCATTTTTTTGATAATTTTTAATATTGAAGAAATATGTCAAATTTCTAAGGTGCTGACTAATTTTTGTTTACCTTGAAAAATTTTTTTGTGACTTATATTATTATCAAAAATTAGTAATTTTTGACATCACATATAACCAAACATTTTATGTAGTTTATATAATTCATATGCTACTTGAAATAAGAGAGAACGTTGCAGTCGTTTGTAACCGACTGCGAAATACCCTGATACCATAAGTTATACCATCTGATAGCAGGTGCCACAGAACAGAAATACGAGAAATACCGATCTCTGAATGAGATTCATTATTAGTGTTCACTACTAGATTCTGAATTTCAGAAATAATATTTTCTTAGAATGCAGGTTTGCATTTGTACTTTTTGGAAATGCATTTCTTAATAAAAATCAAATTTCTAATTTTAAGAATTTTGATCTCTGATATTTAGAAATTATTTCTAAAATTAAATAAAATCTTGTGTTTAAGGACGATTTACGAAAATGTTGATTTTTTTTTCTAAGTGTAGTCTAGGCGCTTGATATTACTTAGTATTGGCAACGCCCAACCCAGGGTTTTCCAGGTGATTACATGATCCATCCATCGTTCGATAGGCGGACTTCTCACAAACAGCCGGAGGATTGGCGCAAGTAACCCTACCCTGCATGGGCGGTGCTGGTGTGGGACTTGCAACAGTAAAGAATGGATTTTGAGGTAAGGGCGAAGTATCCACTGCAGAGGTCAGCGTATTTCTGATGCAAATAAATACATGTGTCAGTTATAGAGTCGCAGAATAAGAGCAGCTAAGGCTTACCCTATTAAAAATTGCTGGGCAGCTGGAAGATACGAGTACCCATGCAGGTGTGGTCCATGGGAGCGTGGTTGCTCATTGTGCACGATATGGTAGCCAGTTGATACTTTAAGTCCGACCACACTGCAGACAAGTCCCAAAATGCAGAGGACCAGCATATCTCGCTGATGGCGCATCTGAAAATAAGTTTTCTATTACAAATCGCCATTTACAATCTTAAATTATATTAATTGATATTAAAATCACTCATACAGCTGGGGCTAAGATAATAGTACATGAATATGATTTTATAATTTAAATATTGTTCAAATATTAAGAACATTTTATTTGAAAATAAGCAAATAATACCAAAGATAAGTAAAAATGGAATGATGGGATTGCTATAAATTTATGAATTCAAATAAATTTAAAAACTAGATGCATATATGTATTTTAATACGTTTGGTTGAATAGCTCTCATTAGAAATAACTGGCACATTTTTATGTTAAAAAAAATACAAATTAATTTCGTGACTGCAGTGGTTCTTGCAGATAATTTAATTGATTTGATTATTGGAGTATTCTCAACATAGCATATTATACCTAAGAATGATCATATCAAAAGAAATCATCGAATTTGACTTATAAAATCCGACTCAGTGCTCAGTTAGTTCCTCACTCGAATTTAATAAAAAAAATCAATAACGATTCATTGCGTAACTAACAAGCTCTTATGATGTGAATGGCAGAACCAAAGACAACTTCAAAAGTTTGTAAACAAAAGTATGGCTGCAAAATGCTGCACACCAACGTAGCGGGGGTCGTAAAGCTAAATAAAGCAATAAATTCGCATTATGGAATGCACATAAAAAAATATAAAAGCACGTATCAATATTTGACACGCTTTTGGAGTGCAAAGCGGCAGAGACAAAGAAAACAGAAACATAGGAAAAGAGGCTATTTAACGCACATCGAAGATTACATACCCTTGCAGACCGGACTTAAACTATCGGACCGGATTATACATGTGTTGTCTGCTTAGTGGTTCTGCTCATATACGCATACAGGGTAGACAAAAGGACAGACAAATGGTCACACTGACATAGATAGTGATCAAGAATATGTATACTATGTGGAGTCGTAGACTTATCCTCTAATGCGTTACAAACTTTACGAACAAATCATATAACAGTCTGCATGGCTAAAGGTTTAAGCTATCGTTATGTACGCCTCATAAAACTGTCTCTTTGACCAGGCATCAGTTTGCAGATGACGATCAATATTTATCTACTTGACCTCAAAATCATAATTAAATCAATAATAAAAATATATGACATAACTAAAAAAAACTTCAATGATATGATGCGATTTTGTAATTTTCGATCGAATTCAATAGTTACGTAATAATAACAATTAACTATTGAGGAGAACAAAAACTAATTGTTGCTCAAGCAGTTGAACACGTTTGGGTGACTGGCTTAAAATACATAATCGAAACTCAAATTCCATCTTAAATTCCACGACTCTAGAATGGTATGCTAGAAACATGATTTTTGTTGCTGTTCGAAATTCCACATAAATATGGAACATGTGCGTCTTAGATTGAATAAACACAGATAGACCTTCAAAATCAGTTGTCAGAAATGTACCTTTCAAATTTCGGAACTCAATCCTAGCCTTCTGATTGACTTATTAAAAAGAACCATTTAATTTCAAAAATTAATAGAAAAAAACATAGTTATCTCCCCCTATAAAAAGTTTTTGTTTTGCTTCTGCGGCAAGATGAAGTGTATGAATGTGATGATGAAATGCTACTTTTAAACAGATAAACCTCTTATAACACTGTCTCGTTTAATACGAATTAAGTTTAGGGATAAATATTAATACACTGAATATTTCCATATCACTTAAATGACAGACTTTTTTAAGAAATATGACGAGATTGCTCCGCCTACAAATTGAGAATGTGAGTGCCATTAATGTAAGCAGGGGGTCGAGAAATAAGCTAATAAAAATAAGGCACTGTAACGGTTAAAAATATGTTTTTGAATTAATTTAAATTTAAAATGATAATACATATTACAATTAAATAAAAAACAAACAAACACACTACTAGAAACTACAACAAAATATTGCTTCTTGAAATCCATTAAGTAATCTAAATTTTTACTAGCTTCATGTTGGATATATATATGAACGAGGAATATCTGTACAGCGAGGGCCTCTATTCAAAAGTTGGTTACTTTTAATTTTGATTGTTGAGCATGGCAGCTTGTGTATATTTATTTATGGCATAGAAAATTCGCCATGCCGAATTGTCGATGACTGTTGGTTGTTTATTTTGATGATCTAAGACTTAAGTGCTCTGTTTCACTGTCAGAGCAATTTTAATTCGCTTGAACCATAGAAATATTCGCAGCAGGTATTTGATCAAAAAAGGCGAACGGAAAAACTACTTCTTCAGCGAAACCTTTGTGTGTGTGTGTTTTCTATGTAAATTTTATTATGTGGCTGGCTTAAACTGGCATTAGACACGAACTGGGCCATTTGGTGTGTTGGCCTGGCCGGCTAGCCGACTAGTTAGGGAACAGTTAGATGTAACAATCGACCATCGATCTTGGCGGCTGTGACACAGGCTCTGCAGTTATGGTAGCAACTGGTTCCTTAACCTATTTCGTCTGTATTGGTTATCATTCATTTTAATTGCGACATTTCAACAAAAGCATGTTCGTTGCACAGGCCAACAATTTGCTGCTGCTGGTATTTGCCTAAAAAAATGTATATATTGTGGCAGCGCAATGTGTGTAAATGTAAGACACACATGTCTAAAAGTGTGCTGTAAAAAGAAACCTACAATTATTTTATAATTTTTAAATAAGTATGTGTTCATATTATTCACCAATTTCCAGACTATAAGTAAAAACGTCGATATGTATGAAATGGGTTTACATAACGCGGTTATATCCAAGCTTACTGGCCTCGAGCTTAGACTTAGACCCATGTGGACTCATTCATCTGGCAACATGGCCACAGTCACAGAGCCAACCGCAACTTCCAATTGTTGTTGGTGAGAGACCTTTGTGTAAAATGCCAGTTGTTGCATGCAAATTCGCAAATATTGGCGGCCAATCCGTTCCAGCTGCCGTGACAGAATCCAACACACAGACTGAATACATTTTAATTGCATGGTAAACAGAACAATAGCCCAGACTTCGCTCGATCGGACTACATTGGCTACTTTCAAATCTGCCATAACATTAAAATTAACCAACAGGCTCTGGAGTCAGTAAAGCCCCTACTATAGTTGGTTAGTTAACGCTTTAGTGTCCATGTACCCGGTTCCAACCAACGAACAACGAAGTAAACACACGATTTTTAATTCTAGCTTAAGCTAGATGATAATCGCGGTGTTTGGCAATCACAATGGACAAAGCAAAGCAAAGCAATTGGTCATGGACAGATTAGTCGTTAATAAATGCAACCAGTTAACAAACAGATGGACAAGCATTATGGTAATTAGCTTTGATTTAAGTTCATTAGAGATACAAATATGACAAAAGTGCTTGGTCCCAAATGAACCTTGCATGCCAAGCAGGAAGTTGAATTCGAAACAAAAAGAAATGCAAATGCATACATACATGTTTTATAACATTCTTTATATCTATTGGGACAGATATTATGTAAATATATTCTATAATAAATATATATAAATGCGAATGCGATTATGATTCCTGGGTATATTATTATGCATACTCTTATAATATTTGCAATACATATGAAAGTAAATAAACTTCTTTTATATAACTCTCTGGTTTATGTTGCTATTCAGAAACCTTCGACTTTGCACCAATTTGAGTTGACAAACGTGTACAGTGAACAAGAAATAGAGACTATTTTAGGCACACCGAAGTTTATATACCCTTGTAGACTCGATGTAATCCACAGACAACTAAACTCTAGTTTTTATTTTATATTTCCTGTTTCCCAGTCCTGTTTTCCGCTTCCATTTTTGTGTGCTCTAATTTAGGCACAATTTGAGTTTCAATTTAGCCTGATTGTATCAGGAGCTATGTCTATGAATATTGCGATGCGTCAACTTGTAGTTTATTCTTCAACCGATTGTTTCTATGGAATATATTAAGTAACAGCAAAAATATATCAAATTTCATGAAGATAGTTATGCGACTGAACTTATATAAAATATATTTGAAGACTAAGTACAGACGGACAGACAGAACATGGCTTTATCAACTCCACAAATGTGTTAATCCAGAATACTTTGTTGTGTCTCCTTACAAAGTCGACAAAAATATTACAATAGCCACTAAAAGCGTACAAAGTGTATTGTATAAGCGTCAAAGTGGTGCAGAGACCAAATCGGGTAATTGCGAGCAAACTTTTTTTGGCTTACTTTAACTACATCTAATTAAAATTAAACACAAATCAGCAAAGACCAAGTGGAGATCATTAAAGTGCTATTTTACTCCGTGTAACGCAGCAAAGAATTTCACCACAAAATGATTGATTTATTGATGGCTACGCAGACAACTCGCTGCCATTGACAGCCTTATTGAGAGCCCCGAAGCACCGAACACCATCTGTGCCGTATTATGGATACAGATGTACTTATTTGTCCAGCATCTCTCTTGAAATCGGAGCTAGGAGACGTGCCCAAATCATTCACACACACATCGAACAAATTCCCAATGCTCGCGGCGATAAAGTAACACGCACTAATTGAAATTGCCGTTTTAAGTGAAAGCACCTAAAAGTGTAGATTGGGATCTTGTCAAATGGTGCTCTAGTATTTGAACGATGGATTCCAGAGTTGCGTAAGATGTTGCGACTTCTGCTCGATCTGCAAGTTAATTGCAAAATGTGTATATATTATTTTTTATTGACATCGAAATCAAGGTGCACTCATTTTACGCAACGGCCGGACAGTTTTTTCTATAATTTATGTCAGTAAGTAGACCGGCAAGCACTCGGTGCATACACGCACATGCGTGAATCAATATCCACTTAAACATTTAGATACAAGTGTAAATTCACGCAAATTCTGGTACCCGTAATGGAACGCAACTTGGTAAAGTAACTCAGCCTAAAAGTCACATGACCGAATAACTTCTCTTGCCCGGAGTCGAGTGATTAGCACTTTTTGAACTCGTTGGACAGGACGGGTCGGATTTTGGCTTGCGAATTCATATCAACTCGACGCCGGTATTTTCATTGATTGCGGACGCAATTTGCTATTGCCTTTAAGTTTGTCAAATTGGATGCTCCACACTAATTGATTCTTAAAGGTGTTGACTCGATTAAGTCGAGCCATGTGGAACTGGTTTCGAAGGAAATCGGAATACGGCCAGTTGAAGCCAGCAAGTAACCTTTACGTTGTGGCTGACTGTAAATTTCAGATATCAAATTAATGTCAAAACAATATTATTGCATACAATTTATAAATGAATACATGTTTGCTTTTTTTCGTAGTAAAACACCTCTCAAACCCAATTTTGGCAACAAATTTGAATTGAACAAGCAAACAATTAATAACCGTTTAACAGCTTGGCTAAGTGAGCTTTTGTTCAAGGTTAAAGGTGTGGTAGAAACATCTCATTTATCTATTTTAATGTGTGCTTTGAAGTAAAGCAATTGTCTTCATTCACACCACAATCATACAATTATGTATGAGTTTTAATTGTTTACCTAAAAAGTGAATTTTAGTGTACAAATAAATTATTATTATCCAGTCATGAGTGCTCGACTAGGTGATTCTCTGTACATACAGCTGTAAAATATATTAAGTCAGTTAGCACTGCAATAATTTTGAATCAACAATTTTAGTTTATATGTTTTGCTAAGTGCAAGTGCCCATAAAAAAGTTATAAACTAATAATAAAAACGTCAGCTAATTAGTCAGAGTTCGTCGCGTTCTTACAGACAGAGAGATATATTTTGGAGTCGTAGATTTACATTAAATAATGACCACCTTTTAAGCGAATTAAAACGATTATAGTGTATAAAAGAGATCATGCAACAAGTACGCACCAAATCGTAGCAAAAAGATAATGCCATAAATAAACATCAAAGAACGCATTCTGACAACGAGCGGACATAAACATGCAAAAAATGCGGTAATGTAGTTCTCTCAGACACGGCTGCAAACTGTTACGTCAGCATTTAGATGGTGAACACCGGATTCGGAATGTTATGTAATTAAAAGTATTGCAAATGTATTTTCGATGGGACGACACTGGAGTCGGAGTCGTGATATGTCAGTCCGAGTGGGGAAAGGCACTTGGAGCGATGCATAACCTTGGACCTGGACCTAAATTGTCAACTCCTATGCTTAATGCCGTTGACTTTTATTTTAATTTAATTGCATATACTCTCAAGGCTCTTAAGGTCTTTAAATAATTGTTCACCTTTTATAAACACAATTAAACGAGTTTTCGTTGCCAAAATGATATATGCGAAATTATGTCTTAATTAGACCGGTCCTGAAGCTGGATTCACACAGAGCCACATCAAGTATCAATTTTACTGATACTCCGAATGGTTTTTCAGTGCCAAACAGCACATCAATTCCACATCACAAGGAGGTGTTTATTTATTTATTTGTTTAACGTCAACTAAAGTCAATTGACACAAAAAAAATAGTTAGTATGAATTAGTTAATCCCCAAATGTTATTCACGAGACAAGACGTTCAACTTTGAGTGAATACATGACAGAGTCTATTGTAATCATTCCAGAGTATTCGAAACGCTTCACGTAAGGAATAATTAGTTGAACAGCGATTAAGAAAAAGTGAAAAATAATTCATTTTGTAGCAGTCAGTATTTTGAAGAAGAATTCGAGTTACAATTTTAAAATGGACAACCAAGAATGCAATCACAAAATATAAAAATATATATATATATATCTTAATATATAAAATTTGAAATATTTTTACGAAATATTTATTTAAATATCGATAAGATAATTTGAGTTTTAATGAGTACGGCAAAAAAATCAAAATCAACACAGAACATATTAATAATAATTGCTTGGTGTATTTTGTTTTTTCATATGAATATTCATATGAAAATAAAAAATGAAAAAATATTCCGCTTTAGCAAATCGAAGCATCCACACATTCGCTTTAAAAATTAAAATGGAAAGATTTACCTAATTTTGTACATTAAATTAAATTACAGTATTTAAGAAAGCAACAAAAAATCACATTGAATTTATTGCACTTTCCGAAAATCACAAAAAACAAGAAGGTTTTCAAGCAATGTTATTTTACTGGCTGAGTGGGAATCCAATATTGTGTAAATGAAAACTTAAAGCCAAAACGTCATTCAATTTCTTGAATAAATTCAATGAGTGAATTAGTAAGTGATTTTTATTATTTATTTGAATCGAGATATAGCTCAATGGTCGAATGCATTTTCCACAAGTGGCTTTGACAATTGTTCGTTGATCTGTGCATTAAGATACCAACAGCTCTAATTTTCTATCTTTATGTCCAAATCGACATTAAAAAAATGCAAAACAGTGCAGAGGATAAAAATAAATTTGCAACAGCAGCATTCAATTCCTACTTTCACATCATTGCCGTGATTAGTCTATTAGTTCAAATGACTCGGTATTATATAGAAATAAACAAATGTTAAGCCACAATTGAGTCAGTCATTATTTTTCGCACACATTATGATATAAGGTTTTTGATCATATTCACGATCAGCCGCCTGGTTGCATTTTGGACATATGGACATATGTTCACATAATTCGTAATGCAATTAAAACCAAGGTAATTACGATGCTCTTACCGCGATTGCCACGTCCGGCCCGGTTCCGGCCCCACGACGCTCTCATTGACAATGCCAACCAGAGCAAATCCAACAGCGGTGTCTTTGAAAACGGAAGTGAGGAAAAATGCACAGACATTGTGCAGAAATGGCAACGAGCACGCGAGACAAACTAACACGACTTGACGATTACAAGACCGTGGATAAGTAAGTGCGTACCGCTATTATTTCGAAAACTTTTATATTATATCGTTATATGCGAAATACGTACTAATAAGCATAGGTAATCATTATACAGTTAGACATGTGCATATGATTGGGTGTCCATGATTTAGTCACATCCATCATCACAAAATCGTGTTCGTCGTTCGAGTCCCAGGCATTAATTATCCGTGCCACTTGAATAATATTTGATTTCGTGAGAGAGCTTACTCAGCCAGATCGGCATTTTATTTATATAAATTCAAAAAATTTGGCTATATTTTATAGGCATTCAATTATAAGTTCGGTAGAGGTTTCAATAATATTGTGAAATCTATTGTTTGGCAAAATATCCAGACCAAAGTCACTAAACATGCGTGTTATTATGTTCCTCACATCTGTTCTAAAAATCATGGAAATCGGAAATTAAAAATCATATATCTGTCATAAAAACAATCTGGCAAAAGATGAGCTCCTTTTTGTATTTTGCTGTAAAATTAAATTACTTCACAACTAACGAGAACGTTGGTTACAGTTTTTCAATTCAACAACAAATCAAGACACAAAACATACATTTAACAATTAGAAAACAATATCTTCTCTACTATTTACATTCTTCATAACATTGCCATAAATTATAATAATTAAAATGTAGATTTTAATCGAATTTACCAAGCATAAAGTTTGTCAAAAGTTTTACGCCGTTTTTACTTTAAAAAATTAGCTCACCGTGCATCTTGCTTTGAATATGTACTGCAATTTAAAAGTTGTAAAATTATTGCTTATATATGTTTATTACACTCAAGATTCGCATTTTCAAAATTGTGAATAAAAATTGCGATTTATTTCCCAAAATCGCAAAGTGGCCTATTTTTAAGTGGTGTGTTAAGTGGTAGTGAGTAGTTGGTGAAATCTTTATTTTCTTTCACTATCTCTATCTTTCATCCTGCTTAACGTTTCACTTTCTCTATGACTAAGCTACTAATTAACTAATTAACTGTTTTTGGTCTACCTGGTTTTTTCTGCGTTTTCCCAATCCTTGCAATAAATGTTGAACTATTTTACATACAACCAATTTATTTATGCGTTATTTTATATTTTGATTTTAAAGTGAAGTATTTAAATTGTAACTTCGTCAAAATCTAGCAAAGATTGCTCTTTTATTATTTGAGCGGAAGACAAGACGTCGGTAATTATTTTGTTTCCGTTGGCTACTTACAGTTAACGTCTAAGTAATTAACCCCGGTAATTTAATTAACTAAGTTACACTAAGTTACTTAACTTAAGAGTAAATGTGTTAATTTGAGCGAGAACATCTTCGGCTGTAGTCAAGCGACCCATTAAGGCGTTGTCCACGACAAGATTGGGTTGTAATCGTTTCAAATTATGGTCAGATGACCACATAAAGTTGAGGTTGGCTGGTGGCAGTCATCCGGTGGCAACTATTAGCCACTGAAGCGGTTGCAATACTGTTCATGTTGTTTTTGTTGTTGTTGTTGGTGGTGTTGTTGGTGGTGTTGGTGAAGACCTTGACTTTGAAAACGTACAAGTTGTTTGAGCAGTTGCATCAACAAACAGAGCCACAGCCAGAGTCAAAGCAAGAGCCGGGCAAGAAACGTGAATGAAATCGAAAGCTAAACGAGTTAATCTCAACACTCGCTTTCTTCGACTGATAAATTAACTAATTTTATTTTGATTTGGAGGTCACTGGCTGCAATTGTTAAATATTAAGCATGCAATAAAATTACTTAATGGCTGAAATGCCATTACGAATGTACCGCAAATGTTCGTCTTAAATAAGACCTGATTTGAAGATACAAATGTGGAGTTGTGGTAAAAATGTGAAACAAGAGCTTTCAACCATCATTTAAATTGGTAAACCCAAATCGAGCGTGACTGCAAATGCTTATATATCTCACTGTTTTAATTGACCTCATACTACGCAGATCTTAAACCTCTTGAAAAGTTGTAATGCCAAATTAAAAAGCCAGTCAAACACTATATACCAACTTTGGAGGATAATTAAGAACGCTTAACATGTACAAAGTTGCCAAAAACTTTGATTTTGAAAGCTAAAACAAAGTCCTAATAATAGCCTGTTTGTGTCAAAATCTGCTTTAAAAAAGGCTGAGCAAACAGCACTGACATTGAACGGATCTCTCTCTTCTTGGCACTTTCCACCAAGAAAGCATGAGAGCAGCTCGGCTTTTAGCTGAAATTTTCTATTGAAATGCGATTAAACTGATTTATTATTGGTAAAAATTTAAAAATGATCAATTCTGCTAAAGCAGAGCTTTATTGAGACATAGTCAAAATAATTTTTATACTTGCAAAGCATAATATTGGTAATTACGATAGAGAAAATTAGTATTATTATTTTGTGCGTGTATTTCTGAAGACCTTGTTTATTTTAATTGTTTTGGTAATGAGCTTGTCTAAATTTGGTGCAACTAAAAAGCAAATTACTCCTTAAGATACAACACTTCATTCATTAATTTTTTACGAACAGCTTTATATGGTATTACTTATTCAGTGCTATATAAGCCATAAGCTTAAGCTTATAATTTAAGGTACTAAACACTGATGGAAAATCAGTTGAATACATGTATAAATAAATATAAATAATAAAGAGATTTCTTGAAAGGTATAATTTTAAAGCACGTGTGAGTTTTGAAATAGTTGTAGCCGTCAAAATCGCATGCCACATAGCGCCCTGCTAATTAATAATGTTGTAATTAATTTGTTTGTTTAACTTAACTCATTAATTGGGAGCACGGTTGACTTGGTTCTCGAGCTTCAGGCATTCCAATCCAGCGCCATTTTCCGAAATGCCTTTAAATTTTTCATTTTGATTTAGCTAACGTGCCAGGTGCATGTGCAATTTACATTCTTTATAAAGTATTTTTATTGTAATGTCTGCTTAGCCAAATGTATAAAGCATTATTATTGTAATGTCTGCTTAGCCAAATGTATATATATATATATGTATACATATGAGCATTGCTTAAGTGAACCGCTTCAAGAGTTGCCACGATTAGCCCCAAACAATGCCAAATGATTGAAACCAGAAATACAATGTATAAAAATAATATCTTTCAACATTTTCGGAATCAAATGTGATCTTTCGGATGGTCTCTGCGGTATTGTTTCTTAAAAGTTATGCCATTGTTTTTTACACCCTGCTGATGTAATTAAAAAAAAAAAAGATACAAGAAAAAACACAAATTACATGCAAAATTTATGTTTCTTATTAATTTTTCAGATGTATTACAC
The DNA here is from genome assembly GCF_018153295.1 of Drosophila grimshawi. NCBI lineage: Eukaryota > Metazoa > Arthropoda > Insecta > Diptera > Drosophilidae > Drosophila > Drosophila grimshawi. Next base: position 29,385 of record NW_025063098.1, read on the forward strand.
ACACACACACACATACAAATAAGGCATGCAAATTTCTGTCATATATATATATATATTTATATATATTATATATATGTATATGTGAATCAAACTTAGCAACATGTGCACCCCTATATATAGATCATATGTGTGTTATATGTAGCCATCAGCATTTGCATATTTTACTTCTGGGTTTATGTCGTTCCTGAAATTAGTAAACATCGTCAAGTGAATGGCAGCAAGTCGTCAAATTGTGGTTATACTCGTATACTCGTAGCATTTTTACTTGTCTACCTACAATCACTCAGGCATAGTGGACTTGGTACATAAATACGTCATAATTAAGTACATTACGCAACTGGCCTAAGATTCAAAAAGAGAGAGAGATAGAGAAAGTGGCCACAAGCAGCTGAGTCGAGCCCTCAAGCTGGTTTACCATTTAGACTGTTCATTAAACAGAAAGCTTAAGTGATCGAGGTTCTATTGTGTATTAAAGGCGCTTGTAATTAACAACGCTCGAATTTAAACGAATCGAATTGAACCCACTTGAAAAATGTGAATATGGTCTTGGACCGAGTATAATGTGATATGTAAACTGAATGGTTGCAACGCGGCTTGTGGCATGTCTGCACTGATTACTATCAGAGCTAACAAATAAAGGGGGGCGTATCCAATTAGATGGCGTAAATTGCTGATCATGCGCGACTAAAAAGGCAGTCATTTTTCAAATATGCCCCCGGGGCAGAAAAAGAAATGGAAGGAGTTGTACTTTGTACAGGGTATTCGATTCAAAGTCGAGTACAATAGCCCTTTGCCTCTCTGGGTCTACAGACAACAAAAGCACCACCAAAATTAAAACTAATTCAAGTATGAAGGTCGTTCGTTTTGTGTCTTAAATTAATTACCTTACTTTTAATAAAAACAAATGCAATTTGCAACACAATTATTATGCCGCTCACAATCGTGTGTACTTTTGTATAGAGCTGTAAGTGAAGTCAGTTATATATAAACAATGGCCCGTAATGGCTTTTTAAATATGCCATTAGACGTCGTCAGCCAAAACTGGTATTTGTCGAAACAAAAAGACATACGAATGCCCTAAATTAAATGCTTTTTATGGGCCAACAGAGAGTATTCGTTTTTTCTCACGAATGTGCAATAAAGTGCACACGAATTGGCTTAAATCAATTAAAGCCATATATCTACACACTTATGCTAATCTGACATCATATATAATTAATTAATTATAAAATAAATAAATTAAATTGAAAATAAAATTGAATATTGTAAGTTTTTATGGCTGCCTGATTATAGCGATCCCTATCCCATCGCTTATCCTTAACCTATCGACTAAAATGCAAATATAATTTATGTAAAGAAAATAATTATTGTATGTAATACAAATAGTATGCTAATAACAAATAAAGGAATACCTTAATAAATATAGCTAATGGACATTATAAAAAATACATTTACTTTTTGAAACTTGGTCCGTTAAAATGGAATTGTGTTAGCATGATTATACTAAATCTTTGGTACTTACCATGCTCAAGTGTCTTACTTTCTTGACGAGGGAGTGATTAAGTAGGCGCAAACTTAGGCAAGTCTTTCAATTTTATTTGCACGCGACAATCAGCAGCAATCAACAATCAACAATCAGCAATCACAATATTTACAATACACAATCCAACAATTACAAAATCGAAATCGCGAATTCCGCGCTAGGTTGAGCAAACAATATTACTATTACTGACTGAGTAATATTCATTTGCTGGCAAACTAAATTGCAGCTTAATTAGCTACTCATTCACAAATCAACACCTGCCCATAGGCGGTCGCGTTTTGATGCACTGCTGGGGATCTGTGGCGACTCTGTGGGTAAATCTCAATCGAGGCAAGGCCCCAAGATACTGTCGGCGTTGAACTAACTGGGCAGCCGTTGAATTTGGTGCTTTTATAACGAATCGAGATCGCAACTCGACGGCGACTGCACAACGTCAGCGCCAGCGCCGGCTTCAAAGCTAACGAGCCTGCTCGGCGCTAGAGTCAGCATAAAGCCAGTTTAATGCCGGCTGCGCTGCAGGCCAGCGCAACAGGCACAACAGACGCGGACGCTGACGCTGACGCCGACGTCGACGTCGATGGCAACGGCGTGTAAATCAAAGAAGCTTGCTTATTTTTTCGCTCTGCTCTAATTTATGCCGAAAGCAACGCGACGGTTGTTTGGGAAGGGATTGGGGGGATTTTGTTGTTGATACTGAATATGATCGGTTTTATTTGATTTTTTTTTTTTAACTTTTATGTGTTTCGCTTACAATGTGTACGTACACCTGTCGATTGGTCTGTCATTTTTTTGGCCAGAACCCGCAGAGCAATACACACAAACACACACACACATGCAATGACACACTGTGCCAAATACTATTTGTTTGACATTAATGCTAGCGCGGACCAACAATACACATGGACAGCAAACAAACAGCACACATTTTTAACCCCGTCGACCTTTACGGAGAGCTGCCTTCGTAATGTGTCAAAACTTTGGCATGGAAATCGACATGTGTGACCTAGAAAGCTTTTCTTTCGAAAATGTTACGAATGTTTGGGCTGTATTGTTATTGCGTCTGCGTGACGCTGTTATGCGTAAGTGTCTTGATTAATTACGTATTTGGACATTTGTGTTGTATATTCTCCTTACGACAATGCATGTGACACACATCTGATTGAAGCGACACAGGTAAAATGATATAATAATTACAATAAAATAAAATGTCCTGGAGCCAGTATAGTATCAACCAAACAATAAGCAATTAAAATAAAATAATTCAATATTTCGTTATTGAGTACATTATTTTAAAATAATCAACAGTATGTCTTCGAAAAATAACAGTTTTTTGGGCTTTTTGGAAATTTAAAAAAATGTTCATAATTTTATGCACTAAAGGAAGTTATCGGGAATTGAGTCCTAATTCGTTCAGCCGAATTGTATAGTATTTTTTGGCTTTTAGCAATTTTTTTCGTGCTTTTATTTTATATTTAATCTCCCTTAAGGTAGATTTAAAATTTGTTGTTTGATTTGTTTAATATTAATTGAGGTAAATTCAAATTATATTCGTCAGGATAAAATAGAATCTGTATGTTGATTGGAATACTAATAATCGCTTATCTACTTACCGTTGTAGACTTTAATTAATAACAAATCCTTCACTTTCAGAACTTTGAACCACGATAATTGTTCCGAATTAAGCAGGCAAGTTAGTTGTGCAGCTCCGATTAGGAGTAAAAGAAATTACTTACCCCTTTCACATTTTTAATCGTTTGCTCCACATATAATGTGCTTTAATCCTTAGTTTGAATTTTCACGTTTATATGTTCTTTTAAAATTGGCGTCTGTCATTTGTCGTTATGCGGCAAAGAGAAAGAAGTGCAGTTGGTCTAGCTACTAGGACAACTAAGACCTCGATCTAAGACAAATAAGTTACTGGCTTATAGGATGTTTCATTTATCTGCTATGGCAATGATCCAATAATCCACGACTGCAGTTGCCTTCAGCTACTCCCTGAAATCAAAAATGTATTGCGACTCGCGTGTTGTCCAGCCGGTTCGGGAGCGACTTATACTCTCAGGAAAATATCTCCCAGCATTTTATAAGCTTGATATACTTTTAGCGCCAATTAACCTTTTATTCAGAAAGTATATTTGTAAAAAATAAACAGTTTTTCTTTTCTTAACTTCGGGGTAAATTTTTGTAAAAAAATCAACTCAAACAACTCTTGTTAATTATATTTTGTAAGATTAGTATAAGATAAGTATTTTAAGATCTTACATATGCAATCATTTTTTATAGCTTATAAATTGTTATATAATTAAATTTGTTAAGTGACGTGCCACTGAGCACTAAGCCGACAATACATAGATGAAACATGCATGAGAAACCTCGCTGAAATTGTTTAGGTGTAGTATGGCTAGCAGCTAACGCAGGTCATTATTTGCCTTCATTGTTTTTCGTGTGTAAGATTTCAATTTCAATTTCTTCGGCCTGAGATATAACTTTTTTGTGACAAATTTTGCGACCAGCGACGGCACAAAGGGTGTAAAATTAACTCGACATGCCAAATTCATTGTAACTTCACGGGCACGCACACGCGCATACGTACAAAGATTGACTTTTCGAACAAAACAATCTTGGAGACAATGATTCCCCCTTTAAGATTAGCACCGACACGCTATGCCTGTCTTCGCTCTTACGACCCGAGGGATCATAGGAAACGCCTCTTGTATTGTCTGCTTAGTGCACTGAGCTACGCTGACTCTGAAAAAGATATCACCTTATCGCTAAGATATCAGTGGTGTGAACAAATTTAATCATTATTTTCTGCATTATAGAAATAAGTTTTTAAAATAATTTCTATGAAGTTATACTTTTAGGAATACTTTTCTTATTAATATATAATATATCTAATAAATATGGCAAGCATTTATAATTTTACATTTGCTTTTGTTCTACTTAGAAATTATTTCTAAAAACAAGTAAAACTTTCTTATAAGGTTATCAAGGTGATTATTTCAGGCCGATTTTTTCCTGAGTGTAATACATATTTCTAATATTTACTCCATACGTTGTAAGCTACGCAATCAAAACGACTAAGCTCCATGCTTAAATCACGTAGATATCGGTGGGGTTATAAGCAGAGCGTAAAATTTGCATATCCCTGACGCATTTTTCATATTATATACTTAAAAGCATATCTCTATTCATTTTGCATATTGATGCATATTTCACCATTTTGCTCAAAAATAAAACGACGAATAATTTTAATTTGTATTTATTTATTTAATGTGGAAAAAGTCAAAATTAAAGGTTTTAAAAAATAAATAAAGTAAACCTAATGTTCCGAAATTTAAAATTAAAAGAATCAAAGTGAATAAAAAATAAATTATGTTACAAAATTGTGGCTATTAAACTGTAAAATGGGCTTACATTTATTACAAGGATTGGTGAAATATCGAAGAAAACCAATCCAACTATAAAATTTTGAACATTTGTAGTAAAAAGTAATAGTAAGAAGTAATTAACCTATGTATGTAGCAAAACTAGACAAACTTTTGCTCTACGGTTAACTAATGATGGAAGATTAATAAGAAGAAGCCTGCTGAAGACGATGGCAAACGAAGATTGAGATCTCACTTAAAAACCTTAAGGATCAGTTTGGTATCAAAAAGAACCCCTGAATCCTTAATTACAGTGGAATATAAGTGGCCAATTATGACGTAAAACGACTAAAAGTCCGAAACATACAATTTGATCATTTGGAAAGCAACTGGTTTATTCAGCTCCAGATTTGCATTGTGTTCAAATCATCTTGAAAACGAGTCTGAGGAGGAGGATCGGTGTACGACAGAATACTTGATTCACATCATCAGGATACGTGAATGTGAAAGGATTGACAGCAAGTTTTTAATATAAAGGGTAAAAAATAAGGGTCCAAGGTGAGTACCTTGAGGTAGATCAGAGGCGGGGGAAGCGGAAGCAATCAAGCTTGCAAGGCAGAAGTTTAACATGGTTAACAGAATCGAATGTTTTTCCATAGTCAGTGTAAATGAGACCAATTTAAAATTTTCAAAAGGAATGCATCACTTACTACAGAGGTAAATTCAAGCAAATTGGTAAATGTAGATCGATTCTTAATTAACACATGTTGGACTCGAGAGATAACTTATTGTCAAAGATATTTGCAAAGTAAATATTCATTTAAAGTTATCAAGCTACTATCTCTTGTTTTTCTTGAATACTTTTGCATATTCAATCACATTAGCAGAGAAACGAAAATCGCTTAAAAGTTGAAATTATATTTTTAACTTCTTTTTAATAAAAATCAAATGTCTATCGGCAAATGCATCTCAATTATTATTATTATTATTATTATTATTATTATTATTATTATTATTATTATTATTATTATTATTATTATTATTATTATTATTATTATTATTATTATTATTATTATTATTATTATTATTATTATTATTATTAATATTGTCATTACCACTAATTTTATTAGAATTATTATTGTCGTTATAATTATGAAATTTTCAATACATTTTTTTTTTACGTGCTTTTTTTTAAGGTTTTTTGCTCTCTGTTTATAATAACAAGAAACACTTCAATTTATTACTAACATTTTTTTTCAAAAATGAACAAATTTTATTACCACAACCATTATGGCAGGACCATCAACAGTCACAGAAATATTCAGATAATCTTCCTCACTTGGCGAGATGAAAAGCAATGCCGTTGCAAGTGTTGTGTCCTTGATTTTGTTCATACATATTACGAATAAATAAGTCAATACGAATTAAATATTGATTATTTTCCTTGCGTATAGCTTTCAAAATGCTGTCTAATGCTGCTCGGGCAGAAATATAAGTTTTCTTGTTCTCTCCTTGAACTTTTCAAATTTAGCAAAAGTTTATTTTTACACTGAAGGCACCGGATTTGATATTTGTGGTCTCCTTGGGCATGCGCGCGCAGATAATCTTATATTTTTTTGGGTGCAAACACACATACATATATCTTTAGAACAATGGCCTTGTGATTGGCTATATTCCCACAACTTTAACCACTTACATTTTTATTGTCTCTTTAAATATGCGACTTGTCAGTAAGTCGGGAAATTCTCAGTAAGAATATTCTTGATTGTTGTGACTATGATTTGTGTAGTGTCAATTCAGAGCTTCAACAAATACAAAGCAACAATAAAATGCTGTTTTTGATTTTTATTTTCATATTGCATATGCATTTACAGGCATATTTTACAATAAATGAACGAAACATTACAAATAAATAATAGACAAACCAAGAGGGTTCCATTCCACAAAAGTATTCAGCCAAAAGTAAAGTGTATGCAGTTTCAATCAATCTCCAAGGGAAACGGGCTCGAATAAGCTGTCCTCAAAGTATACATTAAGTAAATACAGGCAGGCAGGCAGGCAGGCAGGCCTAGAAGACCTCATCTCCATTTGATTGATCTGCCTTTTGTCTGGCGCGAGCTAGTTTTAGCAGACAGCTCAGAAGACCGAATTGTTTTGTACTGCAAATATAGAAATTGTTGAGGATTTCAGATGGCCAAAAAAGACAGTCTATCTATCTACCTCACAGAAGTTCTTCTGTAGCACAATTTGTGAAATGAGTCGACGGCTCTCCCGCTGCCCAAAATAGCTCTCGATGGTGTGTGGCGAAAGCGCAAATATCTCCTCGCCGCTGAGCATGTGCAGGCGCTTGATAATGTTGTCCGAGAAGCCCTTGCCGCGCAGCCATTCCTCCACCTCCCTGGGCTTGGAGTTCTGGTTAATGTATATCTCGGGCGTCTTCAGTATTTCGAGGTCCCTACGCTGCTGTCTCTGCTGGAGCAGGACGCGTAGCTCCCCGTTGACATTCTCCTGCATCAGATAGGCATCGTCATCCGCTTCGCAGTCGTTGCGGGCCCGCATAGCTATCAAAAGAAAAGCCGGAAGTTATTGAAAATGTACACTCAGAAAAAAAATCGACCTTCAATTTTGGAATTTGCCATACGTAAGTTTATAAAAACCAGAGTTTTTTCCTATTCTTAATTTTAGGGTACATTTTCTAAAATCTAGGAAATATATGTTAAGTTTTCAGGGCTTTCAATGCTTTTTCATACAAACAATCAACTATTTCTAGCTCTTTTGTTAATTATTTTATTATTAATTAACATTAGTATTTTAAAGTATCACATTTACAAACATTTTAGATAGTTTATAAATTGTTTTCTAAATATGAAGGATTGCGTTTATACTTTTTAGAAATGCATTTCCTAATAATATAATAAAATAATGTATTTTATAAAAAAAAACATCATCTCTTTGAGATTATCGATTTAGGGCAAGCATTTCTAATTTTAAGAAAATTTTTTTCTGATATTTAAGAAGAAGAAAGAAAAACTTTCTAATTTTTGGGGCGACTTTCTAAAATTCAGGTCGACTTTTTTTCAGAGTGTAAAGTGTAGAGGAATGCAAATGAAGCACTCACCTGCAAGTGTTCCAGCGGCTGCCATATTTCGCTTTAAGGTGTCACTCGGAGTGGATGGTTGGCTCTCACTAGCCGGTGGCATTGGCGGTGGGACGGGCACATTTGGCATTGAATAGGATCGAGGCATATTCTTTGAGCTACCAACTGGTTGCTGAGACTCACGATCCGTTGGCGGCACATACAATGCCATCGTGTTGCGATAAAGCGGATTGTTCGCCTCACCTTCACCATTGTCAAAAGATGCCGATCCCAATGACTCGTTATCGCGTCCATTCCGGTTCATGCCAGCCTCAAAGTTGTAGGGAACTAGCACTGTGTGCGGGACGTAGCCAATGTTACCGAATGAATTTCGAGCCTTCCACCAGTTCTTGGAGTCGTCAATAACCTGTATTAATTACAACATGTTTTCAGTACAATTTTATAGCTTGGCAAAATGAAAATTGAAATAAAAATGTACCTCTAAATATTCGCCCTTTGTAACATTCAGTTCCTTATCGTTGGTGGCCGATTTATTGTACGCAACCTCAGCGATTTTAACATTGCGGCTCTGTAAGCGACTCAGCCAGGTGCGACTGCTTCCCGGACTGGCCGGCATTGGCGTGTAAGATTGGGATTGTTTCAATACAGGTGCCAAGTAGGCAACCTCCTCATCGACAACCCAGTCTGGCGACCAATCGTCATAGAAAATGGGATGGTATGAACCCTTGTGATCCTTGAATTGATCCTTTGGCACGGTCCAATTAGGGCCGAGACTGAGCCACAGCTCTTTCTCATTAGAGTCAAGGCTGCCATTGAGAAAAGCAATTGTTTCTCGGCGCAGCAGAGGATTAACAACGCTCTCAGGTAAATGAGCACCGACATAAACATCGCTGCACACATTCACAATCGATTGCAGGGACGTGAAGACATTGTGCACAGGCTCAGCACCTTTGGTAAAATGGTTCTGCAACTTAACAGCATAATTGAGCGCCAGCTTTATTTTAGCCAGAATGTCATAGAATTCGCTCTCGATTGGCGGACGTGATCGCAACACCAGCAAACCCTCTCCGTGGGGATTGTGTTGGTTCTTCCGGGACTCCAGCTCATGCAACGCTTCAGCCGCATAGTGCAATCTTGCAATGAATCGTTCCACATCCTCGCTGCAATATAGAAAGTCAGCAATCAAAAATATGCGAATTACATAAAATGTAATTAAGTGTTAGGTAAAGCCTTAGAGTAAACAAGTCGAGTGAGCTCGACTACAATATCCTTTCCACTCAGCTGTTAAATATATATTTATGTAAATATATATTTTTATTTTTATTTATATTTTTTTCTATCATATCTTAAGACGGATATAGTTACTAAAGAGTGCAGCGCATGTTTTTATTCAGAAGCATGAACTGATCCTAACTGGCTGGCATATATGTACATACATACTTACATACCTACATACGTACACAAAGTCGTAAATAACGGGGCTCGGCAGAATACATACAAACATATTTACGCTAGCGTCGATTATCATGCCATCCCTTTCTCGCACATGCGCTAGCATGCAGAAAATGCTTGCGGCTACTGATGAGGATGCGATCAATATGGGAATACATTTTTGACTATTACTTGGGTGTTTCTTATCGGATTTTAATGAAATTTGGGTAGTTGATCTATAACATGCATATGTATGTTATATTTCAATTAAAAATTACGACTGTTATTGCAATCGGAAATCGAAGTGTATCGATATCCGCGAAACGAAGGCAGTTTTGGATACAACTTAACAAACTTTGTCTGCACAGGGTATACGAACTGATATTCCCAATTTGAAGGCTGAGATCCGCATGTTCATATAGACGGACGGACGGACGGGCAGGCGGACATGGCTATATCGCCTCGACTGTGGATATATTTGTTACATACATTTGCATAAAAATATTATATCCTTTTTACCCATTTTGAAAAGACTTAGGGTATAAAAAACACCCTGAATATTAGATATATTTTTTCTAAATATCACTAAAATATATGCCCTGAAATTAAGAAAAAAATCGGTGAGTTACCTTGGGGCCAGAGGTATGGCGTGTTTCGAAAATTCAGGGATATATATATATATATTTTTTTTTCCCGAGTGTAATTGCTAAACTGCTTGATTATCTTAAGATCTCAATGTTATTTACTTACAATTAGGTAATAAATGTAAATTTTTTTAAATAAGTGAACAAAATCCAACTTACAAGCAGTGGTTGAGCACCTGAACATCACGTTCCGTCTGATCGCGATCCTGTGCGTTCTTCTCGGCGGCAATTCCGGCCGCAGCCGCTGCGATACCGTATTGATCCTTAGCCTGATGATTGCCAGGACGCTCGGGCTTTGGCAAGTGTATGGGTGTCTTGTTCCGGTCCATGGTGACTTGTGAACCGCTGCTTAGCAGGCGCAGATCCTCCACCAAATGAACCGAGTTCACATCCGTGACCTGTAGCAAAATGGGGTTTAGAGAGTTGAATTCATTCAGGAAGGCAGGTTGCACTCACTTGGAAAATATGCATTTCAGTATTGCCCAAGGAAATTCCCGGCACGGAGAAAACTAAAACATTATTGTAAGTTTCCAGGGGATCATCACTGATAAAGGCTGTTGGCTCCGTTATCAGACTGCCCGGAAAGTTTTCGATTTCTTTCATATCCTGATCAAGCATGACAAGCCATTGTCCATTGAAGGACATGTACATCTTGTGCGGCCATATGCCACCTGTCTTATCCAATTCAATCAACAGTTTCATTTTGTCTTTCGGCTGTTTTGTTTCAGCCTCAGTTTTTAATTTAAAGGTGGCCAAATGATCCAATGCATATGTCGGCTTATGACTATCGGCCTCGACGCCTCCATTGAACTTATCGCTGGAACGAGGCCCATTTTCATAGCCGTTTCGGAGCATACTACTGTAACAAACGATAAGGATTAAATATATTGGGCACGACAAAGATTACAACTTCTAGCATACCAGACAAAAATACATTTTTATTGAATCAAGTTGGAATGCTACAAAATTCCTAGAACCTATCATAAAATAAATTGCGAGAACTTATATTCCGAATTTGAAGTCTCTAGCTCTTATTGGGAACAGCGATTTTATCGACTTGGATGTTGATGCAGATCAAGGAAATATATACTCTATGGGGTCGGTGATGTCTTTCTTCTGCACGTTATATGTTTTTATACAGCTTCATTGCACCCTTTTATCCATTCTCAATGGGTTTAGGCTACAAAAACTAACCAACTGTTTCTATGGCAGCTGTATTATATATTAATCCTATACTGACCATTTTTTCTAAAATGTAAATAGCATAAAAACACTTCTCAATAACCATATTGGTTCGGATATCAAGCTAAATAAAAAAATTGTTCCGATAATGTTTTGATAGGGATAATTCGAGCTACGCTCAAATTATTAGTAGTCTTGTTGGAAAATATTCAAAAACATTTATGAATTCGAACGCTTAAAATGTTTTTTTTTTTACATGAGATACAACAACAAATGGTCCATAGAATAATACCAGTGTTTTCCTCTTTGGCTATCAAAATTATCAGAAATACAAAACTATACTTTTATCTTGATCATGCAAAAGCATAGAAACCTGTGAATAGAAGGTTCCTCCAGGGCTGGCTATATGCTAGCAACAAATAATTGAGATTTCAAGTTACTTAACAAATATATTTGAAGATCAAAAGTTCACAAATTAGTAGCACTAACATCACTTTGATCACAACTGTGTGTTTTTTGAACCATTTAATTTATATACGATTCACAATTATCACACACAAATTCAGAACTACGCAGATATCATGGTCACATTCGCATTTATTCGAATTCAAGTTTGTTTATATTCACATAATTTGGACAGCATTCGTAATCAAACTCATAATCTACTTGCTTTTAACTTAATTTTGAGATATCCATATAAATTCAAGTAAAATTTTGAAGGTCTCATACCATTTTTAAATGCACCATTGGAGATGATAGCAAAAGAATATACACTCCGTGAAACTCGATTAAACCCAATTGATTTTCTCCTTTATAAAATTAAAAAAAAAAATTAAAAATTTGTTTTTGTTTCACAATAAGTTTGCTGTTTTAAATATACGTCATATTAAAAAGGAATTAAATTTGTAACATTAACATAGCATTTTCTTTATTATTTGTTTGTTGTTTAAATTGAGGTTAAGGTGCGAAATTCGATTAAAGGCAATTCTAATAAAATAAATACAAGCTGTAGAAAATAACAAATTAGTAATGTTTAGCCTCCAGATTTGTTTATAACCAAAAAATTCAACTTGACATCGATTCAACAACTATTTAGAACTCAGATAGTGAGATCTTGGACCATTCAACTTCAACTCGACGGAACAGATTGATCTCTGTGGGATTCAGGTCGGTTGATCTTCGTGTCCACCTTAAAAACTTATAATTGTTATCCCGAAACCACCCACCAACAGGCGCGCGGCACATGTATTGGAGCATTATCCTGCTGGGATAAGGCAATTGGGTCTGGTTGATGCTCCATAAAGTTCACCAAAACTTCGTCCATTAGGTTTATATATCCCCTGGTCCTGTTGTCAAGATCATCAGTGAAGCAAAACCACAGCTTCCAGTAGGGAATAATCTCTCAGACTTCTTTAATTCGTGTCAGAAGAATACCATTTTTTTTGCCACTCCTGGGTTCAGGAAATGCTGATGCTGTTCCAACTTTAATTTAACTCGGCCTATGTTCATTCCAGTAGCCTTCGTTAATACTGGCTTTAGCTACCTCAATGTTTCTTCGCAAACCAAATTTTCGTATCACCTCATACTTTTTTACCTCTAAATTTGGTGAACGCGATGATTCGATATTTGTAACGACATATATATATATAAATATATATATTTATTATCCCATATTCATATATTTTTACCTCTAAAATATTAAATTATTTTATATATTTATTTATTATCCCATATTCCATGTAACGCCCTATTTCCTTTTCCGAAGGTTAAAAAATGACTGCCTTTAATCGATTTCGCACCCAAAGTAGCTCAAAAAACATAAATATGCAAAAATCTTGGAAAAACCTAACGGAAATTTCATTCGAACACATCATGACAGTAAAAGAAGAAGAAGCACCTTATAAAATGGGTAAACAAAGTCCCGTGAGGCTTAGTACAGTTTTTAGCACCATAAACACGAGTGCCTTTATTCGAATTTCGCGGAGTGTATTTTTAGTCAAACATATCCGAAGCGCTAAAGTTGAAAAATTGCAACTGGCCAATGGGATTATTTTCTTGTTTTCCTATTCAGGAGGATTCAAATGAGCTCTGAGCAATTTAATTTAAAATTTTCTTTTAATGTATATATTCTATTTTGTTTTGTGTTTAAACGTATTTTAAAATTTATTTATTTATAAAGAAAAAATTAGAAAGCGCATTATATATATTTTTTATCTGTTATAAACAATTTCACTTTGCCACTTTCTTTCAATCCATTTATAGTAGTTAATAGTTGGAAAAGTTGTTTACAGCAATATGGAAAAATTGTTAAAAAATTTTATAAGCCATGTTCATACTTTATGAACTATATTCATTGCGATAAATGAATTTTAATCCAATAATATATTTGATTTATCTTTAAATTAAGTGAGTATTCACCTCTGTGTCACCACAACGGATCGAAAGTATTTCAAGGTTCTGTTGCTCGGTTTAACCATTATAATAGATATTCCTTATGAGTATTCTTTGGTGCTCTAAATGCGTTTCACTCATGTCGCGCAGCCTAACTTAAAATGAATTAAATTGCGATTTACAAAACCACATTCATATATATGGAGTTGAATAAATAAAGCTCGAATAGAGAAGAGATAGAGATACATTTTTACAAATTATATGTATGCATGTATGCAGGTGTGGTACAATAGCCAGATTGGGAATGTGGTTACTTTTGTGCTGATTAGATAAACGAATTTTAGCGCCTGCTTTTGCTTTTGCACCTTACTGTAAATGCCACAGTTTTCCAGTTATCGCCATTTGTTTGAAAATTCTTCAAAAATGAAGCAATCTTTATTAATTGTATGTGTTACATAAGCTCTTAACTACGGCGAAACATATTTATATATCGTTAGTCCATGTTTAAAGTTCAGCTGATTTTTTTTTTGTATTATAACAAAATTATTGATGGCATGACATCATATGCACTATCATATGTGTGATAATTTGTCGTTCATATATTATATTCTCAACGGAATCACGGCACTATCTTTTGGATCTTGATTTACTTGGTGTGTACATCATGTTTATGCGCTATCAGAGGTATCACATATAGCTTAAAATACGCGGGATGAGCAATGCTTTACCTTAGACGATATTTAGCACACTTTGCTGCTCAAGCAAAAACTTCCACTCTCGACACGCCGCGATTCCAATTTGAACTAACTGCCAATGTCAATGAGCAATGGAGCGTTATCAGTTGGCTCTCTATTAATTGATTGCTGAAATTGTTCCAGGGTAAATCTTATCGGGGCTCCATATGAAAAAGACTTTTTATCAACGTGTTTGTTTTTGTTCTCATTGCAAGTATTATTTTCTTTTGTGCTGGTGCTTACTGACAATACAAACATATACATATATTTTTAGCGCCGGGAATTCTTAGGTATATATGTATATGTACCTCTTATTGTTATGTATAAAAAATGGTTTATCAACTAACACACGTATATAGGTAGCAGAACAATGTACTACTCACTGAATTTGTTTATTATGAAAGGCTTTCCTAAAAACAAAGCACGATCGTTAAATCGCATTGCTGTCTAATTTATTTGCTGAGTTGTTTCTTTTTTCAGTTTTGCTTACACTTCCATGACTGGCAAAACCTTTAATTAAAAACGCCAGCGAATGAATAGTTAAATTGAAATTTCGGCAATGCCAAATCTCAGATTTGAATATTTTATAAAAATAATCAATTTCAAAACAAATGATTTTATTACACTCGTGCTTTGTTTTTGGTTTTTAATTTATCTGCAGTGTTGTTTCTTTTTTTTCAGTTTTGCTTAAGTTGTCATGACTTGTCAGACCCGAAGAAACAAAGTTTTAATAAAAAACGCCAATAGTTAAATAAATATTTCGATAATTCCCAAACCCAAACTTAAATATTTTGTGAAAATACACAATTTGAAAACAAATAGTTTTGGGGTTTTTTGTTTAAATTGACAAAATTGATTGACTATGGTCGATGCCTGCTAGCAACCCGATGATAACAGAAAGCAAATAAATAGACATAAACAGACTCATGAGTTTATATATCAATCATTATTTTTTATTGTCCCTCACTACCTCATATCCAATATGTAATTGGACTCAGATACGGAAGGTATAGGAGCATATGGGTTTTGTGCAAGGTGCGTCATTTATTTATTTATTGAATGTCAACTAAAGTCAGTCGACACCAAAAATTACAAATAGTAAAAATTAAATTTAATATTCAAAATTTAAATTAAAAATGTTAATTTTTAAATGCAAAATGGTCCAACAATTGTATCATGGATTGGGGAAAACACATAAAAACCCATTCTAAACGTAGTTAATTCACCATGTGATAGAAATGATATTGGTATAGTACCCGAAAAGGTGAATGCTAGGAATAATTAAAAGTACAGTGATTAACAGAAAGTTGGAAGTAACGAGTAGGTCTAAAGGGAAGACACAAATTAGGTTAGCTCAACAACGCAACGGAGTCTAGTGTCGACACAAAAAATGTATGGCCACTCCCACTCCTGCCTCGATCATTGCCAAAATCGATATATTTGAATGTGTAAGTCGATAAAACCACAAATCTCCCACTATTTTAAAGAGAGAGAGAGAGTGCCCAAGTCTGATGCGTAGATTGCTGGTGTCCCTTCTGATATTAGGTTATCAATATTAATATTTTAAGACTTGGTCAAAGCGAGTTATCAAATTACCAAATTCCATGTCCCAAAAATAATATACCTGATAATGTAAGTCGATAAGACTCATAAATTTCTCACATGCTATTATTGCAAAAGTGGAAGTTGGAGGTGACTTTGCCTACACCTGAAGTTTTACTTGTTTTCAGAAATTATTTCTAGATGTAAAGAAACAATTTTCTAAGAATTATAATATTTTTTAGAAATTTTTTCCTTTATAATGAAATGCATTTTTAAAAAGCAGAAATTCAATCCATATTTTGTTTTTGTAAAAATCCTTCCTAAAAATGCAAGTATTGAGGAAATACAAATGTTTTATAAGCAATCAAAAAGATAGAAACGTGCTTTTGTACACATATGAAAAAACATCCTAAGAATTAAACATATTTTTTCTAAATTTTTAGAAACAAAATCAATTTGAAACGAAGAAAAAAAGTGCAGGTTTTAAAAATATGGTTTCAGAACAATAACGTAAGTCAAATTTACTTCCAAAAGTATGGCGAATTTTTAAAATTCTGAGTGTATGTTCAACAGACTTCAACCTCCATTTTCTGTGAAAATTAAGTTTTTTTGCACAGATCAATATTCCTCAAATTTCCAATAAAAATCATAAGTCAACAAAATTAAGCACTATAAACAAAAGATACGGCTTTTTATTGTTCAACAAAAATGAATATTCAACTGGAGTTCCAAAGGTGCTTGAGTAGTTGTGTTTTTAGTAAGATCATTTAAATTCGTCTCGATGTAAGTTGACTTTTATATTGTTCCACTACTTCAGTCTGGCCTTGCTGAATTATTCCACATCGTTACAATTGACCAGGCGATTGCTGCAAACGAAAGTAGCAAATCCATCATTATATGAATATATATATATATACGTAATTACTGTTGATATGCTTATCACATGGCTTCTTGGGTTTCATTAAAACTTTTTCGACTTTTATACTGCACTATGAATCAGTGCCGCCTGTCTTAGAGATAACGACTATTGTTGGTCAACATGTGAGCAGTGAATTGCTACTGTAATTGTGCAATAAGCATTTTTCCCCAAGTTTCCCTCGTACCTGTCGGATTGCAATCGGAATATATTCTCGGGCACTGCCATCAAGTTGGAGTTCAAGCACAAAAGTTGTGTCCCGTTCACAGAGCTGTAAGCCTCCAGTAAAGCAGTGTGTTCTGGGGACTGTTGCTGCTTATGACGTTGTTGAATTTTTGAGAATTGCTCAGCTGAAAGAAATTGTCAGTGGGTTAAAAGAGTGCTGAATCGATTTTCTAGCAAGTTATCTCACCCAATATACAGCTAAATGTGGGCCCGACAGTGCCGTTAAAAGTGTGCTCTGAAATTCCACCAACTATAAGGTCCACATGTGTCCAGCTGTTGTAAATAGTTTTCAGCTTATCCACGAGCTTGAACAATCAATAAAAACAATTATATTCGTTATCAATAATCTTCGTCACAATTAATTGGTAGAATATTTAGTTATTCCATTCATCAAAATCTGTATACCAGTTTCCCAATATGGCTATAAATATTTTTGACGTTTCTGCAAAGTGGTTAGACCAAGAACCTCTTTTGAACTTCTTGATTATAACTTAATATTGCAATTCTCTGCTAAACTCAGTGAGGCAGGCAATCCACTCATTATCATATATATATTATATACAACATATCTATATACAAACTGCAATCAGCTAAAGATACGAAAGCACGTAAAAGTTTGAAATAAAACAAATTTCTTAAAATTTGTATCCATGAACTTTAGCTGATACCCGCAGTATCAGAGAATAAATTTCTGTTAATGGTATTTCGCTCATGGTTAAAAAAAAAACTGTTCTCGGAAGCTCTTATATGGTATTGTTTGGGACATGGCTCGAGCATTGATTTCTGATACTTTATACTTTTGGCTTTAAGACCAGTTTCTAAGATATTTTAAGGACTAAAATCAAATCCCATTTAAAACCAGAAACTTTTTCTTATTCACAATTTTAGGAATTAATTAAAGTTATTGAAACTAGAAAGACTTTATCTATTTTACGGAAATATTTTCTATAACTAAGAAATACATTTATAACATGGTAAAAATAGTAAACATAGCATTCCTTTATTTTTTAAAAACTTTCTTTCTCGGCTTTCTCTGGCGATTTTCTCAATTTCAGGACTATTTATTGAAACTGCAATAATGAATTAAAATTTTTAATAACTTACTTCCTTTGGTATAAAATCCTCGAAATCACTCCAACTAGTAATCTTTTTGTTTCTATTACAGATTTCTAAGTATTTGTAGTAGGGCTGTAGGCCATGGTCCCGTCCTCGCTGTATATCAAATGCAAGGACATCGGCATGCGCCGGTTTCGTCGGTTCATGCCACACCAGCTGCAACGAAAAGTGTGGAATACATCGCCATTCCCACAGCGGATATCCCGATAGAAGTACTTACTGCGTCCACATAGCTGGAATCCATTTTCATAGCGCGTTCATGCAGAAGACTTTGCAAGATCTCGTTCAGTTTTTTGGACGTGTACTGTAGGCGGGGCTTGTATATTTCATTTTTCAGCTCAAATAGTTTAGTTAGTGGTAGGATATTGCTGCAATGAGAAAAAAAAATGTGAAGCTATAAATAAAAGTATTTTGGTGAAGAGTTTCCCTGAATTGCTCTAAATATTGTATAGTATAGTTGTTAGTATAGTAGGTTAGGTTAGTATAGTATATAATATAGTATAGTATTTAAGTCAAGAGTGACCGAATGGTATTTTCCCTGAATTTCTATAAAATGCATTCCTAAATAACAAAACTGATAATTATTTATTTACAAAATTTCCCAATTTAATCAGCTTTGAAACTGCGACTTCCCTCAAATCCGCTATATTGATTATATTTTATTACATTTCAAGGTAAATCACAGCAAAGGTCTTACCTGATAATGCTTCTAAAATATTTTTTTAAATAATTATAATGAAATAATTCTTAGAAATAATGTCCAAATGTATGTATTTTCTATTTTTCTATTTCTAAGAATTGTATAAAAAGCAGAAACTTGCGAAACCATTTATTTTTCGAAGACCTTCGTTCTAAAATTTAGAAACACGGAATGAAATTTGAGTTTTGCTCTCTAAAAGTGGGAAACCATTCAGAGTTCTGAGTTCAAATCGCATTAAAATTGAAAGTTTTTTCAAATTAAATTATGTTACTTTAAACAACTATGTTCCAAGTTTCAAGTCTCTATCTCTAAGGGTGTCAAAAAAAGTTTATACAGACTGGCAGATGGACGGACGGACGGATGGTCGGACGGACGGACAGACAGGCGGACAGCATGACGGACATTGCACAAAACCAATAGACCATTTCATTTTCGGTATCCGAGTATAAAAATAATTATGTGTTCTCCTTTAAAAACACAATTTAAGTTTGTCATATTTTTTCTACACCTTAGAAAAATGTACCCTTGAATTAAGGAAAGAATACCCTGGCTTTTACTAAACACACAACGACACAATCTACTTTATATATAAGGGCGCCAAAGGACGTATAAAAGTATTTTTAAAATTCAGGTCGATTTAGTTCTTTTGAGTGTATGGAAAATCTTCTGTTGAAAAACGTAAGTAATACTTTTGTTATATATAAAATCGGACATGTATAGGTCAATTTAACTGTTGATCACGAGTCTATATACTCTTTGGGGTCTACCTCAGACTGTCATATAATCAAAAAATTAGCAACATTTTGGGCCCATTTTTAGATATTGTGTATCAGCTTACTTGCTCGCTGTGTGGGAAACAACTTCGTTATCGGGGGCTAGATTGTGCAGCACATTTGGCAGCATGGAGAAATAGAATCGAATGGCAGCCACACCGAACTCATTAGACACCTCAGGCAGTTGTTGGCCATCAGTTGCTGGTGATGCGGCAAGCACATTTGCGGCGCTGGCTTCACCCAACACCTGCGTCAGCCACTCTTTCATTATCAGTCGCCGATAGATATCGACATTGACAACCTTGGCTGCCTGGAACAGCTGCTCATCACTCCAGCCCTTGTTGCGTGCTAAGAGCTCGGCGGCAATACGATTATGATTGCGCATGAAGATGGTGTACACCAGAATCGAGAGGGGATTGCTGTTGACACGTGAGTCGCCGGCAACAAAACAGTTGGTTCCATTTGCCCCGCTGCCCCACGCGCAAAAGGTGTGCCCCTCATCGCCTGAGGTCACAGATAGTAACTTCCCATTCCCGCTGGATTTCAGCGCCCCGTTCCTCAGAGTACGCATTTTGCGCTCGACACTGTCTGTAAATCCATATAGCTGTGACAGATCCAAGATGCCTGTGGCTTGGTTGAGCTGCAAATGCAAAACAATTATATTGATTAGTTCTAAAAACAGATTCTGTGCACAACAAAAATTGACCTGAATTTTAAAAAAATCACACTAATAACTAGAAACTTTTCCTTTCCATACAAATATTAGAAATAATTTCTAAATAAAAAAAACATTTTTTCTAAATTATTTTCTATTATCAAGAAATGCATTTCTAAAAAGAAGAAATGCAAACCGACAAATTTAGAAAAAAATACTTTATAAAACTCAGAAACAAGTAATGAAATTTACTTAAATAAAATGATTAAAAATATAAGCAACAAAAAATATATCGTCTGAGTTTGCTTGTATTGAAACACATTTTAAAACGAGTGAGTGAGAGCATTTGGGGTATCACAGTATTAAAAAACACACTGAAAAGTAGACAGATTTTTTCTACAATTATGAAAATATACCCTGAAAATGGAAAAAATATAAAGCCTGGTTTTTTAATTTAAAAAAAAATTTATACAATTCGATAAAGTGAGTTACCCTTGGCGCAAAAGAATGTGGAATTTCTTAAATTCAACCCGATTTTTTTTCTAAGTGTAGCTTGTGTGAAACTGACCTGCTCTGCAGCTCCAAAGTTGCAATTCTCGCCAATAGCAAGAGCGCTCCTAACATAGTTGAGGCAGTTGTGAAAATCGTTTCTTCCCTTGGACAGAATTGGAGCACACATCGGATGGTGATGGCGAGGCAGAAGCTTATTTTGATCTCTGTTGCAGCACTCAATCGAGGCTCCATTGTCTGGCAAAAAAAGTGGTTAGTAATGCGAGTATTTTTTGTTCAATCTGGCGACTCATACTCATTGATTGGGCGACCGTCTTGCTCAGATCATGTTCCACAAACTGTGCAAACTGAGCGAGAACTAAATTTAAGTTTCCACTCTCATCTGGTTGACTTGTCCTTGTCCTCACTGCACTGTCATCTTGATCATACAACGCCATGCTAATTGGCCATGCGGCGGGCTGTTTATTCACTTCAAACATCTGAAATGAAATCTCGTGCAAGCCATTCTTGTAGTGAGGCGGCAGTAGTCGCCTGAAGGCATGGTGACCACTGCGTGGACCATGCAATATCCTTTCGCACTCAGCCCTCAGAGTACTGCCTTGAGGGATTGGCTTGGTTTCTAAGAATGTGCGGCAATCATCATCACTGATTCCCGGTTGCGAGACACACTTGCTGTTATACATGAAGAGACTCGCCTTCAGGATCTTCATTGCAATATAGCTGTCAAGCTGGGCCTTCTCACTTGGCAGTGTGTCCAACAATTGAGTGTGCGATAAGCTGCCATTGTCGACTGTGATCTGAGCGTTTACTAGATTTTCCTCAAGCCTACATGGGAAACAAAAATATATTTAGTTAATAAAACAACCACAACAACTCTCCATATAACCATTAAAAAGTGCTCTACTCGAAAATGAACCGATAGAATATTTCTTGTATACAGATCAACAGATATCTGGCGAATGGGTTTATTTGTATTATATACAGTCTGCAAGCTTCTACTATACAGATTTCATACAATTTGTAGAGCATAAATATGGTATTCAAATATGTTTTTAAAAATATTAAAATTATCAGTTTTTCAAGAAAAAAAAAACTGAGTCTTGTTCTTTTTATGCTTTACGAAAACGAAAATTTCAACTTTGCTGGCTCTAGCTGTGGAAATACACATATTTATATTATATTTATATGAATTCTCTGAGATCGATGTGTGTATACCAAAGATCGTATCAAAACTGAAGACCAACGGTGTCTGTTAAAATAACTTTTTAAAATGTTATCCAAAATTTATCAAAACTCTTCAATATGTTTCCCAAAGCGAATTGGTCTAAAACTCTAAACAGCTTTGAGCCGAAATTCGCATATATAGGCATATGATAATCATAAAAAAATATACAAATAATAATAAATGATTCAAATGGAAAATAAAATACAACCTTTTCTGGCGATTGATCGCATCGGTCCCTGCGGTCACAAAGTCCATCCATTCAGACGGCGTAATTTTGTTTAAATATTCCCTGACATCGTTGCTTATTGTGGGACGTGCTGTACATTAAAATATGCAATTAGAGTGTATCCTAAAGTAAGTTTATTTATTTTTAAACATTTATTTCCTATTAAAAAGTAACAGCTTTTCTACAAAGAGAATCTGCGAATACATCTGTTTTCATATATACAATTTATTTAAATGAAATTTAATAGCATTTCGGCTATAAAACTAAATTAAATAAAAAAACAAAATGCATATATAATAGTTTGCCAAATACATATTATTTAATTTAATTTATTAACTTAAAAGTTTAATAATACAAATTATGCTGTTTGTAGAGTAATTAAATAATTTAAACGATTCTATGCAAATGATAAATTTAAAAAAATTCCACTAAAGAATTGTTGTCAACACAACAAAGCAACAAACAAATTAAATCAATAATGCTCAACAAGAATAACATATATAAGTATTCTTGTCTTGAAAACGTATTTACGAGAGTTGAACAAATAAGTACGTTACATTTTTATACTCATATATAATACACGTACACATATATAATGTTCATAATGTTCACGGCACGTAAAAAAATAACAAAATTGGGCTTACGTTGTGAAAGTTCAGGAATATTCGCACTATGACTGGGTTCGACCACTAGGATTACGAGTGCGAACAGACAAAGGTAAACACTTGGTTCCATTGCGAATTTCTTTGTGTTCGATTATTGACGATTTCCTGATGTGATTTCATAGAACATCAAATTGATTTGCCTTTCGGAATATTGATAAGAACAATTGAATTGCGCTTCAACAAAGCCAGTCTCTGCTCAAGCCGCCTCGCCTCGACTCGTGCGTGATTCGTTTACTACTGAGCGATGAGCAAATCACAGCGCAATAATCAGCTGAGCTACGCCTCGTTGTTATCAGCTGTTTGAGCCCAGTTGAACTCAGAGAGTAGAGCTGGGAATTATCCAGAGAGAGAACAGTGAATTAAATAGCGTTTGTTGTGAGATTGGCTTTGAAATACCCTTTATTCGAGTGAATCATTTACATCAGATCTTACCTAAAGTAAAGAAAATCGCTTTGTTTTGAAAGCTAAAGTAAGAAAATGTATATAATAAAATAAACAAAAAATAAATAAAAGCTTTAAATACTCACAGTTCAATGAAAAATGTAAGCAAACAAAATCTGAATTTTGAAAATTTAAATGATCGAATTGGGGGACAGTTTTCTATGATGTTCACCATGTGAATTTTGAGGCTGCTCTGAACGATCATCGGTCAATGGTCGACCGAGTTATATAAACTGACATTATATAAATAAATAAATAAAATTCAAGTCAATTTGCTTGCATGTCACAGTAAACGTCAAGGAAGCATCCATAATTGAAAGTACCGAAAAGCTTCTGTTTAGCAAACTCTGATTTAACACCCTGTTAGCTACACTGTTCGATAGCGTTATTTAAAATGTATATTCCAATAATATGCACTGAAACTGGAAGCCAACGCTTAGCCTCTTATCAATAATAGAAGCTTGAAACCGGTCAATAAAGCGAGAATAATGCGGAACGAATAATTAGTAGCATCAGCCGGGGTATCAGGGAGCGCTTTTTGTCGAGAGTGAGAGCGAGTGTGTAAGAGAGAGAGAGAGAGAGAGAGAGAGAGAGCGGCACAAAGAGATTTAACAGCGAAAAGATCCCATTACGAATTCGATTCGTAATCTATACTTTGCAGGCGGTGTATCTTCGAATCCATAATACAACCAATATTACATTTCCATTATTAAAGTAATTACTATTTTGTAATGCAGAAAATAAGCTCACATACCTTGTGCGAGGGATCGTACACGGAATACTGTAAAAATTAAAATTCAGTTGTGTTACAAATCGAAATTCGGAAAAGTGTCTAATATATGCTTTATATATTCGATAAATAAACAAAACCATTTATCTTATTTTTCACTAAACAAATTGCATAGCCGATAAAAGGATACGTCTAACTACGAGTCTGTTTAAACTAGAATAAACAAAGCTGCGGTGGCGATGTAATTACAAGATAATTAATACAGATTAATAAGACATTGGCGAAGACAAACATACAACTTTGCACACAAGAGTATTATAATTTAATGCATTACATTATATTCCTACAGAATGCATTCGGTAAGAAAAGTCATTCCCTAGCTCGCCGCTGGGAGCGCTGTACGAGCGCTGTCTGCAGCTCAAGTGCACTTAACGTAGTTTGCCAATGTAATTAGAATTAACTTACGTTCCCAGGGCGCCAAATTCAAATCTGTAACAAATTTGTAAAATTTCGTTCTCAATTAAGATATAATTTAGTTGTTTTATACGCGTTTGAAATTCTGGATTAGTACAGTTCTGATCCCCACTTATAATATAATAGCAAATTCTCTGGTATTTTATTGATATATTCGAACTTTAGTATCCACTACAAGTTTTTTAATTTTATTATAGATCATAAACATATTTCTAAGCTTGAATTTCTTGAAGCTCGCTTCCTATATAATCAATTTAATTGTAGTCAGTATTTAAATGACAGTGTTTTTATACCCTGAGCCCATTAAAAATGAGTAAAAATGGTATAATGGTTTTGTGGCAGAAAAAAGTATCTCCAACCCCATTAAGTATATATATTCTTGATCAGGGTCAACAGCCCAGTCGATATATATATATATAGATGTCAGTCTGTCCGTCCGTCTGTATGAACACGCAGATCTCAGAGAATATAGACTCTCGTATACCAGGCGCAGATCAAGTTTGCTTAATTTTATTTATTTTAATAAATTCTACAACTTTAAAGGCAGAATCTTCTAATTTATAAAGAATATACATATGTATATTATTGATCAATTTCCCAAATTTCATCAAGATCGGTTAAGAAACACCCAAGTTATAATCAATAATATATTATCATATTGGTCTCATTTTTATTAGCAGCCGCAAGCATTTTCTGTAGGCATCAATATGCGAGCGCATGTGTTAGAAAGAGAAGGCACGAAGCGAGCTTCAATACGTTTTTGTGTGTATTGTGCAGAATGCCGTTTTCCCGTTACGATTGCGTCAACGTATATATGTATGTATGTATGAATATTCACGTGTTTGTCGGCTGCGCTCACCTTTTGGTGCAAAACTTTTTAGAGGGAAATTTTCCAACTTGAACTAGAATATTTGTTTAACAGCAGGGTTCAGGGTATATCGTAGTCGACCTCACTCGACTACAGTTACTGTTACTTGTTTATGTTCGTCTGTCGTGTAGCTTGTCAATGATAGATAGATAAGAGCATTCATTTATTTGTATTATTTTAAAAATGTTTTTTATTTTTATATAAAAAAAAAGATCGAAAATAACGCAAAACGAAATGAAATATTAACACTTTTTAAACTAAAATAACCGTAAGACCCTATTATGTTACTATTATTTTAAATATTTCAATTTATTGTTACAAACTTTCTCATTAAAAATGTATAACTTTAAATACCCTTTTCTCCTCTGCCTTTTACTTGAGGGGATAATTTAAATAAAAAAAATGCATATGGTAATTTATTTCGACAGATTAATTTTCAATTCATTCAATTGCAAATTTGGTTGTCAATCCAAGTTTACTTAAAATGTACGATTTCAATTCATTTTGAATGAGTGCTACACTATTGCTTGTGCACTGAAATTGATATCGCTCTGAAAAATAGAACGATTTATCTTATTTTGAGAAATAATTTTAAATATCAAAACCCTCACATTTTTCAATAAACAAACGCTCTTCCTATCTTTTTAAAATTATCAAATAAATAATGAAAATTTCCATTTTTAAAAAAACTTGCAAAAATAAATGAAATGAATTTGTAACATATCTAAGATGATTTTATATGTGAAATTTTAAAAATCTACTATTTAACAATAATATAATTAACAAAAAGCTAATATCAAAGATCTGTGAACACATATAAAACACATATTCAGATTAGAAAGACCCCAGTCTTTAGCAAACTCATTTCTTATTAATGTGGTGAGCTGCCCTCGCCAAACATATGGTGATATTACTACATTTTCTGAGAATACAATACATCTATGTATTAAGATGTCTGAATAGATCTTATAAATTGATTTTATTTTGATTGTTTACCAATTACTCGTGTACATTTTATTCGATCTTTACACCATTGCACAGAGTATTATAATTTTGTCATGAATTGTGTAACGCATTCAAGGCAATATCCGACGACACAATGATATTCGTCTGTCTGTCGGTATCTATATTTTTAAAGCTATATTAATGAATATTGGAAGATGGCCTGATTTATCTATTGTAAAATGGGAGGAATGAAATGGTTATCCCAACGCAATCTTGTATAATTTTAGCTTTTTAACATATACCGATCAACTTACAAATATTTTGGTAATATTTACCCACATCAGATTGTTATATTATTATTATTTTTATTATTATTAAGTTATTTTAATAAATAAAAATTTAAATGTAAAGTTATATTTATTATTACGTGGCATCAGAGTTTTACGGAGTCGTTCGGAGTTCGACTGAAGCGTTCTAACTTGTTTTCTTAGTTTTGCACATACAAATGTAGTTATGCCCAAATGTAAAAAATATGAATAAATTAGTCGATATATGAATATGACATTCATGCTTAAGCAAAGGCACTTTATGTGTATTCACAATAAAATAAGAAATCAACGTTGCGTGCTAAGCAGGTTTATAAGTGTCAAGTATAACATATGGTGATCGGTAGATAAATAATCAGCCTAAGTAAACAAAAAATGATTATATTTGGAATGGAAATAAATTTACATTTCCATTCAATATTCTTTCCGACCATTTCAATTAATCCAAGGGTCGTCTAACTTTTGTTTAGCCTTCCAAATAAGAAGATTGTGAAGACCCTCAAAACAGACAATTTGATCAATTTTAACATCATAATTTGACTGAAGTCGCTTTACGCCGAGCTATTTGATACAAACCTCTTAATAGTCCAAATCAAACTTATCAAAGTTGCTTTCAATAATTACACTAAAAACAAAAATTGAATTTTATTCCCTGCTAAAACCGATAACTTATCAGCCGACCCTCGTAAATATACACAAACCGATACAGGAACACCTAGGTCAAATGAGTTGTAATATTTAATGATATACACACATATATTTAAACTGAAATTATCACTAATTACAGAAATAACTGTTAACCACATATTGTTTCTCCGACACCCACTATAAGTTATTAAGAATTAACAGCTGAGTTCATCTACACAAGTCCATCATTCTGAGCAATCTCATATAATTTAACATGTCTTCGTTATTATTTTAAATGTGAATTTTACAGATAATTTTTAAATATGTTTTTGGTTAAAAATATATTCTCGCCTAGATTGGTAAAATCTATCATTGACATTAGTAGTGTTGGTGCTCCTCTTGTGCTTCAATTTGCTTCTATGATTAACTTGTCTAAAGCTTGTACAATTAAAAAAATTGCAAAAAATCTTCTGACAGCCTGATATTTTTCCGTCCGTATAGTTTTAGACTCGCTTAAAATAGGAGAATCATTTATATGCATTTTTGACCCACGGGAAAAGAGAATTACAATTTTTTTTGAGTTCAGATACTATTTCGATTTCCTGGGACCGAGAGAACTTTTTTAGACCATTCTGTAGTCAGCTAGGGGCTCATTAAGAATTTGTCAATTTTTTTAATTTTTAAACTTAAGTTTATATTAATTTTTACCTGGCTACGATCATTTTGTTTATTTACTTGGTGTAGACTAATGTAGTAGTAGGAAATATAAAATGTTTTAAATGTTATTTACAAGCTTTAAAATATTAAAAATAAAATTCAATAAATAATACAAATTGTTGTTAAAATGAAATGGAGCACTTATGTAAAATATTAAAATATTACAATTAAAATAAAATGTGTGGGGTATTAAAATGTAAAATGGACCATATTTATTGCAAGGATTGGGAAAACACATCGAAAACCCAATCAGATAAAAATGTATGAGTGATTAGAATAAGGAGAGAGTCAGGTAACGGAAAAGAGATACAAGGAGAAGGAGAAACGAAAATATCTAAATCTGTAAAATTTGATCAATACTGATATCTGTAATCCTTAATAACAAAATCTTAAATAAATTAGCATTCAAATGTGTTTCATCATAATGTTTGTAATGCAATTAATAAAAGATGTTCCACAGATCTATTTTGAATGCATTTTGCTTAAATTATTATAAAATTAGTTGGTCCGAAAAATAATCTGAAAAATTGTCAAAATAATACCAAATTCCGAAATATTCGTTTTATTATTAGAGTGACCATTTACTAAAATAATGTGCTTTCGTAATGGTTTTGTGTAATGTATATACACCAGAGTATGAATTATATAAACTGTGAATTCAAGTATTTTTGTACTTGTATTGATGTATTTGTATTTATTAAAATAGAGATTTTAAGTTTGTTTAGGAATATTGCTTTGAAAGTTAGTATTTGTCGTTTTCAACTTTTTCAGAAACGGTCACACCTTTTTAGATTTTGCCGACTTTTCTTGTTGATGTACAGGCGAATTTCATAAAAATCGTTTAAAATCGTTTAAATAAATCAATTAACCCGAAGCAATTCTTAACGATGCCTTTAATCGAAGCGGATGCCTCCAACGAGCAGTTCAGCAATGAGCAATCGAGGCCAATGTCCGGGCCCATTGTGGGCATCATTTATCCTCCGCCGGAAGTCAGAAGCATCCTTTTACAAAACAAAAAACGAACACATTTATGCATATATATATTATTTTATTATTATCTAAAGGTTTTCTGTACACTCAATTAAAGCAATTTAACTAATTAGATATTGTTGACAAGACAGCCAGTTTCGTGGCGCGCAACGGGCCGGAGTTTGAGGCACGCATCCGGCAAAACGAGCTGGGCAATCCAAAGTTTAATTTCTTAAATGGAGGTGATCCGTACCACGCCTATTACCGGCACAAGGTTAACGAGTTTCGCGAAGGCAACGGCAAGTATTTATTTGCTACTCTGATATACGTATATTGTAACAAGTATATTATATTTACCACACTAGATACAAGCAATAACGCAGTGACTGCCATTAAACAGCTCTCGGTGACGAGTGCTGCCCAGCAACGGCAACAGGAGCTGTTGAAGCAAGTTGTGGAACAACAGTTTGTCCCGAAGGAGCCGCCAGCGGAGTTTGAATTTATTGCCGACCCACCTTCGATTTCGGCACTGGATTTGTATGTTAAATAGGGCAGCCTTATATATATATATACTTCTAATTCTTCTTTCTTTTCAGGGACATTGTGAAGCTAACGGCTCAGTTTGTCGCCCGTAATGGACGCCAGTTCCTGACCAATCTCATGAGCCGAGAACAGCGAAACTTTCAATTTGATTTCCTGCGGCCGCAACATTCGCTGTTTCAGTATTTCACCAAGCTACTGGAGCAGTACACTAAAGTACTAATTCCACCCAAGGATCTGCTGGGCAAGTTGCGTGTGGAAAGTGCGCCCGGACGCGCCAGCATGGTTCAAGTACTCGAGCAGGTCAAGTATCGTGCCAATTGGCAACGACACCAGGAGGCTCAGCGTCGCCGGGAGGAGGAAAAGATCGAACGTGAACGTGTTGCCTATGCGCAAATTGACTGGCATGATTTTGTCGTTGTGGAAACTGTGGATTATCAGCCATTTGAGAGCGGCAATTTTCCACCACCCACAAACCCGGATGAAGTCGGTGCCCGAGTGCTGATGGAGGAGCGGTTAATGGAGGAGGAGGGCGACATTGAAATGCAGATCGAGTCCGATGAAGAGGATGATGTGCAAATCGTCAGTCACATTGACGATGGCGTTAAGCTCTCCCAAATGGAGAATCGCGTGGGCATTCAAATGAAGAACGCCACGGCCTATGGCCAGCCCCCTTCGAATGCTAAGCGCGACAACACGCAGGTGCAGGACATGGACGAGGCGTCCAGTGATGAGGATACGCCAACGCTGAAAATGCAACCAGCTGTTGCGCCCATGCTGCCGCCCACACACGACAAGGTTGTT
The DNA here is from genome assembly GCF_018153295.1 of Drosophila grimshawi. NCBI lineage: Eukaryota > Metazoa > Arthropoda > Insecta > Diptera > Drosophilidae > Drosophila > Drosophila grimshawi. The sequence goes on from NW_025063098.1 coordinate 59,769, forward strand.
GTTAAGAAATACGATCCGAAGGCTGCCCAACCAAAGCCGGCTCCAGTCACAACAGATGAATATCTTATCTCGCCAATTACGGGCGAGAAGATCCCAGCCTCCAAGGTATCGGAGCACATGCGCATTGGTCTGCTGGATCCACGTTGGGTCGAGCAGCGCGACAAGCATACAGTGGAGAAGATCAACCAGGACAATGTATTCGCAGCTGGCACGGCCATTGAGGCCAGTCTGAAGCAGCTGGCGGAGCGACGTACCGACATCTTTGGCGTGGGCGATGAGGAGACTGTCATTGGCAAGAAACTGGGCGAGGAGGAGACGAAGAAAGATGATCGCGTTACCTGGGACGGGCACACGTCCAGTGTGGAGGCAGCCACACGAGCAGCCCGTGCCAATATCACGCTCGAGGATCAAATACACCAGATTCACAAGGTCAAAGGTCTGCTCCACGATGAAGAAAAGGAGAAAATCGGACCCAAGCCGGTGGGCAACAAAGCGACGCTCTCAGCGCCGCCGCAGCCATCCTCGTCGAAGAACCAGCATAGCCAGCATAACCAGGCACAGCACCATCAAGGTGGGGGTGGTGGTGGTGGTGTCGGTCACCATCACGCTCAGCATCATCATCACCAACAGCAGCAACAACAGCCGCCGTCGCACCATCAACACCATCAGCAGCAACAACAGCAGCAGTCGCAACACAACATGCCACAATCCGCCAATCCCGTTATGATGATGCAAAGACCACCCATGATGCGTAAGTTATTGGGAATTATTATCCCATGCAGATCTATTGTGCCCCCTTCTTTTGAGCCTACACTCTTCTGGCTGCAATCCTAATTCCCGCTCGAATGCCAGAATCTTTTGCGGAATGTTTTTCGAGCTTAAAACATTTTTCCCTAGGATATAAGGATTATTTGAGGATTATTTCTCTCTGCTGATCAAACCAACCTCATCTGACCTTTTGATTAGAGCCGCCTAAGATACATTTTCTATTCGATGACCCGGAATCCATCTAAGGGCAAGCCTATTGTGTGTTTCGAGTGTTATCAAGAATTTCTTACTCAATCTTCGTCCTTCTAAGTGCATTTACTGCTGCTATCCGTGTTCCGATAGTCACGATTCAAATTAAAGTCTATGCATTTTGCATATTTCACATAGCTCAGCTTGAAATGTGCGCCCAAGGCCTGTGCCCTGTTGGATGATCCATCGGTGTACCATTTTATGTTTTATGGTCTCGTTGAATGACTTCATCTAATGACGGCCATTCGCTCTTTCTACTCATATGAACTACAAAATTTTGCTCAAATGTATATTCGTCTGCCATTTCCTCCCTAGGGTGTATCCGTAGGAGTTCAGCATCGTTATCAGCATTTGAATCCCTATTAAAATTGTGTCAATTTATTTTTAGCAACACCTTTTGGCGCTGGCTCCGGCGGCTATATGGCCATGCAATCTGGCAGTGGAGGACCACCGCAGATTTCACCTGCGCCGCCCGTGGAATTGATACCCATAGAGGATGAGCCGCCCACGAAGAAGATACGTTCCGAGGATAATCTGGTCCCCGAGGCGGAGTTCATTGCTAATCACAAGGTAAATTACAAGTTTAATTTTTGACTTATGTTCATAGAAAATCAACTCACTCTGTTTTTACCCATTTCAGAGTCCTGTGACTATACAGGTGCAGGTGCCGAGCACGGACAAGTCAGAGTGGAAGCTTAATGGCCAGATGATTGCCGTCACCCTAGCGCTAACCGATCCCATTGCCAACCTCAAGGCCAAGTTGCAGGACGACACGGGCATGCCGCCGGCCAAACAGAAAATATTCTACGAGGTAAGCAGCGATAATTTAAAAAAAAAAAAACAAAGTACTTCAATAGTTGGTCTTTTTGCAGGGCATGTTCTTCAAGGATAATAACACGATGGCCTTCTACAACCTGCTAAGTGGGACGACGGTGCACTTACAAGTTAAGGAGCGTGGCGGTCGCAAGAAGTAGACTCTCACCCAGCTTCTCCATTCGAAAATCTATGTTTTACACATGTAAAAGTTTATTTTTTGTGAATGCTTTTGCAATCAATATATAAAAAATTAGTTAATCACAGTATAATTTTGTTAATTGCACTTGAGTCTTATGTAATTAGAGTATGGAATGTGCTGCCTAAAAGTCACAAGGTGCTAGTTCAAGAAGTCTCAGCTGTGGAACGCAGAGTGCTCCTTGTGAGATTGTTATTGGCTCTCGAGGACGTATGCCATGTCCCGGTATCGTTGCAGCATTGGCGCATAGATTGTTTCACTATCCTTATTCGGCTCACAGGCAATATTCAGTTGGTTTGGCTTCTGGCTAAGGATATAGTCGCGATAACTTTTAACCGATTCCGTCTGCCCATTCTCGTGGACATAGTAGGCATAGGCAGCTCGATATGCGGCACCCAGCAGCGCCGCCTCGCTCTCATTCTGCAAATAAACATAAATATTGAATCGTGAATGATGAGTTGATGTAGCAATGACAGAGTCCATATATAATAAAAACATAATTATCAATTCGATCAAGTGGATTGCCATGCAAAAAATAATTATTCAAAAAAGACAATCGCCTATAAAAAAAGCATTAATTTGTATTTAATACAATTAAGATTTGTCTAAATCAGTTTGTAGTTTGAAAAAGAGCAAAAGAGTTAGTAAACGACAGGAAAAGGGTTACATCGTCGCCTACATTTTATATTATCAACGGTTGTATGAAAACCTTTTTTGGCTATCAAGAAACAATCTTAAAGTTGTAACAGTTCCATCACTGAATCCACCGGCTGGATAATAAAATGGATAGTTGGGGTTAGATACGACTGTATAATCGATAAACATTGCCCAGATTTAGACCGTTGTGATTTGTATTCTACTCAGTTCCTTGACTCTAGAAGCAGACTGAATTAAAAATGAGTCCAACCTTGATTATAGATAGATAGATATAACAATTAGAAAGAGGTTTCCCAGGGTGCCAAATCTCTTCGTGTGTTCCTTACAGCTCTTGCAGAAATCATTATAGGGGCTTACTACTGCCTACCTAGTGGGTTACTCTACTTTGCCTGGGCCTGGATTAGCACGCTAATAAAATCGATAGGTGCTAATCCATTGATCAGGATTAACTATAATTTAGTTACCTGTTTGTAGACGGGGGCATTGAAGACATCAGCAATTATTTGCAGTATGGATTGGTTAACTGAGGCACCACCAGTGGCAAGTATTTTCGTTTCGCTGCCAAAGTGGAAGCCCATGTCCTCCGCTATGGCACGATGATGCAGCATTTGTCCCTCGATCAAGGCACGTATTTCGATTTGAGGTGAGCTAAACCTGACAAAAAACACAAGAAATGCGTTCTTTAATCTGTGTACAGCTCTTGTTTTTTACGTTGCACTTACTTTAGTACACCCTTGGCAGCATCAGGCGAGCTCGGCTGCATCTCCTTGTTCCAGCGAAGCGTTCCTTTCGCCTTGGGTATAATTTCCATTTCCCTAAAGTGCAGAGCCATGTTCCCGAAATTGCCACGTGGCGTCGAATCGAGCAACTCATTGAATGTCTCCCAGCTGCCGTTAGCCTCCAATTTGTTGATCGCTTCGCGCACCAGCGAACCATTTCTGAAACTAAATAAAAACCAGAGAGTATAAGTATTTAATACATTAATGTTTAAGTCTTAGAACACAGAGAGTTAATTGTTTTTGAGTCACTTTCTCAAAGTCTGCTTAAGTTTGCATTGGCGCCATCTTATTCACTTTATTCATAAATAACCCTTCATCTGTTATAACTCACTCTCGGGTGCTAATGATGTAAAACTTTGGCTGGCGCCTACCAACTTATTTTCTGGCCAAACGATACAAACTGATTTAGACAGTTTTTAAGGTCAAATGTGCTTTTTGAATAATTATTTGTTGCATGGCAAGCAACTCTTTCGCATATGGTCTCCCAACTGCAAGGCTCATCAGGATAAAATACTCTATTAGTAGAAAAAAGAATTTCTGTTATTTGCCATGCGTGGTTTTAACTGAAATTACTAACAATAGCTTACCTTCTTATCGTAGAATACTATTATTAATAAGTTTTCCTTCTTTTCGGATCGTAAAAGACATGTTTAGTGTAATCTATTTAAATAAACTAATAAATGGGGAAATTGATTCTTCCGAGTTCCGATTAGGAGTACAGGGAATTTTCTACGTCTCTTAAAAAAACTTGTAATACAAACAAAAACAAATCTTATGCTCCAGTGATAGCTACCTAGATCCCCTAGTTGCACTGCCTCGCCTTTTTGTTCTGTTAAAACTTTCGCTTATGTCATTTATTGGCGCGCCTCTTGGTCGATATTGTGGGAGGTGGGTGGCAGTTAAAATAATAAATTAAAATGCTAAAATGTTGTATGCATACCACAAGAGACCCATGTATTTATGAGTTTCGGTTGGATGACAGAGCACATGGCCCTCCTCGAGCTTGGGCGGTTCCTCCAGGCTCATCATGAGCGTGTCACTCGTGCCGAGGGAGACACTCAGCCAGTTGTTGGCTACCAGCATGCCAGCCAGGGCCGAGGGATTGTCGCCGGTGCACGCAACGACTTTGCAGGTGGGCGGAAAGCAAAAGCGTTGCACAAAGTAATCGCAGACATTGCCCAGCACAGCGAAACCATCGACTGGGGCGCCCAGGCGTTCGTCCAAATCGGGTGCGCAGGCATTGAGGCAGGCTTTTGACCACGTCTTGTTGCGAATGTCCAACAGGTTCATGCCAGAGCCATCGGCATAGTCAATGGCAGCCACATCGCCAAGGAAGAGCGAGGCCAGAAAACTGCTGACCAACGAGATACGCTGCGCATCTTCGTAGGCGTGTGTGCGCTGCTGGTAAATTTTGCGTATTTGTGGACCCGTAAAGCGAGCATAGCACTTGGAGCCCGTCATCTGAACCATTTCGGTCTGTCCCCCAATGGCCGTTTCCATTTCAAAGCACTGCTTGTGAGTCGAGGCATCCATCCAAATGGGCGTTCGGTTGACCACAAACGCCGAATCGTCGATTTGCGCATGCAGAAACTTATCTGGATCGAGGGAATGCAGCGCTGAAATGCCATGCTTTGACCAGTACAACGAACCATGCTGTTGGGCAGAGCCGCTGATGGCGGCGACTGTGCTCAGATCTGCTTCCTGCATCACCAAACGATCCAAGACGATATCCATTGCTTTCACCCACATCACTGGCTGCACAAAGAACCTGGCGAATTGAGTCGATTTAATGGGTTTAGATATCAAATTCGAATTAGAGCTCTAATTGGACTTACTCGAATTTATTTGGGCCTGCACTGGCGCCACCTGTTGTTCGAAACTCGGGCAAGTCGCTGTCGAATTTTACCTCTGCGGAGGCAACAACATTCAGATCGGGGCTCAAAAGAATTGCCTTGAGCTGAAAGAATACACAAGTGCATTATAATAACAGAAATTAATAATAATAAAACAAATATCAATAATTCATAATAATAATAATATTAACAGTAGTTAATAATATGAATTGCTTTAGCTTAAAAGTACTTTGAAGGCGTTCATCAAGAGATGAGTAATAATAATTCATACAAATAATTAATAATAATTATAATTAATTATAATATTCAGAATAATTAATAATCATTATTGCTTTAGCTTAAAAGTACTTTAAAGTGGCTCATCAAGACAAAATGCAAAATGTAAATTGGCTGCTTTGTGCTAGATTATTAGCCTTAATGTTTGTTTAATATACCCAGCAGCGAACTAGTAAATGACCTATCATCTCACTAAATCTGCATAGTGCCCTTCTTTACCGAATGCATTCTGTATGCAAACAAATCGTAGGCGAAATCTGATTTCCCATGCATGTTGTCTGCTTAGTGATGCAATGTAATGCATTACCTTATAATGCTCCAATGCAGAGTTGAATGCTGGAGCTTTTAAGTCAAGCACAAGCTTATCTCGCGAAAGCTTCAGCATTTAAGACAGTCTTATTAAATATTTATTACTTGTATTGATCTCTTATTAGTTTTGCTATTTTTTAAATTACTGAGCCGCCTCAGGGTATTCCTATTTGTTTATTTAATGTCAGTCGAAAAAAAAATACATTAAATTAGATCCAAAATAAAATTTCATAATATATTATAGCTAAAAGCTATGAAATTGTTACACATATCAAAGAAAATTGTGTACATAGTAAACTTTCTATATTTTGAATATATAATAAATAAAATATGAACGTCACATTTGTAATGCAATGTCAATATATATATAGCGTATATAGCGTCGTAAAGTATTCCGTTTATGTTATGAATTCGATGTTACATCGCCCATAAAAGTATAGATTACGAATGAAATTCGTAATGGGTTAGTTTCGCTGCTGGGAAGTATTCATTAGACACATATAAAGACATACCTACATAAACACATAAACCTATGTATGTATTATGCACATATGCCAATCAAGTTAATTATTCACTGATTAGAATATTTTATACTTTTAGCTGGTATTTGACTTTGCACAATAACATTTCGCAACCCTTGTCTCAGCGGCAAGGTCACATAGAAAATTTAAATTATGATTATAATTACTAATATTATTATGTGCATAAGCCTTCTTACCTTCTGTGTGCTCAAATCGAAGCCCAAAAATGTTTGTTGTGTTTCCTGTTGCTGTTGAGGCATTGTGCTTAAGAATTTCTCCTTTCGGTTTTAAAAATAGTTTGTGTCGTCGCTTTTTAACGCCCACTGACTTTTTTTAGTTCGCAACTTTGAGAAACTCGGACAACAAAAAACACCATTTATGACTTGGAACGAGACAACTCCGAACGTAACCTTTACTGAAGGGATTGTTTGGTCGATGACGTAAAGATTTCCACAAAATGATATCAGCGTTAATCCTTTCCTTCGAGAAAGTAAATTGGATTGTGCGGCAAGTTTGTGTTTCACATTGAACGAATTTATAAATGTGTCGAGTTTTGGTAGTGTTGGGATCCGTCGTCGTAAACTGTTTTGACTAGAGAAAACACATTGCGCACATTGCATCATCGATACGCATATATCGATATAGATATATATCATATCTCCTAATACGCGATAGTCTATATTGTGAATTTTACCTCACAGTTACAACTGTGACAGGTTTGACGCTATTACAGGTGACACATTAATAATGTGCGCCTAGAAAATGGTTATCAGTGCTCCAGTGAAACGAACAATAGGAAACACTTTGTGCTTATTAATTATATATATTTATTTTTGTACATACATACATTAAAAAAATTTATTTTTAAAAAGGCCGCACAACAAAAGTCTGACCGTTTTCCGATCTGCCAACGAATGAGTTGGGCATTGCCAGACCAATTATATAAATTCGTTATCATAAAAGTATAAAAGCGAAAATTTATTTTAGTACAGAAAGTTCTTAAATAAGTGTCTAATTAATCTTAGCTAATTATCGATCGAATGCCCATCACATCTTATTTAAAAATTCCATCGAACCGACTCTTGATGCAAAATTAAAAATTGTAGTCAATATACAAACTCAATTTTTCCACCGGGAACTGAAACAGAGAAAAACAAATTTCGATTAAAGATATCGATAACGAAATATCGGAATGAATATGAGAATCATTTTTTGACAATTTTAATGCATTCTATCGATATTTGTTGAACCGTATAAAATTTTGCAATTAATAAATTAAAGTACCTTATATTAAAATGTCGTTAAACTACGAAGAAATGAGTTGGTCAGGTAAATACTTAAAATATGCAAGCAAACTACAAAGGTGCTTTTAGCTGTCCGCTGAATTGATTTAATAATCCGTGACCCAATTGCTGCTTAGAGTGGAAGTGTGCTTATTAAGATTAATAAAAAAAAATGTAATATTTGCAGATGTGCGCGAGCAGTTTAGAAAATGGCGCGAGGAGAGTGGTCGCCACAGCGAGGAAGTCGTTCAGTTATGGGTGGCGGTGCTCGAGGACAAAGTCCACAAAACGGGCAACGAGCGGCATTTAATATTGGAGCAAGTCATCGTTGCCGCATTGGACACCGCTCGCTTCGACATTGCCACAAAGTGCACGAAGCAACTGAGCGCCGAGTTTCCCGGCAGTCTGCGCGTGATGAAGTTCAAAGCGATGCGCCTCGAGGCACTTGAACAATATGATGCCGCCAACGAGGTACTGGATGCCATCATCGAGAAGGACGAGACAAATGCGGCGCCACGCAAAAGGAAAATTGCCATAATGAAGGCGCGCGGACTGCGCCTGGATGCCATCAAGGAGCTCAATGCCTATCTGAAAAAGTAGCAGACTTAACTTTAACTTATCTATGGTTGTATTGCATTAAAATTCCTATTCGCAGATTCATGTCGGATCAGGAGGCATGGCAGGAGCTATGCAACCTGTACTTGAGCGAGGGTGAGTACGGCAAGGCTGCCTTCTGTATGGAGGAAGTCCTGCTCCACAATCCACACAGCCATCTAATCCATCAGCGCCTTGCCGACATTCGTTACACTTTGGTGAGTGGATCTCTGACAGCTCTCAACTATTTCAATTAATTAATTTACTTTCAGGGTGGCGTTGAGAATATTGAAATAGCTCGCACTTATTACTCCCAAGCGATTAAGCTGAATCCGCACAATTTGCGGGCACTTTACGGTTTGTTTTTGTGCTGCAGCTTTTTAGCCAATTGTAAAGCGGTCAGCTTCAAGCGAAAGGATTCTCAGAAACTAGCACAATGGGCACTGGAGCAGGCTTCGATTCACACGGCAAGGCGTTCAACGATTAAAAACAATGACAAGTGGATCGCATCCTTGGATTCGGCCTTTGGCAGCCTCGAGATCAAGTCAAATTGACCCGTGGCTGTTGCTGTTGATAAGGTTATCATTGGTGCAATGCCCGTCAAAGCGTAGTAAACTATTCCAAACATGCTTCAACTATTGGACTATTCTTTTTAATGCCCTAACACTAACATCATATACATCTAAAATACATATTTATGTATTATTTCAATAAATAGAGTGAATCAAACTCTTCAGTTCGATAAAAAAAAAAAAAACAAATTCTGGCAAAACATTATTCAGCAAGACTAAAATTGGAAAATGATTACCCATAATGTACTCTTAACCATCCTACAGTTAATAAATAATTGAAATAAGTCAACATTTATGTATTCGGATGTCGCAAGCATTAGTAAATAAACTTTAGAGACTAAAATTGGAAAATGCCTGCCCATAATAATATAATAATTAATTGAAGAAATTCCACATGGACATATTTTATGTCCCAGGCATTAATAATTAAACTTTAGTTTGCATTATTCTCGAAGACTACAAATTAAAAATGCCAACCCAATATCAAGTTGAAAGTTCAATTTAAAAAATGAGATCAGTATCGATTCTAGTTTAGTTATCCATTGTCATAATTTTTGATTCTTTAATATGTGGTTTAAATAAACATACTCACCTGGTCCATAAATTAGGTGGGAAGACGATAACTTGCGAATTTTCAAAATATAAATTAAATATGTCCAAAACACAACATATTTACTTGTAAATATGGCGACATTGTTGTTTAATAAAAATCACAAGTCTATGGCTTACAAAATAAAAAGCACTTTGGACTCTTACTCCAAATTGAGCTGGACAGTGAAATATGTACATAAAATTAAGAAAACTTTAATTTATTCATTTATTTGTTTGTATTGTTCATTATAATGAAGGCTTAACTGAGCTTTCAAATAATATTACAGGACTGACTTGTGTGTAACATCTCTAATATCAAATCAAAATTTAAAATTGTAGAGCCATAACAATTGGACGATTTCAGAACTTCTTTACAAGTGTTATAAGGTATGAGAAACCGGTTTATTTAAGATATCATCATTAGCAACCCATAATTGTATGGTGTTATTGGCTAAATCTGATAATTTTGAGTCAACGAAATTAGTTAGCAGGAAATCCAGTCAAATTCATTTGGTTAGAACAGCAAATGTGAAGATGGGAGAAAACTTTGCCTTGTTTCATTAAGACAGCTTTTTTAGTTAATTTAACCGAAATTCTTGTATTTTGGTAGTCTAACGAATTATCTTACTTTCATCATTTTTGATTGGAAGATTCTCAAGTTATAGTCTTCACACCTATTTTGCTATTTATATTAGCATATAAATTTGTTTGTTGGTCGAATGAGCAGAAAGATGATATGCATTATTATACACAAAGCTGATGACTTTTAATCTATTTCAATTTGCATTGTTTTGTACAAATACATTTCTCATTCTCCACATACAGCGACGAATATATGAATAGCACCACTCTCACAATAAATGTTTTCAAATGTTTCGTTTTTAAATTTGTAAGTTTAAATAACTTGTGAATACGTTTTTAGAAGTGGAAGTCTCTTAAAAAAAATGAGAAAGAAAAATAAACACAATTTTATTTACCGTTTTAAACTTATTTAATTTAATTAAAGTTAATATTAAAAAGTTAATTTAATGAAAAATTAAGATTTTAAAACTTTGAATTTATAAATAAATATACGATTTCTATAAAGTGCCCAGGTGATGCTATTATTTTTTCGCTACTTTTTGGCACTTTTCCTTTGAAATGAAAAAAGATATATATACACAGTACTTTCGTTTATAAAAATCAGTAATTGAGAAAATCGTTTCATTCGTAAGAAATAATGTAGGAGTGGTGTTATTATTTTGCACGCAACTATATGAACACAAATAGATTATAAACGGCTGTTTGTAGGGATGGTGGTAGGGTAGGGTAATCAAGTGCAGTGCTCTGATGCAGATTGCCCATTGGTCATCGGCAAGCAAACAGAGCTGATAGTCATATATATATATATAAATATATATATACAAATATATATGTGTTAAAGACAGACTAAAAATAACAGTCAAAGAGAACAAAATCTTACTGGAACTGCAGCACACATGATATATACAATTGTTTTCTTTTTAGTTTGTAGAGGATCCATTCTCATGATGACATCCAGCTTTGCTTTGGGCTTTTTTCAACGGCTTCAGTCGAAAGAACTCCCTGAAACTGAGCGTGGGTGATGCCAATGGTCTGTCACAAATTTGTCGATCGGATGTGCTGGTTGATTCAGGACCTTGTCCAGTCATGGAAGTGCATGAGGAATTAGCAACTGGCTTTGAGACTGTCCGACTGTCGACGTCTCCATTGCTGAACGCATAGCGCGACACCCCGTCGAGGAACTTCAGATTGGGTAGCACCTGGAGTATATATTCCCGGAAATAGGAGGCGGATGTGGATTTGCCTTGACCCTTGAAGACTGTCTGAATTCCCGGATTGCCCATGCAGGAGAGCTGTTCCAGCGAAGGACATTGCCGCTCAATGCGATGAATCCAGTCGGTTATGTTGCAGATATCGCAATTGTTTATCCTGGCGAAACAGATGCGGAAACGGATTTAAAGCCTATATATATCTATAAATATATGTAACTATATAATTCTATTATGTATGAATATATATAATATATACATATACAGAATCGACAGCTAATAACTGACATTAAATCTATATAGATCAATCTATCTACCCATATGCATAGCAAATATCTAAAATTGGTCGACTTACCAGAGAATCTTCAGGTTGGCCAGGTAAGGAAAAGTGTTCACATCCAAATTGCTGTTGCGATCCAAAATAAGCGTATCGAGTTCCTCGAAAAACGCAAGAAACTGCAGATTCTGGAATTTATTGTAGCTCAGATCGAGGAATTTGGTCTGCGCAGCAAATTTGTCGGCCAATCGCCGTGGAATTGTGCAAAGATTTTCATAGGCCAGCGAAATGCGATTGTCATCCTCGAGAACAATGTCCGTTAAGAGGTCGTCGCTGCCGCAGCTGCTGTGCGTCGATATGAATCCGCTGAAGGAGTAGCGAGTACTGGACGAGATCATCTTCTCTCCTTCTTCTGCAGGTGTAGCGATGTAAACATCATTGTAGTCGTTAACAGTGAGCGATTCCATTGACTGGATGTTCGCACAAGTCTTCAGCACCTCTTCCAAGCGATAATTGTTACTGTGTACGAGTGCGAGCGAGTCAAAAGAACGACCTATAAATTGAGTGGCTCTTCCAGTGAGCGAGTGAGTGAGATTAGCTACCTAGATAGATCCTCGGAGTGCGAACGGCCAGATGTTGATTCTTCAGACATACTGGAAATACGTCCACTCTTTACTGGAACTTTGAATGCATTTATTAGGCGCGAGCTTGCTTCAATGGTCTTTGGTCGAGTGCTTGCAGCAGACTGGAAAGACAATCGCAGAGCAAGTGACAAAAGCGAACATTTTCTGTGTATGTGCTCGTAAATAGGTATTATGTGAGTGTGTGTGTGCATTTCTGACAAGAAGCGCACACAACCAACTTCACACTCACACACATACATATGCATGTCGTATACAATCGCAATAATCGTAAAAACATTTACACAACAACAAAAGACACAAATAGGAAGAACTCATCGCTCAAAAGCCAGTGTTTTGTCTTTGTTTATACTCTATCTCCGCATGCTTTATTACTTTACGATCGCAGTTGGACAGAATTCCAACCATATTTGAGATGGTACTTAAACATATGATTTGTATGTACATATGTCTGTACATAGCTCAAAGCTCTTTGTGGACTTAACAGCGATCAGTCCAGAAATCTGAATTTGTTGCCTCAGGCTATTTACATAAGTATGTGCTGGATTAGCAGAGGCAACACTGGAAAAAAGGGAAGAAAGTATCTTGGCAGAGGCAACACTTAAAATTTGTAAGCTTTGATCTGAAAGAATGAAAATAAAGTATTTGTCCTTTTCCATAAATTGATAGCTACGAACTTTAAATATTTAAAATTTCCGTTTGTTATTATATATAATAAATATTTATATTAATATTGTTAATATATATTAAAATATGATAAATATGCTTCAGAAAAAGTGTTACAATTTTCACAATACTCGACGATAAAATCAGGCAGGCAGGAATCGATAGATTAGTAGTAAAAATGTGCAAATGACTTATCGATTTATACGTATAATTATAGGTCTACTATATATTATCAACTTCGAGACCTACTTGTATATTATCGATTAAGGCTTCGAGGTATATCAACATGTTATCGATTTTCGAGCCATAGTGAGGCATACCAACCCTAACACTTTACCTGCACCATAGTCTCATGCAGTATTTTTTTTAATTGTTTGTATTGTTAAGTGTTTTTGGCTAATAAAGTACTATTTTTGTGAACATAAGTGTATATTTGCTTACATACATACAGCAGTGTTGTTCGCTGCCATGGCAGCAGCTGCTTCTGCAGCGCCTAACATGCAAGGCATTTTACTATGGAGCCGAGCCTCCAAACAGCCAGTATGAGTTTCTCGCTCTTTCTGTTCGCTCGCTCGCTCCCTCTCTTTCTCTCACTCTCTCGCTCGCAGCTAGCGTTGGGGCTGTCGCTGCTCTAGCTTGACAATGCAAGCGGCAGTCTGTGTCTATGCTTAGACCCCGATAGTTGGGCGCGGCGAGTTGTTTGTATTTACGCAGGCGCACATAGCAAATCCAAGATCGACTTGAATCGACTCCTTTTCAATTACTACGTAATTACACACATACAACTTACATATGTGTGTGCGTGTGCCAGAGCGTGTATGTGTGCGCATCAGCTGTTGAAAAGTTGAATAAGTGTGTGAGCTGCTCACGGCCTGCAAATCAAAACGGTAATAAAATAAAACACGTCACGCCACACTTTGTGTGTATGTGTGTTTACATGTGTGCATGCATAAATATGTATTTGTGCATATGCAATAACAATAACAAACTTTTTTTTATATTTACTAGCGTGTTGTGCGCTGACAGTTATTACCATAAGTTGATGGTCGCGCCACTGTACATATGCATATGTGTATACAAATACATATGTATGTGTGAATGAATTGTGTGAAACAGAAGCCACGTAGGTCATGTATATGTGAGTGTGTGTGTGTGTACTTATATGTATGAGAACTTACATATATACATACATGAATCAATCAACTTAAAGAGGTATTTGCACGCTTATCATTAGATGTGGAACTGGCGCGTGTTTACCTCTAATTTGGTTTAGTGCTCAACTTGGTTTGATTATTTTTGTAAAATAATTCGATTTTATATAAAAATTACAGTCAAGTAAAAATATAAATAATATATAAAAGTACATATATATACATATATACATTGTGTATATGTATATTAATTAAAGCCTTGAGTGCTAGAACAAAGAATGCTTCAATTTGCATGAAGATGTGTATGTATGTGTGTTGTGTCTGTGTATGTATATGTATATTATGAATGAACTACTTTCCTACATTAACTGTATAAGTTCCAGAGTTCACTTTGGTCGCTTGTTTTTTTTCAGGTTTTTTTTTGCCAAATGATATCAATTTGGGGAGGGTGGTGGTGGGGGTAGAAGTGGTGAGCGAATTTATTGATTACAACAAAAAAATAAACAAGCTGACGGTTCTTTGTCATTTTTATCAGTTAATGTGAAATGTGACTAAATACAAATACATATGTATGTGTGAATTCATATACATATATTTATTTGTTATTTGTTATGCAAATATGTAAAATAATTTGTATTGATTTGAAGCTGCATTTTTCACAGGTGTCATCTTTTTAGAGACGTTAGCAAAAACTAGAATGAAAGTTTGGTGGAAACTGTCACAACCACTAACTTTCTTTTTGTTTTGGAAAAATGTATTTGATGTCTGTGTGGGTGAAGTTTTATTTTCGTATCTATGGTTTCGAACTAAATTTCAAGACTGCCCAAAAGTGTAAATCGATACGATTGCTTTAGCAATCAATCCGGAATATAGGACGATTTATAGTTTATATTTTTTATTTTCGTCTCTATGGTTTCGAATTCAATTTCATATATAAAGAGTATAATAATTTTGGGAGTATTAAAATGTGGTCCTACATTTATTGCAACGATAGGGAAATCCCAGGAAAAACACCCAGCCAAACCAATAATATAATAATATATAAGTATGTAATAAAAGTATTTGTAAAAATTTACAGTCTCTGATTCTCTATTTAACAGAGGCAAGAAATACAAATACGGTAGTTGAAAGAGGAAATTCGGACTGAAGTGGAAATTTTAGTGACAATTCTATATACTGTTTACAGCAAATTTCCCCAGCTGAAAGCCATATTGACAATAGGTTATTAACACTTATACAGGGTATACCTTCAAAGTAGAGCATTGTTTAAGTGTATTAATGAATTATTAAATAATTTTATATTTTTTTCCACTTTGGATCAAACTTCCTCACATAAAGAGCCTTTTTGTGTTGTACTTCAGAGAGTATAACAAATTCCTAAGTAGTTTAAAATTAATATATACTGATAAAGTTAGCAGCAGCGGTTTTCTTCGGTCTCCTCGTATTTAAATATGTATGAGATTAGTTTTAGGAATTGGTCATTTCCTTAGTTCCATAAAACAATGTATGTACTTAAAGACATAACTACAAACCTACATGCGGTTAATAAATTTACTAATCTAGACGAAGCCTTTGTCGTGAAAAAAGAAACCTAAAAATAGAAGCGAGTGCTTCTACTGGTTTATTACTGTTAATACTTTTCGTGCAGATATTTCAAAATATATATTAAATGACATGACGCATTTTTTTATTTTTTGGTCAATTTGGGGTTTTCAGGGTTTCCCCATCTCATACAACAAATTCTAAAATATTTTGCAGAGTTCTTGTAAACTTTAATTTGTGTATTAAATTTTATTATTAATTTAATAAAATTTATTTTATACTTTTTGTATTTTTCTGACTGACACTGATCGACGTTAAATAAATAAATAAAGTAAGCTTAGGTCTAGAGCACCTTTATCTCTATATATATAGAGATATATATTTATATTATATATTTAGTCACGTAGATATATGAAATAGAACTAGAGGTGCACAACTGGCTCAAAGTCCAGAGATTTTTTATGGGACTTGTGGGCAATTTGTTAGCAAAAACACTAATTCGCAATTAGTGTGAACTCACCGGCCAGAGTTGTTCGTGCGGTTTCTTAATCAGTTGTGCTGAAAGTGATACAAACAACAACAAAAGTTCGCAAATCAAAAAACCGGAATAGAGCTGTGCTAAACGAAACCCACTAGAAACAAAAACCGCAAAAACCTGAAGGTTGTTAATCATTCAAACAGGTTAACATATTAGATTTTCGGACATATGTACAAGGACTTATTATATATATATATATACTCAATTTAGTATAGACACATCCGATTTGCTTCTCGAATAATATTATATTCAATGTTATACAGTGTATTTTAAGTATTTATTTCTGCATTTCAGCTTGAAAATAACTTATTCTGGAACATTTCGAGTAAATATCTGGTTTAAGCATTTTTTATAATACTTAATAATTCCCATTCCCAAACCGCTCCGATCTTTATTCAATTCATTCAGAGTGATATTTTTTATGATTAATTCTGCATTAAAACTTAAAACATCATTTTTCTGATATATTCTTATTAGGCTTGGGAATTTTTTAAAAGTGAAACTTCACATATTTAGTTAGTTATATTCAGTGCTATGCAGTTTTTGTAATGTCAAGATTTTCGATTACTTGATTCCTCAGTTTAAAAAAAATTATATATAAATTTTATATAATTGTATCGATTTTAAGACTGTGCAGTTGCAGAATATAGTAATATATAGAGCACTTAGCTCTCGTATAAGAAAGATACAGGACACAAGTATTTTATTGACAACTTCGTCCATTTCCCTAATATCTATATAAATAAAAGTCACAATTTAAATACCTTAATATGATATTGATGGTTTTTAAATCAAGAGAAGATCTGTATTTTTGTTAACAAAAGACAGACTTAATCGATTTTGTGGCTCCAATATTATTGTAATATATTATTAAATTGTAATTTTCAACTTCAAACGTGATAAAAATTCGATTCGGTCACATTCGCAATTTCAGTTTGTTTCGCTATTTCTGATTATCGTTAATTGATTTTACGGTTCTGTATGAGTAATTTTTGTATTCCTAGTTATCGAAGATAGCTAGCCAATGTGAGGGTTGTTACTGGGCACTCTGTCTCAGTTGAGTTGAGCTCCAATCTGCAAGGGTATTTCATTTTCGGCATACTGCAAAAACCTTTTTTCCTTTTTGAAATATCGTTCTTAGGTCTTAGGTCCAGCATGTGCAGCTCGTAAACTCAGTTTATGCAAACTATTGTGACACTGTGATCTGTTACTAGTGCGAGCTTGTGTTATTTAATCACACAGTGCGGGAAGTAAAAATAGCGCTATTATCAGTTCTGAGCTTAAATTATGACCTTACCCTATTTATATGAGTTTTGCTTTAATTTTTTTTGTTTGATGAATAAGTCTCTTATGAGGATGTAAGGCAATCATTAAATACAGAAAATAATTCCCAATTCAACTTATAAAAGAATTAAACTTCGATGTGTTCAAGCATTTTGATATGGATTCTATTTTTCTATAAATGCAGTTATTGCTAACATATGCCAAACAACTTAATATTTACTTAATATAACTCAATATTTACATCTCTTAACATTAAATATGTTTTAAAATCATTTATTACATACAAAAAGTTTAAATTAAAAAATATCCGAAATATTTATAAGATCTTTTAACGTATTTAAATTACAACGCTTTTTTTAATATCGACATTTCTTACCAAAATATTTTTTGAAAATATAAAAATCTAATCTTTTTCATTAAGTAATATTTACTTTCTGATTTGTTTTTTTTCATTTAATTACGCATCTCTAAATATTATTATATTTTTCTAATAACAGTGCTAGTTTTGTGACCTACTTCATATTTTTTGAAGTACCAAAAAATCTAGAGTAACCTCTTTCTTTACCAGATAGTTTTTTGTTGCTATTTTTTCTTCCGCGGCTGCACCTATTTACATATAAGTATATATATGTGTGTATGTATTTGTGTATGTATGTCAGAATAGTGTTTGCCTTGCGTCATTTTCATCGTTGAGCAGTCCGCTGATGCAGCCTCCGTAACTATTTACTCCGCTGAGCATTTCTTATGAACGAAATTTATTGTCGTCTCTAGTATAGATATTCTTTAAAGGTTTTCTTTAGACTCTTTTTGTTCTTTGAATTTGAGTTTGTCGGCGACTGGAAGCCGTCATAAAAAACAATCAATAATAAAGTGCAAACACAAAATTTGTTTTTATTTCGGTCCTATTTCAAATAGTGAAACGCCAGCTCTTTATTCGATTTAACTATCTTTTCGGTTACACTATACAATTCACCATTGCTATGAGCTGAATAGCGTATTTCAAACCTACAAATAATTAATAATTATAGTACAAACATGTACAATTCACACTGTTAATATTTTCTTGTCACGTAAATCAATGAAATCTACTGCATATATACATATGTATTTACTAGTAACTTACACACTACAAATATATACAAATATATATTTTGAGTACCTTAAATTCATTCCTGACAGTCTTTCCGTGAAATCACAACATTATATAGACACATAAGGTTGATCGCGGGAAAACAAATCGAAAGAATCGGAAAAAATAACCGTACGAATCTTTTTAATTATTTTCTTACAGTATATGCAACTTAATTTAGACGAAAATGTATGGAAAATTTACAATTGGTCTCTCAACCTTTACGAAAACCCGGCTACGCCCATGAATTTTGTTATATATATGTTATGCATTTTGTTATATATGATATGTATATGCACTCAGAAACAAAATCGCGCTAAATTTAGGAAATTTGATTAATACTTTTGTTGCCAATGATTCCCAACCTTATTGTTCAGAAAGAATATTTCTAAAATTGAAGGTTGTGGCCATCTTAAAACCAGTATTTTTAGAACAAATATATCTATGTACTAAACTCTTACATATCAGTTGACAGAGATAATTACTATTTTTTGAATTTCTTCATTTAAGAAATGCATTTCTTTATAATAGTAAACATTTCTGAGAAATATCAAAAATATATACCATATTTGGGGGATTGTTGACTTAGGACAAGACCTTCTAATTAAAACAAAATATTTCCTTATATTTGGAAATAATTTTTCGAATAACAAGAAAAGCATTAAAAATGTTGGATCGATTTTAATTTTATTGCGGTTTTATAATTTTTTCTTAGTGTAGGCAATCTGTATTCTAAGGCACCTGTCTTGCGTCAAGGTTGCGTGTCACATGTTGCAACAAAAATCAATGTAAACAAAAATCAATGCCGAATCAGGTGGATTGTGCAACCCGTGAATTTAAATTGTGGCAGCTGCAAAGAGCCAAACAATTCAAAGTTTGACATCAAATATTGATTATGAATATTTATGTCAATATTACTAAATTGATATACTAATTAGCTGTTAGCCTGCTGTCTCAATGCCTATCCTTCTTGGCATTTTCGAGTGTCTCATCAAGTTTGGAATTTAATAGTGCCTACTTGTATAGAATCTCAATTAGATTGTCGTGCTTCACATTGAACGTGTAATGTGTCGAGGTGTCTGTTTCAATTTCCATGGGCGCAATTCTAATGAAGGTCAATGCACCGCACACTTGCTGAATAATAATTATAAGCTGTTTGCTTGTTTACACTCTAGCTGATTTTTCTAATTGATTGCTTTTACTTATATTTCAGATTAATCTTTTATCAAAAAGTTGTAAAATGACAGGATCAGGTAAATATATTTTCAAAATAAATACATCTTGTAATATTCATATGTAAGCAGCATCAATAGTCGAGTTGAAAATGCCAGATTGAAGATAATTTATGTTAGATCATAACAAAATGGGTACGACGAATGGAAAAGTTTATAGTAATATCGTTTAAAATGCATGATTTACATAAATAATTTCTGTGTCTCTCTTCCACAATATCCCTGCAGCTGGATGTGTAACCTCTGTAGAAAATATTAAATATTAAACATATTTATGACAATTTTTGAATTCTTATCTAATACCTAACGTTTCTAACAGGTTAATAAGTTAATAATATAATTATTCCGTATTAATGTCTCAAGAAAAACCACTTTCTGGTATATTTAAACTCAAACAAATCAAGAAAGATCGTCTTAAACTTAAAAATAAGTTTTTCAATCGATTCCTATGGGATCCGTATGATAAAATTAATCCCTCCAATTATCCCTTGTGTGGACCAAATTAAATAAGTATTATTATTCGTGAGCCTCAAAGTATGCTACTCAAATTTAAAATTCACTGATTGATCGGGCCTGGTGAAGTACATAAGAAGTCTCCCTTTACTGCTTCCCATTTTCTCATAACCGTTGTTGCATAAAGATTTTTGATTACTCTGTAATGATTACAATAAACGTTTTCCTGTTCTCAATTCAGTGTCCTCTATTTTTGTCATTAAGAACTTCACTTTCAACGTTTCGCCTCATGCATTTGTGGTTGGGCATCTTCACTAATTAATTTGAATTATTTTTTAATTTTGGTCTGATCAATGTCACAAATGTTTGACAGAAATCATATTGATTTTGATTGATTTAGTAATATAATTATTTATCTCAATTTTTGCAGTTCACGATGCGAAATGGAACCTCGAGCGGCGAGAATCATCCGGCCATTTGGTGTGGTGTAAGGACTCACCATCAGCCAAGGTTCGATTCCGGTTCGACGTGGAGGTTTTGGAGTTTGAAAAGCATCCGAATGAGGATCTGGATCACAAAGCCGACAACATGTCAGTCATAAATCTATCATCGACATTAGCCCTCTGTGCCACATGCGTAGCTGTTGTTGCTGCGTCTGTTTTCCTGCCCTGGTACCTCATGGAAAAGGCCGGCTCACTGTGAAAGCGATATATATATTCTATTTATAGATATATGTATGTGTATACGAATGTAAATTGTATATCAATTGAAGGTATTAAGATTTAGTTTCTGTATATAGACATGAGTAGGTTTAATTATAATACAATATGTAAATGTAAATGTAAATAATGCATAAATGCTAATAGACGTAACTCGATGGCCTTAAGTGCAGATGAAAACAGACTGTTTGCAAAGAAATGATTTCATCTCTGAACAATAAAGATATTTAAAATAACAAAATTACTTTTATTTTTGTAGATTTAGATGCAGAATTATTTTAGGGAAAGAGCCGTTCAACTGAATAGGTTCAACGCTTCACCAAATGATTAATGGCAATGATTTGATTACAAAAAATCGTTTATTTTAATGTAATTGCTTGCTTATTAATAAAAATAAAAAACAATAAGAAGAACGAACAGTTATTTATACCCTTGTAAATCCTAGTCAAATTGCCGACATTTCAATTGTACTCTAAATGTAAAGAGCCGACCAGAAAAATAAAATAATAATATAGTAGCCCGATCTTAATGATTTGTTGTCCAGCCTAATTAATCTTGTCCCCAATTTTTATTTTTGCCACACAGAAGATTTCAGATTTAATCGCGTAATTTTTATTAATCATATTGACGAAACACACCTTTATTTTCCAACACAAACAGACTGTCATTTGTATAAAGAAAAATTAAATGTCAATTTCAATTTACTTAAGGTTTTTGTGTTAAAAATTATTTCCGGGATACTGGATTCAGGTTATAAAAAACCAGTTCGCTTGTGACAGATGATTCAAAATTGTCTTGAAAAGTTGTTGGGGAAAAAAGTGTGATTGATTGTTGCTTTGCAAGCTAAATGCTATAATGATTCAATTATAATTTGAATGATTCAATAAAGCACGTAACATGTGAGTTTAGTCCAAATATCTTTGTAAAGGAAAATGTGGTTCATACAACAGCCCAGTTCGCATAGCAATAGACTTGGCTAGTGATGTTGGTCAAGAATATATATACAAAATGACTGTGGAAAGGAGAATGACCCTCTGAAATGAAATTAATTTTATTAATTAGCTAAGATTTCAGATTAGTTAAGATTTCAGATTGAATTAGTTAGCAGCTAAAATCTAATACAGCAGAAAAAGAGAGTAAATTTCAGATTTAAGTAAAATGTTTTCTTATATTTAAAAATTATTGCAAAACCCAAATACAAACGATCTAATTTTTAGGGAGACTTGGGAGACTAAAATGCAGGGCAATGTTGTTTTTGAGTTTAAGCAAAGCGTATTTTTATTTATGGTTTAACAAATTGTTTAAATAAAATTGAGTTGTTACATAAATGTTTCTGGGTTAAATTTACTTAATAATAAACGAACTATAAAAGTTGCGCTACAAAATGTGATACAATTAAATTTGTTCGCTTGTAGCCAAAAAAGAAACCAACTCAAAACTGTTTTATAAATAAGGGTAAAAATATTTAGGTATTACAAATACAACAGAGAACATCCCGACATTATAAATACTCATCACTGACAATAGACGGTAGCAGATTCACTGGCTCCTACCAGGAAGTGCATAATGCACAGTGTGATTAAATCATTTGATATTCGTAGATGTGAAACTGGGTTTCCTAAGGGTAAGCGGACCATGTTGCAACGCCCTCAATTCACGCTGCGCCAGTGGAAGGTGGAATGTGCGAACAATGCTTAGACGGAACACAGCATCCCCAGTGTTATTTGGTGGTGGATGATTCATTAGGGACTCCTTATTAGATTTCCTCCATTTTATGGGCACGCTAAAAGGTACATGGACATCTAATTAAATTTTCTGCCCTCAACTCATTGGGCATTCGCGACTAAAATGGCGGAACGGCACGTAGTAAATATATTTAATGCGCATCCCTCAACATCCAACCCTCAATATGACAGTCTTTATAGACGCACTAAAACAGAATCCCTCAGATTTTTCGCTTTTGCAATTTAATTTAAGCAGTGTTTGGCTTTAGGAAGCGCGTACATTTTGGATTAACAAGTCAAGGTTCTGCTTCTATAGATATTTTTCCTGTTTCTAGGAATAATTTCCAACTATAACAAAATGTATTCTAAATGCCAAAAATATTGTGTTTTTATACTCTGGTACAGAACGTTTCAAACCTGCCTGTCCGTCTATATAAACGCAACTTTAGTCGACACCCTTAAATTAGATATAAAGACTTGAAGCTTGGATTGTATACTTGTCTGTTCCCATGTTAGACGAAGGAGGCTAGGAAATCGATAAAATCGGTCATCAGAAATCGATAAAGCCACATATATCCCACAATTTCAATTCAATTGCTCATAATTTTAAATATCTTTCGAAGTTTTTGAGTGAGAGCCTTCAAATTTGCTAGGTATTTTATTGGCAACTGCCCTTAAGAATCGATAAAATATATTTATAAATTTGCAAAACTTCCAGAATTTGGGTGTAAGTAGGTAGAATCACCAAATTTTGAAAGTATGTTACTTGTAGAGATCGATTGGATAATTGAATCGCCACTCCCACTAAGCCTTCTCAAACCGATACACTTAATGTAAATCGATAAAACCAAATAACTCACATAACTTACAAATTGAAAGCTAGACTCACCAAATTTGAAAGGTATACTGCTAGTCATCTAGACATCCTGCAAAAATCAAGAAAAAACATTTTTGACCACATCCACTCACGCCCCCCAAAAACAATAAAAGCCCATATCTCCCGTAATTTAAGAGCTATAATCACCAATCTTGGATGTAAGATTACTAGGCTATTTCAACCGCAATTTGAATGGCAGTCTTGGACAGTATTTCTTGGCTACACCCATCCTATCAAAGGTATCAAAGTATTTCACAGTCGGATATGCCTGACTGCAACGTTCTCTCTTGTTTTACTTCTGATGTTGTTCGATGGATGTCGAAATAAATTAATATGTGTCTTGGTATCTCTCTAATCGTGCCACTTGTTAGATTAAAAATATGGCCACCTTACACGAACTACACCAATTCTAGTAGTGAAGATAGAAGTCTTATTTATCTTCAGCTTTCAATCTCTAAAAATATAATCTTCCCTTGTTTATTAACCGTATCTTATCAGTGTAATCTTCCTACTTAAGTTAATAGTAAAATATAATAACATAGATTCCCCGTTTTTTTTTTAGCTCATCTTAACTTTTCTGTTCATAGTAGACCCACTAGAAACTTTCCCTTTTTATGCACAACCCTGTTTTCGTTATTTATCAATCGTACAAAAACTTTCAGTGCCACCTAATATCTGCTAAACTTTCTCTTCTTTAATTTTCTTTTCAATTTTAACATATCTCCGGGAAATCTCTGCCAGTTTTTGACTGTAGTACATTTATTTAATATCACGAGTTCAGATATATTTCTATCTCTTTATTCTTTTCCGTCTCAATTCATGAGTAGAACTCTTTTGCTGATTACAGCCATAGATAAAATCAGTTGAAAGATGAGTTTTAAGAGTAATCACTAAGCATACATATATACATCTATTGTACGCTAAGTGCTCTAATGTAAGTCAACGCCTATCTCGATCAAGAGAAAACGGATATCTTGGGCCGTCCGAAGAGTACATATAAGAGTAAAATCATGGGTAAAATATTATTATAAAAAGATTATTTGCAAATTTTCTACTATGCATATATTTGTCACAAGCAACAAAAAAATTTTTATTTAATAAAATTAACAGAAACGGAAAGAGAAAAACATGTAAATTCCACGAAATTTGATAAACATATTTTAATGCTCAAACAAAGATTATTAACACAGAAAGAAATCTTTTTCTATTTACATTTTAACATACCCATTTTCTATTTTAAATTTAAACTCGACTATATGAATTTCAAATCAATAAATTAAAATATTATTAAATTTTATTTTTAATTCTCGAAGTTAATTTTTTAAAATTTTTAATCTTTTTTGTGTTTGTAAGTTTATTGGCTGTCAAAGAATTATGTGTATGCTATCCAAAAGCTTACATCTGAGATCTTTAGCTCTTTCAAATGTGTATTCGATGGTGTTTTCTAAAAAAAGCCTCTGAAAATAAATAGTTACCGTTTTTATAAGCCAAATGAGAATATTTATTTTAAAATTAGTTATCTCTGTGGGATCGACAACCTCAAGCAGACAGACATGTCTTATGGGGCGGAGATGTCATAATCAGCCTGCTAAATAAACACACGCTCTCTTTTATGACACCGTTTTAGCCCATTTAACGCAAGACACAAGGACAACAAGATAAAGTTCTAATTATGTTCTGAGACACGTTAAGCATTTCTCCGTTTGTTTTATTTGCTTTAAAAACTTTTCCTATCTACACACGCAGAAATGTATAATTTCAGGATGTTATTATTAAGAATTTACTTTTCTTTTACATTTGACATAGACCATAAATATTTATAGTTTCTTCTAGTTTAAGTTAAAACTAATTAACTTCCCTGGAAGCTACTTGACCTCCAAGGCAGACGACGGCTAAGCCAGTAGCAAATACTTGTAAGGAATTGTAAAAATAGCCACATTTTTGAGATTGTCGAATTAGGCAAGGCTGTCTAAATTTTAGACAAATTTTGTTCTAATAGTTACAAAGTATTTCTAAATAATTTTTAGCGCGAATTACTAAATTTTTAGGGAGATTTACTAAAACTTAGGGCAATTCAATATATGTGTATGCTGAAATTAAATTATTAATTTGTTATTTTCATGTAATTTCTACATTTTATATTAATTTTATTAGCACTGCCTTTAATCGAATTTCGCACCTTAATCTCACTTAAAAAAAATTAATAAAAAATGTTATGTTAATTTTACAAATTTTATTCCTTTTTATTTGACGTTTAAAACATACCAAAAATTTTAAATATTTTATTTTCAATTTTATAAAGAAGAAATCAAGTGCCCTTAATCGAAATTAGCAGAGTGTAGCAGTCGGGAGAGCAAATTTCATTACGTTTTTTCTAAAAATAAAGTTTTGCATATCGACAGTTAAGCTAGTAGAAAAAAGTTTTTAAAGGATAGAAAAAATTGCCATATTTTTGGGACTATCGATTTAGGGCAAGTCATGCTGAATTTTAAGCAAATTTACAAAGTATTTCTATCGTTATATTTTATAGGGCGATTTACTAACCGAGATATAGGCGATATATGAGTATGCATGTCGACGTCAATCCAGCCCAATTGATTTCCACGGCCGCTATGCAAGCGAAGTCAACAGTGATAAGCGCTCTGCTTCAAGCCGTATGCCGAGCAGGTGACACAGGTGACGCAGGTGAAGATGACAGGCGGCAGAGGAATACCTCGGCTCGGGCTGAGAGCCGAAGCACGGGCACAACGTGCGAGAGCGATAACAGAACAACTGAGATAAGATGCTTGCTTTTGTTGGTTCGCTTTTATTGTGAGCAATTTTTTGTGCTCGCCTATTTGCTGCTGCTGCTGCTGCTGCTGTTGCACTCGCTCGCAGTCACAGTTGGCGTTCTTTATTTGTATTATTTTTCTTTATATCTATATGATCGCTCTGCTCCCCATAAACATAACCAGTACCAGTGGATGTGAATCAGTTTGTTGTTTGCGCACGTCGAGAGCGCACGAAGGCATCGGCATCGGCATCGGCATCGAGGCATCGGCATTCCACGTTCTACGTTCCACGTTCGACACTTGACATAGAAACAGAACAGCAACAACAACAACAACAATAACAACAAGTGACGTAGATAGAGAAAAAGACGGAGACGGCGGCTGAGGGAAAGCGCATTGAGTTCGACTGTGCGACGATCTCGAGCGAGGCGCACTTGTTGTGAGACTTGAGACTTTATTAAACGTTTGCGTTTAGTCAACGGCCCGAACCAAATCCGTTGATCCGTTGAGCTGGTCTCGTGGGTGATCAAAAACAGCTGATTAAAAAAAAATTAAAAAAATTACGGCGATTGTTGACAATCTTGAAACATATTGGAATTACAGACAGACACAGACATAGAACCAGTTTTGATATTGTCATTGTCTAAATGTGAGTTTCACGAAGGTCGCTGAACGACGATGTAAATAATATTTACTCGATATTTTTACAGTAAAAACTTCGTTAAAATGAGTAAAATGCCGGAGACAACAATGGCCGACCTGAGCCTGGCTGATAAGGTAACAAAACAAAACTTTATCAAGTGTAAAGATAGTTATATATGTATACATATATATATGTATATATATAATCGCTAAGTTCACTCTAATATAATAATAATAGTGAAGAAGTCACGACTCATTATATTACTCAATGCGAATGCGCACGTGACAATTTCGGAAACACAGAGCAGAGCAGAATAAAGTTCTCGCAAGTTTTGCAAAGCAGATATAAAGCAGAAGCTTTGGTAATTTACGGTATGCTCGCCTGTGTGCATGTGCACGTGTGAGTGTGTGTTTTACACTCGGAAAAAAATCGACCTGATATTTATAAAATCGCCGTAGTTCTCACGCCAAGTGTAGCTCAGTTTGTAATTGAAAAATTATATTTCTTTGTTTTCTCAACTCAACTTTCCATTTTTATACATTTAAGAAAAAGATTTTAAATTTCTGTATATATATAGAATTAGTATTTGCAGATTTCACACATACATATATTAATTTGTCAAACTAAACTGAGGTAAATAATTTATTTACTTGTTTTACATTTTACATTTTAGTTGTCCATGCGATTTTTATTCCGAGTGTATTTTAACCAAGTGTATACATTGAATAACAATGTATTTTGAATGTTTACACAAGAGGGCTATCGAAATGTACACAAGAGTTAGCAGATGTGTGTATACAGATGCATAAAGTACAAATTTGCCGAATTAATTAATTAGATTAGATATTGGCATGTGATTCGACAAATGTATATATGAGGATGCGATTATCAATTCGTCTTACGATTCGCATTGAGAGCCTCAATTGGCTCAACGTATTAGCGCAGCTACTCTAATTAATTCCAATTATCATATTCGCCTCGGTCTGTGAGTCTGTGAGGAATCGAGGCCTGTTTCTGTGCGAGACTGGTTAAGGTATATTATAAATTATTGCAAGCTCTATTAATTCAAAATTCAATTTACTGCGACCGTACCCCAATAAATCTTTTGACTAATGACTCAAAGTTGAAGCTAGGGAATCGGAGTCGGAACTGCATGTTCATCATTTTTGTAGGCTGGTATACGAGCAGTTATATTCCAAATTTGTAGTATGTAGTCTTTTTTTTTTTTTTGCATAAATGGTATCAGAGTATTCCGTAGTCAATAACACCCGACTGGAAAGTACTCATTTAATAGTTAAACCTTTTGTATTGTGCCGTAAGTTTGGAAAAATACCGGAGCTCTTATCAGATTTGGAATATTCCCATAAATTCGTTTCGATTTGACACAATGGCTTCAACTGATTATTTGGATCATTTCTTACAGTAATTGTTGTAAATAATAATTATTTTACCAACACTTTAAACTGATAATTTCGCTTATTGCTCACCACAGACTGCTGTAAGGAAATCCAGCGTGATTGCTCGTCGATTTTCCGATGTTTCCACATGCTCCTTTAGTTCGGGTAAGTAGGGATCGGCGCTGAGGTCAAGTATAATTAACTTAAATGTTTAATTTTTTTCTTATCATTTACAGCATGTTTCACAGGAACATCCGAGGAGGACGATGTCTCGCCCAAGGATGTGAAGCAGGTCAACACACGTGGCAGCAATGATTTTTGCGTGAAGAATATTGGCAAGGCCGGCTTCGGACGCCGGGAAATTGCAATTGCGGAGCAGGAGATGCCGGGCATTATGGCGCTGCGTAAGCGTGCCGCCGACGACAAGCCGCTGTTGAACGCCAAAATTGTGGGTTGTACTCACATCAATGCGCAGACGGCGGTTCTCATTGAGACTCTGATGCAAATGGGCGCATCCATTCGCTGGGCGTCCTGCAACATCTTCTCCACGCAGAACGCGGTGGCAGCCGCCCTGGCCGAGGCTGGGGTGCCGATCTTTGCGTGGCGCGGCGAGACCGAAGAGGAGTTTTGGTGGTGCCTGGACAAGTGCATACACTCCGAGGGCTGGCAACCCAATCTGATATTGGATGATGGCGGCGATGCTACCCATTTGATGCTCAAGAAATACCCGGAGTACTTTAAGTCGATCAAGGGCATTGTCGAGGAGAGTTTGACAGGTGTTCACCGACTCTACCAGGTGCGTATCCAAACTACGTCTCCCAATTGCCAATTTCTCTAATCGAACACATTTCTCTCTGCAGATGTCGAAGGCCGGCAAACTCACCGTGCCGGCAATAAATGTGAATGACTCTGTGACGAAAAATAAGTTTGATACTTACTACACAGCTCGCGACTCCATCCTGGACAGGTATATATATATATATATATATGTATTTCTATCAAATCTTAAAAAGAATCGCCCTGAGTTTCAGAAATTCGCCATACTTTTGACACCACGATTAACTCAATTTTATTATTCAGAAAACGTATTTCTCAAAAGCAGGGTTTATATTTTCTTCTTTCTTCAGGCGAGCAAAATTCAAATTAGCTTATTTTTTGGCTTAATTTCAAAAATTCACATTTACAAATATTTTAGATCATTTATAAATTCATAAAATTTAGTTTGAAACAACTTACGACTTTACTACAACTCGGTCTCTAAGGCAGACGACATCTAAACTCTAATACAAAAGCAGAACTCTTAGATTTTATTACTTGCTTCTGAGTTTCTGAAGATATATATATATATATATATATATATATATATATATATATATATATATATATTTATTATTTTTATGTAGCATTTGTATTTTATGCATTAATCAACCTATTGAAAGGTTATAAGACATTAACTTGTCAAGGAAGCAATAATGACAGGAGCTTAAAGTCTATCACATAAACTAAAATAATAATAATAAATAAGGACGGTTTTAACAGATAACACATAACAGTAAATATTGAATACATTCATTTTAACGACCAAGAGTCCGGAGGTCGCTGGAGTGGACACGCTCTAATCTTCGGCGAGTGGTGTTTGAGCCAAGTTGACTTGGTTATGCAACCGGTCATTATATCGACTCGTATATGGAATTATTTATTGCATAACTGTTGTTAGGCCTCACATCCTATTGCTCACATTGGGTGGAGCACCAAAGATATCTGAGCACCTTGTTCTGCAAAACTTGAATTTGGTTTACCCAAGATTTGCCGCAGTGCTTTTTAGAAATACATATAGAAAATATTTATAAATAATAAAAAGTAGTTGGAATTGTCGACTTAGGGCAAGCCTTTCTAATTTATAGAAATTATTTTTAATTTATATTAATTAATTCTAAAAACAAGAAAATCTTTCTAAACTTTCTTTGTTATTGCACTTTTTGCACTAGTCTGAAGCGAACCACGGACATCATGTTTGGCGGGAAGCAGGTGGTAGTCTGTGGCTACGGGGACGTTGGCAAGGGTTGCGCCGAGGCGCTGCGTGGCCAGGGCTGCATCGTTTACATAACAGAGGTGGATCCGATCTGTGCACTTCAAGCGGCGATGAACGGATTCCGAGTGGTGCGTCTGGCGGAAGTCATTCGTACGGTGGATGTGGTGGTGAGTGCCACGGGCAACAAGCATGTCGTCACTCGTGACCACATGAATCGCATGAAGAACGGCTGCATCCTTTGCAACATGGGGCATGCCATCTCCGAGATCGATGTGAGCAGCCTGCACACACCGGAGATGACTTGGCAGCATGTACGCTCTCAAGTCGATCACATTATTTGGCCCGACGGCAAGATGATCATCCTGCTGGCCGAGGGACGTTTGGTTAATCTGTCCTGCTCCACCGTCTCATCCTTTGTCGTCTCCGTGGCCTCCTCGACACAGGCACTGGCGCTCATCGAGCTCTTCTCATCGCCAGGGCGCTACAAGTCCGATGTGTATCTGCTGCCAAAGAAGATGGGTGAGTCAATTAAATTCGATTAAAAGTAATTTTTATTTGATTTTCGACTTAAACAGATGAATACGTGGCCGGCTTGCATTTGTCGTCGTTTGATGCCAAACTGACCGAGCTGACCACGGCGCAGTCCAAATTCCTGGGTTTGAACAAGGCTGGGCCTTTCAAAGCAAACTATTACAGGTGAATATCTATTTAAGACCTAATCAGTGATTGATAGCAGATCACGTAGCAGATCTTGTGGCAGATCTTGTGGCAGTAGCACAAGCTTCAACTACATAGGTGCTCTCTGTAGTAATTTCTGAAGGATTTTTGGTTGCTCTTGTTAGAGAAAGAGAGGAGCGAAAGAGCATTTTATTCACTTTTTCTGCTAAAGTTGGTAGCAGTAGCAACAGCAGAACAATATTTCTCTTCTATTCACAGTAATAAGGAGCAAAGAATGTATAATGTATCTGTCTATAAATGAGTTTAGTTAGATAGTAATTATTTTATATGTTTAGTTCACGGCAAGTCAGTAAAATGTTGTTAGACAAGTCAAAGCTTTTAAATATACTAAATATAGTACAAAGATCAGGCATATAAAATATTTATTTATTATATAAATAATCTACTATTGCATTATTTGAAAGTTAGAAGGTATATTTTAAATATTTAATTTAATTCAAGTTATTTTATTAATATATTGTTGCACATTTTATTTATTTTTTTATAGATATTGATAAATGTTTGGCGCACTCTTGTTTTTTTGTGAAACATTGGCTTAAATACAAACATGCGTTCATATGCGTGTTTTATGTTATATTGTTGTATTGTTTCATTGATTCATTCTTGACCTGGTGTCTTTAATAATAAGTAATGTAGTCTATTATTTGTTGTGTTCTAATTCTATAAATAAAATAAACAAACACATAAAAAAAGAATCATACATGGTAGCTTAAGCTTCCAAATTTGTTTTGTTTTGTACACACGCATATATATTCTTGATAACTTTAACGGCAGAGTTGATAAAACCTTCTACGTATGACTATCAATACTCAAAATCTAATTTTAAAGTTTAAAAAAAAACTGTTTGCTTTTACAGGATTCTGAATAATATTTATATGTTTACTTAAAATTATAAACGTCGAATGGCTCTATAGACACAAATTCATTAGATATCAAATTTTATATCTACGTTGATATGAATCTTAAGGCTGACGATAATAATTGCTTTTTAAAAGAAATTATTTTCAGATAATTCGGATTGTTACCATACAATTTGAGTTTTGGAGCAGGCAGTTATTGACAGGCTTAAAATTAAAGTTGGTTTGTGCGCTTGCTAATAAGAAATGTGTCAGTACGCATAATAAACCATAGATGGCGTTTTACAACCATTTTTATGTCGGGATTATATGAGTGTTTGTGTAATCGGTCTAAAATCTGATAATCATAATTATAATGTAATAATGAGGATAAATTTCATAATATTAGAAGAAATGTTCAAAATTGTTTGCATTTATTCATCACCTTGTTTTCCACCTGTTTCCAGCTCTTATTAAAAAGATTTCAAATTTTTGTTGTTTCGGCAATGTTTCATTGAAACCTTTTTATTTGTTTTGATCTGGAAGAAGAAAAAATTGGTTTATTTTGTATGTGTGTGTGTGTGCTTTCGGTGCTTGGTTTAGTTAGAGATTAGATTTAAATTGCTTAAAGAGCAAGACCCCAAGTTCCAAGCTTCAGGCTCTGATGATGCCGACGGCAAAGTTATTACGGCTTTTTTACTTGGGAGAGTGATTTTCTTATTGCTGCTTTTTAATTCCATTGTTTGCATCTAACACTTCCTGCTGTGACCGATAAGTTTGCTGTCTACTTTCACCAATATATTTGTAAAAGTATTTCTTTTATGATTATGAAATCGGCGCAGAATTTCTAGCTTAGCCTTTCAAACATCCGTTGCATAGGAGTGGAAATATTTTCCATTGTGTAGAAATGCATTTCTAAAATGAATAAATGCAACCACTCATTTTTTGAACAAATCCTTTCTAAATGTAAGAAATTTAGTGGCTCGGATGTTATATTGGAGTTTAGTTGTCGTCTAAATCGCAATAAAATCGTACGTTTTTTTATTTCAAATTAAATTGTATGCATTTATAAACTCTTTTTTTTTTGTTTTTTTGTGAAGCAATTTACTTAAACATTAATCAACCTATTGAAAGGCTATAAAACATTGATTTGTAAAGGTATGAATGAAAAACAGTAGTGAATTAAAATCTATAACATAAACATATAACTGGTTTTAGCAGATAATAAATAACATTAAATATTACATTTGTAGCACATTAATTTAAAGCCCAAGAGTCCAGAGGTCGCTGGGGTGGATGTGCTTCAACCTCCAGCGCGTTGTATTTGACCCAAGTGTGAAAGCCAAAGAGTTGACGTGGTTATGCAACCGGTCATTATACCAATTCGTATGTCGGTTAATTTGTTGTGTGACTGTTGGTAGAGCGAAGTCGTTGTGCAGTGTTCTGTTACTCACGTATGGTGGAGCACCAGAGATGTATCTGAGCACCTTGTTCTGCAAGACTTAAATTTGGTTTGTCCAAGATTTTGCAGCTGTGCCCCAAAATGGAATCCCATATGTCCATGTGGGTACGATGATGCTCCTGTACACCAGCAGCTTGTTGCTCAAGCTGAGTTTGCTAGAAGGCCTCAGCAACCAGTTGAGTTTCGTTTTTTTTATCTACACGCTGCTGCCGTGATATGGATGTGTTTGCGCCAGGTAAGTTTCCTGTCCAAATACATACCAAGATAGCGACCATAGTTCACCTGAGGTATGACCATGTTGTTGATGGTTTATAAATTAAAATAAAAATTTTTATTAAAAAAAGGAAAAAAAAAAAAAATAAATATAAAAAAAAAAAAAAAAAAAATAAAAAATAAATAATTTTTAAATTTTAAAAAAAAATAAAAAAAAAAAAAAAAAAATTAAAAAAATATTTTAAAAAAGAGGGGGGAAAAAGAAAAAAAAAAAATTGGGGTGAACACACTGTGTAACTGCGGTTTACCGACGGTGATGCAGCAGATAAATAGAGCCACAAGTTGCTGCAACATTTCAGCAACATTTGCACTCCTAATGTGCTGCACACATTGTTATTATTTATTGTTTGTTATAGCAATATAATTGTTTAAGTTAATGAGCCCTAACATGTTTTCTTAGTAGACTTGTTAATTTTTTCTGTACAGCATCAAATCAATAATATTCCATATTTTTAGAAGATTTCAATCTTGTGTTTTCCATTAAAAGGCCTCCGTTGGGAAAGTAATGTAAAATATTTCGGTGTTATTTTGCCCTTGATAGAATAATTACCCGTATCAGAATTTAATATCTCCTATAAAAAGAAAGATTCAAATAGTTCAAAGTAAGGTTCTGAAATTGTTTTTTAATCTTCCTTGAAATTATTTCAGTTATGACTTCCATAGTAGAGCAACTATTAAAATTACAGGAAGAGGCTCGAGAATATTATATATCAATCAAATAATTGTATTAAAAATATTGCTTCTAGTAGGCTTCTATTTAAAACAAATTAATGTAGTTCTACTTTGTAAAATATTTTCCAAACCACCTATAATAATTTATATACACACATATATAACAATTATAATTAAGTTTATAAGAATACACAAGCCTGGACATTTAATTTAATTACAAAATACACATTAGAAATTAGAACTATAAATTTACTAACAAAAAAGTGGATAACACAAACAAATATGCTTTATGAACACGGTCCATTTGTGATTCTGTGGCTACAATAATATATGATCTGCCGTTAAGCACAAATTCAATTCCAGAAAACAAAGTCTTAAAGCCTTCTTACTCTTGAGGAAATTGCTCTCTCAAAAGGTAACACAAATATTGTTTAAATTATTCTATTAATCCTTACCAGACTTCTTCCATTTGGGTCGCTATTGAGAGGTAAAATGCCATAGCTTTAACAATCACAGATATTTTTCAATAATATCATTTACATCTTGTAACACCAACTAACTAACTGAAGATCGAATCGAATCCAGATGACATCGGTTCTAATAAAGATGATGAAGTTACAAAATTAACACAAACTGATGTCAAGGAAGCGATTGGCCAACAACGCAGAAGAGTATTAATCAATCTGGGGAAAGGCTTACGTTCAAAATAGTTTTCAATGAATTTTTAGGACATTGTCAATAACACAATAAAATAACTGACTTTTTAAAAAAATTGACAGCATTGCCCCACATACAAAGCGTAAGCTAATCAGAATATTGCATTGTAACGACTCAAAATATATATTTGAATTAATATAAATTTTGCGTTGAATTTTGAAATAATATATTTGCGTTTTATATTAACTACAACGACAATGTTTTATATTAACTAACAACGTTTTTAAAAAAATGTTTTTTTAAAATCTGTGAACTTTCTTCAATTCTCATTTGGCATTTTATTATTAGTAATTCGGTCATTGTGAGGTCTTTATAGTTTTCGTCGGTCAGTTTTGTCCAATCATCCTTTCAGTTTTATGAGTCCATCATTTGAGAGTAGTAGTGACAATGATTCAATATTTGTTTTCTTTTATAAATCTAGTTCACTTGCGAAGCCGTACTGCTGAACCCTCTTAAGTATGGAGATTTTTGCATTTTTCTTCTATAATATTGTATTCTAACGTAGTATTGTATGCTGATTACGTCAAGTTGTGTCTGACGTATAATGATATGACCTCTCAATGCTTATTTCATGCGCACTCTCTTTCATTTTTGTCATGATGTAGAATGAATTTGCTCCATTTGAACTTCTCTACGTGTAAGGTAATTTTATCGTAGCTCTGCTCAGGTTGTTGATGCCACTTGATAAACTGAATGAAGTAAATGATTTAGGTTCTCTTCTTGATCATAAATTAAAATTCGATAGTCATATTAAACTCCCTGTCAACAAAGCCTTTCAAGTTCTTGATTTTATTAAGCGTTGTTCAAAAGAATTTGATGACCTTTACACGACCAAGACACTTTTGACTTCTCTTGTGTGTGATCTCCGCAATATCAAAGTAGATTGGAATCTGTGCAGAAGCGTTTCTTACGTTTTCTTCTTTGTCGCTATGACTTGGGTGCACTGCTCCTTATTAACCTTCCCTCCTTAAGTAATCGTTGTTTTATGCTTGGGGTGATGTTTGTAGGAAAATAACTTAATGGTGAGATTGATTCCGCTGCGTTGATGAATTAAATACATTTTTCTGTTCCCTCTAAACTGTCTCGTTACTTTTTACTTTCTCTTAATCGTTGAACAACTAATTATTTCTTGCATGAACCGTTTCGAGTACTCTGTAATGATTACAATTCTGTTTTTAAGAACTCAATTTTAAATGTATTATCTCGTGAAAAACTTTTTCACATGCACTTGTAATGGGGCTTAACTAATTGATATTAACTTTTTTTGGTCTGATTGCGGTTTCCCCAATTCATGCAATAAATTTTGCATGCCTTTAAATAATAAATCTTAAAAATATTTATTATTTTTTAATTTACATATAATTTTAAACTTTATTTTAAATTAAATTTAATTCAATTTGTTACTTCTTGCTTTTGTTTTGTCGACTGTCTTTAGTTGACATTCAATAAATAAATTCCATTGCTGTCAGTTTACTATTTACTCGTTCCTTGCATTTATCTTTTAATCTTGATACGTACCAAATGTGCCAAGTTCTTGTTCTAAATATATTTTCAAATTAGAAAATATTGAAATATATGGTATTGCAATTAGATTTAGATTATATCGCAATCAGTATTAACCTATTTTTGTACATTTGTTCCATTGTCTAAGGCACACGCAGACTCGTTCCCATTATGAAATAGTTTTTCTTCAACCAAATAGATTCTAAGGATATGTTAAAGATATTTGTTGCCTTATCTGCGGAGGGTTAGCCTGAAGATAATAATTAATATTTAATATATTAATATTTCCACATCCCAATTAATTAAAGTTTCCAAAATTTAGCTAATTGCTTGAAATTGGTATAAGTGGAATAATAATTAAAGGGTGTTTTTGAACAAGTCACGTTTAATAGCAAGTTGCAAATGTCAAAATATGGTATCTTGGGGACTGCGTTACAACAAAAGCCATCGAAAGTTCTCGGGAGTTCATTGGAACAGCAAACAATTCGAAAAGGTCAGATCGAAAGTCTCTGAAACAAAATATGTCACTTTTTGTACAAACCTAAACCCATCAGGTTAATTTCGTTTGAAAACTTAAAGCAGCAAGTCAATGCTGGATGAACATCAACATCTGAAGCACTCGACATCCTTATATAACCTTTCGTAATAAATGATTGTCAGATCTATGCATATTCATAGCGGTAATCAGGACTTTTGTCTATTTTTCGAACACATAATAACACTCTGGGCAGATAAGATCTTCCTGTTCTTCCAAGAGTTGTGTCAATAATTTCTGAGTATCTTTAATCCTCAATAGACAAGCTGTGCAATAAGCCTGATTCCACTAACCTATTTCTTGCATTCTCGAAAGTTTGCAGATGTTCTTCGCATCCGAGTATTTGGAGTTTTTTCCGAAGATTTTTCGAATTTCGTATTGATGTTATGAAATGTATGGCAATATAAATGTCACAAGCAATTGACATTGATATTTCGAGAAAAATAATCGTTTTTTTGGGATTACATTAATAAAGTTTTTATAATAATATAATTAAAGATGAGCATAGATGAAAACAACCAATAAGAGCAAAAATCACGCATATATATAAGAAACTGTGGCAGAGAAACTGGTTGAAGTCGTATTTATTATATG
The DNA here is from genome assembly GCF_018153295.1 of Drosophila grimshawi. Classification (NCBI taxonomy): domain Eukaryota; kingdom Metazoa; phylum Arthropoda; class Insecta; order Diptera; family Drosophilidae; genus Drosophila; species Drosophila grimshawi. Next base: position 97,429 of record NW_025063098.1, read on the forward strand.
AAAGTAGCAAGATATCCGCAAAAAATTGGACAACTGTATTTATTTATTTATTTAATGTTAAAGTCAGTCCACACTAAAAAAAATACAAAAAGTAACTAATTGAATTAAATTAAAAATTAGATTAAAATTAAAATATATGAAATATTTATTATATGTTATGTTATATTAACTTCCATAAATTGGGCGAGTTATATTTAATTTGTTGTTTTCAAATTCAGCAATTAATACATCAAACTTTTCCTTCTACTCTACTATTAAGCGACATACACATTAAAAATAATTGTTTTACCATTCATTTCGCAAAAAGAAATCAAAATAAGCCGATCGGCTTTTTTACGCTTACGAGAATTTATTTGAATATTGGTCATAGTTGAATCCGACTATATCTGAATCATTTTTGTCATCAAGTTGTTTGTATTGTATGTAAAAAGGGAAAATTTGAAATGAAAATTAATAATTTTATTTATTTATATTTTTCTGGAAACTTTATGTTACTAGATATGTCATCAAGTGATACTGTTTGAGTTTTGATAATGTTTCCAGCCATCAAAAAGTGAATGTTAAATGTGAGTCCTTGATACTCTGTAATTTTACAGTTAATTGTCGTAACTGTCGTTCTTCAATTGCATTCTTCAAGAACTGCGGAGTCCATCTAGTCCGGGTTCAATGACAAAGTTTTGGTCATAGAAAAGTGGATATTTCGTATGTTTAACTTCTTATCAGGACCAGGACAACTTGTCTTACTGGTATTAGTCTTAGCAAGATTCTGCTCTGATTTAAATTGATATTACAATTAATATCTGCGCCTTGTGGCTTTCTCTTATGTGCAACAAATTAACATAATTGTTAAAATTAAAACTTTTTATGTTTTCGAATATTTTCTTATGAACAATACATTTTTACACTTTTCCGTTGTCAACAAGTAATTTATATGCTCCTTTGCAAACTTCATCAGGATTATTCTGTGAACTATGCATTTCGAGACATTTAATTATAAATATTAAAAAGTTTTCGCAACCAAAGTAAAATCTAGATACAAATTTGAACGGCATATCAAAGGATTATTTTGGCCAATTCATATTCTGAATTTCAATAGATCAAACTGTTCGTATGGCTCCCCATTCGAAAGTACAATCAATTATTATAAGCTCCCATTGTAATTATTATGTTAATATACTAATTATTATGCTTTGAGACAGGTCAAACAGTTTGTCGGCCATTGCTTTCGGCTAGGGGTCCAATTCGCTGTGGATGTACGAGTTTTGCCAGTATGAAACCATTCCTAAGATTATTCTCTGATCAGTACGTGGACCAATCAGCGGGTTCATCTGCATTAGGAACGTAATTAGCCAGGCGATCCAGCAGCAGACGGCAGTCAGCAAGACGCAGCATCGAATCAGGCTTCGCTCCTCGAAAAACAACGCAATCAGCCAGCCAACAATGGCAAAAACAATCCAGAATGTGGTAAAAATTGAAAGAGAAATGTATTTGTTCATGTTTCAAATTAATCTCCAGTGTAAAAAATGACAAGTTTTCCAAACGTGTTCAGATATTTTAGTCTCAATTCAAATGATTTTCTTTTTTCGCTTAAAACTTTTTGATGGACAAACCCAATTTGGTTGCTTGGGCTCGTAAACTTTTATGATTGCGAACATTTTGCTCGTTTTATTGCTAGCCGCGAAGGCTGCAGTCGTGCACTGAAGAGTAAAAGTTATAAAAATGAAAATTGTATACATTTTGCCGAGTGCCAGCATCAATAAAACTGCTGTCGATACGAGTACTCGTATGTGCACCCTCCTTTCCAACCCCGCGCCGCACCAACTTGCATCCTGACTAAGCACAAAATCCCTTTCAGCTTTCAGCTCTACGGGGCTCTCTGAGGGGCAGCAGACGTTCAATATATATTCTGGACCGTTGTGGCATGTGTCGTGTCCTGTTGCCCTGATGATGCCATAAGTGCCTAGGCGCGCCTCGTAAAATGGCGGCTGCGCCTTGAACACGACTTGGACAGGGGGCTGAGTGGGTCGGGGGAGCGGCTGTAATCGAGTTTTCCCAAAGTAGCAATAAATGTTTATGGCGACATCGAATTTTTCATTTTCTCGCCATAAGTATCATGACGGCCGGTGCCGATTCCACCCCCAAAAAAGGAAAATCTTGTATTGGTGGTGCTGGTGGTGGTTGTGGTGGAGTGCTTGCTGCGGCCATCTTGAATGCCATTTTGGATGAGACCGACAAACCGGTAAAATCAAATAGTGGCTTGCTCTGCTCCTCGCAACAGTTATTATTACGCACTACATCGATCTTAAAATTCCAATCGCATGTTATAAATCACGGTCTCCATGCACTCAGAAAAAAACATCGCATTGAATGTTAAATATTCGACATACTTTCTACATATTTCAATATTTTTTTAAGCATGGGATTTTATTTTCTTAATTTTTGCGTACATTTTCTAAGATCTGGAACAAAATATATACAATTTTAAAATTGTTTTTCATGTGTATATATAGCTTATAACATTAGATTTTTTATAAACATTTGTTAAAAAATAAAAAAATAAAATAAAAAACACCATAATTTTTGGGATTGTCGATTTAAATCAAGTCTTCCTAATTTTTAAGATAATAATTAATATTTAATAAATTAACTTCTCCACAACTTAATTAATTCTACTGTCCCAAACAAATTATTGGAAATTTGTATAAGTGGAATAATAATTAAAGGGTCATAAATTGTAGATATTCGCCATAATTTTGGCGCCATGGATAACTCACCTTCTTACTCAGAATGCATATTTCTAAGAACCATGCATTTTTTATTCTTCATTTTTGGGTACATTTTTCTAAGATCTAGAACAAAACATATCCAATTTTGAGCTTGTTTTTTTTTTATATGTATAACTAGCCATTTTTAACAGTTCTAAAAAATAAAATAAAAAACACCATATTTTAAGGCAAGTTTTTTCTAACTTATACAATTTTTTTTTTTTGAATTATTTCTAAGACCAGGAAAACTGTATTGTTTTTAGGGCGGGGTTAATTTTCGTGCGATTTTTCTGAGTGTGGCAATGCCGGGGCATCGGCACATGTTTGTTGGCTCGCAAGCAAATGCAAATCAGGCGTGAAGTGTGATTTTGCCTTTGGACATTGCCTTTGCCATTGTCGGCGGCAAGAAGAGACGAACTGCTTCGCTCCCGATTCTAGGGCAAAATAGCAACTCGCTATCTGTTCCGGTGGGTTTCTACATTTGTTGAACAGCACAGAGTCACAATATTTAACAACCAACAGGTTAGATTGATATGTGATAACTTGCAGAAACTGCGTGACGGATCAGAGGCTTCTTGGTCAGGTGCCACATTCGCTACAATTCCAAAGAACCTTTTTTTTAGCACATCAGTTCTTATTCTCTTCTCTTTCAGTTAACGAAATATATACAAGAAGATCGATCATGTACAAGATTCTTGGTAATGGAGCAAAGCCTAGGAGACTTTCTTATTCATCATACCAACCAGCTGAAGATCTGCATCAATGACATCCAGTATCTGCAACGGTTCGACTCATGAATCATGGTCATATCTAAGGATAACCACGTTCGCTGCCTGGACACTAAACTTACTTGGCTTACTTACAGCTTGTAGCTCCGACAGGCTGAAACTCACCTGGTCGATGGGACAGAGCTGCCCCATATGATTTGAGGCATCTTTTGGGATCGAACTCTACACGCTGACAGCACTTTAGTCGATGATTGAGTAGGTCGATCAAATGTCCAGCACAAATGGTATGGCAAAAAGAGAAAACATATATCATAAATCGTTTTGTGACATTTTATGAAGTTGCGACACTTTTAAGTTGCATAAGCATTACAAAATATCATGCTGTTCTTCAATAGTATTCAGTATTATCCACTCAAGAAACTAACAAATTCTTTATTTTTACAAAAATATTTAATAAATATTATTGACAATGTGAATATCAAATTTGGCGCTTCATTTCTCGCAACCTTTCTTATGTATATGATTTTTAAATCGATAAAATAAAATAAAACAAGTAGGAGTGCTGTAGTTGAGTGAGCTCGACTACGATTTACCTTGAACCCACCTGTTAAATATATTCTAAAATTAGTGGCAAATTTCTCTATAATTAGTTTTGCCTGCAAATGTGACTAGGTTTGCAATTGCACTCATTTCTTATAGCAAGATCAGGCATTGAACAAGCCCGAACTGATCCTGGCTGACTGGCAACAAACACGTACATATACATAAATACATACATATGTATATACGTACACGCAATCATAACGGGGTAACGGGGGTCTGCAGAATACACACACAGACATATTGACGCTCGCGTCTATTATACTGATGCATACAGAAAAGGCTTGCGGCTGCTGATAGAAATGAGATCAGTATGAGGATATATTTTCGACTATAACTTGGGTGTTTCTTAATCGATCTTAATTTAAATGTGCCGATAATCGAGAAACGGAGGTAGTTATCGACAAAATAAAGCAAACTGGATCTGCGCCTGGTATACGAGAACTTATATTCTAAATTTGAAGTCTCTAGCTTTTATAGTCTCTGAGATGTGCGTGTTCATACAGACGGACGGACAGACGGACATTTTGTTAATTTTTCATTGAAATAATTTTTTTTTATAATTAAAGTTTTTTTATTAATTCATATTTTTTTAACAAGGCAAACCAATAAAATTAACTCTATTTAGAAACAAAACATTCTTGGTTAGTGAACAAGTCGGGGTCCTTTTCAAGTAGAAATAAGTGTAAGGCTAAACCAATGACACTAATCTGTAATATTCCTTTTGAGGTCGGAGATCCCCACGTATCTTCATTGCGAAATGGTTCAATCAAAGGATTGACACTGAAAAAGTTATCAATTCAATTTGCTAAAATTTTGACAAAACAACTTCAAATTTTGAGGAACATTTAATTAATCTTTTATCTATATTATGGTCGTACATTATCATAATATCATATGATAATAAAAAGAATGTACTATTATTTATTTAAATAAGATTCTTCGGTACTCCGAATATTATTACTTATTTATTGCCATACGCTTATCCCGGAAGATTAAAGTATATGTTAGACAATATGAACGCATGTTGTTCCGAACCGAATGGCCCAAAATTAATTGTCGATCGAGAAATAATCCATACCCAAAAATATTTTCATGTGAAAAAAGAAAATGTTAGGAAAAATTAGTATTTTTTTTAGGAATATATAAATCTTAGCGCGTATTGCAAGAGTAATAAGTCCGAAAATAATCATTAGCGTCTGCGCAATAAATAAATACATTTTTATAACTAAGTTGAGTATAACCACTAAGCAGACAATACATTGGCGTCAAATCAACTAAAAATTTGTAATTTTTACTCAAATCTGTTTTCTAACGACATTGCATACTGCGAATCTAACAAGTAAGAAGGCTGTAGTCGAGTCAGCTCGACTACGATGTACCCTGAACCCAGCTGTTAAATATATTCCAGTTTTAATCACAAATTCCTCTCTAAAAAGTATTCCACCCAAATGTGAACAGTTCTACAAGTGCCCTCTTTTCGTATGGCAGTCACATTAACTGCAGAGTAATAAAAAACAAGCACGAACTGACCCGAACTGGGTCAGAAATAATATAATATTCATATGCATATCATGTATTAATTAGAAGATTCTGCCTTTAAAATTTTTGCATTTATTGCTATAGGAAATCGTAATTATCAATATTCTAGAAACAGAGGCAGTTATCGATAAAATTAAGCAAACTTGTCCTGCTCCGAATATACGAGAACCCATATTCCAAATATTCCATTGAAGTCTCTAGCTCTTATATCGACCCAGCTGCTAATCCTGATCAAGAATATAGGTATATACTTTATGGAGATGCTTCCTTCTGCCTTTTACATACATTTGCACAAAACAATTATACCCTTTTTATCCATTTTAAATTGGTTCAAGGCATAAAAAGGGGTATCAATGTGTCAACCTATGAAATTGTATTTCGAGCAGCCATCGCCGCACTGTGGCCTGCAAATTGTGGTCACAAAATTGGTCAATAGTTAAATCATATCACTTTGCGAAAGGTTTCAAATCTGACCAAAAAACTAAAAAAAATTGAAGTCGAGTGCCAGCTCGCACACGAAAAGACAAGGCAAAATGGAGTTTTGCTGCTATTTTCTCACACATGCAAGGATCTCCGCGATCCGCCAGCAAAACTGCAGATATTTTCGCACGCATTCATAACTCTTTAGGATTCACTAGGAAAAGTCTGCTTTGTCTTTATTCTTCCAAAGAAAATGTCGCAGCGAAGGCAAGATAAATGATTTGATGCCTCTTGGCATTGTCTGTTTAGTGGTATAAAACAGGTAAGTCCAATTGGAGCAGACAAGACTTATTAAACGAGACCATTAAAGTCTGCAAGGGTATCAGAAGTTCGGTGTGCCTATGATAGCTGTTCTCTTTTGTTGTTTCTTAACTGTGACAAACGGCGATGCAATACACCGCCTGGCGACCTCGGAAATTTGGATTAGTGGTATGACATGGAGCCAGCACGCGTTGTTTGCTCTCTCAATTAGCAGGTTTGACACCATTTAAGGAAGTGCCCGCGGCAAACAACACAGGTCGCAGCAACACACAGAGCTTGCAACACATCTCGCGGGTAAATAGCGGCCCAGCAATCGCTTTGCTTTTGTGCTGCTTTGATAGCGGACCTTGGCTTTGCCTCTATGTGGATATAACACCCGACTTGCTAAAAGAGCATACAATGTATCTGCTGAGGCTCCACACTGAATCAGTATGCATTCTCTCACTTGACGATTGGCACAAGTATCAAATCCCTTTGATTCCATCTGCTTGTTGAAAACAAAACAAATAATTGATCAACATACATTTATTGTATATAGTTATTTGAATAATGCTATTATTTTATTATTATTATTGCCTGATAGTGGAACTAGGGACAACAATTATTATATTCATATTCTTAGCATTTGGCGATTCCATTCTGAGTCTTGATTTACCACTTGATTTAAATAAAAGATTTGCTTAGCATATTTCCATTTGTCTTTGTGAAATGCATAATAAAATAATTACTTTAATTAACAACTTAATAAATAAGAAACAAATTTATAAATTAATAGTGTTAACTTTAATTATGGCTCTTAATATTCAATTAGTAAGAAAATAATAATTTTATAATTATATTTCAACATAAATGCTCAGATTTCTCGAGTACTAGCTTTTGTGAAATTGATAACTCATCTCAACAATTAACAACTTATTTAACGAATGTTGAATGTACAGGTTGATGCTCCCTTGAGGGAAAATGTACAGGCTATAAATATGTATATATATATATATATATATATATATATATATATATATATATATATATTATATATTATATATTATATATTATATATTATATATTATTTATTATTTTATATATTACATATTGTACACATTAAAATTGTCACAAATTTCGATAGTCACTAGTCATAGCCAGGCTATTAGAGTTCCAGCTAAAAGAAAGCAGCAATTTCTGACAGGGCCTTTACCTGGGTCAAGTTTAATTATTTTTTTAAGTTAATTAATATGGATTTGGTTTTATGCTTTAAGGGCCAATTAGTATTTAAATTGTGACAAAGATATGTAATAGTTTTAGTTGATTTTTTTTTGGGTATGTCTTATTTTTAAAAACAATTGCTGTTGTCTGAATGATTTTGTTTGTTCTAGGTTAAGACATGTTGTAGTTGGGTAGTCGTTTTTTTTTACAGCATTATTAAATAAGGTCAAACTTTAGTTTAGTTTAAACAATCTAGCTTAAAGGGTGGTATCTCAATTCATAAGTGATAGTTTTATATATATATTTCGACTAAAGAATCTGATTTGCCCTTGAGTTTTATGACGGTGTGGCTACAAAAATTAAAATTGTTTAGGAAATTTGGTAAATTTTCCTTAATATTGTTGTAATTGTCAAATGCAGCTGGTAATACAGTCAGGAAATGTGTCACAAGTCTAGTTTTAATGGTGTCGAATTTGCTTAAGATTTGCATTTGATTTCTATGATATCTGTAGCTTCTAGGAACGTGTTGTTTTATGAAAATATGACTAAAATGTAATTTTCAGTACCTGTGAATTTTCATTATTTACTCTATTTTTATTTTATGCGGCTTTATTATGTGTTTCAGAAAGTTACATTGTATTTTTGTACTACTTGTAGAGGATATGGTAAATTTTCCGTGAAGCTTGTATCGCATATGCTAACCAAACCCATCAGTTATGCTTGCTCTTCTGACAAAAAATTAATAACGTAGGATCAATCGGTCGGTTTTTTAATGTATGGTAAATTATATCTATATATATATATGCATAAATAGATGTCGGCCGTATTCCTGCATTTCGTATAGACTTATCTCCTCTGAGGTATGATTTATCAGTATTTAATTCATTGTTTCACTGGTAAACATTCCATGTACATTTTTGGCTAGAATCGTGAAAATTTGAGCATAAACGCTCTGTGCTCAAAACAAGTTAGTTGCCGAGAATTCACTCACACCTAAAATTATTTCCGATCCAACGTCTTGCGTTAATTTCAAATGTAATTTTTTACAGGCACGATCTTGCTATATCACTCACTTTAGCGCTATCCCTATGGGGATAGGATAATAAATACAGAAGGACACACATAGTCAAGTCAGGTTAGGGTTCCTCTAAGTTAGGCACTTTCTAATAAGAAACTATTATATTTGAATGTAAGAATATTTTGATATTGATGAGCTGCTTATTAATTTTGGATTTGAGACGTATTTTTATTCAAAATTAATTAATTTGTCTTTGTGGGAAACCCCATTCAGCTTAGCCACACTAGTCTAAGATCTGAAAACATTTTTGCTCTTAAGATTTAGTTGAGTTGGAAGAAAAGCAGAAGTTATTTCGTTGGTTTTGGCTATACAGGTATCACAGTTGTACTCAACTACTTTTACTCATTTTCAAACCAATGCATTTCGAAAACTAAAGTTGCTTCACAGAATTTACCTCATTAAGTGATGATCGGCCATAATCTGGTCTACAATTCAGAGGAAGACTTATGCAATACTTGCAATCCGCAATGGCAGCTGACCTTTCCAAAAAGGGGAGTCAGGCAAAACTTGTTGAAGTTAGATCCAATTGTTACCTTAGCGGAATTTTTTGAATATTTAAATATATATTCATATTATTTTTCTTATTTGTTTTATCCGAAAATGACACTGATTTGTCCAAAAATCTGGTTAACTTATACTCGCCGGGAATGCATACAAATTGTTAAAGAATTACTTGGAATATTATCGATATAACCGAATGCAATTATGTCAAATATTGAGTGTGTAGAGTGCATTTATTTTATAATAGCGTAGTATCAGAAAATATACCTTTTTTTTCTACAATTTATTAACCAAGGAAAACTAGAAAAATGTTGTTGAATTGGAAATATTTTCTAAGTATATGAAAAAACAATTATAAAGGCTCTTTTTGTAATAAAATTCTTTCTGAATTACAGAATTTCGAAAATATACATTTTCTCTCTCTGCAGTAAAATCGTTAGTTCTTTCACATTAAACCATTTGAATTTAATAACTATTTTAATTGGTTCTATTATGGGTAACAGTTTTGTCTACAAAATAAATTACACACTGAAAATTAAGCATATTTATTGTAAATTTTATAAAAATGTACCTAGGAATTAAGAAAATAAAATGAAGAAAAAAATAAAGTTTTTAGTTTATACTTTCTGAACAAAAAGGTGACTTATCCTTGTTGCCAAAAGTATGGCGGTTTTCTAAAATTTAGTGTGAGCTTTTTTTCTGAGTGCAACAGAGAACTCGGTCGGAAAATCTGCTGTTCTAAAAGGAGGCACCACAGGTTGAATCACAAGCTTTGATAAACTAGTATTGCAATCTGAATTTCAACTAGTTTTCAATTCTGGTTTTATTTGATGTATTTGAAGTGACTTTTTGGTCAAGATAATAACTGTTCTCTACATTCAATGTCCAATTTGGGAAATGACTGAACTTTCATTTTCAATGTTAATGGTAGTCATTTATTTATTTTATTTTGCAGTAGTTTTAAGATGGATACAATTCGAAAGACGTTCACTTTTCACTCACCAGAAAGGCCCAAAATGTATATATCCAATATAAAATATATATATATAAATATATATATATCCTTTCAAGAATAAAACTGAGTTTGCGCATTGTAAAACGCGTTCGTCAATTGCTATTGATTTTTGGCAGTAGAGTCGGCCACATCCTGCTACACTGAACTACAGGTTCAAGGCGCAGGAATGGCGCACTGCGCACTGGTCGATGGACCGATGATTGACAACTCTGAGGATACCGAATAGGGGAGGATACGGATACAAAAGGGACGCTTTAAACGGGGGTTGGCCATGGCGATGTCGCGAGTGCGAATTAATGTATTTGGAGCGAGTTTGCAACCCCCAAATTGCCGATTCATCGAACTTAAATGCGCTATCTGCTTTGTCGGCTGTCTGTCTGTCTGTCTGTCTGCGTGTCTGTCTATGTGTGTGGGTAAATAAGTCAGGAGCATGCAAGATATATAGCACCGTCATATATCTAAGCATTGCCTTCCCCCTTCCATCCCCTTTGTTTATTTGTTTATCTACTATTTACGAGCCCGTGTGGCAAGTCTCTGTGTCTGTGTCTGTGTCTGTGGCTGCCTCTGCCTCAGTCTCTGCCTGGGTTGCCAATATACGACGCATGCTCTTCGCACGGCTGTCGTCGGTTTCGTCACGGTCGCTTTGTTGCTGTTACTTATTGGTATTGGTATTGGTGTTCCATAGTGGAAGTGGACAAGGGTATCGGTATCACTGTCCCCTAACTGTGACTGTGACTGCCAATGTGACTGCGACTGCGAGTGTGACTCTTGGCGTTGGCATTGGCGTTGGCGTTGGCGTTGGCGTCGGCGTCGGCGTCGTTTTGTTTTAGTTGTGTGTGCATGTGATTTAATTCCTGGAATCTAACAGCTATTCACACCCAGCAGAAAAGTCGCACATCGCATTCACATTTCGAGCGTTTCCCGATGACGTTCCGTTCCGTTCCGCACAACGCATAACTCCAACTCCAACTCCAACTGGAACTGGCTTTTGCCACTTGGCCGACGGCGCGCTCTTTTCCGAAAGTGTTAAAACAATAAACCAACAGTAATAACAGTAACAACAATTATAACCATAAAAGCGACAGTAACAAAATACAATATTCTGTACAACTCTCATGAGTATTAAACGACCGTCCTCTGCCATAGTCATAATTTTTGAATACAAAAGACTACAAATCCGAATAGAATTAGCGTTTGTGTTTGCGTTTGCATTTGAGTTTGAGTGTATATCGACGGTATCGGGTTGACATTTAACCACGCGATCTCATCTGGCTTTGTTTATGGCTAGTGGTCAATTGCCAATTAACAGTTGTTTATCACCATCGCCATTTGGCACCGTCAAACCGTCAAAACCGTCAAAACCGTCAAAACCGGAAGCTCCGCACTTTAGTATTTATTCAAGCCGGCAGCTTAAGTGTTATTCCTCAGAGTGAATCTGTCATCATCTTGTATACTATGTGATTAAGTGGCGATTGCAGAGTCAATTGCCATTCGGATTGGCTACTCTCCTCAACGATGACTGCAAATTGCACCTGCTCGCAATAACTTCAATTTGACAATAACTCTCGGTAAGTGCTAGTTACTAGGTCAAACATGCAGACTTGGTGAAAAATTAAAAGAATCAACACAATAAACAAATTAAAGTAATCCCAAGTGGGATGTAAATAATAATAAAATAATTTGCTAATTTTAATATGCATTTAGCTGACTAGAGGTCAACTTTTAATTAATCATTATCAATGCAGAAATCCTCACTATTTTATATTCACTCTACAAAAATGATTTCAAATACCGTCGGGACTCATTTTCAGGACAAAAGTGTCAAAGTGTCCTTCTTGTCTGCAGTGGAGCTTGAAACACGATTAAAGTGTGTAATTAAATGAATAAAAAATTCAAATTTTTGGATCAAACAGTAAAATTTATATGACGTCCCTTTAACATAGCTTCAAAACTAAGAGAAAAGTTAAAGATATTGAAAATATTTAGCTCTTTGTGAACATATGCGATGCATTACATTCGTAGTAGGCTTTAATACAAATTCAAGTTGCAAAAAAATAATAGTTGACAAGTTATTATATATAATTCATATTCTTGGACAATTAAATAGCCAAGTAAAGTAAAAAAGTAAAAAGCAACAACTTTTTATAATTACTAACAGATTGTCTGACTGACCGGTATACAGCATAAGCAGTTCTGGAAACTTTAAATTTTGATATATTTTGGAACATGAGTTAGTCGTAGGAAATTCGCAAATTCTAACCTAAATCGGCAAAATGGAATTATTATTTTTTGAAACATTTTGATGCATTCATTCAATTTGATTTGAAAAAGTTGTTTTTAACACTATTTCACTTTTTTTGGGAAATCGCTATAAAATTTAAATAGCTATAAGTGACTTGACAATAATAATAATACCCCGATTTCGAAAGACCATACATTATTAAGGGTATTTACATTTCTTACTGGGTTAATGATAAATCTATAAAACAATAGATTTTATAAAAAAAGGATAGGTAATTTAAATGTATTTAGTATATTGTATGTATGTATTTATAATACTATGTATTTATGTATTTATGTATACCTACGTATTTACAAGCATCTTAAAGTCGGGCACTTTTACCATGCAATTTACTATTCCGCCTTATATCCGTGTGATGTGTGAAGTGGAAATTGTGAAAAAAACATAAAATAAAAAATGTGTTTTATTTGATATATTTTTGGCAAAATGATAACATAATTTTCTTAGTATATTTTAGCAGGCAGAAAAGATTTTAGTTCAAGAACTCGTTTTTTGAGTTAATAAACTGTCTGGCTATAGCCATGGTAGTGGAAGGATGCGGTAGGATGTTATAACAACGAAGTTGAGTATCATATAGGTATATATAGATATATAGATATCTACATTTTAGTCCGAATTAAAAGATATTTTGTGTTTGCAAAGAAACATTCTACTCTTGTGTATTTATGTGCAGTCAGAAAGTGATGTGGATGACACAATTTTGATATCAACTTTTAGTAAATTATATAGTAGACCAAAGAATATTTGTATTTTCAAATGGGTAACTGTTTATTCCTATGGCAATTGTATAACGCAGTGGCTTACTGACCACAAAACTTCAAAGCTGAGAGAGTTCTGCTCATATAAGCAAATAGGTTAAACGGTCGAACGGACATGGATATATCGACTAGATTAGTGTTGTTGGGTTGGTGGCGTGCGCGTTACAAATTTTACGCCAAAATTATAATACAAAATTATTATATACGGATATAAAACAAATAAAAGTGCTTTAATCGAGAATCCCTAATTAAAATGTCTTCCCTGGAAAGCCAGTTCTTTCGAAAATGTATTCTTAACTAACTAAAGACCCAATAAATAACAATCTAGTAACAAACGCATATTCAATTCCTACAATTTCTGATACCAAATTTTTTATCAAGCTTTCAATTCAACTCAATAAACTTGAATTGCGTTGAATACAGAGGATATAGCTTAAGATCTTCAGTAATCGGTGTGCAGACAAATATAATATATTATATTATATATATATATTCCTCGATTACAAAATTTAACCTCTGATTTGCATCGATGCACTGTGGCGTCTTCTGATCTTTGTTGTTCTAAAAAATCATTTAACCTGAATCATAGTAAAGATACATCCGAAATTAAAAAAAAAAGAAATTCATATGACAGTTATAAAATGAGTAAAAGTGAATCTCAGAGATGGTGATTTTCCAACAATTTAGTTTTCTATTACAGACTGCAAAAAAGGATATCTTTTATCAACAGTAGCAAAGCTCAGGAAAAAAATCGACTTTAATTTTCGAAATTCACAATACTTTTGGCGCTAAGGGTAACTCTTTATTTTATAAATTCATATAATTTAATATAAGGAAACTAACGATTTTACAGCGAACCGAACCAGAAAATTTCATTACTTTTTGGTTAAGGGTTTACATTTCTTCTTTTTTGAACATAAGAAAACATTTTTAAAAAAAATTAAAAAAAAAAAACATTTTTAATATATATATTTATAAAATCAAGAATTGTCTAGTTTTCAAGGCGATTTTCATTTAAGATTTATTTTCTTAAATTCCGACCATTTTTTTTTGACTTCACAAGCTAGTTTTCCAATTTTAATAAACTTTGAAATTAGTGAATCATTGAACAATTCTCTATAAGATGCATTTATATATTTACAAAATAGCAAGCGTTCTTTTATTTACTATTTATTATATTTTTCGTTGTTTTGTCTTTATTCAGATTATGAATTTAAGGAATAGGAAAACTTTATCGTTGTCCATGTTGTTCCCCATCGGGTTGCGTTGCCTTGCAACATTCTGTCTCCTTTTACTTAGCAAGGAATATGAGCACAAACTGCTGCACTTTTAAGGGACAAAGTTATCAGTTTCAGTATTTTATCGCATTTTAAGTCAACGCCACTATTCGAGCTGCGTGTCACAATTCTGTTAATGTTGCCTCTCCGCCCCCACATTGCCCATCATAAAAAAGGCTTCCTGTCTTCATTTCAACTTCATGCTTTATGGCTGGCGATAAAAGGCGCCCGTTTTCCGTTGTGTTGTGTGATTCAAATGTTCCCACGGCATACGGCATACGGCAAACGGCATCCGGCGAGAGACGTTTAAAGAGATCACGTACGGCCGTAACACACATTGAAACAGATAATGGCAAATGGCAAATGGCAAATGGTAAATGGCTAACGGCAAATGGGAAATGGAATGGCGGCACTTAAGGGCTGCTGCTGTGTCTTTTTCTTCTTCTTCTTCTGCTGCTGCTGCTGGTGCTGCTGCCTAATCCCGTTGTGCAAAATGGAGCCACGAGCTGACAACCCTAAAACGCACATTTCACTTCGCATTCTCCATCCACCAACAGCAACAGCGGTAAACGCAATGCAAACACTCGCACACACACACACACACAAATACAAACACAAATACAAACACAAACATACACACACATGCACACACAAACACGCGTTATACATTTGCACAATGTTGTAGCTCACAGATAAGGGTTCTTTGCGTTCAGTGCTTGTGGGCGTGTCTTGCTGCGTGGGAATATGAATGTTGTGAGTATGTGTGTGTGTATACAATGGCGTGCCCTAGACAGCAGGGTTGCCAGATGGGCAAACAAGTGTGTACATACATATCAATGTGTATTGTAGGTAGCGGTTGTATACTCTTACGTATATATATATCTATATCTATATCTATATATATGTATATGTATACGTATATGTAGTATATATAATATCAGTAAATATTTTGCGTAATATTATGTATGTATTAGTTTTTATACAAATTCAAAACTTAAATCTGAAAATAATTTTGCTGATCAAGCGTTGCCAGATAGGCAAACAAGTATTAATTTGATCAATATGTATTATAGGTGGCGGTCGTATACCCTTATAGAGTGTATTTTAATTTTAATTATAAATTGCTTTTAGATCTCAGCAAATATTTTGTTTAAAAAGTATCAGTATTAGTTTTTACAAAATTTAAAATTTAAAACTGGAATAAATACTGCAATTTTTTAAGTAACAGTGTAAAAATAATGTTATTTTTTTGTTACTTTTTCTAAAAACACCTATCTGTTGTGAAGTTCAAAGGCGTAAATTTCACTGTAAAACAACGCATATGTGTGAAAGACAATTTAATTATTAATTTTATTTCTCAGATTTGATATTCAAGTAAATTCTCTACTTGGTATTTAGTAGAACTTAAAATCCAAAAATTACTGAATCCAGCAGAATGTTATTCTGTTAAATGTGAACAAATTCTGTTAACTTAGAACAGTGTAATGAACAATAGGTGTCGCTGTTGTTGCTAACACAACACAACGACGTCTTAACGAAAAGTATGTTCCTCGTTTTCGCAGCAATATAAGAAAGGTTCGTTAAGTGTGGAGCAAGCAGAACGCGTGTGGAGTAAAAAAGTTATCAAGTAATGTTCAGTCATGTGTTCTGTTATAAGAGTCACACGCTAGAGTAAATTATAAGAGTTGAGAATGCAAGTATAAGTGGGCGGAGCCTATTCCCATAATGGCTGCCAAAGTTGTTAAACATGCGTCGTCTACACAGAGAGAATTGCTACAATAATATGCAACATATTTTATTGGGCATTGTAATGAAAATGCAATTTTTTTTAAATTTTGGATATTTATTATAGTGTACACATATTAAGGTATTCTATATATGTATGTATTTTCATACATGATTTTTCTTAAATTTGGAACGTGTATTATTATTTCAATTGTTAATAATTTATTTTATATATTATTTAATTCACTCAGTTTTCCGTTATCTGTCCTATTGATGCAGACCGCATATAAATCTGATTATAGTTACTATTTAATAATAGAGAAAGAATCTGTCGAAAATGAGGTTTTGTATAGGCAATAACATATACTGGTTGCCAATATATAATATATATACATATATCGGCTAAAATATGAGTAAATGGATTATTGATAGTTTTTGCTTATACAGATATCTTAACACATTAATGCTTATCGCTTGAAAAATAAATAAAAACCATGGAGTTTTTTATATCTAGTTTAATGGAATTAGTAAAAGCAACTTAAAAACATTCAATATAGAAAAAATAAAATTCATACATGTTTAGACTTTGTTTCCAAGCCAGTAGATTATATTTTAAACCCACTTAGTGTACTCCAACAATTCTTTTCAAATAAAACTCTTCGAAACTTCCAAGAATGAGTCTTTTAGTATTTATATCACATAATATACATAATATATATAATATATATATATTTATAATATCATCTTAAATAAAGTAAAGTAAAAAAGGGTACGTTATTGTATTTATTATATGAGGATAGTTGTTAATTCCTCTTTTTTAATATAATATATATATATATATATATATATATATATATAAATTAATTTGGATTATTGGTTGCATAATACTTTTCAGTTAGTTTCAATAGAACCCAGGCTTAAACTACTAATTTCCCTGGAATCACATCATAAGCCGAACACTAAAAGTATCGGCATATAACTGGTCTTGGTCTATTTACAATTTATTTTTATGCATATTCTCACAGATATTGAATATATAAATCGATAGCTACATAAATCGATGGTATTACAGTTGAGATTCTTTAACTAATTATGCTTATAGAGATTTATAGTTAGGTAAATATTTAAAAAAAAAACCAATACAATTTCGTGAAGAAGAATATAAATGAATTTTAAAAGTATTATTATTATTAGTTTGATTTATTGTGCCCCATTCTGAGCACATAATTCTTCCATTGGCATTAATTTTTTCATTTTCTATTAGCTTTGAAGATTCGGCTTCATTCAGATTCAGATTCAATGATCATATCGATTTAAGTTGGGTGAATTCTTAGACTACAGCCTGTCAAGAGATCGGTGAGAATTCAAAGTCTATTCTTTCCAATTTATATTATTTACTTAAATCGTTTATTATAGCTAAAAGCAATCTAAAAGACATTTGGCCTGTTTTAGACCTGCTGCCTTTGCCCGGTAAATAAATAATTTAAAATATATAAACATAAAATTTATGGGGGTCTTAATATGTCATCAATTGCTTGAAGCTATTTTGCTGAATCGGATCGATATATGAGGAGCACAAAGCTTACAAAAATCTTCTTTTTTTTGACAAAATACCTTAACAAAGTTCAAACATAATTTGTTACGAAATCAGTTAACAATTTGACCAATTACTAATATTTTTAGTTCGATCTAAAGAATAAATACAAGATTGTATAGTACTTAGCCTCAAAGCACTATTGCTAACCGAGTTGGCTTAAGTTGCACATAATACAACTTGGAGAAGTTCTAGCAAAACTAAATCACAATTTATGTTCTTCAGGAGAGAGAAAATTAGAATGAGAGAAAATAGTCGTTAAAAGTACTGCTTTGAAAAGACAGCCAAACTCATTGTGCTCAATATAGGAACGTATGTAAATAAACAGGATATTTGTTACACTGGACATTATTTGATGGCGACCTTGACAAACATTAAGTGTTCCATTTGCAAATAGAAAACTGGAAATGATCGGAAACCATTGTGCGTGAAATATTGCGTAAGAAAGGATGCGGTTCCTAACCTTGAAGGATTTCTAAATGCATTTAGCAACGTGAAAAGAGTTAAGGGGATGCACATAAAAAGTGTCGGCTCACCAAGGTCAAAGGCGAGAGCCATTTGGCCTTTGAGCCTTTGAGCCTTTGACCCGCTGCAGTTGCAGTTGCAGCAGTTGCAGCAGATCGCAAGATGCAAATCAGTGCCACTTTCGGGTTGAACAGTACGCAACATGTGTCCCTTATGCGCTAGATCGGGTTGTATTACCAGTATTACGAGTATGACGAGTGCGGGAGTGAATCTTAAAAAGTGCGTTCAAGTTCTCCTTTTCGAAAGGAGTGTTTTCTTACGAATGTCGGGCGGCAATAAAAAACACGGCGCGATTATTCTGCATTTAAGTGTCCGCTTCTGCTCGGCCGATTGCAAAATCTAAGCGAAATTAGAGCGTCATCGCCATCGTAAATCCAAATCGCCCGTCTGGCTGGTCCTCAGTCCGTAAACGTGAACTCGTAAAAGGACATGGATACGGACACGGGCATGGACACGGTTCGGCCACTGCGTTGCATTAAAAGCTGCTTCACTCCAGGCGAATGTCTAAAACTGTATTTCTTACAATGTTGAAGCTGCCAAACAAATGCCGAGAAATAAACGACAGCGGCACAGACAACGAACACGAAACGCAGATAATTTATTGCCAACAATGGAGTTTCAAAAAAAAAACCAAAAAAAAAATGTCAATTTCGGTTTTATGGCATCAAATGTTTGAGAAGCTTATGTGGATTGCTGTCACAAAGTGGATTTCGAGTTCGTTTCCCGCTGCCCGCTTCCCCCTCGCGAATTTATTTCTTCTGACTGTGCGCTAAACCAATGTATGTATATATATATATATAAACATACATATATAAATAAATATATTTATATATATATATGTGTGTGTGTGCCATTTGTTGGCTGTAGCAATTCTGTTTATTTTGTTGACGATTTTTTAATTGCTCAGCACGTTTTAGCAGCTTTGCAATTATTTTCGAATTTAAATGAAAGCAATTAATTTATTTCTATTTTATTTTGTCCAGTTAAAGAAATTAATTTAGTTCTTAAATCGTTTTTTTTTTTTTAATGAAAGAAATTTATTTATTTCTTATTTATTTTGTTTTTTTTTTTCTGTCATCCTAGCTTTATATTGTTTTTATTTTATTTTGCAAATGGAGTATGGAGTATTTACTTATATGTATATATAAGTATTTTGCATATTATAATATTAAATTTACTAAAAGTATATATTTTTGACACCCGACATCTGATTACATGGGTTTCGCCTTTACCACCCATCATTTTTAATTAACACTTGTATCTCAGCAAAACATATCTACATATTATCCCTTTTTTTTTACTAGTTTAAGACGCTGACATAAAAACAATTGATTATTTAATAATTTTATTTATTTAATGTGGACTAAAAACAGACTTTAATTTACTTTTAAAATGGCAAAAATACAATTTTTAAATTGCATGTTAGTAACTTACTATTAGGGAAAGTAAAATGTTTAGAATTGGGAGAGATACATTTAACGAGGTAAAGAACATGCAAATAAAAGATAGGCGAATATCTGAATGAGATGTTCTTAGAAAAAATATTATTTTGATTTATATATCTTATAAATATATGCTGACCAAACTCTCCTCTCATCTTATAAACGTTCTTATTTATTAAATAAATTCAAATATTAATATTGGGCTTTTAATAATTAAAGAATTATCAGTCGAAAGATGAGCGTTTAATATAGTTTTTTATTTTTCAGGATACGTTTTTCTTGAATTTTGGCAAAAAATCATCACCATCAATCTGCTATTTAGTAAGTTAATTGATTATTTAGTATTTATATTTATTTATTTATTTGTAGCTGTTTTTTTATTGGTTTCATTACTGCTCTTTATAAGAACAATTTTAATGATTTTGTTTTGTTTGCTCGATTAAAAGAAGTTAGCTGGCAACAGCAAATTTAGTTTGGAGACGCGACTTTCAGAAAATGCAAATACACTGCCAGAAAATGGAAATACACTTGCATATGTTGGTTGGGTTCGTCAGAGGTGGCAGCAGCAGCGTCAGCGGCTATCAAATGTGATTAGGGATCGTGCTGTGCATTTTCTTTGTTGTGCTTCCCGTTGCCGGTCGTATACAGAGTACGATTTAATGGCGGATCAATGGGATTTATATAATGAGCCTGGGGTGGACTCCATAAAATGATGCTATACGCTTAATGCCGCTCCGCCATTTTCTTTTAACTTGACTTAAATGAGCCGAACCAAAGGCCAAGCCCAAATCCAAAAGTCACAGCCAAAACGAAACGAAATACAGAAATGAAAAGAAATCTGATATCATTCAGCGTCCGTAAAAAAAAAGGGAACCCGCGTCTTTTATGTGCGACGCGCCGAGATTGTGAAGCAGATTTAACCATTTTGGATACAGTGTTTTTTTGTCGTATTTTTTTTCCATCTTCTGGTTTTCTTCGCTCTTTGCTCAGCCATCGCTAAGCCTCAGTCTCAGTCCCAGTCCCAGTCCGAGTCCCAGTCCGAGTCACAGCACCCATTCCACTCTCAGTCGCAGTCCCAATCACCAGCCTCTGACCACCGAGAGGTTGCTGGCCTTTGTTGCTGTACTTTTTAACAAGTTTTATGGGTTGTCATGTGTCAAATGGAAATGGGAATTTATGTGTTTGTAATTGAACGCATGCCGCGAGCTGTGAGTGTGCAGTTCAGAGGACGGACAACAAATCCCAAATTCGAGTAATGACGGCTTCTAGACCGCTAAAGCGCCTATTCCCATGCCCCGATCCCAGCAACCTTTGCGGCCATCTTGGAGCCCACAACATGATCCGCATTATGCTGGTGCCACAACCAAAGTATTTACATAAATTATACTCTTTTCGGGTATCTCAACTGGCCATCCGACAGTTTACCTGCCAACACAGGCGTTGGAACTTGACTTGAGTTGAGTGGTTGTGGTTTTCGTTGGCCATATTTGGGAAGGCCTATTTTTTCCGCAAAATTTAATAAGCTTTCATATTTTTATTTCAACCAATAAATAATAAATAATATTGCAAATTGATTTATTCCACAAAATAAATAGCAACTGTATGTAATATTCAAAACAAAACAAAAAAAATGCATTTATCTGTTAGTCATCAACTTTTACCTCTTGAGTTTGTAATTACGTTAATTGTTCATCACAAATTAGTCAGCAATGAACAAAAATATGATCATAACAGGGTGTCAAACCGAAACGAATTTAAATTGCGATTCCAGTTCTCCCAAATATATAGTATTAAAATTCCAGGTAGGTATAAATAAATAAGAATCTTAATCCAGTCGGACCCAGCTGACTGCGGAATATCAGTGTATTATCAGCTAAATGGAAAGAATTATCAAATATATTATATATATTCCCTGGTTTTGCCTTTAAATTTAATGATACTTAGGTCGGTGGACTGAGTTCTGCACTAATTCTAAATATATACACATATCTGAATACATTGTTTAGATGTATGTACATCTAAATAACGCGAACAACCATTGTGATGTTCTGCTATAGTATTTTGTCGTTTCGGGACAAATGATAATATCAGTTCCGGTATTTGAGTCTTAAACAAATTTTGAATTTAGGTTCTGCCTCTAAATCCTATTCTGAATTTCAAATCTGGCTTGAATTACGATTCCCGTTTCATATCCTGAAATTAATTATATGTGTATATACCATAAAATCAACTGGCATAAAATCAAAGTTGCAAGTTGCATTTAAAATAAAAGCATTTGATTAGCGACTGGCTCGATCAGCGTTCATTGTATAGATTTGATGAGACTTTTTTTATTGAAAATAAGACAAATTATTAAGTGTGTTGTTCACCTTCGCTTTACGAATCAACCCAAAATACCCAAATACCTTCATAATTTATTTATCAGAGTTTAAGTTATCATACCAATTATGACCGTCATTGTTTAGTTGGCCCTTCCCCAGTTTTGGTACTCTGAACCCATTTAAGATGACAAAAAGGGTATAATGAATCGAAGAAGAAGAGAGGATCTCCGCCCCATAAATAATATATATTTATAATCAGCATCAATAACCACCTGTCTGAACAAAACGAGATAGATTATAAGACCTAAGACTTACATTTAATATATAAATATTCGAATACCATATGCAGATCAATAAACAGATCATTATAATATAAGCGTCTCCTTTCCGCGAATATCGATACAAATCTATGTTCAATGGTAATAAAAGACACAATTAATAAACGATAAACAAAATGTAATTAGATTTATATATTTAGATTATTTTATTCGGTGACTCTTCAGAATCTGCACAAGCAACAGAATATGTAAAGCAATTCCGTAACTCTTTGATTACATATGAGAATAAATTGACAATAAAACTTGATGGGATTCGGGGTATCACATAAACATACGTTCTGCAAGAAATTACTGTGAGAATGCATTTAACACTCTTCAAATATGACATAGTAATGCAAATCACTACACATTTGATATAATTGCTGATTAAACACGCTTTATTGACGTGATGATTTGTTGACGTCTTTATGAAATCAACAATAAAACTTGGTTAATGTCTCAATTACTTCAAAGCCACAATCATAAATTCATTTAGTGAATAGGCATCCCATTCCACGTGGCAGAAATTTGTTTATATTTAGGTTCCATAACTGAGGCCCAAGCCCAATAAAATATTCAGCCCGTTCGCCCTGAAGTGTAGTTGAGGGGTGGTTCGGTTCCAGTCGATTGAGTGACACTTGCCATTTGCCTGGCATGCACCAAGAAAACCACATTGGAACCAACTTGGAGCAGTAGCAAAATCCACCTCGACTCTATGACGAGCTGAAGTGAAAGACACGACAACAGATGAAGCTCGATGGTAAAAATTGTTATGGCCAATTAAACAAACTAATTATGGCTGATTTGACTCTTAAACTGATTTCGGATCTTTAAAGCTGTCCAATTTAGTCGGTATTTTTCATGCTAGCTCATGTTACTACATATGTCTCTGGAGGCTGAAAGGGTCATTCTTAAAAAAATATATCTATTATATAAACAAGAAAAACTGTGCATCGAATTTTAAAATTTTGGCGTACCAATGTTTTTCCTATTTCTTCTTATACCTAACAGGTATTGATAAGTATGAATGCTCAAGTCAAATGAGCTCAACTAGGAGATACAATCAATTCAAGATAAGATATTCAAAAAAATTCGAACAAACTTATTTTTGTGCATGTCTATAAAAATGTGTACAAAAAATGCTTGCGTGCTTTGGTAAATATGAAAATACACTTTCCTTTTATGTTTCCTACCACGAAATTTCTATTATTCATCAAAGTTATGTAAATAATGGTATTGATCAACAACAACAAATAAATATGTTATTGATTAATTAGCAGGTGGGTTCAGTGCTCGCCTTGTCGAGCTCTCCCGACTAGATCATTCTACTTTTTCGTCGTAATCAGGGCTTAAGAATTGGTCAAATACAAGCATCTCTGTCCTCATTTTGTATATGCACACATATTGTTGATCATCATGATATTGTTCTCTTTTAGTTTTATAACTTTATTAATACTCTTAAGAATCTCTTTTCCATATTTTGGGATGACACTTACTTCTCTTCAACCAAGTTAAAATAAATATAATATATTTGTAACTGGCGAAGCAACTCTTAATTTTGATTAACATTTATTATTTTTATTATTTTTAGATCGATTTTAGTTTTAATAAAATAACGTTAATGGCATTTTTTTTAGCTGATTGCACATGGTTAGTCCATGTCCCAAGATAAAACAAATGATATTAATTCTGATTTGGATATCGACTTTAATTTTAATCAGATTTCGATAAATTCAATGGCTTCTTTTTTTTGAGTGGAGACATAGACAAAATGTCACTTTGTTTCCTTATCCACAAATTACTCGAGGCGTTTGTGGCATGGTAAACAGCAGAAGGAGAGTGCACCATCATCATATGATATCGTATCATCATTTTCATGCCTTCTTCATTCCTTCCGCTTCGTTGGCAGCCTCCGCCTTATTTCATTCGCCATCATTGTTGTCAGCCTCAATTTTTACACTGATGAAGCCGATGAAGTTGTGCATCTTTTTAATGTCTCTGTGGCAAAAATGTCGAAGACGGAAATTACATTTTTTCGGTAACATTAAAATGGGAAGCAGACAGCTGATGCCAAATTCATCTCTTGAACATAGCAACTTTTCTTGCGCGTTTGACATACAAAACGACCAGCAAAAAAAAAGAAGGGAAAAAAGAAAAGCAAATTATAATAAAATCTTTGAATTTTATGGACCTCTTTCAAAAAAAAAGTAATTTGCATACGTTATTTTATGTTTATATACACAAGGAATAAAGTCACAACCATAAATAACAAAATGTCTCTAATAAGTGTGAATTTGAGTCCTTAAATATCCATATCCACATTGACTTCCAGACTTGAAATTTTGGTACATAACGTAATTATTATTTAATAAAGTTAAACTAGATAATATAATATAATAAAAAATATTTAATCGAGAAAAATGTGAAAGTCGGGAGAATATTGAAAACCCAATTTATAAAAAAATCTTGTATGATAATAATGCCAATTTGCAGGAGACACCTGCACCCCATAACACCTTCTTGATCAGAATAATCAGCAGAGTTGACATACACTTCTCGCCACTTTAATAGTACACCCTGAACACTCTCTTTGCAATTAATCATAACTCAACTTCGTGCGACTTTAACATTTATTTTTTGTATTAGTTGTGTAGTTCTGCAAAAGAGCCATTGTAAATTTATTTTCCCCTTTAAGTTCGCATTCCTTGAAAGTGTAAATTTACTCACACTATTATTATTGTTATTATTTGTTGGAGCTTTTCTGTTTTTCCAATTGTTTTATATTCAAGTAATATTCGTATTAGAAAGAATCAGAGTTTTTTAAAGTGCTGTTTGCTCAAAAATGTCATATTGAAGTGTCGCATAATTAAAAGCCCACTTTTTGTTCGGTTTTACTCAAAACGTTTTAGCATTTAATCTTTTTTTCGATCAAATTTAAGCATTTAAATTACTCTATTGATTTCTTCAAAACGTGATTAAGAATTTATAGAAATATTTAATTTTTAACAAACGTTTAAAAAAAACATATTTAAACAAATTTGTATAATTTAAAGAGTTTTTTCTGTACGAGAAAAATTTAGAAGACTTTCGTGAGAATCGCAACTGATCTCAACCTTGACTGACTTTTGTTAGTACCGTAATCGTTTTTCATATTGACAATAAAAGTATATTTTTTATGCATGAGTTTCGAAATTTCAATTCGTTAATTATGAAAAATAGTTTGATAAAATTAGTTTTATATTGATTGGCGAATATAGCAAAAAGGACTAGTAATTTCGAGTTCTTGTGAAATTTATAGTGTCTCCAGTTATATATATATATATATATATATATATATATATATGAAGAACAACTGCATATATATATATATATATGTTCTCGTGTTCAGATGTTCTCGTCTTAAAGTCTAAGGCGTGTTTGTGAGTAAATTGCGGCTTCCTAATCATAGAAAAACTCGCACCCAAATTCGCGAGCTCTTGTGTTCGTCTCTGTGTGTGTGTGTGTGTGTTTTTCTGTATCTGGGTGTGCACATAAATAAACACAAATGGCAACCGAAGAAAATGAGAGCCAAGCCTTGCAACCGCTGCCTGCGCCAGCAGAGGCCATAAATTGCGCCTGTCACTGTCTTAATGGGGCGGCTGTCCTAAATTTATGCCACACTCAGCAGCACACAACGAGGAGCGGACACCAATCGCCAAGAGCGCCCAATCCCCGCTTCTTTTTTTTCTTTTGCCACAGTCCAAAGTCCGCAGTCCGCAGTCGGCAGTCCAAGACCCACACCCTTCTCTGTGTCCTGCGGTGGCAGCACAACTAAAAGAAAATCAAGAAAGAAATAGTATCTTGGGCACACCGAAGATTATTTACTCTGCAGACCGGAGTCTATTTCTCCAAAACCTCCAGAAAATGTCTTAAAGTATAAAGGTTTCATTTTTTAATAATAGAGAATATTATAAAAAATACTAGTAATAATATTAATTATTCTAATTACATTTGATGAATTTATAAGCTACCAAAAAGCGGAATATTTGAAATAATAAAATATCAATGTTTCGAAATAATATAAAACAGAAAAAGCAAAGAATTTTGGGAAGATAAATAAAACATATCCTGGAAATTAGACATAATTTTTATAAATTGTAGAAAAATTTTCACTCAAATTAAGATAAGCTAAAATCAGATTTTATATTAGAAAGAAACGAATACAATATATTGTCATATTTTGAATATATAATTATTTATTTAATTAATTTTAATTGATTAATTAATTTACCGAATTTTAGAAAATTTTAGTTTTTATGTATAATGACAATTTTATAAAATTCGGCAAGATTTTTGTCTGAGTTTGGATTCTATATCAGGCATATAAATTAGTCTTCAGTTTCATTAAGTTAGCTTTTTAGCTTGCTTACATATAGACAGACATGAACTTGTGTATATATACATATGCAATGCGTTACACATTTGATGACAAAATAGAAATACCCTCTGTCAGGTTATAGCAACGATAATTTATATGTCGTAAAATGTTTGCTTGGTTCTTAGACGGCGCTTGGCGATGAAAACGGCACGAAAATGGAATGCGAAAATGTGTAGGACAATTTCCTAAATGTATCGCATTTGCCATCCGATTAGCGTCGTTGCCGTCTTTTGGTAGTCGAAACACGAAACAGTGGCGACTTCGACACACCCGCCCTTCGCCACCTTGCCACACACATCAGTTGCCAGTTGCCAGTTGCCAGTTGCCAGTTCCTGGCCTACCATTGTCGCAAGATGGCCGACGATGGCCATGTCTCGGGGGTTGCTGCTGAGGGAGTTTTGTTTGCTGGGCAAGAAGCAAGAAATACATATAAAAATAATTGTAAACGACAATTTTACGAAATTGCAAAATATTTTCAAGCTCACTGAATCGAATCGTAAATAATTTGCTCGTCATTTAATTCCGACAAATCAAATTAAATAAGAACTATAACCATAAAAGCGAGACGCAATTTGCATTTTTCAATCAAATCCGAATTACGCTAACTTTTGATATCAAACATTAAAATAACAATACAAATCTGTCCATAATGAATACAGTTTTATGAATTAATATTAGGCGTTTAAGTAAATACTACTCATATTAAATAATGTACACGGTGTAAGATATTTACTATTTTTTATTTGCAATTTGACAATTTATTTTATATTATAATTGATTTAAAAACAAACTAAAATTCTCTGGTCGGAAATACAAATATTTATGCATACAGAAAATGATTGCGCCTGCTGATAATAATGAGATAAATAATAAAATACTTTTTGGACTGTAACTTATCCGATTGATGAAATTGGTCCAATTTGTCAATAATATATCAAAACTGTGGCTTTTATTGTTATCAAAAATCGATATGTATCGATATTCACGAAACGTGTAATAAAATTAAACTTGATAAGCGCGGGGTATACAGAAATCAGATTCTAAATTCCTCTGGTTCTCATAGTCCCAGACGGATCGTGACTAAATTAAATCGGTTATTGATGCTGATCATAAATATTATTAGCTTATCGGTCAGACAAAACCAACAGCCATAATTTGCCACTTATTTGAATAAAATTTATATTAATTAAGGATATTTAAAAATTGGTTCCAAAGGTTGTTAAATCTATAAATGAATATATAACGATAAATATAAAAGAATGCTTTACACAATAAAAATACACAAAGTATACAATTATATTTATATTAATTATATTATTTTATTAACACAAAATTCTAAAATTGGGAAATGGAAAAATCTCATCATCTGAGTAAAATACGAATTTTACATTTTTTTGTGTGGTGAGCATCGCTGCAGGCGCATTGGACGCAGAGATGTGGCAGAGGTGGGGCAGAGATGGGGCCAGAGAGGTGCAGATATGTGGCAGAGAGGGGCAGAGAGCGGGGAACCAGAAAATCACGAAAGAGAAGCGAGCTGAGCGAGAGCGAGCAAACGAACTGAAAGCTAAGAGATTTCAACTCGCAAAGTGGTGATTTCGAATTTGGCTTATACACACCGAAGGCACTCACTGTGTGCATGTATATGTGTGTGTGTGCTGGTATGTGTATTGGTGTGCTCGGGTGTGTGTGAGTAAGTGAGTCTATACCTCTTTAATGTTGTTGTTCTGGTTTTGGCGCTGGCGTTTTTTTACGGTGCGCCGCCCGAGTATTTACCACTTTACAATGGAGTTTTAGTACCCGTGAGTCGTCATTGTCGCCGTCATCATCGCCGCATAAAGTCGAAATTAAAACCGCGGAGTGTCAGCCATTAACCAGTAGAATCGACTCAATCTACACTCGATATAATCAGCGTTCAATCGCAGTTTCAAATCAAATTATTGAATATTTTACAGCTTGCGCAATCTAAACAGTATTTAAAAACCCATCAATCAAATCGAAGCGATCGGCAATAGTACTCAAAAGTGTAGTTGCCTGGTTATTAATAGGTACTGATAACTCAAACGATTATGTGAAGTGTTCATTGTGTGTTCAAAGTAATAATAACTGGTAAAAATTTGAATAAAATGAAGAAGCTCCGTTGGAGAAGTATTCAAACCTAAGGAGGAATAATCCAACTAGCAAATACTCATCTTATTTTTATGCTTAGAATACAGTGTCAACAAAGGTATGTAAAAACCAAAGTGTAATTTTTATACATATTTTAACTCAATTAATAATGAGATAGTAATAAAACGTAACAAGAAAGCAATCGATTGAAATACTTGGTACAAAAATTCACTTTAACTGACCAAAGTTAAGCGACGGCGTCACAGTGACCACTAAAAGATGTTCTCCACAGGCTATTTCCGATTTGTTTTTACCATAAATGAATGTAGTTCTGTCTACTATGTCCGCCGCCAATATTTAAAATTGTTACATCAACTACTTCTTAGTCTTTATAAATCCACAAAAAAAAATATACATATAATAAATAAATAAATATCATGAGAACTGGCTTTTCAAATTTGGCGTCTATAGCTAAATGAAATCTTCGAGAGTTTTATAATACTCTCTATAAGGGCATACAAATTTGCGAGCACCAAAAGTCCAAATTTGGAGTATCTACATAGCTATTATAGTCTCTGAGATCGGCTTGTTTAAACCGACGGGCGAACAGACAGCTGGGGCTAAATTGAATCAGCTATTGATGCTGATCAATAATCACCATCAAGAATTTACCTGTTACATACTTAAAGCCCAATTCCATAATACCATTTTCCCATTTTTAATGTGTAAGAAAAAGGTCTATCGTTCCTTATTATAACTCCTCCAGGCCTGAGTCAGAAATTCAATTCTTACTAAATCTATTTCGCAGTGCTCCGATAATAAATAAGAAAAGATTCTTATCTCAGAAGTTTGGTTGGGGGCTTTAGTGGTTGTTCCTTTCAAATTTGAAGACGCTTGACTGTATCTGTGGAAGATATCAGCTCTCTATCTAAAGTGTCAAATTACTTTTTTGACACCCTTAGATGGAGAGTTGAAACTTGGAACATATACTGGTCTGAGTCCGCGTTAGACAAAGTGAAAAATTGGAGTGCTACATCCTTACATAAAGCCACAAATCTCCTACAATGTGAAGGGTACAGTCTCCAAATTCGTTTGGTAGGTTGTTGGCAATGTCCTTCGAAGATCGGCATATGCCACGCTCAGCTTCGCTGCCCCAAGATTCCCACTCTAAGTCTTTTAAACGGCTACGTCCTCCGCAGCTTTCGAGTTAGAGCGGTCAAAAGTGATAGGTTGACTGGTAGCCACATTTAAGAACCGAAAAAAATGTCATATTCCTCCAACATTTTTTTGGGCCCGCACTCTTTCGCCGCCTAAATTCTAAAAAGCTTAAGTCAATCTCTTAGCAGTTTAAGAGCCACAGTTACCAAACTTGTAAGGAAGATTACTAGGAACCTTCTCCCGAATCTTAGACCCTACTGCAACGTTCAATCTTGTTTTAAATTTAACACTTGTCTTAAGCATAAAATATATTCCGCTTAAGGTCTCTAGTCGAAAATAAACTATCTATCAAAAACCCCAACTGATGCTTCGATTGGTTATGCATATTCCGTCTAGATTAATATCTAATTGGCTGGATCTCTTTCAGTTTCCGATGATCATAGTGATAATGATATTTTTTTCCAAAATTCCATTTTCCCGTCGAGGAATGTTTTGACACTTTCGCTGTTTGTTGTTAATTAATGAACTGGATTTTGTCGTCGACAAAGGTTTTTAATCTTCTTGCTGCCCTCTGTGTGTTTCCCGGCGAAGTCGCTATGCGAACTAGCTTCTCAGTATATCTTGAGGAGATTGCCCGACAAGCACGTGTAGCCGAATCGGTCGTTCAAAAATACCATAACATTTAAATGAAGTATTAGTCGAAAGACAAGTTCTTGTATAACAAGGTTTTTGCTTACCAAAATTTTAGGCTAAAAGTCTCAATAAACGGATTTTTAATCGTTCCTCACCTATTTGAAAATATATCAAAATATATTCTTTGAACTTCGCAATCTATCATTCAATATGATTCTTTTTTGTAATTTGAACTTTTAAAAAAGTGAAGTCATTTTTGTAATGAAGCCTTATGTGGATAGTTTCAGCATTTGTAGTAAGTTTCAGCACAAGTGAGTAAGTAATTGTAAGCAGTCGGAGCTTCTATATGCTGTACAAACTTACTTACTTACTTAACAACCTACTTAATTACTCACTTACTTACCTATCCCTCTAAATATTGTTATGTTGCAAGTAATGTTGCACTAACACTTTTTTAAGTGCACAGAATTTGTCTCTATGCACGTCAATTGGGGCCGCATGTGAATAGTATCACTTTAGTGGACTTTCTAGTCGATATTTCTACATCGATTGCTACATCGACGATTTTGCAGTTTCACTTATTACTAAATACAGTCAAGAAAATCGCACTATTAAAAAACAAAAAGGCATAATTTGAGTCAAGTGTAACTCAATCATATTATTCCCAAAGTATTTATTTAAACTGAAGGTTGTGGCACCTTTCTAAAAAAAATAGGGTTTATTTTATAAATTTGAAGGAATTGTTTTTTTTTTTAAATTGATAAATATATGTCTAATTGAAAGTTCGTTTTTTATAAGTTTACAATGTTAGCTTTGTTGTTTCTTATATTATTAAGAATTGAAATATATACAAATATTTTATGAATTTTGTAAATTTGAATAAGTTTTATCGTTAAAGTTATATAAATATTTGCTTTTATTAAGGAATATATGTTTGAAAATTAGAAAAGATGCATTTCAAATTGTTACACATTTTATTTTCAAATATTTAGAAATTTCAATTTCATATTTAATTAGTTTTAAATTTTCCGGCGATTTTCTTAACTTCTTTGCGATTTACTTGTAATGTATAGTCTTCACTACCGATTTGTATGAGTTTGTTATTTTGATTGACAATTCAGCAATAAGTTTTTAATTATTATAAAAGTTCCCACAATTGATTGTTTGGATTGTCTTAACGAATCATTAATAACAACAACAACGAACACACGCCGCTGTTGCTGTTGCTTCTGCTGCTGTTGCTGCTAATTAGGCAAGACAAACGGCGTTTAGCTAATTACGATTGGGCCAATTGGCACTTATGGCAGGCATTGTGGCTGTTACCGATCTGGGCGCTGCCATTTACGACTATCTCAATAAACTTAATGCATAATTACAGCAATAAAACAATAAAATTATGAAGCTTTTTGGGCCCGCAACGAGAAATGAGACAAAACAACCGACGGACAATGGCCATAAATATTTACAGCCCAGCAAACACTTGCTCAAATTAAGTACTCGTTAAATGGATATTGAAAAGAAACGCAGAGCTGTGGCAAACAAAGCACACAGCAAACAGCAAACCAGAAACCACACAAATTGATAAAAAATATATAAATAAAGTGGGTTGTGGACAATCTGCCAGACGTTCCAGAAGACGTCTTGGAGTCCAGCTTGAAGTTTTTTAATTGCCATGAAAATAATGCAATCTGATTGGCATTTGGCTTGATCTTCAAGAGAAATTATTAAAACAGAAGAGGGGCTGTTGGTTACTTTTATGACAAAAACACAAAAGACGAACAGAAATGTTCAGTTTTTTTCAGATTCGAATGCAAATGCTGCTTGGTTGGGGGCGCAGTAATTTCGTATGATTAACTTTCGGATTTTGTAAAATTATAATGGTTCTCTGATGTAGAATGCGTATGCGGGTGGTTGTATGTGTGTGTGTGTGTGTGTGTGTGTGTGCGGATGTGCCTGCTTTGGCTTTTGCTTTTGCAAATGGCGTCTTTCACCCTCAACCTCACCCTCACCCACAGGGCCCCACTGGCAAATGAATTAAGGTAGTAAAATATTCAAACAAATACAATGAGAGTTGCTCGCTCCGGTTTTGGGGAGCTTTCAGCTTCCTTCAGTGCTTCCGACGCCAGAAGGGAAGCTCGTAAAAAGGGGGAAAAATATCCATTAAGTTTGCAACCCCCGAAAATAAGCGAAACGGAATCTGCATTAGCATGCTACCAAAATTAAGTTGCCCATAAGCAGACACACGTCAATTTTATATGTGCGTGTATACATATATATACATATATACAAGAATATGTAATTTATTAGTTATACGACACCAGCATACATCTAAAAATATTTAGCCCCGCGTGGTCCGTCACGTTATCAGCGATCAATATTCCTAGGTAAATTACATGATTCTGTTTCTCTTTGCAATTTTTGTACTTAAATTTAATATATTAAATTGGTTGAATAGTTTTGTGTATTTAAAATAAATTAAATTAAAAGAAAAATAAATTAATTTTCTTAAATTATTATTATCGATTTTTATTATAATAGTTGAAATAAGAGTTATTAGCGATTTTGATATTGATATTTATGGATATTTTCATTTCCCCGTTTACCCCTAAATCTTAAGTTTAAGATATTAGTCACTGATAATCAATTATAATCAGCTTTACAAAAGATAATGTTGACGATTAGAATTTAATATTAGTCTCAATCGTTTTCCAATGTTTTACTAACCTTTAGATATATTAAATTAATTTAATTAACTAATTTTCTAATTTTTTTCATTTATATTATGTGCTTTTAGGTCAATTTTAAATAGTGTGTCAACAACCAAAAGCTTTCAAATTATTAATATAATATAATATTTGTGTTTAGGAAATAAGAACTTGAATAAATTTAATTTTTTAAATAAGTAAATAATAAAAATTAATCCTGTTTTTGGAAAGTCCGTTGAAATATGGGGTTATTTTTTTATCTACCCTTGATTATCAAATAAGGCGAGTTGTTTGGATGCCAAAAGCTTGGTAACTTTATAAATCCTAGAAATATTTTAGTTGGAGCTACTTATATGTAGCTGCTAAAGAAAAAATGGCACAAAAATCACCGTTAAAACAGACGGACCACAAGGGTTTGACGACTTTTTGGCTTTTTAAAGAAATAGTTGCTAAAAATGTGTTTTTTTTTTAATGAAGATGTACTGCTCAAAGTTTAATACTCAGTTTTTGGCTTTGTTGGCAATAACAGTTGCAAATCCTTTCTGCAGACGTTCAATCTTTTATTTATTTATTTTTTTAAAATCTAGGTTTATGACTCTAGTTTAGTTGTTCATGGATTTGGCTGCAGGCATTGCTTTATTTACATTTGCTGACTATTTTTTACAAAATGAATATCGAAGCAAACGTTTTAGAAAGCTTTATTTAATTAAATGCCCAAAGTCTGTAAAACTAGTCTGTATCTGCACTAAATATTTATGTATGTATATTTATGTATAGATATATTCATGTATAGATGGTTAGCATAGTTCAGAAAGACAATGCGTACAGCTAACGGACTAAAAATTAGTTAACCAAAAAAGAGAGAGGGAGAGAGAGAGAAAGAATGGAAATGCCTCACAGCATAATCGAAACAAATACCGAGAAAATGGATACAAGACAAAGGCGCACACACGAAACCGAGGGAGCAATAAAATGGCTACGAATGAGTATGAAAAACAAACAAGAAGAACAGCGTCTGAGCACAGGGGCAGTTTTTTTTTTTTTCATCTTATGCAGAGAGATACCCAGAAGCAAAGATAGAGATGCCAGGCGCAACAACAGATACAGAGCTGCTGGCGGCTGGTGAATGGCTGGTGAGTGTGTGCGAGACAGGGAGCGGACACGCGCACATGCACAAGTGGGATGGCAACAGCGGGAGAGTGAGAGTGAGAGAGCACGAGAGAGGGGCGGTCAGAGCGACGAAAATGAGCTGGCGTCGACCGCAAAGAGCCAACGGAGGCATCGACACGACGCAACGCGACACGACACGACTGCGGAGAGTCGTCAATACGAATACGAATTCGAACACGAATACGAAAAAAGGCGAATGCAAACACATAAGCACAAAAACACACAAGCACACAAACAAAATGAAAAAGCAGCGCATAGGCGCAGAGAGAAAGACGACGGGAAGACGTAGGCAGAGAGACGAGAATGCGGAGGAACAGCAGCAAAACGGAAAACACATTTTCCAGCTTCGTCGTCTTTTTACAACGAATTTTATGGCATTTGGTCATAAACTTCTTGTTAGTGTAGAGCGGATCGCAAACGCGTGAGAACCGACCATCAGCAATCGAATGCAAACGAAACAAACAGAAACTGAAAAATAAAATAAAACATAACAGAACAGAACACAACAAACAACAACAAAAAGAAAGCAATAAGACAAAAACATTTGCACAATTTGAATTCGCATTTTACATTCTTCGACATACACAGATTTGTATGTTTATTTGTACTAGTGATAGAACAATTAAATAAAATCTTTACCGCGAGTGAGAATGCCACAAAATTGCTGCGCTGAGCAGAAGGCGCCGTCGACGGCTGCTGCACTCGTCTAGCGGTCACAAATTGGCTACCAACCAACTAACCGCCAACTACGCATATCTGTTTACAGTTTACTGTTTACCGTGTTTACTGTGTGTGTATACCTGCAGCCAATAAGGCCATTAAGCTGACACATCATGTAAGTAGAATTGGCCAATACCAAAAAATTCAATAGAAGTGCTTAAATATGAAACCACAATTGGAGGAGACTCTCTCTTCTCTGCTGTGTGTGCGAGTGTGTGTGTGTGTGTGTTTGTGTGTGTGTCCTCGGCCAGGTTCTTAATTTGACAAGGTTACCTACACCGATGTCGTCGGCTTTAAGGTGCTAACTTTAACGCTTCAAGGTTGCTGCTCTCTTTTAATGGGTTCACGTCGGAGCCATTTTTGCCATTTGCCATTTGCCGTGTCCATTTCCATTGCCACGTTTATTCCAGGCACCTCGGCTTGTTGCATGGCTTACAATATGCAATTGCTTGCATGTGCGGCATTTGGATTAGCTGTGAAATAGGATACCTCCAGTGCCACACTCGGCACTCGGGTGTGGAGCACATGCCTCAATTAAAACTAAGCTCAATTTTAAAAATAACGAAACTATTTTGAGTACCTTTTATATAATCAACTAAATATGTAGTGACAACAGCATCTCAAAACTTATGTTGTGTTATTTGTGACAATTGATTACAAAATATCATCTTTTCTATTTATATTTTTGTCAAAAAGTGAACTTTCTTTTTGTCTTAATTTTTAAATGTTTCTACAATTCAATGGAGCTCTTATAATTAGTTTAGAAAAATAACATGATTCATTAACTTAAACCTTTTTCGAAATTTTAAATTCGAAAATTATCCATTCTTTGGACATTGAAGAAAGTGTTTTGACAACCGATGCATGCAAATGTGAAATATTCTGTGACATATTCTGTTCAAATTTGTTCGTGAAAGATAATTTTTGCATAAAAAATTAAATCAAATGAAAAATAAAAGCATTTGATATCCCCGTTGGTATATCAACGAATATATTGAGAAAAACGTTTGATTTTCTGTTGGATTAATTTCTGGACTTGTTTGTTGGAGTGTCCAACAAAAAATGGAACAATTTTCTAAATCAAATCAAGTTCCAAGTAAATATAAACATTTCCACGAAGTAACTAAGTGATGAAAGCATCCCAAAATTTCTACAATCATATATGTGATTAAATTATTTAATGATGATTTAAAATCTGAATTATCGAAATTTTTATATTATTTCTGTATTCAACACATGCCTCAAGAAGCTCCTGCCTCATTGCAAATAATAAATAAAATGCTTAAAGTTACTTTGTATTTCACGTATTGTATTTCCTATAAAAACATTTGCTTGACAGCCCAAAGAATGGATAATTGTCGTTTCGAAAATTTTTAAATACTTTAAGTTAATGAATCATGCGATTATTTATTTTTAAACTAGTTATAAGAGCTGCATTGTAGAAAAATAAGAATAAATTATAAGCACATTTAAGCAATGAATTTGCTCTTTTGTCACAATACTTTCTTGGCTTAGTGTATATGCTGCTTAAAGTTCATCAAAGCCACTAGAAGAAATAGGGTCATAGATAAATATGTATTGAGCCACAAATTGTTTAATGCTTTCAAGAATCTCGGTTAATGGAAGAGTTATAAACTCAGAAGGGGCACAAAAGATCTGAGTAAGTCGCAGTGGTTTAAGCACCCCAATAACAATAACAATAATAATAATGTGAGTCAAATATTTGAAATATAAATTACGTATCTCAGATAGACCTAAAAGATTTGAAAGTTTTTTATATCATATAAGAAGTAAAGAGGTATTTATATCAACCACATAAAACGTTGCCCAAATTAGCTTAGAATGCAATCTGTAATTGATTTATTTTTAATATTTTTGGGAATTGTTTAACGGAGAGTTATAGCGTGTGTGATTAATTAATTAATTACCTTCTCTCTATTCAAAGATTGTAAGTAACTGTGATTATATTCAAACATATTCTTTAGATGACCACAGAGTATATAGTAGAGTATAAAGTTGAGAGCTCGCACATCTCTGCACTCAATTAACGTTGAGGTGTGAACTGCAGAACATAGTGCTAAAGACCTTGATGTTATCCTTAGACAATTTTTATGGGGGAATCTCTTCGATTAAGCGTTGATGACGCACTAAATAGTGGCATGCCACTCGATCAGAGGAATGCCTCGCTATTTTTGTGCACTTGAATGGATTTATTGGCCGCACTAAAATCATTAGTGCCACTCAACATCAACGTCAACGTCATCGTTGCCGTTTGCCGTTTGCCGTTTGGCTTCGTTATTTCCGATCCATTGCGTGACGCGCTTGGGGCAAATTGCACCTGCAACTCGCTCGCTGGAAGTGTAATTGCGGCAATAATTTCATAAATATGCTTAATCGCATTACGGTCGTCGCTTTATGGTCTAGCTATTGCTGGCCATCATAAACTTTGATTGCAGTTGCACGACTTGATTAAAGCGCAATCAAACCAACATTTTTTAGCAACGAATTGGAAAACCTAAATCTCTCTTTCTCTCTCTCTCTCTCTCTCTCTCTCTCTCTGTCTCAGAGAAGGGGCAGCACCCAAATTGTGTTGTGTATCGCTTTTCACGCGACATGCGTACAACGGCCGACGACCAACGTGGTGGTTGGCCGAACCCTCTCTTTCAGCGGCAGCCATGATGGCTCCGCAGCCATTGCGACTGTGCGTGCATACACTGCGAGAAACAGTCGTGCTACAAAAATTACCGAATGCATTTTATAGTTAGTCAAATTGAACTTTAGCATTTTTTAACTAACTTACTTATGTGTTTGGCTCCAAACAATTTCATTTGCTTCACTTTCAATTTTTTAACTTGTCTAAAC
Organism: Drosophila grimshawi; assembly: GCF_018153295.1. Taxonomy (NCBI): domain Eukaryota; kingdom Metazoa; phylum Arthropoda; class Insecta; order Diptera; family Drosophilidae; genus Drosophila; species Drosophila grimshawi. The sequence continues at coordinate 135,631 of NW_025063098.1, forward strand.
AATTTTAAGTTATTTTATTATTATTATTATTATTATTATAATACATAGCGGTTATCTAGATTATTTTCAGTAGAACTATTTAAAGATGAACAGTGAATATTTATATATATATTTGCTAAAAATAAAAAGTATAATTAAAAAATGGAGTGTTAAAATTGTAAGTTACCTTTTAATTAAACACATCCATATGTTGTCAGATTGGTATGTTTATTTAAATATATATTTTTTCTTTTTTTGCTACAGTTTTATTCAAATAAAATAGCAAGAATACTTTTACAGAATAAGCACCATTGCCCAGCATGTAGTAGATAGATAGAGTAGATATTACTTTTCAGAGTAGTAATCTTTGGTTATAATTTTTTGGGAATAGATATTCATCCCGCGAATTATAGGGAACTAGGGATATGATTACAGATTGATATGAGTTTATCATAATAATTAAACTCCATATGGGAGACATTCACTTGTTAATATAATAAACATGTAATATCCTTTCCTGAAAGTTTTTGTGCAAATTGTTGTGATTCTCATCGAATTTTAGCACTTTCACTTATGAATTGCGCGGCTTAAATATTTTTATAAAATCTGATATCAAAGTCGGCAACGTAATGCGAAATTGTTTTATGAATATGAGAATAAAAATATATTAAACTGTTGTCTGATCGGTTCATAGTTAAAATTGAACAAAATACTTTTGAAACTGATGCAAAAAAAAGTTAATTTAAATACTTTTTTACTGTCGCACTTCGAGTTTGAGTTTACAACTGTTATTTAGTTCGAATCTTCCCCGCTAGGTACACCGATAATATGGTTTGTGTACAGACTGAAGTTAGTGCGCAGACTCGACGACAGAGTGCGCTCGGTGCACCTTAAAATAAAAAGGCAGTCAAAAAAACATAAACATCGGATTTATTATCGGCAACTGTGAGTTGAATGAAATAAATAACTGAGTTGATGATATGTAAATATGGCGAGTTAATGCTGTATGACATCTTTGTTGCATACCACTAAAACTATAAGCTGAATAGCTTTGTTTGATTTACCTAAAAGACGTAAGTGTAAATTGAAAATACTAAAACAAATATTAGTTTTTATTCCACTACAAATAATTCCATTCTTGATTTCTAAGAATATCATCGATAGGTGGCGTTTCACTAACTGCGCCTCATGATATTAACTGATTGGGCGATTGGTAAATGTTCTGACTAGAAATGGTTTTAAATTTTATCCGGTGAATTACATTTTTTAAAAATAAATGTGGATGGAGTCGATTCGCAATAAAAAAAGTAGTTTTCTTAAATATGTATTGCATAATTATGCATGTATGTATATAATAATTGTGTTCTATATAGTACAGAATATTATATTCTGCCTTCCAGCTAACTGTTTGTACATCCACAAGTACGCCAAATTTTTAAACTTGAAATTGTATATATGCATGACGATTAAAATACGAAAATATATAAAGCTATAGTCACAAAATTTCCAAGGTAAATTTCTCTTAACTGATTCTTTCAAAATTGGCAAATACATTTTATTTATCTGCCACAACTCTAGAGCAAAGGCTACAGAAATAGAATATTTTATAATTTAACTATCGGTCGCAAATGAGATTTTGTAAAACTTGTTTGGTTTTAAATTATCTTAACCAAACGCCTAATAAACCATTAAAACAATAAACAGCAACACGTATTTCAATGCCAACAAAATATTTAAAAATATAGTATTATTTTGATTGTATTTTCAATATTCTATTTCAATGGAATCCTTAAATTATACTGCGTTAATCAAATCAATTAAATCAAGTTACGCCATTTCAGTTGTATAATAATTTTTTATTGTGGAAATTAGTATTGATAATTTTTACAAAAGAGCTTTGAAGTTACCGTAATGAAAACATAAGTCACTTTAATTAGTCGGACTCGGCTGGATCCGAGTATACCTGACATAGAAACCAGCAATTTAAAGTTTTATTCTGATTTTTAAAATCTTTATATCTTCATCGAGACCAATTCTGCCAATGATATAGTTTTTAGTCTAAACGTTGCTGTAATGCATGGCATTGTCTGATTAAGCACAGAAACAATATTTTCGGCTCAATAATACCAAATAAATACAACAATATAAATGTGATTTGTAAAATAAATTAATTCAGTCTGGCTTTAAAATATAAATACAAGCAGCGAACAAGTAGCTAAGCTTTTCTTTTAAGATTTTGTCAATTTACCTGCAGCTGAATAATAAATGAATAACTTGCGTAAAATTCGTTGACAAGTTTCTTTAATATTTCATCAAACCTGATGGGCAACTAAATATTTCGTGACAAACTTTTGATATGCACTGCAAGGTTATGAAATGTGAAAATTGTGGTGGAGTCAGCCTTATGGTAAATATTACTATGTTAAGTAAAGGGACGAACCCGGCATCAGCCCTCAACTGCATTTATCTATGGACAATTTCGACAGAGATGCGGGTGCGGGGCAAATAAGGGCTTTCAGCTCATTCTCTTTCTCTCTGGGGACATGTTTCTGAAATTGTATTGTATTGTTTGTATCTGTTCTGTGGCTGACTCTGACTCTGATGGTCCCCACAGATGGTTGCCATTGCCCAAAGGAAGCCAGCCAGAAATTACCTATATCTGTGTGTGTGTGTGTGTGTGTCGGGGGGGAACAGGGGAACGCGGGCAACGCGGGCAACGCAGGCAAAAAGGCACACAGGCGGATCGGGTCGGAAACCGGGCGTTCAACGCATGAAAACATCTTCCAAGAACGTTGACTCAACTTCGAGAACATTTTCATTTCTTCTTTCATTTTCGTTTTGTTTTTTGTTTTTTCTCATTTCCCGTAAATTCAATTCACATAGAAAATGCCATCGTGTTGCAGCCTTCGCTCAAGTGTCCGTGGCAATTTCGTGGAATAGCCAGTCGGCGATTGCTCCACATTTGTGTCTTGCGTCGGCTTTGGCAAGTGGAGTTCTGCGTTTGTGAATTGTGCGAGTTTCTGAGTTGACTGACTTCCGCTGAGCAGCACACATGGGTCCGGTGTTCCCGGCAGCTACTTGGTTACTTATCGCTCAGTTGGCTTGAGCCCGACAGCATCTAGTTGGAATCGGCTTGAGTGCATGTAGAGCAATCGCAAACCGTCGGCATATTTTCAATTTCATTGGATGTTGGATGTTGTTTGCCAAAACATACACCAAATACATCGAGCATTTTTCTGCATCATATATTTATGCCTAGGGCATAACCATTTTCTACTTTTTAGAAATGTAGTTTGCTTAAATCATCATTTCAAATCAGATTATGTTATCTGCAGGAAATACAGAGAAATAAACTCGATTTGCGAATTAACAATGGTTTGGCTTGGATGACTACACTCAGAAGAAATAGCCTTGCATTTTGGAATTGAGCTATGTGTGACCTTCAGAGCAGACAACAGCTAAACTTTAACAGATCAGTCGAGAAAGTAAATATCATCACTTTTTTCTGCATTTCAGAAATGGTGTCTTACAAAAATAATGATTTGCATTTGTAATTTTTAGAATTATTTTCCATTGTTAAGAAATATATTTCTGAAAAGAAAAAAAAAATATTTATTCTTAAGAAATTTATTTCTCAAAAATACAAAAACAAAAATGCCTTTCTCTTTCTTCGCTGAAGATCTTTTTCGTTTGTTTGTAAGAAGTAAGCCTTTCTAATATTATGAATTTGATTTTGAGTGTTCAGAAATTATTCTTAAAAATTAGTAAAAGTCTTTCTAGTTGTCAGTTTGATATTCATTTTAGGGCAATTTTCTAACGCAAATGGATATTCAGAAATCATATTAAATTCAGATAAGGTTTAATTTAAAATATTTTGCTGTCATATAAAAATATATCAAATTTTTGAAATAATAATTGTTAGTCGAAAATAAAGTTTCTGCATAAAACTGTCATCTGTAAAAAAGAGTTTTAGTTTTATAATTTATTTATATTAAGCACAATTAGCAACCGAAACATATAAGCAACAAAACACATCAAAATGAATTAGTGGCAATCAAAATGAAAGAACAGCTTTTTTTATTTTTTAACTAGAACAAAGTCTTTCTAAAAAGAGAATTTCAAATATTTTAATAATAATCGAATTTGCATGTAAAAAAGTTTTAACAACTATTTCAGTTGCTAGTATGTTGTATGTTGTATTAGTTGTTGCATGTTTTGTGTTTTTTTTTTTTGATGTTGCTGTATGCTGAAATCTCTATATTTCACTATGTCTTTCAACTTGGTGTCTTCTTGTTAATGGCGGCGAAAGCAAACAACAAACTTTGGGAGGGGGGCAGCGAGACGTTCCACGTGCACTCTGGGATTAGTTGGGAGCCAATTTATTTTATGTCCTGAGGCACAAACATAATCATGTCTAATTTTGTTTACTTTCAAAAATGTGCGTGCGTGAGTGTATCCATGTGACTGACTGACTGACAGACATGGCTGACAGACATGGCTGCCCGTCTCTGCCTCTCACTCTGTGCACACGCGTGGGTGACTCTGACGCTATATGTGGCCCATGTTGCCTGCCCCATGTTGTTGCGACAACGACATTAACTAAATTTAGAGTGCGACGGCTGTTGCGGCCATGGATAGGCCTGGGGCCAGAACACGACAGTTTATAATGGCACCCCAGCAGGAAATTACATATTTACATGAATAACAAGAACAACAGCAACAACAATAACAACAACAACAACAAGAAGAAGCACATCAACTATATAGGGGAGGATTGGCTGTTTGTACGCAACCCCGGACTCAAGGGCTCAAGTTACGCAATCGAAATAAGGCAGCGCGAAATCAAAAAAAAAAAAAAAAAAAACAGGAAAAAAATAATGTTAGCGCTCTTCCTTGGTCCTTGGCCGATTTCGCACCATTCTAACCCACACCTGCACAGGGTGTGGCTACAGGGTGGCTGGGCAGGCAGGCTACAGGGTGGCCACAGGGTGGCACGTGCTGCTTGTTTTGCTGTTGTTTTGAAATTGCGTGCCTGCTGGCCTAGAAATTGCCCAGCGGTTTCTTGCGTGCCGAACTGATTACGTGGCGTCGGCGGGGGTAGCAGTGGAGGGGGTTGATGAGAGAGAGAGAGAGGGAGGGAGGCATTGCTGACAACCCTTTTTGCTGGCCCAAAAGTGAAATTGTATTTAATTTCGCCCCAATAGGAATGCAATAATGTCCTCTCACAATACGCTGGCAATTAAAATGTTTAATGAAATTTTTGGCAAAACGCCGTTTTGCTTTCGGAATGTTCCGTAAAGCTTTGGAGATATTTTAATTATCTTGGCGTTTGTTTAACGGCCGCACTCTAGCTGACTGACTCTTTGACTCTAGCACTGACTGACGGACTGACTGACTGGCTGTCTGATTGTCTGACTGTTTTCCATCAGGCTTGGCAATTGCAATGGCCGCTGGAGACCTCAAAGCTCGTAATCAAGGCCTCATACAAGATTCAAATTCAAATTCAAATTCAAATTCATGCTGCTTTTAGCACTATTGGTTGCTGCTCCACACACACACATACACACACAGACACACACACACACATACCCAGGTTGCCACAGTGCGTTGTGGCAACTGTGGTTTTTAGCCAGGCGACGGCAATTGTATTCGTAGTCGTCGTCGTCGTCGTCGTGAAATCGGATTGCGTGTAGCTATAAATCTGTGATTTTAATGCGCGTTATTAAACTGCAAGCAGTGGCTGCCACACTGTTTCCCGGGCCCAGGCCAATAAAATGCAATTAATATGTTCCGCCAACTTGCAACAAAGTTTGCACTCGCTGCGAATCATTTGAGTTGGCTGGCTTTTTGGCTTTTGAAGCTCGCACAAACCACGCCACAAAGATGGCCAAATCAAAAACAACAAATAGGAGGCAACAACAACAACAACAATAGTAGTAAAGCAATAACAACAACAGCAGATTGTCATCATCATCGACAGTGCAGCGGCAAGCCTTTGTCTTGGTCTCCATTTTGCACAGTTCAATTCGATTAAGTTCGAGTTCGAGCTGCGAATTTGCATTGTAAATTCAGCGATATAATGCCCGATAATGATGGAGGCATTGGCGGCAAGCTTACTCAGCTTGGCCACAACACACACAGCACACACCCTGTAAATGGAGTGGCCTCGTCGGTCGGCTTGGACAGCGGCTCGTTAGCTTGTGGCGCAAACAAGTCACGTCGCCTAATTTATGCGACAGCGACGGCAAAATAGCTAACAAAAATATTCGAAAAACGTGTCTTTCGATTTTTAATGGTCGCGCATAAATTTCAGCATTAAGTCTCGTAATAACTTCATTACACCAACTATAATTTTTTCTTGTTTGCTTGTTTTTTTTTTTTTTTTTGGGGGGAACAAAGCCGAATAAAACGCTGCACTTCAAACGTTTCAAAGATTTGGCTTGTCACTGCCCAAAAACCAAATTCAAATCTCCATTTATAGTAATATGGAGCTCGATTTAACTCACATAATAATAATAAAAAAAATACCTCGCTAAACTTAACAGATTTCCAGTGTTTTGACTTGTTGCCTCGTATTTACTTTATTTACTTAAAACAGTCCACAGTTTTTAGAAAAGAACTTACAAAATAAAAATGCAAAATTAAAATGACAACTCAAACGATATAATTTAATTTATAGTAAAATGATCTCAAAATAATTTCAAGGTTTGAGCTAACCCAGAAATAACCAAATCGTACAAATAATTTTTAAACTTAAGTAAAATCAAGTAAAAAGTAATGATTACGAAACGAACTACAAAATCGATGCTCCAACTATATAAAATAGTAAGACTACTGATGGATTGATCAGGCAATCGAAAATAGTACCTCGAAATTTTGCTAGCTTGTTATAAATAATACTCCAAATATTATATTCTTTATTAAATTAATTCTTTTTTATCTCATTTAATTCGTAATTTTAATTTCAATCTACATTGTTGTCTCTTGCAGTTTAAGTTACTATTTTTTATGTCGTATTATAAGTTAAACATGTTGATATTAATCTGATAGGTTTGATTATTTAAATTGTCAAGATTGACTAACAATAAAATTCAAAAACCTATTCCCAAAAAACAAACACAAAAATAGATACTGGAACTACAAAAGTTACTTAAATGCATATTAAGAACACATATTTCTTGAAGATAAATAGTTAAATAGTTTCAATAGTAGTCTTGTTATCAATCGGCTTGGTTTGATTATTTAAATTGTTCCTTTTTGATCACCGTTTCAAATCATGTAGCAGCCATAAACAGATATGCGACTATAAAAGTTACTTAGATGCAGTTTAAGCAACTAATTTATTCTTTTCCAGTTGAGGCACCCATTCGTATCCATCTGAAGATACATTAATGTGGGCAGCCTAAGTATGTAAGCAGGGATCTATGCATATATGTGATTATTATATATAGTCATGTAGTCAACAGGCGATCCGTAGACTTAACTAGTTATGATATACGCGCGTAAGTCGCACACCTTTGTTTCCCCTACGCCTCCTCTGGCCACATCCCCCTCCCAGAAATCCACACATATCTCATTTGGTATGCAGCGTCAGCCTCTGTTGGGGCGGGGTTAAGGTTCTGCTTGTGTTTCTGTATCTGGGGATGGGATTGGGGATTGTGGGCTGGGGGGCTTTTGGGGTCGATTACAGCGACAATGCCGAGGTGTTGATAGAATAGCACAGGGCGTGAATTTTTAGTCGAAATATTACCGACACACACACACACACACGCACACACACACGCACAAGCGAGTGGGATAAACACGTAAACAAGTTCGGGCTTATACATATTTAAGTCCCATAAAGGAAATATCAAATGGCTGCCTGCTGCACTGCATCCCTTTCACACCAATCAGTGGAGCTTGTGCCTGTGCGTGTGAGTGGCTACTACGTGAGTAAACACACACACACACACACACACACGCACACACGCGCACACACAACACACACACACACGCAGGGTATGAAAGTGTGACGGCGCTGGGACATATTAAATTTGAAACGTTTTTGGAATATTTGATCAGGCCGCGACAGCAGCGACTGAGAATATTGGGAGTGGGAATATGCAACGGGGCAACGGGCAACGGGTTTGGTGGTGGTGGTGGTGGTGGTGGCACGTCTGGCGTCATATGGTGCCACGGCTCGGGGCGCACTCAGGGGTTAAATGCTGCCACTGAGCACCATTTTCAATGCATGTCATTCTGCCAACATGTCGCCAATTTTGCCAATGTTGCCGTCGGCGTTGTTCATTCGCCATTTGTTCGATCCTTTGAACTAGTTTTGTATTATGGCGTCAATCCAGTTCCAGATCCCGCTCCCATTTCCAGTCCTTTGCATAAGTAGCACTCAGCTATAGTTGGAGGCAATCGGAATCGATGCTCGCCTCAAAGTGTGCGTATCTTATCCGATCCATTATTTTGATGGATTTATAGGCATGAAGGTTGGGTTCGTTTTGTGTTCTTTTCGTTCATGATTTTATGCCTTTTATTTGTTGGAGATGTGATGCGAGGTGCTTTTATTTTTTTTATTTTTATATATCTTCTTAGTTCGGTCTTCTTTACAGTGTGTAGAATTGTGGATGTTGAGTTTTAAAGATATTTTGGCCTGAGGATGGGCTCCGTTTGACGCTGAGCTAAGAGGATCACGGGCTCTCTGTCAAACTGTACTTCACAGTTTAAGCGAGCTTTGAGAGAAAAGAATTTCACTGGAAGTTGTTTTTAACAATAAGTCCAAGCTACGATGGCAAAATATTCACTAAGAAAAAATGTAGCATTCATTTTTTACCATCCGCAATGGAGTAAACTCAAATTACAAAGAGTGTGTCTACTATTAACCTAAAATCATGATTTTATTTAAGTTACAATTTTAAATAATCAATCTGATTGATTCGATTACTTAAATTGTGATTCAAAGACAAACATTTAAAATCATGCAAAAAAAGTATTTAAACTCAAATTTTAAAATAATATTAAATATTAAATTTACTGAGAATTTACATTTCAAATTCTGCTGAAAACCTCAGTAAGTTTTTATTATATTTTTGTTAATAAAAAATAGCTTAGTATGCTTGAAGAAAAGATCACTTTGTGTGTGATACGAATATCTCAATTTCTTCACAGTTGTAATAAAAACTACAATTTGTTTAACCAGAACAAAACATTTCCATTCGATATATATAATATAACAACATATAATCCAAGTTAAAGATTTGCATCTTAAAATGTTGAAAGATATTTGTTTATTTACGGTTTATTTATTAGATATTCATAATATTTTATTGTTATTTTCGATCATTATTGAATCTTTTCTTTGATTTTTAGCTGTCTGACATTTTTAACTTAATAGAGGCACTTTTGTCTCTCCGTTAATAAATGGAATGAAGCTACTGCAACTGGTTTAATTCTGGATTTCATAAGTCAGAAAAATGATGATTTTAATTTTTTAAATATAATTATTATTTATTATAATGGAATTATTTACAAAATGGGGACTTGGCAAGAGGAAGCCAAGAATATCGTTTGAGATATACTCTAAATTTTCCTTGCCAGCGTGTTGATTGTATATTTGGCCCAAACCGACTGCCGCCAAGACTCTTCTTACTTGGCTAATGCCCTGCACACATGTTTAGATATATACACATATACGAATGTATCTGTATTTGGTTTTAATCCTCTCTGTCGCACACTCTTGCTTGGTCGCTGTCCCGCTCTCGCATTTCAGGCTGTAGAAAGTTGTTAATATTTTGGGCTGGAAATGATTTCCAGAAAGGGGCATGACGGGCACAAAGTTACGTAAGCGAACGAACCCAAAACACAAACAATCCTTTTGTGCATACCAACATTGTGGACTCACCCCGAGAGCACAGCAGCCGACCGACAGCCCTTCATGCCGGAATCCCAATCCCAATCCCATTTCCAATTCCAATCCTGATGCCGATGCCAATGCCACCCTCAATGCGCTGCTCTAATTTCATTGTTCACGGTCTCTTCGTCCTTTGTTTGAGTTTTGAATACGCCGAGTTTCATATTTGTGTATATAAGCAAAAACACACGAGAAAGGGTTCGTCCAAGCGTCGCATCCATAAATCAGTTGGGCATCGACATCGGCATCGGCATCGGCACTGGCATCGGCATCGCAATATGCGTAAATGCAATAAAATCATAAAACGAATTGTGTATGCCAAAGTAAGATGACAAGGCAGGGGCAAGACGGCTGTAGAGAGGAGAGAGAGGAGGAAGGGGGGGTGGGAGGGGTGCAAAAGGAATGCTAAACGGAAAATTTGAATCTCGCCTCAAAACACCAGGAGCAGCTATAGAGTCAGAGTGAGTGTGTGTACGGCGATTTCAGGCTCTACGGACGGCTGCCTTTTATAGCCCGTCGCGTTAACTGGACGCAAATAGAGCTCGACAGGAGATATGACTTGAGCCCGAAATGGAAACGGGAATCGGGAGCTAAACTGAGCTGAGCAGGTTCGACTTTGACTGCGACTCGAGTTCTTTGACAATTTTGTTGTTACGCATTTGGATTTACATGTACATATTTTGATTTGGTACGCGTGCAGGTCATGCTCTGCTTTAAGAGCTGCTCGTGTAGGCCAGGCCTGTGCATCTGTCCGATACACTCAGCAAAAAGACCGCCCTGAAACAGAAAACTAAAAAGTAGCTCTTGTTATTAATGATAATTTTTAACATAAGAAAATAAAATTTCTACAAATTATAAAGTCTTTTCCTTAATCCAAAATCTCACAAATATGGTATTCTTCTTATTATTTATCAGAATTATTTTGTATTATTGAGAAATACGCGTGTGAAAAGTGGAATTATTAACTCTAACTCTAAACTCTTTAGACAAAAATGCAGAAACAAGTAATTAAATTTACTGGCTTCGCTTTAATATTATTGTTTAATTCAAATTAAACTATATCTATATATATACCATAAACTAATAAACTCACAATACTTATCTTTAATTAGTATGAAAATATCCGCAAAAATAATAAGATTAGAGTTGCTTGATAATTCTACATACTTTTTTTTTTCTAAATTGTAATTTATTTTAGGAATATGTTTTCTGACTGGCGATTTTCTAAAATTCAGTGAGATTTGTTTTGCAGAGTGTCAGAGCTGACCGTGTAGGCCCGGCCCGCGCAACTGTCAGATACAGATGCAGTTACAGATAAAAAGCAAAATACAAACCCAGATACAGAGTTGCCCTATCTTTCTGGCTGAGAGCAAAAGCAACAGCAACAGCAACAGCGGCAGCGGCAGCGGCAGACTCGTAAAATGGTCTTTTACATTCCAGCCAGGCAAGCAATTCCACATGCCCTCCACTCTCCATTCTCCTCCCTGTTCATGGAGGCCTAATGGATGCTGGTATGGACATGGGGCATTGGGCATCGAACATTGAGCATTGGGCATTGGGCATTGGACATTGAACATTGAACATAGTCGCCATGTCTCTTTGGGCACATCTGTTAGATGCATATGTAAATTTAAAGTATGCAAATGAGCATTAGCCGCTGTTGTCTCCCACCTCTCGCACCTCACCCTCCTCTGCCCACCTCTCCCCATTATTCCCTGCAGAGAACTCGTTGCGGCCCGCAGCGCATTCCAAGTGCCCTATAAAAGTGTCACATTTTATATGGCCAGCCTCGGAGTAGGCCTCAACGTTGGCGATGCCAGGCCCCTGATTAGGCCTTATAGTCATAGGAGTCAACTAATGAGCATTTTGATAGCCAGATGAAACGCAATTTTCGAGAGGTGGAACGCCGTTCCCCCCTCCCTTACCCTCCACCATTGTACATATGCATGTGGAAAAACATTTGTGATTTTAAAATTATTTTTAAATGCAATAAAATTGTTGGCTCGACTCGGAAGGTGAACAAACTGCTGCGAAATTGTTTTTTTTTTCTTTTCTTTTTTTTTTTTTGTTATGTCAACAAATACACAATGAAATTCCTTTGGAGAAAAATGCGTTTTATTTGATGATTTGCATTGGCTTGAAATTTTGTTTATTTATGCAGTATCATAAACAGAGCATCGCCTTATTTACAAATAACACTTTTTTATTTTTGTAAGCTCATTTTTTGACACCCGACAAGTGTTTGCCGATTCTCGCATCCGTTAAAATATTTTAATTCACGAATTTGTATCCAAATTGTAAAATATATTTGGTTGTTTATCTGTATTTATGTATGTGGTAATTATACATACTTGGAGCATAGCAGCTTTCTAGGTTCTTACAATGGGGGTTTGAATATCTTGGATAGAGTATTACAAAGTCAAGCTCTCTCAAGAATTCTCTTACAATTAATTACATTTTAACATTTGTCATTTATTGTTATTTTATCTGTCAGCTAGTAAAAACGGCATTAATTCAAGTGTGACAATAAATATAAGTTCGCTACTGGTTCCATTTTTAATTATCTGATTTAAATAACTTGTAGTATTAATGTGAAAACTAACTAACAATAAATTATATAATTGCGTTAATAATTAACCGATTTGAACACTTTAGATTATTAATTTCGATACTAACTGCAATAAATTGTATATAATGATTAATATATTAAACAATAAGCTGTCACCATTCCGACTTTTAATTGTATTTATTTTATATATTTTACATTTAAGTGTTTATTTTAAATATTTCGTATATACATTTGATGAATGGTGTGCTTAAGGGCTTACTTTTAATATTAAAAAAAAATCAGATCAGAATTTTCATATGTGCAAGTGTATATAAATAATAAATATATGTAAGTGTACATATTTTTATTACTTTATTTTATTTATTTTATAGCTTATTTGACTGCCCTTCTCATTTTCCAACTTGCTTTTATTATTGCACAGAAATATTTGTGCCGAAGGAGCGAATTAATGTAATTGAATGTACAAACATTTGTCAAAAATAATAATAACTTGGGCCAGATTTAGTACATTGAAATAACCAAATGATTTTAATAAGAAATGCTGTGAAGTGGACTTCTATGCAATAAAACGACCTCAAGAATTTAGGTAAGACCGTTAAAAAGTTTTTGCAGTACCAAAATGTTCCCGTTCTCAAAAAGCCAAACTTAATGCCATAGAAAATCCTTAGAAAAATGCCAAGGTTCAAGTAAACTAGATAAAATTGTAATTTCTATATGTCATCTGGGTTAGAGTTCAAAAAGATTAAGACTTCTTACCAAAGCATAAATGCTAAAACCTTGAAGAGTATGAGTCGAAGATGCAGCTATTCAAAATACTGAATGTAGTAATCAGAGAGGATAATGAATGAAAGATGTGAAGCCACTAAGTAAAATTCGTGATAGAGTTCACAATACCAAAACTGTGTGTTTTTGCAATCCAATTTGTCATTCTCTTATGCGAAATTATCACACTAGCATTTTAATTTCACAAAATATATCCAAAAGTAAGTTAAATAAATAGGAATGCTTAGAATGGGCGAAAAACTTAATCGCTTATATGTGCTTTATATATTTGTTTTTATTTAATGATATTTGTTTGCAAGTAAATGTTTCTTAAAGTTTTACAGTACGCTCTTGGCTTAACTAATTCAAACTAATTATTGTTTTGGTCTGATTGTGTTTTTTTGTTGGCTTTTTTCCAATTCATGCAACAAATGTTGGACCATTTTGCATTTAGAAAACTTATAAATATTTCTTATTTTTAAATTCTTTTATAATTTTCATTTTATTTTCAATATAATTTTCAATTTGTGACACTTTGTATTTTTTGTGTCGACTGATTTTAGTTGACATTAATAAATAAATAAAAGTACAAATTAGGTTAAATAGCCTTACAGCCCGAATCCTGGCTAAAAAATATTAATATTCAATTTAGAACTGATCTGAATTTCAAATTAAATAAATAGAATAAATAGATATAAATAAGTAAATACACAAATACAGGTGCATTTTTATGTATATTTATTTGTAATTTTAAGTTTCCTTTTTAGCACTACTTCTGCACAGTTCATAATATATGTGGTATATATGATATCCAGGAATTGTAAATGCGAAACTGAATGAAAACAGGGTGCTCCGATCGGTGTTGTTGCTGTCTGCGTCTCTGCCGGCTGCGCGCAATAAATCCAGAAACCATAATCGGGATTTATGGATGTTGTTTTTGTTGCTGGTGTTGTTGTTGTTGTTGTTCATGATGTTCATGATGTTGTTGGGCTGGTGTCGGTGGTGTTTCAAACATTTTTATGATGTCTCTGCAGCATTTATGAGCGCTTTACGCCGTGGGAGGGAGGGGTGCGGGAATGGTGCGTGTTGTTCGATATAGAACAGCCACCGATACGCCGTGACGGGCATTAAATCAGAATAATTTGCAACAGGTGATAATTGTTTTATAATAAGCAGCAAACCTTAATGTGTGTGTGAGTGTGTGTGGTGTGTGTGGTGTTTTTGTGCGAAGAACGAGTGTATTTATGAGTGTCGGGCAGAATCGCACTTAATTGACCATTAATTAGAATATATTCGCTACTGGCTTAAAGAGCCCCGTTTAATAAGTAATAAAAAAATAATATTAAAAAACAAATTTACGCATAGAATGACAATTAGCAAACTTCAAAATGCGATTAAAAATTAATAGTTATTGTCGTGATTGATTGAATGATTGATATGTTGCAGACTAGTAAATTTTACGCATATTATGGATATTATTATTCGATCAGCGCTGATTTTCATAACCAAAATAGGCTAAATTTGAACAGTTATTGTTTATTTAATCTAACGCTTAAAATGATTGACTGAATGATTGATGTGTGGAATACGAATTTGACGCATTTTTGGTATATGGTAAATTCGATCAGCGATGATATTCATAACTAAAATAGGCTAACCATGAACTGACTGTCTGAATTGTTGATGTGTGAAATACGAATAAATCTTAGGCATATTATAATCATAAGAATAATAGAAAACTTAATGGTTATTTAATGTAACGCTTTAAGTGATTGACTGAATGAATGAGTGTGTGGCGAATACGAGTATATTGTGGCTATTCGAATATTTGAAAAATTCGATCAGCAATGAAATTCATGACTACAATTAACAGTTATTGGTTAATTACGCTGGCATTGTGTGTGATTGACTGAATGATTGATGCGTCGTCATGCTAAATAGTAAAGCCTCAACGCGAAACAAGCCAGGCAATTAAATATTTTTTTTTTTTTTTTGGTTTGTTTTATGATTTGTTGTGATTTTTGCAATTGACATTTTTACGAGGGCGCTACCTGACTTGACGGAAGTCGACGCGGCTCATTTATATGCAATATTAGTGGGGATTTTATTGTCTTCGAAATTAATTGACTATTGTTAATAGTGTTCGCCTCTCGTTAGCTAGCGCTGGGCGATTAAGGCGTTTTTTCTTTCTTATTTTCATAGCTCACGTAATAAACGGCAGCAGCACCAACCCGCTAACACGGCTTTGTCACACTGACTTGGCCCATAAACAAGCAACAACAACAAATAATAACGAGAACGAGGGCGGGCGTTACTATCTTGGGCCTGGCCCATAATTCACTCGCCCAAAACACTTGAATGCCTGCCTCTGCTGCCCTGGCACTCGTAAAAGCGGGCGAGCGAGAAAAAGAGTTTTACAATCGTTTAAAAACTCGTCAAAAAATTAGGCCTTAAAATATTGTATGACTTGCGTTTTGCTGTTCTGCTCTTTTGCTCTTCTGCTCTTTTCGCCGGCTTGCATCAATAGACACCAACGCCAACACCACCACCACCACACATACAATAACCACATGCAGATCAGGATTCACACCCACACCATTACACCCACGCCTAATACTCCCCACACCCCCACACCATCGCTCCACCTCTTCCAGTGTCTATGTTCGCTTTTATGAGCCTACAAAATATTTTTATATTAGCAATAATTTCACTAGACACACGAATGGATGGGTGGGTGTGTTTGTGGTGGACGGGTGTTGGTAGGGGTGAGAGGGGGTTGGCGGAACTCTTAATGTGCACAAACAAGGGCAACAAAAAGTGACTTTGATTTGTTGTACATTATTTTAAGCGTCATTTGTGTTGCTTTGTTTTGCTTTGACATTTTATTATTTATTTGTGATTCATCGCCGGCAACAACAACAACAACAACAAAAACAACAAACAATTAAAAAGCGCTTACTTTTTTATTAGATGTATGTCTATACATTTCTATAAATTCGCATAGTGCTTGTGCATTCCTTACACTTGTTTTAATTTTGGATTTTTATTTTTTGGTTTTGTTTTGAATTTTTTTCCAGCTCAAGCGCTTTTTTCTTGTATCTTTACTTCAGGTGGGCTGTTCCATGTTGTTGCTGCTGCGTCAGCCATTGGCCTTGCGTCTCGCTCTCGCCAATGGCCAACATGCGATCTGTACTGATCGTCGGCTCGCTCTTACTAATGTAAGCAGTACAAGCAGAGCAGAACAGCAACACAGCATGCGGCTCTCTCTCTGTGTGTGTGTGTGTTTGTTTGTCATTGACGCTGTGGTGAGTTTTTCTGACTGTGTTGAGTATTTCACTGCGACGGCAACAGAAACGCAGCCATTGCATGATTTCGATACTCTGTTCACACAGCTTAAAAACGAGTATATCTGTTGTTATCAAATTTGAGTATTTCATTTCACCTATTATTTTTGATTTATGTTTACAATGTAAATTACCCCAACTTATTTTAATATCAACCAAAAAAAAAAAGAACCTTCTGACGGCAGAGTGTTGCGCAGCACAAATATTTTGTTACTCTGTTGTCATTAAATTTGTCGCATTTTATTAATTTTTGCAATAATTTTCAATAAGCAGTTGAAGACCCACCTCCATAATGACCATTCTTAATCTTAATTCTGAATTAAAATAGGAAAACAACTGTGTCTTATATATTTCGAGAATATTGCGGCTTTTATCGCTTTTCTAATCCTGAAATTTTCCACTTCTCCTTTATTAAAAGTTTATACCTGAAATATTTTGGAGGCCGAGCTTAACAACAAATAATTAAATAATAATAATAAAATTTATATAAGTCATTTTCTATCGAGGACAGCTACATTGCTTTACGACGCCATTTACCATTGCTAATAATTATTTATTATGAGCATAATTTCATATTTTTTATTTATGAATATTAAAATTTAATAATTGTTCCTCTAGGAATATACCATTGCAACAATCATTAAATTAATTAATAATATATTATCTGTTTTATATATCGTTATAAGTATGGTGCATTAGGTTTTGAGAATTTACATTGAAATATAGTTTCAGATTTAAATTAATTGAAAAGGATCATAATGACTGAATGTGAATTTGAATTCAAAATTAGTTTGACAAAATTTGAGAAACAATTTGGTTATTTAATTGAAAGTTTTTCAATCGCATCAAGCTGCAGAATAACTAAGTTCAACTTCATGTTCAAAATTAGTTAATTGAGCAAACTGATCTGTTTAATAAAAATCAAGGTGCAGAGTGGCTTAATCCAAATTTGAATTCAAAATTGTTTTTTTTTTTTAGAAAACTGATTTATTTAATTTAAGTCCTAACAGTCGCATCAGGAGCATAATGACGAATCTAACTTTGACTGCTTAAATTATTTTGTTGAGAAAATTGAGTGGGTTTTTCATTTAAGCCAAGGAACATAATAATTAATGAACCAAATTTAATTTATTTAATTTACTAAGAATTCTAAATTAGCAGTATAAGGAAGCATAATTCAACTTTATTTTCAAAATTAGATTCCAGTGAGGAAACTGATTGGATTAAACCCTGTCCAGGGTTTTGGCATATATATCAGCCCCGTTAGTGGAAATGCTTAAAACCTTTTTGAGTGCTTTAATCAGTATCCGTCTCCGCCTCCAACTGAGTCACAGCAGTGGGCAAGTCGAGGTGCGGTTTTTAACGACGACGTTGCGCTTTAGTCGCTTTACTCGCTGAATGCATCTTGGTTTTCGCGTCGACTTAATCGTCGCACAATTAAATTTATTTGCTCTTTGGGCATTAAATGCAAAAGCTCAGCATGACATGTGAGCACTTTGAGTCAAACGAAATAATTAAATTAATACTAACAATTTACAATTAAGACAAGTACGCGCGTCCAACTAGAAACATTTTTGCCAAAAAGTATTCAACTTAACTTTAATGTCGACTGCCAGCTTAACCTCAGATATATATATAGAACTATATATCCATACACACACATATACATACACACACACACATACTAACAAGTCAGGGTTAGTCGGCAAATACGGCATTAAATCATCTGTGTTGGTTTAAAGCAAAGTTTTCAACTATTTCTTCAAGCATATTTTTTGTTGATTTTTTTGTATTTCTTGGCTGAAATCTTGCGCAGCTTTCGAAATGTCGGTCGCAAGCACACACACACACACACACACACACACGCACAACACACACCACACACACACGCACACTGGGGATGCACATGTGGGTCTGAAGTCGAGGCCGTCGTCTTGCTCTAGACTTGCATACACACACATATGTATGCGTATAAATATATATGTATATATATGCATGTAGCATGTATGTGTGTGTGTATGTATGCGTGGTAAGCAACTCGTATCGTTCTCTGCCAACTCCCCGCCCCCCCGTCCAACTCCCCGTCGCACCGCAAAAAGTTAATGGGCCGTGCATGTTTTTCCCTCAGCCGTGGCGCTTAACATTATTTATGATGGATGGAAAATTACTATTTTACTCTCTTTCTCTCTCTCTCTCTCTCTCTCTCTCTCTCTTGATCTCTCTCTCTCTCTCTCTCTCTCTCTGTGTTTTCTTGACTGCAACTTCCTTTCCATTGCATTGGAATTGGAATGTAGCGGGGGGTAAGTCATTGTTGATTTTGCTGGCTTTGTTACAGTTACAGTTGCATATTTCAAATATTTTCACAAGTTTTCCTTTGAGTCTGGCTGAGTATTATTGTTATTATTCGTATTACATTTTAGTGCCTGGTCCTTAACTTACTCCCTGGCCAGCTGTCTTGTTTTCCTCTCATTTTGTTGTTCAGTCAGCCATAAAATTTGACAGCTCTGTTTTGGACATCGATTCGCCATTTTTGGTGCTAGTTGTAACTCTATTTGTCTAATTGTCCAATTGACATTAATGCTGTTATCGTTGCTGACACTGACATGACTTTCCGCTTATCTTGGGGCTTAATTGACAATTGCTGATGTGAGGGGACCACTTGCAGCGACCTCAGCTCTAATTTAGTTGTGGTGGTTGTCAATCGATCGATGTAATGGAATATTTCAATTCGTTGAATGGAGACTTTTGCCGAGGGTATTACGATTTAGCCACAACCCCATAATGGGAACCAGGAACTATGACTTTAGATGCAAAAATTTTAAATATCTTGAGGTGATTAAATTAGAAATCTTTAGGAATGGTTCAAGTATTCATATTATTTATAAACCACATTTTAATTCAAATTAAACCAAGAATATATTATTAGTATTCGATTTAGAAAACATTGTAAAATGAAATTTAAAAATATTTATAGTTACAAATTTATGATTTAGTAACAGTAAATTATAAGTGTAGCGAATTTAAAACTATACAAAAAAAAGTATATATATATATTTGCTTGTCTGTCTGATTTTTTATAAACAAGTGTCTCGGAATGTGACTTGATAAACTTGATAAACCACATAGTTCTTATGCAGTCAGTAAATATATTAAGATTAACGGGATCATATTAGTGTCATATAAACTATTTCCCGGAATATTAACATTTTTCTATATTTTGAGCAAATTCATATATGGTCTGTAAATGTATGTAACCACAGAGATTCTGTGATATTGATTTACTTTTTGAAAGAAAATGTGATTAAAACTAAGATCGTCTTAAGCACTTTATAAATATTATTTATTTATTTGTTCATATGACGATCTTTTTCTTACTTGATCTAATTTGCTATCCTATTTCTGCTGGAACGAAATAATTTTCTCTTAAGGCAATCAAAACTTTACTTTAATAAGTAAACTGATACGTTTAAGAAATATTGAAAAATCTTTATATAAACTAACTCAAAACTGTTGAGCAAAATGCGAAACGCTTGGGAAAGTTGAGATTTTTAGAAAAATATACGAAAATTATGGAATATGCTCTTCTTAAACTGTTTTGTTTCCCGATATCTTCAAGTATTTTCAAGCAGTCAATAAGGTATCGATAAATTTAACTCTGTTTTGAAAAACAAAACTTTTATATTAAAGTGGTTTTTGTTTCGATAGGTTATCCTTCGATAAGTAGATCTCTTTGATAATTATTTGAAGAAAAATATTTTAAAAATATTAAAATAGAGTGGATAGAACGGATCAATATGTTTAAAACTGTTTTAAATTTGATAAATCTTTTCAGCGTCTCAATGAATCGGTTTGAACTGATGGAATAGGAAAACAAACTTATTCGTAAGAAATTTCTGACTAATTAATAATAAATAATAAACTATTCAATATGTATTTAAGTATTTTAAAAGCAAACATTTGCAAGCTTAGCAAAAATGATTCAGTCAAAAGACTTGTGGCTTTGTTTTCGCCAACTGTTTAAGTATGAAAACTGCGATAGACTTGACTACAACTGGTTCGTCCATTTGGGTTTTGAGTGCCAACTCCTATTTGAGGCTGAGGCTGGCCAACTTTAATTAAAGCTGGCCTGGGAGGGGCACATGGGTCGACTGCTTACGTCTGTGTGTGTGTTGTTTGTGTGTTTGTCAGTTTGTCAGTTTGGCTGCTTTCTGTTTTGCTGCTTCTTTAATAAAAATAATTACTCGCATATTTTTTTGTCTTGCTTTTTCTGTTTTTTTGCTTTGTTTGTTGCTGAAAGCCGCGAATATGAAGCGTTTTATGACCGCGTTTCGTTTCGTTTTGTGTTTTGTACATTTACCCGGCAACCGCACTTGCCACTCCCCCCGCCAACCGCCCCCGCCGCCCCCTGCTGACTGCTGACGGCCATTTTTAGAGTGGAAGCGCTTTTCCCACTGGTCGGTGACCAGTGTCCGACGGTCAGCCGGTTTGACCGCCAGATTGCAATCTAAATGTGGCCTTTTTTTTTAGCTGTTTGGCTTTTTTCTCTGTTTCTTTTTTGCTTTCCAGCGTTTTTTATAAATTTTTTGCAACGGCGGCAGCTTTCAATTTATGAAACACGCTTGTTACGTTCAGCTGCCCTCGTGCAAGTGCCAACAACGCTTCCAAGGAGGTGAGTGACGACGGCTGGAAGGGTTGTGCTTCCAGGAGACGAGCAGCCCACTCGACTCGACTCGACTCGACTTGTTTACTTGCATCAGAGAACAAAGCAGCCGCAATCTGTTAGCCAACTAGCCAGTTAGCCAGTTAGCCTCAAGGCCGCGCTACGTGGCTCTATGGCGAGGGGGGGCGTGGCAATTGATGTGCGCACCACTGATCAGCTTATGTGTATGCGTGTGTGTGTGTGTGCGAACACTCATGGCCAGCAGCAGTCGCAAAAGCATTAGCAAATAGCAAAAATGATTCGCTGCCGCGCTTAGTTCCTCTTTAACCCCCCTCTTTGACCCCACTCCTCTGTTTGGCCAATTACTCGCAACACTTTGGCAAGATTTTTCTAAACATTATTTTTTTTTTCTGCTTGCTGTTAATTGCACAGGTTGTTGTTGTTGTTGTTGCTGTTGCTGTTGTTGCTGCTGTTGTTGCTGCTGATGGGGTTTTAATTGCGTTTTCCAGGTTTTTAATTAAAGCTTAACTTGATTTTCAGTTAAGTTGCAATTTGAGAGCTGCTTTTTTTTTTTTTTTGTAATTTTTGCACTTGACGCCGAAACAGGTTTGATTGGCAACCGCGCAGCGTTTGTCAGTCGCAAACTGGTTTTCCTGCCAACAAATATCAAATAGGGATGCCAACTACAACTACAACTGCAACTACAACTACAACAATTGCGCATTTTTAATGGCTGCCGCTAAAGATTTATGTTGCCTCCACAGCCAAAATCGCCAACACACAACAGCAACAGCAACAACAACAACATTAATTTCAATTCAGCTTTAGCTTAAACCAGGGGGCAACCTGATAAGCGTCATTCCCTTGAATTTCCTAAATAAATATTCACTTTTAATTAGAAGAATAAAGCTACGATCAGCACTACAAACGATGTCGAAACGTTCTATATTTATAGATAGGTATGAAGACGTCTTGGACATAGACAGATTTCTCTATAAAGGGGCCAAAAGTTGCTGCAACCTATGCACCAATCTAATCTATCTAATCAGAAAAATAAAAAGTAAATTAAAAGTAAATGAAATAATATTGAATTGAAATTTAAGGACTCTTATTTTTCTTGTTAATTTATAGCTACTCCAAATTTCGATTTTTACTTTCCTTCAGTTTTGATTACTTTTTATTATTTATTCATTTATTTATTGAGAAAGGGTTAAAAATAATTATATTAAATATAAAAGTGAAGGTATAAATATAGTGACCATATCAAATGGGTTCATGCTTAAAACTAATTACTGTAAAATTAATTTTTTTAAATATTAAAAAGTTATTATAATTGTTGTGTTTAAAAAACAATGTCACAATTTTTTAACCGAATTTAACCACATTTTTTTAAAAGCTCTTTAAATTGTTGTGTTATTTTATAATATCGTAAAAACAAATTTTAAAATTGTTTTTATTTTCTTTTAACTGCAGCAATGCATATTGTAGGATTCCGTACCATTAAGATAATAAATGTCACCAACTGCCAGTGATATTATTTATATTGTGCAAAAATTCAAAAGTACTTAAATATATACTTCTCATATACTTGTTTCCTATAGGGTATTTTTTGAGAGCATTTTAAGTTGTCTATTTGCGACACAGAATGGCGGCATTTCTGAGCAAAGTCTTTTTTTTTTATTTTTTTTTTTTATAAAACAACTTGCCTTGTGACATTTTGAGAGGCGGCGACTGCGACAAAGAGGAGGGGGAGAGTAGGGGCAGGGGGCAGCATGGCGTGGCCAGCCATCCGCAAAGTCTGTCGAGGCATGCGAAGTTGTTCGCATTCTCGATCTTTTCCGGAGGGGCCAACTATATATTTAAGGCAAGAACAAGTATACAAGTATATATATATATTTTTATTTATTTTTTTTGTTTTTATCATGTATATATGTAGCCGTATTTATGTTTAAGGGGCGCGCACAAAGGCAAAGAGGCAGAGAAAAAAAGTAAAGAAGAAATACCCACACAGACTGGCAAAAAGAGCGCACATGTCAAGAATGTTATAATTAAAATATAATAAAATGAAGTAAAAATATATATGCATACAAATATATATATATATATATATATATATATATATATTGTGAACTTTGTCGGCAAGCTTTAAGTTAAGATGAGCCGCATTTGGCTGTCATTTCCATTTCCATTTCGCCGCCGTTTGCAGCTCGCTGCTAGCTGCTCGCTGCTCGGTGCTCGCTGCCAAGATTGCGAGATCGCTCGCTCATATTTGAATATGTACACTTGTTCGCGCTGTCAGCTCGCCCAGCCAGCCGCTCTCTGCCCGCCTCAGCCCCAGCCCCAGCCCCTGCCGGAGCCGCAGCCCTCGTTCCAGTCGTTGGTGCCCCCCCTTGGCCGACGTGTTTTCGGCGCGGCAATAAAAACCAAAATAATACTATGTAAAAATGCTTTGTGTGTGTGCTGTTTGCTGCCCTTTCCCCTCGTTTGCCACTCCCCTCCACCCATCAGCGAGATCAGTGCGCCAGCAAAGTTGACGTGAGAGCTGCTGACTCGGGCTAGCTGCTTTGGGGTTCGGCGTTGGATCGCGTCGCTCGCTCTTGAGGCATTCGCATTCGTTCGCATTCGGTTCGCCAGTTTTTTTCGTTCGGTTTTCGTTTCAGTTCAGTTTTTTGTCTAAACAAACAAAATATTGAATTTAATTTTTTTAGTGTTAGTTGCTCTCTAACAATTTCGGAGTCGTTATCTCGCATGCGCGTCGCTGATTTGTCTGTTGTTTCTCGTGTCTCCGTCTTCTTTTGGCCCTTGCCTTGGTGCCTATATACATATATATATATATATGTGTGTGTGTGTATACGTGTGTGTTGGTGTGTGTTGATCCCTATTCCCGATTCCGATTCCGATTTCGATACCAAATTCCGATTGCAATTTCACTGTTTTTATTATCGATGACGGCGGCGAGCGCGTTTCGATTGTGAGCGAGTGCCAGGAGAGAGGCACTTGTAAATTATGGTGTACAATTTAATATCAATAGTCGGAGGTATTATCACTGGCCGGGTCGCTGCGTCTAATGGCAATAAAAATCAGAGTTTTTCAAGTATTATGTATTATGTTGTTTAAAAGTTCATCATACACAACATCAACAAAAATAACACAATAATGCTGCAACATTAACTGAAATAACTACTCCCCACAACCCCCCCATTCAAAATAAAAAAATATATTTACGACGCTGAAATTCGTTTTTGTGTGTTTTGATTTCAATTTAACGAGTGCCACAATCTTAATAAACATTTCGTTGCCAGCTCATAATTTGTATTGATTTGTATAAATTATCTAGCAACGTTATCAACGCCTCCTCGTATCGGTGAGTGCCGCCCCAAACATTTGCCCCAACATTTATTCTAAATGGCTATTAAATTGTATTTTAATTATGGTTATGCAACAGCATTTGTGGTTAGGTCAGATCCAAACTATTTGACTGTATATACACATAAATATCTTATCTTTATACATATACACATTGTATATATAGATTGTGCTTCTGATTTATGTTTGAAAACTTCCGATATTTTTTACCATTTAAATTGAGTGTTATTTTATGCTAATAAATACGTGTCTTTTCTGATTTACATTTTAATACTTCAGATTATTTTTATCACTTAAATCTAATAATTATTAGTTGATGTGATTTATGCTTTAAAATCCTGCGATATTTAAAGCCAATAATTATTTATTTGGCTTGATTTTCAATATTTCGATTTTCTAAAACTTAAGTTGAATTTGGATGGTTTGACTTGATTAAATACTTTCCATTATTTTTCAACTCAAATTGAATGTTATTTAATGCTAATATTTAATTGTTTGGTCTGATTTATGTTTTAATATTTTATATTTATTTTTTAATTTCAATTGACTGTTATTTTCGCCTATTTTACTTGTTAATTTTAATTTTCTAATTTACCACCATTATTTATTTGATTGATCTGATTCTCAAAAATAAATACTTTGATCTTAATTTGAACTAAATATACGCCAATCTTTTCCTCATCTGATTCCTTGAATATTCTCTTATTTTTACAGTTTATCAAACAAACAAAGTCATTCAATCGGAAGCTCAACTAAAAATTATTTCGGTAAGTTTATCTAGACCCTATAAATATAATGATTCCCTATTGAAATTATATTTTAAGAACCTGATTGAGCACAGAACTCTGCATATGAAAATCATGTGGCATGAGCTAGGCGATTGCAAGAGTAGAGCCACACTCTGCTTCCAGCCAGGCCAGGATATTGTTTTGACTTGGCCCAAGCCGCATTGCTCGAATTACCTTTTTGATTTTATGGCCAAAACAATTCGATTGCAGCAGTGTCGAGGGAACATTATTGTAACATAAAGTGGCCATGCTCCATGCTCTCTCAACTTGCCCCTCCCCCTACCCTGTCCTGGACACACTCCGCAATAGCAATAGCTGTGTACAGGGCGTTAAAATGTCCAGCAGGAGGCGGGTCTGGCGGTATTAAAAATGGCTATAAATAAAGTAAAGTACGGCGAGTACATGATTTCCCTGTTAAGATGCCACGCAGGACGACGTGGACTGAGGATTGAGGACGCGAGTGAGAATGACACTGGTGGGGCGTGGCAAGTGGGGCAGTCCAGTCTAAGCGGGCCAATTGTGGTAAATCGGAAGTTAAAGACGGCAATAAAATGACGCAATAAAAATCTATGAATGACACATTAAATCAATTGCCAAAAATCACAAAATCGCTAGAAAAAAAAAAGAAAAAAATGCACGTTGGCTATGAGTGGATTTATTTTGGGGAGGGTGCTTTTGCTGCTTGGGTGGCAGGCAGTCCAATCATGAATTCATTTCAAAACTTTAAGTGAATTTTTATGGCCGTGAGAAATTGGTCATCTGGGCTAATTGCCAATCCAGTCAATCCCAAAGCCGGGTTCAAAGGCCAGCCGGTGATGCCAGATGTCTATCAGGTGCATCCACATCCTTGTCAGCCGACGCTGCCTCACGATTAAGCGATGCCTTTCAAAATCTTGACATTTACAACTATATTTTTCGTTTCTTGTTTTTTTTTCTTCATTGTTTCGAAAAGTTTCTTGAAATGCCAGCGAGGAACAACCTGCTTGAGGGCTTGTTGCTGGCTGGCTGGTTGGCTGGTTGGCTGGTTTGCTGGCTGGCTGAAAATGTTTACGACTTTCGCCAGAACAAAGGGAAAATCGTGCGCAATAGTCAGAAACAAGAAAAGCAACCAAGTTCCACTTATGAAGCCATAAAACGGACACAAAAATAAAAAGAAAAGAACACGCAGCCAAACACAGCCAGTTAGTTCTTTATCGCTCGGTTTTAATCGGGGGCAGGAATCGACGTTGCCACTCCTGCTGCCAACGCAGCTGACGATCAGCAGATCAACCCGGGGGCAGGACCCGAAAAAAAACCCACACAAAAATTACCCTAGGTGAACCTGCCTGTACAGGTGAGAGAGTGCCGCTTTCACCTAAACACTGTTCAGGGTGCAGTTTTGCGGCCATTTTCTGTTTTTTCTTCTTTCTTTTTTTTTTCAATTTTTTTGATGACTTTATATGTGTTTCTCCTTTGCCTTTCTCTGCCGGCAGCAGCAGCAGCAGCAAGTGTAATGCACTGCCCGTCCCTCCGTCTGTCCAGCTGTCCAACTGTCCATGTGTCCAACTGTCCATGTGCCCATGTGTCCGTCTGTCTGTGTGTGTTGCCTGCCTGGAGCATATATATGTGCATCTATCAGATACAACACGAATTCGTTGCCTGGGTATAAAACTCGTAAAATATGTGCACGTCAACGCGCTTCGTGCTGTCTTTTGTGCAGCCATTATTAAATTTCTGATTGTGGCTTTCTACTCGCATGTCTCCATCGGACTAAAAGACAGGCAGACCGACAGACACACCGACGGACCGATGGACAGACAGACCGACTTCCGACGGACCGGTTCGACTTGTTATCTCGAGCCCGCCTCGTCGCTCAGCTGGCTAATCGAACAGCCGCCGCTCGCTCGGCTGTTGACTCGGTGCGGCACATTGGTTCCAAACACAAGAAAACTCCTTTCGAATTCGAAATTATCCATTCCAACATAATAATAACTATGTGTTTAATATTGGTTAAGAAATAAGCGTTAGACAGTTTTAGAATTCAACAATATCTATTCCAACGCAATCATAACTTTTTGTTTAAAACTCAATCCAATTAGAAAGTTATTAATAATTAACAAAAATATCTATGCCAATCAAATAATAACTTTTTCTTTACTTTTAATTTAACAAACTCAGTTTATATTCAATCCTGAGCTTAATAAAAGTTTAACGAGCACTTGACTCGAATAAAATTGATTGAATGATTTATTTCAATTCACTAAATACTCTGATGGATTCAATCAAATCAAATTATTTCTTTACAACAGCTCAAATAAATACAATGAAATCATATCTTTTATTCAAGTCAAATGTAAATGGGTTTGTAGATAAGACTGTTTATGTTTTATTATTCTTTAGATAATCTTGGTTTCAAATCATCGAAAAGAGATAAGATTAATATGATTAGTGCTCAACATTTTGCTAGGCAACATTCTAATAAGACAGATTTTTATATGCGATCTTGAAAATCGAAATACCAACTTAACTGCTTATATTTTTAAGTTATAATTCGTCCAAGCTAAAACTCTCTACAGTTCTCCAATTATCGAAAATATGAAATCTTTCTTTATCTTCAGAATAAATAGAATATTGAAACACTCAAAATAATGCTTTGGTTTCAAAGATATGCTTAAGGCTCTTACAATTTGCCTCACTGTGCAGTGCCCCACCTCTGCAACCCCCCACCCCTCTTCTTCAACATTATCAACTTCGCATGCGCCCAAATGAAAATTAGCTTGAGGTCCTCATCATCTTAGTCAGCTAAAATTCCACGAACTCGGGGGTATGCAACCGTTGCCAAGCATATCACGTAGCGCGTTGCACATGCTCAAGTTGTTTACAGGGGGTTGGGGGGGAAAGAAAAAGAAAAAGGCAGGCATCAAATATTAAAATGTTAAATTTATAATTCAATTAATAATGACAACGTGGTCGAACAAAGATTCTCCAGCTCGATGTTAAATTCGATGTCAGGAATGCAAAGCTTGTCTTCAAGCATTAACAAAAGTATACATAAATTTGTGTACAACTTATACATATATATATATATATTAGTATATATCGGTATATGTATATATCTCTACAACTGCAAAATTTGCGCAAAATGGTCGTAGGAAAAAAACAAAAAATCGAATGCATTTCAATTGTGAAGCGTTGTGTGTGAGTGCACTCAGAAAAAGTCCCTTTCCCTTTGACGTCAAGGGTATTGCAAATTATTATTATGAAAGAAACCCAAGTTTTTCTTTTCTTGATTTCAGGGTACATTTTTCTAAAACTTAGAAATAAAAAAATATGAATCATTTCTATTGGGTTTTCATACGTTTTTTCATAGAAGCGCAACTATAAAATGTGATTATTTATTGCGTATATAATAGGTTAATAATTAGTTAATTAATTAATAATTGGTTTAAAATTCATATTATTTAATTTGAATTTTACGACGATTCGGAGTTTTTGTTTTTGAAAATTGAGAACTTATTTCTAAAAAGAAGAAAAAGTTTCGATTTTTATTTTAGGACGATTTTCTAAAATTCAGTTCGATGTTTTTTGTGAGTGTGCGAGTGTAAGCTCCAACTTTGCGTGTATATATAGATACGAAATCTATACACGAGCCACAGTGCCACGGGTGTGGCCAGTGTGGCCAATGGGGGAGAGGTAGAGGGAGGGAGGATGGGAGGTTGAAGGCAACGGAAGCACAGTAAATTGAGAACTCATTGAGCGAAGGCAACAAGGGATCGATATTATGGCAAGGCGAATAGCTCGTTCAGAGTCCGCTCAGAGTCGCTGCCACCCTCGCAGCCACCCACTCTCCATCATTTGGGGTTGTGCTATGCTCTGGGTGTGTATCTATCTATGTGTGTGTATGTGTGTACAGTTGCGAACAAAATAAGAGCACCTTTCTCACAAGAAATGTATTCAAAGATGTCTTTTTTAGAATTCGTTTTTAAAAGCTAAAAACTCTTAAATCAAAGTGAGGAAGAAAAAAAACGGTAATTTTATACACCGTTTTCAACATATTTAATCAATTTTGTAAAAATTTAATTGTTTAGTTCACTTCAGGCTTCTCCGCTCCTTAAAGTTTGAGGCAC
Organism: Drosophila grimshawi; assembly: GCF_018153295.1. Classification (NCBI taxonomy): domain Eukaryota; kingdom Metazoa; phylum Arthropoda; class Insecta; order Diptera; family Drosophilidae; genus Drosophila; species Drosophila grimshawi. The sequence continues at coordinate 165,106 of NW_025063098.1, forward strand.
CCAACGAACATCAAACCAATCCACTGATTCTCTGCAGAATTTTCCATCTAATATCGTTTTTAAAATGTAAAAATCAAAATAATCAAAATAAACTAATAATATAATAAAAATAGACATTTGAAAAATTGCCGAACTACAATCAGGAAAAAAATCGACCCGAAATTTAAGAAATCGCCCCAATATTAAAGCTTCCCTAGAAACTAGAAAGTTTTTCTTGTTTGTGGAAATATCCTAAATCGACAATCGACCAAAAATATATTGTTTCTTTTATTTTTTAGAAATATTTCTTATTAAGAAATGCATTTCTAAAATATAGAAATTGAAACCCAGATTCTTAGAAAATATTAATGTATTTTGCTCTCTCGACTGCTATTATAGTTTACCTGTTGTCTTTTTTTAAAATCGGATTAGAATACCCCTAAAATCGTAAGTTGTTACTAACTAAAATATATAATTTATCTAAAATATCTTAAATTAAATAATATCAGCTATGTTCGATTTGCTTGCTGAAAATTAAATATACCTTTTTAAATTTTAGAAAAATGTAACCTGAAATTAAGAAAAGAAAAAGTTTGATAATTTTCAAATGGATTTGATTTGTAAGAAGAAATGTGGCAGTGATGCTATTTTGTTGTTCACCACTGTATGTAGAAGTGACAACGTCAGCAAAAGTGTTTTGCAGCTCGGCTAAATGCCGTCGCCTGTTCGGCGAACTCGGCAAACTCGATTCGATGGCTTCGACGGGGGTTGCTGATGTTTGTTTTTCGTCTTGGCTGAGAACTCTAGCGGCCATGCCATTTTCCCCATTTGCTCCCATTTTCTCGCATTTTCCATTTTCTTTGAAATCTTTGAATGCTTTTGAGTTTGCTTATCGCGTCTGGCTCTGGCTCTGGCTCCGTCTTGTTTGGGGTTGCTCTGCGTATCCCAGTATCCAGCGGCGTTGGCGTCATCACAACTGATGCGGCAGGGGTGGGGGTGGCGGCGCGGGCGGTTGCCGTCTTGCCGGGGGTTGACAATGGCCTCGCCGAAACTGAAATTAACCTTTAGGGAGATGGCCAAGGGGAAAGCGAGGGGAAGGGGAAGCGTACGCTATTTGAATAAATATTTTGCTGACTTTAGCTGCTGTTTTAGCTGCTGGAGCAGGACGGCCATGTTGCTGACATGTGTGTGTGTGTGTGTGTGTGTGTTGGTGTGTGTATGTGTGTGGGTGTGTATCTTTCAAAGCTATTTGGCTGCGTAACTACTCTATGTGTAAATTATGCTTATGTAAATGAGCAAGTCGCCTTGCACTGGGCTCTTTAAAAAGGGAAAAGGGAAAAGGGAAAAGGAAGAGGAAAAGGCAACTCAAAGTCCCCCATGGATCTCTTATGAGCAACAAAGTTTCCATCCCCTGCTGTGAGCGATAAGAAAATGCCTTGGAAGTTGAGATTCAGATAACCAGCATAGAATAGAAGAAGAATAAATAAGAAAAAAAAGAAAGTAAAATTGATGATTTTACTTATTTTGGCAAAATGAGTTTTATGTCCTTTCCCCCCCAACTCTGGCTCCGGTTCTGGCTTTGTTTTGCTGCAGCTTAGTGAAGGCTTTAGAAAAAAGAAAAAGTGCTCTTTGTTAATTGTATTGCAACTTTAAGAATTTTAACTAGCTATGTGTTTTAGTATTTAAATCAACAGATTTGCATATGAATTTGATTGCGGCTACCGCAATATTCAAACTGGAAGCTCAGCTCACTTCAAGGCCAATCAAAATTTATTCAAAGGCATTCTCGACTATCGCGCTCCGTGTTTGCTTTCCAACATTTATCACACATTAATGCCAGTGTACTGATGACCGTCTAGATAATGACAAACATAACTCTGGAGCTGACGAGCTTGGGGATGGGGTTTTCGAATTTTGAACAGGTGGCCGATTTAATGACCATAAAAGTGGAATTAACACCTTGTTGGCCGAGAGAGCAGAGCAATTAACACCTTTGACCACTCATAATAAACTAAAACAAACACAAAAACAAAGAGCACCTTAATAGAAACAATGCTGAAAGCATTTCGAATTTATTTAAATGATAACCCCTTATCTTAATTTATTTACAAGCTCACCATATTTTTAGCATTGGCAAGTTCTGCTTTAGTTTATTCAAAATAGGCTTATGCATTAGCAGATATCATCTTTTTACCGCTGCGTGGGAATTGCACGGAACTTCGTAGAGATAGCTCTTGATGGCGAATTGCCAATAAATAAAAAAGGCGCCATAAAACGAAGACAACTCGCATGTTTTTCAAGTTCAACAGACCCCGGTTATTTATGGGCTACCATTTGTCCAAGTGGCCAGAGACAAAAGACTTAGTGCGTGGAATTTGAATTCTCTCCATGACAAGAGAACCAAACCGAACCAAACAGAACCGACTCGATTTGACTGCAAATGTGTCAATTTTAATGGCCGCGACTGTTGTGCCCGCCACGGCCATCATCCCACCTCCCCTTCTGCTGCCCACATGCAACGTGTGCCGTATAATGAAATATTTTATATGGCCGAAGGTCGTTCGAAATCACTGAGAAAGATGAATGACTCGCATGACAACTGCACGGGCTTCGAAGAGAGACAAATTCACTCAAGAGACGTCGTCCGATGAAAATTAGAAAGGCATTTTCTTATATTCTCTGTGAAATGATCTACAATAAGAAAAAAGCGACCTGATTTTTAGAATTTCTCCATACTTTTGGTGTCAAGGCTAACTCACAGTATTATTCAGAAGGTATATTTCTAAAAACCAGTGTTTTTCTATTCTGAATTACAGTGTACATTTCTCAAAAATTGAGAAAAAATATTTACGACAGACGACAACTTAACTCTAATTTTCTTGATTTAAGAAAGAGTATTTTCGATAAATGAGGGTTTTGTATTTCTTAAAAATGGAAAATAGATTTACAATATACAGAAAAGAAATATATTTTTGGGATTTTTGATTTAAGGCAATCCTTAAAGTCTTAGAAATTAGTTTTCTTATATCTGTAAATTATTTCTAAAAACAAGAAATACTTTTTGGTTTTTAATACGATTTCTAAAATTCAAGTGTAGTTTATTTCTGAGTGTATAGAGTTGCCTGTTAAAATCTGCACACAACAATTTCGGAATAGTCGAGCAGTGCTCAAATTAAAGGGTTGTTTATTTATATATAATAAAAATAAAAAAATTACCTACTGCCTGCGACTCACTTGAAGAGTTTGCTGTCATACGCCATCATTCTGGGGCACCCTGCATGTCGGTTTGTTTGTCGTAAAACGCTTTGCTGGCAATAAAAGCAGTAAACTAGCTAGATTTATTGTACTAAAATATTGTTTAAGTACACAGTAAACAAGAGCAACAGCAGCAGCAACAGCAACAACAGCAACAACAATAACAACAGACAAACAAACACGGACCTGGCATTTTCTCAGGTGGTTCGTCTGGGTTTCTAATTGCCCGATTGGCGCTAAACTGTCCAGCATAAAATAATCATTAACAACTTTTACTGTAACACATCATAAAGCATCTGCTATGAAAATTTAGATATAAGTTTATTACACAATTAATACATATTATGATGGGGATTTCCTTCTTTTTTTTTTGATTCACTCTTTAAGAAATTTCATTGAATCTTGTGTTTTAACTTAGCATTGAGTAAACAAAGTCTTTAAATTGTAATACAAATATCAAAATTTCATATATGTAAATCCTTTCTGAGCGCAACTTAAAGCTGTAATTTATTATTCTAAAAATATTTTCATTATTAATAATAGTAATAATAATAATAATACTTCATAACAGTCGAATTGTGAAATATTCTCAAATTAATTTAGTTTCTAGTCTCCAATCTCTAGTGATTATCCTCTAATCTCGAATCTCTAGATTAGTCTAGACTAGTCTCTCGTCTCTACTAAATAATATAAATATCACAAATACCAAAATTCTTTAAATGCTAAATTTCGATTCAAATATATTAATGGATATTATGCTTTCGTTGTGAATGATTCATGTACAGTACACACAGATCTCTGTACTACATAACTATCGAGAACTGAACTGAATTGAGACAGCTACACAAAGCAGAGGGAAAATACAAAAATAAGTGAATGACTCCGAGGGGCAGTGGCCATGTTGAGGCAGCAGGAAGATGGGCTGACTGAGTGGCAGCAACACATGCTCGAGAAATGTATGCCGAAGATTTTGAAGTTGCCTCCACAGCTCTTGTCTCTTGAAGTCGACTGCACAAAATGTCTCGCATCAGACATCTTCAGGCTGTCAGTAGACGATGTGCCATATTTCTCTCAATTTTCATCTGCCATCCCCTGGCAGCATTAGTGTGTTTTCTCTTTGTTCTTGATTTGGACTGCTTAAGACTGCCTTTAACACGCACGTGTGTGTAGATGTGTGTAGATGTAGATGTGCTCGAGGCATAGCTATCTTTTTTTCTTCTTTTTCTTTTGAAAACCAATTGCCCCGACCCGGTTTGAACATGTTTTGATTTTTATAAAAAAAAGAAGAAAAGAAACAGGAATGTTAAGACTAGCCAGAAACTTGTTCGATGACTTGAGACTGCATTGCTTTCGGTTTGTTTTTGTGTTTGGGTTTGGGTTTGGGTTTCTACTGGCTCCTGAAGACCGACCGGGTCCCACTTTGATACTCCAAACTCAGCGCTTGTCGTTGTCTGTGGAAACTGGAAAAACAACAAGATTTTTCATCCACATCTCGAGGCGATGACGATTTGAGCTTAGCTGGAATCTCTGATATCTAAATTCTTCGGTTTCCCTGCTTTGACTTTGGGCTCTTTGCAAGGGAAACATTTTAAGCCGAAAGGGTTCTGGGAATAAAGAAATTCAAAGCAATTAAAAGCAGCAGCATCGCTGCTGCCATTGGACTGGACCGGGGGGACAGCCAAACAGACGGCGTCTCATAATTAGCTGGGAGAAAGATCGTTAAATTTGAGGAGGCCCCCTTCGCCAGCAATGAGCTGTGCTGTGTCTAATTGGATAACACAAATTTAATTTAATTCGTTCACAGCATCTTGCAGACCACCGAAAACCCGATTCTTCTATTTTTTTTTTCATTCTTTTTTTTTGTTAGTTGGGTTTTTTTATGGTGGTAGAGCCAATGAACTTTTCTCTCACCGTAAGTCTTGTGTTTGGTTGGCCATTGGTTGCGGGAATGCTGTTTTCTTCATATGGCATGTGAATTTTGTTTGAAATGATCTTACTTGTTTTTGTGTTGGGTTTATAGTTGTCTGAATTTTAGTTTTTTTTTTTTTAGTCGGGCCGTGTCTTCATAATGAAGCCATAAGCTGCCATTGCTGCGACCATAAACCCATTTGAATATTAATTTTGTTAATTAACTTATTCAAATTTTAACATCGTTAAATATGGAAGAAACTTCTTTTTATTGTTCTGTTTTTATTCATTTTTTAATTTTTTTTGGACCATTACAGAAGAGAACACATGAACTAAAGGCTTCTTTGTTGTTGAAAAACAAAAAATCGAACAGTATCGATGAGTAAATTTATAGCCCACATAGATAATCCAAATCATGGAAAATCTGCTGTGAATTGAGTCATTTGTATTTAGATTGGATTATAGATAGTAATATATAACACATAAAATAATTTTATGTTTAGAATTTCATTCATATATATATATTTGTTATAGTTTTAATGTGATTGGGGAATCCCCTCGATGGTGAATAAAAAAAGCTTAGTTTTAATTTGATCAAGTTTTCGAAAAGTGTGCTGAAAGTTGATATTTGCTATAAAAAATGAACTAAGTTCATAATATATACTATTATACTTTTACTACTATAATTCTTTTAAGTGATTTGACATTTTTCGTATAATTTCGTCCGTCTGTTTCCATTTGAGCTGATGATCTTGATGAAACTGTAATTTTTCACTCTAATATATATTGGTCATAATAAAATAGTAAGATCATATATAAAGATGAGTCTTCTAAAACCTTTTAAGTTACCATAATATTCGGAACCAACAAATTATGAAGTTTTTCGGGAATGAATTCAAATATATTCCACAGAAGATCGATTCCACAGAAACTTCAATGGCAGCAAGTGACTGAAATTAGTTTTTAATACTTGTTGGGCATTTGTCTGATTTGAGTGGGATAAGTAATCTGAAGCCAAATCAATACTTTTCCAATAATGTATTTTATTTTTAACAATTATGAATATTGAGTCTATCAATCGAATTTAAAACTTCCAGCTTAAGCCAACTGCCTTAGAAATTCTTGTTGAATAAAGTAGCTTAAGTGCAATTAGTAATAATGAGTAAATCAATCAAAATCAACCAATTCTAGTTTAGAGAAACTACCAAATGTGTTTTTTTACAAGCGAACTGGGATTAGAATTGAAAGGGATATGGTTTTAAGTAGCACATGTGCCTCTGAATGCAAATTGGTAGCATGTATATTGTAGTAGGGCATGAAAGTACAAATAGATTTGACTTTGACCCTGACACCGCCAAAGAAAAAAGCAAATGGCCTCAACTCAAACAGCAGAATTTTGTACAATGCAAATACAAGGCGAGGAAACAAATTTTACGATGTGTTTGACGGCTGTCTCTTTGTCTGCCCGTCTCTCTGTCTGCCTGACTGGCTGTCTGTCTGTCTGTCTGTCTGTACATATATTTGCCTAGCTCGGCGCTCACTTCCGTCCGCCCGACAACAACTCAGCAGCAGCAACTCTGACTGGGCCTGAAATGCATTATTACCTGCCCGGTATTAAATGCAAACAAGACGTTTGCGCCAGTCATAAAGATGTAAGATGACTTCCCTGTGGAAGGGACGCAGTAACGTAGGAAACATCATTACGTCAATGCTGTTGTTGTTGTTGTTGTTGTTCTTGTTGTTGTTGTTCTTGTTGCTGTTGTTGTCTTAACCCTTAAGTGTGCTGGGAAAGTGGTCGCAAGGCGGCGCCTGCATTTATCGCATTGCTTTCAACTCACTAATTTCTTCTCTCTCTCTCTCACACACACACACTCTCTCTCTCTCTCTCTCTTGCAGCAATCTACCATTGTGAACCATTCACAATTTGAAGAGTATCAACGGTAGCAGCGTTACTTGTAGCAAATCTCAGAAGTGGCGTCCAGCCAAACTCATATTGTTGCGCCGATAGCGGCGAGTATATCCCCTTCCAGCGTCAATTCCCAGCCACCAGGTAAGCACATCCAAATTACGTTACTTTTACACGCACTGCTGCGCTTAGTTTTTAATGTTTTACCTTTTAGAAATGCATTTCTTAACAATAGAAAATATTTCTAAAACATTAAAGAGAAAAAAAAAGACTTTCTAATTTTTAGAAATTCATTTGTATGTTTAACTAAAGTCGGAATCAGAAGCCGACCTTTTGAAATCCTTGCACAATCTGTATCGATATGAAAACTTCTGCTACTTTGAGGCGTGCTCCAATTTGACTAAATATTTTCCGTTTTTAGCACCTATTTTCTTTGGAATGGAATATATTTTTTATAACATAAATACTAAACGATAGGGTATTAGATTATTCGTCGTCGTGTTGTTTTTTTGGCTGTTTATTATTACCCTTGGTATGAAGCATGCAACGTGCAACGTGAACCGAGTTGACTGTGCTGGGAAATGCGTATCCTTTTATGATTTGTCAACATTTCGCCGTCCTTGTCTCAATGCCGTTTTCTTCTTCCAATGGAAATTGTCGTAAAATGCTCATAATTGTCTATTGCAGCGTTAAATTCGACAAATGTTGAACATGAAACATGAGGCAGGGGCATGGGCAGGGCCAGGGACAGGCGCTCGTATTAAATTGCTGCTGGGAAGCCAGCGCAATTGTCTCAATTTGTATGCTGTCGTAAATTATTGTGTGTGTATATATATATTTATTTAGCTCATTTTGATTAATTATCGGAGAAGGGGTTCAATTTAATACTCTTTGCGTGTGTATATAAATATATATATGTATACATATATTAATAAATATATGTCTATATATAAATGTTGACTTGAATGGCTGTTGTTGCTGTTGCAAGAATATAAGGGCAACATTCAACTAACAGACGCGATTCGAAAAACAGAAAAGAATAGAAAGAAAAGAAAAAACATCGCAATGTTGAGGGAGCCACCCCAGTCCCTTCCCATTGAAATCTCGGCCATAGATGGCGCTCTTGTGCGCGAGAGTTGAAAGTACGTGTATTCAAATCAGCCCCAAACAAACAACTAGCAAGAACCAGCAACAGAGAGTGAGAGAGAGAGAGAGAGAAAGCGAGACACACAAGAAGAGAGAGCGAAAGAGAAGGGTAGCTGCACTGTGAAAAGAGCACACAAAGGCCATACTGTGTAATTGTACTGCTGTACTACTGTTTAAATGTTCCATGTGCACCTGCTGAAAAGCCTGCTGTAATTATTATCGATATTCTCAAGGTGCAAAAAAACAAAAGAAAAAACAAAAGAAAAGACCACAATTCTGAAATAGGCTCACTTAATAGGAGGCTCTCTTAAAGCATTGGGTCTCACGGACGTGTGTACATGTGCACACCCATACATACAAGCATTCGTGTATCCAACATTCACACACATACTGTGCGTGTGCATAACGCGCGCCGCAAAGAGAGAGAGAGAGAGCGCGACTACAGTCAACAACAACCACTGCACACACACACACGCAGATGCGCATGCGCGAGACTCTCTTTTGGGCACACGGATACAAGGCGCCGCGCAGTCAGCAGCAGTCAGGCACACGTATCGAATATGCCTTTTGTTCACATCTTGACTCTGTTTGTTTTGTGAGAGTGAGAGTCGCTGCTTGGACTCCACCGTTTCTGCTGCTGCCTCTGCTGCTGTTGGCTCTGCTGACTGTCGCCGTTTTCGCAGCCGCTGCCAGTGTAGATTTGTGCTTCGCTCTGTACGGTCGAAGTCGTGCGGGCGTCAAAGCAGCGACAACACTAAAAAAGACCTGAGTTTTGTATCCCAAAAGTAGCCACTACAGCTATAGCAACAACCAGCGAAACCAGCGAGAACTTTGACTCAAGTGAAGTGTTGTTTGACGACAAAAAAGAAAAAAATATGTTTGGCACTATGGAATCGCCAACAAAATAAAAATGAAAATAAAAATGCTCAAGAAAATAATACGAGTATTTGCTGAATTTTATTAACTGTTGCGAGCGGCGAGTTTTTAATTGTTTGTTTTGATCGTAAAATCAAATTTTATGACCAGCAACATAAAAAAAAACCAACAACAAAAATAATAATAATAAAAAACAAGCACAGCAACAATAACAACCACAACAACAACTCAGATTCGCTCTCTCACACACTGAATAAAAATAATATTCATTCGCGCCATTTGAACCGGCATCAAAAAAGAAAAAAAAACTTCTTTTAACAACAACAAATTCGAAAGTCAACAAACAAAACGCATCAAATAAAAAACTAAGTAAAATATTTGCAATACAAGTGACTTAAAAGTGATTACAAAACTTGAACAGATGACTGCAAAAAATAGTACACATAATAAGAAGAAATTCAAATTGAAAGTTTGATTAATAATTAAAAAATGGAAAATTGACCAACTGGGAAAAGGCCAATTTGAAAACATTTGTGCGAGTCTTAAGCACCGTAAACACCCTGTGCTCTGTGCTATCTCTTCGACTGGCTTTCGATCAAGAACGCTTACCGCCCGCGCCCTCGCTCTCGCCCTCGCCCTGGCCCCCCATCAACAACTCAGCAACTGTTGTGGGTGGTATTTAGTTAGTGCTCTCTTCGCCCGTCCAGCCTTGCTCTTCATGAATTCTGACTCTCGCTCTCTCTCTCTCGCTCGCTCGCTCACCCTCGCAAGCAGCGCACTCCGTCATCATTGACCTGTGCGTGTGTGCGTGCCTGTGTGCGTGTGTGCCTGTGCGTGTGTGCCAGTGCGTGCGTGTGTGTGCGTGAGTTAAACGTCGACTTCTTTTGGGTCGTAAAACTGCAAATAAGAATCAAACCAAAAAGCGGCAATTGCAAAAAACTACTTGTATTAAACTATTATTTAAACTAAAAATATATAGCGAAATACAAAAAAAAGTTGGCCTGCTATAAAGAGAAATAACACAAAAAAAAGACCGCCTGAAAAGTAAGCCAAAAACCGGCAATTAAAACTAAAAATAAAAAAAAAACAAATAAATTGCATTGGACTTGCTTAAACTGAAAATTAAAAAAAAAAACAACAAAACATTAACCGGCTTAAAGTGATGCCAAAAAGTGGCACTTCGAAAAAAAATTGTTTTTGATAATCTGAAAATATAAAGAGAAATATTAACAAAGAAAAAACATAAGCAAAAAACTGCAATTGGAAAAAGAAATTGGCATATTTGTAACTGAAAATATAAAGAGAAATATACAAAAAAAAAGACTAAGCCGAAATCGAAACCGGGTCGGTGTTTGGGGGCCGCGTCCCGTTCGGTCTGTGTTGGTTTTTGGTGTGTGTTTGCGGTGCCTTTCATTTTCCGCTGAGATTGACTGAGACGCACTCAAGATAACCGTAAATATTCCACCCCTTCCCCAAACCCCAACCATCCCGCTGGCGTGCGCTCTCTACGACCCCCACGATGTCTCGGCAGTCGGGTCGCACGCCGCTGCCGGGGCTTGGTGGGGGCCACATCACACACACCCACATCCCCCACATCCGCCACATCCATCGCACCCACACCCCACCTCAGCCAGCGCCTCGGCGGTCGCGCTGCAGCACCACCAACTGCAACACCAACAACAGCAGCAACAGCAGCAGCAGCAGCAGCAGCAACAACAGCAGCAGCAACAGCAACAACAGCAGCAACAGCAGCAGCAGCAGCAACACCAACAATTGCAACAGTCCGCGCAACATTTGCAGCAATTGCATCACCATCCGCACCATCACCACCACCTGCCTCAGACCCAGCCGTTGCACCACCATCTGCAGCAGCACACAGTCGTCTCCTCCGCCTCGGTTGCACTCTCCACGCCATCCGCCGTACTCCAGCAGCAACAGCAACAGCAGCAGCAGCAGCAACAGACGACGCCCACAACACATTCCACGCCCACACATGCGGCGATGTATGAGGAGCCGGGGCCCGTGCAACAGCAACAGCCGCCTCTCCAGCATCTGCCCCCGCCACAGCAGCAACAACAGCAGCAGCAGCAACAACTTGCAACAACCCCGGTTAGCGGCGCCCTTAGTCCCGCCCAAACTCCTACGGGTCAAGCCGCACAGCAGCAACCCCAACACCTCACATCACCTCATCATCAGCAGCAGCAACAACAACAACAGCAGCAGCAGCAGCAGCAGACACCGAGTAGTGCACCAAGTGGTGGCGCCACGTCTGCTCTGCAACAAAACTCGGTTGTGGCAGCCGGTCAAAGCCAAATTGTTGCACCAACAACGGCGAGTGTTTCTCCCTCCAGTGTCAGTTCTCAGCAAGCAGGTAATTGGAGCACCCTTCCTCCCCTACCACTAACTACGATGAAGAGTCCTCTCTTCAAGACTCAGTCTGATTGTCAGCTTAATCCATATAACCTAAGCTGAGTCATTATAATATGTTCAAATGCGATGATGTCCTGTAAATGTATGTAAAATGTGCAAATTGAGACTCGACTATAGTTTTATGGTTTACGGTTTGGTTATCGATCTTGAAATTAAACCAACTTAACTGAAGTAGACCTGAATTTTAGAAATTCCCCATACTTTTGGCGCCAAGCCTAACTTAGCTTATTATCCAGAAGGTGTATTTCTAGCAATCAGAGTTTATGCTTATATTAATTTTAATGCACATTTTTCTTATGTTTAGAAAAATATGAATAATTTTCAGAATGTTTTTCTATTTTTCCTTTGGTATGGAAATATTTCACATATTCAAACATTTTAAATAGTTTATCAATATATATATATACATATATATAACTAAAATTGAAAAACTTAAAATTCTATTGGGATACTTCACAAATGCATTTCTTAATAATTAAAAATATCCCTAAAAGATAATAAAAAAGAAAAACATAGTTTTGGGATTGTCGACTTAAGGAAAGCCTTTCTAAGTTTTGGAAATGTTTTTTCCCGTATTTAAAGATTATTTCTAAAAAGCAGAAAAACGTTCCAGTTTTCTGACTACTTTTCATTTTAAGGCTACTTTTTTTTTAATTCAGGCCTTTATTTTGCCTGAGTAGAAATATTTTGCAGTAATTATATAATGAGGATTGCTTGATTCAATCAACGCGCATTTCTTCTGTTTATTACTCGCAAAGCAGTCGATACTAAGTTAGGATTGACTAGTTTATGACAGTAGTCAATGAGCTAATTTCCCTTAACCCTTAAGTACAAATCTGGCTTGTTTTGATAACAATTCAGACTAGTTCACCTTTAACATCTACATCCTCAGATTGAATATATGAGTCCAGGTTGATGATGATGGTTTCTGTATTTACAAAGACCTCTTTATTTTCATCGGCTCAGCTTATATTATATATTTATATTTCCATTCCCGATCTAAAAACCTTTCCAATATTCGAATCCAACATCAATTATAAAATAATTCAGGAGACAGTTTTGATTTCTTAACGAAATAGTAATTGACTGATTTTTGTTTGAGATCTGTTTTGGGTGATAAAAATCACCTTGTGGTTTAAGCATGTTAATAAATTTATTTGATTTTTAAGTGTTGGATTAAGTTTCATAATAAACTGCAGTCATTAAATACTAAAATACCGGCTTTGCTCAGGGCATCCACTTTTGGGATTGCTAAAAACAGTAGCGCTTTCAAAATAATTGTCTGTTTGCTCGAAATGGTAAAACAAGTTCTCATTTAATGTTCATATTGATATTTGCAAATAAGTTTCAAGTTAATCATATTAAAATCTTCTAAATTCGTTCATCAGTAAATTTTTCAATAAGCTTTTGAAATCAGTCAGAGGCATTCCAAACAAAGTTATTTGTTTTGTTATTTTAATAAAACACTTCTCAGTTAAATTATCAGAAAGATTATTGAAAATAAGTCACTAATTGAATTCAAATAGAAACGCCTAATGCAATAGTTTTCCAACATACTTGTCTGCCGAATTTTCCGATTTACTTATAAGGGGAACCTTCAATTTACATATATTTTTTATATTTTTGGGGTATACTTGGTTTTGATAGAAAGTACAAATATATGATTAAATCCCAATATCCACATATTATTACGTTATTTATTCTCAATTTCTCTTTTAATTGTATTCAACAATTACCAGATAGTTTTTAATTAATAGAAATTAATTTACTATTTTTGTTATACTATTTAAGTCCCTTAAAGTTATAAATGCTTTTTGGGGTGCATTTCTTAGTATCCGAGTTCTTTTTATTATTTGAGCGAGTCTATACATTATCATTTTCCCATTCTGAAGCACATCTCAAAGAATAAATGAGTTCGATACACCAAATTGGTTTTGAATATTTGCATACAGACTTCGTTGAAGTCTCCAAATTTTTTCAAATTATGAAATTTAATTGTAATAGGCTTGCTTAAGGGCGATCATCATTTTCTTTTATTTGTATAATTCTATAATTATATATATATATTATATATAATTATATATTATTATTTATATATATATTATTATTATTTATTTTTCTGAGAGAAAAATAAGCAATTGCTTATAATATAATATGCTGCCAGAAGCGCTTACATTTCATCGTATTAGTTTGTGTATGTAGACGTGTTCTAGGTAATATAAGTAGAAATGTGAGTAGGGGCATTTCAGAGATATTTACAGGGTATATTCGGGTCGTGCACTCTGAACCAGATTATTGTTTCTAATTATAATAACCACTGTGTACAAATATTAACTAAACCTATCAACATTTATTGTTGTTAAATAATTATTATTGTTGATTTCGAACTCTGACTGATTGAATATGTTGAGCTGTGATTCAATACAGTCTGTTCCAAGACAACAATCAGTTCCAAGACAACAATCAGTTCCAAGACAACAGTCTGTTCCAAGACAACAGTCTGTTCTCAAAAAAATTAATTGTATTTTCACAGTAAATTGTTGGGCGCATAATTAGGAACGAGAATGTTCGTCAAGTTGATTTGTTTGACAGGCAATCGATAACGAGAATGTCTCTTCTCTCTTTTACAGACATGTCCATCTCACTAGCGCCAATACATATACCCGCGATCAGGCCCGGCTTCGAGGCGGACGCAACGACGCCAGTTAAGCGGCACGGGCATCCGTGGCCCTATGAGAACGAGTTCAACCAGTACCATGCCACGCCATATTATATCGACAGGGATCGCAAGCCGATGTTCTACGGTTACCCAGAGACCCAGTTTCAGGTGAGTGCAAAACAACAACAACAACAGGCGCTGATACTCCGGCTCGAATTGTGCGCCAGACAGCAGCTGTCTAGTAAACAACTCAATGTCAACTTTACGCTTTACGCATTTGCCTTCTTCTCGTCCCCCTCTCGCATGTTGCACGTACGACAACAAGCAGCCTCCATATTGGCCCAACTACCGTGATCAACCGAATGCCGCTGCAGCGGCGGTCTACATGAGCGCCACCGATGAGCGCCATGCATCTGTCAGCGCGGCGGCAGCGGCGCGACAGTCCGTCGAGGGCACCTCGCAGTCCAGCTACGAGACTCCCACCTACTCCTCCCCAGGTGGGCTGCGCACCTTCCCCGAGGCCTACTCGAGCACAGGTGAGTCCACACACACACACACACACACACATACTCATACACACATACACAGAGAAAAACAACTGGCATTCATTTTTAGAAATTCGCCAAGGGTAACTCAACTTATTATTCAGAACGTTTATTTCAAAATATAAAATGTGCTTTTATATTTTAATATAACGTTTTGGTTTCTTATATTATTATTAACAATTATTACTTTAAGATCTCACAAACATTAGTTTATAAATTCATTAATTTTCAATCTTCAATATTTCGAAAGGGGGTTTTCTTAACTAAAAATCTGGGTTAGCATTTCTAATTTTTTGAAATATTTTCTATTGTCTAACATATTTCTGATCAATAGGAAAAAAGTCTGTAATATTTACAATAATTTTTCTAATATTTATTATATCTTAAACAAGTAAAACATTTTAGTTTTATTGGTGATTTTTTGCGAGTGTATTTGTGTTATCGCTTTTCGCATTGCTGTTTGCTGTTTGCCTCTGCTGCCTGTTGGCGAGTGTGGGGCAAACTGCAAATTGCGACACTGTCAAGTTTGTCATTTAATTAGCGTATTGCAAAATGCCTCATAAATGAATATCGTCAACACTCAACCGGGTTCGTGCTCCTGTCGGTGGGTGTGCCAATACATATTAAAACAAGTGCCACCTCCCCAACCCGACTGCCTGCCCCCATTTCGTGTTTAAGCCACTTTGAACTGAGTGTTTAAGCACTAATTATAAAGGACTCGCTAAATTCATTTTTGTTTTTTGCTAATGCCAATTTATTTTTAACTTTTTACTTCATCGATCCTTATTCTATATATTATATAACCTCTGCTAGGCTGTAATGAGCTCACTCGAATTTAATTATGTCTAAGACCTGTTAGAAGAAATTTATATTTGTGTAATGAAAATTATGCAACAAATCATCACGTGTTTTTCATTTAACATAAGAACAAATATTTATTTGTTGAAAATATTTTTTAAATTAATTTCCTGACAGCCACCATAGTTTAGTACGTTTCTTAGCTGAATCTAGCCGAATCTCTGTCCGATATTTGTTGATCGATTCGCTTAATTCAATTTAAGCTAATAATAATAATTGTGCGTTTTTTGTCAATCCGCATCAGAGACGAGAAATAGAACAACAACTCTAAGCTTTGGAATATAAATTGCCGTATACCCTGTGAAGATCAAGTTTACTTCGTTTGATCGATACCTGCCCCCGTTTCGAGAATATCAATTCATATTGAATTTCAATATCAATAAAAGCTACAACTTTAAAAGCAGACGATTCCAATTAATATTTAAATACAATGAAATATTATTTGAGTGACTTGACATTGCAGCAAGATCCAAAGTTATAGTTGAAAAGAATTTTTCATGTTGATTTCATTACTATCAGAAGGCTTAAAAATGGCATTAAAACTATAATATATTTTTAACAGGGTATCTTGTAGTCGAGCTCACTCGACTTGCTCGTTTTACTTTTCACTTTGAATTGCCAAATTCATTATTATTTCTGTAGAATTTAAAATATAAAATAAATAAATTTAATAATAAATAATAATTGATGTGAGTAAAATAATGAGAAATATGTGCGAATATTATTTTGATCGTCCCCAGGCGCATCCGGTGGCCTTTCAGTGGGTGCAGTGGGTCCATGCACACCGACAAATGCGATGCACGAATGGACCGGACAGGTGTCGGTGCGAAAAAAACGCAAGCCGTACTCCAAGTTCCAAACACTGGAGCTGGAAAAGGAATTTCTCTTCAATGCGTACGTGTCCAAGCAGAAGCGCTGGGAGCTGGCACGCAATCTGCAGTTGACGGAGCGTCAGGTGTGTTAAATAAATAAAGAAAAGTTAATGAACATGTTATTTATATCGTTGCATTTGCATGGGTGTGTTTAGGTGAAGATTTGGTTTCAAAATCGACGCATGAAGAACAAGAAGAACTCGCAGCGGCAGGCCACCCAGCAGAATAACAACAACAACTCCAGCAGCAACCACAACCATGCGCAGGCGGCACAGCAGCACCACAACAACCATCACCTGAACTTGGGTCTGAGCATGGGCCACCATGCCACCAAGATGCACCAGTGACCTTTGGACAACAGCAGCGCCGGCGCCATGGGCTTTGCCACCTACTAGCAGTTAGCCAATCCCAATCACAACAATTCCCAACCGAATCCGAATCCGAATCCGATTCCGAGTCCGAACTCGATTTCAAATCCAATTAAGAACGAATTGATATCGATCGACTTTCCCTGCTAGTTGAAGGCAGCTTGAATTTTCACCGTTCTGTAAATATATGTTCGGAAGTGAGGAAAGCTGTGCAGGAGGAGCTACGAGAGCGGATTGAGGACGAGGTGGTGTGAGGCAATCCCAGCGTTGGCGTCGCTGTTTTCAAAGCTTAAATTGTTTGGCATAGAATTGCCAAGTAGAGTTGAGAATCTACGTTTAATGAAATGTAGCTAACTAATAAGTCAGTTCTTACGATATCTAAAAACAAGCTAAACAAATGTTAATCACCCAGTCTATTGATGCTTGGTGCAGTAGTTGAATACTAGAGAGACATAGCTGCAAAAAGATAATTAAATCAGAATTCAGAAATCAGAAATCAGAAATCAGAAATAGAAGGAAGCACATTCAGTAGTTGTACTAAATATGAACACACATATATATATATATATATATATATATATATATAGATATATATATGCATATATATATGTGTGCATGTATGTATTTGTCTCATAAATTAACGCGCATTACTTATTAATTTTAAACTATAACTATAATATGCATACAC
The DNA here is from genome assembly GCF_018153295.1 of Drosophila grimshawi. Classification (NCBI taxonomy): domain Eukaryota; kingdom Metazoa; phylum Arthropoda; class Insecta; order Diptera; family Drosophilidae; genus Drosophila; species Drosophila grimshawi. The sequence goes on from NW_025063098.1 coordinate 182,596, forward strand.
AAAATACTATCCGTATTAATTATGAATACAAAAAACAAGAATTCAAGTAGTAGATTCTAAATGTAAGTGCAGCTAAATTGCAAGTGACGAGCACATTGTAGGCCAAGTGAATGTTCTTAAAACAAATTGAACAAATTGAATAACAATTTTCAACCACAAATACAAATAATATACACACAAATACACACACACACACTCACTCACTCACACACACACCCCGTAAGCAGTTAGACAGCGGCGCACTTTTAGAATAAATTTTTGTCATTTTATTGTTCGTTGTGTCGTGTTCTTAGATACATTTTAAGTTCCTGTATATAAACTAAGACATAAAACCAGAAAGAGGGCAAATTTTGAAAACACTTTGGGTTTTGTGCCCAAGAAAATAAACATTTACTTAGTGCATACTAAAAATTGAAAGTAAAGTAAAAGTAAAACTGAAAATAAAAATAAAAATCAGCAAACATATGAAAGTAACAATTCAAAAAATCAAAAAAACAAAAGCAAATGCAAAATGCAAAAGTTGAATTCATTCTATTTATAGTAAATCGTGTAAATCGTAAGATTATTGATGTGTGTGCATATTCACTCCATAGTTAAAAGCGTTTTTGATCCAAACAAAACAAAACAAAACAAAAACAAAACAGAGCACGTTAAGCTAAAGATAAAACTATAACTAATACAACAACAAAAAAGAAAAACTAAAAAAAAGTAAATACATTTTAATAATACGTGTAAGGAATACAAACAAGTACATTGAAAGCAGTTGAGAAACAATTAATTTTCAATACATACCTTAACGCTACTTACATTACTTATATATAGTACATACATAAAATAACGTACATATGTATATGTATATATATGTAAACAGATATATATATATATATATATATTTTATGTGTATCGACTCAGCTTAATCCTGATATTACATCTAAGTTCAGTTATGTTGTGTAATTATCGAATTTTTGTTAATGTTTTGCTTCATACATTATATTATATATTGTACCATATGCATAAATATATGTATAAATATCGTATGCCCGATACATACACATATATACTTATAAATGAAATTATTTCGCCAACCGCTTTATCCTAGTTCTTGTATTATTATTATTTCAGACCTTTTTCATAAGTTGTAGTCTAAAGTCGGTTATGTTTATGCTTATGTTCGATTATAGTTTGTTTAGTAAATTTTTACATAGCATTAGCAATTCTCTTTTTTAAAAAGTTAATTATTGTGAATAAAACATAAAATTGCAAAAAAATAAAATGCAAAAATATACACAATTCAAACAAAAAAACATAAAAACACCAATGAGTATGCAACTTTTGGTACTCATTTAGTCAATCGAATCGGCCGATAAATAGGCACTTTCATTCCGGCCTACATTCAAATCATCCTTTTCTAAAACTATATGTTTCATATTTGTTTTATTTGATCTTGCTTTAGTTTTGTTCACTCGTTAGATTCGGTTTTGTTTGGTAAGTACCGTCGGCCACTTTTAAGGGTCCAGCGCTGAGATTATCTCTAAGCACGTGCAGAGCTCAATGCGTTTCAAGGACGACCTCTCAGCATCGAATTTATTCATAAGCATCCATAGAAGTTACTCGTACCAAGTATAAATACATAGATACTTAGTATTTGGCTGCACATGAACAGACACTAAAATATATATTTTGCAACGAAGCCTGTCGAAATCAAAAATAGTGATTAACTATTCCATTTGATGTTCTCAATCGAAACAACAACTCACATTACAACATCGAATTTATTGAGTTCATTAGAGATCAATATTTTTGTTATGTTTCCATGTGTTATCTCTGAGTTATCCTAAAAGTATTATTTTGCTTGTGGTAATGTAATACAGCGCTTAAGCAAAGTACATTTAAATTCAAACAGTCTTGTTTTCGAATATGTCATAAGGTTAAATAAATTATTATGTAACTGTGATGTTTTTGAAGTTTCATTCACAGACCTAAGGCAAACTAACGGTACATTGGGTAATCATATTCGATATTTATTCGATCTTATTAAATATATTTGTTACGTTTGACTGATTGACTGATTGATTTGTTTGATTGGCCAATATGGTCAATATACAACGAAGTACTTATATGCATACTCGATTCAACAAAGAGTAAATTCAATATGTGTTACACAATATCTCGATATGGACGGTAAAATATATATAAATGGGAATCGCGTCTATCTGATCAAATCATATAATTTCTTTAGAATACAACAACTTTTATGTGACTATTTTTGTTTGTTTATACATAAATATTTATTAATTAAAAGAATTCGTTTCTTAAAACTTTTGAGGGATCAAAAATTGCTTGAAACGAGTTCTAAGTAAGTAGAGCTTAGAAGAGCAGCTAATTTAAAAATGGCGACCATTCTCAATAAATAGAAATAATCGACCTAATGTTTCTATGAGAGGTATATGATATAGTATTCCGATATTAATTATTTTTTGTTCAAGTGTGAGGGAAGAAAGCTTGGCCTGAATATCTTTAGAAACAAAAGAATTTTTTAAACGAGAATCCATTTTACAAACGATCATTCTTATGACAGATATTTGATTTATTAGTCCGACCCGCCTCTAAAATGTACTGCTTGATGCTATTGATGCTGATCTATAATATATTTACTTTAAGAATCGGGCGAGTCTCCTTCAATGCGTTCCACACTTCATTACACAAGTATAATACCCTGTTGAAAGGTAGACAAATTGTTAAACTTAATATTCTCCTAGGTTTGGTTTAGTTGTGACATAGTTCGTACTTGATGTGAGTACGGAATAAATGCTTTCTTTTCCCCTAATGAGTGTGTGGTACTTTTATTCAAAATGTTGGCTAAAAAGGCTATGCAGGTAAATATTAGAACTATTAGAGTTCATTTGGGATTATGTAAGTTTGCTCAGCAAATCGGTTATTACATGAAAATAAAGCTCATCTCGTCTTCTTTATGGGGCAAAGAAAGAGACATGTTTCATATATATATCCTATAGCTATTTTTAATGTATACTGAACAAATTGTTCAGAAATCAGCTTAATTTTTAATGTAAGAAATAAAAAAATCGTATTCAACAACAAAATGATATTGACTGGAAAATGGCCTTTCATTATTAAAGATTCGTTGATTTTAGCTAAGACGGACCTTCAGATAACTGCTCTTAGGTGAAAAGCCGAATATTTTTGCAGTGAGGATGTGCGAATGTCTCAGATATAGATTGATGGATAGATATGAAGTGCATATTGTGTATAATATTGATCTAATTTCAGGTTGTAATAACAGTGTCAGTCTACAAAATAAAAACTATTTAAAAGCCAAACTTTTGTGGCAGGTGTTTTGTCAGTGCTTTGACACAAATCAGCACATAGTTATTATATTATATAGTCTCATTAAATTTCTTTAGTGTGTTAAATACACAACAGCAAACCAATTCCATCTCGCATTGTATTCAATCTCCATAGATAGGTATACTAATATAATTGTGTATTTGTGTTTTCTCATGATGTATACATACAGACGTAAAGGTAACTAATGTTTGGCAAAGATGACATTTATTTATTTCTTTATCTACGAAATTATGACTTAGCTAAAAAAGTGTCAGATATAATGTCTTTTTAACTAGTATTAACCTGTCATTTGACTCTAACTATGGCATTAAAACATGTGAATATATAAAATGACAAGGTCAAACCTAAAAAAATACTTGTTTTGGATATCCAAAATAAAGAATATTCTTGAATTTCTTAATTAATTGTGCCTCTTTTGTTAAAAAAAAATAATAATAAAAAAAAACTGAAGCCGTGGAAATATTGGCTGAGACATTTTGTGAACAATAGACGGCAAAATTCGAACCTTCGCAAGATGTTAGCAGCAGTCTACCTTCCAAAATTAACTATCCTAGCTTTACAATTGTGCGGAACTTGTAGTTAATATTCAGGTATATTGACCAGTTATTGATTCCACAGGAGGTACACAAATCTTAACATTTTGTCTTACGTAGACACAAATATGGCCAAACATACGGATACATCTCTTTTCCCCAAAACTTGATCAGTGTTTGCTTGTTAGATACAGTTGCATAAACTTATTTAACCCTTGCCACCCAATGCGTACAGGGTAACAATAAATTTTGGTAGGAAACTAGTTGAAAACATTCTTCTTTAAACATTCTTAAATAGACAATGCGACAATTATATTATTTCTTACTAAATGTAAGCAAAAAAAAAAAAACAGATATCTTATCATTTGTTTGATTGACCAATATTGTCAATATACAGCGAAGTACTTATATGCATACTCGATCCAACAAAGAGTAAATTCAATATGTGTTACACAATATATAAACTTATTTAACCCTTGACACTCAGTTTTAACAGGGTAAAAATACATTTTGGAAGGAAACTAGTTGAAAACATTCTATAGCGTACTATGAAATTAAATAGACATTGCGACAATTATATTATTTCTTATTAAATATAAACAAAAAAGAACAGATATCTTAGGACTACAATTTGGTACTCTTATAAATCGGAGTTCACCTGCTCATATCTAAATATTGTTATTTATTTAAACACGAAATAACGAAATATTAATTTAAACAATTTTATTTATTTGATTGCTGCTTCACGAAGGAACACTCCTCCAATTGTGGAGTTTAATTGTTTCAGAAAGTGTGACATATATGTTATACATATTCCATCCCATAACTCTTATACTGATTCCTCATATGTGATATATTAATCCGATATTGATGTTTTTTCTTTCAAAATAATACCACTACATTTTATGAATTTGGAAAACGTAAAAAAATTTATCATATGTGATCGAATTTATTGACAGCTATTTGTTATAATAGATTAATCTGGTCATATGTATATATGATATACTCCATCACATATACCTAGATATCTTTAATACTGAGAGAGCTCTGCTCACTTACACACATTAACATTGGACAAACGGATATGGCTATATTGTCTCGGATAGAAGGAGAATTATAATGTCTCAAGACAGTAAAAACTAATTTCTAATAAAGAAGTTCGATATTGATAATTCTGTTGCTCAAATTTTAGATGCACGCATTAACTATCTTCTAGCCCATAGAATGTATTTGTTCCAGATTTACAGAGTCGAACTACCCATGTGGAAACTGTAAGAACTGGAGTATGTGGAATTGAAACAAAAGATACAATTCTAAAGATGGAGTTGGAATTCGGTAGAAAATCAACTGAATAACACGTGAAAACCAATGTGAATACATAGTTTTGCAAAGTATATTATGAAGGGCATATGCAGAGGGGAAGAGGGTGTCAGCAGCCCTCTCTACATCAAAACAACATTACAAAACCCTACTTTACAAGACTCTACATTAAAATGTATATTTAGATTGGAATGTATGGAAAATTACAAATCGGACACCTTTAACGAAAAGCTCAATATAAAGAAATTTATAAAATGTGTAAAATGTATTACTTTTAATTTATAGTTAATATGTTTCAATGAGCAGAAATTACGAGCCGGGCCACAAACAGATTAAATTCCTGTTCGAGCCTAAACAAATTGTATAACATATAATTTAGGCAACGAGTTTGATATATATATATATATATATATATATATATATACATATTTAATTATTATATATTTGCGATTATTAAAAGTTTAAAAGTATAGTAGGGCATGTGTAGTTTTCCCTGTAGTTATTGTGGTCCCACCAACTTGCCCAAAATGAATTTAATTTTAAAATGTCAATCTGCGATAAGATGTGTTTGCACCGTCAGCATGTAAGTTGACTTAATGATCAATGTTTATTTAAATGTTGGGCAGCTTAAGGGTTGCAAACTGATTTTTGGATACATAGCCTTGTGTATGTAGCCGAACTTAGTTATATGGATGCAATTTACAGTCTGATTGTCCCTTCTTCGCTGAACTTATCCGAAATATTCGTGTGAGCATCGAGCTGGGGCGGGAAAACAAGAGCAGAAGAGAAATGCCATAAAATGCACCCTGCTATATAAACATTGGCATTTCCCCTCAGTGAAGGTTCAAAGATTGCCCAAAAAAGTGTTTCTGTTTCGGTTCTGAGCGACTTAATGCGTTTTTTATGTTATATACAAGTAAAATGCTTTCACCCGAAGTTCCGTTCGTTGCTTCCATTGGGTTGGGCTTTGTGGGCTGTTGTGTTCCCAAGTCCAATGAAATTTACAACCACCACCATTGCTGAAAATTTATCGATGAACCTTAGCGATGAGAATATTTTAAAGGTCCTTGTCAGTAAATTTGCACACATGAGCTTTATGTTTTTGATATGCTTATTTCCCCGCAGAGAAGGCAATTTTATCACAGCATTTGCGAGAATTGAAGGTATTCCAGTTGATTCTAAAATTACATAGCTTCAATGTGATTCACACGAAAATAAAGTAGTTTAGTCTTCGAAAATCTAAATTAAAGCAAAATTCATTACAAATATTTAATAAACTGATATTTGAAAAGATTATTGAAATTAGTTCTCCTGATTGACTGATTGGATCAGTGACTGAACACCAGTTTAAGCAATATTATCATTATTATTAGGTCTATTGTTCCCCCTCTTGAACCTATAGCTCTTCCATCAACCCTTATTCCGGCACGAATGTGAGAATCTTTGTTGGGTTGAGGGTTTCTTTTTACTCCGAATTTAAAATATGTTTAAGTACAGCACATTTTGCTGGCTAAGGAGATACAATCTTCTAAGATGTGCTTTGAGGATTCGCTCTCATTAGCCCAAAATCGCGCAGAATTCGCTACCTAGTTTTGCTAGGTGACTTCTTCTCCAACCGGTGAGTATTCCCCATGACTATAATTTTTCTAAATTGTTTTTGATTATAGCCACCTAGAAGACATCTGACTTGTCTGAGACCTAGTTCCTCCACCCATCTAAGCACTGAAGTCAATGGAAAATGTTTGTAAATGCTTGTATTAAACTCTGTCGCTAAAAGTGTTATGTATGTGGAAAGCTACATTTTCGCCCGATGACTTTTATGCTAATTTAAAACATTTTAAAAAACATGTGCTTCCTAATTGCACTCCAAAATTTTGTTTAATTAGCTTGAAAATCTATACTTAAACATCTACATATGTGAAATGATATTGCATATTAGTTCAAACGGACCATAAAATTATTTTAAAGCGCCTTAAAATAAGAATTAACTTAGATTTGAGTCCCAAACACTGCTTTTATAGCTTTCTTGATTTTTTTATTAGCAGATTTATCTATAATAAATTTATATTCATAATAAGGGATAAATTTTTGTTGGTTAGTTGAATACAAAATCTTGCAAATATTATTTGTTTTGGATCTTCGAATAAAATTCAAAATTGATTTCAAGAGACAGACTTTAATTTTTTAAAATTGATCAACAAATAAGCTAAAATTAAAAAAATAAAAATAAATAAATAAATAAAAGTTATACTGAAATTTGTATTCAACTTTGAAGTGCATTTTTTAAAAACTAAACACCAGAGGGAAAATTAAAAATTTGATATCGTAAGGTAAGTTGCACAGTCTTCATCCTCAAAAAAAAAAAATACATATATATATATATATATATATATATATATATATATATATATATATATATGATCAGTGTCAATAGCTAAGTAGATATTGCCATGCCATGTTTATAACGAAGACCAGTTCTCAAGTTTTAAAATCTTAATTAAATTTGGGATATATCCATACTTTTGCAGGGCTGCAGACATCCCTATCACCTAGTCAGCCGTATCGAATCACTATATCATATGGATGCTATAGGAACAATCAGTCGAATGATGTATAAGCTGCATTTTTGTCCATAGCTCCAATATGGAATATCGATAATTATTTTTGAAATAAATACTTTAATGCAGACAAGAGCAGGTGTACTTAAGTCTGCATGGGTATGTAATCTTCTGCGTTCCCCACCCAGCCGTTTTTATATATTTTCGATAAGTTTTTCCATTATTTTTCCCCATTTTAAGATTCTCTGCATTCGTTCCAAATGTTAAGGGCGCTGTATGCATATTAATGCTTATGGAAAAGGAGTGTAAATCGAAATATGTTCCTGTTGGGTGCTTGTGTCCAAAATGCAGAGAATTATGTACCTAATTCAATACAATTCGCTGTGGTAATCGAAAGATAAGCGTGTTATACATAGATGCTGCTGGTGGCTGTTGCTGAACCCCAATTTCGAGACCAAGCCGCATTGAAAATTAGAATTGGTGGTGGAATCCTGACAGATTGCCTGCCACATTGGGGGTACAGAGCAGGATGCAGAAAGAATAACAATCAAGCGACTGCAATAATAACACGCAAATGGACTCTTGACGAGTGAGTTCGCCTAGATGATACCCTGTAACAAGGTCTTCATTCATCTAAACCACACAACTTTTAATGGAACACATTTTAAAACTGTAAAGCTGAGCATGCATTTTATTTATACATGTATATATCTAATACTTGGCGACAGCTTCAATGTGTTCTTTTCCTAAAATAAACTAAACAATCTGAACGACATTTATACAAAGTTAATCATTTTAATACTAAAAAAGTGGATTCAATTTCCATCGAAATTCTATTGAAATTGTAGAAAAAATTTATCAAATAAAATATTCTTTATTTCTGCATTTGCAAAGATATGCAAAAATATTAACTTTTCTCGATTTGTGAAAGAAAATAAAAACCAAAGAAATAGTATTTTCAAGTATTACTGCAGATTTCATATAGATAAAAAAAAGACCACAGAAAATGGAATATTACTCGAAGATTGGATCATTATTGACGAAGATATGAATTTAATGAATTTTCTCGATTTCTAAAGCAAACGAAAACTAAAGTTTAATATAAAAGCCGAGCCTGTAATTATAATTAATTTTGTCTGAATTTAGAAAATATTTTTTTATAACAATTTCTGTAAATATTTCTACTTTTAAGAAATGCATTTCTCAATAACAGAAAAAATGCGTCAAATGAAGATTTTATAATTTATTTTCTTATAGAAAAATTATTTCTAAAAACATGAAAAGCTTTATAATTGTTAGGGTTATTTTTTTGCTTAGTGTACGAGAAATCAGCGGATTCATACGGACAGATGGTCAGAGAGACAGACAGACATGGAAATACATGGCTGTTTGCCCTTTCTACCCAGACCAAATTGGGAACAGGGTATAAAAAGAACAAACGACAACCACTAAGATGCGAAACTGGAATTCAAAATTGACTCGTCGTTGATGCCGATGTCGTCAGCGTCAACATCAGCATCGAGTATACACACACACACACACACACACAGACAGACAGAAGCACACACACATGGCAAGTATATAGTCGACGCCGGGGCGGCGTGGACTTGTTTCGCACATAAAGATACAAATGTATCTACGGCAGACAGCACAAATGGCGTATATAAAATGATTCGACATGTGTTTGTATCAGTGTTAGAGTCTGTCGCTTCGTGACAGCGCTCCGGTGGTTGTTTTGTGTGTGCATAAGCGTGCGAGCGAGACAGCGACAGTCAGAGCGAAATAAAGAGAGAGAGAGCGAGAGAGAGAGAGAGAGGAGCTACTCGCGCGCGTTTTATTACCCATCGCTGTGCCTTAATGCTGCTGCTTGCTGCTGCTCCTCTGGCTTTTCATCTTTTCAATGGTGCACAGCCCTTGCTGGCTGGCTTGCTGGCCTGGCTGCTTGCAGCTCATGTTCATGTTCGGTTCTCCGTTCTCCGTTCTCAGTTCTCAGTCTCATTTTCATTTTCATTTCGTTTCGTTCTCCATCTCCGTCCATCTCCGTCCTTTTGCGTTCTCGTCGCAAGCGTAAGTGTTGCGGCTGCTGCTGCTGCTGCTGCTGCTTGTGGTGCTGCGGGCTTATGTCTTCTTTTTTCCCTCCTCTTCTTCTTCTTCTTTTTTGTCAGCGAGCGTCAAGCGACGCGACGCGATGCGACGCTGTCATCGTCATCATCCACATCCACATTCAAACACACAGAGGAACACATTCACTCTTGACTCGCAACCACCGCCAAGCGACACCTTTTCCCCAGCGCGCAACGCGTCTGTCCGTTCGTTCGTCTGTCTCTCCGTCTCCCTGTCCGTCTGTCTGTCCGTCTGTCTATCTGTATCTGATTGCTGTGTGGTTGTTGCTCTGGCTCTGGTTGTGGCTCTGGCTCTGGCTGTGGCACTGGCTCTACTCTGTCTTGTTACTGTTAATGCCGAGTCTGCCTTGCCGTATTCTCACACTCACACTCACACTAACACTCACTCGCACACTCACTCGCACACTCACTGGCACACTCACACTCGCACTCACATTTGACGCGTTTCTGTTGCTTTTCGCTTCGTTCTTGCGCTCGACGCCACTTCGTGCGCCGACCGCGCTGTCACGGCTTCAGAGCCTCGGCCTCGGTCTCGGCCTCGGCCTCGGCAACCACTGACTGACTCTTGTGTCAAACTGAACAGCAAATATTATTTTTTGGACACTTTGCTATCAGGTCGACGCCGCGTCAACCAGAGACGTCCTGTGCTCCATTCACCATTCACCATTCACCAACCACAGCTATTGATATCGACACCGCCAACCGTGCCAGAGCCCATCGAGCTCTCGACTTGTCCAATTGTTCCCCATTCAAGTGTCGCATTCGAAGTCGGACAGCTGCCGGGGTCTCCATTTTCGCCGAAGTGTGAACTATTGAAATCCGCAAACAAAAGTGAAGTTCAACAAAATCTGTAAATCAACTCGAGCCGGTTCGTGTGTTGCCAAAAATTAACCGAAATTAATTATAATATTGACATACAACATGAAGAACGAGGGGGCTGCTCCTCCCAAGCAACACAAGCGCCTTTCGACCAACTGTGAATAATACTCGTATGGATTACAATCTCGCGTGTGATGGGCAAGGCAAAAACAACAAAAAAAAAGAAAAAAAAAAGCTAACGTTAACAACACTTCAGGGCCGGTTCTGTGCTTTGTGCTTCGTACTTGTGTATTTTCTGCTTTGAGGTTTGGTCTGCGGTCGCTGCTCTTTGGGCGGAGGACCGGGAACCCATCCATCCATGCTTCTCTCGTCTCGACTTGTCGACTTGCCGACTTTCGTGTCGGTCCAATGGGCCCGTCCAGCTCCTCGCGTTCGCCGGGTTTTCTCAGATTCGCTGGGCGTGGATTCAATTAAAATGATTTGTTGCCGCCGTTCCTGACATTTTGGACATAAATAGTGGACCTGATTCATGGTACAATGTTTTCGTGTAAACAAAACCAATGCAAAACTTTGGCAGCACTACTGGACTGATGCCCCCCTTCGGGTGAGTTTTTACTTATGCATATAAAAATGGCATCTCCATTGAATGGCACCGTCGGCATATCCTTGATACTTTTACAACTTACATTGATATCTTTGAATTTAAATTAAGTCCAAAATTATAGCCGGAAAGTATCTCACAAAATATACTTATTTTTTGTTACGCCTATTTTTGTATACGTTTGGATGTTGTTCACGGATTGTGCAACACTTAGGGGAGGCATCTTCAACCCCGTACGTCACAAGTAAATACAAATGTATAAGTATATATATGCAACATATATATATACCGATAAAGACGTTGGAAATATCACCATTTATTACATATATTTAGTTAAATATATATTATTTATATTTACATTTATCGTTCCGAATGTGGGTTATTCTATACTTTAAAAACATGCTTTTTATATTTGATAACATTATTATAAAACTCTGGCTTAAAACACTTTTAAAATCTCTATATAATTGTTTAGGAATTTTAAAAAATAATCTCGAACAAAAATGATAAAGTTTTAATAAGATCAATTTCTCTCTTTGAATTGAATTTTACTAGATCCAAGAGATGTCAGTAATAAATTGAAAGTAAGGTGGAAAAATATTTTGGAATTATTTGTAAAAACTTTTATTTCATTAACAAGAATTATATATATTTAATTGTATATTCTACAGTACAATATAAGTTTCAAAAAAAGATGTTCACTATTCGAAATTTAAATACATAAGCACACTTAGAAAAAAACAGTACTCGAAATTAGATTCGAATCACTAACCAAGCCTAGAATCAAATGTTTTTCAATTATACTGCAGATTCAAAAACGGAATCGAAATTTATTTAGGTGTATGTATGTAAATGTGTCTGTGATTAATATTGGTATACGGGAACTTATATTCCAAATTTAAGGACTAAAGCTGTAGCTCAATCGAACAAGCAGACGGAGTCAGCGCGACTCAGCTTTTGATGCCGATATATATATATTATATCTATGGAGTCATAGACAAGACACAATATTACGCACTTTTATCTATGGGATCTGAAAATAGGACAGGTCTTTTAGGCACTCCGATGATAACATACCATTGCAGAACTCAGTACACCTGCTGAAACCTCAAATTCTTTATCAATTTCAAAAACCGACCGAGTTATTTGATATATGTATGTGTTATATGTACCGTAATAATCAAGTTACCAATACTCAACCAAATACCTTAAGAAAATTTGGGAAAATTTCGGCGTTTTTATATAGTCGAATTACCAGAATCGTAATCGGAACACAAATTAATGTCGGTTTAGCCGCCGGATTCTTATCCATTTTTAATTGATTCAGGATATAACCAGGAAAACAGGTATTTTAGGCACACTAAAGCTAACATTCATTTGTAAAGAAATATCCTAAAAAATAAACAATTTGCACTTCACTTCTTGTCAAACAGAGTAAAGTGCCGATGCAGAAAAACTTATTACGACCAGAGTAGAAAAGGAGTAATATTAAATTTTATATGATTCCTTTCAATAGATTCCAAAAGGGAAATCTTCAAATGATTATCGCAAAGAATTCTTAGTTCTAATTTGTTTATCAACAATATTTGACAAACTAAGCAAACTTCAATGTTATCTTAACTGAGAAATTGCATGCTTTCCTGATAAGTGGCAAGAAAAAGGGTTCGCATCCTCATAAAATGAAATGCATTTTGGACAACTTTCGACAACAAACACATATATATAAATTGCTGGCAGTACCAGACAGGTAGAAGACGGATAAAAGGGTTATTTGAGGTGTCTTTCTAGTGATTTATGACACTGGGAAACTGAGGAACGACCTTTCGCGAGTGACGCAAAACGAGGTCTGGGACGCAGGTCCTAAGGATATGGCACAATTTTGGCATAATAACGGTTCAGCATTTGGGTTGAGACCGGTGTGGTCCGGCGAAAGCGTGAAGGCGGATTCATTTATGACCACACACCATAAACCAAAGTACAGCAGCTCATGTCTCAAAATATTTTGATTCTGACCACAGAAACAACACACAGCTGGATGCCCAATTTTAGGCAGAAAAGGGTTGGTGAAATCTCAAATAGTTTCGTGCGAACATCCATACAAAAAGATACATATATATATATACATATACATATACCAAATATATATATATATATATGGAGCATCTGTTACCACTTTCGACAATTGAACACCCAATGAATGCAGACGTAGCTAATTGATCTGCATGTGTATGCCACAGTTTAATTGCCACTCAGACACACAGAGAGTGGAGTCTCGTGCCACGTCTCTGTTGGGGATGGCGGGGAGGTGAGGGGAGGGGAGGGGCGGCTATCATAAATACATGACATACATGGAATGTAGTAGTATACAAGTATGTATGTACACAATTATTATGAACATGCCCAGACACACACAAAATGGCATGCAGCATGGGGCAAACAGAGCAAAGTGTCGCCGACTGAATTCATTGAAATTCAAAGCAGTCATGCGGCAAGAGCCCTTATTTATATGTATGTATGTCTGTGTACATATGTATATATTTATGTATACATACATACGGATTGGGAGTTCTCGTTGCTGTAACCTGAAACAGACGAAGCATGGCTTCAAAATAATGTAATTTATTCTGACACTTTCATAAAAAAGAGAATCCAAAACTCTTTGCAACAAACCAAGACATTATCGCCGCATAATTAATGCTACATGTTGCAGTTCAGCGTGGAGCGCTTGTGGAATGGATGAGGAAAGGGATCGAAGGGGGGGTTGGTGGGGGCAGAGCAGTGCCCCGTTACGCTGCACACTAAAACATTTAAATTTCCAGCCGTCTTAGTCTGGTCTTGAAGTTACGGTCGCCCCGCTGAAGTTGACGGGGCTCGAAAAGAAAAAATATCATAAAGCCATTAAAATTTTAATTGCCTTGCTAGACGCCCCAGGAGTCATTTCCATATTGAGCGCTTCTCATTTGAATAATTTTATCAAAATGGTAATCAGCGACGGAAAAACCAACAGAGTCAAACCCAACCCATCCCAACCCATCCCATCCCATCCAATCCCATCCCGATGCATGCATCCCATTCCATTCGACTCCATTCCACTCCACTTGGTTCTAGCTTCCATCTCAAACTCAAACCGATTTCCAGCCCATGCCGCGCGCACCGCTTGACTTCCATCGTTTTTCGTGTCTTTCCCTTCCATTCTGCTTTGCCTGGCAGTTTCGCCGGCACGGCGCATGCGTCGCAACGCGGGCAGCGCGGCAGAGACGAGGCCATTATAAAATGGGCGGAGCTAAGGTCGCCGTTCACCGTTCACTCGCCAAGGGTTCAACGCACAGGCAAAGTGTGGTGAATTTCAGCTTGCTCGGCCATCTCCTGCGCTGTCTGACTTGAGGTGAATACCAGCTGGACATATGTTTGTGTGTGTGTGTGTGTGTGTGTGTGTGTGTGTATACATATGTTTTTAACACATTCAATCCGGTTTAAATTTATTTATAAATTGTTCTTAAAATTGGTAAGAAAAAACCGACTGAATTTTGTAAATGAATTTATTTATTTATTGTCAACTAAAGTCAGTCGACACAAGAAATACTAAAAGTAAAAGAATTGAATTAAATTTAATTTCAAATTACATATATAAATGAAATAATATGAAATATTTATAAGACCTCTGGGGGTATTTAAATGCAAAATGGTCCAACATTTGTTGCGTGAATTGGGGGAAACACAGAAAAACCCAATCAGACCAAATCTTCATAGTTAGCTACAAATATATCAAATGTATCAGATATTACTTATATACTTGATATTTGCTAATCTACTAATTTTGAAAGAAAGTATTAAGAATGTAAATATATGTATGCATATATAAAATAAGAATAATATGTTAAAAACAGTTCAATTCTAAAAGCTCACGCAATGAATTGGAATGCCAAATAGATAGATAATATTCTCAGCAGCATAGATTCTATTTTATACTCAAAGAATATATGTATTACGTAGTTATGTATTTGCAAATATCCTAATCTGCACAAAAAATCATCGCCCTGAATCTTAGAGATGATTTTTAGCTGAGCTACTCTGAACTCAAATATAAAAAATAAAATAATATAAATTTCATTACATTTTTGTCAATATTAGTAACGATTTTTTCTAAAAATTAGGGAATGCATTTCAACACCTTATTTTTAATTTTCATTTCATCATAATAGAAAATATTTCGAAGAAAAACCCTTTTTGGCCATTCTAATTATTATAAATTTTTTGCTTACATAGAAATTATTTCGAATAATAAGAAAAACTTTCTAGTTTATATTTTTAGTGTATTATAATTAGGGTACTATACTTAATTATAATATTGAGTAGCCAGTCTATATAACCATATTATTCTGTCCGTCTTTCCTAGTTTTTTTTATTGTTATATGCGTAGAACTAGCTTAGTTTTAGAGCTATCTTAATGAAACTTAGTATTAGCCATAAAGTCGAATTATACTTTTATTTGGCTGCCATAAGAACAATCGGTCGAAAGATTTCTTCTTGTACTAAAACAATTATTTTATACCAAGATATCTAAGACTATATTATATATCTGACATAAGAATATATATCTGAGATAATGATAATGATAAATTCCTTCAGAGATTGGGTTAATTACTTTTGCCATATAAAACTTAGTTTCAGAGCTGAGGCCATAACATTTTGAAGTCAGCTCAAAATATTCAAGCAACGCTCATGCCTACTAAAGCAATGGCTGCTCTTCTTATTATTTCTGAGCCCCAAATAACATTTATATGATATAAATGCTCAATCGATAATGCCGCAAAGGGACAGTTCGAATAATCGATAATATCTATGCGTTCGGTTTTCCAATGAATTAAGTTCCCCTTATGTTTTATAATTAATAGTTTCAGCTGTGAAATAATTTGAATACCATTTTCTTTTACTACGAGAAGCGACTAGATGTCAGATCAAATCAATTGTTAACAAGTTGAATAGCTGATAGATGGATTAGATAGCTAGAATCATCCGACTGAAGTGGAATATAATAACACGTAATGAAAAAGTATTAAGTACGATTTTAATACATATAAATTCAATGTCTAAAAGTAATGTAGGTAAGAAATAATCTGACGCAAGATCTGACCATTCAACTGCAATCAGACAACCATAATCCATGCTTGATACGGGATCACTTCTATAAGGGATGTATCTATTAGAAAATATTGAATGATAGGAAATATCGGGCTTTAACCAAGTTTCGGTAAACACTAGAATATTAAATTCAAAATAAAGACAAAAGCGATAGTCACACGATTGTATACAAATTTTGTGGCTATGAAGTTATTTCACTCCAAGAACCTTTTCAGAAGACCCGAGTTTCTTATGACTTTAGTTTAGCAAATACGATATTTGATATTGAGCAAAATATGCTCTCAACTTTAAATCCATTACCTCATAATCGACATACAATTTTTACAACATCGCATTTTTAGAGCTTTACAAATTTGTATTATTAACGCTTAATTAATACTATCTTTTCCCATAGCTACTCCTACTCTAAGCCAATCGTTTACTCACAGAATTTACAGACAATTTTGAACATGTACACATATTTATAGGTTGACGCTATGTTTTAAAATTGTTTGTGTTTCGACAGGAATGGTTTTTTAGACTTATATACATTATATATTCATATTTTAATGCATGGCTTTTCCATCATAATTTTAGAACAAAATGTTTCTGTTTATATTTTTATGCCGTACCCATATTATACCAATGATTCCAACGCCTTGCAGAACTCGTCTCCGACCCCATGAAGTAAATATTCTCGATCAGCATCAATAGCCAAATCTATAATGCCATTTGCGTATATCCTTCTGTCCGTCGGTCGAATCTTTATATGTGTATCTTTATCATTTTGAATATATCCTACATTTTGCAGCGATCACTAAGTAAGTCGAAGTCGATCCAATCGTACCAAATTATATAGTTGCCATAGGAGCATTCGGTCGAAAGAATTTTAATTTTTACTCAAGTTTTAACTCACAAAGTTTGCGACTTATTTTGTTTCACAGATATATTTATTAGATACAATATAACCACACAATTGTGGAATATTCAGTTCTTAGCTCTTCAGACATAAGACAGAAAACATTTGTTTAAAGCATACATCATACAATGTATTATCTAAACTAATAATAATATCTCGTAATTCGGAGTAACATTTTGATAAGGGTAGGTTAACTTCAGTCTTCAAGGGTAGCTTGTTTTCGGCATGCCGTTCTTGCTTGCTTATTTATTTTCAGGAGATCAACTGAAGGTATATTTCCTATATTTATATGTTAAATGCTATAATACAAAGGAGTACATATTAAAATGTATGCTGGTCTAACAACCTTTAAGATAAGCTAGTTCAGATAGAGATATCCCTCGATATTTTATTTTTATTTTGATGAGTTTTCGACAAAAGATTTCTTCTGTGAACGGTGTACATACACACACATACACATATATATATATATATATATATATATATATACATATAAATATATATATAAATTGATATCCAAATATCAGCTCTATTTCTCTTTTATATAACTGAGCGCTGGTCAGTCTAACCAAGCATTAACATACTAAATATGGTCGGAGTTTTTTTCATTACCGTGTTGGGATTTGGCAGCTGAAATTTGAAATGATTCAGACTTTCTGCACGTTAGAACAAAGAGCGGATTTTAGAAATTCGACACCCAAGTCGGTCAAAATGGTAGTTTTCATAATGCTATGTGATTGGCGAAAATATATTTGGAAATTTATTGGAGAATATGTCTAAGTCAAAATTAATAGAAATAATAATATAGCAACAATGGAAACGATTTTTCTATATTTTTATAGCTAAATATTTATATTAATCCGACTAAACTGTGTACATATCAATTATCATTTAATTGAGAACAATTTTGTGCATTCTGCACTGCAAATAAGTTTTTCAAACTATAGCATAATTTTCTATCAATTATGTATGTGGAAATATATTTATTATCTAAGCCTAAAATAATTACCAATGAGGAATATAATTTAAAATTCGACATATATCCTATGCAGATGTATTTATAGGATATATGTCGAATTATATAAATAAATATGTCTTTTATATCTAAAAAATGTTCTTGAATATGCGGACAGTGTATATGATATCATTTAAAAATTGATTTAAACACAATTTGGTTAATAAATTCTGGACAACAGAAAAGTTAATCAAACAAAAGCTTAATTGCGAGCAATTATATGTGTGTAATGGTTTCTTTGTATGATCTTAGATCTATTGTACAATTTGGAATGATTTCTTAACATAATACAAGACTAACATTTTCTATGTCTTGGCAGAGCTGAGCACAGAATCAGCCAGTTCACACACCTCCCTGCTTGAGGCGACCTCTGGTGTTGTAAGCTATGCACGCTATCTGCACTCGACGAGTTGTAGATGGCGCTGTCTATCGAACCAGTACAAGACCAAGTTGAAATGCGCTCAGCTGTCGCTCTCTCTCTCTGCTCGCTGCTCTCTTTCGCACACTCTTCAAGTCACCAACACAAGCAAACATGCTGAAATGTCTTAGTGTTAGTGGATCTGC
Source organism: Drosophila grimshawi (assembly GCF_018153295.1). Classification (NCBI taxonomy): domain Eukaryota; kingdom Metazoa; phylum Arthropoda; class Insecta; order Diptera; family Drosophilidae; genus Drosophila; species Drosophila grimshawi. The sequence goes on from NW_025063098.1 coordinate 201,535, forward strand.
TTCGAGTGTGTTGGTGCTGGTTACGCCAACGACAACGTCGTCCATAGGATTCTGAGCAGAGCCATTTAATATGTTGGCATTCCGAAACATATCGAAGTATTCTGAATTGGAATCGCAATTGGAAGAGCCAATATAAATAGGAAGACAGTCCGAATTGTGGTCCAATCAAGTGGACATTAGGAGAGCGAGTATCTAATTAGCATTTCCCTCAACTTGACATAATTTATTGAAAGCCATTTCTTGAATTAATTATGCCCGCCTGCATGTTCACTAATTTGATTTATGGCACACATTAGAAAAAAAACTTGTATAGACTTAAACAAAGCGAACACGTGTTCCGAACTATTAAGTTAAAATGATAGAAATATGTATTTTCGATGTGAACACGTTTAATAATGCTTATATGTACATATCTGTGTGTCTGCATATGTATATAATGAAGCGAGCTGTCAGTTGTTGAATAAAACAGGAAGACTGCGAAATAAAATACAATCCCTGAATGAGACGTTAGTCTCTGCCCAAAAAACTCAAGTATACAATAAATTTGAATTGGCTACGAGCTCAGAATAGAAATACAAAAACCCAACAGATTACAAATGAGAATGCCTCCGAGTTTTAAGTGCTGCACTTGGCGGTCCCAGGGAGATTATTTCGTATACCAATTGAAAAGCTGGGCTAATTGAAATTTGTAAATCGAAAATCGAAAATGGAAAATGGAAAATGGAAAATGTGTACTTATCATAACTAAATACGCCATGTTTATGTCTTTGACAAATGGCCACAATTGATATCCGATTGTTCAAGTGCATGTGGCAGCTGCCACACACGCAACACGGCGGCCGGGGGCAGAAGGATAAACCGTCATCATTGCGGCTGTCAAAATTGTCAAGAGGAAATCATAAATAAAAGTGCTAACTAACTTTACGCTTAACATTTTGTGACATTTGATTGCATTGCAACACACTGTTGAACCATGAATAAAAAATGTACATCTGATTTTGATCAGAGAAATATTTCAATACGTATTTCGATCAGCCCTTTTGCAGACAAGTGACAAATGTAGTCATTATGCATATGCGTTTCTCCTCCGAATTCGTTTCGTTAATAAAGATGTGATGACCATTTAATTAACGCTCGGAGGCCGTTTCTGCAGTGGAAACGTTTCAGACATCAGAAGAAAATGCACAGGCCAAACCAAATGTGTTTAATATTGAATAAATAAATAAAAATATATATATACATGTTATATGAAAATTAAATTAAATCAAACAAAATTTGCATTTAACATATCTCTCATTAAGTATAACATAGGAAAATGGCTAAAAATAAATTCTAATCATCAACTTTTAAAGTCGTTGTATTATTATAATATAATGTAATACTTAACTCGTTATATTATTAATTTAATATTTAATATAATATAATGTAATATTTAACTAGTGAACAATTGATTTTTACTAATAACTGGTGCGCTAAATAATAAGTTTAAGCTTGTATCAATAAATAATAATAATAAAAATAAATAATAAATAACTAAAATAATAATAAAAATATTCTTTTAGTCGGATTCGTTGAGCACAACATTCTTTAAATTTCGTGATTATATTGTTCGTTGTCGCTAATGGGATAGTGGCTAGATTAACACTTTATTTAAATAAAACATATGTTTTTTTTTTTAAATTGTCTTTTTCAAATATAAGACAGGGCATTATAAGTCTTCTGCTAATAACCCCATAAATAATCAACAAATTTAAAACTTGGGAAACGTTTTCATTTATATTTAGCTTTCAGCATTAAACGATAATAAATTATAACAAAAAATATATTATTAGTGGAATTTATATTAACGCTTTCCTGTCTTGAAATATTTACGAATGTTGAATTTATGTGGAATGTTGTTGATGTAAGAAATGTAGGCAATGGAATTAGGGTAATAGTTGACTCAAACAAAAAAAAAAAAAATCTAATTGTTCGATTTTTTTATATGAATTTTAATATATTATTAAACAGTATATATATAATTTAAAATAGTCACAGTCGAGTGAACAAAAATTGTATAATAAGTCAACTAGATAATCCATGTTTTCACATTTGATGTGTTCTTATATTTTTATATATAAATGTAAATAACCCTTGAGTAATATTGAAGCAAAAATATACTGTTAATTAAATACCTCATGAATTAATCGTACTAAAAAATTGAAAATTAAACAGTTTTTTGGAGATTAATGTAACTTTTAAATTTCTAATTGAACATTTCTTTATTTTTGTTGATTTCATATATTATTTTAGCAACCTACATTTATTCCACTTTATTTTTTTTGTAGGTAGATAAACTTTACTATAAAAAATGCGATTTTTTTTATTTGCAATTTATTATTCGCTCTTCGTTAGGGTTCAGACTTACTGTCAACTGTTCCACAGTCAATGCCTTATATGAAGTTCAGTCCAGAAAAAAAACTTGATTTGAGCAATAAACTTGCATTGATTTAAACATTCAGTTAGCGTGCCTCGAATGACAGCGAAATGTCTTTTTACCATATATTATGGAAATCATAAGAACCAAAACACATGTGCAACAGGGCTTAATTCCCTAATGAACTCCCGTGTGGACTGCCCAACTGAGGCTAGAAACGATCCTGTGTCAATTGCATATTATTGACTGTTGCTGTGATTCAGTGATTCGCATTAGGAGATTGCTGACCTGAAACCCATTAGGGCATTAACTGTCCCACATCCGGCGACTTCAGAAGTCGCCCATCATTGCAGTGCTCTCAACCTAATAACACCAATAAAAACAGCTCCAAATAGGGCCCCAATCCAACCCCATCTCATTCATTACATTTCAGCACAAAGAAAGACACTGTAAACGACTTTTTGTGCAAAAATTATATTTCAGAGCTGGCTGGCGCCCGGCGAATATGATTTTATTGCCGTCGCTTTTGCTCAACGGGCGGTGGCCATTGCTGGCTTCAGGGCAGCTCGGGGATAGGGTTGGGGTTGGGGTTGTGGTTGTGGTTGGGGGTGGGGATGGGGTTGGGGGTTAAGGTCGGGGCGTGCCACGTCACAAGTCGCTGCTGACACGCCCCATTCCATTTCATTACAATTCATTTTGCAAATGTAAAAAGTTGAAATAAGCTAAAAGCAAATCCTAAGCACGAAGCCAAGAAATATCCAACAACAAAACAAGCACATGCGATACATACAAGTAGAGTCGTATCTTCAAGTACATTTGTGTGTCCATTGGAGCTGTGGTGGGTAGTAGTCCGTAGTCCGTAGTCCGTAGTCCTAGCCCTGTCGGAGGAGGTGGCTGCTCCAATGGCGCCGTGCCCACTGCCACTGCCACTGCCAGAGCCACGTCGCCGCTCTTACAATAGTGCGCCTCAAATTGCCCCCGGTCGGCGACCATAGCCAAGTAATGGCATGAAATGGCCTTTTTCCATTATCCAAATGGAAAACTTACACCAACAGCGAAGACAAATGGAAACAAGCCGTGGCAAGCCAAGAAAAACATAAGAAACCGAAAAAGAAATTTACTCGTGCGCATCATTGCCGTCGCCATTGCTTTATCAGCCAGAAATTTCGCAAAAATCGAGTCGCACTAAAACCAAACGAGGCACAAGACCCCCTCCCCCTCTCCACTCCCGCTAACCAAACCGGCTCAGTCCATAGGGGAGGGCAGAGCGCAATCGGTACGAAAATTAAATGCTTGAGATCGCTTAACATGCCTTGGCCCAACTTATTAATTAAGTCTTCCTTCAAGTCGGGGAAATTATATGTAATTCTTTATGGTAAGAGCTGGGACCACAATTTTATTCAGAACAAAATTCATTTCATTTGGCTTTAATTATGATAAGGAAAAAACTTTCTGTTGGAAAAAAGAATTATAATAATTAACCTGTTGTGGGCAACGTCCCTTAAGGGACATCTAATCTAATAAGTAATAGTTATCTTCCTTACTTACTTTATTTGATGATGTTGCAACCTTTTCTTTATTTGATTAATATGCAAAGTAATTCAATATCTGCAGTAGGTATTCCAGCTCGCGTGTCTTTTCCGATACATAAGCAACTAAGATTACGATATTTGTTTTTTTTATTTTTCATTTAGATCTTTGAATATAGTCAAACCCAAAAAGGTCTCATAGAACTGTTTCCCGCCCATTTTTCAAGCTAAGAGGAAAATTATCTGAATATATGTATATATATATATATAGATATATAAATTTATTTGACCTTTGAAAATTAATTGAGAGACAATTCCTGAAAAACTAATATTGACTTCAGTTAATAAAAACTAAAAATTAGTTTCTTATATTTTTACAGACAGACTAGACTCTTACAGAATTGAATAAAGTTTGTACATATTCTTCGATCAAGGTAATTCTTAATTAATTATTTTAAATTTAAATTTAAGTGGATTTTGATTTAAAGTATAATCATTCTTTTATATGCGAAATAAACATTTTTTGGCAGCTCTATAAGTGCGAGTTTAAAATAGATTATTGTATGCACACTATTTGTTTTACAACCAAAAAAACATTAACTCATTTTCAGAGATCTGCGAAAAAAAAGTCATCAGAGACATGAGTCACCATTTTCTAAAAGTTCGCACTCTCGAGTAAGGTGCAAAATAAAGTTAAACTTTAAAGTGGAAAAGTTCGTAATTTGAAATGTGAACCACGGGCAAATTTAATGAATTTATGATTTATTGCTACACTAACTACTAACAACTTTTTAGTAGATATCAAGTTCTTAAGTAGTTAAGCAGTTAAGGTAAAGACTTATTTCATTCATATGCGCCAAAAGCGCTTCGTTAACAATGATACTTTTAACCTTAACCTTCGAGTTGTGCTCAGAGTCAAGGCACAAAATTGCTGACCCAATTAACAAAACAAAAAGGAAAAGAGAGAAAAAATCACAAAACAAGACAGAAAAACAAAAAGAAGAAAAATATATATCTAAAGGCTTAAATGGAAAACGCATCATTAAAAGGCGGCAAACAATAAAACTCGAAATAAAAGAAATGCGAAAGAAAGCGAATGTCTCCCAAAATGGGAGCGCTTAAACACTGGCCAACTAATGGCTCAAGGTCGCCAAGACAATAATGATGATTTAATGGGCTCATAAATAATTTAATGGCTTTTAACTTGAAGCGCAAGCGAAACACCAACAAAACACAACAAACCCAACCCAACCGAACCGAACCGAACCAAATGTAAAGAACGATATAAGCGACGATCTTCGTAAAAAGAGTCACTCGATTTGACCATTTTCTCCAGATTCGACGACTTAACTTGCTCACCAAGGGTTAAGCGAACAAGGTGCTTCTTATTATACTCAGTACGCATTGTGTAAAAAGGGTATATTTGTGTTGTGCAAAAGAATGTAACAGGCAGATGGAGGCATCTCCAACCTCATATAATATATATATATTGAACATCATTATCTATGAGATAGAGATGATATATGAGATAAGAGAATTCTAATTTGGATTATAAGTTCTCGTATACCTCAATCAATTATGTCTATAACTGCTCCGGTTTTGCGAATTTCGATACATTTCGATAACAATAAAGACCACAATTTTGGAGATAGACCCTTTCAATTTATATATATTAGGTATACATTGACATATTATTGAACTGCACAAATTTCATCAATATCGGATAAGAAACACTCAACCTTTACTCATATTGATCTTGAAATGAAAAACTAAACCATATTCAACTGCTGGTTTCAGGGTATATCGAAGTCGAGCTCACTCGACTCCAGCATTCTTGTTTGTTTAATAATCAATGTATGTATGTATGTATGTATGTATATATGTATGTATGTATGTATGTATATCGCAAACGACGAAAACGAACCTGAACGTCGCATAACTTGCGTTATTTATGGAAATGATAGGGGATATGGAGTGGAGTGGAGTGGAGTGGAATGGAAACAGCATAGGTGACCATTGGCAATGGGAGGAGCGAGGTTCGCTGAAATTAAATTCAAAGTTTATCTGAAAAACTTGTTAATTTCAAAATGGCATTAACAAACATGCTGACAGTATCTGCCAGAAATGTGTGGGTAGCTTTATGACACTTTGCATGTGTGTGTGTTTGTGTGTGTCTGTGTCTGTGTGTGTGCTCAACCCCAGCAACGAAGGGCTCAGCACACTCAAAGTTTCTCCTGCTGACGAGGCACACACAGTTATTTGGGGGAGGGGGTCGCTGCACAAGCAGAGATTAGTCAAACAATGGATTCAGCAAAAAATGCTTACCTCCGGCCAGAATGGGCAGAATGGGCGGGATGGGTTGCTCTGGGGCTTGGCATGGCAGAGCAGCGACGACTTAATTAAATCAGGCGACTTGCCCCTTTCAGGAGCTGGAGGGCTGCACCGCTGGCGTTGTGTTAATCGCCGTCATTAAAAGAATATTGTCGGGCGCTGAAACAAAAAGCTTCTCGAGCACCTGTCGGGCAAATGACTCCGTGTCAGCAGCAGCAGAGAAGGTCTCAGATTCGTTTTTAAAAATATATTTTGTAGCTGAGCGCTCAAGAATTACAAAATTAAGTGAACACAAAGCAGCTGCACAGTGGTAAAAGCAACCCAACCATTTACATATAATATTGCACTCTAATATATCTATAAAAATTCAGTGAATTCGTATTTTTCAAGTGTAGTATTACGTTTAATTTATTCTGTAAAATTATATTTATGTTAGTATTTTTTAATTTTATATTTTTTTCTACTTAATGTGCACTATGATTTTAGAAAAGATTCGAAAAATAACATTTTGAAATTGCAATTAAAAATTAAGAGAAATCAAATTTAAAGTGATTAATTAAATTAAAATTTAAAATTAAAATAATAATAAAAAATGTACATGGGATTTTGGGATTAAACACATATTGCTAGATTTGGGAAACCTAGAACACAAACAAAAATATGTTTTTACTTTTCGTATTTTCCAATAATATCCCAAGTAGAGCAGTTTGTTTACTAATGCAGCTCAATGAATGCAAAATGAATAAAGTATGCAGAATACTTGCGTATATTTAATGGAATTCTGGCATAATTGAGTTGAAATCATTTTTGATAAGCTAAATTCACACTTCAAAGATCAAAAGAAAGAATGCAACCAGACGAGTTTATAGGTTTCTGCAAAAAAACAAGGCAATTAAGAATAAGTTGAATAAGTTTTCAGTTTTGGATGGATCGGGACTAAGTGTTAATAAATATCAATATTTCATAGATAACAAAAATATGGAAATTATTGTGTTTTAGATGTTTTTATTGTATTTTGTTATTGGTCTGATTGGCAATAAGTGTTTGATCATTGTACATTTTAATATCCGCAGATTCATTCATTTTTTAATATATATTTTTGTTCTAACTGTAATTTTAAATTTGTATATTTTGTATATATTGGAACAGTGTTGTTTCCATATCTTCTACCATCTGAACCAACTCGATGGATGTACCAGGTGTCGACCTCTATATTTTAATTACCGTTTTATTATTGCTGTTCCTGGTGTTGTCTTTTAATCGGGGCACGAGGCAGAGCAGAACAGGATGTCAAAGTCTTACTTATGCATATTTACATATGCATATATGTTAGGCAGATGTATCCACATGCCGCATGTGGACACTTTCACCTGCGACATCAGTAAATCCCACACGCACGCAGCAGTTGGGGCAGGGCAATGAAACTTAGTTAGAAACCATCGCTGTTGGGCCGTTTACGACTTATTAAGTTGGATAAACGTTTACGATATGAAAATGAGTAGAAATCTTGTGTGGTTAATTAAAAACAACCAGAACCAGAACCAGCCCCAGCACCAGCCACAGCACCAGCTCCAGAAGAGAAGAAGTAGAAGCAGAAGACGAACAGTTGACAAGCCAATTTGGTAGCAATCTCGCAGCCAGCCCAAAAATCCCCTTCTGCCACTGGATGTAATAATAAAACGGTGTGAAATATAACACAAGCCGCAGTAGAGAAAAAAGGCTCAAAGTAAAAAGAACAAAAAAAAAATATAAATAAAAATGAATGCAGCGACTTATGTGGCACGAGTTTGGGCTTGTTAATTGTTTTATGATGCGCCCATAAATCTGAGCGTGCACCTCCGCAGCGCAACATACGGCGGGCTGCTCGTAAATTACGCCGGGACACGCATTACAACAAAATAGTCAAATGCGCCTCAAATACCCCTCTGCTTTACATCATTCGGCAATTTGCCTGCGCTCAACTTTCTACTTGCAGTCTCTAGAGCAAGGCAAAGGCGACCAAATCAATGCTGGATTCTTACAGAATTACAAAGATCTTTGAATGATACTCTGAAATCCAGCATCAATCGTCGCCCCAACACACAGACTTCATATACCATATACTCCGACTCCGACTCCGACTCCCATTGCTGCGTCCCCAAGTGCCACGCCCTAGACAGAGATGGTCGCATGCGTTGTACAACTGCTGGTTGTGTATCTATCTATCGTTTGGCCATTTGGAATACCGACGGCACATCGTTGCCAGAGCGCAGGCATGGCCGCTGCTGCCTCGGCAGCCATCAATGACATCGCTGGGCGACAGGGGATGTGGCAGGGGGGGAAAACGACCTTTTTACAAAAACGACCCAGCAACAAATGCCATGCGTTTCAGGGGTGGGTTTTGCAGCCATGAAATACACTTTGAAAAAATGGTGCTGCTCTTAATATAGTCTGAGGGATATAAATAGTTTTCACTCGTCTTTCGGGTGGCTTACATAATTTATTACTGATACCTTAATTAATGATATGTATATTGTGATTGTTGTTTTTTAATTACTCTAGAGAAAAATCGGCCTAAAGCGAAAATTGCACTGCAAACTGCACAGTTTTTCTTGTGTTTAGAAATATATTATAATTATAATAGATATATATATTAATATATATATAAATTAGAAAGCCTTTTTAATTTAGTAAGGACAACAATTTAGGAACATTTCAATAACAATAATATTTTTTTCTTCTATTTTTTTCGTAATAAAAGAAAATTGTTCTAAAAACTAGAAGTTTGTTTGTAAAACTCGCTTTAAAATCGTTTTTTTTTCAAATTAATTTTTATACATTCTCTATCTGAAATTCAAAAATATTAATGTTTAATTATAATACAAGAAACAGCAAAAATATATTTATTTTTCCCCCTTTTTCAAGTGCATTTTTATTACATTTACAAAAATAATGATGTATTCATATGATAAACTTTCTATTTATTTTAAATTTCAATACTTTGAATATATCTGTTGCATATATCATATTATTTTCTATTCAAGTTAGTTAAGGCTATAAATTATGGAGCTGTACTCTGATTCCAACGGCTATAAGGAAATCCCTCGAAATTACTTGCGGTTAATAAATATGCACTTTTAGTTACGGCCAAAATTCCGGCCAGAACTTTTCTCATTTAACTTTTGGTCCACTCGCTTTTTTTCTTTCTTCTTTTCGTTTTTTATGTACTGCTGATGGCTATTAGGCTGCGGACTCGAGCCGCCTAAAATGCTGCCAGCCAACTATGTGCGGGAAAGTATCTCTCATCGCTCGTTGTTGCTTGTTTTTTGAATCTGTTTAATTTCGTTGCTCTAAGATGCGGCGGCGTTGTTGTTGTGTTATTTTGGGCGTCGTTGTATTGCATGTCATGAATGTTTCATGAAATTCGCATTACACCATTTTGGCACTCAATGGAATTTACAAAATATCTTGCTGCTGTTTACTCTCAAATAACAGTCCATAACAAATATACTTTCGCAATTGAAAATAAACATTAATCAAATATTTTCTAAATATGCATTTATTCAATTTCTTCAATTATTATCAACAATTTCATTAAATTATATTTCTAGCTTATATATTTGGAAAGGGCAAACAATCTTCGGTTTTCTTTTTTCTCTCAATTTATTAAAAAAATATACTTGTGCCTTGTCAGGGCTCGAGCCTTAGGGTAGTGGTGGGTAGTCTAACGAATCCCACACAGTATGTGGTTTTGTTTTGTTTTGTTTTGTTTTTTGCTCATTGAAACGTTGTATAAAAGTTTTTTCTTGTTACTGAAATTTTGATGAGCACTGTTATCAAAGTAACTTTTTGTTGTCTATCGTGGCAGACCAATATATATTTTGTTTTCGGCTTTCACATTTGGCTGTGGCCCACAGCGGACGTTGAGCCTTACAAAAAGTTCAATCTGCACCAAAGGGAATATAATTCCGACTAAATGAGATTACCTGTCGGCAGTAAATTCCTTTGGACTTAATTTTTGCTTTCGCACCTATTTCGCCTTCTCACTCCACCTCAATATTTGAAACTTTACATTGTCTGGGACGACATTTCAATTAAGTTCGAAGTCACCCTGGCTCTCTCTCGGCGTTTCACAAAGGCAGCAGCAACTGGAAGTCAAATTTGCTCACGTCGCGGCCCCGTTGAATTTTTATGCTGGGACTTGTGACTTTGATTCAAAAATGGTCGGTGGCCTGCTGCACATCGCATCTAATCTTGCATCTAATAAGCATTTTCAATCAACTTTTATGCTTGCGTTGTAAAACGTAATCGACCCAAGCGGCCCCGCCCCTGCCCCCCTCCTATTCTTCTTGTTGCCTGTCTAGCTCCGAAGCAAATCCTCTCTCACACAAACACACACACACATACGCCGCACAATAACTTAATCCGTAAATTTTATTTTTTAAAAATCCGTAAAACCGTTCACAGGATTTCACGTGCGCCCGTGGACCATAAATTGAAATCCAACCCGAGCCCCACCCCCTCACCCCACTCCCCAAAAACACACGCACGTGAACAACTCAAAACTCACACACAAATGAGCACCGAGCACCGAGTGCCTCAAACTCAAATTCGAGTGCGAGTATGAGTACGAGTTCGAGGGCTGCCTTTCTTTCCTAGCAGCCCTCGCTGGTGACCTGCACGATGTCGACGTTTGTTCCGCCCAATCAAGGCAAATGCATATTGCTTGAAAGGAAAAACCAGAAAAAAGTAAAGCTATGCATCAGATTACTGTGGAAAATAATATAATAATCCAGCATATACATGTACACAAAATTATAACATCCGTTTATGTTCTTTTAGTGGAATAGTACCTTAGTTCAAAATCGACAAAGTACATTGATAGTAATTATGTAATTTGTGAGTTCATGACTACAAAAAACATCGGCTTAAAATAAAAGTCACCCTGAAATCGAATCATAATTTATGGCCAACAACAAGATAAAATTCTTAATATTAAAATGACTTATTTAAATTTTGTCAGCAATATATTTCTTAACAATAGAAGATATTTCTTAAAATGATCAATAAAAACCATTATTTTTAGAAAAAACCCTTTCTGAAAATCAGAAAATAATTAAATCTTCACTTTCTACTCTAAATATACTATGTACTTAAGAAATCTTAAAACATTAATGTTTAATAATAATACAAACAGCAAAAAACCTGATATTTAAATTCTCTGTGTACACGTATAAAATAAAATCATTCTGGAAATAAAGAAAAAATTTTACATCTTAGAAAAATTTACTTCAAAATTCAGAACAAAAACAATCCATGATTTTTAGAAATATACTTTCTGAATAAGAAGGTCGAATACCATTGGTCGAGTTCCTTTTTTTCGAGTGTAGTTGTTTCTGCAAATGTGTTTTAATTGTTAATTTATTTGGTGGCTCATTCACTGCTCGTTGGTGCAAATTAATACTAATTGTTGAAGAATTTAACATATTTATCGTAACGGAATTTTTGTTTCTAATTTTAGAAGATTTTGATTAGGGATTCTGTTAAACATTCCTAAAAGCTATGTTTGGTAGTATATATATTTCTTTATATAGTAATTTATATGACTATGCAAGTCACAGTAGATTCTTTATGCTCAGTAACACTTTTCGCAGCTCCATAATTATAAGAATCCCTTCGGCACATTTTAGATGTGATAGTTTTGTGAAGTTAATTTTTTTCTCGAAATTTAGTCACTTTTCACGCACAATTTGTGTCAATCGCTTCGTAGTTGTCCCACTGTGAAAGTTGGCATTGCGATTTAAAATTTATTGAATAACCATTCGTAGCCACAAATTTACGGCAGAAATAACCTGAGTAGCTGGCTGGGTTGGGCTATTCTGATTATGCTGATGCACCCCGGCCCTTTTTGGCCAAAGGAGCTGCGTCAACGAAAACAAAAACAACCCATCCGTTTGGGGGCATGCACGTAGCAGTGTTTTAAAGAAAAAGGAATGGGAAAAAAAGAATCGCCAGCCATTTTGTTGGCTTTTATCCCTTTCACGAATTTGATGCGTTTCATTTGATTATTTTGCGTGCGTGCTGGGAGCGAGGAGCATACCAAAAACAAAAACCCATTTCATGCCAAGCAACCACAAGTGGCTCCAGGCCAACCAGACCAGCCAGGCCACCAGGCATCCTGGCATCCAAGCAGCCAGGCATCCAAGCATCCAAGCATCCACTTGAGATTGCAGCTCCGCTTCGGTCCGCGTTTCGCTTCGTTGCTCGTAATAACACGCTTTGATAACTTTCATGGGCCATAGCCAGCCGCCTACTGCTCCTGATGCGCCAACCCTTGTCCCTTTCCATCGTGCCTCGTCCCTTTCCCTTTGCCTTTGCCACTCGCACATTTTCATTCCATAGCATGGCCAACAGCATTCGTTCATTCAACAGCGATTGCTGGCTGGCTCCATCAATCTGCGTCCCTTCGACAGATTAGCTTCGTTAAACTTTATTTTAAATTTATGCTCCAGCTCCAATTTCAAATTCTAGGCGGTATTCATGGCATGTATCGCTCCGCTTATCCTTTCGCTCGTTGCCTGTCAATATCCATTTTGTTTGTTGTTTAATGAACACGAAAATTGAACCCCTCACTTTCGAGCACCTTCAACTGCCGCACGACGCCATTTTGTTGCAGCCCAAAGAGCTGGAGAGACTCCATTAGTTGGGCAAATATTAAGTACGACGCTTAAAGTTAAGTTTTATTCAATTTCGCATTCAATTTGCAATTTGCATCTGTGCTGAAAATTGCGACAAAGGCAAAATGCAAATTTTTGCACAGAGGGCGGCCAGCAGCAACTAAGAACTAAGAACTAAACAAACTCACATTTTCCTCTACCGCAGAGTTCAACACACAAACACACACAGATATATGCATGCTTACACAATTACCATATAATCGGATATTTATTGGCACTGCATGCGACAATTGTCCGTCCCATCCGTCCCATCCCGTCTGTCCCATCCCATCCCAGCCAAACCGCTGCTCAATTCAGCTGCCTCAGTTGCGGTTTATGGACGCGCTTTTGCGATTTTTATGGTTTTATAATGCATGCCGCTGATTATCGCGCATGATATGCGAATTAAATTTTTACAATTTGCAAATGCAAATACACAAACATACCCAAATATGAATACGCTAAGAGAGACAGAGAGAGATGGAGAGAGAGAGACAGAGACAGGGACAGTTCTCCCGTCATTGGCTAACTGGGAACCTGTCGCCATCATCCATTTTAATGAGGTAGTAGACTGGAAATCGAGCGCACTCCTAAACGAATTTCAATAATGATTCAATCTTAATTTGAATGCTCGACTGCATTCGAGTCAAGTCAGTCGTCGGGGCTCTTAATAAAGGTTTAATGCAATCATCAATGCGATTCCCCCTAAGCGCTCTATTACGAAGGCGTTCCGGCTTTTAGTTCGGTTAGTTCAAGAGCCTCACGTTAATTACTGAACCCCCTCCACCTCCCCCCCTATTAATGGGGGCTATCTAAAGTACGTCAACTCACGAATAACAAAATGAGGCTATTACGAGGCAAACCGTAAAAGTGGCAGCTCCGCGACGCAACAGTTGCAATGAGCATTTGATATCTCAGCCTATGCACTTGAAACATTAACTGAAAATCGCAGAATAATTCTTTGAATTCTAATTTCACTTCAATTTCAATTCAAACCATTCAAGTGAGTTTTTGGTGAGTTTTTGGTGAGTTTTTGAACTTTTAAATGTTCAAAAATGTATCTCAGGTGCTCAACTTACTATCTGACTATCTCTTTTTAGATAAGTTCTTCTGAAAACAATTTTTGATTAATTGTTTGACCTAATAATATATTAACCAGACTCACTAGTAACGAGTATATAGTTGTATTTATAGTTAGTTAGTATAGTTCACTGGGTTGAATACCTTTTAACTTTGCAATGAGTCTGTGAGGTAATGGAAGCATTTACGTATCCAAAATAATTTGTTATTTCCCATTTTAGTGCATTTTTACTTCCAAGTAACTACGAATTTATATTGGTTAAAGGAATCTTTTAGTTGTCCAGCCTAAACTGTAGCACTTCACTCGTTAACGTAACATGGAAAAGGATATAATGAAGTTGTGCTAAAGTATGTGACATGCAGAATTGGGACTCTCCGACCCTACACAGAATATATATTATTGATCCGCAGTAGCGACGACTAGTTGATCCAGCCGATCATAGTCAGGGAGCTTACATTCTTACATTGATTTAAAGTATACCAAAATGCAGTTAAAGTTTCGATCATCGATTGCAATTAAATCCATAATTTATGTATCTTTGCGTAATGGTAATCAATGCACTTATCAGAGTACGCAACAAGTTTCTGTACATATATTTATAAATACTGCATTGTACATATGCAAATTTGGAAAGGAAGTCTGCAAATGTCAGCCAATCAATTTTAATTAACTTTGTGGAGTAATTAGGCGTTCTTTGAAGTTTAAACTTGTACAAAGATATTAAAATCTTTGAATATGCGTTGCGCAACTGGTCTTAAATACAAATCAAATATTGAATCTTTATTCTAAGCAATTTTGATATTTGCAAATTTTTGGTAATTTGGATAGCCAATGAAAAAAAAATCACTTCAATACTCTACTATTATTTTGAGAGACTTTTTCAGCGTGTCGATTTGCATACCTTAGACTTGAACGACTTAAGATACGTAAAGATATGAAAGGGTATCTATAAGTCGATCTCTCTTGGCTAGAAAGCTCTCTCTTGTTCGCAATATGTTTGTTGAAAACATAAAGTTTAACGACTTGGTAATCGTGCTTTCGGCTTTCATTGGCGCCATTTTACTCAACGTTCTTTGCCTCCGAATACACTTAGGTTGAGACAAAGGAAACTTTACAGCACTCGACGGTCGCGCCTCACATTAGCACATCTGACTGTAATATTGTGTTATTGATACACATAAAGAAGAGAAGAGCTAGGGATGAATTCAGGAGAAATCAATTCGATATTCAGCGCACAGCAAAAATTTCAATATGTTCGGGTTTTTTCTTCATTTTCTTATTATTTTTTGTTTTTTGTTTTTTGTTTTTTGTTTTTTGTTTTTTTCAAGTTACATCGTCGAGCATCGAGCAGAGAACGTGTCTCGCGCATTTTATTTATGAGAAACAGAACCCAACTGAAAGTTATGGATGCATATATGTACACGAGTATGAAGAGCCCCAGCCTAGATACAAGATGTTCAGATTGGAAGTGGGAATGCACACATGTGCTCGCAAATAAAAAATCTGAATGTACATAATATGTATGTACATATTTTCATACATGCTAAGTATCTGTATGCTGTCTGCGAGGTTTCCACTACAGCCAAAATTAAATTGCTTCCCGAATAAGCAAATGGCAAAGCATAACAACATAAATGCATAAGCAAATCGCAGCAATCGGCAGTGTCAGAGCTGAAAAAATATTGTTATTGCACATGCGACATGCATAAGAATTAAGAAGAGATCGAAAGCACATGAAACTGAAAAATGCTTATATATATACATATAGAGGATATACTATAAGCTGCCTGCTTACATTTTACTGTCTACTGTCCCCTAATGCTCACATTAACTCAGCTGTCCATTAGCAAAGTGGGCGAGTTGACACATTTCCCAATTGACAAACATTCCACTTTAATTGCAATATTTTAAATATATTTCAACAAAATGCAATTTGTTCACTTGTTGCCTATCATAAATTCATGTAGCATGAAAACGGCTAAAAGCATGAAAAAACCGACAGCCTGACAAATTTCCAATCCGTGGAAGATTTACAAATATTTATCCGCTTATCTTTGAAAAAATATTTTAAAATTCATATTGCTTATATTAAATGCAAAGTAAGAGCCTTCTGTGCAATGAGCGGAATACTAAAAAAATTGTATAAATTAAAATAGTACAAATGCTAATTATACTATTTTTGGTCACAATTTTTTTATGCATTTGTATTTTTATGCGCACTTCCATCCCCAAAAATCACTGATGTTCACACAGAGGGTGGATTCCTTACAACTTCAAAAGATTGAGGAAAAGATTGTCTTGACCACGCCCAACCTGTTCTTTGCAAGCTGTTATAATCTGGTATTACATTGGAGTTATAACCAGAGTATTTCGCAGTCGGTTACGCCTGACTGCAATGTTCTCACTTGTTTGAATATGCTTTCGCTGTACAACTGGTTTTATTAACTGGCTGATTGTAATAATTAACTGCTGAAAGAATATACAAAAATATATATTTGTGTTATTAAGATTATAAATAAAGTAATTATTTCTGTAGTCACTTAACAAATTTCTTTTTTGCATTTGGTAATAAAGTAATTACGAATCTTGAATACAAGATTAGGCAATTAGATGTTCATTAATTGTTTTTTGGCCAGGCCTAAGCAATATATTTTAGCCACGATATTTTTAGCTAATTGCGAATATTTATGAATGTTTGCACATAATTATGAGCAATCTTGAGTATACAGCCTACGCAAAATATTATTGAATTGCGTATAAGCAGCAGTGTGAGCAGCATCTCCATTTATTTATATAAGAAATGTGCTCAGTCCAATTCATCTGCTGGGGATGGAATGTGTTGCTCTCATGCCACAGAAGAAAATAGCTATGAACATTTTGAGAGTTCGTTACATGTAAACAACGACAATAACATGCCTTATGACTGGGGTAGTCTGTTGGATTGAAATCGGCACTCTGGCGGGTGGAGGAATGGGACTCATCCGCCTGGATGTTGCTCTCTAGTGGGAGAGTGCCAGCTCGTGGCAACGTCAACGTCAACGTCAACATCATCGTTGGCAAATGTTGAAAAAAACAAATTTTTATACTTGTTTTTGGCCGGGCTTATATATTTGTGTTTTATTTTTCACAGCGCTGCAAAATATGCGACTGTGTGTGGGATGTCGTTGTCGGTGTCGGGGTGGAGTGGGAGGGGAGTGAGGAGTGGGGTCTGATAGTGCGGCAGTCGGGCGTTGCTGTCGTTTGGCATGCCCTGAGATATTCCAAGATATTAGTCATAAAACGAGCACACAAATATATATAAATTCATTTGAACGTGCCGCGCACCCCCTGCCACCTATCCCCTCCCCCTGCCATATTCCAACAGCTACACGCTACACACCTCAGTTGTACAGTTATGAGGATGGCCACCAGGTCGTGCCGTTTTTATACGATGTACTGCGTCCGCGTCCATCAAACTGGAAACCTAATTTTCTATGGTAATCCCAGGCAGCAAAAAGCTAAGGTTCACTTACCGAATGACACGGGGTTTTGGTCCATCCTCCGCCCCCTTCATGCAAACATAAATTATGCAGATCCTGCAAACGTGCTTAGATGACATTTTTCTTGAGGTGGCTCCCTCCTCCCCCACAAGGGTAATACACATTCACATATGTGTGTGTGTTTGCCTGTAGATACATATGTATACGAGGACACACACATGCTGAATATGCTGTGTGTGCACTCTGGGAAATAAAACACCCTGAGTTTTAGAAATTCGCCATACTTTCGGCTACAACTGCTCCTCACCTTTTATTCTGAATGTTTGCATTACAAAATTTCAATGCAGATATTTCTAAAATTTAGAAAAATATGTCTAATATTCAGAAGAATTCTCATATTAGCTGCTTCTTACTTGTCACTCTTTGATCTTTGGCTTTAGACGAGTGTTGGAGAAATCCGAGCTAGATCAAAGATGGCCTACATGTGTCGACTTTTGGGCCAACAACCGTTTAACTCAATTTACTTGTTGTTAATATTATTATTAAACATTGCATTTTAAGATTTCAACAATTTCCATAATTTTACATAGTTCATAAATATATATAACTTAATTTGAAAATACTTAAGACTTTCGGGGTTCGTGAGTTGATAGACTTCCCACTGAGCTACTCGGCCTCCAAGGCTGACAAGTGTTTATGTGTGTTGCATTTATAATTTATTAATAATAATAATATTCTAAACTAACAATATTTATTAGTATTAATATTTAAAAATTATTTCTAAAAAACAAGAAAAACTTTCTAGTTTTTCGGGGGACTTCTAGAATTCAGATCGTTTTTCTGAGTGTACACACATATTGTGTGGATATGCTGTGTGTGTCTACGTGAAACGTATAAAATTGTTGCTAAAACCGTTTGCTCTGTTTATGTAACTCTACTTGGCAAAGACGCACATGTGTAAAACAGCCAACAGCCAACAGGCAACTGCTTAAAAAGTTTCTGGCACAAATAGCGAAATAGATATGGCTGGACAGCCAACCAAGCTCCAAATAGTATGGCAGCCAGTCTTGTGTAGAGCTGCAGCAATCCACGCCTTGTTTATATGCGCTGCTGTCAGCCAGCGTGTCCAGCCATTTGGCTTATCCTTGATGAAACTAATCCCAACTTCGCCATTTTTATATGCATGTACTTCTGTGCGCAGCACACAAAAACTTTTGGCCAATCTTTTTACGACTTCATTTGCCAGTTGATAGTTGACAGTGCTGCCAGCGGAATGAGCAGCACTAGGAGTAGGAGGAATCGGACGAGCAGCAGGAGCACGAAAAGTAATAAGTCACCGAGTCACGACAAAAGCCACCTACTCCCCCCCTCTCTCTCTCTCTCTTTCTCTCTCTCTCTCTGTCTATCGTTCAATCATTCCCTCTTTATCTGTGCATTCGATGTGAGCTGCTTTGCAACTTTTAGTTTGCACTGCGCAGCGTCTTGCCAGATTGATTAGACTAATACATACAAGCTGAACCACTATTTATTTCTTCATCGAGCATTTCATTTTCGCTGTCTTATTCCTTATGATATTACATGTATATTAATATAAATTAAATATTACCTTTCCAAGAAGTACAAACTTGTATTTGTAGTCACCCGCTCGACATGAAAAAAATAAAATAAAAGCTTCAGAAAAATGATTAAACTTAGATTGGATAACAATGCTGTAGTCAGAAATGTATCGTCTGTTCTTGGTGTAACTGCAGTAAAATTAAAGAAAAATGGACTAAGAATTAACAAAACACAAATGTTTTGATCTTGATATTTTATATAGATACTCTTATAAACTTATTTATTCAATATATCAATATACCCCCTGGAAACGTCTGGGTTGGCTAAACTGTGATTAATTAATTATATTCCACAGATTCTTTATTTTAGGTCTCACTTTCTATATCTCTCTTTCTCTTATCCTAACGTTTTCTACTTTCCTTATTACCTAGCCACAAACGTTTAACAATTGTTGGTCTAATTGGGTTTTCTGAGTTGCCCCAAATACCGCAGATATTCAATATCTTATTTTTTATATTATTTAATTCGTAACTTTCGTTTTACATTTTGATAATTTAATTAATTAATTAAATAATAAATCGAAACTTAAATAAATATGTAGTAATTGCAGTATTCCGTTTTTAAAGTAAACTTTTGGTGTGCTGTGGAGTGTTGGAGTTATCAAACTGATTTGAGCATTCGATACAGCTGAAAATGATTTCATTCGTGCCCCACCTAAATTTAACTAAACTTTTTTATATGCGTTTAGCCAAGTGGCGCCTCCGGCCCCGCCTCACTCCTGCCACAGCACTGACTCAGCCCCGCACTTCGGGGCAGCTACACACAGCTCCTGTTGTCAGTGTTGCAATTTCGCGCTGGTTGCATTTCAAGTTTTGTTGCCACGACGCTTAAGGCGCGGACGAGGGCCATCGTAAAAAGCTAAGATCGCCGTCCGCGCTGCTGGAGCCAAACAGAATTTTGGTTCGTTTCGCGTTATTGGGCAAAGCCATTCCAGCTACCAAGCAACCATGGCGAAATACTGACAAAAACCAGCAGCAGCAGCGAAAACAAATATTAGACCTCAAGATGTTGCACTGCAAAATATTTGTAATGAACAGAACAGAATTATGAGAATGCTAGAGAATTGTCAAATTACAGTCAATCTGCCAATCTGGTGTCTGGACTAAGCCCAAAGGCCTGAACTTTGTCAGTTCTGATTAAATTCCCGCAGTAACTTTGCCGGAACAATAAAACGAGAGACTTGGCAAAGTTTTTGGGTGCGAGAAACACTTAAGAGTTCTTTAATTGATGCCTCCTGTACTGTAATAATCGTATGTCAGCCGCGTTTGTCTCTGTGTATTTGCATGTGCGCATTTTTGCCGGGCACTCGTATCGTAAACTTTCTTATGTGAGTTTCTAGTTGTTTGCTTAACGTCAAGAATCCTTGGAGAGGAATTCGGAGCGAACGACAAGCCAACAAAAAGTTCAAAACTATTTGAATCTGTACGCCGACCCAGCAATAAAACGACCACCCACAAAAGACAAAACCAACCAAAAGAAAATTTATTTCCAGCAAGAATTACACATAATAAGCTGAACCTACAACTGAAGAAGGGTCTCCTCATAATTAAGCCAACTTCGGTTGCAGACAGCAGTTGGCTGTCAAATCAATCGAATGTATTTTTGCATATATTGAAAATGCTCTTTAAGGGAAGAAAAACAAAAATGATTTTCTATTCTAATTGAACCATCGCTGGGTGTTGAACAGTGGGTGTTTGTAAATGTGGCAGCCATAAAATGTAGCTGAATGTTGAATGTTGATATTGGCCGCATAGCACAAACAATATTATTCCTTGCAGTAAATAAATTGAAACGAATTCAATTGGCAGCGGAATGTTTACAAGTGAAACGAGGAACCCACGTCAAAGACACAAACACAAAAACAAATAAACAGGCTGGCAAACGAGCGGACGACAAAGAATCGAGCACGGACATCGAAATGGATAAGAACATGCTGTTGACAAGCGAAAAATAAACAAATTCAGACAACTTGAACAACATCCACTCCAATCCATCGCGCAAGCCATCTTCGACCTGCAACTTCTTTAGTTATCAATGGTAGCCATTGGCTCACCGTTCCCTCAATCCCCCAATCCCCCAATCCCAGTTCCCCTTCCAGGCCATAGCCAAGGCGTCAGTGCCATCACAAATGTCATTGGCGTAATAAGCTGTTTGTTTTAACGGCGCTCGTCGCTGGACTGAACTCTAGACGTTTCGACGCATAAACAAAAATAATGACTCAGACCAGGCCGTGGTCTGGTCTTCAACGGACGGAGTTGGACCGTCGAGCAAAGCATAGCACAGAAAACAACATGCCATCATAAATTCGGCTTGCGTATTTATTTATAATAATTTATTTCAATAACAACGACAGCCATTCATCTCCAACTCCAGCTTCAACTCCAACTACAACTACAACTCCAACTCAGTTCAGCCACATCCCCATTCCCATTCCTCTTCTGAACCCCATTCCCTTGCTCTGCTCAGCTTCAGTCCCTTTCATATCCGAGCAGCTCTGGCTGGGCCCCATTCAGGTTCGTTATTTTTTCTGGCATTTCAAATATTTGTACAGTTTTTGTTGTCGCTGAGCGACTGCATAAATATTCGAATATCAATTTATGGGGAAAACTCGAGTATTTGGGGACCGGCATAATTTAACATTTTCTCTCGATTGTTTTATTTTATTCAATTCTTTTATTGGGGGGAAAGTGTTTTTAGATCTTTGTTCGACTCGAATGCATATTTCTACACACACTAACGGCGTTTCGAAAAGAATATTTCCAAGTGGTTTTTAGAAGCTAAGATACACTTGATTGCATAGCATTCATTTTAAACAAGAAAGAACAGCTCTCTTCCACACGCCGAAGATTACATACCCTAGCAGAACGTAGCTCGACTGACTATAATAAAATTAATCTCGATTTTGGTCAGGTTAAAATGCATTTGTCGTATTAAATGTACAGCTGAGAAAGAAATAATAGCACATTTTTTAATTTAGTAAGTTTAATGAACTTAGGACCATGTTTTGAGAAGTGTAAGTCGCTTAAAAAGTGGGAATGAATAAACCAAATATTTTGATAATTGTTTTCAACATGCTTAAAAAATTTTATAAAAAAACGAGAAAAAATATTAGCATCAATTTTTAAATGTGTACTTATAATTATGCAAATTAGAAATAATAATCAACATTCAACACATTTCAAACGAAATAATAGCATCAGATTTAAAAATGTAAACTGAGAATTATGATAATTATCCAAATTAGAAATAATTAAATAATTAATTACTTACAGCTAATTGTCCATTAAAGTTAATATTATTTTATAAGTATTGTATTTAGTTCCGTTCCGAAACATCTTCGCATGGAATCAACCAAGTCCTGGCATAGTTTTAGACGAATTTCGGTACAGAACAGCCAAATAAGAATTTCCGAAAATATATATTCTTGATCAATTAGCATCAAATGACGAATAAATCGTATCATGGCAGACTGTTCTGTCAAAACTTGTATTTGGATGAAACTTTGATTCAATTTGTATATTTTGTTCAAATTGGAACAGTATTGAAAAGACCATAGAACAATCGATAAAAGTAAATGAATTTGTGAGTAACTCATTTGGTTTCAGATAGTTTAGTTCCCTTATTATTCGTTGCTCGCATAAGTGGTAATAATTTGGAATGAATATGCATGTCTTCAAATATTAAGATTAAGACGCAAGAAAAGAAAGAATCCGCTTGCACCTTTTAAAATTCCATCGCAGTATGGGAGACTAATAACAACAAAGTCGCCATCTCGCCGGGCCCCTCTTCTTCTTAATAACCTTTTTAGCCCTTATTCAGCTACAGCTTTGACATGGCCATGCCATTTTTTTTTATATCGCGAAATGAAAATTCTTGGCGAACAGCAGGAAAAAGCAGTTTCTCCCCCAGGTTTCCAGCTTTGCCCCAAACTCAACGCTCCGCTTCGTGTTTTTGTGCAAGTCATTCACAGAATAGAATTCTTGATTAAATTGGAGTACATTTCGTGTTTCTACCCAACCCACACTGCCAATCCTGACCCAGCTTTAGCAATGGCGGCTTACGAGCAACGACGCCGGTTGCCAACCTCTCATTTACCTAGCGCGGTGGCTGTTCAGGTGGGCGGCTCCCAGCTCCCAGCTCCCGGCTCCCAGCTCCCAAGTCCCTGCTGCCGATTTGAGCATATAAAACAGAGACGGCCCGCAGGGGGAGGGTCTGCTGTTTGAAGAATATTTGCTGCATATTCAAGCGGCTGGCTGGCGGGGGCGGGCTCTCCACGACTCACTAAACTCGTCAACGAAATTCAGGACCGAAAATTCTCGTACCTGAGTTTTTGCGGAAACATGCGAAACTTATTTTGCAAGTTTTATGTGCACGAGCAGCAAAGGCAGCAGAAGCAGCAGCAGCTTTTATTTTTTCCCTCGTATATTTTTTGCTTACTTTATTTTTTGCTTTTTTCAGTTTTTCACATCTTGCTCTTTGCTGAAATATTACAGTCGCACTGAGCGAAAACGCCGAGACCCCTCAGGCCATAAGCCAAAAGAGACTGAACAATTTCGAGTGAACTTTAACTTGTACATTTTTCTTTGAAGTTGCAGAAACAATTAGCTGAAACTTGCGTGATTTTGCCTTATTATATTTTCTTGCCGCCAGTTTCAGTCAGTGCAGTGCCAGCCAGCCAAAAAAAAAAAACAAAAAACTTAGAAAGCCGTCGAGCAGATGGGGGAATCCATATCTGCGCTATTGGCTCCAACTGGGGCCACATTGCATGGCAAGATGCCATCGCAATTTGGCTGGCTGACAGACTTCTCTGACGATGAGGTTGGTGCCGGGGTGATGAGGTGATGTGAATCCGAGCATAAAATAGAATTTCTAACATTACTTTGGAGGAAGGCTGGCTTAACGCGTTCCCATTTCATGGATTAATTGGGATAAGGTTGCCAGGCGAGAACTCGATGCAAAGACACTCGATTTGAAAAGAGAATAAAACGGGTTTATCAGCCTCAGCCAAAAGATACAGATGCAAATACCAAACGATATCTCTTTAAGAAACAAACACAACAATTATAATGTGTCCATCGAACAATCGGAAAGGCAGCAACATTAAACAACATTAAAAAGCAGGCACGAGCACATGCGGCTGGCTAATGGGTTTATTTTTTTATATATACACTCTTCTCTTTTTTTTTTGTGTCTCTGAGCGAGTTACACGACTGGAAGCCATCGCACCAAATACGCAGCGGGAACGACCTCGATGTGTCTGAGGAAGAGGCAGCCGCAGCGGCACAAAGGCAGTTTGTTCTGCTCATTAATAGTTTTATTGGGCGAGTCGAGAAATCCTTTTCTGAGTCTTAGAGGTCGCTCCAGTTATGGATGTGTGGGCATTAAGAAATATTGCATTTGAATCTCACACAATCACCCGAAGGTCACTCGGCACCACTAAATTTTATCAGACTGCTCTCGTTTTCATGTGAAACGCACCAGTTTTGCCCCTTTTGCTTTTTTGTTGTTGCCCCGCTTTTTACAATCGACATTATGAAAGCCTTGAAATATGAAATATAATTATCGTTGCCGTCTGCAATTGACAACTGGCAGCCCTTTTTACATTTTTCTAGTTTACAATGCACTGTGAAATTGGAACTCTTTGGAGTGTCCTTGTCCAAAATTGGCTTGCACAAGATATTTCTGTGTTTCATGCCTTATCTAAATAGTCTACGTGTATTTATGCTGAACAGTCTTGAACTTCGAACTCATCATCATAAAACAAGGCAGAGAGACGCAACTAAAGTAGAGCCATTTAACACGAGCCCAGAAACCCATTCCAACCAAAGACCAGCGCCGATAATACATATCAATGAAATAGAAAAATCCCCAGGAAAAGCACTGCGGCCTGCTCACGGGGCACAGACATCATCACTTTGAATCGAAAAACTAATTCCCCGTTTGTCAGTTAAATAACACACTTAAAAAATCGACCTGCAGCTTACAAAATCTTTCTAAAAAGCTTTTTCTGATTGTTTTTTACTAAAAGTTCTCTAAAAATAAAATTAGAAAGGTTTGCCCTAAATTTATAATCGCATTAAAAAGTTGTTATATTTTTATATTTCTATATAATAGAAAATATTTCTAGAATTAAATACAGCTTACACCATGGAAATGAGATATATTTTTGACACATTTTAGAAAATCCACCCTGAAATTAGGAAAGGCAAACTCTCATTTTAAAATGCCACCACCATTTTAGAAATTGACTTTCTGAATAAGCCTGATTGCCAAAAGTATGCCGCAATTCTATTCTATAAATTCAGGACAATGTTTTTTTCTCAGTGCACTGGGAGCCGGTCTGCAGTTGAAGGTGACTTTAACAAAGTGTTCCCACAGTGGCTAATATTTGAGTTACATAGCAACAGTCTTATCAAATCTCTAATCAGAATTAAACAAAGTATTTATCGGAATTCGGGATATATATAGACATATTTATTTTCTGGAACAAATGTAAGTTTATAAATGTGCAGCTGGCTCCACTGTGCAACGTGGATTGGCGTTGGTCACGTTTCAGCTACTGGGCCCAGCATTAGCCGATGAGATAAACGATTACCAATAAAACACAACACTGCCAGTGAGCCGGAAACACTATTCCTCCCACCTTTTTGCACGGCTTTTGGTGGGGCTTCGTACGAATCTTCTCGGCTCCCAAAGCCAACATTGTTGGGCAGTCACTGGGCCGCGATGTTATCCGGATCACTCCTGGCCCGGATTGTGTTGTGTCGCACGGATGCTGGGATGGGATGCGATGGGAAGGAGGGGATGGCGCTCGATGAGGCATTAAATTGTATTAAAATGCGCAACGCACAAGCGCACGCCTCCATCCCTCCAGTTCCCCATTTCTCCACCTCATGCGGGACTTACTTATAATGCTCCCAGGCGGCTGCAAAACTTTGACTGCCTTGACTTTGCCTAAGCGGCGGCATTTATTTGTAGCTCATTCTCTCGTTGCCAACGGTGTGTGCCTTTGTGTGTGTGTGTGTGTGTGTGTGGGGTGGGAGGGGTGTATGCCGACTCTGGGGAGGTGGCTTTTTTCGTAGGTGGTGCCAGAGCAAACGGTATTTTATTTATTTTTATTGCCAAATGTCAACGAGGCAATTCTTTCTTTGTTCGTCAGCATCAGCATCAGCATCTCTGAGATATATCAGGAATTGAGTTTGCCTCGGCGATTGCGTTAGTATGCCAAATGAAAATCGAATTGAAAGTTTTCATTTTCATTCGTTTCGTTTCGCTCACGAACAGTCTTTAAATTTATGTTCAACTTAAGGGCATAGTTTGTCTGCACTTAAACACACTATATATACATACATTTAGAATTCCATTTAAATTAAATAAATGGTATTTTAAAAAGTGCCGATATTGGAATACAGAGACAACAGCTGTCTTGCGCGGGCAGAAGTTTACTTACTTTTTTCCTATGCAACCTATGTGATATTGTAATCCGATATTGATATTTTTTATTTGTTCATTTGAGGAGCAATATAGCACGCATATTAAGTAAGTTTGAACTGATCTTTCAACCGATGATTCCTATTCAAGTTAAATATGATTTAGTTGAGAACATTTTACATTATATTTATAAGCAAAAAAATCTCATGCAAGAACTACTACTACTATATGATATAGTGATCCGATCTGGCTGTCTGCGACAGAAATAAAGACGGCTAAATATATCAGGATAGCTTTGAAACTGAGGGAATAGTTCAGTCAGGCAGGCAGACGGACAGACACAAGGGACTATGTCAACTTGGTCTGTGACGCTGATCAAGAATATATTTATATATATTTTTTTGTCTGTGTTACAAAATGCCTTAGCAAATAATAATAATACTTTCTGAAAATGTATAAAAATTGATGATATTTTTCCATAGATATTTACTATGTATGAAAGACACAAGCCATGAATTGCAACAGCACAAAACCAAAGGAGAAAAATAACAAAGCGCACAATGCAACACCCCAAACAATTTGCATAATTTGACTTCATAATTGCCATTTTAAATTAAATACCTGTTTAGATTGATCAGCTCCAATTCTTATGATGTTTTGATGCCTTTGTGCAGTGAATTATATTTTGTTCTAATAAAGCGTGTAAGGCATTGAAGCAGACATCTCTGATTCCAAAAAAGTATGTATGTTCTTGAACAGCATTAACTAATGAATGTCCTACTTATGAGCAAAGTAATACCTCTGTTTACTTTGAACAAATCAGATTTTTGGCTGAAGTCGGTGCAGGTGTATATCAGAATTATCAAAACATGCATTTTAATATAAATATAAAGAAACAAACGCCATATATAAGCGATGTTATGGCTGCTGACATTTTAGCAATAAAATGAGCAGCATCGGAATCCCGTGGGAAGAATCGTTCGCTTTTTAATTTATAAATAAATTTGGATGAGAGCAGGTGCAGTCGATGTTTGCGTCGTGACTGAAATATATGTGTTATCTTGCTTAAATTGATATTGAACTTTATATTTGAGCAGTTGAACTCCCGTCTGCTGGTTTATTTTTGTGTTTTCTCATTAATGAAGTATTGCCTGTATTTTATATCGTGTGGGCGTAGCACGACACTAGAAGTAGGTAGTCCATAGTCTATCTTGTTAAATGTATGACTCATGCTCTAAAACAGCCAGCTTTAAAATTATGGAAAGTGTGCAAATACAAATATTTTAAATTGAACATTGTTTGGTTGTTGTCGTTAGACATTTGTTCATATCAGATGGTAAGAATTCGGCTATTATTATGCTCTGATGCACTCACACTTTTCAACTGTATATATTTTGTAAATATTAAATATGGATATTTATATTTATACCTCATCACCTGCTTCTTTTGATTTATTTTTTGTACTTACAAAATATTGGATAAAATCCAAATTTGCTTACTTTTTTCTTGAATGCAAATAATGCTTTTCTTTACATGCATATAGCAGAAGAAGTGTTATTGCATTTTAGTCTTGGGCTTTTTGTTAATTACAATTGTAAATAATATGTTTTTTTTTCTTTTAGCAGACTGCTACAAAATGCCGTCGGAAGAGACCAATGGCAAAGTGCGAAACGGTTCCGCGCTTAAAATGAGAGCAGAGGTGACAGTAAATGAGAGCGCCGACGCAACAAATGGAACAGAGAGAGAGAGAGAGAGAGTGAGCGCGTTGTCATGACAACGGTTTCGGCGGCAGCCATCTTGGATATGAGAGAGAGAGAGCCGCCATGCAGCGGCCATGCTGTTGGCCAGCGACACTCACACGCTGCGGCGGCTATTGTGAAGTTCTGTGACGTGACTGAAATATCGCAGCAGGTAAAACCGTTGCTTCTCGTTTGCCTGTGCAGCGATTTTGCTGCCGCAGTGCCGCAGTAACGATGTTCGCGGCGACCGCTTAACGAATGCGCGTGCGTTGCGCCCGGACCGCGACCTCGTCGGTTGGAAGCTGCGACCGCGGCAGCGACAGCGACAGCGGCATCGGCAGCGAAGCGACTAAGCAAGGTATGTATGTATGTATGTATGTGTGTGTGTAACAGAATGAGAACAAATAGTTTGTGGGAAGAAGTGCTCTGCTCTGCTCTGTCCTTTGTCAGTGGCATTTGTCGGGGGTTAAAATGATCTGTGCAAGTGTGCATGTAAGTTAGAAAGGGATACATGTATATACATACAAACATTTATATATATGTGTGTGTTTTACTAGGGTTGCTATCGAGTACACAAACCAGTTTGGCGTTGTCTCTGCTAAGTTCATACGCATTCCAATACGATTTTGAACCAATACTCTCAATCAGAAGCCAGTTTACCTCTGTTCAAAATTTGAATTTTCTTTCCATTTGATCGACAACAGTAATTGTGCATTTTTCGTTCTTAATTAAGATATATATAGATGAATAAAAGTATATTGATGTATATAGATATGTGCTAAGTAATTTTATTTATTTTTGTTTTACTCTGTTTTTCGAATGCACAGCAAAACATTTTTAAAATCGAAATACTCTCGCACACCAATACATTCAAGCATTGCTTGTGTATTAGTGCTGGCGCTC
The DNA here is from genome assembly GCF_018153295.1 of Drosophila grimshawi. Classification (NCBI taxonomy): domain Eukaryota; kingdom Metazoa; phylum Arthropoda; class Insecta; order Diptera; family Drosophilidae; genus Drosophila; species Drosophila grimshawi. The sequence goes on from NW_025063098.1 coordinate 230,756, forward strand.
TTTGCCAGCCAATTGTGCTTGTGTGCGTGCGCGCTCTCTTAAAGTGCTTTCTCTTAAAGTGCGCTCTCTTAAGAGCGCTGACTTGCATTAGTATTAGTGCGACGCTCTTTGCCACCACCGTCGGCGCTCTTAAGTGTGACTCTCTGCACCCGTTGCACCTGTTCAGCTGTCTCTTAGCGACGTCTGGGTTTGTTTTGGTTGTTGCCACGCTCTTTACTCTTTGTTGTATTGTGTCTTTTTTTTATGACTGCTGCCGCTATTTGCTTATTGGACGCAGTTGGTCTGACTTGTATGTTCTACCCCCCACTCCAATGGGAAGCCGCGGCGCAGCTTGAAATCTTGTTAGAATTTATGAGAATCTCAAAGTCCTGCGCAAGTTTCTCGGCTTTGGGTAGATGCAATTTCCTTTTTTTACGATTTGCCTCGCATTCATTGCATTCTTTTCGCTTCGGTTCGCTTTCACAACTTTTCCCACGTCCCCCCCAACCCCTCTCGGCTCTTCCACAACCCTTAGAGTGGTCCTTGTTTCTTGCACAGGGAAATATAATGCGCTTTTCTCCCCCGTCACTTTTGGCAACATTGTTGACAGCCGATGCAATTTTTGTTGCTGTTGCTGCTGCTGCCGCTGCTGCTGTGTGGGTGATTGGGAACAATGCCCTGCTGCTGCTGCTACTGCTACTGCCTGTGCTGATAAGAATGATTGGCACAATTGCAACAACAGCAACAGCAGCAAGAACAACTGCAAAATATTCACCAACAGCAAACAATGCATTTGAGAGCATCAGCAGCTGCCAGAAAACAAATGCATTTTTCTCACTGAATCTAATTGGATTCCAACTGTTCAATGGTTTGAGTCTGCGCTAAGGCTACTGATATTGGAAAAACTCAAGCGTTTTTATTCTACACTCAAAATCTGTGATAATTCGAGTTTCGAGCAGACCATTGGCTGAAATTATACGTATTATATATATATATATATATATATATATGTATATATGTATATATAGAGATGTACGTATTTTCACAATTACACAAGTATTTTGTACACTGAATGTTTGTTATGGAAACAATGCGTTTGTTGTTTGTTTTATAAAAATAGTTTGTTTACCTTGCACATTTGAGTAAGTGTTACTTTTGAGACTTTTCAGTTGCAACTGTAACTAAAATAAATACCAAACACTAAACACACACAGTTTGATGTGAGATTGAAATACAAAGATCAGAGTTTAGAGAGAAAATTCTAGCAAAGGCGAGGAAAATGAACTTTGAAATATGTATTTGATTGTATTTGGATTATTTTTGTTATTTTTATTTATTAATACTTAAATTACCAAAATGACACTTCAGTCTATCAGATGAGCTAGTAAAATGCTATAATAATTCAAAATAATCAATAAATTAATTAATAGATTATTAGTTCTACTTTATGTTGCTAAAAAGTATGACTATTAGCAATAAATTAAATTATTAGTTCTCTTCAATGTCCAGTATTAATTGACTTTGGACATATAATAAATAATAAATATTTAGTTAAATTATTAGCTCTATTTAATCGGACTATATTTACACTTGTAGCAATTGACTTTGGTCATAAATGTTCAAATAATTTCAAATAATTTTTTAGTTCTTTTTAATGTTGCTCTGACTTTATTTACACTTGAGCCCAGTCACAATTGACTCTGGTCATAAAATAGAAAAAAATGTGCGTTAAATAAACAGAATTAGAACTTTACACCAAAATCAAACTGGAGATTGTTGTCGCTAAAATATTGTGAGTGAAGACATAAATCCTTGCAGTGCTAAGCTACCGTTATGGCACTCCTGGCACTTCCCCCTGGTCTGGTGCCCTGATCTGGACAGGGATTTTGACTGTTTGTCGACTGGTTTGTGTGGACTGAACGGACGTCATAATCGTTTCAGTGACAAAGCATAAAATTTGAGTTTTACGATTTAACTGGGCTATAAAGCAGCCAATTAGTGTCAGTCAGGAGAAGGCAAAACCGAAGACGAGCCCAAGGGGAAGGAGGGAGGCATTGGCCAATGCCATTGCATTCGATTGGTCCGAGAACCGGAAGGGGTACTGGGGGACCAAGGGGACATGGCGACATGGGGAGAGGCAAGTGGCAATGGGACATGGCTGCCTTCGGGGCACTCCACTCCACTCCACTCCACTCTCCGGTTGTGGATTGAGTTCTTGTGAGAAGTGCATTTAATTGTTTTATGATCATTTTGACAGCTCATTAAAAGTATTGAGGCCCCCCACTAAATTCCAGTGGCTGTTTCATTTTGGGCTCGGCTGGCAAAGGCTGCCAGTTAGAAGCACATGACTCCCCACATTGCGTTTTCCGTTCAAGTGGCTTTTTAAGGAGCTGCCTAATATACGACTTTTCCGACACACGCAACAAGCACGAGCCCATAGCCCATAGCCCATCCCCATCCCCATCCACACCCACAGCCAGTCCAAGTGAGAGTCTTAACGGGAGAACAGCAGCAGCGGGTCATAAAAATGATGACAATTTCGTTTTATTTTTTATGACATTGCGACGCGGCGTCGCCTGCGGTCTCCACTGTACAGGTGGCTCTCGGCGCTGGAGGTGTGTGGACAAACAAACACACAGAATATGCCTCCATCTCTCTGCATTGAAATAATTTTGTTGTCGTTGCTGTATTTGTTGTTGTTGCCGTAAATCACCATGTCAACTGTTGCTTCTGTTTGTCAGTTGAGGCTCTCAATGGGAACTCGGTGCGTACAATGGGAGGAAAGCAATGAAACAATTAACAATTATGTTATTATTATTTTTTCTTGTTCATAAATCAGCTGGAGCTAAAATATATGCAAATTGAAACTATATGCTTAAGTGATAATGTCAACTTAAGCCCAAGATGGAAATTTCTCTGTCAAATCTGTCAATTGCAACCTAACCGAAATTATCTGCAATATATACACTCAGAACAAAAAATCATTCTGGAATTTAGAAAGTGGCCTTGAAATAAAAAACGTACTCAAATTTAGCAAATGTTTCATGTTTTAAAAAATAATTTATGAATATAAGAAACATTTTTTCTCAAAAATATGAAGGCTTTCCCAAAATCCACAATCCCAAAATGTTCTTCTATTTCTATGCCAAAAAAGTATAAATATAAAACCACGATTCTTAAATAAACCGCGTAGTTTAAAATTTAGAGCAAATTAGTCGTAAGTCACTCAACTCGCGAACGAAGTTTCTCTGATTCAAATCTTCGTTAACTCAAATGTTTTCCAAAATAAGTTAATATATTTGAATTATGTAAAATGTGTTCACATATGTTAAATCTCAAATAACTAATATAAGTAATACAGAATATAATATAATAATTTTTCTATACAACACAGACATGGACATATTAATATATATACATTAAAAACCACAATGAAATAAACTAGAATGCCCAAACCTTTAATTTAAGAAAAATTAAGTCAGATTAATAAAGTGGTGCCAATTTCTAAAATTCATGTTAATTTTTTCTGAGTGTAATTGCATACTTGCATACTCATATATGCATATGTACAGTTAATAAGTCAGTTTAGCATTTCTAATATACGTGCAAACTTGGCTTGGAGTTGGTTCTGTCCATTATTATTGGCTGCCACTTTGACTCCGACAATTGCAATTGCAATTGTCACGGCGCACTTGCGTTCAATTTGAATTGCAATTGCAATTGATTGATGATGCCGCCACGGAGTTGATACTCCATCGTGAGCTGCAATTGGCAATCTAATTAAACAAATCGTGACCAATTGGCATTGGCATTGGCAACGCAAGCCGCCGTCGTCTGTGGTGAGGCAGTGGGGCAGTGTGGGGCACTGGCAACCACTTGACAACATTACTGCATGGGTTCGCCTCGAACTTGTGACTTGCCTTCAGGCATAACTCTGGTGCTCCCGTGGAATAAATAAAATGGCTCGCAAGACGCAATGTGAATGTGCAACAAACAACCAAACACAAAGCAACAACAGCAACAAGAACAACACAGACGTCTAGAAGGGCCCCAGCCAGGTGAAGTGAGTAAACAAAAATGAGAAATGTCCGCTGATTGATATTATCCGGTGCTAACGCACCGACTCCCCCTCCTCACAATGGAATAATGCACACCCACGCAGACAGAGAGACTTGCATGGCAGACAGCCAGAATGGTAATCGGTAATCGAGGAATGGATTTCCATTTAGCGTTTCCGCTGCGGCCATATTTCATTTGTGCTGTCAACATGATATTCAGCCGCGACTCGAAGGCATTTGTTATGTGCAGTAGATACTATATCTATACTATATCTGGTTAGCATTCCATCAACATATGTCCAGGGCTGCCATAACGAAAAACCATTGTTCTTCTTTTTTACCTTATCGTGTTGTGCTTTTTTCATGCATTTTTTATTACTTGTCAAATTATTGTCTGCTTTTACCTTAGATTTTCCATTTGCTGCTCAGATCAAAAGAACAAAAACTGAAAAAATGAAATATTTTTAAAATTTCATCAAAACAGAAACAAAAGTTCCGTTAATTTATCTTGTTGTGCCTTTTTCATGCATTACTTTTTCTAATTTAATTACTTGTCAAATAGTTGTCCCTGTTTATTTTTTGGGTTTTCTCTTAGATTTATTTACATTTTCCACTGAAATTAAGAGAACAAAAAGTAAATAATGAAATTTTGTAAACATTCCTTCAACATATTACCAGGGCTGTCCTAACGATAAACAATAGTTAATTGACTAGTAATAAAATTATTGAGAAAACTATTGTTTGTGCTTTTTTCATGCATCTTATTTCGAGTGAAATTGTTGTCCTTGATCCTTGTTCGGAGTTCGGTTAGTTTTTCTCTTCGATTTGTTCCCATTTGCTGGTGAAATGAAAAGAACAAAAAATAAATAATGTAATTTTGTTAAAAGCTTTTGAAGTTCGCCGTGAATGTTTCTTATGCTAGCTGCATTCTCTATTTCTCATTTGCGTTGATAAAATTAAATATTTTTACGAGACGCAAAGTTTAAGAAAGTGAGGGGAATGTAAACGAGAATTGGAAAACTTAAAATATATTTGACGCGACCCGCCGTACACCAAAAGTATGTATCGGTATATGTGTATAGAAATACATATGTAAGTATATATATATACATATATATATATATATATATATATATGTAGTGGAATGGGAATGCGTGTGTATCTGAGAAATGTCTAAAAGCGATTTACTTTAGTTTCCATTTCGGTTTCTGGCGTTCTGCCTGCCGACGTTTTTCTTTTTTTTTTGTTTTTGTTTTGGATTTTTCCTTTTGGATTTTATTTTCGTTGAGTTTCCATTTTGCTCATTGCCAGTGGAAACAACAACAAAGGCAAAGCTATCATCACCATTCCATTATCATCACGGGCATGCCCCATTGTTGTTGATATTTTGCTTGCTATTTTTGCCAATGCTGGTTGCTGTTGCTGTTGCCATTGAGTCCTGACCCTTCCATCCCCCATCCCAATCAATCCAATGCTGTAAGTATGAGACACGTATTCTGGCTTGAACAGATATATGTATACATATATATATATATATATAGTTAAATGTGGGTGTATATATATATATATAAAGGTATATACTATTTCTTATTTGTGTAGTTCAACTTCTCATTCATTCACGGCTCGTACTCGACTCGTATTTTTCGTTTCGCATCATAATTTTGCGTTCAACAGCGACAAAAACAACAACAATGGGCAACAATGCCGAAAATCACGTTCCCCGAATTCCACATGGGACGAACAAGAAAGCCAAAAAAACAAAATATATAACAAAAATAAATAGTAATAATACTAAAAGTCATAACAGATTCCCAGTGCTAGTGCCAATCACTCCAACTGCAGACGTGCCAACCTAGAACCCAACCACCCAGAACGCCCACAGAGTCGGTACTAAGTTTGTGCCGGGCCCGCACTTTTCAAATGTACTGTGAATAAAGCTCGCACCAATTTGCAAGGGGCAGATAATGAAAGGGAAACCAGTCAAGTAGCAAGTAGCAACTGGCAAGTAGCACCTCAAAGTCAACTATCTACTTCTGGACAATTAACGCGAAGTATTCTCTGTGCTTTTATGGCGCTTCACCCAATGCATTTTAAGTCTGCAAATACGATTAATCCACTGCTTTGATAAACTCCCAGTTTACGTTTCATTACCAGCGGATTGTGTCTAAATTTAGTCGATCTCTGCACAGAATATTGAAATTCTTAATTGACAAGGCTGAAATAGTTGTACATGCAAACACTTCTGATGGACTAAATCCAATCTTATTCGCTTATATTTTATTAATTATTCATTTATGAGGTTGGTAAAACTGTAAATGATAAACTACACATATGCTTTAATAAATAGTAATATATATTTTTCAACATTGTCAAACAACCAAATGAAATTATTTATTATATTTGTGATAAATAAATACAACTTTTACTAAAATGTTATTGTACCATTTGATTTTTAATTTTCATACATATACTTGTACTATTTGCATTCTTTATTTTTATTATGATATTCAAAATATAATAAGTCACTTTAAGCCCAGTTAGGTCAAAGAGTTTTAAAATACAAAACTGTTCTAATATGAAAATTTCAATCAATAATAATAATAATAGACAAGCACATATTATAAAAAATTTGTGTATGATTTGAAAACATTTTTATTTAATGCAATCAATAATTTATAAATGAAATTATATAAAATATTAAAAATATTTTTTTTATTATTTTATTTCGATTAAATAATGCACATATAAAATGTTTTAAAAAATATGTAAATATATTAAAAACATTTCTTTTATTTTTCACTTGCCCAAAAAATATGTCAGACTAAAACTGTTGCTATTTCCCCAGAAAATTAAGTAAACGCAAACTCTTCTTATATATGTACGTTAATATGTACATATGTATATATATGTATGTATGGAAGCATACATAGACATTTTATGGCTATTTGATTACGAGTAGATATACCCTATTCTCGTTTGCATGAATCGTTTTTATGACTGTTGGCAAAACGAAATTTAAAAAGTGCGCATTTATTTATTGATGTACGCTGTAAATATTTTGACAGATTTGAGTGCGCCAGAAGTATTTAATTATACATAAAATATATTAAAGACATACCAAACAAGACAAACCAGACAAAAACAGCAGCTACTCGTAAAGCGATAAAGAAATAATAGAAAATTATTGGTTGCCTTAAAGTGTATTCTCAGACCGCTGTTTGAATGAGTTAATTCCCAAACTAATTATTGCACAAATGGAGCAGCTGGCGTTGACCGCTCAGAGACTGTCAGTTAAATGAAGGGACAGTTTTATCTGCAGCCGGGGCTGCCTGCTGCCAAGGAGTGAAGGAGAGCTAGAACGAGAGAGGGAGAGGCAGAGGCAGAGGGAGAGGGAGAGGGAGAGGGAGAAAGGACAAATATCTAAATGACATAAAAACTGCAGAGACGCAGCCCTAGAGAAATGAGCAGTGCATAAAAGCAAGTGAGGCAGCAACATTTCAGTGGCAGCCATGGCCGATGCTGACGACGATGCTTGCAACGCAGTTTAGTAATGCCGTCTCGCTCTAACACTCGTTTCTATGCATGAGTGTGTGTGTGTGTGTGTGTGTGTGTACATAAATGCTGCATGGGGACGTTTAACGAAATGCAAAGATGCATTTTGGTTTATTCCCGTTGTAGTAGTCGTTGTGACAGCATTCACACACACACACACACACAAATACACAGATACCAATACACACACACAAACATGGCGTTAGTCTAGTTTGTTTATCTTTTATTTATGTATTTAATGTCGACTGCTATCAGTCGGCACACAAAAATACAAAAAGTAAATAACTTAAGTTAAATTCAAAATAAATAAAGAAAGAAAATAATATACAAAGTTATGCTAATAATATTATCAAAATAACTATATTTATATATATAAATTCTATTCTTAGTATTGTTATATGGACCATTCTATAATTTATATACATTTATGTATGTATATTTAATATATAAAAGACTTTCAATACAAATTAATAAATTGCAGCAGCCTCCAGCCTAATTAACAATATCAATATCAATTTCGTTGAACAGCGTTTTTTACTTTTGGCCTATACACTGTTATAAATAAAATATTTGTGTACTGTGTCTGAATGTACATATATGAATTTTCTAGATGAAATAAATACAACAGTGCGAGGACTCGCTCATGCGCACTCCAAGTCCAATTATAGTTGTAGTGCTTGGGTTGAAAAAAGGAGAGAAGTTTGAGGTAGTTTTTTTAGGCTCAGCGAAATTGCACTTAAATGTATAAACATATGTGATATTTGATGTATGTATTCAATTGGAATGATTAACCGTATTAAGGTATGCATTCAATGAATATTATTAATATTTTGGTTAAAATATGCAATCTTCTCTTTTGAGCAAAAGTTATGTTTATAACAATACATAATTAATTAAATAAAATTAATTAACATGTTGGGCAAAGTATGTATATACGAGATATATGATTAGCATTTTGTACGGATATATTTTATTTGAATAAATAAAACAATTGGCCAAGTAAGGGTTAGTAAGTAAGAAGTACAAAATAATTTAAGCCCGATTTTATTTTTTGCAAACTGTTTTTTGTTCTTTATTCGATTAATTTCAAGCTCATTTTCAAAGCGGAACTTGTTGATGAGTTCTTCTGTAAATTAAACATTAATTAATAAGGAACTTAAAAGTCAAAGTTGTAAAAACCAGAGTTACATTTTTCTCATTCTAAAGTAATCCCTTTACTGAATATACTTCAGTACTGTAAGCTGTGCAGTGCGAATCAAATTTAAATAAAATTACTCTGCTTTGATACTGAATTGCACCACGGTATCATTATTATAATTAAGATTATAATATATTTTTTGCGACGGATTCAGAGCATTATATTTTATGCGTTCAATTCGGAATGCCGCTTTTTTAAATTAAGCGTTCGATAAAGTCATTATTAAAAGAAGCTTCTAATAAAGAAGCAGTCTTAATATAAAAAAAAAATACTTTCCTTAAGGATTTATATTACTGCAGTCTCAAACAAACACATGTATGTATTTGCATTACCAGACTACGGGTGAGGCGATGCGATCTCGAATATTTATTTTATTCGCATAACCCGTTTAGCTCGCTTGGTCAGCTAAGCAGCTTATACTGCAGCTTGTTGGGACAGCTCTCCTCCATTTGTGTTGCATGCCCCCCACATGCCCCGTCATCTGTCGCATCTTTTTGAGGAAATAATAGAGAGCTTCTCCATCGGCATCTGCTACTTGGAGTTGATTGTTGATCTGTTGGATTCCATAACTTTTACGATTTGGCAGGCATCTGATCTGGGGACGGAGTTAGTTGTCTTTGGCAATTGGTCAGCAGTATGCATTTGGCAAATAGACGGCAGTAAATTGTCATAACAAAGAGTCTGTCTGGTAAAAAAAAGAGAGACACATACATATGCAGCTGGCGACTGCAAATATTTGTGCTGTACAGCAGCATGTGGTCCCGGAATACATGTGCCCGGCAGGCAGATCACAGGCCACTCTATTAACCCTTTCGAAGACGAATTGCAGCTAGAAAATTGCATTTTTATGGCTGTCATAAACGGCGGCTACTTTCACTTTTCCATCACGACAAACAAAGACAGAGGACGGTGTCGTCGCGGTTCCTGGAACATTAGAAACGCTTCATTTTTTTGCCAAAAACTCTAGGTTTTCTTCTGTTTTTTGTTTGAAATTGTATTTGGAGCGTCACGGACTCACAGGCAAGCGCATTCAGCCTCTAAACATCCTTTTGCGACTGCTGTGCGCCGCCAGAGTCTGACACAAAGTTCTACTTCCGCAGCGGGGGGGTCGAGGGATGAGTTGAAAACCGATATGATATGCTCCCTGATATGTCAGAGAAATTCTAACCATTCCTCGAATGAGATGCGATTCAAATTTTTAAATTTTAAATGGGTCTTACTTGCTTACTTATCGGATTATTTACAACATTTTAACACACCAAATCATTAGGTAAAGTGAAAAGACTAAAGTAACACCTGTATTTTGTTATTTTCTCCATCTAAAAAATTGTTTATCTGGGGAATCAAATTCCATATTGCGTGAATAAAATTTTACAGTTATTAATAGGTAAATAAATAACATCGATTTTTGCGAGATTCGGCATGTAGGATTAAAATATAATATATATATATATATATATATATATATGGTTTGGTTTTCAAAAATATGTCAAACAATTGTTATTAGTGGATTTATTGTGTCCCCTTTCTGTCTCTATTGCTCTTCCATCTATCCTGATTTCTGCACGAACATATGTCGGTTTGAGGGTTTCTACATACTCTGAGCTTAAAATGTGATACAACAGGTTTTCCAATCTAAGCCGACACAATATGCTATGATGTGCTTTGAGGATTCTTTGTAATTATCACAAAATCGGCAGAGTTCGCTAATTACTATAATTCGTTTCTTTAGGTGATTTTTTAGTCAGAAATACTCTGTCAAAAGACCCCTGTTTTCCTGGTTATTACTTGCTTAAATCGTTTTCGACCAAATTAACATTAAATTAAAAAAATCTGACTTGTTCATAGTAACGAATATTTTAATTATTGATTAGTTTAAGGAAAGTATACAGTCGACATTCTTTTCATATGCACATATTAGCTGATAAATATTATGATTTTAATCAACATTTTAAGACATTAAAATTGAATAAAAATTGCAATACTTTTAAGGAATGTGAGTTAATAATAATAAATTACGCATATTTGTTCATGCTTATCCATATTTGATTTTATCAAAATTTCTTTCACAAGAAGCGTTTTTTTCTTCATTTTTCTCAATCTGTTTTCATTGACATTGCGACCCAAATACAACTCTCAATACTTACTGGATATTTTTTCATAAATATGTTCGTCTATGTCTCGCCGCTATGACCTCCATTTGGATAGCAACGTTCATTAATTTGTCAGAGCATTAGTAAATTCAACAAATCAACGCTGAGGCAAAGTGAGTAGAGAAAAACTTTTTCTATGCTTGCTAATCTTCTGAAAATGGAAAATATTAATGAGAAAAAGTTTGGCGGCGCTTAAAGAGCTTTTATGGCATTTCTATACAGCCATAGATACACAGACAAGCCAAGACAAACGGAATAAGTCGGTCTCCGGCCCGATACGAAAATGGTTGTCTTCCTCTAAGGCTGCCTCATTATGAAAATGGAACAAATTTGGGAGCCAGACACAGACGAGAAACTACTAAGTGCTCTGGCTGGAGCAAGGGCTGGGGTCGGGTCCACACAGGAGCAGACCAAACTCGGCACAATCATCTTCGACTAGTCATGTAGTAGTTATTCGGGTATAACGGAAAAAGCTTTTGGCCCGGCACGGTCTGAAAAATGCTTAGCTAGAATTTATGCACACGACCATATTCCACTGGGGAATATGAGGCCGTCAGTGAGTTGAGACTCGCATCTATATAGATATGTATGGACAACCAGCAAACAACAAGAATAGCGAGGAGAACAACAACACAACTAATAAGAGATAACATCACACCGACCATTAAATACTCTTGCAGGCCACTAACCATCTACTCACATGCAAATTTTAGACTTAATAAACGAATAAGTATAAAAACTAAAATAAATTATTTTTGTTGTTGAATATATATTTTAATATGCATAATAATTGGTTTAAGAATTTGAATTTTTCTATCTCGACTGATATTAGTTTACTTTAAATAAATAAACGCACAACTTTGTCAACATTTTAATGCAAAATATTTAATGTTACTTGCACCTGGCTTAGTTTCGGATATCCGGGATAAATACAATTTTAATTTTTGTACTTGTACTTTTAATTGATCACCTTCAATCCAAAGACAAAGTATCATAAATATAGATTAATATATCTCGATTATTGGTGCTGATCAAGAATATATATACAGTTTATGGTATCGGAGATGTTGGTAAACTCGCATTTAATCAAGTGACAGTCGCTGCTCCAGCTTTAAGATACCCTGCACCCAAATTATTATTATAACTATTATTACTATGACTGTACACTGCGAACTCCTGCAAATTAGTTATCATGCTTGATCAAGCCCAAAATTGGACTCTAACTAATTCATTATGGAAATCGTAGGAAAATTTCGAAAAGTGATTCGTCATTGAGCCGTGTATGATATTCGAGATCATGCAACCTCTTACAACTTGCACAATGTATTTATCGATATTTTGTTAAAATACGCAAACTATCAAGAAAATATAATTAATATGATCTGAGTAAGGTTTATATAAAACTATATTCAATTTCAGTCCCTTAGCGCTAATAGTGTCTGAGATCAGCGAGTTCATAAAACAAACCATCTGTGCTGGTCTGATCAGAGATATTTGAATACCTTTTGCCAGTAACATAAATTTGCACATCTTCATGATACCCTTTTCAGCCAGTTTTAATGGGTACATGGTATAAAAATGATGACGTCGTTGAATAACAATGGAGGGGGGATGTACATACATATCTAGATGGATGAATGCTTTTGAAGCCTCGAGCATCTCAATGGGTTGTTCGCGTTTGCTGTGCACCAGGGTCGGATGGTTAGGTGGATAAACAAAAAACAAAACCAAAAAAAACAAAATAGACAAACAAACGAGCACTCAACGGGACGGAGATGGGGATGGGTACGTGGTCGGCGATGGCTACTGGGCGGACAATGACTTGGAACGGGTGATGGAGGCATCTCCCAGCCAAAGGGCCACCACACGACCCATAAAAGAACGCACGAGCATGTATGGCAGGGTGTGGGTGTGGGGTGTGTGGTGTGGGTGGGCGACGACAAGTGTGTGGCCATCGCAACACATCCCGGCGACATAATCGAGTAAGCGGCAAGTAATGAAGCGCACGGAAGGGCATGAGTGTGGCACACACAACTGGACCCAATGGGATATGAATGCATCAGCGACGCACTCTGCCACATTTTGCCCACATCGATATAAATATTCTTTTTTCTTGTGTATGGCTCTGGAGTGCCACTCTGCCACACTGGCTGGGCTGGCAAACCAACTATAAATTGATGGCATGATATTTTTGGTTTTCGCAAACAAGAAAGCTCACTTCTCCGAAAGAGGCGCGCAATGGTTGTGGAATATTTAAATAAAATGATAAGCGTGAAATTATAATGAGGAGCGTGTTCCGGCATAAATCGGATTGGGTCTTTGCTCTATGTTCCGAATACATTTCAATTTAATGGCGATTTCGCCGGAGACCATGCGTGGTAATTCAATGAAAGGGGTTTCTTTTTTTTTTTTTTTTGGGAGTAGTGGGCGATTTTGTGTCGATTGAATACAACAATTTGTTCCCTCACATATCCGTCTGTAAAAATGTCTCGCATTCAAGGGTTAGATTACCATGTGCGAAAACAGTGTTTCGAGGGATTCACTTTCATAAATTCCAGTAAAGTGTCCTGTGTTCATTTCCTCAGTTCATCACTTTCATCCTTATTGCTTATGGGCAATATTTATACATGCTACTGAAACAAAAGCTGTAGATTTTAAATGTTTAACACGCATTCAACAACAAGAATAATAATATAACATAACATTTTAATTATACTATATATTTAAATATTATTGCGAAGAGCTTGGCATTTTATTTATTATTTATTATATTTTATTTATTTAATAGTAATTGATTAGTTATTTCAACATTTCTTATATGAATAAGAAGATAATATACATATGCTTATTGACATATTTCGAATTTCTTTTAAGTAACTTTTAATTATACCAAATTTATTAAATATTATTATATTATTATTAATATTGGATTGCAAGCGTTACACTTAAGACAGGCTGTCAAAAAAAACGTTAAATTTATTTGTATATGGTTTAATTATTATTTAATCGATCAGTGAAAAATAGAAACACTTAACTCGTTAATATTATTTTACAAAGTTTTTTTAAAAACTGCCATTTTAATTTTTTTATATACTACTATCATTGGAAATCTTTAGATTTTTTTATTTTATTTTTATTAAATAGTATATCAATAAGTTTATTATAATCCAATGGTAATTTTTGTTAATATACTTCAAATATAAAGACCACCAGTTCAAATAAACTTTTTAATTAATTGTCTTGGTCTTCATTCGATTTCAGGTGGATTATTTTTTACAGGGACCCCCCGAAGAGACGAGACGTTACACGACATATGTTGCAGGTGAGTCTATGGCACATGCCGCTATATAAATGTGAATGTAAAAAGATGTATATATGTATATGTATGCCTGTATGTATGTATGAATCAGCAAAATAAAACAATAAATGGCAACGGGCGAACTATCAATTTGAGCTGTGGCGCAGGTGCATCTAGCAGATACAAACCAGATCCGGTCTGGGCCTCAGCTTTTCGAAAGGCACACAATTTTCTTATGATGCCTTTCGTTTTTTATTTTCCAACATGATTTTTTGCTAAATTGCAATCGAGGCAATAGCAATGCGTGTGGCATATGAAATAGTTGGCCCGTGTTTTTGTACCTTTTGCCATTTATTTCTCACATTCGCCCGCCCAAATGCGGACCCGATATGAAAAAAAGGCAAAAGTTGATCAAATAAATGGCGAAATTTCCATATTCTGGCGATAAGCACTGGAACGTGTACTCGTATGCTGCTTAGCCCAAAGATTTCCATCAATCGGGGATAGCCGAGCAACCCAGCCTGGCCAAGTAACAAGTTGTGCGAATCTCCAGCTTAGGGTGGGTTGCTGTCACGAATGTTGCATGGCTGGCGCAGCTTGTTGCCCTGTCACTGCCTCTTCCCGGTATGAGGATAACGATGGCGGCAGGTACAACCCCCATCGCTTAGCTAAGTAAATGGGTTGGCTGACGAACGTGACTCGCAGCGCCCTTGGTTCAATAACGCCATCTTATGCCTCTATCCATCGAGCTCAAGGTAGGAGTTGAGGCAATATGTTTGTAGCACAATGGAATCTGTCAACTGCTAAGCAGACAAAATGCGAATTTCTTTGTTTTCAAAATAAAATTGTATTTTTGCTCACCAAATATAACATATGTGATTATAACATATATTTATATTTAATTGGTGTAGTTATTTTAAGTATCCACGGAAGTTTTTAAACGTTCTGAAATGTATATATAGAAAACAAAAAATAAATAAGTAGATAATGTTTTCTATATCAAATATAATATTTGAAAATTTATGAAGTAGTATAAGCTTGGTTATCAGTCAATTCTTCAACAAATTTATAAATATATAATATATATAAAGACTAATTGATCAAAGAATTTTTACTCTGTTCATCACAGTAACTAGTCTTGTCTGGAATTGATTTCATTTCACATGAAGATTTCAAGTCGAATTTAGCTTGACAAAATGAACTTAATTTCCCATTTGTTCCATTGTGAGTCGACATTTCAATTGGACTTGCAGGCAAAGCCCGTCACGATTTCGAGCAGGGCAACTAATGAAGAATATGTGTAATTACATGTGGTTACATGTGGTTACGTAATATAAACGTTTTGCTCTGCCCCGCTCATTGCTATTGGCATCGCCAATGCCATTGTCACTCTTCTCCGGCTCCGGCTGCAGATCTGGCTTTCGTTTGCTGAATCAATGCCCGGAGACAAACCCCAGAAATTTAATAAGCACGCAAGTACACGGAAGTAAATTATCCCGTCAGTCTATTATGTATGCTGCTCCCCGCCGCCTCTCCAGTTGCGACTGCGGCCGTGGCTTGGCTGCCTGCCACTGCCACTGCCACTGCCCGCCCTCCGTTGCAAGTGTGTCTCAATGTGGATGGATGGCTGACGTCTTTAGAAGCTACATAAATACCTCGTTTATTTGCTTGCCTGAGCTTGCGTGTTTGCGTTTGCTTGTTTCGTGTTTCTTGTGTTTTCACGCAGCGTTTTCCACACCCGTTTCAATTGGTTGCTTTATTTGAGGTCGCAATTTACCAGTGTTTTTGCTTTTAATTAAACATTTTCCCCACTTTCGCCGTTCGCCTGCGTCGCAGATAAAACTAACATTAAATATGCCTCAGGTTGTATAGGCGGCTAACTTCTTTGTGCATATTGTTATTGGTAGCTGCCTGCCTGCTGTAAATATCTATTAATTTAACCAAACTGAAGTGCGAGCTTAAATCGGTTTAATTTTAAACTCAATTTGATTGCACTTCAAAGTTATTTTACACTCCAATTTGAAACACTTAATGCGCCAGCCACATTTTCCTTATCTAAAGCAAAAACATGCCATTTATTCGATTTTACCTGAATCGCTAAATCGGAACGATTTATTTAAACAAATTCAAGAATTAAAATGCCGTACATTCGAGTATTTTTCTCCTTGTTGTTGCAAATCAACTTTTTTATATTTGTATTTAATAATGAAAGTGCCACAATTGATTCTACTCAAGCGAGTTAACTAATATATTGCAAATAAACTGTTTAACTTAATTTGTATAATCTACATAAATTAGTTCATTAATAATTTAATTTAATTTATTCATATATCAATTGGTATTTGTATTAAAGTGATGAAGCTTTCTCGTTCTCCTTTTACTACATTTATTAGTTTATTATAGTAATAAGCGTACATTTGTAACAGACAATTGCAAGCATTTGCAACCCTCTAAAATATTATAAATATTTTATCCAGGGCAATAATCACTTCGATAGAGCCATATCATAATTTCTTGCACACCTTTTGCATGAATCCGATTTTTGGTATCCAATAATCAAGTAAATTTGTAAAAAGAAGTGACTAGCACAGTTTAAGTTGTTTCTCATTTGAGTTCGTGGTCTAGTTTAAGGCATAAATATTTAATTTCATTCTGCTTAAGGCTTACAAATTGTTTGCAAATTGAGGTCAAAGGCATTCAATTTCGATCAAATATATTTTTGTTTACAATTGCGCAATAGATTTTGTTTATACGACTCGAAGCGACCACAACACCCGTAATTCTGCGGAAGTTTTGTTAAACAATGATAAACTGATGTAATTATGTGCATATGTACATTAATGCATACAAGCATACATATAAATGTATCACGGACAGCAAAGAACTTGAACCTGTAGGGAGGGCTAACATGTATGTATATATATATATATAGCTTCTGACTTTACACGTTCAAATTTGAACAACAACAAGCTTAAAGCAAGAATGAAATTTGAATTTTTTAAATTAAAAAGCTTTCTTATATCAAGTTTTACAGGCGTCTATAGTGCCTCGGCAATTTTCTCCGTACTATTAGCTAATTAGCATAGTGAGTACGTTTAATTAAATACATTATTTTACCTACCTGACTCAATCATTATATTTTTTAAACAATATAATCAATTATATTACTACGACTAAAGTTATATTAATATATATTTATGACTATATATAATTATAGCTATTCATTATACGCTCTGCAAGAGTATGTAATCGTCGACATTGCTAAGATATATATTTTTCTGGTTTTTCGTTTTACTCGTCGAGTTCATTTGAAATTTTAATCAGCACCTCGAGCTGCCAATTGCAAAGCTGAATAGAATTAATTTTACTAATTTCGCAGCACGATTTGCATGAGCCAAGTGCACCCCCTCGGGAGGACAATTGGAACGGCCTAATTACATTAGAGATGCGCAATTAGAGGCCCAGCGAATTTCATCAATGAGACCCAAGCAGACGCAACGGGGGCGAAGGGTTGCTTATTTGCTTACTTGCGCGGAGGGAGGCCCATTGAGCTTAAGTTCATTAAGGCACAGAAGGTGTTACCGATTGCCCTCTTACCTGTTTATTTGCATGCCAAGAGTCCAAGCTGTGGATTTCAAGCAGAGCTGTCGTAAAGATGAAATATTATTTAACTGGCAGAAGCAAACAAACATTTGCAGACTGACTGCTTAAATTTCAGCAAAAAATTGATTTATTTGTTACCACATTTTGAAGGCCGCCCTGCACACTCAGAAAAAAATCGCACTGAATTTTACAAATTCGCCATACTTTTGGCGTAACTCACATTATTATTCAGCAAATATATTTCCATAATTTATTTATAAAATAATATACTGTATGTTATATATAAACAGTTGAGCTACTCTGCCTCGATGGCAACAGCTAAACTCGAATTTAAATTATATTAAATTCCTCTTAAATTTCAATGACTTGTTGCTAAATCTTAGAAAGGATTTTTTTGAAAAAATACTTTTTAGAAATGCATTTCTTGACAAAAGAATATATTTCTAGAAAGCAAAAATGTTTGAGATTGTTGATTTTCAGCAAGTCTTACTATTTTGTAGAACTTTTGTCTTTTATATTTTAAAATAATTTCCAAAAACAGTTTTCAGATGATTTTCTTTTCTTTGAGTGCAGCGAATATTTTTATCAAAAGTTTGGTTTACGCTTATGCCTTGCCAGTCAGATACTCAAAATGAATTTGTACATCAACAACCACTGTACTTTGTTAAGGCATCTCCTCCATATGCATGTATATTTGCTGGGCTGCTGGCCGCGCGCAGACTGTGCATCCCACTCACTCGCACTCGCACCCGCACTGTTGGCGAGAGGGAGAGCACAGCACTTGCGCGGAAAGCGGCGGCCATTGAAAAAGGCTACCAAGAGGCCATTACCCCGCCCTGCCCGGGATGCACAAGGCAGCCCAGCCCAGTCCCGGTCAGGCAGGCCAGTCCAAACTCAAATTATCGCATCGTAGCAGTGCAGAGCAAAAATATTTGGACAGACAGGCAGACAGACTGACAGACGGGCGGACAAACAGACAGACAGACATTTGGTCGGCGGCAAGGCTCAAAAGTCATGTTCATATTTCTTGTTATTGTACAATTTCTTTGGCCGTTGCTGTGATATTTAATTTATATTCTAGGCCAACAATATTGCGGACGCATAAAAGTAAAACGAAATTTTTGTTTGTTTGTAACGGTGCCTGTCTGTGTGTGTGTGTGTGTGTGTGAGTTAACAAGGGAAACACGCCACAACAACAGGGTCGGAACATTTATTTACGTTTGAAATGCACACATTTAAAATACAAAAAACTATTTTTGTATTTTATTTTTAGGTGGGCAAAAACTTAAATTGAATCTATTTTTTTTTATTTCATACACAAGTGCTTGCCAACAAAAAGAAAAACTAAAACGAATAAAAATAAAAAGAAAAAAAAACAATCACCCCGCACAATACATGGATTATTCTTTGCACTTTAGCAAAACTGAATTCTCAAGATAAGCACAGTGAGACAGATGAAGACGAGGACGAAACTTGAGAGCTCACCATTAAATATGAATGATGACGCTTGTTAAGAGTCCAATTAAGTTTGCAACACTTAATGGGGCACTCAGATAGAGGATATTAGAACTGATGCGGATTTGCATTGTGAGTTGCGAGCAGAAGTCGTGCATTGAACTCGCCTTTGAATATAAACCGAGTGCGAAATGAGATGCATCCATCCATCCACTTGGCATACGAATGGCCAATTGCGATGGAAGCCAACTTGGCGTTGATTATGGCCAAAACTTCTCGGCTCCAGAGGGCAGCGCAATATTTTTAAAAAATTTATATTACGATTTTTGGCATTTGAGGGCAAAAACGAGAAGTACTCACAACTATTATTCAGAGCCCAGCCCACAGAGTCCCGTCTTAGCCTAGTCTGAAATTGCGTGGCTTAGAACTATGGGGAGCAATCGTGGGTTTTATCATGGAAGATTTATACCAAAATGTTGGCAGATTGCCAAGCTGCAACTGCAAACTACAGGCTACAGATGTAGATGTAGATGGAGTAGCCAACATGATTCTTAGTGGATGCTGCTGCTGCTGCTTTTTATACCCAGTATCCATTAAAAATTAATAAGAAGGGAGGCATGATGCTGTGCTGTGTATGTAACAGGCAGAAGCAGACATTTTCAACTCAATAAACTCTAGATCGTTATAAACATGGGAATGTTTGTATATACATTTGGGGAACTACTGTGTCTTTGTACAGGGTAGCTCGTAGTGGCCCAGTCTCGTCACACTTGTTTCGCTTATTTTATTTCTTTCATTTTTCTACATGTTTTTTTTTACAATTCGTTGTCGAGTATAACGGATAGAAGAAGTTAAGCCAGACATGTAGAAAATTGAACTGTGGAAAAAGATGGAGTAAAATGTGAGTCTCTTTTTTGGGCCATCAGGTGGATTCAGGATATTCGGGATTGGATTTAAAACCAACATATGAATGTTGTAATCACCGTGTAATCATTGTTTTTTTAAATATGATGATCAATCCCACATATATATGAGAATTGTTTAATCAAAGTGAATCAATTAGACTTAATTTGTTAACGTTAAATGGAATACACCAGAAAATATCACGGTAAAAGTTAATAACTGAATAAGATCGTTTTGACTAGTCATTATCTTTTTATGTGTTTGTAATTAAAAGAGAATTATGCCTTATCGGGAGAAGTATTTGTCTGTTTAGATATACTAGATTAATCCCATACTAAAACAGATAATTAAATATTATATTATATATATATTTTAATTATATTTAATATTAGCCATAGTTTCGGAGTGGCAAGAAGATATTTGGTTAATATAATGGCATAGAATTATATTTTATATTCGCAATAATTTTTGTTTTTGTCCCACGATGATCTGTTGCCACCATGGAGCCAATTTGCTGCGGTTCATCAATATGCCACGCCACACACGTCCCCATCAGCATCCATCTGTCTACCCAACTAAATGGCCGGGCACCAGGCATCAGTATGAGCAAACCAACTGGAGGCGCCTGTTTTCGTGTGGCTCCATTTGGGGAGTAGGTGGGCGTAAAGTGGGGCCAAGACGACGAGGAGATTAAGTGGCTGCATATACACACACACATATATATATATATATACATATATAGATATATATATACATATATATATATACATATATAAATGTATATACTTCGAAGTTGGAGACTCGCTTGCTGCTGTTATAGAAAAAATATGTGTACAAATTTAAAGAATCTCAATTTACTTGGTTCGTGTTCATTGGTCCGCCGTCTGCTTTAGCTCTACTCCGTCCTGTGATTTGTGAGCTCAATTATTGTACATTTTCTCGTCTTGCTGCTTTCCATTTCCATTTCCATTTCGGCATCGACATCGGCATCGGCATCGGCATCGCCATCGGGCACTGTCCCATCACCGGCTGTTTTTTGTGGTTGTCACTTTGTTATTTATTCAGCGCCATGGCGGCCCGCCCATTGAGCGGGCTGACAATTGTGGACCGACTGGCTGAGGTTGAGGCTGAGGCTGCTCCAGGGTCTGAGTCTGGTACCATTAATGAGTTCGTTGTCAGAGCAAAGCTCCGTCTTCGACATCGATCTGGCGGTCTTCGCATTTGGACGCTAATGAGTGCATGACATCCAATAAATTTAGTTCGCAGGGCTTTGCTTTTATCGCGCCACTTGCATAATTCACTCGCTCCGGGGTGCCAGTGCCAGAGTTGGGGCTGGGAATCTCAAGAGGGTATAGAGGTCAATAGAAATTTATGGCCCGCATTGTTAACACCACTGATTACAAATTGTTTATGTCACCTAGGAGCTGCGCAGTAGCTTCCTCCAAGGACGTGGCTCCAAAGTCCATGTCTGATTGTCCACAAAAAAATAATCCTCCTTCTTTGAGTGTACTTATTCAAGACAGTTCTGGCGAGAGCTTGTTAGCTGTAAGCGGTTTTATTTTATGTAAATCAGACATAGCTTCAAATGTTGTTTTTTATATACGTCTCTTTATACAATTGTGTTCATGCTTATTTTTTATATTTAAATTAATTTGCCCTATAGTAGTAAGCAATATTTTCAGATTCGTGTTTTACAAGCCAAACGTGTTTTTAGTTTTTTTTCCAGTTGCCATAGAAATCATTCAATTTATCAGCTTCTTTGTGTCCGTCTCTTACACTCAAATACTTTAATATTATGTTTATTTAATTACTGATATCCCTTCAGATCTACATTTGAGTAGTTATATTATATCAGAAAGGGAAACATGTATGTATATGGATAACTTATCCTTTGACCGATTGTCAATGTAAGGATCCTTTGAATCTTTGAATTCGCTGCAAACTAGAGATCAAGATTTATATACCCAAAAAAGCTTACAGATTATCACTATTCAGCTAATATTAAAAAAAAAGCTGTCAAGATACTTTTGAAATCCAAAAGTTTATATTTTAGAACTCAAGTCTCTGAGGCAAAAAATCCGACTGATGCAAAGTTTATTCTCTTTTGCTCTACCTACCTAAGAAACTAATTGACAGATAGGCAGACATGGCTATATCTACTATGCTGTGAATGCATTAAAAATATAGTACAAAATACAGTTGGTTTTAATATAAAATATATATACTTCTTCGTGTCAGTGAGGCCAATTCATTACACATTGTTCTTATTATTAATATACCCTTGAGTATTATAGTATAAATAAAATATGTATATATATATATATTTAAGTAAGCTAAATCGATAATTTAGTGGTTCTTCTGTTTCTCTCTATTTTCTTTCATCTATTGGTATGAAAGTGTTCAGATCTGAGACTAAAAAGGCCTAAGTAAATAAAAGTGTCACATGCCATACGCTTATGGAGCTATTTCATATCATCAATCATTCTGCAATAAAGGCCACAACTTTTTGAACAACTTTCGAGTTATTTATATATATACCTCTGAACAATAGTTATTAACTGCGAATTATTTATAAAACGATACTCAGGTGGGCTACATATTTTGTATTGCATTTTATGTTTCCGATGAATGAAATTTGAACGATGTGGCTCTGTTTTACAAGATGCTGTCGTTACCAGGTGATCTCATCTCTGATATATCTGATAGAATCGTACATGTATACGATGGGTATTGGGGAACATGGCAACTCCCGGTCGAAAGTAGTTGTGGAAATCAGATAAGATTGTCGCGGGTATCTCTAACCAGGTCCCATTCCACTTGGAATTATTTATCTTGGCAATCTCTCAGAAGCCTAGCGGCTAAAATGTGAAACTCAGCCGCTAGCTGTGTGCGCTGGCATCCTTCTGCTTGAATGGCTGCTGCTCTACCTGCTGCCTCCCGAGTGCCATGAATAGTAGATAAAGATACAGTGCGGTAACTGCTGCATTTATCGCCGCTAGATGTCGCTGCGGTGCCAACGCTGACGGGGAGGTCGGCAAATCAGGTTTATCTGGCTGTCGGCCATGTTGAATTTATCTGGCAGACGAATGTATCTGACGCAGCAACACAGTGCCTTCCTTTCTCGCACATGCGCTCGACTCGCTTCGGCTGCAGGCGTGGCAAAAACTCATCCGGCCAGCCAGTCTGCGCCGACTTCGCGACGTCGGCAGCGACAGTGCCGTCCACAGAGACGCGCACACCAATACACGCACAAGTCTGCGCGCACGCACACCAATGCAGGCCACAAATACAAGCACAGAGGCAAGCCAAAGCAAAACCAGCTCTCTCCGCCACAGACACCCTCTTCTCCTCGCCGCCCGGTGGTGTCCTCGTCCTTTGCCCGCGGCCATTGACCAAGGCGCGTGACTTCCATTATTTGCGGCTCCGTTGCCATGGAAGCTCTTCGGGATGGCCCGAGAACCGGGCACGGACAGGCACCAGTGCATCATTTCCAACTGAACCGACCAACTATTAACTCTCATGCTTGGTTATTTAAAATGGTATACAAGTTTCGACAAAGATTGCAGCAAACTCTTTCCAACAACACATCTATATATAAAAATATTAAAAATATATGTATGTTTAATAATATATATATATGTTTGACATTATCTATATATTTTGTATTTGCGAGAAAGCAGATAGTCTGGCATATTGCATTCAATTCGCGTGCTTCAATGATTCCAATCAATGACTGTCGATTGCCGCCGGCAATCGTCGTCTTTAATTTTCATTTATGCTAATTCTCTGTATACAGTCGCAAGCCTTAACGCTAATGGCTAATTAATGGGCGAGTGCTAATTGCAACTTGTGGGGTCTATGAGTCGATGGGGCTTTTTTACATTCCGGCTCATTTGTTTTGAAGACGAGTTGATAGCATTGCCTAATTGAGACCATATTTAATTCATTTCATGAATGAATTGTCTTCACTGCGCGATTTATTGATTTCCTTAAATTGCGATTGAGTATAAGCATTTTTCATACAAAACAATTCAGAAAACTATTCAAATCAATAAGCAAAAATTTGTCTTTCTTTTTATTTTAAATTTGTTCATTCATTATATATTGAACAAAATAACTCATAACAAACCCACTATTCTTTATAATTTCATAATTTCATAGTTTGCACAAAATATTTAAATCAACTATTATAACTGAATGCAAAAAGATATTCTTTATATTTATGTTAAATTATTTCCTACATTCAATTACATTTTGAAAAACAATCAACTAATAAGCCAGAATATGCACACAATTTGTATATTTCCCTCTCAAATATTTTTACATTATTTATTTGTTTAACTTAAATTTTCGTCTATGAATAAGTGGATGTAGCTCCTTTTAAGATATGCACAACTTCTTTTGTCGTACCATTTAAGATAAACACAACTCAATTTGCATAACTTGAATGCAGATATTATTTTAATTTAAGCATTGCATAAAACTCGCTTTTTATATGCCTGACTATTTCGCATTACTCAGCGATGAACAGGCACCAGCAGAAACGAGTAGATTTTGTGCCAAGTTCTAGAACTAGTTGGAGTCGAGTATAACCCATGCGATCCAATGTGGCCCTTCGGGCCAAGATTAATATTTTAGTCACGATAATTCACTTACGCTTAATTCTGGAATAAAGTTCTTAACTTATTTTGTGTGCATAATGCAAGCAAATTTATTGGAAAGGCGAAAGCGATATCCGACTGTTCCAGCTGCTCCAGGTTTGTGGCATGCAGGTAAGTCCATTAAATGTTAGATTTATACTGATGCCAGGGACTCGCTGCAGCCGACCGCAGCGGAATGTCCACTTATTTATGAACGCCATGTGGCGGATCCAACTTGTGTCCCCCCAATTGGAATTGACGGACATAAATGGCCGGCATGTCCCCGCTCTACGACATGCGATTCAGAGGTAGACTGCTCCTGAGATTTACGGCCAAATAAATCAAAGTTTTGCCCATGTCCGTTGCCAGCTGCCACAAACAGAACGAACGGTAGCAATTAAGCGAGAGACGTGAAGCCCGATTTTGGCGAAAGTTTTCTCAGGCAAAGTTGGCGCAATATGTGCGAAGCTTGAGGCACGCAAATGGCTGCGAGAAGGTGGCGAATTTCATTAGACACCCGACAGCAAGGAGACTGACAACGAGAAAAATCTGTTGGGGCCATAAAATGTTTTCCAAAAAATATTAGCCAACACTTTTGTCACCAAAATTAAACAGAAACGACAGCTACGCAAACTAGTTTCAAACTAGCTTTAAGACATGCCAGTTTTTCGCATTGTGGCGCCCCTTGACATGCCCTGTTTATTTCGTTTCCATGCCATTACCAGACCCAAACCCAATTTATATTTTTGGCTCAGTCGCAGCGGCCATCATCAAAATATGAAAGCAAACAGACAACGCTTGAGCAAAATATAATCATTTTCGTTTGGGTATTTTAGGTTGGCCCGATGATTGTTTGTTTGCTTAAATTTCTGTGTACATCTAGGCGTGGTCCTCCGAGTCCACCTAGTGTGCCATGTGGCGTGTGCACCGTGTGCCCCATGCTGAAGCCGCATGCAATGATTGGTGCGGCATCTACTACCAGGCACATCAGTGAGCCAGAAATTTAAATTCTTAGTCTAGTTGGTCTTAGCTGCGACAATACTGTGTCGTTTTCCTCATACACTGTAAGAAAAAATGTTGATGGAATGAATTACTGAAACTATATATAAAACGTAACTGGAAATATTGTATCTTACACTGAAAACGAAAATGTTCGAACTCAAACAAATATAATATTTTATTTGGTAATTTTCTCAAATTATTTTAAAAGAAATCAAACATAATTTTCTCAATTTCGAACAAAATTAAACAAGTGGAAAATTTTATTTGGGTTATTTTTCCAAATGATTTTGAAATATAGTTAAAATAATATTTTAAATATAAAAAAAAAATATAATTAAATCATAAATAATAATAATAACTTAAACAAATAGGATTTTTTTTATTTTCTTAAATGATGTCAAAATACATTAAATATAATATTATAAATTTCAAAAATGAAATCATAATAATATAATATTTATTGTTTATTGTTTGAGTATGTCTTTTTATAATTTAAATATGTTTTTTGCTGTCTCCAAACTAAGCGTTTTCTTTGATGTACATATACAATAACATTTTGTTCAGTGTCCGCCGTGATTCATCTACTGGGAGATATTGACAGCATCCGTTCAGTCAGCTGTGAATTTTGAAACTTTTGTATTTAATTTTATTTTTTTATTTAAATGAATTAAAGAACTCGAATGCGACTTCATAATCTATATATGTTCTTGATCAGTATCACTACCCGAGTGTATCTATCTTACCCTTTATAAGCAAGGTGGTCAACAGTCTGCATATCATTGTATTTTTGTACCCTGAACGCATTAAAAGTGGTTAAAAAGGGTATAATCATGTTATGCAGATGAATGTAACAGGCAGATGGACGCAATTCCGACTACATAAAGTATAAATATTATTGATCAGAACCAACAGCCGGATCTATATAGCCGTGTCCGTCTGTATGACCACACTGATCTCAAAAACTATTAGAGCTAGAGTCGTCCAATAAATGTTTTCGTATACCCCGCGTAGATCAAGTTTGCTTAATTTTATCGATAACTGCATCCGTTTCTGGACTATCGATATACTTCGATTTCCAAATGGAATAAAAGCCATAAGTTAAATATATGTGCTGCCGAAAAAATACTTAGTCTGTTTTATTTTGTATTTCTGCCAGTGTATTTCCTTAAAGCACACAGACATCAACACTTTTGCAAATCCTACGAATTCCAAACTACGAAAAGCCACCTACAGAAAAGCCTCAATAAAGTGAAACGGAGCTGTTCTTCCGAGTCGTTGCCTTATGTGCAAATAAACTAAAAGTCGCAAGTGAGGCAAGTGGTGCAAAAGAGGCAAGTGAGGGGCAGAGGACGTGGCTGCTCTGTTCTGTATCACCTCAGACGGCTCGTTGCAACCGCTGTGCCAATAATGGGAAAGAAAACGTTTTGGCTCGGACCAGACAAAAGGCATGAGGTCGGCTTCACTCCAACCCATTAGGTGGACACCGATGCAGACACCTACGCTGTTTGTTGGGCCACGTTCAAGGAAAGCCAACAGCCAACGGCCAACAGCCGGCAGCCAATTCGGCGAGTGACTGCCACTTGAAACAGATTTACTCTCGGCAACTTATGGCCCCTGCCTGGTAAGCTTTATGAGCAGCATTTCGCCTCCGACTCCAGCTCTAGCTCCAGCTCTGGCTGAGAGTGCCGCAAATGTCGCCTTCGACATCGACATCGACATCGACAGAAGTTTTCTCATTTTGGCAAGATGCTCGCTCGTAACGAAAATTGTCGACTTGCCAAGCGCCCCTGGGATACAACAAAAGCCAGCGACGACAAAATTGGAAGCGCATGCACTGGCGACATTTCTCATTAAAAGTTTCGGTGTTTGTTGTCCCCAACAAGCGTCCTTATCGGCAGACAAAAGCCATCTTAATAATAGATCCACAGAGTGGTGCAGAATGCAAAATTAGATGTTGTCATACACCGCATTATGATTTCAATTGCTATACCTCTAGCAAAAAAAGGTGTGAATGCACTTCGATCTGCCAGCTTGGAGTAGCATCTAAGTGAATAACAAAACTATTTTGAGCTGACTGCCCTTTTAATAAACAATTATTTAAGGGTTTTCAATGCAATAATTATAGTTTTGTTACAATAATCGCTTGATCTGTAAATATCTAACTCTCTTTTAAGGCATTTATTATGGACTATGTTGCAAGCAAAGTGCATTCTAATTTAAAACAATATTCTCACTCAGCTGTTTTTTTGTAGCTATGGAACAAAACCTCTCATATTAGAGTAAATCTGATCATAATTTCTATATTTGCAGATTGACTTAATTTTCTCAGCTTGTCGATGGATTAATTATGAATGAATGAATTTTAAATGCATTTCTATGTCAATGTGTATTCAATCTATTTTAAGATAAAATCATAAAATATTATTTGAGACGTATGCTTAAAAAGTACTTCAGTTTTTTAAGCCGAGAATAATGTTTCATTTAAACTGAAGACACACTTTTGACCTCAACGTATAAACCCTTTATTGCTTTAACTGGATGAACTTTCGAAATCAGTTGATTTTGTAAGATTATTTGTGTATATTCACAAGCATACTATAAATGTGCATATAGGCTAAAGCTGGATATTTGAACAATCTTTACACTATATTTACAATAAATATACATATACATAAATGTTTTGGCGAATTGTTAGATTGTTGTGTCATGTTCCACGTTTATGCCAAAGTGATAAAACTTCGATAAAAATCGTAATCGTCACCGAAAACTGTGAAAATGTATGTAGATTAGATTTATTTCGATAAATTATTTCGACAATCTAAAAATATGAAATGTTCTTTTTGTTTTGCGTAGTCTTTTTTTATTTATATTTCTCATTCTTTAATTATTACAAAATAAAAATGATTTATTTGTTTTAAATTATTGTTTAGTGGTTTATCGATACAAATCGATTTCCGATAGGAATAAAAACATATATGCATAAGTTTATTTGTCTAATCGCGTCACATTATCTGTAGAAAAAATATATGTATATTGATTAAACATTCTTATCTCAAAATGTGGATTAAATATTTCCATGCTTGGAATTCTTTAAGATCTTTTTTTCTTCTTGGCTTGCATTAAGCTAATTACCTTGGCAGTCATTATTTACACTTTCCAACGCTAATGGTACAATGCTGCTAGAAATATGCCATAATGTGCGCGGAGGTCGGAGAATATTTATGAGTTTCCAAGTCGCTGCAAAAAACAACAGACCTTGAAAGCAAATTATGCACAACCTGTATGTAATTATCGTTAGTTTTCCTCGATGTATCGCAAAGGGTTGAGTAAGAAGCAAGCCAAGCCAGCGGAAGGGTTGATGTTCCTGAAATTATTGTTAGAGATGAGCTCAATGTCAATGCGCAGCGTCTGTTTAACTGGGAATCGGCCATCATAAAATAATAAAATGAGCACAACACCAGCGCAAGCCATAAAAAACTAGAAGGGCTAACACGAATGCTGAGCCAAGGAAAAGCCATCGAGTAAAAGTGAAAACCGTACAAGGACAGCCACGGAAGAGTATGTAGTTTTTTACTCTGAACGGGATACCTGGTCACATATGTGCGTGTGTCTGTGTGTGTGTGTGTGTGTGTGTGTTTCTATGGCAAAGTGATACCAGTTTAAATCATCGCATTATGGCCGCACAGTGGGCCCATTGACTATTTGCGGCCAGCGACCGATCACGGAGAAGTGAAGTGAGCCCAAGTCGAGTTACTGGCTGGCATGGCCGGTTCTAAAACTGTTCGTTTGGTCTGCTCTGCTGTGCTCTACTCAGCTCTGCTCTACTGTCTCTTTACGATGCCGCTTTCCAGTTCGGAAATGTTCGGTCTGCGAGAGATGGCAGTAAAAAGTGAGAGCCATTAAAAATTTTTACTGCTTCTCAAGGTCGTCTGCGTGAATTTTATGTTGCTGTTTATAGCGCGAACAAACGGCTGTCAACGTATGCCGGCTGACGGCTCTCTGGAGTCGTCAACTGGCCCAATTTTCTCATGAGCCACTTTATGCAGTTAAGCACATTAATTGTTGTACCTGTTGTTAACATTTATTTTAATTTATGTTCCCTTGGAAACTAGCATTTAAATATCTTAATATTTGTAAGAACGATTACATATAATACATTTCAAATATTGTATACCTTTGTCGAGCACTCTGAACAGACTTGATCAATTTCTTATCTCATGTGTTCAGCTTACTTTCTCGCACTTTTATAAGCTGACTCTATATACATGTATAAAAAGTGTTGGCTTATTTGCCAATTTTGTGCACGCTTCGATGGCCGTCGAAAAAAAGGAGAAAAATATTCAAAAAATACGACAAAAATGCTTAGTAGCAAGTGCTGAAACTAAATCCAATAACTGCATGGTAAAACATTCATGAGCGCAAATTGGACACGTTCCAGCTTCTCTGGTCGAACTGAGCTCCGTTCAGCTGCAGTCCCAGCATTCAGTCGAATTAAGTTCAATTGAATCGAGTTTCTCTTGGGAAGTGGGCTGCTCCTCTGCATCCAATGGGGCCAACGCACTCAGCTTGGGCTGCAGCCACGTTGCTCACACGTCACTGAAATATCCACACCTTCTGCACAGAGTGAGCCGAGACCATCTTAAGCAACTTTGATTACAAGGATTTTAGTTTTCAGACGTTTTGTGCAGTTTACAAAAAAGCAAAAATAAAATAAATAGCAAATCTATTGTCGAGATTGATCGACTAGCAGATACCCTCTCTCTCATCCTCTCAGCTCTAATCTGATATATCTGTGAGCAGGCGTAATAAAAATAAAATACAATTATGCAATATATTTATTTAATTACTTATATTTGAATTATAATTCTCTAGACATGGTTAAAAAACGGAGATTGAAAATCGACGTAAAAAGAACTTTGCTGACCGTTTTGAATATCTGCAGGGTATACACAAAATGTTTGAAATGGCGAGAGCAGGCAAAGGGGATGAAAAGTATCAAATTCCTCGGCCAATTTCACGTTAGGATGGGAAGGTACGGTGCTGCAAAAGCCAAGAAGAGGGGGTGGAATTTGTAGGTGGGAGTAGGAGGGTTGAGCATGCGTCTGGATTTGGTAAGCTTGTGAATTTTAAATTTGTAGCACTCGTAGTTTCTTGCATTGGAAGCCATTGAGAATAATTGAAACGAAAAATGACTTCGGACCATAAAAGTCATTCGCATCTTAGCCACGAACTCTATGCTTGGAAGTTTAAATTTAATAAAAGTTTAGACTAATACATGATTTATGTAAGCAATGTGATTTAATATATTAAAACAAAAGTAGAAGAAATATAATTTTTAAAAGGAACCTAAATATGAACGATAAAAATAGTTATTTAAATAAGAATCTCATCTAATTGCAAACGAAAAGAGGATTATATAAACAATAAAGTTAATATTAAATTAAATCCTAATATCAGATTATTCTTAAAAATATGTAGATTTTACACTAGATTAATTTCCATATATTTTCCCATACAAAAGCTAAATGAGGGCCTTTCTTGATTATTGATATTTCGAAGCACCTTATCATATATTTGTTCCAATCTCAAATTTTCTTTAGTGATGTATTATCACACATAAATATATTACCACACAAATCTGAATTATTCTTAAGCCAGGTCTAAGACAGACCTTTAACAAATTATGAACAATTTTAAACTCAGCTTTAATTTTAAGACCGGAGTTTATACAGGATAAAACTCGAAATATACAACTTTTGAGAGAATTAAATTACAATAT
The DNA here is from genome assembly GCF_018153295.1 of Drosophila grimshawi. NCBI lineage: Eukaryota > Metazoa > Arthropoda > Insecta > Diptera > Drosophilidae > Drosophila > Drosophila grimshawi. The sequence goes on from NW_025063098.1 coordinate 262,376, forward strand.
TTCAACAGTTATTTCTTTTGAATAAAAGAAATAAAACAGTTAAATAAGAGTCTATTTTAGTTATTAATATTTTTAGTTTCCAAATCGTTTGATCTAATTTTGTCTTAATTGTCTTAATTATTTTTAGGCCATATCAAAACAAGTACTTCAGAAAATTATGGTTAGTTTTGAACTCGCCTGTGAGTTATTTTGTATCAAACTTAACTCAAGCAACAAATATTTCTCAGTACAAATGATTTGCAAACTTCATAATAACGTATGAAATGATGTGTGTTCCACTATGGCTTCCACAGAAGCCAACCCCAAATCAAGAGAATCGGGCAGCGCACGCTGCCAAAGAGAGCGCTCTCCCTCTCTTTAGGCCAAATTGGACGATGGGCGCCGGCACAGGGTGATTCAGGTGAACCAGCTGTTTCTCATGGACTTGTCTATGAAAATGAAACTGGTTTCCCCACTCACCTATGCAGAAGTACTAATTTAATGAATAAATAATGAAATGCCAATTAAAGCATATTTAAATTAGCTTCATTTAGTGGAAAATTCATTAAGTAAAACGATGCATTTCAGTTGATAATCAAGCCAACGAATGGCCAAATTATTTGCCAAGCTGTCAATCAATAAATTTGACAACCGATGAGTTTATTAGCCACCGAGCCAAGTCTCCCGTGCTTTCGTCGTCGGTTTGGCTCATAAATAAGCAGCACATCGAAATGTGTTCTTTGGCTTTCGGGGGGCAACAAGCACTTAAATCCCCAGCTCGATACGTATTCCCATTCCCGATTATCGATGCTGATGATGATGCTGATGTTGACGATAATGTGGCACTCATGACGCGTCGCTGATGCCAAAGCGATTATAACTCGCGGCAAATTTTTTTTGTGCATGCAACTCAGCTGCTCAGGTCTTAGTTAGCTTTGAGCTGGGAGCAAAACTATGCAAAACGACTTTTGTGTCGGTGTCACGAGCTTGAGTTATGGTTAAGTGCACTTTTTCCAACATGTACCCGGCACGTTGTCGACCCTCTCCCCCTCATCCTCCCTCTCTCACATCCTCTCTCTCGCTCTCTCTCTTTCAGTGTTCTAATGCCTGGCCTTAAATGCAAATTTTGTGTAATGAACATAGCACAGAGTGGAGTGGAGTTGGGCGCCTGCCAGGTTAGCCTAAAACTTGGCTAATGTCATGCTCACACTCCGCCCGATGCGCTTCGGCAGTTTTGTGCAGAAAATTTGAATATCGTTTGGCTGGCTTGTATTTTTGGGCAGCATCTGCCCACCCAACAGCCACAGCAGCAACCACCACCCAAATTCATTTGGGAATCATGGCCATTTCCATGCACACGTACAACGTACACTCAGCATGCTTCTGTGTGTGTGTGTGTGTCTGTATGTGCGTGTGTATGTGGCACGTTTATTGGTGGTGGAAACATGTTGCAACCACCACCCCGACCTGACGTACAACTCCAGCTCGTAGAGAGGCGCGCACGTTGGTGTCGCCGTTATTTGCACTTTGCCCTGCATCCATCCACCTTGGATAGAGCCAAAACTCTTTGCCGGCACTGACATACCCCCACCCCCTGCCCCTGCCCTGCCCCCACACCGACTGCCCCTCCCACATCGCCTAGACAAAGCGCCTTGCTGCGCCATTTGTTCAAATTTGGAGCGTTGCCTGCGGAGTTGAGTCTGTGTCGGAGCTGTGTGCGTCTGTTATTAATTTTCGCACAACTCTGACAGAGTTTCATTTGGTGCCCTTTAGTCGCATCCTTCACCTCCTCCTGACTCCTGGCTGATGCTGGCTGCTGGCTGCTGGCTCCTGGCTTCGTTCGGGGCAGTTTAGCACCAATTGCGTCTTTGGGTTTTGTCTTTGCCGCTGGATTTGGTTTGGTTTGGGTTGTGTTTCATTAATTAACTGAAATGGTCTCGAAAAGCTTTGCACGTTACAACAGTGAATTATTTATATAAAATTTGTCTGGGTTTTCTTCTCATATCTTTTCTTTTCGTATTTGTATTTGGTTTTGGTTTTTTTGCTGTTTTTCTATCATAGTGGCTGTTGCTTGAATTTGTCTCATCTCGAGTGTCTGCTTGGTTGCAAAGTTATTGCCACATTTTTATTTATTTTTGTTTTTGTTTTTTTTTTTTGACTCTTCCACATTTCTCGTTCGCATTTTCATTGTAGTTTTTATCTTTCTCGGTCTGGTCGGAAGGTGAAATGAAGTACATTACTTTTAAACATTATTAACATTGTTTGAACGTATGTGGCCCGGCTAAGTAGAGATGGGGCCAAAGTACTAAAAATGGTTAAAGGGACAGCTTGCTTTGGGTATTCATCTAATCTATGGACTCTCTTCCAACTTAACTTGGTATATCTTTAATTTTAGCCAAGTACAAATTCCAGGCAACACTTTGCTGCTTTTCAACAACAGAAATCTAGTTTGAAAAAAAAATATCTTAAATTTGTTTATGAATATGAACCAATTTTATTCATTCTTCTACTGCTCAAAGATTATTTAATATCCAAAAGATTTTGACTGCAATGTTGTTACTTCTTATGACAAATAATTTATTGAATATAATATTGAAAACTTTTTTATTCTGTTAACCTTTTGAAATCCTACAGTAATAAAAATGCATTAGGTATCAAATCTGGCAACTTTCAGTAACAGACAGATGATAGGTAGGGCACTCAGCCCGAACGATCCGTGTGTGTTGAAGAAAATATAAATTATATTTATAATCTAAAGATAAGAACTTGCGTGACTTTTTCCATTTTCTTAAAAATATGAGATAGTCTCGGTTAAGTTGTGTGATACTTAAAAGGGGCAACCGAACAAGCTTTTATGCCATTTATTCAATGAATATTTCAAATTGTTTACAACCTTAACCCATTGAAATGTGTAAATTGGGTATAATGAAGTCGTTCAAAAGTATTCAACAGGCAAACGCATCTGGAATTTTCATCAGTATCAGCAGTCCAGTATAAACAAGATGATCAGAGAATGTAAAAGCCAAGGGTTCCCAATTAATATGGAAGTCATCGTATACCACATAGAGATCATTTTCTGTTATAAAATCAATTCCTGAATGCAATAGTGTCTAAAAATTTAATTAGATGTTAATATATATTGACATAATATTTGTAGCCAGTACAAACTTTAAGATTTCCCAACGCGAAAGAATAACGTATCTTAATTATTAGCAAATTTCACAGCAGCAAGCGGAATCATTTTTTACATACAAATGCACATTTACAAAAAAAAAATATATTTAAAACGAAAAAATAAGTTTAATTTGAATCTGCATAATTATTAATTTTCATTTTTAATTTCAATTAAGTCATTCTTTTTTTTTTTGTATTAAATAGATACAAAACATACGCGCCACACTTATATTAATGAATTTGAGTATCGAGAGCATATATGAGTTATCAAAGATATAGAGTAGGCTTCCGTGTATCTCGTAATCGAGCTCTATTGGCTCGAGCATTCTTACTTATTTAATAATCCCTTAATACAGCCATCTGTTTAAAACTGTGCAGACAACAATCTCCGACTGCCATTCATAAGCATCTTAATTTCCGAGCGAAAGCCAACCAAATTTTTGGGGCTTAAAATGTCTTGGTGCGGATTTGAAATTTTAACCGGAACGAAATAAATATATTATAATTTTTTCTTGCTACGGAAATGTAAATATTTGTATGCGGCATGCACACTTTGCAATTGAGCAGACAAAATATTCAGAGGGTGCGTGCTAATTCCATTTCTGGATGCATTTGCATTTCGTAATGATAATAATGCCATCAGCTAAGCGTTAAATTACATGGAATACATTATCTTTTCTGGTTAAAGTCTTCTTGAAATGATGCAAAAAATAAAGCAACAAGCAACTTTAAGCACAGATGAATATCAATTGTATAATTGTGCATATATTCGACTATTCTCAATTGCAGGTATATTATTGTATTCGTTGTAAATATTTAAAGCTGTTCGTCATTGAATTCAATGTGGTGTTTATTTAACATTGAGCTATGGTGCATAATAAGCCAAAAACACATAAATTTTATTTAGTGCGTTTATGAAAATTGCCAACAATCAGACAGAAACCATAACCGGGAGTGCAATTGAAGACGACAGCTTTTACATAATGTCGACTACTGTTTAAGAATGCTCCATGCACACACACACACACACACACACACACACATACTCACAACACGATAAAAATAAAATACACCCTATCAATATAAAAGACAATAACAACAAGAACAACAAGAACAACAAGAACAACAATGGCCACAAACACTCGTATGAATCACGTTTTGAGTCGCTGGGGCTCAGTTCAAATTCCAGAACGAGAACAACAAACAACAAAATGACATGGCGAAGAGAAGAGAAGAAGAAAAATATACATGTACATGTAAGAGAAATACAAAAAGTGTGTGTACAAATAATGCAGCCATTTTGGATAAGAATGGAAGTTAACAAAGCACACAGCAACAACAACAATAACAACAATAACAACAATAACAATAACAACAGCAGGCAGGAAAGAAAAAAACAAGACAAAACAAAACAAAACAATCATGAACACTGCAAAGGTGAAATTCGAATTCGGACCCAAATCGATTTAAACGTTCAGTGACTTTGCCGCCCCATTCCCCGCAGCCTTGTGACATATACACACACAGACACACACACACACACACACACACACACACACACACATCAAAGGCCCAAAAAAATATGTACCAGCCCCGAAAAAAATAACGAAAAATATAGCACAAAACGCAACATTCGAATTGAATTTAAATGAGTTTTGTGCTTGACTTTGCCGAAGACACGCACATACTCGTACAGTGGAGCAAAACAGAGGGCGGGGTAATCAGAAGGAAAAAATACATAAATAAGCTCTGTTATCTTAGGCAGCCCGAATATTACATACCCTTTCCGATTGGAGTCCACATTATAACTAGATTTTATAAATAAATCACAAAAAAGAACCCATCTTTCCAATGGGAACTTTATGATGCTTTGGTAAACTTAGGGGTTTTATAAGAGACCTCATCTTTCAATCTGCCACTCCCATTGGGCCTGTATGCTATAGTGATCGTATCCGGCTATATGTACTCTCTGATAAGTCTCCTAGGAATAGGTTTAAAACTGAGAGACGAGTTCTCATAGAAAAAGTAATGAATTTGTTAACTATGAGTTAAATAATATCAGCAAGAAAAAAGCTTATTTTAGACTTCTTTATAGTCATGTGAAAGTCGCAAGAAATTGGAAATAATTTTTCTGAATTTTAGAAAACTATTCCATAAGCCCTTTTCTTGGAAAAGTAGAGCGAATTTGGAAAATTGAGCGCGATTTATTTTCTTAGTGTATGCATTCTTCAAGGGTTCGGAGTCGCCACCTCCGACTTCAAACTGCACAACAAAACTATAATACCGTCGGCAAGAGTATGAAAACCAAACAAGTGTCATTAGAAAGACGTGTGATAAAATAACAGATTGTGGCGCAGTGGCAACGTCAAATTGGACCGAACATGCCATTTGATTTTGGAAGAGTGAAATAGTATAGCAGTGGGTAATTTAGGCACACTGTGCATATGCATATCTATTCATATGCATATACACACGAATTAAGTCAGAGCTAACATCTTTATATACATACATATATAATTAAGAGCATTATTTTAATTTCTTAAGACTCCGAGTCGTCAGTTCTGCAGAGCTGAAGATTTTCTCGCTAGTGGGATATACAAATAATAATATTTTTACTTTGAATTAATAAATAAAATCTGTTTCGGTTAAAGTCAAAATAAAAACAAACAAAAACCAAATATTATTTCTATATATTTTGTTAAAAAAACACTCGATCGTCAATTTAAATTGCTGATTATAAAAAGACTTCATAATAATTTTTCGAATGAAAAATAACTTTTGTGTAACTGGTTAGCAAACACTTGTATTCGACACTGCCTGTTTCCTATTTAAGCATATATATAAATAGGTAGGTATATATATATAGATACACATATATGTATTATGATGTCGGGCTCGTTTTAATTAAGTCCAATCAGAGCCAATAGAATTAATTACAAAATATATTCGAAAATTTCGACGACGCAATTATATTTTTATTCTGCTTCATAAACAACTCGGCACGCAGATACATTTCGTACATCTATTTATCCACATGGCTACACGCATATTGAGGCGTCGGCCAGTGGAAGTAGGTCAAAGACATTAGGACAGCCAGGGAACCAGTGTACAGACAGACAGACTGAGACAGTTGGACAAGGCTGCTCATTCGCAGTGACACATCGCCCTGCGCACAACACAAAAGATATTTATAAATCGCATCGCATCGCATTACGCTCCCTTTGAGGCTGGCACCGTGTGTGAGAGTGTGTGTGTTTGAGTGCTTGTGTGTGTGTGTGTGTGTGAGTGTGTGTATGTGTACGTGTGTGAGTGACTGCCTGGGTATCTCATTTGGCGACACACAGGTCAGCTTGTGTGTGGCGTATGTGACTTCGCTTATGGAATCCATACACAAATGGCCACATTCAAACTTCGTTATGATGGGCTCCGTATCAAACCCCTGGCATACTTATGACAGAGACTATTTATTCGTTGCAAACCCTGTGTGCCTTCATCTGAGCAACGTATGCGAAAATCGTTTAATTTTTGTCAGCTTCTCTTATAAGTTCCGATGACGGGAGCAGATTTCGCCCGAAATGGTCTCCGCTGGGACTCATCAACAGCGACTGAGCGAATCACAAACATATACACACAAACATATGTACAGATATGTGAATGGGTATCAGCAATTATGATACCCTACAGCATGTGTTCAGTCAGCATATTAATTTCAAACAGCAGGCAGCAAGTGGACTTCCTCAACACCTACAAACTTATATATTAATATTTCAAAAGTTTGAGTTGTGTAATTTTTCTACAGCAATTAAAAACGGCTATGAAATCAGAAATGTGACTTTGACTAATTAAATAAATTAATAAAATATATATATTTATTATTTTATTACAGTATACACCTGGGATATGTCTTAACCGATCAGTGTCGACTGGAATGTGACAAATAACTTGTAAGCTTGACTATTAGATACCCTAAGCACTAATTACCACCTATTACAAGTAGAACACATCTTACATAGCAGAAGTAAGCGTTATAAGAAGCATATTTGAGGAGAATAAGGAAAAACACGTGATTTTACTAATTGAATCTTTAAATACGACATATTTAGTAGAATAGCTTAAAACAATAATTAGTCTGTGTATATTCATTATTATGATACGGAGATGGCTAGATCGACTCAGCTGCTGATGTTGATCAGGAATATATACGAGTATACTCTATGCAAACGAGGGCTCACCTTTCTGCCTGTTACACACACTTGCTCAACTTCAATATACCCCTTTTGGGAATACCAATAAACTAGTGATGCATACAAATTGATACTTTGATTTTTGCACAAATATGAATATATTTATCTGATCGAACTAAACCAATCTCCAATAAGTCGTATAGCGGCTACCTGCATGTACTCGTCTCAATGTGGGGGCCCAATGTGATTAGCCAATCACTAAAAATGCTGACACGTTTCAAATCGAACCGTAAACAACATCAACGAGCTCTATTCCCTATTCCGCATGTACATATATGCAAAATGTGTGCGCAGTCTCGAGGGGAAGGGCAGGGCAGGGTAGGAAGTGGAAGAGGAAGAGGGGCGCGATAAGTGATGGATAAGTGTGCGGTGGCAACACCTACAATGAGCTAATGGCCGCATTTATTGCCAAATTGCTATAATAAACAATTTGTTGAGCGTTTAACGAATTTTACTGCCGCCAGTAACAAGAATAACAAAGTCAGCCGCCGCATGCAGGAGGGGCAGGGGGAGCAGTGGGCCAAATGCGAGCAGCCATAAAAATGTTTATGATGGATTATGCTCGCTTGGCCCCCACCCTTCCCCCTCCCCTTCCCCCTAGCGGGTAGCGAAGACGAGCAGAGCATTCTCTCAGCCACTTGTGTGTTTTATGACACTTTCGATGTGGGGCACGTTGGGGCAGGTTACAGTACAGCTGTACTTGTGTCGCTGTGGTTGTGGTTGTGGTTGTGGACATGGTCATTAAGGCTGACGGCGCCACTCTCAAATTGACAATGTCAAGGTTAAAAGTATGCCACATAAAATGGCCATAAAGGTGTTGCAGATTGGCTGGCACTTGATTTCGGTTTGGTTTCTGTCCGCGGGGGGTGGGGAGTGGGGCCAAAAGCAAAAGCAAAAGCACGCACCAAATGACGGGGGGATATTAAAATTTTACGGTCAACGGCAGACGCTCGCCAGACACCGCAAATGTATACGCATTGTACATAGATAAACCAGAGAGTGAAAGAGACAGCAACAGAGAGAGAGAGAGAGAACGAGAGAGAGAGAAAGAGAGAGAGAGAACACATTCGATAGTAAAATAAAGCATTATTATGGCAACCATTAAGCGACAGACGACCAAGAAGCGACGTTAAGTGCCGCCCAAGATGTTGACGGAAGCTGATGCTCGAAGCTGAAGCTGAAGCTGAAGCTGGAAGCGGCCATAGACTCAACTCAACTGGTCTTGGCCGTGTCATATGACTCTCTCTCCCGGTCGTAAAAGACAAGCGCGCGACTTGACTGAAGTACACAAGGCTCCACTCCTCATCCTCATCCTCATCCACATCCACTGGTCGTTGAGCCTCTCAGCAACATGTCTTTACCTAATAGTAGAAGAGACTGTGCAACGTCTTGCGGCTGCATTTTTATGAATGAAACTGCTTTGCCTCGAGTAGTCTTCTGTCCTTTTTTTTTAGCTGTTTCTTGTTGTTTTTTAGTAGCATTTTATTGGCCTTAGTGTGTCACATTATGAGCAGCAAGTGCTCGTGAACAACAATGGCAATGAGTGGCAAGACAACAGCGAATTTAAATTTAAATGCTATGGCCACTGTTTGAAAATGCAAATTCTTTTCTTTTATTACTGATCGGTTGACATGCTGTGTAGATATAGTCGACTCGGAGATACTCTGTGCTGTGTCTTCCCTGAATCACATTATGCAAATTTTAATTCTTGCATAATATTGATAATTACTTTTTTAAATTATTATTTAAGGCTTATAAATGATTGTAATAGTCAGAAAAGAGTTTAAAAAAAATAAATATTAAATTATAAGCTTAAAATCAATAACTTTGGCATATGGTTTTTTGCTTAAATGTAATTAATGTTAAATAATGTAAAGGCTCACACCTCTAAAAAATTCGTATTACAAGTTTTGCAAAAATATTTAAATGTGTATTATTTTTATATATGTGATATGTTCTTCATACATATCCAATTCACCATTTCTTATAATTTAGGGAAAGCATCAAGCATGCGTCGGGTATTCATATTTCAGCACGCTTATTTTTAAATCCTTCCAATTGTTTAATCTAGTAATAATTCCGTTACTCAAAGAATATCTGTGACATACATGCATACATCATTTTAGGCGAACATTGTTTTTTGATAGAAGGATCTTCTGCACATCGTGCAAATTTTCTATATCCATAAAAGTTTATTGATTATTTTCAACCAATGGGGGTAATTTTATTCCAAGAATTCCATTTTGTCACCAATGATGTGATATATAGAAGAATTATGAATTAGTTATTTTAAATATAATCAAATTAAAGAAAACAAATTACTTTTAATAATTGAATTATGAGTTAGTTATTTTAAATCTAATCAAGTTAGAGAAAACAAATTACTTTTAATAATTGTGCAGCCATTTTTTGACCGTCGGGATGCAACGGATGGACGTTATAATATATATATATGTTATGATAATTTTATATTAAAAAATAGTTACATATTCATTCCCTTTTAATCAAAGAGCATTTAAAATAATTAACTAACGTGCAACAAAACCAAAAGCTTAAAATTAATATATTTGATTTTATAAGGAAAAAAAACGGGTGCTCTTAATTCAATTTCGCAGGGTTAATGTGCAGCTCCAATAATGAACTTTAAGATGATTGAACAAAATAAAACTTTCATGCAGTGTTTTGAGTTCTCCAAAATGAGAGAAGATTGATTCTTTTAACATGTTCGTTACTGCCAGCATCAAAGTGATGAGATTTTGGTCCACGGCGCGTAGTAAAAATCGATGGACACATTAAAACTATTTTTATTACAATTATTATTATTATTTTTTAATGGGATTCATTCACTGCCAACCTATAGCTGTTCCAGCCACTCTAATTACTACACGAATGTGAGAATCATTGCGGAGCTAAGTGTTCCTTTTCGTCCGAGTTAAAGGTAGATTGCTAGTGAGCTTCTCCAACTCCATCGCCCGCAAACCCTATACAATTTATCGCTATTCCAAGCAGATGTACTCGAGCCAACACCATTTTGGCTTGTCGATTAATGCAGTCGACAAAATTCGTGTACTTATCTTCGGTCTGTTCATTACATATTCCGAGTTAATACCCTCTAAAAGGCTATTATATTATTACCAGCATCATACACAAAAATGATCAACTTACTGTTTATGCTATCCAAAATAAAATCGACTTTTTGGCAGCAGATTTCTTTTTGTTTGTTGAATGCATTTCTTTATACCAGTAAAATGTGTAAGAGAAATTACTATTTAGCCGATATCCATGCTTGTGCTTTTAGAATAACAGAAGTTAAACATTTTTTATTGAAATTATGATTTTCTAAGACAAACAAATTCAAAATAATTTTCAACTGACCTCAATCAGAGCGATGCGATTTGTTATTAAACGTTTGTGTTCGTTTTAAGCAGCAGCAGCGATCTAAAATGTTTACCGCTTTGCCAAGTGAAACACATATGAAGCACACAGCAGCAGCAGCCATGCCACTTAGTTGCCATACTGCCTGCCATGTTGGACTCTCTGTCGTCTGCCGTCTGCCGTCTGTTGTCTGTTGTCGTTTGTCTTCTGTCATCTCCAGCTGGCTGTCGGCTGGGCTGGCTAGTAATAATTTATGCGGAAACACGTTTGGAGCGACCGCGCTTATCTGGCTGACGTAGACAGAAACTATGTGGCGAGCCGGTATGTTGGTATGGTGGTATATTAATTTGCATATTGGCTACGGCTAGTGACGTCTGGAGTCAACCTGCGGCAATGGCTCGGATATCAGGGGCATTTATATAAATATGAGTGATTTATTTGACAATTTTCAACAGCATTTATGCGGACGTGCCACGCATTTGGGATTAAGTTGTTTTTGGCCATGCCACGGAGAGACAAGAATTTAATGAACACTCGTCTTTGGATCTAGCAAAATGTGTTATATATAAAAGATGAGCTAATCCCCCATTTGAGATATCCAAGCTTATCGACGTACTGCAAGCAGTGCTCCAAACTTTTCTAAAAATTTGCATTCCACGCTTGCAGCCGAGAGACTTAACTGCAGTCGAGTAAACCCCATTGCAAAAACACAAAACACAAAAAAAAAAAAAAAAAAAACAATATATTTATATATAAGTACATATATATATACAGTTGAGGACAAAACGGATAAGCAGCTGCACCCAAAACGACTTCGACGTCGACTTTGACGCCGACTTTGTTTGCGCATGTGTCTCATATATATGCGATTCCTCTGCAAGGGGGGATGAAACGAGCTAGGCGACTGAACAGCGCCAGATAAATATGCCCAACGCACACACACACACACACAATGGTATTTATGCATGTGTGTGTCTGTGCATGTGTGTGCGGCAGCCATGTTTGATTTGTGCGCAGAGCAACCATCTCTCTATCTCTCTCTCCCTCTCGCTCTCTGTAGCCGTTTCACTCGCACGCTGTCACCAACACATGCATGGGTTACAGATATGCATGTGTGCGTGCATAAGGCACACCTAATGGGCGCCCTCTGCCGTGCATGCCATAAAGCTGTATGTGCGCTTGCAGTGCGCCAGAGGGCGCAAGTTGCGATGGTTCGGGTATTGGCTTAATCCACGTGCAGCTCGTCAAATTGGGTATTTTTCTCAGTCAATCGAATAACAAATTCAGAGAGAATGAAAAACAATTGACAAATAATAACAATAAATATATATATATTATTTTATTTATTTCATGATACCGTAAGTCACCTAAGACAAGTCAACAAATTTCTACTTAATATTATGTGCACATCGCAGTTTTGCAGCCGGCTTTTGTTTTTGTTCTTTGTTTTTCTTTTCGAAAAATGCAAAGACAGAGCTTTTTCATATTGGGCGTCGCTTATGTACACGGAGCTTTGCTGTGATATATACACTTATGTATGTGTTTGTTTGTGTGGCAAGCAAAACAAGGGAAAGCGAGGAAACCATGGTTATATAAAACTCTTAGGGACTGGCTCTGGGCACGGACAAAGGATACCAACATCCCTCGTGCTGTGATGCCGGCGAGATAAAAATCAATAAAAGTTTGTACCTAATACAAACAAGCAAAAATACACACTTGTACATACTACGAGCTACGAGCTTGAATTCTATATATTTATTTATATATATATGTATATATGTATATGTGTATGTACTTGAAACATTGAATACAGAATTCACGCACACCCACACACTTAATGAACAAATTTATGCGTTTTTGCAAAGGATTATGCTGCAGAAAATTTCATTAATTTAATTTAATATTGGCAATAAAACGAGCAACGAGCAACCAGCGACCACGGTCCAATTTACATACCAAGTGCGTAACTCGAAAGTGGGCTGCTGGCAAAAAAAGAGCCCAGCTTTAAATCAATTTTGGCATTCATCCAGCTGCCACACCCAGTTAATATATATATATATATATATATATATACATATATATCTACAGTCCTAAGCAACATTTCAATTTTCATATGGAACTTGGCGGAAGAGTTTTCGATTGCCTCTTAAATGCTGCACTTTGCCTTATCTCACTCCGCAAAAGGACAGTTTCGCTCCTCAATTTATTTTGGTACCTGACTCAGGCCATATATTTTCGGGTTATTTGTTATTCAATCTCAACAAATTACAAATTATCTAATTACACTTCGCATAAGCAATAACACAAAATATGACTTGGAGCTTAAAGTGTTCATAAATTGCTTTAATATGTATTTTGAGCACTCAAATTTGTCGTATAAACATTAAATTTGCACTTTTGTGGCATTTGTAATTCGAATTTCATTTCGCTTAAGTGCGTCATTTTTATTTTAAGTGTTAAGCAATATTTTATGCAATTTTAAAGCAAAATACCCACTAACTGTGAACAACAGGTATTAACTGGATCTGTCCGTCTTAAAATTTATTTTTAAAAAAGCTGAAAAACAGAAAAATGTTTAAGCTTGGAGTCAATCGCTAGAAAATTCAAATTTTTATATTACAAGATAGAATATTATATAGTTTTTATTTCTTTAATTTTATTCAAAATACCTTTATTTTGAAAATTCATTTGTTTCAACTCAAAAAAAAAAGTCAATGAATCTTGACTGTAATCGGATTTAAGATCATCTTTATCGTGAAGCCGGATAAAGCCTTATCCCAGATGTTAATCGAATTTAATTAAATTGTCTCTCCTTGTGTTGTACTATTTTGATGTATGATCTTTCTAAAAACTAAAATTATTTTTTATTTCATATTTCAAGTAAAATCTGATTTAAAATTACCTCCGTCTTGGAGCCAATCGGTCAAAAATTAAATGATCATTCCAAAAATTAAATTAATTTCCTTCATATTTCAATCAATGTGTATTGAAGCCAATTGTTAATATAATAACATGGGATTTAATTTAATTTTTTTCTGCTTTTTCATGTACTATTTATAAATTTGATCATTAAACGAATGAAATTTCATTTGCTTAAAATAATAAAAAAATATGTCAAAGAAACTTGATTTTAATCGGATTTAAAATCACCTGTTCCTTGGACCAAATCGAAAATAAAACCTTCTCGCAGATGTAAATATTACAATAAAGAATATAATTTACCTTTTCTCTCCGATTGTTACATTCAAAAATATTTGGATTCATATGTTTAAGCACAAAGAATGGGATCTTAAATCATCTCTGTTCTTATCGGCATGTGACGTACTAAAACGTTGGGAACGGAAGCTTGAGTCTATTCAAGCTTAGAACAAATATTTTCAGCCTATATGGTGCCCAGTTTACTATTCAAATTCATTGGGATAATAAACCGTTCAAGTTTTTATTGCCTTCGAGTTTACGACTGAGCTATTGGCCAAACAATTTCATTACAGATATTTTAGGTTGATGTTTGTTTGTGACGAAGAAATCTGTTAATACTTTTATCTGCCAACTACATTGTTTCCTGCTCTCGAATTTAACTAATAAGCTTGAGAAATATGCAAGTTAAATGTAAAAATGATAAACAAGAGATTCTGGGATTACCGACGCCTTTTTTGTGTCCGTTTGTTTTTACTCGACACGCAAATAACGCGCAGCAGGCAGTTGAAATGATTTTCAAGTAAAGTGAATGCTTTGAGAATTTTAATTGAGTTGCCACTTTTGCATCTGAAGAACGAAAAACAGACATTTTGTCTGCCGCCCAGATTCGAGTTCGGACTTGGGGCCTCAATTAAAGCATTTTAAAAATCACAAGGCATATTTTCATGGCGTGTCAAAGAAACGCATTAAAATGGGCGACGCAACGCGCTGCTCAGCTCAGCTCGGATCGGTTCGACTCGGCTCGGCTATCAATAGTGGCCTAACCCCGCCCGCGCCATAACTCACTTTGCCCCAGTGCACTATTCACAGTCACACAGCCATATCTGTTGCTATCTGTTGCCCCGCACTTGACTCTTGTTATAAGTACATCGGGGAACGATGTGGGACTCGATGGGACTCGTCGGCACCCATTGCGGGAGAGTTGGAGATGGAAATGGAAATGGAGATGGAGATGCGGCCGCCATTGAAATTCAAAGCGCAAACTTGCTGCATCGATCAGCTCCTTCGTTCTGATACTGATACTGATCTCATACTGATACTTGTATATGCCGCTCATATAGCACAATTTTTCATTTTCGAAACAGTTTAATGTCTGTTTTCCCTGCACGCGTAAAAGCCACTTCAAAATGAGCAATGTCTCCGATCTCGCAATTGCAAGCGTGCACCAAATCCAAATACAATTCCCAATTCCAAAATATGAACACCATCCCAGATCTCTTGGCACTTGACACTCAAGTGGCGATCGTCGCCATGCTCGTGGGCAGGCCAAACCTGAAAGGGCATTTCAATGGAAACTTGTTTTCAATATTTTGAAATGCATTTTTGTCATGTCGCTTTGGTTGTTTCCATATTTCCCGCTCGTATTTTATCAACATATTTCAACACCGCCGCTCAAACATAAGTCACCAGCGAGTCCCAAAGCCAGTTCAAATCTCAGTCTATGAGTTGACCCACGTCTTATCTTGTCCATTTATTTACAACTCAAAAACGGTGGAAACTTAAAAATAAATAAATTACTTTGCGTGCCCAGCTCTGGTTGGCAGAGAAGACAGAAATCTGCCTTTTCGTTTTGGTGTTTTGTTTTATTTTTAATTTGGAATACAATAAATATTTATTTCACTCTGTTTAGCTCCGACACCACTCATTTCTTGTAGCCACAAATTTTACGATCCTGAATTAACACATGTTCCGTTAACGTTAACAGATTGGTGCCCAATTTTTGACAGATCTCGTGGGAGTTGAAAGGGCTATTACTCCAGCTATTTCTTATTGAATTATACATTGCCTTTCAATATTTATCTGGACCCTTTGTCATGGAGAATTCTTATCAAGGCTTTTTGATATCTTTGTTGCTGTACTAAATCAATCAAGGATATTTCCAGTTCTTTAGCATAATCCTACATTGTCTGCATAATGGATTTTAAATTTGTCCAAAAAGTTAAAGTCATTTGAAATTCAAATGACATACCAAAATGGATACAATTTTGTTTATCATTTTTTTTCTTGATTTATTTATTTATTTATGCAATGCCGACTAACATCAATCGACACAGAAAAGAACAAAAAATAAACATAAATTAACTGGAACAGAATATTGAATACATATCCATTTACAATTTAAATTTAAAACATTTTATCACTTGTTTTCTTTTTGAATGATTGTATATACATATATTAAGACTGTCAACAAAATTCGTAATTGGTACTTGTGGCTATGCACTTTTCAGCAGACTGATAAAATGCTCACTATTTTAAAATGTTTAAATTTTAATTAATTTGTTTGATGTGGTCTAAAAACAGTCAACAAATTTAAAAAATGTTTTAAAAATACAAATTTAATATTAATTTAAAAATAAATCAACTCAACTAAAAATTACATATTATATTGCATAAAATTAAACTTGAATAATTGAAAGGAGAATTTAAAATTTAAAATTAAAAAATTATAGAAAAGTAGAGGATATATAATGAGTCAACATAAAGAAGGTTTTAAGTCAATTAGTTCCCAACATAAACAAATATTATTTCTATCTATTCTGCCCTTATTCAAGCGTGCTCCAATTAACGTTAAATTTTTCCGTTTTCGTTGTAACAAAACTCTTCGGGCTGCTTTTTTCAGTGCTCTAAATTATGAAATATATGTTTTTGTTTGCATGGAAAATGGAAACGAAAAGATTTTCCGTTTTCGCAATTATTTTTTAAAATATCATAGCCCACTTTCATATCTCAGTAATAACCGTAGCTTTCATATGCATGCTCTTCTGTGGATTAATCTGTTATTCACCCCAATTTTTCCAGTCCTGTAAGCGAAATACTTTTGAGTTTTGTTTGACATTTCTTAAAGGTTCTCAAAGATTTCTCAAAGATTCGTCGTGATAAGTCGTAGTTCTGAAATGGTAGTAAAACAAAATGAATAGCAGATATCTTATCTCCCTAGATCCCTTAAAAAAGGATTACAAAACTGTCAAAGCAAATTATGATCTGCGATTAGCTGGCATAAAAATAAGAAAATAATAGCCAATTTAAAAATAGGTAGGCAACAAAAACAAAAATTCATTGTTATTGTTTCTGTAGTTGCGGTTTATTCATAAAAAAATAATAACGGAAGGAGGAGCTATCCAATTTCAATGGTAGATATTGTAAATGTTGTCATTACATGGATTAAACTGAACATTTAAATGGTGGAAGCAGCTGAAGCCACCAAAGACAAAACCAACCCTTAAAAACTTTGACGGGTGCACCTGAAAAAAACGGGGTGTTTTCTTGCAATTTCTATGATGGCAACCATAAAATAAAGCAAATCAGGCGAGCATTCAAATCAAACTGGGCGGGATAGTCTTCGAGTATGCGAAGCGGCCTTTTTGCCGTTTTCACTTTCACTTTTTCCTTCCGTCGAACGACCTTTGATTTACAGCCGTATCCTTGCAGAGGCTCTGCCTGTGTGTGTATGTGTGTGTGTGTGTGTGTTTGTGTTTTTTACGATTCAGTCTCAGGGAATTGCAGCAATTGTCATCGCAAACCTTACAACCCTTTGTGCAACCTGACTAGACGTGGACGCGGCGGCGACTGCGACGCAGTTTCAGTTCCATTGAAATCGCAATAACCACTGAAGGGATAAGGATCTGCCTCTGGCTCTGGCTCTGGCTCTGACAATGCGTCTCAGCTGCCTGTTTGACAGGAGTTAAAAATCCATTTATGCCGCAAATCATAAAAAGATGCGCATTTTTTGACGTACCATGAAAATTTTGTGTTTTCGCTACACGAATTTTACGCTCGCAAGGGACGAGTCCCTAGTCCTTAGTCCTAACCCTAACCCCTTCGCGGCTGGGCACCTGATGCCCGGGCTTTGTCAACATTACAGGTAATCCCTGCAATTTGTGCAGACAACTTTCACTTTGAGACAAGTTCGACAGCGAGCTGTAATCCTGGGCAGAAATAAAGGACGCTCAGCTCAAGTGCAAGAAGCAAAAGCAAAAGTTACGTACTCCCATCGAGGGGCCTACAAAACTTAGTTTGATTAACAATTTCTTGTCTTGTAATTAGAAGCGCGGGCGGTCGCTCTAGGTTTAATTAATGGTATTCCAATTAAGCGGCAGCGAGGCCTCAATGGCCAATTAGGGCATGACCGCGGGTTGGGCATGACCGCTCCGTAATTACATTAAGTTCACGAGTCTTTCGCTCCTGCTGATGTTTGATGATTACTATCATTACTATTACATAATATGGGCTTTCGATTTTGTGGCACAATCAACGGTAACAGCAACGTCCATCTGCATATGTAACCAAAACGGAAACGGGCGCAGAAGGTCATAAGGGCAAATTGATCAATTGGGTAAAATTAAGTTGGCACTCTCTGGCAGTGCCTCTTGCCATGACTCGGGAGATTCGTGTCAAATTGTAGTTGATTTCATCAATAAATAAGCCAAGACATGGACACTTCTTACCTGGAGTTTGGCTTTTCCCCGACTCCACTGTTGGCCAACACCAGTGCAGAGTTGCCAGAAGGCCCGTTTGAGTTTCGAGGCATGTAAACAGAATTGTGACCAGCAGCTGAGAAAAGTGCCATTCAGAATATTGACCTTGTTCACAGTACCATAGTAAAAACATTAAAAAAAAACGATTGAAAAATTATAAAAATAAAATAACTGAATTACAGTTGAAATCATCTTCTAACATATCTACTAAAAAAAGGCAGACAAATTTTAAAATGATATATAATTACATAACAGTAGAATATCATCTTTAAAAAACCTTTGCACAGAAAGTTCATAGGTCACATGCAGGATATTGATCTATTCGTAGAAATAAATATACAAAATCGCAAGAAAAATATAAAAATAAAATTAATTTAATCACTTAATGTTTTTTTAAGTAAATAAAAATAATTGAATTACGCAAAACTGAAAATCATCTATTACGATCTCTACACAACAAATTTAGAAGTGGCATGTAGGAAATTTGGTCTTTTCAACAGTGTTGTAGAAAAAAAGTATCCTCTATTATATATTTAGATTATTTAGAAGAAGAATAAAAATATAAATAATTCAATTATTTGCAGTAGAAAATTATCCTGAAGAAAATCAAAGACTACTTCATGTCATTCATTTTTATTTTTCCATCGTAGATAAAAATATATTAAAAACCAACAACAATTTTTAAAAATATTTTAGATTTATTAATTAAATACTTACAGTAGAAAATTATCTTTTAAACATTGTTAAGCACAAAATTCAGAAGTGGTATGAAGGACACTGAATAATAATAAAATACATAATCGGTAGAAAGTTATAAAATATAAATATTTTGATTAACCACAGTTATTTTTTGTTAAAATATAAAAATAAATTTAAATAATCACAGTACAAAATCTTCTTTGAGCATCCTTACAATTTGATTTTAGTATCTTTCTCTTTTTTACATTATCTTGCACACAGTAAACCAAATAACTCCGTCCTCAAAACGTCTTACTTGCATATGGCAAACTACAATCTATCAATTATATTAAAATAATAATTAATATTAAAAATTTAAGGTGCATTCAATAGTAAACTTTGACCTCAAGCTGTTTTCATTGTCGTCAATCTGGCAACGCCGTGCTCTCCGTTAATGCAGCCAAATTGGTGAAGAACACAGTTCCCCCTGCAGTAGTGTGCCCCGTTTGCTATCGTTGCTGTCTTCCATCATCGTAAATTACACGAAAAGTATCTATCTTTAGTTGGGAATTGTGCAATTTTATTAAAATTCCAAAACCAGCAAAGAGGCCCCGCCCCAACACAGCACAGCTCAGCAGTCCATATAAATACAAGATATATATATAAATACATATACAAATGCATGTATGTATGCATGTATATATGTATAGGTAGCAACATGCTCGCATAGATGTAGTTTTGACTTGGACAATTGCCACACGAGCAAGGACAGCAGGAAACAGAACGACGCACAACCAGAAGGATGAGAGCACCCTTGACAGCGCCATATTGCAAAAAAGAGAAACTGTATTGCTGTGTGTGTGTGTGCCTGAGTGTGTGTGCCGCTGTAGTTTTGCCTCGTTCGGGGTCGTCGTTGCTTTTATATAAACATGAGGCAAGATTAGATACAAATTACACCACAGCTTTCAAGGTATTCATCCTCCTCGCCTCTCCTCCCCTACACATAAAAAAAAAATCGAGCTGAAACTTGGAGCCTATTTATACTTTTGGCACCCAGGATAACTCAGTATATTGTATAATTAATTGTATGTATAATTAACGATTGTGGATTTATAATTTCAGGGTTGTTGAAGGATACAATTTAATTTTCTGAAAATTAATCAGTGAAGAATTCTAATATCAGTTATTTTTTACATATATTATTAATAAACATTAGTATTTTAAGATTTCACATATACAATGATATTTCACATAGTTTATAAAATGAAAATAATTATATTTTACTGTTATTCAAAGCCGCGACTTGCTTCTGAATTTTAAAAAGGATTTTTAAAACTGATGGTTTGATGGCTTCCACTTAATAATAGAAAATATTACTAACAAATAAAAAATACCATATTCTTAGAAGTTTCTTTTTCTTACATATAGAAATTATTTATAAGCGATTCTCATTTTATGGCGATTTATTTTCTGAGTGTACCGATGCCCTTGCCATTACCCCGGCAATTTGCGCACCTTGCTGGCGCTTCTACTCCAGCTCTGACTACGGCTGCTGCTGCTGCTGCGGTCGTATCCATAAGTTACAAGCACAAAGTATCTGTAGCAACAGCAACAGCAACAAATGCAATAACAGCAAAAGTTTCGGCACGCTGCTAGAAAAAAATGGAAGCAGGCAAAAAACTGAAACGAGAGACAGGCAAGGCAAATGGCAAATTGCTGGCTTTTCTCGATGCTGTGGATGTTGTGGCGTTGGCTGTGCCTAATGGCATGGCGCAGATACCAGGTTGCAACTGTATTATATTTATTTATTTATTTCATACATTTTCGCCAGCGATTATAAAGTGTATGCGCAAAATGAAAAACTATGGCAAGGCCGTGGGGAATCATTCACAGTTCCAGGCCTCGCAATTTCAGCAAATAATTTATGTTCGCCGAAATTCAAACTTTACTTATTTTCGCAAACAAAGTTTGCCCTCGAAGTTTGCCCGGCGAAGGGGCGCAAACTCAGGCGGAAAATTTCAACGGGCCAAGAGCAACCTGCCTGCCTGCCTGCCTGCCCGCTGACTGTGTGGGCGGATGCGAATGCCAGTGGTTGGGCGCGTACCCTGCCACCCCCACCCAGCCGCCTCCGACCAACGCTTGAGTTTGTGTCCCTGAGTCGAGACTCATTCGATGGCACGTTTGCAAAATGGCAGCAATGCGTGTCTAGAATACATTTTCATGTTTGCCAAAAAGAAATGAGAGCTAAGCAAAACTTTTGGGCACGGCTTGTGGCACAGCTCCCACCCACTCCTGCTGCTGCCCCACCCATCACCTTGCCACGCTGCTCGCTTTTTGTTGCATTCGTACATTTTGTCGGTGGTATTTTGACGCAAATTTATGTGAAATTGTTTGCCAACCAACATGGTTTTCTCAAATGTAACCTAACAATGTTTGGCATTTGTGCTGCTGCTCTCTGTGTGCGTTAAAAGTGAGGCTACTTGTCCTCTTTGTTGCTGCTTGATGCCCGTTGGTTGCATACAACACCAAAATTCTAAATTAGCACATAGATGTATGTGCGGGCACACCGTGGCACACTCCCCTCGTCTTTACAGACATTTCCGCATCTAGACCCAGACCCAACCCAAGAGACCGAGAAATTACCTCGCGAAGGATTTAATGTTAATTGCGGCCTTTGTTTGGTTTTCCGTTCGATTAACTAAATGGACCCAAGCATTCCCGAGCTGATGGGCTGCCTTGTCCAGACACTGCCTTTCCCACCTTCATTTCCTTAAGAATAAATGCAATTTTTGCAAACAGTTTGTATTCGGATCCACTGATGGTTTTATCCTCGAGCTATTAAAGAACTAGTTTCAATATATTATTCGATAACATTCAACACAACAGTTCTTAACATGAATCTTACACAGAAATTGTTAACTTAAAGCTAAACTTAAATTAAGAAAAATCACCACTTGGTTTATTATTATTTATTTATATTTTTAAAGCCCACTAAAATCGGGCACAGAAAAATACAAATATCAAAAAATGAATTAAATAAATTAATAATAAAATCTTATTCTTATATATATATATATATATGTATTTATGGGAATTCTGGGGTATTTAAATGCAAACTGGTCCAACATTAGTTGCATGGATTGGGAAGAGAAAAAGACCTAGAAAAATACCAATTAGACCAAAAATATAACCAGTATGAATTACTTAGGATAGCCAAACCAAACTGCATGCGAAAATATTATTCATGTTTTGAATAGTAAAAGATATCGAAGTTTCAATATTATATATGTGTAAGCCTAAATGTTTTGATGTGTTATCAGCAAAATTAAAAATTATAAAACAAAAATTGATACATTAAACTGAGGAGAAAACAACCAAGAAATATATTTCCTATTCGTTCAGGCTTTTATTTCTCTTAGTAGCTAAAATATACGTTAAAAGCATTTGAAGTCATATATTGTTGAGATATGTACTAACTAAATAAAAGCAAAGATGTGTATCCTTGTATTAGAGTTTATATATGGTTTAGATATGAATAAATACTAACTGAATAATAACAGAAAGATCATCTATCCCTGTAATTATTAATAAGTGAGATAGTCTAAAACCCATTACATTTTAAATTATGCCATTTATTATTCAAAATGTGAATTAAATTTCGAATAGATTTTATTGAATAGTTAACTCATAAAAAATTCTTTGTCTCCTAGCCCCTCTTCCCATATTCATTACAATGAAGCAGTTAATCTAAATTTAGATATACATTTATGTATATGTTTGAGTTTGCTCTAATTTTTTTTATATGCTTTAATTTGCTCTAATAGCTATGTAGAAATTTAAATTTTTGTAAAATTAAAACGACACGGCTTGTGGAAGAAAAAGCACGGCACAAAGAACAACAAGAGGAACAATTAGGCATCAACTAAAGACAAAAACTGTCAACTTAAGGATCGTAAAACGTCGATTGTATTGCCAATAAATTTTCGCATTAACACACAAAGTTAATGCGCCTAAAGTTTCAGCTGTAACTTGGATTTGAATGCAAGGTGGACGCCAGGGCACTGCCGAGAGGGGAAGACTATCGAGGAGCAAGACTCCAACACAGCGCTCTTTAATGGAGGAACGCTCGTAAAAGCCAGTGGGTTAGGGCAGAGGGAAATCAAAATGGGAATTGAGAAGGCGACTGCGACTGCGACTGCGACCAGCGAATGCACCACTGAGCAGCACTTAAATAATGGAATTTGTTTGTTTTTGTTGTTTTGTTTGCCCGCTGGCAATGGGAAAGGCGAGGCGAGGCGAGGGGCAGTCGCAGTCGGCGTCTCGGTTGCACCTTGTGCATGTGCCTGCGGCAGAGTCTCTCTGTCTCTTGCAACCGCAAAGCATGTGCATCTGGCACACTTACCGCGCAATTAATGGCGCAATTAAATGTTTACTTTAGGCGCTTTCAGTCCGCACATAAATGGCAGACAGTCACTGGGGGAGATCTCTTATGGGAGGCGGAGGAGCTTCTAGCTCTTATCAAATGCAGCCGCGATGCACAGAAAAAAAACAACATTGTAATTGTTTGTATTTACACTTTGCTTTAAGTATTTGTGCCAAGGGCTTTTTACGTATTCTGATCACAGAACAACCAATTATTATAAACAAATTTTGCAAAGACGCTGTTGAAACTAGAGACTCATTATTTGGAACCGAATTGAATTCGGTATCGCATTATTGCTAATTGAAATTCAGAACCGAAATCACTTTGAAATTATAACCTAAATGTAATATTTATTTACCCAAATACCGGAAGTGATATTATTTGATGCGAAAAGACCGAATGGAATCAAAAACATCGTAGCGGAATATCACAATGGTCAATCTTTTTACTTAGGTTATTTATGTTAATGTGTGTGTGCCGATGCTGAGATACGAGAACATCTATTCCAAAATCGAAGCCTCTACCTTTGATAGTCTCGGATATCCGTTTATTTATACAGATGGAAGTGGCTAGGTTGACTCGGCTGTTGATCCCGGTCAAGAATGTAACTTACCAATCCTTAATGGATTCAGGTTCCAGCAAGAATTTCAGGTTCCAGCAAGAATTAACTGATATTTTAAGTAGGGCTTTAAGATAATATATCCTCAACCTGTTGACGCCTCAATGTCAAAAACATTGTAAAATTCGTACCGGTAGGGTACAGTTAAAACAATATAAAAGCTTGGAACAATACCCGAATCTTTATTGGCATTTTTTTACTTTACGTAACAGCATCGGTTTGCAATCTACTTGGAATATAGACTATTAAAATGCACAAATCATACAATGAATTTAAAATTAAAATAAAATTTGGTGTATTGCTTACGTTCTTCTTCAAACACTTCTATCAAAATCAAACACAACATCGTAAAAAAAAATAATTAAATTTAAATTAAGCAACTGCAAAAATGTGCTTTAAATCAATATGAAATCGTAGATGTAGTCAAAGAAATCGTGGATCGGTTTTACCAATCACATGGAATCAAGCTATTTGTTTTGTTTTTTACATCGATTTAATATATTTATTTATATATAAATATTTATATGCTTTTATTTTTTTACTTTTTTCCAAGCGAAAGTCATTTCTCCAAGCTCACAACAACTTATAACCTTACTTTAGGTTCTTGCACTCCGATATAAATACCGAATTGGCTTTTCCAACTCAAAAATACACCAACAAATATCATACATAATCTCATATATGCGTTTGCATTTATTTGTTTGTCGAAATCACCTTTTTATGCGGATGATCTAATTTGCATTATTGTTATACAATTTTGAAGAGCTTCTTTTGCATTTTGTTTTTTTTATTTTTGAATACAAATCATATGATATAAGTTTATTTTTACACACTCGTTAATTTTAGGCCCGTCACAGTGGTCCGCATTGTTGAATAGGTAAGACCGTGTATACATATATTAGTTCAGAATATATGACACTTTCTTTGAATTGGACTCACGAGAAATGGGCTTAGAACTTTTCGATTTAACCTTTATAATCGGTTCTTTAATAATCTGGAAAACCCGCTAGCCATGTTTCATTTAGGAAAATTGACACGATTTTCAAATATAAATATTGCAATGCCTTAGCCGAATATCCGATTGAATGAATGCAGAAATATAAAAACCATTCAGTTTACATGCTTCTATCCATGGCATATGATTTAGACAGTCGCTTGTACGTTGAGCGATCGTAAAAGAAATTGTTGCAAAATTCAGCAAACGCCCAGAAAATTGGCCCATTAAAATATTAATCCTTCCACTAGTTTCCTGAACATCTAGCCAGTTTCAGTCCCTCTCCCAGTGCCCGTCTCCGACTCCGACTCCGACCCCGACCAGAACTCAAACACAAAGTGCCTTGCCTCTGAACTTGTCCTCTGGCTGCATGCGGAACTCTCGTTTTCGTTTTTAGAGATCGTAAAGCAGTTTTAATGACCGTTTGCCTTCTTCTTGCCTTTTTTTGTTTTTTGTTTTTACTTCAGTCATGCTTGCTTGTGTTGCGGAAAGCAAATAGAGTGAAAATTTAAGAAATCGAAAAAACCCAAAAGAGTCGTGGAACGCACAAATTTTATGGGCTGGGTGGGATTTTGCGTACGGTTTCGTTTCTTTACGTTTCATTTCGAATGTTTTTCACTCGGCGCTCGTCAAAGAGTTGCAATTATACATTTTAAGTGGAAAAACGAAAGTGGTTGTCCCTGGACCTGAAGAGAGTCGAGAGTTGACTTAATGGCCTTTAAAGAAACATTAAACGGTGAATTATGATTTCGAGGTCGCTAAAATGAGGCACTCTGTATCTTTTATCCGCAACACGACGTGTGTTGTGGCCTATTGATAGATCTGCAAGATCTTACAAACTATCAAAGTTCAACTCTCAAATGTCGTCCATATGTACACACATATGTACTCATACTCGCACTCATACATGATAATGTATACATTGTAAATCATTCATGACGCACTCGACGCTGATGTCGTGTGACAGGCAGGAATTCAAAATGATGCCTGTCAGTTGGATTCTTATTTATTGCACTTGCATGCGACATGCGACTCCCTCCCGGACCGGCGACCGGCGACCGGCGACCGGGGAACGGGAACCGGGGACCTGGGAATTGATTCGGCGTGGCTATCTGACCACTTGCCAGTCCTTGTCTGTCTCCAGTCGGCAAATGCATTTAAATATTCAATTCCAATGTACTTTCTGTTAGCAGTCGAGGCCCAGCTCGAGCAATCGTTAACAATTCACATACATTTCTGTACATACATATTTCTCTCCGTATTATGTGTTTTTTTTTTTAAGAATTAATACGAAAGCCATGTAGACAATGAGACAGAACAAAGAATGAATAAATTGCTTCAGCAGACTTGATTGCCATGATTTTGGCTTACCCCTCGCCTTTGCTTTATATCGGATCGCCTAAAAAATCGCTGTCTTTGACTCATTGTAATAAAGATTCTTTTGCTCAATTGACTTTGTCGTGGTCATCCAATTTTTTCGGCATGCTTCGTTGAGTTCAATGCCCTTCAGCTGATAATTAAACTTATTTGCAAAATGTATAATATAATTGAAATCATCTTAAATTTACTTCTTGTGTAAATAAAAATAATTTCCTTCATTTTGTCATTGCAGTTTTTTTTTTCGAGGCTGGCGGATGGATACGTTAAGCATTTGTAAGTATATAAAATTGCATAGTCACAGATACAAATTTCATCATTAGAGTAACATATTAATTTTTTGATGATTAAAACGTACAGTTTTTATCTTAATTTAGTTCAAAGATTGAAATTAGTAAATCCGATAGTTGTAAATTTATTTAAAGTCAAGTAACGACAAAATTTAGTATTTTTGTATGCGCGAAATTAAAGTTTTCAATTTCAAATTCAGAGATATTTTTAAAACAAGTAGAAGAGTACTTGGGAACATACAATTTTTTTCTTTTATTCATTTAAATATTGAAATATAGGAAAACTTAAAAAAAAAGAATTAGAATTCGACGTGTCAAACAGTTAATCTGAAAATTATACTTTTGCTCCAATAATTTGATTTATCGATCAAAACGGAGATTAGGAAAATAAACGGTATTTCCACATTTTCCAAGCTCGATAAGATCTATTTTTAAAAGGCCACATGGACTTTCAAGTCGATCATGAACATTTTCCAACTCCTAATGTGAAACGCCAGTGAAATAAAAATCTTTTATATAGAGACAGATATAAATATAGCCATGGATATAGATATAGATATTGATATATAAAAAGGAAACGGGTAAATAAAATAAACTACTTGGTTTCTTTCATATTTTTTATAGAGTTTTCGACTTCTAAAGACGTATTCATAGGTTCGCTAAACTTACATCTATAATATAGACACCATTTGAATTTTTCCCCTTTTCACAGCTGTGAATAAATGAATTAGATAAAAACTGAATAATCCATATGTCGCTAGTGAGTTTCGAAAGCGCGACTCATATTGAGTACTTCGTAGTTTTATTAGATAATAACTCCCTGATTTTTTACAACTATTTTCTCACTGGCATTTTAATGTTGATATCTGCCATCGCTCGCTACGAAAATTAATCTTTTTTGTTCGATAAATTTAATTCCTTATAATTTGCGACCTAACCCAAAGACAAAGCTTGCGAGCTTCCAGTCCGGATAGCAATACGGCAATCGTAAATCGTCAATTTTATAGTTAATCGATAGCCTTTTATGCGTATAAACGTCCACTGCATATTAAATATATCGAAACTTACAGTCAAATGTATAGAGAGGCATACATATGTGTGTTTGATATAAATCTTAACGCGTGACAGACCATCTCGAGGTGATTTATTTGTTTTTAAAGACGTGTTTAACGCACAGTTCCTTAATTGCCGAATCGTAAATCTGACTGACGATCATCATAAAATCACGTAAAATTTCTGTGGATTTTGTTGTGGCTATCACACATATATCCACACATAGAAGCTGTGAGCGGGGGACTAAATCAGAGTGTGTGGCAACGAACTTACTGATTTACATATGTGTTTTGTGTTTTTATTTCTCTAAATTCCATGCTCTCTATTCTTATGTATATGTGTATGTATATATATATACATATATATATATGCATATAGTGTGCATAGATGGGTGAAGAAAGTTTTAATTGAATGCCAATAATGGAAAATGGAAAACAGATACTAAAACATCTGAAAGTGCCCCGGGGAAATGACGAACGGAGCAAAAACCACCCCGGCAACACCAAACAAACACGAGAGTATAAACGGGAAAAATGAAAATCGAGAGCGGGCAGAGGAGAGGAGAACGTGAACGAGAACGAGAACGAGAACAAAAACAAGAATGTGAAAGACAACCAGTGGCAATGACAGCAACAACAATTTCAGTATTTCCAAAATCAAATATGGCCGAATAAAATGTTCTTGCTCTGCGCTTTGTGCGCTCCTTCGCAGCGGCCATTGTTGCCATGACAACCGGCTGCATTCGCTTGAGGACGAGGAAGAGGAGGAGGAGCGCTGGGGGAGAGGAAGAACGTTGAATGGAGAAAGGAACGGGGCAGGGCAGGGGAGGGGTTACGGCAACGTTGACGTGCGTGCCTGGCAAACGAGACTAAAGCGCCGCATGTTCATAAATTCATTAGGCGTTGCTTGTTGTTGTTGTTCTTCTTGTTTTTCTCAAGTAAGTTGCTCGTTCTCGTTCTCGTTTCGTTATCTCTACTCTCTCTCTCTCTCTTTCTCTGAAGTTGTCTGTTTCTTTTCCTCTTTGCGCCGCCTGCGTCACTCCTTCCCCCTCTCAATGGGGCTCATTGGAAATGCGTTCAGTTGCTGAAGTTCAATGATTTCTCGGTTGACAATATGATCGACAAAATCACTTGCCTGTTAGCGGTTAGCTCAAGCTAACTGAATGAAGGTAATGCGTCTAAAAATATGCACATTATTAAATTTTAGGCATTTAAATCTGCTATTGTTAAGTATTCAAGAATTATAAGCCTGTATGTAGATTCGCACATATAACAGTCATCAATCATAACGTTTTTATGGCCTTTAGAAAACTGGTGTATTTTTTCCTTACTCTGATAAGAATGGGTATTCATCCCTTATCTTCGCATGCGAGTATAAGATTTTGCGCACTCAACAGAATGCATTCATGCTAGGTTGCGACACTTTAGCAACAGATGGCGCTGAACAGCTTGCGGAAACTCTCGCCAACAGCGCTAAGCCCAAGTAATAGGCCCGATTATCCGTAGAGTAATGAAACTATTTTATTTAACAGATGAATTATAGAAATAGGCAATAAGCTCTGCTTTTCTGTAAAAGAAACGTGTGTATTCTTACATCGTAAGCATTTTTACTTCACCTTCAACAAACATATCACCAATTCGACTTAAGTATACTCCGAAAATAACCGCTAATTAATAAAAATATGAGAGACTAAAAATATAATCTGATGGCATCGTCGAGCAACAAAATTAAATCGTAAAGACAGAACAAGAATCTTAATATTATATGGGGTGATTCCTTCTTTTGCATCTAGCATTGATAAAAATATTCATATTATTTTAAGTTATGTCACGCATGATTTCTTTATAATTTATTAATTTATTAAATCCCTTACTCTTTTATTTAATATTAATTTTAAATAAGTTGCTCTCTCTATTAATTTTGTATAATTTAATTCGTCACATAAATTTTAAATGTATTTTGAGTTTTTATTTATTAAATCCCTTTTAAAAACTGTGGACTGTTATTAATTTACATTAAATAAATAAAATATTAAAAAACAAAAACTACGACTTAGTTTGTCATTTACATTCAACTGTATTCCATTACTTCCTTACCCTTTAGGCCTTAAACTGAAGCAAAGTATCTCCTATATCTAATAAAAGAGCGTAGATTTTTAGGCTGAACTGTTGATTCTGACTAACAACAAAAAAAGGTCCTTCCTATTGATTCATACAAAATTATAGCGAAAAATGTTGGTTCTTTTGTGTCACTTGACAAATGAATTGCAACAAACCTTCTAACCCTTCGCTGGGTATATTCATAGTGTCATAAAGTGTGTAACAGCTTCAAGGTAACATAAAAATCATCTCCAAAATATTCCCTTATCCTTTCTGAAATTGTGTTTATACCTAGTACCAGTTTATATAACTTAGTATTATTAAAATATTAACCAAAATAACTATAAGTTTAATTGCTTCGAATTTAATTTAAATCCTCAATATACTCACTAAAACGGTGTTTTGTCATGTGATAAATCTCTAAGATCGATTTTAAGTACACGTTAAATATAAGAGTAATTGATATTAAAATCTTGTTCCAGTTTATGTAAGGAGCTAAAGAGAGATGCTCTCTTCCGATTCCATAAACCATAAATATTCTTGACCATTATTAAGTCTTGCTATATCAATTTTACATTATTTTTATTGATAAATTCCACCGTGTTCCCAATAATTCGACTTAAATTAAAAGAAATATATATAGTATCTGAATTGAAAATCTAATCATTTAAAATCTAAGTAAGCCTTGATACTAACTATTAATAACACAAATTATTGGAATTATTGAAATTCCAATATTTCGCAAAAGTCAATAACAAATATTATTTTTAGACCTCTACCATTCAAAAAATAATCGCAAATTAAATCAAATATTTAAATGCATTATAAATATATATATTTAAATAATAGAAATTAATAATTATAAGTTGGAAAAAATTAAATAATCAAACTTGGCCGGATTTAGCGATCCGGTTTTTGGGTCTGACGCTAATGCTTGTATATTATTTTTAGGAAGTGCTAAAAATAGTTCCTTTGAATGAAAAAATGTAAATTGTGATGCGAAATACGAAATACGAAAGGAAACTTTTTAAATTGACCAGCTGTTTTATGAAGTGCTTAAAATAGTTACTGGCAGCTCATTTGATACAACAAATGTAAAAAAGAACCAGTTGAAGGAGACTGCCCAGCAGTATTTCTGTCAGAGACCAAGTTAGAAGAGACAAATATATTCAAGTCCATGGAATGGGTCCGGCAGCAAGTCAGCTGTTTCATCATTGTTCTCTGAGCGAGCCGTCAATCAAATGCGGCAGCAACAGGTGGCATGAGAAAGTCTGAAAAGTGTTCGCTTATGCCACATGAGGCGAGAGAATGAATAAAAAACACGTTTGCGTATTATTTAGTGCAATTTAATTAACAATATCATGTGCTGTGGAATGGCAACAAGTGCAACAGATTGCTCAAGTGTGACAAAGTGTTTTCAGTGTATTATTTATCGAAATTTATATATATACAAAACACATCCCGCGTTGCTGGTGTTTCCTCGTGTTACGTATACTGAAGGTATACCGGATAGGATACACTCAGGATACATTCAGTATACGTATACGAAGTTGCACAGGTTCTACAAGAGTGTCCTTTGGAGTGTCCCCCCGGTGTAAACACAGTGTAACACAGTATGCTCATCGCTCGATAACTGCGCTCGGGACCGTTGTTGACCCGACGATTGCCCGGCCGCAACTGAGTTGCCGGTAGGAAAAACTAACCGGCGACTCGTCCGTAATTGTCGTTTCCTTCTTCGTGCCGGCTCGTGTCCGTGTCGTGTTGCGCCGCCTCGTGTCTGGCCTTGTCGTGTCGTGTCGTGCCGTGCCGTGTTTGTGCTTGTTGTGCATTTTCATTTAATAAGCGTTTTCCCCCTCCGAGAGCAGGAAACGGGAGACAAAACGCAACGCTTCCGGTCTGTGATGCACTGCACTTTGGTGGTTGCTGACAGTAGCTCGGCGAGAGTTGTCTGGAATATGATTTAGATAAGCAGCCAGCCGGCACTTGTAGCGACTTGGTCCTGAAAGCAGGTGGTAGCAAGAAAGAGGGCAACAGATTAACCACAACAACAATAAGTTTACCAAGTTACTGCCAGAATGTTGCGAATTTGGGCTTCCTGCTTCGCTCAGCGTTTCACCAATCGCGATAATCACCCTTTGTTGGCACTGTCAAAGCAACCAGAACACTGTACCCGAGGCCGTGCTCAACCCAGATCCCGACTACCGCGCACGTCCTGCCATTTAATCCAAAATGGCAAACACACACACATACACACACCCAGACATCCAGCCAGCCAGCCAGCCAGCCAGCCAGCCTGCCAAACTCTCTGGCAATCTAATGCCTAAGATAAAATTCAAAATTTATAATATTGCACAGTTTGCCCGATATAAAACGTAAACTTATGGCTCTCGAGGAGTACGTGCCATATTTTTCTATGTATATGTGTATGTGCCACACAGCCAGTGCTATATATATATATATATGTGTGTGTGTGTGTGTGTTCGAGTCTCGAGCCATGCCCAACCCTTGCCAGCAAAGAGTCACGAGCTCGTTATGCTTGTGAGATTTCATTTGTGTTGTGCAGCAAAAACGTCCAACCCCCTGTGGCACTGTGGACAATCAACAGAAAAAAAGCAGTTACAAACCAAGAGATAAATACGTAGATAACACTTCCATGCAACAAAAATATAGTGCAATATTGAGTTTTAAATATATGCTAAATAAAAGAGCTGACAAACAAAAGTAAAGAAAGTCAGAGAGTCTGCTTGGTCTACTTGGAAATGAGGCATGCATGATTTTTTCATACTTACTTAATATCAACTACTATCAATTGACATAAAAGAATACAAAAAGTAAATAAATATATTAAATAAAAATTAAAATGTAATATTTAAATTTAAATTAAGCAATATATATATTTATAAGATTAGTGGTGGTAATTTAAATGCTAAGTGGAGCAACATTTGTTACATGATACATGCAAGAATAGATTTGATAAATAATACTACCAACAATAATTGCTTGCATTAAACCAAGTCACTGAGTACGCAATGCTTGCATGACTTTCTTCTCAAAGTCTAGCAGAGATGGGGCTATGTGGAAATATGGCAATCTCATTTATATGGAGATATTTGTAAAATAATATTAATAACAATAATTGCTACTCACTGATTAAGCATGGTTAAGAGATAAGACAAACTTGAATGTTTGCCCATTGTACAGGAGCATAAGAGTACATGAGACTATTTGTATGATTTTCCCTAGCAAGGACCACCCCAGCCACGTGAGCTCGACCCAATGGGGTTGGCGTGGCGCTTTGGCGTAGGCGTAGGCGTAGGCGGGTGAGGTGGAAGAAGAGGTGGGGTGTACACACAAAACGGCCGTTACAACCATAAATATCATTTTTTTATTGGCACAACCCTAAATGGCGGCATTTGGCAAAGCAAATTCCAATGCAAAACTTAGCGGAGCGGAGGGACAAGTGGACAAACGGACTGACAAATGGACATACAGCGGAGCAGACGAGCCCGCATAACGAGCGCCAAGGGCGGTTTAATCCTGAGCATGTTTTGGGGTTTCGTTTCGTTTCGTGGTGGGTTGGGGGTTGGGGGGCAGTTGATATACGGTTGTTGCTGCTACGCCCACCTTTAAGAATGTGCGACAATTTGCAAACGCAACGAGCCGTGTGAAGCCATCACTAAAATAACCAGTTTGGGGCTGGAACGGAATCCGTTTAGCCAACTGTACGCATAACGCTTGGCACCGGAATCCCGAATCCGGAATGCTACGTGACTTTAGAGCGAATGGGTGGCCAACGTTTTGCCAAGGTGCTAAACGCTACTCATGAGTACGATTGAAATTTGCACGCTCCGTTTGGCCAGGCAAACTGTGGGGCAAACAGACCAACAGGCGGACAGACGGACAGACAAACAGAGAGACAGCAAGACAATAAGACAGCCGTCATAAGCGAGGAAAAACAATTGCTTGAAATTACAGACACCATTGCGCCATTGTTGGCAGCAGACGCATAACAACATCCACAACCCCACCTCCAGCCACAATCCACCACAAGCACCTACTCCATGCCGTGTGCAACCCTCAGTTCTCGGTTTATGTACTCGCACTTCCTACCTTTCAGTTGATTGTTTCGTCGCGGGGGGACGCCCAACCGCAGCCACAACCCACCCAGCCACCCAGCCACCCATCCACCCGAATCAATTGTAAAGTTTTCTGCATTTGTTGCCTCCGTTCTGCGTCTTTTGGGGGCGTAGCTCCCAAATGAGTTTTTTCCTCTCTCTCTCTCTGTTAACTTTGGCTACCCAATTATTTTCTTGCATTTTGCTGTCTTCTTTCTCAGCGCGTACATTTTTCTTTTAGCACTCATTGGGGATTAGATCTTGAAAATTGAAGTTTAATTTAGTTTTTTTTTTTTTAAATTAGTTTCACCTCGGACTGACTCTTGGTACAAAAAACTTTTGAATAGCAACGAAAGTGAAGCAGCCCCCGAGTGAAAATCGACTCAAAACTAGCAAGTTTTTCCTTGTTTTTAAACGTACTTTCCAAATGTAGCAAAACAAATTTCTAAAGCATGAATTTCTAAAAAGTTGAAATGCAAATCTTGATTCTTACAAACGATAATTTCTCCTTTAAAGTTTAGCTGTTGCTTAGGAAATGAGAGCAGAAGTTTAACAAGTTTGAGTTTCGCAGAAATTAATAAGAGAAAAACACGAATTTTTAGAAATATACTTTCTGAATAATAAAATAAAGTTTCCCTTCACGTGTGCGATTTTTCTGCCGAGTGTATTCGATTTTAGCAATAATAATATATATCACCCTTAGCTGAGTACAACTGCTATTTGCTGGCAGCAACTCGAATGGTATCAGATTCCCCAAATCAAAACTATTTAATATCAAGAGTAATTTAAATTTTGAGCAGCAAACCCATGTGAGCTGAAAGGAAGGTGGAGTGGGTGCCAGTTGGAAAATGGTTGCTGGGCAATATTGCGTCAACTACTTGCAAACAAAATTAGAAAAGAAAACCCATGCGGTGGGTAGCATATGCTGCTGAGTGCGCGCCGGCATCAAAATGACTACACAAAAAGTTTTCAAATTAGATTTCACACCAAAACTAAACACAAGGCGTTGGTCCTTGGGCAAAGGCAGGGACCTCAGACCGTGACTGAGACTGAGACTGAGACGGAGACTGATACGCAGCTGAAGTTGAATTGGCCCCAGAGCCACTGCCCTGGCAATTGCGCACAGAGTTTGCTCAGTGGTTTGGTGGCATATAAGCGACAGCTGTGCTAAACTTCAAGTGGCAACTCTGAAATGTGCACAATTAGTGTGCAATTTATGCCCCATCAAGCAGCAGCAGCAGCAGCAGCAGCAGCAACAACCCACTGTCATTTGACGTCTATATGATTGTGCCTTGTCTGTGTCCTGCAATTCGAATGACCAAATTGGACAACGCTCCACTGCTGCCATATACACTCAGACAAAAAATTACCTTCAAGTTTAGAAAATCGCACAAAATTTTTTAAAGTTTTTCTTGTTTCTAGAAATAATTTCTAAATGTTAGAAAACATTTTTCCTAAATCGACAATCCATTTTTTAGAAATATTTTCTATCATTAATAAATTCACTTATAAAGAGCAGAAATGCAAACAGTGATTCGTAATAAAATCTTTTCTGAAACTTTAGAGACTTTTAGACTTTTTACTTTAGAGACTTTTGTGAATCCATAAACAGTGCAAAATGTTTTTATATGTGAAGTCTGAAACTACGAATGTTAAATAACAAAAAATATGGGTAACAAAAAGGTACTATAAGAATTCTTCAAAGCAACACACATGTTTTCTAAATTTTAGAAAAATTCACCCTGAATTTTACTCCTTTAATAAAAAGAAGATGAACCCTTGGCGCCAAAAGTATGGCGAATACCTAAGACACAGGCAGACTTTTTGCTGAGTGTAGCCACGCCTTTTCTGTTTGCCCTGCCCATTTCTGTTTGCTATTGTCTGTGAGCAATTTTCGCATTTAAAGCAAACACCCACAGACATCCATATATATACACTTAAATAAGTGCAAGGTTGATGCTCGCAGCTCGACGATTTGAAGCCAAGCTTTGCATCCGTCTGTCGCTCCATTGTGCTTCGTCGAGCGCGTGGCATTAATGCGGCATGCGGCATGCGGCAGGCAGGCATACATGTGAGGCAGCTCGAAAATGTAAATTCTGCGGCTTGGTCAAAGCATTCGAACAGCTTCATTATGAACCCACCACCAGCAGTAGCAGCAATAGCATAAATCACTGAGAAGCGCACACATAACACATAACTGCCATTTGATAATTTGCGAAAAATGCGACAGTCAGACATTATGTCCGATATATACTATATATATATACACACACACATACATACACATATGTACATCAGACACACACACATATGATGCTCAGAATTCACGCCTGCATCTGTCGCATCATGTTTTATGTCTTAAATGCGGCGCAACAAGGGGAACACCAATAAAATGGCAATACAAAAAAATGTGTTGCAGGGCGAGGGGAGTGTCTACGGAGTAAATCCGCCCCTGTGCTCTCTTGGAGGTGCGAGTGTGCGTAATTATGCGTTCGCTGTCGTAAAACTAAACTTTATGGCAGTCGGAGATAGTCATGATTGCTTCCCCCCACCACCCGCATCAACTGTCATTGATTGATTTATGCATGTGTGAAAATCAAGTGAAGCGAGCTGAATGATTATAAACTAAATAACTGGTCCTCTTTGACTTGAATGAGATTCGATAATGGGCAAGAGCAAGGTGAAAAAATATCCGATTTACTAACTGCGGCCAAAATAAAGTCAATAAAAGGTTAACAATATGGTTAAAAAATGATTAAAATGTTATTTGAATTACAAGCTATCATAATACTGAAGATAAGTAAACATTAAAAAAGGGATATTCATAAAATGTACGAGCGGAGCTGCAATGCGCATATTTGGCGCGCATACGCCCCATTGGCCGTTATCGTCAAAAGGGGGTGGCTGGGTGGGTGATGTATGTATATATGTAATTATTAAAACATGTGCAGCTAAAGATAATGCTACCAAACAATGATTTACATGAGTATAAAATATATGATATGATTTTCATTGCATGCAAAGGTAGCGATTTTCTAAATTTAAATTTTTACATGCTTATCGGGATTTCATAATTGAAAAGTTGAACTCACCAAGCTTATCTTACCATTTGGTGTGGGATGTTCCAGCTGAACTAACTGAAGACGTCTGAAAACAGAAAAGAAGCTCTCAAGGTGCACTATCGTCGAAAGTACCCCAAATAACCTTCCCCAATACAAATATCTGAAAAGAAAGGGAGGCCGACAAATAAAGACATAGCGAAGACTAGAAATATGCAGCAATATAAATAAAACGAAATGAAATGCGAAAGTGGAATGGAATGGAATGAAATGGAATAGAATGGAATGTGCTCGTAGTTGGAGTTCGTCGTCGTAGCTTATTGTTTATCGTGCCCCGGGGTTCCCTGCAATCCCCCGCCAGACAGTCAGTCTCTCAGTCTCTCAGCCTCTCAGTCTGTCAGTTTGTCTGTCTGTCAGTCTGTCAGCCTGTCAGTCATTTATGCAGACATCGTTGGCTCGCCACAATGCCTAAAGCTCCTACTTATCATCCCAGACAGATTCGCATTCTGTTCGTCATTCTTCTTTCCTCTCTCTCGCCATCTCCCTCTTGCTCATTCTCTATCTGGCATCCATCTTCTTCGTGCACGCTGTGAGCATTACACGTAGGCATTTTCGGCCTTTTTATATCTTGCTGTGTGCGTGCATTCTATGCTTGTGTGTGTGTGTGTGTGTGTAAGTGTATGTAATGTCGCGACGCTGCTGCGAATTGGCGGCCAAAAGCAAAACAAACCATAAACGTGCGTAGCCATCGCCAATGTATACATACATACACACACACACACACACACGCACATACATATGTATACGAAGACGAAAATGAAAACGAAAACAAGGAACGAAGCGAGAAGCATAAAGCAAAAAAGTCACCCACAGTGTATTCGTCAAAGGGTCGACCTCGAGCCCCGCCCCGTCCTTCGTCCATCGTTAGTCGTTAGTCGTCAGACGCCAGCCGCTCTTCTTCCTCGCCTCTCCCCCCGCTTCCTCTTTGCCTTTCCCCCTTTGCCCGACGAGTGTCATAAGTCAATGTCAATGGCACGCCGACAGACAAACGAGACACACACACACACAACAGAGCATTTTTTTTTGGGGCTGTGCTTTGAAAGTGTTTCCAAATTTAATAAGACCTT
The DNA here is from genome assembly GCF_018153295.1 of Drosophila grimshawi. Classification (NCBI taxonomy): domain Eukaryota; kingdom Metazoa; phylum Arthropoda; class Insecta; order Diptera; family Drosophilidae; genus Drosophila; species Drosophila grimshawi. The sequence continues at coordinate 300,655 of NW_025063098.1, forward strand.
GACATGCAACGCATTCGCATTCGCATTCGAATTCGAAAAAAAAAACTGAAACTGAAGCGAAAAATGGAAAACGGGAAATGAAAACGAGCAGAAATTTGTTATTTGGTGTTTATGGGAGACGTTTTAATAAGCGTTTGGGCCACGTTTGGTCATCTATAAAGGAGTATGAAATGCGAATGAATGTTTGATAGTCAATAATCAGTTATTATTTGTCACAAATCACAAATCAGATATCAGAATGTTTAAATTTATATTCAGCTTAAGCGCCTTAATAAATACTCCTATCAAAGCCATTCACAGAACAAGTTTACATATGACGCTCACACTTACATACACACACACACACTCACACACACACTGCTGCCCTCCCGCTCGCACACATGCAAATACAAATACAACTGTAACCCGTTTTTTTTCTGTTTCCCCTTAGAGCGTGTTAAACGGTAAACAAAAACAAGCAGAAACTTAAAAATATATCACACAAAATTTTGACACGAAAAGCACATTTTTAGGAATTGTTTTTTGGGAACTTATCAATTGAAAAATACACATTTAAAACTTGATCTCGTTATCAACAGTTACATTTACAGCTGTGGCAAATAGTGAGTACTTGAAGTTTATTTTTAGATGCCGCAATTTTTGGGACGTTTATTTTTTTGGCGGATGTTTGCTTTTCAACGTTTTGCGTTCATTTGAAGCCGTCGCCCGACAATTTCTTGTGCGCCGCTTAGTCGCTGCCTCTGCCGGCGACGACGCCGACAACAGCGGCAGCGACGTGCCGTGTATCTGTATCTGTATGTGTATCTGTGCGTATCTCACAGATATCGCCCCATAGCCACAGGCCGAGTATCTGTGTGTATCTGTGTGCCACTACACTAGCTCTGTATGTGCGTGTGTGTGTGTGTGTGTGTGTGAGTATCTGTGCTATCCATGCGCGCAGCGACTCAGCAAATGTCCCACGGCTGATATATATTTTTTTTTGGCTCGCTTTACACACTAGCGAACGTTTACAGTTAGCGCCGTACTTTACTTGCATTGCAAATTCGAAATTGGGAAATTTTTCGACTAGTTGTGTGCGTGTGTGTGAGTGTGTGTGTGCAGCCGGCAACGGCTACCAAAATTTCCCTCACCACGTGCTCTGCACTCAAATTGTTATTGCTTTGACTTTGTTTTGCTCCGTTGTTTTTGTGCTTTTTCTCGCGAGCTTTTAGCTTTGTCTTTTTTTCTGTACATAACCCAACCCAACGCCCACGTTGCTTATAATAATGTTGTTGCTATATTGTTGTTGCTGTTGTTGTTGCTGTTGTTGGTGAGCTTGTTTTGTGCCCATTGTCGTCGTCTTCAATTCATTTATGAGGCACTTTAAGGGCTGTCTGCGACCCATTTTAAGTTTAGTTCCCTTGCTTGCCCCATCCCTCCCCCGACCCCATTAACTGTGCTTATTGTTGTAGTTTTTGTTGCAATTAATGGCCATTTGAATTATATTTGCGCTCGTAAAATTTACAAGAATTGTTTGCTGGCATTTCGTTTGCACTCTCATCCGCTGAACGGCTGAACAGGCGAACGGCTGCTTTTCCACAAAATCCAGTTTTCCCATTCACATCGTACGTAGACAGCAGAAATTTTTACGACTTTTCCGCACAATGCGCAAATACGTCGACAATGGACCAACCAACGCCCAACCAACCCATCCACAACCGCATCTCGTCCCCTGCCCCTGCCCCTGCCCCTACTCTTGCCCCTGCCCCTCCTCAGTGGCATCCACCCGGGATCCGGTCAGAACTTGGACCCATTTACCGTTGGCTGCGTCAAGCATTTTACTGTGTGTTTTTCTAATTTAATAAATCGTTTGTTGATAATAAATTTTGCACTCGGCTTTTATTAAAAAGTTGAAGTGCTGTTTGTTTTTTGCTTTTGTTTTGTTTTTTTTTTTATTATTTTTATAAAGAAAGCAAGTCTGAAATTAAAAGCTTTATTTATTTATTTCAATAAAATGTTAACTGGCAGGTAAACTGGAGTTGTCAAACAGCGTTGACTTAAATGCAGTTTATTTAAATGTTGTTTTTTATTGTCACTTATTGTGGGTTAGTTTTTATTTATTTATATTAAATGGAACAACATTTATATTTATTAATAATATACACATGCAACTGACTGATTATAATGGGAATGGCTGGTCAGCTGAATTTTGACTTGGAGCAACGGGACTGCGAAAACTCGAACCCGAAAAGGACTCAAAATTATTAAAAAAATGTTGCATACATTTCTTTTATGATTATTTTTTTATACCTGTGTTTTTTATACAATACTTTCTTACAACAATAAGTGTGACTTTTTTATATCACTCTGAAGAGAGACCATGATTTTTTTGATCAGTTGTTTATTATTTAAAGAACGAAAAAATACGTAGACAAGCCAATTGCCTTCTAGGTGGCTATAAGCAAAAACGATTTAATAGCCATAGGGAAGAAAAGACTTGGAATAATTATCGGCCTGTTTACAGGACATTTTAGACTAACTAAACTAGGTATAGTCAGAAACGAACTCGGCCGATATTGAGATAATGAAAAAGAATCCGCAAAGCATATTTTGTATACAGGAATAAGAAACCCTCAACCCGACAAGGATTCTCGCGGAAATTAGGGATAATGGAAGAACTGTAGGGCTCAGAAGGGATACAATAGATGTAACTAAATCCCCCCAATAATAAAAATAGTTAGCATCTAAAATACATAAAACAATAACATTGAAAAATATAGATATAGATAGATGAATATTTTCGTATTTAAAATTTCCATTGACTTAAGCGGTCTTCATTTTCATTCGACTTAAATTGAACAAAGAAAATTGTTATATTCCAAACAAATCGAGTTTCCAGTTGAAATTTAACTGTAGAATCTCCGCAATGACATTTAGACGAGATAATTCTCAATGTGTGTGTGTGAATATGCATTTGTATTTGTGCACTGGTATTGGTGTCAACCCCTCACCTGCGTGCACAGATAATGAACTACCCTTAGCTAAGCATTTGCACCCTTACAGTTTACACACACAAATGCAACTGTGTAAGTGAGAACGTTACCTACTCAGTGTGTTTGTGTGTGTGTGTGTGTGTGTGTGTGTGTACCTTGAAGAGCTTACCCCTAATTGCAATGCCATAAAAAACTGCAATTTAAACGAAGGACAACCACCGAGTCGAGGCAAAGGGGAGAGCAGAGCTGAGCTTGCCCGAGCTGAAAGAGACTCTTGGCAATTGCTGTTGCATTCAACAATGATTGCGCTTGCAACGTGGCATTGCCGTTAGACGAGACACTCGGCTGGCTAAGGAAAAGGACAAGCACACAATGAGGAGAGGATGCAAGGTCTCTGGCCATTATCAGCAGAGGAAGCACTAGCTGCAAAAGGGCAACCAGTTGTGGCAAGCATCAAATTATGCGTTGCTGCATGTTCAATGTTGACAAAGGAGATTTGCAGACCGAGAGTGAGAGGAATATGAATATACTGGAATGGTTGAATGGTTGAATGGTTAAATGGATGCGAATGATGCGAGTCAAGTAGCGTGTGGCAAATGCAACGGCAGCTGCTTCTGGCAGTTTGCAGTTGCAATAAGCAAACTGTGTCCTGCCGTTGGCTGGATGCAAATTTCTGGCACACGATATCAGAAAATCTCGAGGAGTGCTGCCAATCAACTGGAAATTGCCGAGCGTTGAGTTAAGTGCCCAGCAGAAGCAGCAGCAGCAGCTGAATTGATAACAGATACAGTGCAACAACAACAACAACAACAGTAGCAGCAGCAGCAGCAACCGCGACGGGCGATAAGCGGCGCAAGCGGCCCGCGGCCTCGCGACTCTCGACTGCAAAAGCTGGAGCTGCTGCTGCCGGTGGGGCGGCCAGTGCGTGGCGTGGGCGTGGCAGCTGGCGTGCCACTATAGTGCGCCCTGTTGCGCCAACGGGCAAACGGCAGCAGCAGCAGCAGCTAGTCGTACCGCACCGAAAATCCATAACAATGCGAGCGTGCGAGCGAGAGAGGGAGCGAGGCAGAGAGTCAGCGCAATGCTGCTCCCAGTTGAGTGCAAGAGAGAGCGAGGTAAGAGTGACTGCTGCGGCCATTTTGGTGGGAGCGAGAGCGACATACTGAATGAGCAGCAGCAGCAGCAGCAGCAACAGCAGCAGCAACGTTAACGCTTACGTCGACAGCGAGCGAGACGTTCGCGTCAACGTCGACAGCGGCCGCAACTGCAGCTGGTCAGCGGCCCTGTCTTTGGAGACTTTGCCTGCTCAGCGAGCCCAGAGCGTACATAGGAACACACACACAGACACACACATATATACATATACAAGAATACGTAAGCGTATGTGTAATGGAATTTGGCGGCTGTGCTTGGCTCCATTCTTGAGAATCTCGAGCTGCTCGAGCGAAATGCTTTGAGTGAAAAAATTAGCTAAAGGCTCCATTCCGATTCACACTCATAACCCAAACTTAAAGTTCGGATCGCTTCTTTTAAAATTCAGGCTGAAATTGATTTTGCCCAGCTTGAATTTTGGGTATTATATTAATAAAAAAAAATCAACTCCCAAATTGCTTGACATTATCGTTTGAGACACCTGACACTCGAATAGTTTAGACTTAACTCAATGGCTGGCAATGAGAGCATCGGGTGTGGCATTTGTGGCACCATTAAATGCCACAGCTTGTTAATATATGTTGCATAATTTCTCCTAACAAAATTATCCAAAATCAAATTGCTGTTTTAATTCAAATGTTTTCATTTTAGCAAAACTTCAGCAAATTTCCTAGTTCATTTTTTATGTTATGCCGCCGGCTGGCAAGCGACTTATTATATATTTATTAAACAATTTTTTATATTATAAAAAAGAATCTATAAATCTGTTTTAGAGTGTCACAAACATTCTTTTAGCATACATCGTTTACATTTATATTAGACTGTAAATCAAGACTCACAACTAATAAACGTAATTTTAATCTTCTCATTTCAGAATTTCTTTTCTCGTTTTTTTCTTCTGCTTTTGTTTTACAAAATTGACGGATTAAGTTCATAAAATTTGCGGATTAGGTCTATAAAAAACACACACTTCACTACGTTAAAGGGTTAGTATTCAAATTTATATGATATATAAATGCGCACATTTTTATTAGCATTATTATTAGCATCGCAATAACAAAAGCAAATAACAAAGCGGATAAATCAAGACGCATTTTAAATAAATTTTCCCTATGGGCTTCTATTCAAATATAAATCAGCATAAAATATAATTACATAAAGACTTAATCCCGTCCGACGAGCGTTACGCATGAATCGATCAACAAACTTTACGGGTCTGTGAAGCGGTTGCCATAAGCACTTCGAACTCACTTACTTTCCGAACTAATTTCTTGCTTAAGCGCTTTAAAAACACATTAAAATGGCCATAAAACAGTGTTCGAAATCAGAGCCGATGCTTAATTCTAGCTTGGCGAGGAGTCTGCTGCTCAGATCCGTGGTTTCGAATTCGATTCTGAAGTTTGCCCCAAAAGGGCCATTAAAAAGAATTCTTCAAAAAACATGCAATCGTTTTATGGACTCATTTGGCAATTTGACCTTTTCCTATTTAATTTAGGTGACCCTTGATAATATATATCCGTTTGGGTGATTCAATGAATTGATAGTGTTTTGAGGCCAAAATGTAAGTCGCACAAAAAATTGCACGTTTTGTGTAATTATCGCCGTATTTCGATTGTCTCGCGACATTATGGATGGTCCTATAAAATTCGTTCATTATTGCCATTAGTCGACCGTAAATTGGGAAATGAATGTGACACAATCTCGCCGCAATCTACACCGCACCTCTCCTCATTCGGCCATGCACCACAAAGTTCAATAGCGTCATTGGCGCAGCCGCCGCGAATCCGAACCGACATGCCACAGATCCCCTGGAACTGGCAACTGGCATCTGGCAACTGGCCCAATGCTGGTAGCTTGTAACCAGGAACATGCTGTGAAAGAGAGAGGGCTGGGGGCGTTATTCCAGTTTTAAATCCGATCATTTGCAGAAGGTGGGGCACGGCAATGCTTCGTATCTGGAGGTGGAGCAATTAATATATTGCATTGAATGCTCGTAATAAGGCCTTTTTATTATGGCACAAACAAACAACAAAACATATCTTCCACCATATCGCGATACGTCGTTAAACTTGGGCACCATTTTTTATATACCCCAAATGCATTTTATACAGTTCCATTTTTGATATGTTTCTGCTTAAAAATTTTAAAATTAACATTATTTTTCTCTATTTTTTTACACACTATAAAAACGATTTAAAAGCTAAGGGAAACAAGTAGTAACAAATACTTTTTACAGTTTAATTTTTATTATGTTTTAAAATCAATTTTAACAGTAAATAGTTAAACAACACTGAAACTTGCATTATCTGGTAGAGCAGAGTTAATTTTAACTAGAAAAGGACAGTGTTTCAAACGTTTCGAATGCATAAAAACCTTAAATGAAATTTAAAATTTAAAGCTTAAAGAAATTAAAATTAATTTAAAATATAAAAAAATTAAGATAAAGAATATAATAAACGAATTAATCTGAGTGCATTCATTTTAAAATGGCCGAATATTTATTGCAGCGATTTGGGAAACCAATAAATATCTCGATACACACTTTTGTTCAGAGTTGAAATATAATCAGGTTTTTGTAGATCTTAAGCACGTGCGTATATTCTATATTCTCGTAACAAATTGTTTCTTTTTCCACAAATATGTGAAACATAAAACCTTTTGTTTTACAAGAAACATTTTTCTAATGATTTCATTTTGACTGGCCTTGAACTGAATATTCGACATCCGTATGTATATATATAGATATATACATATTTAGATATGTATATATATTATACAAAAATTAGATGACAGAATGTTAACTCTGGTTTACAAGGATATACACATTTCCACCTAAGACAACCCCTTTTCAGGATCGTCGACACTTATGTCCCTTAAAACTCATAGTTCGACCGATTGTACCTATATGACATAGTAGTTCGATCCGATCATCTCCGATCTATGTACAGTCTTTAGCAACCAGGCGGATATATATAAAGTTTCATCAAGATTGCAATAAAACCAAGAGATTACTCGCATATAAGACATGGCTATGTGGAAATGCTTACTGATACTTATCAAGAGTCCTTATGTGGTCAGAGATGTCTCCTTCAATGCGTTGCAACTTTGCAAATAAAATAAAAGTACCCTTACTTCATACATAAGACAACATTTTTCTTATAATTAGAAAGGCGTGTCCTAAATGAATATGCCAATATATTTTCTATTATTGCACAGAAATTCAAACCGAGATTCTTAGAAAAAATTCCTTTCTGAAATTCAGAGAATAGAATATTGAAGTTTGCTCTCTTTGCAGCTGTGTTAAAGTATTTGTCCACTCGTGAACAAGTCCCAGTAAAGTCGTAATATAACTATTTTATTATATAACTAAGGCACTTATAAAAATTACATTACATTTTGTAATCTTAAATTGCTAATGTTATTTTAATAGTATAAGTAACTAAAAATCTAAAATATTCTTATTTTATTCTTAATAAAATAAGAATTATGTTAAGTACACACATAGACACCAACAGATTTTATAAGTTGGACATATTTTTTCTAAGTTAGGAAATGCAAACCTTGCTTTTTAGAAGTTTATAATAATAATATGAAAAACAATGTGAGGAACCCTTGGCATCAAAATTATGGCAAATTTCTAATTGCACTACAAGGGTAAAAAAAGTAAATTGAAAGCCAAGTAAAGGTTGTTTACAATTTGCATTCAGTATTAAACAATCTGTATGATTGTCAGCTGCTATTGTCATAATACAAGTTTACTTTTGCATATGTATGCATTATGCATGCAGATATTTTAATATTAATTACAACTATTGTTGTTTTTTGTTGACTCGAGTAATCGGCCCGCATTCACAATGGCCGCTTATCATATAATGAGTGTAATGAGCTTAATTGTCACTTAAATACAGATTTAAATTATTTGATTACTTCATTTATTGTGCCCCCGACCACCGCTGACAGCTGCTCGGGGACACCTTGCTACAAGCTCGTGGCAACAGCCGGAGGCAGTCTATCCTCTGGGCTCTTTATCTGCCAGTCTCACTTCCAGTCTCTGTCTGCGATTAAGAAATAATATTCAGAATAAACAATCAGTGACATTTGCACCCGCTGAGAGTTTATTAAGCGCAGCAATTATAAAACAACTAGTCATTACGGAACTGGCTGTCGACAGATTAATAATAGGTGCACACATCTCAATTCAAACAATTATATATTGAACATTGAAACATTGCAAGCCATCAACTAATCAGACACGGTTCTGTGAGTGTGTTTATTAATTACTGCTTAGCCTTTAACCCAAAAATCAAACAATCAAGAATGTTACAGTCGGAAATCCGTATTTCCTGTCCTCTTCCTCTGTTTACTTGTTTGCCCATAGCAGTTTAAGTAATTTGGTTATCTTATTATAAAGTGCACACTTTCTAGGCAATTAAATACGTGCAATTGAACAAATCTGACTGCGTTGATAGAATAGGATATAATATATATAAATATATTTTTTTATTCGGTGTCCTCTGATTTTTATTCAGTGTCTTCTGGCTTTCACAAAGCGAAATATATATATATTTAGGTTTTATAAATACCCCTCACAATTTCACTGCTACGATGAGTTCGATTTTATTATTTAGCAAGACAATAAGTGTTTTCAGAAGTCGTTGTAATTTCTCTCCTGAAGTGAGTAGAAAACGTTGACATTCTTCTTACTTAGAAGTATAGTGTTTGTATTCTTAGCGTATTTGATAGTGTACATCAACATTAGTTGTCGCCCACACTTAATAATATATATACACTTATATATATACAACTTAATTATTAATAGCTCAGACTGAAATCACTGCGTAGTAGATAAAATGTTTTTCATTCATCAGGAAAGAAACCGAGACAAACAAGTTGTAACAATGCTATGCATTCAATTTTTAATGTACATAAAATATAGGTGTTTAACTTGGTACCCAATAATACCCAAATACCCAATAATTTTGTTTGAGTCTCGATTTTTAATTTGGGTATGCTTTAAGCAGCAAAGAAAATTAAGTGATAGAGTTTGCAGATATATCTTCGTCAAACAGTTTTTGAAAGATGAACATAAATTGTTTTTAGTCCTTTGCTGAGTTTTCTCTGAAGTTTGTCTGATTAATTCGGAATACGTTGTCATATAATAACCATTTGAATATATCATAGCTATAAAGTGCTAGTTCTTAATGAATAATCCGTTTTCTAAAATAAATAAATTAAAATTATATTAAAATTATATATAGACATCAGTCCTTGCTGATTAGAATTTAAATTTATTGTTATACTTAATATTAGATATGCTAAGTCCGATTACCATTCAGTTTCTTTTAATTTATATTAATTTAATTTTCACTGCTCATTTACGAGCTAGAATGCAGTTTTAATACCAATTAACAATTAGGCTGTCCATTGGTCTACTATTCGTTGAATCAGAGTATTTCTTATAAGCGTATGTATATCAGCATATTATATAATATAAATCGATTTATGAGCCTATTTTCAATGCAACAATTCTGAGGAGTGCTGTGACCGAAATCTTGATCAAAGCTTCATTTTCATTGAACTTCATATATTTTACTCTTCTCAAAAAGGAAAAAGTTTTGGTTTTGTCCTAAAACTTATCGTCTGCGCAAATCATAAAAAATGTAAATATCCAACCAAGTTCTTCAAATACCGAGACTATATACCATATTCACTTCGGAAGAGCTTCAGTAGAAACCTATTTTCATTTTCTTTCGATTAGCACCCATCGTATTTAATAATTTCGTGTAAAGTGCAGGCCACTTATAAATGTGATGTCGATATTGCCAATATTTCAAGTGATATCCAGATCAATATCAAAATGCCATCCACTCCACTCCCCACTCGCGAACCCGACGAAGAAGTGTCATAAATTAAGCGCAAAACACGAACTTGCCCAGAAAATCGTTAGTAGAAGTGCGACAGAAATTGACAATTAAATAAAATTGGAGAGTTGTCACAACGGCAGCAGCAAAGCAACTCAAATGCGACAACAACTGTCTGTGGGACATGTATTTACATTATGCATTCTGCATTCTGCAGTTTGCAGCTCGCATTTTTAGATTTGCATTGGACACTTGCATTTCGCGCTTTGAGCTGTATATTTTGACATTTACAACATTCATTTGAATGGCGAGAAGGAGTCGTGTCACGTCAGGTTGTGGGGGCGTTGGCGACTCGAGCCTTAATTTGTTAGCATTTCGCACGCATCCAACATAAATTATCGAGATTTATGCAATAGTCGGCAGCGCTTAGAAAAGGGCACAATGGAATGCAAAATAGAGTTGGTGCTATGACGGCGACTTTGGAGCGCATGGAGCATAACATGATAGCAAATCGATAATAAATTAGCCTCTTTGGCGACACATTTCCTACACGACTGCGACTACGACTACGACTACTACACTCACAAAAAAAGTTGATCAGAATTTAAAAAAAATGCGAAATAATTTCTAAATATATGAAAAACAATTTATTAAAATTAGAAAATATTCTTTTCTACTTTACAGAAATATATTTATTAATAAATATTTTAATATATATATTTTAATATAATAAAAATATTTCAAAAAAGTAGAAGTTACCCTGATTCATAGAAAAGATTCTTACTGAAATTCATAAAATAGTAATGAAATTGGCTCCCTCCACTAATTTATTAAAGTTTAGCTATTATCCATTCTTGATTCAGTTTGGTTTATGTAAAATCTTAAAACATTAATGATTAATTATAAATATATATATATTATTTTATATTATATATTATAAAAGAAACAGGTAATTTTCCTTTGGAATTGAGAAAAAAGCTTTTGTATCAGAAAGACACAAACTTCTGTTGTAGATGTAAGCTTTCTGAATAATAAGCAAAGCTACCTTTGCAGTGGTTTTTTTTCTGAGTGTAGACACACCCAGCATAGCTTGAGCAGCACTATCTCTTTCTCTCTCTCTCTCTCCCTCTGTCTTTTGTCTGGAGTCCATGGATGGCACTGTGTGAGTTTGTCTCGCTCGCGCCCTGATTATGCGCGCACTCAATTTTGAGTCGAAAATTCAATGGATTATGCAAAATATTGTTTGGACATTTAGTCAGCAACAGTAGAGCCTCAGATTCAGCCCCAGTTTCGGTTTAAGCCACAGCCTCAGCATGAACAAGCTAAAAGTTGGGATTCGCCTAAGTCAACAGACTTTTTACCAGATCGACAGAAAGATTAGCAACAACAGCATCCTCCAAGGTATAACTCTTTGCCGGTTGGGATGGCTAAGTAAATGTTAATTTTCGTTGTCTTATTGTTGTTAGCACTACGGAATGAAATGCAAACGCAGAAGGGTCAACAAGTTATTTGAATGTATTTGCTGCTCAACTTCGAAATGATTTTATCTTCGCCGTTTAAAATAAATATTGTAACAGTATCTGTATCTAAAAAATGAACGCTTTCAAACCACCGCGACCAAACCAGGCTCTTTCTAGTTTGAGCGGTTGTTACTGCTACGTCCAGTCCATGGGCTTCTTCTGGGTTGAATCGTTGGAATTTGTTTCGGGTACGGACATTTATTTGACAACCTAAACTTTTAGTGTGACACTTTAAAAATGCTTATTTACATACATTATTTCATCAATATGCGATGGCCGGCGATCGACTTTTTATACGCTATACCCACTAAGAGTTGTTTGAAAAGGTATCACGAATTTGTGCAAAAGTGAAAAACTAAGAGAGCCCAAGAAGTTTTATTATTATTTTTTTTTATTTTTATTTGAATTTTTTTTTAATATCGTAGAAAATCAGTCGATGAAAAAAAATTAAAAGTAAATTAAAGGAAATTAAAAATAAAATGTAATAGTTATGCTTGTCAACTTTAAATTAACGAAAATCAAGAAAAAATATTAAATATTGAATGCGATTACAAATGTTGTCGCAAGCAATACGCAGAAAAAAATCTTTGATTGTTGACTCCCCTTATAAAAATATCGCTAAATATCGACGCATTATTCTTAGCATATGATTCTATTATAGACTGGGAGTATCTCTTTTCCCCCGATTATGCCATCAATTTCGCTGAGTTAAGAAATAGCACAGATATTTGTATATATACATGGATACAGGGTATATGAAAACCTGAACTCTCAACTATTTGTTTTTTTCTTCTTTCTTTATAAACTGTATATTGAGGATTTTTTTTAAATGCAAAGCATAAACTTGTTTTTAATTTAAAACAAATTTTATATCTTAGCTGGCAGCGCCAGGGGCTACCTTATCGCCAATCGCCATTACTTTGACTTATTTTTGTGTTGCCTTCCGCACTTGAGGCAAAAGATTTGCCAACGCATTGCCCCAAGTGGCGCAGGCTTCGAAATGTTTTGCAGAACATTGGCCGGCTATGCACTTGAGTTCCTTTTAGGGGCATGTAAGGCAAACCAATTGAATGCCATAAAATGAAATGTTTATATTTCGAAAGTCAAAAGTCAAACACGAATCATAAAAGATCAACAATCCCCTGATATGTGGAGAAATGCATCGCTGCAATTGGCAGTTCAATAGGGAGAAGCTGGGAGCTGGTGGAGAAGGGGCAGCTCTCTCAGCACTTGGACTTAATTGAAATTTGAAATATTGTATTATGTGCGCGTCGTTCCAGCACAGTTCATAATCGAGCCCCGAGCCAACTTCGAGAGCTCGATTGTTGTTTATTGAAATAATTATTCAGCCGAGTGTAATGAGCAACTGGCTCAAGTGGCTAGTTTGCCAGTGTGCTTGCCATTGCCGCAAAAGGTATGTAGCACATGGGCTCCAACAACTAACAAGAAACCTACTTGGTCATGAAATCAATTGGGTATTTCATAGGCATATTTGTACTTGTTGTCTTTTCGTGCTTCAATACAGCTCTATAAGTACTAATTAACTGCAGACACAATTTTCAATTGATTTTTAATTGTAAACAGCTGTGAAAGCTATTTTTATTGGAAGATAAACAGTTAAAACCATTTTCAATAAAATGGCCCAAAAATCTTAATGCTGAGAGAAATATAAAATATTAACTTTGAGATAAAATTCTTGAATTTGGACTGTGAATAACACTTAAGATTCTGAAATTAATCGATATAAATTATATTGTCAAAATGTATCTAGATTTGTGTATTTTTTTATTAAATGTGAATTAAAAACAATTTATAGTTTTTAAAAAACGTTTTAACAACAATTTAAAAGTAAAATGACGACTTAAATTATTTATAAAAAGGAGACATTAAATTAAAAAATTAAAATTGATAATAAAAAAAAGTATAATAATGGATATTAAAAAATGCGAGTGTATTAAAATTTAAGATAGTCGAATATTTTTTCGAAGGATTACGAAAAACGCAATCAAACCAAGAATGGTTAAGCGTTCATTTTATTGTGCTTTTCATAATTAATAAAGTTTGTTGTTTTTCAAAAATGCCTTGCATTTAATTTCCGCCTCTGTCAAAAAGTTTTTGAAAGCTATAGAACAATTTTTAACGATAATAAATATTTGAAAATTAAGAATGTAAATTTGTGCAAATAATACAGTTTAATTACATTTTCTTAGTTATCGATATATATCGATTTTCGACTCCCGCTCTAATAATTAAAAAAGTTATTTAAGAACTTATACTGTGCGAAGCATAGCCTGTTTTGTGTGTCTGTTTATTTTTGAGTAGTCAATTCAGATTTCTCTACAGGATATTTCCCAGTCGTGCACTTTCATAAATTTTAGCGAATTGTGGAAGCTAAAAAATGAAAACATTTTTTAATTCACGAGAAAAGAATTTATGTGCAACATTTTTAAATTAATTATCTAAAGAGTAGAGCAGACCAAATAAAAACTGTGATATAAGAACAAATATATAGCTAAATATTTGAAAAATATTTAGTTGTGTTTTGGATCACAAGTGTAGCCACAGATGCCAAGCAAAAAAAGTTAAATGTGAATTTAATCGTATTTTTATTGATAGTAAAAACATTTTATGACTCATTCAAAATGAATTATGAATGAATTGGCATGTGAATCCACAGACCCACAGACATTATCATGACAATCCACATTGTCGTGTGTTGTTGCTGTTTATATGTACGTAGGCAGAAGCAGCCCGAAATAAGATCACTTAACTTTAACAAACCAGTTAACTCAAAAATATAAATTATAATAAGCCATAATTGGAAGTCGAAATGAAAAAAAAATAAATATATGGAGTGAATATGTCGATTAGGCCTGCTATTTTTGAGAGACTGAAATAATTTTAATTTATTGATTGCTTGAACTTTATTTGAAACCAAGTGAATTTAAAGTGATTTATTGATTTGTTTTTTCCATATTTACAATTAACAATTTACAGCAATTTAAAGGCAAGAAATGTAATTGAAACTAACATTTTTGTATTGTGTATTGCATTTTAGGATTATAAAATGTTGTTATGGAATTTTATTCAGTTCTAACAGTTGGAATCATTCATTTCGGCCTGAACATTTTTCATTTGTTTTTTACATCTTTTTTTATGGGCGGAACGTTTCTTGTCTCCTAAAAAGAAAACGCCGCTCAAGGACATCGACAGGGTTTCAGACTGGGTTACATTAAGGGTTATGGTTATGTATTCACGGACTGTCGTGGTATTCGCGTCAGGTCCTGTTGTGTATGTCATCATGAGTCCTTGAACTGTGCAGTTATGCCCCGAAATATGTTTTTTACAGCATCTGCTCAAACTACCTGTCAGCATTTCGCCTTTCGTCTTTCGCCTTTCGTTTCATGAGCGTTACGTCCTTGAAATAATTCGATTGTTTTTTAGGCATTTGGACAAATTCAACGAATTAAAGGTAAACTTGTTGCACTCAAATCTCTCTATGCCTGCAATATTCTGCGTGTGTGTGAAGGCTTCGCCATCGATATTTATTAAAAAACTGTTAATTTGGCGAAACGTTTTTTAAGGGCCATCCGCCATCCGCCATTCGCCATCCGCCATTCGCCATTCGGCATTCGAGCAGTGCTCAGCTGCAGTTGCCGCCAGTTTATCAACGAAAGTGAAGCAGTTAAAACGCAGCCATGGAGCTGTGCGGAGCGTGGTTCGGGAGTGAGTCCCGGTTGGCTATAAACTCGTCGAACAAAAGGTGAGCGGCGGTCGTAAAACGCGGCAACATGGTGTGACATTTTCCAGATATACCTATACATACATATATCGTTAAATATTTGTTGTTGGTGTTGCTGCTTCAATATATTTTGGCTCGTCGATTACGTGGGCAAGGGGTGTGAGGCATCAATATGAACGGACAGCCTGGCTAGCCGACTCGTCGCATATTCGCCGAGCCGTGACTTTTGTTTGCCATTTTATTGTTACGCCAAAGGATTTCCAATGCATTTTAAAAACAAGAATCCTATGTTTTATGGCCCTGCATAAGAATTGGACAGTTTAACCCTTCAATGGACGATGTCATTCAGCTTCATGGCGTGAAAAGTGACAGCACACTGGAAATTAGCAACCGAAAACTGAAAACTGGAAACTGGAAACTTGTGTTTTCCTTCAACAACTGCAAGTCCATCTGGCAATTTGACCGGTCAAAGACAAAAAGACAAAACATTTCTTGAACACATTTCGTGGTTCCGTTTTGTTTGTGCAATTGTGATTTATGAGCCTAAAAAACCGGAATTAACCGGAAACTCAATTTTCGACAACTCTTTGCGGTCGAAAACGTGGAATATATTTATGTCTACACTTTTTGTTATTTTTAACATAAGTTGCTGGCTTTGGCTTAGCTGGCATTTAGTCAGTCAATTACAATTACAATAAATCGCCTGTGCCTGTAGAGAAATCTATCTAAAGTGGACCATGACTATCACCTGTTCACAAAGCGCTGCCATCCTCGAACATAATAATTTAATCTAATCCAATCTAAAGACCAACTAGCTAAATAGATTATGTATACAGTATTACCTTAAATGCACTTACTCACTCTGATCATTAGTGCTAATGACTTGGCGTAATCTCATTGCATTGCTCACGCTCATGTCGTGGCCGGCCTGAAGGCACTAGAGCTGGCACGCTAAGCGGGAATGCAACTGTGTATTAAGCAAATACTTTGGTGCGAGTTGAGTGTGCATTTATTATTTCCATGCCTCGCATAATTTTGGCATGCTGCAGTGGTAAGAACCAACCGAGTGCAAGACCTCCTCAGAGCCAACACTTGCTGACGGACATACACTCAGAAAAAAGTTGAATTTCAGAGAAAAATCAGCTTCAAATTAAAATCAATCTGAAACAAAAAATGTTATTTCTGGATTTTTAGGGATAATTATCCATTTTACGAATAAACTTTAAATTTAAACAGAGAACAATCCCATTCGTATTTTGCTTCTATATTCTCATTCTACTTTTTTAGAAAATTTTATATTTAGAAAAAACATTTTTCACTAGAATATTTCAAAGTTTTAAAAAATATATTTTTAAAAAGTCAGAATGCAAAACCAATTCCTCCAAATGTACTGAAAAGTACTCATTCGGCTACTTTTTTATATTATTATTTTTAAATCAGCCTTAAATGTGAAATACGTATTTGAGTCTTAAACTTCAAAGGCTAGTTTTCAAATTCTCTGTAAAATAATAAGTTTTTAAAATTACGAATTACATTTAAATTTAGAAATTCGACAAACGTCTTATTATGATGTTTTCATGCTCTGTTAAAGAAGTTCGATTTTTTCCTAGTATTCAGAAATATTTTTTGTTATAAATTTTTACTTATTTCACTTATTTCTAAAGTCTAAAAGCAGGTAAATCTATAAATTATGTGTATACTTAAAAAAACATCCTGGCTTATAGAAAGCCACAAAATTTAGTTTTAGAAATTCACACTCTGACAAAATAAATGAGTTGATCTAGTCGCCAAAATTATGGGGATTTTCTAAATTTGCAGGCGAACTTTTTTTCCTGAGTGCTGAATCTCAAAATGACTGGCACTCGCATCTGACTTCGAAGAACTCGTAAATATTGGCTGGCCGTAGCCACAGTTCCGCTACGGCCAATGCTCACGGCGGGACCTGGCTACGTCGGACTAGAGAGGAAACGCTGGACACGCAATGTGAGACAGTCCGACTGCCAGACTGTCAGACTGTCAGACTGTCCACTGTGCGCATAATTGGCGGAGGTTCGCTTAAAAGTTGACTGCTGCTGGAACGTCTATCCCAGTACTAAAAATTGACTTTTAATGGCCGGCAGCGATGATAAGCCCAGCTATTTTATGGCTCCAGATAGCAAGTGTCAGCGTCACGTATTTCGTATTTTCGCAAACACCAGCTCTCAACAGACTACTTTCCCAAGCAATACAAAGCTACTAAATTCTGTGACTGTGCTATCACAAGTGGGTTGGAATTACATTAATTAGCGACCATTGAAAGTTGTATATTATTTAACAGATCATTTCTTAAAGAGGAATGCTAATAGAAAAAGCAACAATTTTTATTATATAGATGCTAATACTATTTCATATTGTTGTGTGCAGGAGCCGTTGCTTAAGGATTAAGTAAGAAACTGGTTCTCAAATATATTTGGAATACATCCAAAGCATTTAAATATGGGTGTGGACGTGAATCGACCTTTGAAGAAGGTTAAAAGAAGGTTCAAATTTGATGGCTAGCTCCAAGAATATCGATTCGCGATTTACAAGGGCGTTGCCGGGAATTTGTTATTACATTATTAAAGGAGGATACTTGTGATATATCGTCAAAAGTTGTAATATTGAAAGTAAGAAAGTTTTTATCGATTGCCCCTTTCAGGACAGGTTTTACAAGTTGAGTAACACCTTCATGTAGACTTAATGGACTTATAAATCAAGATATATCGAGGTCTCAACGACTTGTCAGTCAATTATGTATGTACAGATATGTATATATATACAGATATGTTTTGTAGCTTGAATAACATTGAACATTGGACTTTTTTACTATATACATTTTTGTTTACTACTGACAATATTTTAAATTCTATGGAGTTCCCCATAGTCCCCAATGTAAATTTTCCATTAAACTCGATAAACGGTTTTAATATATATGCATTATTAATTTTCTTAGATCAAGAATTGCAATTTATTTTATAATTTCGATTGAAGAAAAACTTAGTAGGAAGTTTTATATTTTTTGTGTAAGACTCTGCCAATAAATATTTAATTAAATTAACAACTGAAAGATTAATTTACTCAACCATTTTTTTGAGCTCTCCACATGCACATGACTGTAGTGTAATTAATTTAACTAGTATAATTAATTTAATAAAAATAAAAATTCTTATTTGTTTAAATTAAAGCAAAACACACCATAATCAATTAAATATACATTTCTCTCATCTTAATTTGCATTTAAAAAATATTTACATTTATTTTATATAATAAGAAATCATATGATTGAGAATTGAGTAAAAAAAAATAGATTTTCCATTACTGCTTTAGTGTAGAAATCTTGATTCACTGCTTAGATTCTAAATTTTTTAATTCTATTGGGCTTGGTGCTTGTGACAATGATATTTTAGTGTCACTCTTTCACAATGAACTAATCTGTGTTTAGTCTCCGACCTGAATCAGGAGAACACACATGTGAATTCTAAGGAAATGGAATTCTTGATTTATGAATTTTTACTCTACCCTCCATTATATTTGTTGAGCCACATAGAAGAGAAGACCAGACCATTAAATTTGAGTACGCACTGAAAGAGTTTGCCCCAATATGACCACACGATGAGTCAATAGCTCGAAACAAGTTTCACGCTATTCTGAGCGCGTTGTCATCATGGCTGCCCTATGCCTTTTGAAACATCCCTGACTCAACCGCATGGCCGTCGAGGCAGGCAAGGAACTGAATTCAACTGAAGAAATGTGTGTTGTTGCGGGAGAGAGCACGAGGGCAGAGCGGAGTGCGGAGTGCGGAGAGCGAAGAGCGGAGTGCGGGGTGCGGCGAGATGTGCGCATGGGGGATGAAGTCTGGCCAAGTCTCGTTTGAATCTATTTATTTACATTCAAAGTGCCAAAGCAGAGCGTGGTCCTCGTTTCGGTCCAGGCCATTCCTATGCAGCTTCTGTTATCAGAGCCATTGCGATTTGCTGATTCCATCCACAGCCATTGTTGCCGCCATGCCATGTCATGCCATGCCATGCCACCGCATTCAAAGTGGTTGATCCGGTTTACGGTTCCCTGGCCGCAGACTTGCCAGTGTGTTGTTTGGCTCATTGCTCTTTAAACTGCACGCTTGTGGGTCTTCGGGGAGTCAGAGAGTGTGCGTAAGGTCTTTCGGCGGCTTGCGGGTCTTCTAAGTGGAGATACGCACCTGAGCCAAATGCCTGTCGGCCCGGTCATTGCATAATAAATTCAATGAATTCGAATTGTCGCGCTGCACACTGGAGTGACATTTTTTCATTATGCATGAGAGTACTTAGTTCCGACAAATTGACATCATTAAACCGAAATGGGTCCCACAATTTGTTATTATGCTAATAAAATACAATCGAAAATTCCAATTGACTCCCAATTAACTCACTAATTAGAATTAGTGAATTCAGTTCGTTGTAGTTACATTTAATTTACATTGGATGTTTGCTTAATGAGAAACGCTTTTTACGACAGTCGGAGGAAAAAATATGTAATATAAGAAAAACATATAAATACAAACTACGTAAAAACAATTATTAATTATTTTTTTTATTTATTTAACTTAAAAAATTAATTTTAATGTTCAAATTTAAATTTAAAAAAAATTGTAATTTTATTGAGAATATTATAATTTACAATGTAGTATTTAAAAACAGTGTAAATATAATAAATACTCTGCATTTCGGTGTCAGAAGTGCTTTAAATTCGGATTACCTTAAGCCAAGTAAAAAATATATTTATTGTCCTATTTTCATACTCTTTTGATCATTTTAAAATATAAAAAAAATTAATTACTACACTGCAACCCCAGTAAATCAGACTTTTTTTTTGCGTGAAATTAGCATATTAGGTCAGAAAAAAATTTCGACCGAGCTCACCGAAAAATACCTGAAATTCTAAATAGAGAATTTGCAAATGTCGTTTGTTATTTAATTTAGGACGACTTTAGATGCTGCACTTTATTATTTATTTACATATTATGTATTATAATATATATTTTATATATTTATATTATATTATATTTCACAATATACTCAATAAGCGGGCTCGATATAAGTGTTTACATTTTATTTAGATCAGAAATTAATTACTCACTTTATATTTATTTACTTCGTTGAATAAAAACATAGTAGGGAATTTTATAAAATCTTGGGTTTTACAGAAAATTAAATTTTACAACTATTAAAAAATATATATTATTGTGCATTACGTCTTGCAGTTAATAATGTTTAATTTTTCTCCATAAGTATAAATATATCTATCATATTGTTTGATATTTTTCCATATAATCTTTGCACCTTTATTCGAGTTTTCCAAATTTATTAGTAATAATAATAAATCCAAATTTCATCGTTCCAGGACTTATTAGCCAGTCAGGACAAAGTGTTTTACTTAAAGCACATATGTGCAGTCGAATCTGGAAATATCTCATTCTACGGTCGGTTACATAAAAGTAAAATATATTATATTTTTCGGAGATGTTTCCGAATTAGCAAATGAGTCAGCTGTTTGTTGATAGGCCATCAGTGGTTCTCTTATAGGGTTGCCAGATCTCAAAAATATATTGATGAGCAATAAAAAAAAACTAGAAGAAACGTACGACTCTAGAAAAGCTTCTAAAATATTGTAACATATGTGTTTATTGTTCGAGCACGAAGATGATTTTATGTGAACATGGCAAAGTGCAAGTTCAAAGCTCTAAAATGTATATTTCAGTTCTCGGAAAAACTATTTTGATATATTCAAAATCATGATCATACTTTACTCCATTTGAAGATACTCTATGGTTGTATGGGATTTCGTTTCGATGTCCGATTGCTCCGGCTCATCCGAATTGGATCCCCAAGCAGACAAGCGCCGGCGTGCGCCCACATCATTTTTCATCAGAATTATAAGCGTTCGCTGGCCAAATTTAAATTGCATCTCCAGCGCATTCTTTGTTGGTTTGGCGTTTGGGGTTTAGTGTTTGGTGTTTGGTGTTTGGGAGGGCAGCAGACGCCATACACGCAATGCGCCCCCATTGACGATGCTGATGGGGCTGCGTGGCGTCCCAGGAGCAAAGGCAGTTTATGGGCACATCAAACACGGCAGAGCAACTATTCCAGTTTGCATCTAGGCACTTTCGCTCGAATCTCGCTCTTGTGTTGTGTTGGCTATCCGAGCTGGCGTTTAACTTTAATGGGGCGCTACCGCAGCGAAAATCTTTAAATTGTTGCAAATTGTATTTGATTGCGAGGAACACGCGGCCGGACGTGCCATTTTAGAAGATGCGCGCCAGTCAAATGTTGAGATGGGGGCTGGAAAGCGGAGCCGGGAACCCGGCAAAGACACAAATCTTGAACAGAGTCGTGCCGCTGCATATGCGAATAAGTATCTGAGCATTTCCTCATTATATCGTTCGACACTTTAACGAGTTCAAACACAAATTACTCTCGAGTGGCTTGCCAGATGGGCCGGCTGAGAGAGTTGCCAATGAGAATGTTACGCAAAACCATAATTAACAAACATTCGTCGAATCGGTGAAATTTGTTTTACGATCTGTACTAGTGTGCTCTCCACTCCACTCGGCACTGCCTTTGATTTATTCGACCATGAGCAGGCAGCAACTGACCAGCAGAGCCCCCCTAAGAGCCAAGAAGTGCTGAGGTCGATCACTGTACGTGGGGAAGTCACGTCTACTCTCTCATCCCAGGCCCACAGTCACGACTGATGATTTAACCGGGTACAGGGCTAGGCTAGACTATAGGAAATCCTTTCGACAAGTCACATAACTCTGGGCAGTCGTTAGTCCGACACATTGCTGATATATGTCCGCGTCTAATGAAGACGTCAGGTCGTTGTCACCAGACATATGCCATTTGTTCGCGTTGAAAACTGTCGTTCTACGTGACTCCACTTACGAATTGCACCCAATGAGCAGTGGTGCATCCGAGTGACCACACTCGCCTATGCTTGTTTTAGATCTATTCTCAAAGTAAGGCCCGCAGGCTTCGTGTTGCTTAAACCCCAATACAACTGAGTTGCGGAGGTCTTACTAATGCGAAAACAAATCGATAAAATGTATACAATCGTTACACTGTCTGCGACTACTTATAGGGTGGCAATCATAACAATTAGAATAAGTATTCCAAGTAACCGTTGATTTCTCAAGTGAACACTTATCTAATGTACTTAAGACAGTTTTTGAATTAATTAATAAAATCGTCTCGTTTTTCGATCTGAGTTATGTATATTATAGACCGATTTATATAATTAACAGATATTTCAAAAATATCATTAGAATTTGTAGCTGACATTCTATATCGCATAGAAACACATGCTTATTTTTTACATTTATTCATTCATTTGGCGCCAAAGGTAACTTAGCTTATTATTCAGAAAGTATATTTCTAAGCCGAAAGATTGTGTCCTCCTAAAAGCCAGTGATTTACTTTTTTATTTCCGGATGCAATTTTTGGAAATACACAAAAGAAATTGTCTAAATTCCTGGGTTTTTTTTTGGATATGTTCGCGAGAAACTCTTGCATTATCTTTTTGTTACTAATTTTACTATTCCATATTAGTGTGATCGTTTATTAAATCATTTAATTAAAGGTTTTATTTTCAGAAAAAATTCTATCGTTAAGAATTATAGTTTTTAGAATATAAAAATAAAAATTATAATTTGAGAATATTTTTTTGAAGATATAATTTTGAAAGACATGAACTATTTTGTCGTTTTCAAAGCGATTTTCATTTTAATTCGTTTTTTTATGTAAGCCGGGGTTATATAGCAGAATATTGAGTCCTAATAATTCGCAGATCTAATTAGTTTGGTTCGGATAACTTGTTAAGCTAAAAATAATTTTAAATAAGTATTTTAGAATATTTTGTTAAACAAAAAAGTTGTTCATACATAAACATCTTTAGAGCGCTTGTGTTGTTGAAATCTATAGAATATAATGAAACAATCCGTTCGTCTCCGACATATATACTGTCTGCAGCAAAAAGAAATATATATATACATTAAATAGTCTTGTTAGTGAGACGATCAAAATAGAAAAATTAAATCAAACTAAATGAATATATAATTTAGCATTTAACATATACAATTCTAATCGAAATATATATAATAAAATATCATTGATAATAAATCATTTGTTAAATATCAATTTTTGGTTAATAATTTGACAAAATGCTTTCATTTCATATATCTTTCACAGGAATCGGTCGCTTTTTTAAATTTATAGTTGAATTTAAATGATTTCAATTTAACTCCGATCAACGGCGTGCTTTACATAATAAGCTTTAGCTTGTAGAATCGGGAACAAAAAAAATTTAGATAAGGTTCCATGTAATCTACCTTCAAGTTTGATTTCTGTTGCTCTTAAATTACAGGAGATAAGGGCTTTTGGGAATGGGCAAAAAAGTTTTTGGAGGAAAATCTTAGTCATATACTTTGCTAACTATAGTTCTAAAATTGCAGGACATATAGGCTTTAGGTAGTGGTCCAAAATGAAATTGAAGGGTCTTACTAGCAATATACCTTTCAAATGGTGACTCCGGCTTTCAAATTGTGCCAAATATATACTTTTATAGACTTACACTAACAGGTGTATCGGTTTGGGCAGTCGGTGTGGGCCAATTCCAATTTTCCATGGATCTCCTAGGGGAGTTATCAGTGAATTACTTTTAAAATTAAATAAATTGTGTAAGATATGCACATTTCAGATTTATAGGGCCGAAATTCCTGGGCGAAGCGGGTGTGGGCGTGATCTTAAAATGTATTTGCCGATCTTTGAAGGAGATTACGAGCGAGATACCTTCCAAGCTTGGTGATGCTATCTTTATAATTGTGGGAGATATGCAGCCTGATCGATTTGCGATTGTCGGTTTTATTGATTTACGGAGACAAGCATATGTTCCAAGTTTCAAGTCTCTATCTCGAAAGCTTTGAAACAAGTTGTGTTCATATGAACGGTATCATATATAAAAATATTTATTTTACTCCCAATTTTAGAATTTTCTTTTTAAAAGAGTTTTCCTTAAGGCTACCAAACTTAGAGAAACGATATTTGATATGTGTACGTTTTGAAGAAATATTTAATTTTTTGATTTTACCCAAAGAGGTAAAAGATTTTCGAGATCATTGGCAGAAATGCAGTCTACTAAGTACAGGAACAGCTGACTTTGGCAATAGCAATGAATCTAATTGCAATGTGTGGTCACACTGGACCGCAGTGTTGCTCAACGTGTAATCTTAATTGGATATCATTAAGTAGACATTGCGAACACCATTATTTACAATAGTTGCGTTAGTTGTGGCTTATTTCAACACCACATTTAACTAAACATTGAAAATCGTGTTCAGCTCGAACTCTTTGTGTTTTATTGCTATCATTTTCATAGCTTTGCCAGCTTAGGAAAGTTCCCTCTCTTTACTCCTCCCCCTCAATGTAATAGCAAGGACGCATTTGCACTGCTTTGGCGATACTGCTTGACCGACTGTGCACGGCATGCTGGTAAGCGTCTTGTTGCGGCTCATCGCAGCTAGATGGCGCTGCTGTCACCTTCATGTAATTGACAATTTCTCGAGTCAAATTCTGAAAGAATCGTGTTTTGCCCGGAAAAATACAAAGTTTATAATATTTATTTAGAACTGTTTTCCGGTGGACTTATACGGCTCTGGCATATCTTGCGCTGCGCCGCACAAAAACATGTTTGCTATACATATTAGAGACCGGAGAGGGACCGGAGTCCGTGAATTGGAGTGTGCGTGTCCCCTGACACCACTTGGCCATATTTTACCGCTTTTAAGCAGCGCGTAAATACTCACGCTTACTGCAAGAGTCCATTAAACGCTCGTAAAAATTTTACGATTCCCAATATGAGATTCTCTTAATATGATTTTTTATGATATTGAAATCTCCTCTCGCAGTCAGCCCATCAGCATCAGCATCAGCATCGGCATCGACATCGTCTTGAGCAACCAGCAAACATCTGAGGCCCAGCAGTTTTCGCTGATTTGCCTTGCACTTTGCCCAAAACTCATTTTCCCCAACCAGGGGGAAAACTGAAAAGCCGCTCCAGGTATATCATGTCCTCCTCCGCCACGAGCCACGAGACACGAGCCACAAAACCATCCGTTATATGCACTTGCCAAATGGGCGTGTGCTTATTTTAATATCTCTGCCGAGGACTATAAAATACGCTCGTCGCCGCACTGCTGCTAAATATGTTAACGTCTTTTCACTCATCGTGTAGACAGAAAGACAGACGACCTCTTCAATGAAAGTTCGGATTCACTTTAGAAAATTTAGAGCTAGTGACCATATAAGTCTATATATAATTGGGAAAGTTAAATGAGTTATTATCTAAGCCAATTCAATATTACCTTGTTTCCACTTGGAATGCTGGCAGTAATCATGTTTTAATCGGTAGGATTGTACCACTTTATCATTTAGGAATCGGGTGAAATATATACCTGTAAAGGGCTGCAGCAGAAAAAAAATTTTAAAACAGAAACCGCATTTTGAGCGACTGAATTTCAGAATCGGAATCAGAGTTCAAAATTTTTGCAACTGATATTATTTGTCCCGAATTGACCGTGTCGGAAAACAATTGTGGCTAGATCGACTCAGCTGTTTATGATCAAGAACATATATATCTAATAAGAGTGGAGATTTACCAGTTTCAAATAAGCACGCAGAAGATAACATTCCCTTGCAGACCTCAGTCCACCTTGCGGTCACCTCATTTTCAATTTCAATAAAAATTCAAAACATCGACCGATCTATTTGACAGATTTGTCCGATGTTGATAATTTGGTTGATCAATTGGCTGGCATCACACTAATATCAGATAATTCGGCAATTAGTTACGCGCGACTGAAACGTTCTCACTTTTTTTTACCCAATCATACCGTCAATTCAAAAAGTTTGGTTTTTTTATACTTAACAAATCGGAATCAAAATTAGGTTTGATGCCCTGGCTAAGACAGGGCTGGCAGGCCCAGTGGTGGTTCTGGTCAATCGATAAATAAAAATCTTTGCTACAACTTTTGAAATGGAGTCATAAAGTTTGGCATTGAGATTACTGCTAACTTCCTCTAAAGTTCTGGCTCTGTCTCATTCAAAACCCCGCCCACGCTGCCTCCTCCGCCATAACCAGCATCTCTTACATTTTTGAGCTTACCTTTAAAATTGTGGAAACGCTCACACACGTTACCCTGTAGCCAAGTATTTACCTATCATAAATCGTACTCAGCTCTTGGGCTTAAAATTGCCTGAAAAAAGTAGAATTCGCTGTACTCATAAAAAATGGGTAAGAAAATATGACCTTCACCTACATACCTTCGTTTTTTACTTTTTGTACGTACATAAACAAAAACACACGCATCTTCTCGAAAACAAACACACTCATTGCAAGCTGGACTCTTTAAACAATTGATGTGCTTCTATTTGAAATATATTTTTAGTGTCTTCGTTAAATTCATTTGGTCTTTTTGGTGTACAACATTTAAAACGCTGAACGATAAATAACAGCAAACTAAAATCTGTGGCATAAATATACAGAGAGATGGAACAATTTTAAAATACAACATAATTGTTAATAATCTCCAACAATGCGCAATACTTATTTACAATTATGGTATTTATCAATTCAAAAAATGCTTTGATAATTGTAAAAAAAAATATATATATTAATAGCATTTTTCTCATTTTGGAAAACTGGCAGTCTTTTAACAATTAAAAGTACATAATATGTGCAATTGATTTTCTTTAACCGCATGCTGATCGCAGTGGGAAATCAGTAATAAAAAACAAATTTTTTACACTTTTTCTATTTGCAGATACACGTGAACATCTGAGCCTGAAATACATTATTATATATTTGTACATGGTAAGTGAGAATGCTGAGTACTCGGCATGGTATTGAGTTTTACGACTGTTTTGTTCCGCTTTTAATTAGATTTGTGATTTATATTTTTCATTTGCGTAATTTACAAAACGGTACATCATTGGTGCAATTAAAATGCAATAAATGTGGACGAGCGAAGCCCAAACCAGACGTTAAGACACTTGCCACTGCCACTCGTACACATTTTATTGAGTCGTTCTGAGGAATGCACTGAGTAGGTGCACGGCCGAGGCCAAGGCAGACGCAGAGGCAGAGGCAGGGTCTGAGTGACACACAAGCCCACATTCCTGGGCGGGGGCTGGTTCACGTCCATCCCGGAGCTGTGAGCGGGATGCAAGATGCGGAACGAGAGCGGGGAGCGGTGAGCGGTGAGCGTGGAGAGCGGTGCCATAAAACACAGCTTTGTGTGACAACGTCGAAGGATTAAAAAATGATTGCGTGACAAGGCATTTTATAATCATCATCTGAATCACTTAAAAACACATTCATCGTCGCTGCCGACTTGTACATAGCCCGTGAGTCGATGTCAGCCAGCCGGAGACAGAGCCGGGGTGCGATCCGGATTGGGGTTAGGCGAACCGCAAGGGCCAAACAAGCCATAAACTGGCGCAATAAAAGTGTATCAAATTAAGGAATGAATTTGATGTGCAACAGAAGCAGAAGCGACCTTCTTTTTTTTACAACTGTGTCGCGAGTGATTCAAAGATTTTGGCTCAGCTGCCACTGAGTCGAAGATAACATCCGTTTCACTCAGTTCGGTTCGGTTTCACTCCGATATTATCGATTTTAAGTGCTTGCAATCTGTGTGTGTATGAGTTTAAGCAATTGTCCGTAGTTACTTCCTCGAAAAGCAGTCTGAGTTGAATTATTTTCTGTTCCTTTTTAAGAGTGAGCTACACACAAATGTGGTGTCTATATTCGCAATAAGAAATACGTTGATTATTTTCACATTGCTTTAAAAGTACCATACACACGATTACTATATAAGTTCAAATAAGGCGTACAAAATTTGTGTCTATGAAATATAAATAAAATAAAAATTAAATGAATGACAACAAGTAATAACACTCGGGTTAATAATGCTCAACATGCTACTGATTACACCTAGCTTCGATATGTGATACATATTACTATGAATGCAACTATTACTCATAGTTAGCTTCATGTATTACCTAACTGAACTACTTATAATCAGTACCGGAATCTGCCCAAAGCACATCAAAGCAGATTGTGTCGCTCTAGTCAGAAGAAGATGTAATATTCTTAGAAAACATGTCTCAAGCCCGGAAGGCATAGAAAAAGTGTTGATGGAAGAGCTATTGGCTCAGAAGGAAGAAAAATAGAGCTGACTAAGTCGCAGTGCATGAAGTCATCCATTAAATATAATAACTATAATATGTTTGTAAGTATATACAAAAACACACACAAAATTATACGCAAGCTGAAAGTGGCATTTCCAATTTTGGTTTGCTCCGGATGAGGTATCTAACAAGTTAAATATTTCACACCTGTGTACTATTTGAAAAATGCAATTTGGTTTCTATACACTCCTGCTGAATTTAAAAAAAAACGCCCAAGGGTAAATTACCTCTTTACTTGGGAATTATATTTCTGAAACAAAATATTGCGTATAATTATTAAACAATAGTATTTTGAATTTCACAAATACAATCATTTTAGATAGTTTATAAAATCATATAATGAAATTAATAAAAAAAAAAAAACAAGATATAGTTTTTGTTATTTTTCCTTCTCTTTTTTTAGATTTTTAAAAATTCAGGGCGATTTTTAGTCTGAGTTTTAGCTCTTGTAACTCGCACAACGCTCTAAAAATTAGTTATGTAAAATCTATATTTGTTGAAGGAGTATAGTGAAATAAAATTAAATAATTTAATGCGGGCAAAAGAAGAAGTTAAATGGACCTTTTTCCAATCGGCAGATATTGCTAATCAAAAATATAATTCTGAAATGTAACTTAATGCAATTTTTACATAATTATAAAATAAATCCAAGGCAGCAAGATTAAAATGATTGTGGCGTTGGCTCGACATATTTACTCTTCGTGGATTCTGAAACATTTCCTTCTGTGTGTTGTATATAATGTATATATATCATTGGTATTTATATATAAATTTGCGGAACTCTTTACCCATTAATAAGGGGACGATTACGAGTCGTTTTTCATTGCATGTTTTCCCTTTTTTTTATTTTTTACTTTTTATTATTTTCTTTAGATCCAACTTGTCGAGTGCATTTTAGCTGAAGCCGTTTTGCTTGCGTTTTACGATATTTGCGCTTCCGCTTTTCTTCAGCGGTTACGAGATACGATACACGACATTGCAGCCACACTCGTGAAACCACACACACACACACACACACACACACACGCACACACACACACACACAAACACACACAGATACATACACACATTCACAATTTACGATACCAGCAACACCTCCCGTTTGACGACGCATGACGCAGTCCTCGAGTAGTGTTTTATTGTGATTTTGCTCATTTTTATTATTATGTGCTGCTCCTCTCACCCAGTTTCAATTTTATTAGTTTATTACGGTTATTATCTTTTAATGATGCTCGCGAGCGCCGCCGCTGCCGCCGCCGCCGCTGACAACGTTCCAAATTGTTGTTGCTGTTGTATTTTCATACATATCACAGTCGAGTAGTTGACGTTGTTGTTGCTGTTGTTGTTGCTGTAGTTGTTGCTGTTGTTGTTGCTGTAGTTGTTGCTGTTGTTGTTGCTGTTGTTGTTGTTCGCATGCCCAGTTGTTCCGCAATAAAGTGTGAAGTTGTTTTATTATTTGTTTTGATTATCAAAATGGCCGGCTTACATTTTCCGGTCGTTAGGCGCCACGCCCTGCCCCGCCCCGCCCCGTTGGCTTTCTAGTGGTAAGCAGGTGTCATCCGCCAGGAGCCATCTGAATGCACTCAAAGAGGCAATCGCTTGGCTCGACTGGTGGCTCGTCTGTGGCGTCTGACCAATAAACACAGCAGCCAACTGTCGCGATATATATTTAATTTGCAATAATAATAAAGTCATTTTTAATACTTGCTGCCAGTGGCAAGGAATAATATGCATTTGTATATACTTCAGCATATAACATTCAAAAATAGTTCCTGATTGCTTGTTTTTCTCTTTAATATATAATATATAAAATGGCTGTTAATTGCTTATGTTTGTATAATTTATAGCTTTAGCCAGTAAACGTCTTCGATCCACGTTAATTTCAACAATTTCAAAAACAAAAATAAATATTTAAAATAATAGCTTAAAATAGGACTTATTTGTAAAAGGAATTATATTTTGATAACATTCGAAGGCTGTAAATTACATAGGATGTAAGTACAATAATTTAATTAATATCATATGTTTAGAAATTAAATTATTACTGAAAATCATTTCATATTTTGAATCAATAAATAAACACTTTAAAAAATTAAAATTTATTTGTACATTTTTTTACTTTTTGCTGTTCGCCAGACTATATGAGTAGGGATAAAAAATCTTTAGAAACTAGAGCCTGAAACAAAACGCGGTTCATAAGGCAACAGAGTCAGTATAAAACTGCATCAATAAATAAAATAAATAGTTCCCAGAAATCAAACGATCGAAAGGCTTACATCATCATGTAATTGCTACGGAAAATGTTTATGGAATGTTTTTTTTATTTAAATACCTTAAGGATTTGGGGAACCTTGTAAATGATAGATCAAGAAAAAGAGATTAGGTATCTTTGAGAATTACATATTCTAGCAGGACAGAGTCCACTATCGAAGTTAAATTATGAATCTTGGAAACGAACCGATTATTCCAATGCGACGGCATAGTGAGGCCATAATGCAAATAACATAATAGCAGGCGCAACTAAGGAATTATTTCAATAAATACGAAATAATATGTGTTAAAGCTATAAAGTTTACTTGCAGCTCAAGAAAGACAATACTGAACAAATAAATTAAATTTACTTTTTGATATTATTAACAATTAATGTTAGACTAATTAGACTTAAGCATATTTAAATTTTTATGTTCACTTTTATTTTTAACCTAATGACATTTAGCTGTTTGTGATTAGCGCAATAATTTACAATTCTCAGCCTTGTAGCGCAAGGATAAATAAATTTAATAAAATAAATAAATTGACTCGGTTTTTAATAACAAAACAAAATATGAATATGTCATCAGTTACATGTTCTATAATTGTAATACCATCGCCAAAGTCGAAAGAATTGTTCTCGTGGAATGTTTATTTTCAGAAATATATAGTTGGGGGTACCGGACTAGGATATAAGTTGAAATGCCCTTAAATAATAATTCTCAAAATTACAAAGACTTAGCAGCTGTAAAGCATTACCAACATAGCAGATAACGTTGTCTATATAAATAGAATACTAAACTTTCCTTTTTGATTTAACAGTAGAATAAAAAACGCAAAAAATTACTCCTCGGCTACTCTACAAGACATATTTTAATCTAGTTACAAGATACAAGAGCCAATTAGTACTAAGAGAGGCCAATCTCAAAACTTGGAATGGAAAATGAACGTTGAGAGTCACCCAAGTTGTCTACCATAAAGGTCATTATTGATATGTAATTATGTATTATAGCTAATAATTAATAATAGAATATTTCCCTTCTTATTCATTTTGAATACAAGGTTTTATAGCTAGATATAGATGTAGATAAGATGTCTGTGGGTCTTAGACAACAGTTGTGCTTTTGTTTTTTTAATCCCCACACAGGGGAAAATTCATTCACAAATAACTGCTCAGCATGCTGACCGATGCTCATTGGAATAGTTATTCAAAAGTGAAATATTATTGTTATTTATTTATTGCTCTGCGATCATTTTGTGGATCTTTCGACCGATTATAAGGTCGGAACTCAACGCACATTGATAATTATAATTTTTGACCTGCATTTGATGTCAGAGCAACAATGAGAATAATAAGATTTGAAAATAGAAAGGGTGCTCTAAGAAAGATGTAGACTGAGCAATTTGTATAAAATTTGTAAGTATAAATGTAATTAGAAATTTTAACTCGTGAAAATTGAGTATTTAAAATGTAAATGTATATTCAAATAAAATCCCAAAATGTGAAAGAAATTATTTAAGTTTATAAACTTGTGTTAAAAATATAGATAAGAATATTAAAATTCTATCAATGTAATATTTGCCAGAAGAGAAATTAGACCAAGTTGTCATTTAAATACCCCCGGAAATCCTATAGAAATTTTCTTATTTTTTAATTTAAATATTATTCTAAAAATATTTCAATCTATGCTTAGTCATTTGGAAAGAGTTTGAAAAGTGTGGCATAAAAAAATTAGAATAACATTGGTTTGTGGCGCTTGAAACTGAGTAGTTTGCCAACAAAACGCATTAAGATTCGATTACGTCTAAGTACAAAAAGTGTCTAGTTGAGAATATGCGAATTCGTTGCATTTCCCAATACATTTCAAGCTAGCAAAAAAATTCCCAGAGAGAAATGTCTTCTTCGTGTTCAATCGTAAATTTGAAATTTTTCATAAAAATGTCATAACAGCAATTTCAGCGACAATGGCAGAATACAGAAACAACAGCAACAACATCAGCAACACGACAACGACAACTACAACAACTAAGTTTGACTGTGTCGGCGTTTTTCATCTCCCAAATTTATGGATTTTTCGTACTTTCGCTTAAGGGTAAAACAACATACAAAGACTGGTTCGCTTGAGGGTGAGCGTGAGCGAGAGCGAAAGCGACAGACAAAGAGAGAGAGAGAGAGCGATAGGAGAGAGCGAGCGAGGGCGAGAGCTCTGTAGACTTGCGAATTTTTTATGCGTACAATAAAAAATGACAATAAAAATTTGTAGTGACTAAATTTTGCACTAATTTTTATTAGAAAACGCAGCGCAATGTGAAATGTACATAAAAAAAAATGCGTGCATGTAAATAAGAAACAATCCGACAAACAATGTTTTTACCGCATTTTTTGGCGCGCTTTTGTCGCATGTGGCGCGCAACGTGCATAAGAAATTGGTATAAACAACATGAATAATACAAAATAATTTAAGCAACAATAACATTTTGCCAAACAAAGCATAAAACATTTAAGAAGGCATTTCACTCGCTCACTCGCTCACTCTCCCTCTCTCACTCACTCACTCACCCACTCTCTCTCTCTCTCTCTCGCTCGCTCTCACTCTGTCGCTCATAGCTTAAGCACTTGCACTACAAACGATAGTTTCGCTCATCAGTTGCTGTTGCTGTTGTTGTTGTGGCTGTGTGTGGCGGCTAGTGTGTGTGTGCTTGTGTGTGTGTGTGTGGATGCTTGGCGCATACGCATTCGCATTCTCACGTTATAAACATCAAAATTAAGCATCCATTGGGTGCGCTCTAAAAAACCAGAAATCATATAAGAAAATCCCACACAAAACGACTCGACACAAAATGCACTCAAACTCGCTCTTGCACTCAATTTGGCATTGCGCTCAGTTGTTGCCATTGTCTCCGACTCGAACTGTGAACGGCCATCATGCCTCACACACACACACACACACACACACAAACACACTCACACACACGCGCGAACGAAGAGGCGAACGCACACGAACTCAAACAAGCAATGGCAACTGCTGCTGTTAACGTTTTATTGCGAATCGCCGAGTGCGAGCGAGACAAACAGATCTATGAGATCCGTGTTTCTTATTGCCATCGCAGCGCCGCCAGCGTCGACTGAGAGACATGAGACTATTTTGACTGCATATTTGCGTGTTATGCGCGTGTGCCTGTGTGTGTGAGTGCTCTACGTTTCTGTGTGTGTATGTGTGTGTGTGTGTGTGTGTGTGTGAGAGACTAAGCGCAGCGCTTGAAATGAATTGCTGCTGACTGGGCGACGACGACGACGGCGACGGCGACACTGTCTCTGCATGGCCAAAGCTGCGGCCTTAGCCTCGCATGGCTTTTGTATTGCGCCATAAACGTTTCGCTGCTCGTAACGCCACAACGGCCGACGCGGACACAGCGCCAGTACGCCAGCCAGTACGCCAGCCAATACGCCAGCCAGCCAGCCAGCACCAAAAATTCCTCACCCACTCGTACCCGGCATCGAGACAGCGGAGACAGCGGAGACAGCGATCCAGCGGTGGCAGAGAGAGCCCCCCAGTCAGACGTATGTACTACATACGTAGACGGACAAAACAGACAGACAGACAGACAGGCAGGCAGGCGGACGGACGGAGAGACGGAGAGACGGACAGACAGAGAAACTCAAACCCAAACCCAAAACTCTCCACAACGTCGTCGCAACGTCGCCGCAGTGCTGCGCTGCTTACGCCGATGCCAGCGTCGGCAGCAAAAATTACCAATTACACGAAATTTTTATACTCTTTTAAAAATTTCGTTTTATTATAATATTTATTATCGTTGCGCGCAGTAGTGTCTGCGGAACAGCGCTCGCCGCCCAAAACTCAACTCAATTCAACTCAGCTCTGCTCAGCTCAGCTCAGCTCGGCTCCGCTCAGTTCAGCTCAGCTCAGCTCATCGCAGCTTAGCGCAGCTCGACTTGGCTTGGCTTGACTTGGCCGATCTCCGATCCGACTCGATTCGATCCGATTCGATTCGATCCGATTCGATTCGATTGGACTCGCCCCGCGCTCGCATTCGCATTCGCATTCGCAGTGTGTTTATTATTTTGTGGCATTCTTATTGTCGTTTTACTGTTGCTACTTATGGCTTTATAGTGTGGTTTATAGTGGCACGAAGCTCGCGTAAAACTCACCGGCAGCAGCACCCGCAAAACAAAACAAAACAAAACGAATCAAAACGAAACAAAAAACGGCGAAACAAAAAGCAAACAAATGCGAATAAGTACATAATACACACTGTCAAGCGAATTAACGGTCAATCAACAAGCAAAACTACACACTTAAACTGCCGTAATCAGTTATCGGCGATCGTTAATCGCAAATCAGTGCGTGAACAAACCAAAACCACAAACAAAAACAAATACAAAATTGTCCAACAATAAGTGCTGCGTGCGCATACATAAATATTAAAAAGTCATAAAGCTGACGCACAGCTCGATAGTTTTTCACCTACCTGTGCGAGCCCGGAAAAAAGTTATTTTATGGCATTTAAAACCAAGTAATTAAAGCCAATTCCCCTGCAGCTATCCGGCGACATATCTTCTTGCCACACGCACTCGAAAGGTCGTAAAAAATATAGAAAGAAAGAAAAAAACCAAACGCGTCGGGACTTTCTAGCAGCAACACCTACACTGTGAAAGCGTGGACTGTGTGTGAATCACCAAGCAAGAAATTCGAATGCCATAAAAATATATCGCCCCAGTTGACCCGATCCGTCGAATCTCGAATCTTGAGACAAGTGCCAAGTGCCAAGTGCCAAGTGCCAAGTGCCAAGTGCCAAGTGCCAAGTGCCAAGTGCCGTCGCAGCCATTAAAAATCGCGCGCCTATAAATCAAGCGACGGCAGACAGACCTCGCCTCAAACATTTTCCGTGTAATTGATGGCCGCAGTTTAATTACTTTTACAACAAATAAACGTCGCACACTCAACACACACTCAACACACACACATACACACACTCAACAAGAGGAGGAACAGCTGCAAGTGCATCTGAATACATGTGCAAAATTTAACAAATTTCGTTGCGAATTCACATTGTGCAACATTTTCAACAGAAACGCGGGTTGCACACTCTGCTACAACTACACATTTTCATGTTAGCCAAAGCACAAGCTGAGAGCCGCTAATCGAAAGGTAAAACACAACTTTACAATTTCCCTCATTTAATTATCGAAATGCTCAAACAAATTCGGGTTAATTGAAATTGGTACACGCTGACTATTGGCAAGCTAACTCTTCGAGCATCTTTTTAACATAGACTTGATATCTATCCTATTATTATTAACTCCCTTCCTCTATACTCTATAGTAATTCTCCAATAACTCTGTCCAATTATCCAATGTAGAGTCTACTAACCCTTTGGCATTGTGCAAACCAATTTTTAGGAAGCAACATATCAGAACAGTTTTTTTTTGACATGGTCAAGCAGACATAGGATTTTTATAAGTTGAAAATAAGATTTATTTCGCATCTGATGCAATTTAGTTTATGTGTTTTTTATGTGTGTCTTTTTTTTAAGAATATTCCCCCATTTTCACAGAGCTTATCTGCCACTCATGTTTACGTCTGTGATTTATGATTTTATTTGTTGGACTTAAGTTTTGTTAATTAAGTTGTATTTTTTAACGAAATTAAAGTATTTAGCAGCTTATACAACTGATTAAAACAGGAAATATTGAATGGGGAAACTGATTGTCCACGTGAGATTACCGCATATAATGTAAACAGTCCAACTTCGCTATGGTTGCGGAAATGTACTAAATGATGTAAAAACTTCAACATACAAAAATGCTACTTCGTTGTGAAAAATCAGAAGCCAAATCAATTCTTAATCGTAAAATCTTCATTGCATTGAATATTACATTATGGAAGTAAATATGCTTCAATATATACACAAACTTCAATACACGGAAATGCAACTTCGTTGTGACAAATCAGAAGTCAAATCAGTTCTTAATAGTAAAATCTTCTTTCTATAGAAGTTCACTTTGTGGACTGTAGAGTCTAGATATGTGTGTCTGTAAATACCTATACATCATTTCGTGGTATGCATGTATTTACATTTAATCATTCTACTTAGTTGAGTGCCCCAAAAAATGTTCCGATCTTTGATTTAAGAATTGCGGCTTCTTTTTGTTGAATACTGTATGTCCAATGTGCCTAAGTATAAAGTGGGTTATAAATGTTGCACTCTTCTTATCATATTCCGATTAGATAGTCATAATATTCCTGTTAGCGAGGTTTCTTTCGGGAATCGTTCATTTTCAAATGCTCCACCCATTCAAATCGGCGGCATATCTACTGGGTTCCAGGCAGAGATTGGAGTGAGAGAGAAAGCAAATGTGTTCGATTTGAGTTTTTGAATTGTATTTCTCTCTCGCTCTACCCCGTAATGATTGCCATAAGGATACTATTGCTGTCCTGTTTCAAGAAGTAGCTTCCCATAAAAATAGTAAAATCTACAAGTCATTTGGCATTACTGAAAGAGTATTGGTCAATAAATTGGCTGAAATCGAACCAAATTTGTTAACGAGCACATCCACACACAAACACACATACATCAAGCTATATATATATAATATATATGTATATGTACCTATCAATTCAGATAAAAGAGCTGCAAACCAAAAGATTAACAACAACATCGACCACATCAACCAAATGTACTAAAACAATAACAAAATCGACTCCGACGCAATTCGGCAATTCTCGGCCAGAGAAGAAAGATATGTGCAATGTCAAAATTTGTTTTCGATAGTATGCTGCCAAAGTACCCACAGTTTCAGCCATTTATAAGTTCGCACTTAACCACAACACCCCCCAATTCGTCATCAGCAGCAGTTGCCGCCGCCCTAGCCGCTGCAGCCGTCTCAGCCACAACAGTCTCAGCGTCGACGCCTGGCATCCATCCAGGAAGCAGTACCAGCAGCAGCCACATCAGCGCCTCGCTGTCGCCCAGCTCCAGTGGCCTCCAGCTTGGCCATCATCATCTCAGCCAGTCCTCCAACTCGCCCGTGTCCTCTTCGTCGCCCTCCTCGACTGCGCAACAACAGCAACAACAACAACAGCAACAACAGCAGCAGCAGCAACAGCAACAACAACAACAGCAGTCGCAGTACTCGTCCCTCTCGGCCGCTCTGCAGCTGCAGCAGCAGCAGCACATCAACAAGTTAGCCGCCGCTGCCGCAGCGGTCAGCTCACAGGGCAGCGTGTCCGGGCTTGGTGGCCATCAGTCGCTGAGCCACGCCCACCAGCAGTTGCTGCTGACGCCTCCGTCGGCGGGCAACTCGCAGACCGGGGACAGCAGCTCCTCGCCCTCACCAGCGGCCAGCTCCTCGTTCGCCATACCCACCAGCAAGATGTATCCTTACGTGTCAAATCATCCCACCAGCCATGGTGGCCTCTCCGGCATGCCGGGCTTCTCAGGCCTAGAAGATAAATCCTGCAGGTGAGTGCAAGCAAATTACGCTGCTCAACACTTAAAAGCACACAGCCTGAATATCAATTTATCGATAAAGTATATATATATGTGCCAAAGCAGCATTAATAGCTCATTTCTTATGCTATATAGTCTTTCAGTTTCAAATTCGGAATATATCCGTCAATTTTTATATTTTCTTAGAAATTTCAACGAATCGATAAAATCAAATTTGGATTCACGCTAAAGCAACCCAGACTCCTTGTATATATAAAAATAGCTGTACAAGATGAAACCGAAACATATCTTAGAATATAAGTTTACAAACTGAAATAAAAATAGTCTCCTAGAACAATGGTCAAATCTTTCACAACCTCATCTGACTGCTTAGTTCCTAAAAGAAACCTCAAAAGAATAATCACACACTCAGAAATCGCCCTAAGAAATATAAAATTTTTCTTGTTTTTGGAAAAAATGATTTCTAAATTGAAAGAAAAAATATCTACAATTTAGAACGACTTGCACTAAATCGACAATCCTAAAAATATCACGATTTTTTATATCTTTATAAATATTTTCTGTTATTAACAAAAAGTTCTTAAAGTCGCGGAAATGAAATCGTAAGTTAAGTAAATTTTATAAATTATGTAAAATGTTTGTGCATATGTGGAGTCTAAATATACTAAGGGTTTTAAAATAGTATGAGTTACAAAAAAACTAGTCGAAGATATATTCAGTGTACACACTAAAATTTAGAAAAATCCACCCCAAAATTTAGAAAGAAAAACACCAGTTTTCAACGAGCCACAACCATCAATTTAACTTTTTACTTTCTGAATATTATTAGTCTTCAAAAGTATAGAGATTTACTACAATTTAGGGCGATTTTCTATGAGTACAGCTAGTCAGAAAAAAAGGATTTTTTTGTATAGTTGTATAGATAACACAAAGTGCCTTTTACAATATTTTCTTCTAGTCAAATCAAAGTAAATTCGCAATATATTTTATTTAATAACTTCTTTTAGTTGAGCTTAATTGTAAATAGATCAGTCATATATATATCCTCAATCATATGATATTAATCATATTGTATATACATAAAACGTAATCACAAATATAAAATAAATAACAAAATGAGATCTACAAAATAAATATGTGTTTATAGACATAATTCGTTTTGGGCTAACCACAAATCCATTTCCCACGTACTCTACTCGATAATCGAGTCGTCCATTGACCAATCATTTTGCAGCCATTAAGAGCAACTGTGCTCAAATGGCCGCTGGGCAAATTAGAGTAGCGCTGCGGTTTTGCCAGCTGCCTGCTGCCTGCTGCCTGCTAACTATTTTGGTGCCACTCTGTTGCCGGCCACAAGATTCGCACGCACATTGACCTTCCGCTGAGGCCATTTGCATATGGCCGGGGTCAATTGAGAGCTGGACTCACGCCGCGGCCGTAACGTGTACAAAATTAGAGCGCAATTAGATGCAACCACACTTTAAGTGGGCATTGTGGCAGGGCGCAGGTTTCGCCCAATGTGTGTGGCTCATTAGCATTAGGCTGGTGATTTTTAAGTCGGCACACACTCTCACACACACACACACACACACACACATATTGCAACTCACACTCGAATATGCTAATAGTTTATGGTTTGTTTTCGATTTACCAGCAGGTATACAGACAGCATGATGAACAGTTACCAGTCGATGAGCGTACCTGCCTCGGCATCCGCGAGCTTCGCCCAGTTCTATCAGCATGCAGCGGCCGCCTCAGCGGTATCCGCGGCCAGCGCAGGAGCCATTGGCGTCGACTCGCTGGGCAACGCCTGCACACAGCCCACCTCTGGGGTGCCTGGAGCTGGTGGCGCAGGACAGAGCATTGCGGATCTGCCGCGCTATCCCTGGATGACACTCACAGGTGAGTCACTGAGTCAGTTGAGGATTGGATTCACCCATCAAAATCCAACTTATTTCGTACTGAAACGGCCACATAAAAATTTCGATTAAATTGTGCATAAATCAGTGCCGCTCAATGGGTGCGTGGATGGGAAGAGGGAGGGAGGGAGGGAGGGAGGGAACAACAATTGCCTCTTTTGGCCGGCAATTTAATTTATACCTTTATGGCCATTGAGGCGTATAAACAATAGATAAACGCGCTCGTTCTGGGCCAATTCCAAATTCATAATGAACACTTTGTGGGGCATTTCCAAGTCGTTTGATTCGCATAAGTCTTCCGCTAAATAAGAACTACAACATTATTTTTTTCGACGACGAGGAGCGGACGAGCGGAATGCCGCTGAAGCTCACAAACCGACGAGCAGATAGCTAAAAAGTGGCGGCAGTAAATAAAAAGCTAAGAAGAACAGCTATTCGGCACACCGAATAATTTATACTCTTCGACTAGACTTTTTAATATTTTTTAATTATTATTTATTTAAAGAAAAACACTCGAAAGTTTATTCAAAGTTATTTATTTTTATTTTTATTTAAAAGTTGAGTATTTTTTAATTATTTAAATTCCACAAACTTAAAAAAAATATAAACACAAATTTAACAAAAAAAAATTAAATAATACACCATTAAATTAAAATTTAAAATGGAAATAAATCACTTATTATGTCCTCTATTTATTAGTTGCAATTCTTTAGTCTAAATTATAAATTTATTTTTATTTCTTTGTATATTATTTCTTTAACTTTTTTTTATAATTTGTGGACTGTTTTTATTTTACATTAAAGTAATAAATAAAAGAAAAAAAATTATTAATTTAAATAATTCGAATTTAAAACGGTTTTGCTCAAGAACATTTTCTCTTAATTCTTATGTGAGATTTAGTACGCTTATTTTGTTTATATTTCTCATAAAGTATAATTACAAAAATCATATGTAAGATATATATCGATCTTATTTTTACAAATGTTTTACCTGCACAAATTAGATAGATTTAGATAAAGTTTTAAGAATAATGCTTAAAAACTGGGGTTTAATTTGCCTAGAAGCAGAAAGAAAGACGGACAGGCGGACATGGTTATATCGACTTGGCTAGTGGTGTTATCAAAAATAAATTTATAAATATATATATGTATATATATGTCTCTTTTACATACGTAACACATATCGTGACAAAATTATAATGCCCCTGCAAGAGTATAAAAATGAAAATGGTTAAAAAATGTGCTGTTTTTTCGTTGAAGCGGTTCGTCGATTTGTAATTTAAATAACTTCAAGGTTGCCGTACAAACACACACACTTAAACAATCACACATACCACACACACACACACACACACACACACACACACGCATACACTTCACTATAAAGAGATGAACAACATACACATGCTTAGATGTACCCCCGCGCATACAAAACGCGCAATCACTCAGTGTCGGATACTCGGCAAAAGATACAGATACATATTGTTTTTGCTGCCATTCGAAACACTGGCTTTTCAATTGTTGTTGCTGCTGTTGTTTTGTTTTTTGTTTTTTTTTTCAATGTTCAATGTTGGTGCTGTTGATTTCTTGTTATGCGTTAAGCGTAGTACAATATTCGCGCGCATTTTATGTGGGTCAGTTTAATTTACGAGAACCTCGATTTGCATCGCATTTTTGCACAGCTGATTTATTTATTTAGTACACCCTATTAGCATCAGCACAATTTTCTTTATAATACTC
Source organism: Drosophila grimshawi (assembly GCF_018153295.1). Taxonomy (NCBI): domain Eukaryota; kingdom Metazoa; phylum Arthropoda; class Insecta; order Diptera; family Drosophilidae; genus Drosophila; species Drosophila grimshawi. The sequence continues at coordinate 342,581 of NW_025063098.1, forward strand.
ATAGAGTGTTTTGACTTTTCGCTTTTTTTTTATCTGCCTCGATTCATTTTCACCGACTGCGGTGAATGCCTCGAGAGTTATGGCAATCAAAATATGAATGAATTGCCAATTAGTTTGAATTACGAACAACCCATCAATCGCCATGTGTACGAGGCACAAAGAAATCGTAGAGCATTCATTGTCCGTCTGCTTAAATACTTAATGATCTGGCTGATGGTACATCTGATAATAATAATAATCCTCATAATAGCTTTCAACCTTTTTGAGTATTTTAATTGTATAAATAAAATAGTTTCCACTGTCTGTCTAATGACTAAAGCTTACATTTTAACGGAAGTCAAATAGTTGTTGCTCAAAAAGATTTTGAAGTTTAGTTTTCGAAAAAAAAACACCCACTCAACTGCGATAGTAACTTATGTGTTTAACTTTAATAGCTTGGCCCCCAAAGCTTTGGTCACAATCCCGAAAAGGTCAATGCCTCTTCGCCTGTAGGATAAAATTTAAATTATTTTGTCTATATTTAAAATTGAATACATTGAACTACACACATGGTTTGTTAAGTGAATGAATAAATTCAAATTTATAAGTAAAATATGAGAAATATATGGGAAATATGGGAGCGTTCTGCTCTCCTTGGAGCGTATTCTCATGCAGATTATCAGATTATTTCCAACAATCAATAGCCAAAGAGAGATTTGCTTTCATTGTCTTCATTATCATATATATCAATTAATTTATATACCGAGAACTGCACTTACAAAAACTATTGCAAAGAGTTACACTTTGTCATAGAAGTGCTTTGACAATGGAAAAAAAATACCCAAATTCCTTTTAATTCGCAAAAAAATGTACTTAATTATTGTGTTATATATGGTTATCCTTATTTTTTACAATTCTGTGGATGCCTTATAACTAGTTAAAAAGTTAAAGCTAACCAAATTAATTAACTTAAACAATGTTGAAAACCAAAATGATTCATTCTTTGGACTCCCACAGGATTTTTTTTTGTAAATTTGCCAGTTTACGGAACTTATAAAGAGGAGAAATATTCTAAAAAATTAGAAAGAAAAAAAACATAGTTTTATTCACATTATTCGACTCACTTAAATTGAATTAAAATTATATTTATTTTTATTTAAAATATTTTATAAATTACTTAGTATCAACATTTAAAATATTTTAAAATTAAATGGAAAGAAATAATATCGTAGTGATGCTATTATTTTTTCGAATCTGTACACATTCTGTTTAAATTTGTGCCTGCAATAAGTTTCGAATAAAAATTACAGAATATGGTATAATAATGGTGTGTGATAACCGCCAGTTTTGGAACAATTTTCGATTTTCAGTTGGATTAATACCTAGACTCTTTGGCGCAGAATATCTCCCCACAGTTATAAGGTAGCCACATCCGAGCAAATAGCTTGAAAACATTGGATACACAAATAAAATAATTCTTTGCCATGATTTTCTGTCAGGAGTTCTCTGCAACGGGAGCTAGATTGCGAGTCTATTAAACACCAAATACATAAAGTTGGTTCAAGAGATTTGCCTTATTCATGTGATAAGGTATACAAGTTATAGATTCGATATCTTAAATTCTTTGTGCAATTTTGGTAAATAATATTTGAAAAGCCGCATGACTTGCTGCTGCCTGAAGACAAACGGTATTTTGCACAATGAAATATTTTGCATATCTCTCGCTCGCAGCACCACAGCGATAAAATTGTCAGCGAGATCATAGACGACTGGCTGCGATGAAAGTAAATATGAGCATGACGCCATTAAGGCAGCCAAGTGCGCGACACGTCGCCGGAGCACAGCACAACACACACACACACACACATAACACGGACACACACACAACATATTACCACTCGCACAGTATACAACAATGCATTTGTAGTTGCTAGAGAGAGAGAGAGAGAGAGAGTTAGTCACACATATATATATATGCATGTGTGTGTGTGTGGGTTAGCCAGAATCGATGCCAAGACATGGACAACCTTCTCATTCTTGCCCCAAAGCCGATTCCAGGCCCCAAATATGTCACACACACTGCAGCCATTGAGCTTTGCCCCTCTCTCTCTCTGTCTCTCTACCTCTGTCTCTCTCTATCTGTCTCTCTCGGACTTTGTCTCACTTTGTCTCTCTCTCTCTCTCTCTGTCTGTTTCAATTTGTATTTCGCTCTCCGCGCGTCTACAGACAGACCCGGACGCAGCAGCGAGCATGGCACCGCTTTACAGCTGAATGCTTGCCAAATGCAATTTAACTAATGAATTTTAATATTTTACGCCAAAGCGTCTGAATGAATTTTCATTTTCACATCGTTGCACCAGCCAGACAACAACAACAACAATAACAACAACAACAACAAAGTTGTGCTATGCACTTGGTTAGGGAGCAGGAGATGCATCGCGCTGAGACTGCAGTTCCTGATTATGCTGATAAGAAAGCAGCACGTTAACTTTTCGTAATTATCTGGAAAAGCGAGGCAAGCAGCAGACTCGTAAAAATTTGAATTAGCAAGCGCAGAGCAAAGGAAATTGATGTTGAGAACGCTGAAGAGAGCAAGAGAATGCGTGTAGAAGAACTGGTTACTTGTTAAAAAAAACAAGGCTGCTATTATCAATGAGACAAAATCATGCATACCCTACTCCATTCGTGGCGAACACTAGCAGCGACTCTTCTCTCTCTGGCGAATTTGTTCATTCATATTAGAGATTGTCTGTGTGTCCCATAAAATGCCAACAGCGGACAGGGCAACTGCACACAAATTTGTGTATTTTAATTAAAAACGCGCCGGGCTAAAAGCCGAGCAGCTTCATCTGCTTATTAATTAGGCGTCACGTTGTCGACGACGGCGTCGTCCACATTGGTTGGAGCCGCTCCAACTTCACACTGGTCACTGGCCACTTTACTTTGTTGGTGGTCTAAAACCTTCGAATTGGAACTGCAGTTGCTACACTCAGGAAAAAAAAGAAACCCAATTTTACAAATTCGCTATACAATTTCGAGCCAAATTTTCCTCCCCTTATTATTCAGAAAGTAAATCTGCATTAATTAACTTCAGTGTTTGACATAGTTTATAAAAATGCATCTGATTTAATTTAATTAATGTTACGATTTTACGGGTGAATGATTTCTAACTTCTCTTGAATTGGATAGCAGAACTAAGCAGACAACAACTGCTTAGTGATAGAAGCTAATTGTTAATGCATTTCTTAATAATGAAAAATACTTCTAATAAATAGCAAAACTACAACACAATTTTGGGATTCTCGATTTAGGGCAAACCTCTCTAGTTTCAAGAAAAATGTTTTCTAATATTTAGAAATGGTTTATTAAAGCATGAAAATATTTATAAATTTCAGGCCGATATTTTTTCTGAGTGTATGCTTTTTTCGCATAGCAGTGACAACTGAGCTTAAGATGTTTTGAATGAGTTGCATGCTGCGGTAAAAAAGAAACTCTTTAAAAAATGTGGCAGATAATTAGTGAGGTCATGTCGATAAGCAAAGAAAGAGGCAACTGCCATGTGTAGTTAAATGTCAAGCATAAAGCTCAAGGCTAAACAAACCGTTCCATACATATTAAACCGTCGCTCAGTTCATAATGTCATTACAACTAAAAAATACTTCTACTTCTTTTGCAGATTGGATGGGAAGTCCCTTTGAGCGTGTCGTTTGTGGCGATTTTAATGGTAAGTACCGCTAGTTAACCAAAAACCCTTGAAAAAATGAGTCGAATGGCATTGGCCATTGGCCAATGGGTTATCCGCATAAATATGAATTATGAGTATGGAAAGAATCAGCCGCGTCTATCCTTTTCCAAAACGTTTTCTTTTTTTTTACTCCGAAATGTCCTTGAAGAATCCATACCTGCTGCGTGCTGAGCAGCTGAACCCTTCTCGCTGCATTCGTCACAAGGCTCGCTCCTGCTGACTTCGCCAGTGACTTTATGGCGACCTATCATAAATCCTGCGCTCAGTCTTTTGAGTCCACATTGAATGCCTGGTGCGATCGTTTGTTTATTGAAGTCATTTTCCGTGCAGGCATCTTTCACGCACGACAATAGACACATCCGGCAACTGGCAGCCGATGCCTTTTTCCAGTTTGATCGTAGATCCGTGCAACTGTGAAAGTAGCTGCATGTACTACACTCTAAAAATATATGTATTTGAAGCGAATATGGCATGCGAGTCAAGTGTCGGGCAAGATCGTAAATCACGTTGATAGACTGCACGGCGCTCTCTGCTTATTAAAATGAAGTCGAGTCGCAACCCAGGCCCCCCAAAAACAGTCTGCGCAATCTGTGTGCTGCCCATAACAATAAAAGCACGTAACCAAATCGCCCAATTCGAGGCGCCAAATTGTAAACCATAATAGAGAGTGTAATTCAATTCAGCTCAACCCAGCACAGCTCAACACAATTCGAGCAAAACCAAGCTCATTTCGATTGATCAATTCGATTGTCAGCCCCGATCGTGGCCGATTTACGGCCACGTTGCTGTTGCCGTCGTTAAATTGATTTTACGAGCGTTTTATGATCTATTTACGATTTTACGGACGGTTTTGCGCCACGCACAACGATGGTGACTCTGACTACCGCAACGTTACGGTTCTGAGCCCGCTCCGAGGACAGCAATGATCACAGCATAATATGCCCGATTTTGATGCCCGATTGTTCTCAAATGGGCATCTCGACGGCCATGGCCATGCGGCCAGGTGGTGGTCGATTTGCAATTTGTCTTAATTACTTAGTTCATCGATAATGACCATAAACATTAAGTAACCTACGACTGAAGAGCATCAGAACATCAGAGCATCGGAACAGCCATCAAGAAACACGAGTAGCAGCCACTCACGATCGTACACAATGGGAGTCATAAAAAGATTAATGACTGCCTTTGCAATTCAATTCGGTTTATGTGCGTCACGTAACAATTTTGTTGCCTCGATTACTCCAATTAGTTAACACAGCAAAGCTGCTTTGTAGACCAAATCGAATTTGAGAACATATTAACTGCACAATTATGTGCACAATAAATCAATCGTTTTTTATGATTTTCCTCTTGACGGTATCTTATTTTAATATTTATCGTAGAGAAGATTGCCATGTGCAAGCCATATTTAACTAGCATATAAAATATGACTATTATGCAACGAGAAATGCGCTTTCCACATATCCTGGTGGTGCCATTAATTGGAATTGCATGAGCATTTGGCAGCATAAGTGAACAGTAGTTGAAAACGATTTTCCAACCGGTCTCAATTAGCTCATTCAAGACAAGCTCTTGGCTGTGGCATGTAATTGCGGAACTTTTTATTGGTGCTGCTCCAAACCCATCCGTGGCCCAGGCAGTCTGACGGATTTAGAGGGGACTGCGTGGAAATCGGAGTCGGCTCTGGCGCGGGGGCATTGGGGAAGAAGTGGCGGCCAAAGCCCTTGGTGGTTTTGTGTACGTGCTGTGTGGTTGCATTTCGCTTCACAGATCGTTTGATATTCGAGAGTTGGCTAACCCTGCCCCATTGCCCCACCCGTCCCTCGGCGCTGGTCAGCTGAGTCGTTTGTTTGCTCTGTAAATAAATCAATGTGGGTGCTGTTGGAGTTGGAGTGTAGGTAAAGTCATTTGCGCAGTTTACAACACTAACAGTCGTTGTTTGACAAGTAATTAACTCGATTCTCTTCAATTTGCCCACATATGTTTTTTTTTTATTGCCTGTTTGTTGACTACTGCTGTGCTCTTGGCCTTAATTACTTATGGTTATTACAATGGGCTATTTTACCGTTGAGTAAAGAAGGTATTTGATTCATTGAAATACCGCTCGTATTTATAATTGGCCATTTTTTCTCATTTTCAATTAAGTGGCACATTTTAATTATTAATATATATATATTTTAATATATCATTTCAGAAAATCACATTTTTCATTCCCACTACTATTTTAATTTTTATATATACCAAAAGATAAAATGCTATAATTAATCTTGTATATTATGAAATTAGAAGATGTTTTGTGGACTTTATATGTCAACATTATTTCAGTTTTTATGTCATGTATTTCTTATTGAATCGTTTCATGCCAAGCATAATCAATATGTAATACAAAACAAGCATTTCATAAATACTATATACAGATCTATCAGTCAGTAGGCGTATATACATATATACATATATATAGTGAGGGGGTGCTGATGATCTGAAACCTGCTCTATCTGTAGACAGTCTGAACGCTTCACTTGGCTTTTCACCTTCATTGAGATAGCATTAATCGCGTGCTAAACAATAATATTCATTATTTTTTATTAATTTAACATGCCATAATCGTAACTCATGATAAGTGATCGCGTTGGGGATTTAGGGTCACAATAAGGCGGCACTGAATTAAATTGACAACAGTCACTGTTCCATATTTAGTTTGAACTTAAGTTCTATTCGTTGTCAAATCATCCAAATCAGTAGCACAATGCGCTCCTCTCAATTTCAATTACAATGTGTTTTTTTTTGATCCAGCACTAGCGGATCTATCTCTACACTGCACTCGGAAAAAATCACCCTGAATTATAGATAAACACTAAAATTGTAAATTCGGACTAAAAACTAGAAAGTTCTTCTTCAAATTTATTAAAATTAAAAAGCCTTGTTTTCAATTTTTCATAAATTTAATTATATATAATAATTGAAAATATTTCTAAAAGGTAGCAATGCAAAAGGTTTCTTAAATTAAGAAAATAGTAAGCTTACTTCAAATTAAATAATATGAATATATAAACTATCTGAAATGTTTTTATTTCTGAATTCTAAAAATACTAATGTTTATTAATAATATAAGCAGCCGAAAATCTAATATTAGAGTTCTGTCTGTTCATGTATATAAAAACAGTCACTGAAAATCAGACATATTTTTTCAATATTTAAAAAACAAACGAATTCTGAATTTAAGTATATTAAGTCTGTTTTACAAATATATCTTTTGAACAATAAGCTGAGTCACCCTTGGCGACAATAATATGGAGAACCTCTAAAGTTCAGGGCAATTCTTTTCCGCTGAGTGTATATATGCATCTGTATTTGTAACTGCGTCGGGCCTGGTCGGGCCTGGCCGACGCAGATAAACTCCGTTGCAGGCCACGGCCTGTGGACTGGAGCAACCACTTAACGCCTAGTTGGGTCTTCAGTCAGTCTCTCGGCGTCAATCCGTGTATTTTCCTAGCTGTCTGGCTTGCTGTGGTGGGCCGCGTGAGGAGAGAGCTGAAATTTGGTGTCCCGTGTCCGTCCATCTGTCCGTCCGTCCGTCGGACGCTGCAAGGGTTAATTTATGAGGCGCGATAAGCGAATTCCATTTCGTTTCGGTTTTGTTTAATTTCCGATTTTCTGTTGTTTTCTTGTTTTCATTTTTTTTGTTTTGTATTTTTTTTATTTTGTTGTTTTTTTTCTTGTGTGTATTTACATTTGGTGTTTTCCATCTCGCTCTGTTCTGCTCACACTCACGCCTCTCGAGGGCGTGTCGCTGGCAGTGGGCGGGGTAAATGTGCGACACCGTGTTATCGGCACGTTTCGTGGCGTATTTTCTTTTCCCCGCTCCCGCTCCCCTGCTACAGAATATTTCAAATGACACGTTTGCGAATGCGAGGCAGCAACGGCAACGGCAACGGCAACGGCAACCAAAACCCGACACCCTGCGCCAACCCGCCCGCCTGCATGGAGTTTTTAACTACCCTCTGTGGCTATTAATCGCGGTTTTAATGCCCAAGTGGCGCAAATTGGCAAAAGGGTTTGAATTACACACACAACACAGAACGAGAGCACTGCAAACGGGCCCGGCTGGGTAACTGAGAGTTAAAATGGCAACCAGACAGACAGGCGGAGGCTGGCGCTTTGTCTTGCCACACACACACACACACACACACACACACTTCGCTTCACTTCACTGGCAGACGACATGCAAATTTGCAGACGAAATCAAATTAAAAGCGCACACGTTCCACAGACAATAGCCCTTCGGTGCCACTCCTGCCTCGTTGCCCCCAACCAGCCTTGGCTGTCATTCCAATTTAAGGTTTATTCGTCCGTTCGCACATGTCGCAAATCCTCGTCGCGAACTTTTGCGTTTTCATTAATTTTAATTATAATTTAAATTTAGTCAAATCCGCACTAAAGTTTTATTTCAAGTTGCTGTTTAAGTAAATTGTTGTTGCTGTTACGGTTCACTTTAGGTGTTATTTGTGTTGAATTGTTTTCCACGTCTCGCGTGCTCCACTTCATTTCCCAGCCATTTTCCGCATTTCGCACCCTGCGTGACGGTCTCCATTTGGGCCGTGGATGTGGATTTCACGCTGTTGTAATTGCTGTTGGGCCTTCGAGCAGCCACCATTAATTAGTGCAAGTAGTCGTTAATATAAATTTGATGGCGATATTATACACGCCGGCTAATGCACTTTGCAATTCTTTTAGTTGTTGCCTGATAAACTTTTATTATGTGTGTCTGAGCTGCGATTGCGACCATTATCGTTAGCGATATGAGCCATATAATATACATAGAATATCGTACATATGTAAATAATTAAGTGAAAAAAGCCAATTGATGATTTCAACAAAAATCTTACGCTTGTTGTAACTCTAAGAATTATTAATCATGTTTTGTGGCTGTATAATTCCATCAATAATGCTTATAAGTAATGAGTTGGACAATATTCGAATTTGTATTATCCAAATACGTTACAGAATTACCTGCCTGATTGGCAATCACGCTGTTTTGAAAATATTATCCACATGAAAGAAAATTAAAAAACAAATTGCTCTACAAATTTCAAATCGTTTAAAGTTGTATCAACATAAATCTTAGCTTTGTGCGATTTGCAAAGTTGGAAAGACCAACAATTAAAAAAAAATATAGCCTGTTAGTGCAAATAAATCTTTTTAATATCCCGAATTTTTTTTATAATTTAGAGATAAGATAATAATAATTATTTTTTTAATTTGTAATTTATTTGTTATTGAAATTTAGAAGATAGAGAATGGGTTTCTGTTTTCGGCTGTCTGTTAAAATTTCTGAAGTCGAAAAACTTGAAAATGTTACGAAAAAATTGTAGAAAGATGCAAAGTTTCTTAAATTACTTTTCAATAATCTTTAATTAAGGACTCTTTTCCAGAAAGCTTATAAATCGTATCGTATATATTAAAATACAAGTGAAAGAACATTCCCGTCTGGGAGTCGATTCACATTTTAGACAAAATTAAACTAAATTATTCGAGCTAATCTCACATTTATTGCAGAAAAAATCGAAAATTGTTAAATACATTTTAGGTGTAAATATTGAGTTGTCATAAAAAAGTAAATAATCTTCATCAATCAAGTATGAAAACTTATAATTTGGTGTCTCATTTGTAATTTTTGCATTTGAAACGATCATTCTACCTGATGCACAACATAATCGGTGTCTTATTATCACTGTCTTTTAATTTGATTTCAATATTTACTAAGCAAACAATTGAAAAACAGAATTTGCAAACTCAAACATATTGGAGATGCTTCCATGATGAGACTTAATATATAAAATCTACTTGAGTACTCACTTTAGGCAAAAAAAAAGTGGATTCATATTGGTTTACATTTCAAATAGTTCAATCGGCATTAAACTTACTTACAAATGTGGAACGAGTTATAAAGAAACATTTTATAATGTGCAGGAAATATTAAATAACCGGCTAATGCTGCTTCTTTGTTTCTAGATTCCCCTTATAAAATTAGTTTTCTTTCCTTCTTTCAATTATAATAATCTATTGTTGCTGAAAGAAGTAAATCAACTTTCCTTCTACTTCTAATGAACACATCATTTTGGACACCTCTATCATAATTCCCTTTAGACCTTTCATACCTTTTATCTGTAAACATAAATTCCAGTTTATGTAATTTGAGCTTGAGAGTACTTTTTGGGGGTAGTCAACAATCGATATAGGTATATAATGTATAAGAAGATGTTACCTGGTCTTGGACGCCATTTTTAGGATCTGCTCTCATGCAACCATTAACCAAAAGAATGCAGTCACAGATGCAGACACACACACACACACACTAAGATGCGTATGTGTGGGTATCATGAATCAAGTTTGTTAGCCAACAAAAAATGCTGGGGAAAATTGAAAAAGTGGATAATGCATGAGCTGAAGCGGCATTTGTGGTCTGTGGTCGTCATCTGAGCAGCTATTCAGCCGGCCAACAATTTGGGCACCATTGACAGAGATAGAGGGAGAGGGAGAGGGGAGAGTGTACTTGTGTGGGTGAGTGAGCCGATGGAGCACACACAGGACCACACCTCAAACAAAAAACAAAATGCCAGGCAGGAGGACCACGACAATATGAAATTACAAGTATTGGGCAACGGGCACATTTAAATTTCTATGCGAAGGCCTCGGTATGGATCCGGGTTCGGTAATCGGAATGGGAAAGGGAATGGGAATCGAGGCTAAGCATGAGTTATGTGCATGGCTAGGTAAATATAGAACCCGCAGCAAATGCGTCGATCAATCGATGTTTTTTATACGAATTTAAATGTCACGTTTCTGAAGGGCAGGGGAGCAACTCGCCGTGCATTTAGGGGGGAGGGGATGTGGATGTGGGATGGGGAAACATCACCCCTCTTGGAATGGCGATTTAATACGTCATCGTTCCAAGCCGAAGTCGCGCAGCCCACACAACTTAAGTTATGGGCAACATCTGCTCAAGTTGTTCGTCGAAATAGAAATTCGAAATTCGTGTTTGTTTTTACCAAGTGGCAACAGCGCCGGTTTAGCTCTGACTATTGACTATTGACTATTGACGGTTGCCAGTTAGCAGGAGGAATGGAGAGCGGGTTCTTTACTGTGACGATATCGGTATAGATATCGACGTGTTCAGTGGGCCGTAAACGGAATGGAAATACTTTTCTCACTTCTCACAAAGCAGCAGAGTTGGTCTAATTTTCAATAGAAGTCGATATAAGGTTGCCAAGGTTCATAGAACGCACAAATGAACTTGGCAACAAACAGACTCAGACTCAGACTGAGACTCAGCAACAACTACCCAATGAAGGCAATCAATTTCAATTCAGTTTCTTCGCCTTTGCCGAAAGCCAATGAGCCATCCAAAGGGCAAGACGAGGCCAATTGCATTCGTCGCTGAACCTTTTTTTATTTTATTATTATACATATGTGTACGTTCTGTTGGTCTTCTCTTTTTCTCTGCCGAAAAGTGTTGACGACCCGGCGGCTACACACACACACACACACACACACAAACAAAATACACACACACACACAGACATATTGGGCACCACTCCATTGTCATCATTGAGAGGCCGTTGATTGTCGTGTCGATTCGCGGCGATTTTAATCGCAACTGGTGCGCATTAAACGCCTTTCATTTGCAATTAAATGGAGCCAAAAACACACACAATAATACACACACACACACACACACACACACGCACACACATACAGCAAAGTGTGTTCAAGTTGAGGTCAGTTGGCGACGCGTGGCCGGAAGCTGCGGCTACAGCAACGACAGCTGTCAAGCACAGACCAGCCCAGACCAGAGCAGAGCAGACCAGACCGTCATTGGCAAAAATCTTGCGGATTACCAATTCTAGACGCCTAATGCCATTTATAGGCCATCGTTACAAATGTTCCAGCTGCCCGAATGGAATCCGTTTGCCTTGCCTCCTTGCCTACTTGCCTCCTTGCCCTCCTGTGCCTCCGTGCCCAGCTTGCGCCGTCTTCTTGCGGCGTCTGTCCAAAATTAGTTCGCACTCCCCCCGGGGCAAGCCAACAAATTTATCGAAACTTTCATTCGGATTCGGGAGAGGGTGTGGAGCGCCAAGTAGCCCTCTGATTTTGCTCGCCTTCTTTAGCAAGGTTTTTGCTTTCTCGTTTCTCGTTTCTCGGTTTTCTTTTCTTTTTTGTTGTATTTTTATTCGCTTGGTCGTTGTTGTGGTGCGGTTTTCTTCCGTTTTCCCTTTTACTTCTGGCCATATATTTTTCACATTTATGGCTGGTATTTTGTCTTATCACACCCTCGTCTTTGCAGTGCGTGCAAAAAATATCCGACCTCGTACGCATCCTTGTCGTCGTCTGTATTCAGTGTTGCTCTTCTTCTTGCGACTCCTTGCTGAAACTAAGCACAGGAGGCTTGCGAAGTGGATGTGTGGCTATGGTGAGCCCGCCAACCACCCACGAGATTAAAAATACCATAAAGACAGTAAGGGTGAATGGCTCTAATGGCTGCCGTTGCTCGTGTTGTTGTTGTCGTTATGCGCTGTTATCCTCGCTCCCTTTCGCTCCTGTTCCCCGTACAATTTAAATGTTACTGTTGTCATGGCTTTATGCATGCGTGCAAATATATATATACACACACATCGGTCTGGCCCTAGAAAATAACAGCCCCTGTTTAACAGGAGGTACGCCTTCATTACCATTGTGCAGAAGCTGTCTTTAATGTCAGCGAAGAAACATATGCAGACAATTGTTACACACGCAAATCTGTGGAACTAAAGCATCAGTAATTGTGTATAAATCTTGAGCTGCCACATTAACAATATATTTTCAACAGATCTTAATAAGTTTCCAAGTGACCTATAAACAAAGTTTATCGGCTACATAACAACTCTAGACCTCAATTGTGATCGCTTAATATAACTTAATACAATAAGAATAAAAATATACTGAAACTATCCTGTTTTATATTTTGTTATTATAATATAATTAAGGCGTACTGAAAATTATATATATAATTTTCCACATCGCAAAAAACAAAAACATCATTCAAGGTGAATTATATATTTTAAAAATATTTCATAATTTGGCACTGATATGAGAAGCTACACAGATCGATCACAGAAGAAAGTTTTAGTTTAATTAAATTGTTTGTATTAAGAGGAAAGGAAGAAAGAACTGTGATAGGTAGATTTCAATTATATTTATATTTAATAGCACAAGGAACTCCCTTGTAATTTATTTTTCAACCGATATAAAAATAATTATGACAACTATTATTTCTTTGATAGTTTTATAATTGAATTGATTTCAAATGCATTTGATATATTTATTGCTTTAATAATCTCTATTTATTAAATGATCTTAAGCTTTAAGAGTCGCAGTTAGAGTAACTAACTTTATAAGTTAACTAACTATATAATTATTACTCGAATGTAATGTTTTTACTTGTCTGTTTTCAACGTCGCCATTTTGGTATATCTATTCAAAACTATTTGGAGTGGTTACAATTTAATTGTGAACTTTCAAAGTGGTATTAAAATTGATTGACCAAAATATATATGCGATATTGGCAGAATATAAATTTAACTTCTGCAAATATTACGTATATTTTCTGGTAGACAAATGCGCCTACAGAACGGACCATTTTCCAGTTTGCCATGTATTTTTTGAATTGAATGTTCAATTTAGTTTATAATTTTAATTGCCATGCTTGTCAAAATATTTGCTGAAGATAAGAGTGTCAGTTACATAAAATGTTGTTGTAGATATGAAATGTATTTATTGCCTATGCCAAACTTCGAACATCATCAGTGTTTGCATAAACTTAAATTGTCTTCTGTGTTTGCATATCGTTACATGAGATAAAATCCATTGGGGCCCCCCAGCATTTATTCTACATTACTTCCTTGAACTGGCAGTTGAATTTAGCAACCAACCGTAACAGCAGCAGCAACAACAACACCAGCAACAACAACAAGAGCGTGCAATTCCAATAATGGCGCGAAATATTTGATGAGAATATATTAATCCCCGAGGAGCGAGCACTTAATGCTTGATATTATTTGCAACAGCAAAAACTTGCCACTTGGCGCAGGCCCAAACCAGACAGATAGCGACGCCCTGCCATATATTTTTCAAGATTAAGCACACAATTAGCAATTTATGCTACTGCTGCTCCTGCCGCTGTGCCTGGCCTGGCCTGGCCTGGTGTGGTCTGGCCTGGCTCTCCGTAAGTTGCGGGGAGTGCTGGGGCTGGTACGGTGTTGTGGAAGAGGCGGAGGATGAGGGCGTGGCCGGATAGCAATGCTAACGAAAACAACAACATTGGCAACGCGTTGCACATAAATTGCACAAAAAGCATCCCCGGTCCTTGGCCTGTCGCTACCAGGTTGTTCGGCCTCGCAGCAACTCACCCCTCACGAAACACGCACAACCCCCGCTCCCCTCCTCCTCCTCGTCGTCCCCCCACATACCTCCCACATTTTTCCCTGTCTTTTCCCGGCTTGACTTTAGCAGGGAATGTTGCGCGTCTGATTAAATTTAAATAAATTTAATAAACATAAATTATTTGCAGCGGCAGCAACAGAGCGGAGCATCAGCTCCTGCCACCCTCTTAGCTTGGAAATAAATGGCGGCGCTTACCTGCCCCGCCCCCCAATTTGCGAACGCCTTTATTCTGAGTTTACCTCGCATTCTGCTAAAAGCCGAACAAAAGACGCCAGATGTTGCCCAAACGGAAGAGAAGCAAAAGCTAAAACAGACTCTGAGCGGCTTTTCTTTGAAACTTTAATTAGTCCTGGCTCGCATTTGCATATCCTGGCATATAGGTGGTCCCTGGGGAGGCCATTTTGTGTCGTGCATTCACCAAATAACACTGCAATTTGTGCTAAACACTCAAAAGATCGTCACAAAACGCTTTGTCAAAATAATGAATAAAGCGAACTCAGAAATCAGAAATCTGGGAGCCAATTTGGAACCAGTTGTTAAGACATCGATTCATTTTGTATTTGTTGCTACATCTGTGTGCGTGAGAATATATATATATGTGTGTGTGTGTGTATGTCTGTATGTATGGGTGTGTGCGTTGTGCGCTGTTGAATGCCTGATGTTTATTTATATATCTTTCAACATGCCATCCGGGAAGTTCGTTTCGAAAATGCATACCAAATACAAACAAATCAGTATACAACATACGAAACCCTCCACAAAATACATTGAGCAGTGAAATATCCAGCCGAAAGTATAGACAAGTCCAAGTGATGCGATGTTATGAGATGTGAGAAGACAACATTTTTCAAGATTCAAATGCCCAGAAGGAGATCGAGAATTTAACTTGTAGGATGTTAACAAATCAAACTAATAATTCATTAAACAAATTGAGAAAACATTTAAATGAGCACAACCATTAGCCATGTAAAATTCCCTTTCCTATAAGCATTCTTCTTCACACCATCGTTTAAATATTCATAAAAAATATTTAATTTATTTTAATATTAAAATATGTTAATCACATATGATAGTTATAATTTGAAGTTGTTTCAGATGGGAAATAATCTTACTGTGATATACGAGTACCTGCAAAATCCATATCATAAAGTCTGCAAATGTGCTTCAAGTCATAAAGTCTACTGATGTTTAATATTAATATTTTTAAACTTACTTCCTGCGGGGCTATTGTTTTATTGAACATAAATTTCCACGAAGATTTCTTGTCGAATACACACAAATCTTGGGGTTCGCAAATGTTCAAGTTCTGTTTGTGTTTTTCTTTGCAAAACTATTGCCATCAGCATCTAAAATCTTACGAAAACAAACTTTTGGGTTGCCAAAAATGTTGCGCATCAAAAGACAACAAACAATTGTTACTAAAACTTCAGCAATTGTCAGAATTCAGAATTCAGTTGCAAATCATGCAAATCATGCAAATTATGGAACTTTTGAATATGGACGCAATTCCAATTAATTGCCAACAACAATTACAACAACAGCAAAAGCCACTTTGCAAACAGATAAAGCGACACAGAAACATTGGCCACAATGTATCAAAGTCTCAAAGTTTGTGTCAAACGATTGTAAATTTGTTTATTATACATCATAACAAAATCGAAAGCATAGAAAATAGAAACAAAATGGTTGTTTATTCCACAAACAATTTTGTGTCGCTTGCTAAACAAACGAAGCCGTTGATAGCATTCTCAAATGCACACACCGAGAATTGTATGAACATATGTATATAAATTTAGATACTGTTTGTCTGGGTGCACAGAGATTCACGCATATATACATATGTATATGTTTCCCCATTTCCCCATTTAGTATTTGCTCTAACACTTTCAGCCATACACAATACTTATAACGTACTGTTGTGTCAATATGTGTGTGAATGTTTATTGAATTGTTTTTATGATTTTAATGTCATCATAAGTTTAAGTATGTATACTTTTATGATTGAGACTTGTTTATACGCGTCGCAATTTATGGAACTATTATTTTGAATATCATGAATATTTTCAATTGTTGCCGAGGCATTCCCTGATAATCTCACAAATGCAATCTGCAGCCCTTTTCAGTCTGCAGTTGCAGCCACGACGGTACTTGGCCAACGCCAGGGCGTCTGCAATGGTAGCGTCTGTAGAGGCCACAGCTGTGGCCAGCTCGCTGGCTGTTGGCCTTTCGATTTTCAGAACGATCCATAACTCAGTAACATATTTTAGACGCACAAAAGTTTCGGTCAAGCAATGACACATCGCCAGTCAATTGCAGCAAATGTTTATGGCCAGCTAATTGATTTTAAATTGAAAAAAAATGGAAAATGATTTTGCATGAATTGTGCAATAAACCGGTTAGCTTGGGATTGGGATCGCCAGTCGCCTGGCTTAAACTTGATTTCTAGTTACCGCTAATTAAATGGCCATAAATTCATTGACTTTTATCTGTGCAACGGAGATGTAAGTCAATGAAATATAAAACATTATCAATTGAAAAACAAATTTGCATTTAACTGAATTGTCTGTCAATATGCTTTAAGTATCTAAAGGCTGACATCAAATGTAATTTAAATGCATATGTTTTTATATTCACATTTATTGTTTAATTATATTGCATATATATTCAGATATACAATTATCATCGATACTATTTTCAAATTGGAAATTTTCAAGTATTTTTCATACCAATTCAAAATGAGTTAATTTAAAGTAAATCTAAATCGAGCATGTCTTCAGAGCCTATGAACCCTTTTTATTCCGTCATCAAGTAAATGTTTTGTAATTATAATTATTCCATATGACAGTATAATGGTTATCTGTGTATCTGCATCGATAGAGACAATTGCATATTACATGTTTTATGTGCTCAGAGAGACTTTACTATGCGAAAGTTAGCCATCAATATTAATGTGCATCTCTGCGATGGGTGCTACAGTGTGATCAAGTTGCAAGTTGACTGCATTCAGTTAATACCTCAGGGAATGGGTCGGGGGACGGGGTCGACAAGAGTCGTCCATTGACGGCCATTACAAAAATCTGCCGTTGACTTGAATGAAAAATCAATATGTCTCGCACTGTTTCAGAGATTGAGTGCTGGCTCTTTGGCCCGCAACACCATCTGGCTCAAAGTGCGCTCTGCTCTGCTCCGCTCTGCTCTGCTCTCAGCAATTCAGGTTTCGCTTGGCTCGCTCAGCTGTGCGCCGACTCACCACCACCAACACCACTCAGAGTCACCACCAAATAACAACGGCGACGCTTACTGCTCTCTGCCAGCAACAACAACAACTACAACAACAACAACAACAGTCGTTGCCATGACAACGCTCCCGCTTTCTGAGAGTGTGTGTGTGTCTCTGCATATGGCTTTGTGTGTGTGTGTGTGTGTGTGTGTGAGTGTATCTACCTGTCGGACCCATACGCGAAGGCAGCCATATTGTATTCCAGCACTCCTGTGCGCAATGCAGCCATCCCGCTCGCACCTGTGCGCCACCATTGCGAGAGTCGTAAATCTCCTTTAGGGGCGAGTGTGTCCTGGGAGTCGTGATTTATGGGACGAATTGTAGCTGCTCATTGTAGCGAGTAAATAATTTAGATTAGTTTAGCATTTTTGTGCTCTGTCTCTGCTCCTTGCTGGGGGCTGATTGGAATTCAAGTTGTTGTCAACTGGCCAAAAGCTCCTCAACAATATTTTTATGACTCTTGCCTGCCACATTCCGGAATTCCATTCAACGCATCGAAATGATAAAACACTCGCATGCAGTCAATATTATTTTGTTTATTTATTCGCCACTTGGAATATTTAATGCAAATATTAATAGACCTCCTTAGATTTCCATAAAGTACAACATTTTGTGGAAATGATTTACAACTCATGTGGAAATGTGGACGAATGCACCTTTCAAAATATTACGCAAAAGATGTCCCTTTGTCCGTTGTTGTTGCAAACTCGCAACTTGCCAAACCATAAAAAATGTGCCGCTGACGTGAAAACCTTTCACGAAAAAACAAACTCAAAATAAAATAAAAGGAAAAAACGATAGGTGCTGTCATAAAACAGCAAGCGGCAAAAGTGAGCCGTGGCCTGCAATTTGCAGATAGCGAAATTTTGATTTCCGAAACATAAACACGAAGCACATTCCCATTTCAGTTGCCTTTCTCTCTGCTGCATCAGCCACGCACCGTCAAGCAAAAAATTCGCACAGGTAGCGTGAAAAATTACTAAAAAAAAGAAAAATAAAAATAAAAAAAGTCAAAACAAAAAATAAATCGAAATCGCAAGACAAAACTGCTTGGAAAACATTTTCTCATCCCAGCGGGAGCTACTGTTGTGAATTTCGCCCCTGGTTCACCCTTTACATGCCATGCAATCGGAATCAGTGCCCGGCCAGCCGACAATCGACCCCCAGGGAGATAATGTCCTGCCGCGCCTCGCACTGTGTGGCGCTGTCGACTGACGTAAGAGACGTTCGCCCGGTTAGGAGAACTGTTTATTTTCCTCGTAATTCGCAGCAGATGATGCAGGGCACTCACTTTCTGTTCCCGTTATCGCTTTCGATCGCATTTCCCCTTTTTCTTTAGCGCTGCACCTGCAATTAAACAATTGCCAATCTGGCAAAGTTCTTACCTGAGCTTTTGAGTTCAAAGTGGCTAATGGCTGCACACAAATTAAGCGCCTTATTGCCTGATGTGAGGCTGAAACCCGTTCACATAAGGCGAGATTCCATTTGTGGCCGGGCGACATCTTCTTCGCAGCTCGTTAAGAGTGTCCAAAAACAGAACCAGAATCAGACCGGCACCGACCACTTGAGCTGTGTGCGTGACAATCGTGACTAACGCTGCTTTTTTTTCTTATTTTTTTTGTTGTGGTTTGCAGGGCCCAACGGATGCCCACGTCGCCGCGGCCGCCAGACTTACACCCGCTTCCAGACATTGGAGCTGGAGAAGGAGTTCCACTTCAACCACTACTTGACGCGGCGACGACGCATAGAGATTGCGCACGCCCTCTGCCTGACTGAGCGCCAGATCAAAATCTGGTTCCAGAACCGGCGCATGAAGTTGAAGAAGGAGTTGCGTGCGGTCAAAGAGATCAACGAACAGGTAAGTTGACCTGATTTGCATAACGGAGCGATAGCTATCGCATCTTAAAATGAGTCATCAGAGAATTGAGGAATTGAAGAACACCTACTGTGGACAGGAGTTTAATGTGCTTTTGTCTTGAATCTTTTCATGTTCCTTTGTTAGGCACGACGCGATCGTGAGGAGCAAGAGAAAATGAAGGCTCAGGAGACGATGAAATCCGCCCAGCAGAACAAGCAAGTGCAGCAGCAACAGCAGCAGCAGCAACAGCAGCAGCAACAGCAACAGCAACAACAGCAGCACCAGCAACAGCAGCAACAAGATCATCACTCGATCATTACACACAATCCGGGCCACTTGCACCACTCCGTTGTCGGTCAAAACGATCTCAAGCTTGGATTGGGCATGGGTGTTGGCGTTGGCGTCGGTGTCGGCGCTGGCATTGGTCCCGGCCTGGGAGCTGGCCTTGGTGGCAATCTGGGTATGATGAGCGCCCTCGACAAGAGCAATCACGACCTACTCAAAGCGGTCAGTAAGGTCAACTCCTAAATGGGCCGCCGATCGTCAGTCAGCCACAATCATTACCGTCATTGTCACCAGCGCCACAATCCAACAACCACCGTCATCGCCATCGCCATTGTAATCGTCATCGTCATCGTCATCGTCATCGACAATGTCATCATCATCGTCGTCGCTTGATGTCTATAGTTTGGCGTCTTTTCGTCTCTTCTGTGTAAAAGAAAACAAAACAAAACAAAAGTTGATAACATAAATACGTAATGTTTTACATAGTAAATAGTTGTTTAAGTCTACATATAACGGATATACCTACATATATAGAAACACACAGTACATACATACTTGTACATATGTATGTACTCGCATGCAAACACAGACACATGCAAGTTCAATGACTGTGCACAGTGGGTCGTTGTCGATTTGATTGAAAGTTGACAGTTGGGCGTTGTCAACACAAAAACTAAAGAAACAAATTTTAACTGCAAAGGCTTTAATTATTTTTAAAACAAATTACTTTGTTTTACTCGCAGATATTAATTTATTTCACATTATAACTTTGGCAGTGTTGCCTATTTGATAGACAGTATTGCCCAAAGATGTAAGACATTCAAGTTTCATTTCAATTTCCCTCATTTCCCTGTCATTTCGGAGAATGACCATCTTAATTTCAAGCAGCTACAATCAATCCCTGCCCACTGTGCACATCGTGGTAAAATTAATGAATACATCGATCTATAAAAAAAACAAACAAAAATAAAAATAAAAATAAAAAATAGCGGTAAATGCTTATGTAGTGCTTTCGAGAGCAAAACGCTGAATCTGAGAGGTTCGCAGAAAGGAAACAATGATTGGAGATAACCATGTGAATTGAGCTATATTTTATAGTCAAATAGTCAGATAACCCCGTGAAGTTGCCAGTGGCACATTGCCAAGGACAACAAAGCGAATAGCGAGTTCAACTGTAAAATTATTTGCGACTGCTGTAGGATTACATATATATACATATACATATACATATAGTATGGTAAAGAATCACGATTAACTATGTTTATGAATATTATGGAAATATATATATAAATATATGTTTGTATTTACAGATATGATACCCCTACTTACTAATAGAGAAATAGATCGTATGTACGTTTTGTACTCATATATATTTATTGGAAATTTTTGTGTTTATGTTTTTAATCGAAAAACTCTTCCAACGTTTTGTTTATTGTGTTGTATGTTTTTGCAGTAATTTGTTTGTATGCCAATGCTTTTAAATTTTGCTTAGACGAAATCTAAGTACAATAGTTCCGTCAATGCCATATTAATATTAATTATAATACCAGCTAAATGTAAATCATGATAAGCAAAAATAAAAAAAAAAACAAAACGAACAAAAATAAATTTAAAAGAAAAACAAAAAAACAAAGAAAATGAAAAAGAAAAAGAAAAAAGCGCAAACATTTCCCTATGTACAAGTATAAGTGTATTGTAATATGTAACAAACGGTATGCAACATACCCAAAAGCATAATCACGATTTAAAATACGTAATAATAATATTAACTATAAAAAAGGAAAAACAAAATAAAATAGATGTCGATTTGCCAGTGACTAAAATGTTTTCAACACATTTCTGTGTGTAATAAGCGTCAAATGAAATGCGCTAAATATTACAAATTTTTAACTTTAAAATACGTATCAGCTTAAGGTTGCAACAACAACAACAACAACAAAACAACAACAAAAACAGAAATAACTGAAATTACACTGAAAAAGAAGAAGTAACAAATTACAAACATTGAGCAGGCCAAGTAAAAGGAGCCTGCTAGAACCCATATACGTAGAGTTTTAACTTCCCAAAATAAAATTAAATTAATGTAAACAGTGAGAGAAGAATTACAAGATGATTTAAAGTAATTAAAGTAACAAAAAATTAAAGCTAAAAATGAAGTATATTTATTTATCGTAAATGGAGCGAAGCAAAACTTTCACATGCATATTTACAAATACAAACGTAACGATTTAACGACAAATATATATTACAAATATATACAAATATGAACTTATATATTCTTATATATGTATGTAGTACTGTCAACATTAAACGCAGTCATATTTCGCGCACATTTGTCTCCAGATGTGCAGGATTAATTCCCTGCGACATCGTTGGTCAAATCCTTTCCAAATTCTTTATGCTTTCGCTTTGTTTTTCCGGCATTGGCTCAAGTGATATTATTATACTAATTAATGGGCACGTTATGTTTTTAGTAATTTGTTATGTATGTAGTATCCACATCCAAAAAATCTGGAGAATCCTTCTGCCTTTTGTTTTGTTTTACAATTTGAATGAATACAATTTTGTTGCATTTCGCTTCTCGATTTTGGTTGCCATACAAACATTTATGGATTTGTGGAAGTTTCAACTTTAAATAAGTTTAGTTTAATGGCCTAGCTAATTTGCTCATTTTTCTTAAAAGAATATTTACGTTATCTGCATACTTTTTGTTTTAGTTAAAAGCAAAATTATTACTGCTAATTTTAGTATAAGTTGTGACAAATTGTGTAAATTATGATATAATGCGACTTTTCAAATGAATACGAAAATAATTAAAATCCTATAGAAAACTTGTTGTTCTTATTTCGCACGTCTTCGACAAGCAAACACCACAAAACTATAACAAAAACTATAACAAGAGCCCATCCAAGACATTGACCGGCCTGTCAGGGTCACAAAATATTACGAGAATCGACTAGCCTAAAAACTAACAACTTATATACGTAGAAGTCAACAAACCTATTTATTAACAAATAACACATATACAAATAAATTTAAAAAACAAAACGAAAAAACGATACACAATTTTATTTAATCAACTACAATGCAAAATCGAAATACATTTTCGAAACAAACGATAGAAATCGTCTACACACATATACGTAATTGAATGATATTCAAACTTTATGAAGGACTTACAAGTGTATTACAGATAGAGATATAGAGAGAGAGTGATGTCTCACAAATATTTAAAACGCAGCAACTCTTGCCCAAATATTTGTAAATAAATGCAGTGCAATGCATAAGTTATAAGAAAAACCAAAATAACAATTACACGATTTGAACGGACTTCTTCGCGCTTAAAAAGAGTCCGAACCTTTAAAATATGCAAACAACAGATAAGTATGTGAGTTAAAAAATGAATGAATTAAAGCAAGCATTAAAACGGCGCTGTATGACAAAACTAATCTTAAGTAAAACACAATAAAAATTATTAAATAAATAAAAAAACTAAAAAGAAAGCTTGTTCTTCAGCCTTATCTAACAATTTGAATAGCTCAATTAGAAAATCGGGTAACATTGATTTCTCTCAGCTGATTTTCTACATTTTCTGAAATTTCATCTTCGTAATATGTATTCTTTAAAGAAGAATGTTTCCAAAGTAGGGATATCACTTTGAGATCACAACACCAGAAGCTCTTCCCGCTACCAAAGATTAAATTCTGTTTCCCACACATTCGCTCTCGGTGCATAGTGCTTCGCTTGGCCCTTGATAAAGTCTGTCAGCAATCTCAGACTCTTAAATTGTGGAACTGTGAGATTTGTTGCAGCAGTTGATTTTTTAAGGGAGCCCTTTCAAATTTGATAATTCTAGCATTAAAATTGTCGCAAATATATTGATTTACACTATAAGCTTTTTAACTTTTTAGAGTTTTTTTTTATCGGTATTTAAAGGCGGCAACGATTTGACACCCCATAAATAAAAAATCCCTTACACTTTGTCTGACACTGGCAGCTCTGTTTTGAATTTATTATTATAAACTTGGAGATTATCCGTTTCGATGCAGGCATTCGACGTTGCCAGGCAATTGCAATATATAAAAAACTTTCATAAAAATATCTGTCGAAAATCAATTTTTTGTGTGCAAATATTTGTTGTTTTCCAATGTAATATAGACTTTGCTTTGTCTGATCTTTTATTATATATTTTTTATTTTTTTTATTTATTTGTTAAAAAAGAAGAAGAAGGGATACACATGCACATACAGAACACACATAAAACAGGGGCTAAATTGATTCATAAATAATTTATATATTTATGTGACATTGAAATTTGTAATCATATCAAATTACAATGACATAACTAGAAAAATGAGTTAATTTAAATTTAGGTGGGATCGGGAGATGTATGTGAAAAGTTAAATATTTTTAATTTATGCTATACAAATACATAAATATAATATTTGTACATGAGTATATATTCAAAAAAAGGTGCCTCCATCTCTTATGGACTCTGAGACCGATGTGTCCAGAAGGATGGACATGTCTACATCGACTCGACTTTTAATTTAATCAAGACTATATTGGTCTGTTGAGATACAAATATAAAATGAAACAAATTTTTCTCTCAAATATATCGGTTTTTTAACAAAATTAATTACAACAATTATTCGGCTCTGGTAGAAAAAAAGTTGACAACATTTCAGAAAACTATCTAACAACAAAACAGACGCACAAACTGACATCTGATGTTGGAAAAACATCGTAAAAATTCATATTTGAATACATTTTGAAGAGTTTTAGGATTGGAAGTATTGACCATATGACGTATATAAGATATAAAGTCCCAAAACTGTGAGAAGATGGATTCCATTCTGCATGTAATTTTGAGGGCCTCCTAGTTTGTTCTAACCATTGTTAATAACTGACATCTGATAAATAAATTACAATTAGTGCAAATCATTACTATATAAATATTAATATCAATGGCTTATTGGTATTTGTACGACGCATAAATTCTCACTGCCTAATATGGATGCTGCTAATATTAATTAAGGAGTTTCATATGTAGAAATTGATTTCAGTGAGGCGGAGAAATCTGGTACTTGGGGTACACACTGAGGGTTGGGCTTTGGGCCTTGGGTAAATGTGCCATGCAATTTGCAACGTTTGCCACGTACAGCAGAAATGTTGCAAAACGTCTTTAATTAAATTTAATTAATGCGGCAACAACTCAACGGATTATGATAATAAGAGCACACATAACGGCGGCCTTTATGACGAGGCACACATGTGCACAACAGAGAAGCGACCAAGGCAACCCAACAAGGACGAGGGTTCCCAATCACTGGCGTTAGCAGAGAGAGAGGTAGAGAGAGAGAGAGAGAGAGAGAGATAGAGGGGCCAGACGTTGTCCCGTTTGGAGCAACGACAGCATAATGGCTGCGTCAACGAGCTGCGTCTGTGACGGAAACGGAAACGGAAGCACAAGCACGCAAATGGCTCATGTATGCAATAAAAGAAACTTTCGAAAACGCCAAAATGGCGTTCCGAAAATTGTCCCATTAATGATGAGTGGGCGGCAGAGTGCCGAGTCGGAGGCAGGCAGCGAGTGTGCCAACTTCGGGTCTGTTTGGAGTGTAGACATTGGCATGCCAGGCACGTAGCCTGCCATAAGTTCCCATTTGGATGCTGTTATTAGAAAAGTTTCTGCGATAAACTGGCCCCGAAGCCGATTATCGACGCGATAAGGCAGCGTATCAAATATGAGAGCAGAAACAATCTCTAGCGTACACAGATGGATAGCAATAAGCATGAATACATAACCATCTCACCTGAGGGAAAAGTGATTTCAAAATACAAATTTTACATATAGCTATCTCGATTAAATGCGAACTAATACGAATTTTTTTATTTTTTAAACGAAAAATGTATTGTTTTGTGAATTGTGTGCTTATTGAATATGGAAATTAAATGTTTATTTTTATGGGAAGCAGTAATATTTAACATTTGGAATATATTTCAATGCCGCCTGTTAATTATACTCAAATGCTGGGGAGCACGATTTAGGGACTACGGATAAGTACGTCCGACAAGTAAAAAAGTTATTTACCCCATACTTTTTCATCCTTTCGCTACAATTATACCCTTTATATATATACCCTGTGTGAGTCATGTTGATTAAAACTATTTTAATATAAATCATAAGCTTTCAATCATAAACGTTTATTAATATTTAGTTTAATATTAAAACTAACAATCTGTTATTGAATTCATTTGATTTGTATTTAGTTGTATTTTAATAATTTTAATTTTGTCAACAAACCCTAATTCATTGATCTCTATATATTTGATAAAATGAAATGTTTTTTAGTAACGTGAATTTAGATACATTTTTTACTACAATATATTGAGCAGAATTGTACACAAACAACTAAATAGATTGTTCTATACAAGCTTATCTATCAGTCGATTGATTTTATGACAATTCGATTCAAAGTTAAGAGATTAGTTCGCTTAGAAATTGAGCAACATGTTTGGAGATGCCTAGTAAAAGGTACCCTCTACCTTTTGATATATATATGCATTCATCCATCGAGACACCATTGCGCAACCCCGATGAGTCTGCTGAAAAATTGTAATGCCAAATGGTATTCGATCGGTGGATGCGTTCAACAAAAAAAAAATAATATATTGACATGGGAAACAAAGCCGCAAAAGCCAAGCGCTGATCCTACTTTAAATTCAGATGATGTTCGGATGCTGCTGTTGTGGCATATGCGCGGCCTAATTACAGCGTGCCACAGATGTTCCGTTTGCCACGAAGCTACCTCTCCCCACACCTGGTGAGGAATGCGGTTCGCTAGTAATCCTGTACACTCGCCTGGCAACAGCGGTTCAAAATGACTGAAACGCTAGGCAAATGTAATTACTGGCAATTACTAAGCGCGTTTCGTTTAATTGAAACATAATTTTGCATAAATAAAACAAGGCATAAAACACCCTGTTCAATGGCGCCCTCACCCTCACCCTCACCCTCCTTCTCTTTCTCAGACATCCGCCATTAATGTTGCGAAGGGTGTTTTTAAAATGTAAACAACCCGCCCTCCTCTCCAGCCTCTGTTCCCCTGTTCCCATTTCTGTTCCTGTCGCAGTCCTATTCCCAGTCCAGTTCGTGTGCAATATGTGCAAATAAAGGGCCCCAATTGCAAACCTTGCCGCAGTCACCCATTTTCAGCAAATGACAACCTGTGGCCATTGTATTTGTTGTTGTTGTTGTGTTGTGTTGTTGTTTTTGATGCTGCTGCGATGATGCGTCGGGTGTCTCTCACAGCTCATTGCGAATGCACAGGTTGATTTTATCCCCTGGCACTTTTTCTTGTTCAGCCCCGAATGTGTTTGTGTGCATGTCAGGCTCAGGAATAGGCTTTTGTTGTTGCTGTTTTTTTTTTTTTTTTTTGCTGCGAAATTGCGCAACCCGCGTTGCTATACGAGTATCATAATTTATTAACAAAATGAAATGAGTTTTTCCTTTTTTGCCTTTTTTGGAGAAGACTTGCCACAGCCATTGAAAGCCCATGGCGCACATATTTCACATTTTTCACTTTTAAATATGTCTGAGAGCTGGCGAAAAAAAATTGTACAAAACAAATGAGAATTGATGGCCCGAAACCGCTTCCATTTTTCATAACCGAACTTTCTGATAAAAGATTCTTAAGTTTTAAGTTGAGATACAGAAATCATGTTCACTAAATTTGTCAAAAAACAAGATTTAAAACTAATAAGTTATTTCGATTGTCAGATTTGCCTCAGCACATTACGAATAATATTGTTCAAAAACAGAAGGCAAAATAGATCATTTTCCAAGTAATCCGCCCAGTTTGCTTTTAATGTGCTGCTGAGGGTGAGACTCCACAGACATAAACACTTATTTTCTACTAAGCGATTTTCAATATATTATAATAATCCACCAAAAGGAAAAAAATCAACCGACAAATGAAATACAATATTTGTAATATCAACGAGCCAATGCACCCCGGCACAGAAAGGTATCCAAGCGTCTTGTGCCTGTTTTACTAGAGCTACTTGGGACATTACCCGGACGACACCCCCGTAATCAGGGGGCGTAAAACGAAAACTGTGTATGGAGGGCTGAAATACGCCGCTAACATTGCAAAATTCTGTTGATTTAATAAAATTGCCCCCATGAGACTAATTCATATGGAACGTTGGTAGTCGAAAACAGCCAAATTCAGTTTCAGTTTCAGTTTCAGGTACACTGCTCTCCTTCGTGTTGGACTGCCTGTGCGTGTGGACAGTGGAGCAAAACAAACAATCGAATCCAGTCGATTATTATTTTTTAAAATAATACATAACTTTATAAAGATTATCTTTTTATAGATTATTTATAAACTTAAAAAAAAAAACATTTTAAAATATACCAAATTACTAAACAAATCCCATTTTTTATTTAATTAGCTGAACTAAAAGCCAATTAGAAACGGCAAAAAAAAAAAAAATCAAAAGGTAAAATAAAATAATAGTAATTATCAAATACAATGTTGACGTATTAATATACTTCCTGTGCTAAGATCTGCAAATGAGTAATGGAATAATTATTATTATTATTATTATTATACCAAAATTTGTTATTATTAATATTATTAAAATAATAACACACTTAGTGTATTATTTTATTAAAAATAATTGTTATTAATATTATCTCAAATATTAAATATAAAGTGTATTTAAATAAATTCAAATTGCGAATAGATCCATCGTTTTATTGGAAAATCCAGCAAACACATTATTCACTTGTGTATTAACTATTTAAAACTTCAAAAAAAGTGCTCAATTGCTCGACTAATTGTTAATAGAGCTCCAAGACTATGAAAATTCCACTTTAATATATGTTAAACTTACATTCTTTTAAGCCCCTTATAGTCCAACTTATTTATTACTTAAGCAAACGAGTGAGAGGTAATTTCGTTGGTATATAAATACAGAGAATATTGTAAAAAACACATTATTGCAATTTAATTTGGAATACATTTTTTTCTTATTACAAAAATATTTCATTTAATTATTTTTTGTATTTTCCTGTGTTGCTTGATTGCCGATATTTAACCACGGTAAGGAACTGTTGGCTGTCAGTCGTATGGCATTTTCACGGTTGCCTATTACATTTTCGGAACTTCTGTTATCATTTCGAATTAAATTTGGCAACTTCAGTAGTTGAGGACCCTTGCTCAGTCCTGGCATGGCTTCGCATGCTGCTGACCGCTCATCCCCAAAGCCACCCCGTACTCTTTGCATTTGTGAATGCTGGTGTCTGCTGAGCCCATTTGCTGATTTATATTGCATAATAACGTCGAGCTGAAAATTGCCTTGACTATGTCTTCGATATCGCCATCTTGGCGACGCGACCAGGCTAAAGGTGCGCCATGTGAGCAATTCAGGCTGCTGTACACAATTTGCCAGCCAATAAGCATTATGTCACACGCCCACTCCCCAATCGGCAGCAACTGGTTCGACGTCCGTTCGATGACAATTGTTTTGATCTGTGACAAATTTATGGCATCGAGTTCGACTTTCGGCGAAACACTTTGCACGGCCCGAGATACATCTAATCGCATAGATCTTCGATATCTATTTGTTTGTTGAATCAACCAACTGTGGGCATAACTAGAACAAACCACCTTTGAGTAGCCGCCTCCATGTATATATATATATATATATATATATATATATATATATATATTCTGTTTGTCTTCTGGCTACCACTTGAACAGATGTAATTTCTGGCGCATAATGGCAGCCAAATTTTGAATTTCGTACTATACAATCATATTTAATAAGGCATTCTTTAGTCCTGGCTCTGAGCACACACACACACACACACATGCATACGTAACGGCAACGACGACAGAGACGGTGGAGTGAATGTATACCTGAGACAACCACTGGGCGACCGTGACGTATCTGTCAGATTAAGGAAAGGCCATAAAGTGTGGTGAGCAGGGATGACAACAGCAGCAAAAGCAGCAAGAGCAAAAGCAAAAGCAGCAACTAGAGTTGAGATACGGCCATTGTTTTGAATTTGATGCAAACATGGCAGTTGGCCATGCCCCTTGGCTTTCCCTTTTGCATTCGTTGTCCCCTTCTTCCCTTCTCCCCTTCTCCTCGTGCTCTGCGGCCCGTCCAGCAAGACTTGGTTTTAATTATAATCGGTTGACTGTGGGCACTTTTCATTTATACTCGTATCGCATCGAATAAATATCTAACAGTCGCATCTACTGGTGGTGTATCCGTATCTATCCGTATCAAACCAATGCAGACCTTTTGGGCTCACCTTGAGCTTCATTTCGATGTTGCCTCGCAATTGAAGAACGTTTACGACTGTAAACAGACATTAAACTGTCTACTTTCTCAGTGGCTCGTCGACGGTATTCCAAGTGCAGTACTTTGAATTCGATCCTGCCACATCTTCTCTGTGCACGATGATCTCTCAGCACCTTCGATAATTTCCGCTAGGCCATCGCCAGCGACAGTTATGACTGCGGACGGCACATAAAAATGACTTTAACGGCAGTAAACAGTTCATAAAATACTTGCAACCATATGCTCCTAGAGGCCAACACTGACGCGTGTTTACCGAGAACAGCTCTTACATTTGTGAAATGCTCTTGGAAAATTATGACTGTAATTCCCAAATGTTAGAATTAATTTCCCTAACCCTTTCCCCCAAAACAACATAACACAAATTGTATGTCTAGCAATAATACTTGCTTTAACTGTGTCTTCTGGATAAAATAAGTAGCTTATTTTCACCAGCTTAATTACATTTTTAGCTGAATGGTTTCTGCAAATTCACTTGCTCTGTTTGCCGACTAATTAATACTCTTACATTCTTTTTCTTTTATACTATGTGTGTCAGAGTGTGACTCATTAGCCTTTCTTGTGCTCCGTAAATTTGATTTGCTTGTGAATCATAATTTGTTGACTTCTTGCTGAGTTAGTGCAAAATAACATCAGTTTTACAACGTAAGTCAATTAATAATATAATTAATTAATTAATTGTTAATTGTGTTCTTTGCATTACCTTTTGCAAATATCACTCGCTTTGCAAAATGCTCTCAAATTGACTCTTGCTCTTCGATCAATTCGTAATTTGAAAAATTAATTTCAGATTTTTTTTGCCTTTTTTGTGCTTTAACTCTGAATTTCTGAATGATGTGTTTGTTTGACTCTAGTAGAAAACAACTCAAATTAGATTTATTTTTACCATACTCGATTGTTAGCATATCGTTGACTTGGTGCAAAATAACATCAGCAGTTTTGCATCCGAAGCCGAATAATAATACAAATTAGTGCTGTGTTTGTTGTTAGCGTCCTTATTTGCGTAAATTTATTTTGGAGTTTACCTTTGCAAAACACTTGTTTGAGTTCTTCTGTATCATTGGCTCTGCACTCTGCTCGATTGCATTCTTAGTTTGAAAGATTAATTTAAGAGCTTATTTTAGCCTCTTTGTGCCCTCACAACCTAATTTCTGCATTATGTGTGTGCTTGACCCCAGTTGTCTATAAGTCGTGCTCCAAAAAGGAAAGAAATCTTGACGAGAATTTTGCACAACCTGTGTGACAACATTATGCAAGCTAAATGTGCAAGACTCTCTCTGCCATCAAATGGTTGCCAAGGCCAAAAACGAGTGTCTAAAAAGAGTGTGAGTGAAATGGTCGACCCCAGTATACATCGACATACAAGTTTCAAATAATATAATTCCCCAGCATCTTCAACATATTCGTAATGTTCTTGCACCTCCAAATAAAGTCTTTGTGACCAGACAAGCTGTGGACAAATCTTCAGCTATTATCTCTATTTCTAACTTCAATTCCCCCACTTCTCATCAGTTACCATCATCATAGGACAAGTGTTCCTCACGATGAGTTTCCGATCATATGTGATTCAAAATTTTCACGAATTTTAAGTGAATAACTGATCAAGGTTTTCATAATTTCATATTCTATATATTTTAAGCATAATTCTCTCTCTCTCTCTCTTTCTCTTTCTTCTCAATACTACTTTTCCCTTATTTCAGCATATATTTGGAAAAATGTATTTTTGGATTGGTTTTTTTCCAAAGTTTTTACAATCAGAGAAACAAATACTGAATTTAAATACCACAGTTATTTAATTTTTAATTTTTTATAGTTTATTTTACCAAATTTTAAAGTAAAAATATAAATCTAATCCATTTGCCTGTTAAATTAATTTTTAAATAAAATACTTTAAATTGTGTTACAATTTCCCAAAATTCAAAATGTTTTTGGAATTCATATCTGAACATATATAATTCAATAATGTTGTGATATACGCCTCTTGGTGGGCTAAACTTGTTTTAATTTGGTTCATCTGTCTTAAACAATTGCTTTTGAAGTATTTACATATGCTATTTTTTTAATATTAATATAATTTATAGCAGTTGATTTTTGAACTAGTTCTACTTGGTGACAATCAGATCTAAGCGATCCGACTTTTTTTTTATTATTTTAGCTTTCTTTTGGCCTAAGAGCCCGAACAGCAAGCAGCGCCCAAGGCAGATACAACAAAGCAGATTGCAATTTAAAACACAATCAACCCGCACTTGCCGGCTGTGTCAGTGTCAGTGTCAGTGTCAGTGTCAGGTGTAGGCCCACCATTATCCAACGGCCATTCTGTGCATTTTTTTATGTATCTGGAGGAAAGCACATGGCTCAGCTTTGTGTTCACCTTTGGATTTGGCTCTGGCTCTGGCCCTGGCCCTGGGTTGTGTACCTGCGTGCGTGTGATCCCACAGATGCAATTTATCTTTTTTGTTGCCCGCCTTATGGGCCATCGCGCTCTTTGTGTTATTGTTATTAGCAGCTTGAACCCTTTGTATGGTTATTTAGCAGCAACAACAACAATATCCACTGGCACAAGAACAACAAGAAATTCTCATAATCAGAAACATCGACGCGTATTCGAATTCCCTGTTGCGTTCATTTTGTTTCAGTTTGGATTTCATCTTCTTCGGTTTCTAGGTATGCCCCTCCACGCATTCGTCTTTGGGTTTTAATTTAAAATGGAATTGTGATTCCGAAGATACGAGACCGACACTAAGCCCAAGCAGCTCTGCGCCCGCACCGAACAAGCCCGACTTCGATCCACAAACACCGAACACCGAACACCGAGCCCTCTGCGGTTGCATCTGCTGCTGTCTGACAGCCTGCGGCTTTGGCCTGGCCCCTGCTCCACTGCTCCACCTCCTCCTCCTCCTCATTCTCCTTCTCCAACTCCATCTCCAGACCAGTCTCCTTCGCTTGCACGCATAGCGCTTCGCTCGAAATGGAACGAATGACTTTGTCTGCGATAATTTATGGCCGCAGCCCGAAACCCGAACTTGCACCACAACTGAAACTCAAACTCAAACTCAACTTTGTGTCAGTGCTGGCTGGGAGTCTGCGGCAACGTGGGTCTTAGTGCGTGTTTGTTTCTGGGTCTCTTTTCTTTTCTTAGCCACAAAAGTTTTTGCCATCGCTCCTACTCAGTTCCCAAACAGGATGGCCCTCCTGATGTAATCATGGAGTGCTTTGTGGTTTCGGATTATTTACCAATACCCCTTTGGGCCCGAGGGCGGACCAGACAGCAGCAGCCAAGCCGCATACAATTTGTGTTAGCTTTGGCCCACTTGCAAATGTTGTAAGAGTTCCAAGTTCTGTTGAACACTTTATCTGCGAGCGTCACTCGGATTAATTAAAATCTTAAATCGCGCCTGTAACCTTTACTCCATCTGAATTAGAATGGAGGAGCGCACAATCCACGCTCGCATTCCTTATTCCGTATTCCGTTCGAATTAAATTCAATTCGATTCTATATGTAAATGTCGCGCATGTTAGCTTGATTATGTGTTAATCTCATTGGGGCCCCGTTCGGAGCGAGAGGGGGGCATTGTACCGATTTTATGGACCACAACATGTCTGAGGCCCGACTTTATCGGGAGCATTAATTGCAACATAAATTTGTTTTATTTTAACATTTCGCATCGTCGTCTTTATCGAAGGCGCATTTAACTTATAAGTCGGCGTTTAAAGAGAAACTGCACGGCTGGACTGGAAACTGGAAGTTGAAACTTGTTTTCAGAGCAGCCCAGCGCCAAAAGAACACTAAATATAGCAACAACCACCGCTGCACCAACAACAAGCCAAACAACAACCGCTGACGGCTTTTATTTCAGCCGAACCGCCAATTGAATCATTTTTATTTCACCCATTGAAAACATTGAAATACTCGCCCCACATCGAAAACAGACATCTCGATTGGCCGTTGTCATTCGGCTCTGTTCAAAAACCACAACTTCAAAAACTGTAATCCACACGGAAAAGGTGTCACATTAGATACTTGGCATCTGATAGATTTGGCCGATAGCGTTGGGTAAATCATTTCTATTTAAATAATTATGATAAGAGATTAAAGTCAAGTAAAAATATATTCATAAATACAGGTTTCTTAAGTACTGTCTTGTATAAATTACATTTTTAATTTTTATTTCTTAAACTTTTTTTATATATATAAATGATATATATAAAAGCAATTTGTCGGTCATCGATAGACATCATGGAGTATAATTTGAGAATAAATAGAAAGGAGCAGAATTGTTATTTCGCACTGAACAAAGTTTTTTTTTCTTTTTTATTATTGTTTCACATCCCAAAGTAGTTAGAACTGCACTGACAATAATAAACAATAAAAAATAGACATTTATATATACTGTAAACATTTTAAAAACGAACTCCTGTTTTCGAAGCATTTATTTCAAAAACTTACGTGAATATCACTTGAACCTTTGGTTGCAATACAATTATTTTGACACAAAGATCTTACAAAAATACATTTTTGGTGTCAAGTAATAATTTATATATAGTAATAATTTAGGAATAACTTAGGAATCAGTTTTTTTAATAGCAACATACATGTAATTAAATTCCAAATTAAATATACTCTGATATTAGCTCTTGAAAAAAATAACAAAGAAAAGTCAATCAAATAAAGTAAAAAATTTTATTTTTAACACGCCTCCTCTTTCAAATTAAAAAAAAAAACCGATTGTTCCTATGAAAGCTATATAATATATAATAAAATGTGAAAATTATATCACTCATGTTGAGCAAGTTACAAGATTAGTAAGATTGTATCAAGCGCCTTTCATCGTTTTACTTTCCATATTACAAAAGATACGAAATGTAATCATTTTTGGTCTGATGGGATTTTTCCTGGGTGTCCCCAAGCCTTGGAACAAATATTAAACCATTAAACAGGACTTATTTAATCCATTATTTTTTACATTTTAATGTAATTATTCACTTTTAATTTTGTATTATTTAAATGTTTTCTTCTATGACGAATTCTCTTTTGATTACAATATCAAAAATGTCTCCTTCTGCCTTTTACATAACATAAAATAACAATAATTTCATTAGACAATTCATACCCATTTTATTAATAATTACATGGCTTACAAATCTCCAGTGATCCATGGAATACAGAAAATATATATGTACAAGTATGTCATACTTCAACACATATATGTTTGTACATCTGTTGATGTATATGGTAGAAATAGAATCAATGAAAACCAGTTTTAGCTTAAGCAAAATTAAGTTTGCCTTTTGATACTTTAGTGGAGGGTATCTGGAAATATGTGAAGCACATCTTCGACCTTGTGACTAATATTCGTAATCAACATTATATTGTGCTTCTCACAACTAATCAAGATATTTCTAGCAACGGAATTGATCCCATAAGATATGATTTGTAAAAATCGAATGGAATCTTTTTATACAAACTAACAAATAAATAACTTTAAACTTGTTAACAGAATTGGTATTCATATCATACTCAGTAACACAATACTTCAGTTTTTTAAATCAATATTTAAGCAGATATGTTATCACTCTTCAGGTCGACTTTGGTTTGGAAGGGTATATAATCTTCGACGTGCCAAAACAGGTATTTGCTCTTCTTATTTATGTTTTAAAAATTGACTGCAATTAAAGAGATTTGGAGTTGAGTAATAAATTAGATTAACTTGCTGAGCACAAAATGAAATTAAGTTGCAAATAACGAAATGTGTTTTTTGGTGCGCTGTTTATTAATTTATACACATATTTATATATCTACATATGTGTATACATTTGTGTATAACATTTTATTTAACACTTTATTGAAATTTTGTTTTATATTTTATGGAGGGAATATCGTTTAATAAATGACCGCCTAAGTATACTTTTTGCGAGATTTTTTATTTATTATTATTATTATTATGATTATTATTAATATTATTATATTTATTATTATTATTATTATTGTTACTATTATTATAAATTAAAGCATCAATGATGAAAATTTATATTACCAAATTTTTTGCAATACAATCCATGGCTTAAAAATTAAGAGGTGGACAAGGGGCCAGGCGACAAAGCCGTTAATGCTGCTCAAGAATCAAGAATCAAGAATATATGTGCACATTTATATCTGCTAGCATTGGGTAAAAATAAATTCGAATGAATTGCGACTCCACAGAGTTGTAACAATGGTAAGTTAACGATGAGTAAATGCCTTTCGTTAAGTGTGGAATGTAAATATCGCCACCCAACACCATCTGTCGGAGTAAATATTCACTTCCAGAGCTACTCAATTAGCAGGTGGAATGAGTAATATTTGCTATTTTCTCTTGAGCTGGTGCAACAACCGACTTAAAGATGAGCAATAGATGGCGGTGTGTGAAAAAACTGAGTGGCAGACTTAGACACCCTAAATTAGTTGTTCCAGCGATCCAGCCCTGGTGGTTCGACAGCGTTGCCGGACGGAGAAAAGAAGTAACGACGCTCGAAAATTTCATTAAACAATTAATTTTGCAAAATACACATTAATAAAATAAATAAATTGATAAATATTTTTTGTGTTCAAAAATTGTGTGGTTTTTCCAGCCACCACCCACAAATCAGAAGAGAATGCAGGTCCAAATAACAAAGTTGCTAGCATTGCTCACCTTGCTCAACAGGCTGCTCAAAAAACTCCCAAACTCTTCCAGCTTTAGAAATATAGTAATTTTTTGGCATCACAACATTAATAACAAATTACAATGTCGAGTTTTACATAAAGTCCACCAGATTTTAATGTTGCAGGAATTTTCACTTCAAGCATTATCTTGTATTTTAGCTGTTCTATTGGCTCATTTGGCAAAGAAAGTATTCCAAATATTTTCTGTGTTCAAATATTGCTGCATTAAAAAATGTTAGAATCCCCCCGCACAAGAACTGTTTTCGAAGAACTGTTTATTTTATTTGCAAGTTTAAGGAGCTCATGAAAACGTTTTTAGACGTGAAAGACTTTATTATTATTATTTATTCACTGATTATTTTTTTCACTGGATTCAACGAAATTAAGAAAAAAAAAACATAGAAGTCTTGGTATTCTTGTAGAGTAATTTTGCTACAGGACTCCCGATTGGCTATCCAAAGATGGCAAACGCTGGTTGTTGGCTTAGAAGCAGCAATTGCCTCTGTGACATCAATCCACAGATTTGGATTCTGGTTCTGTGCAAGCCACTCCTCAACGATTACTGCTTTTTTTCAAACCAATTCTGGTTGGTATGTTTAGGATCGTTTTCTTGATGGAAGACCCATATTAATGACATCCCTAATTCTGGGTGGGATAAGATTATAAAATACAATATATTAACATAAATGTGTTAACACGAACGATTTCTTTAAAAAATTAATAAAGTTAAAAAATTAGATACTGATAATCCTTTTAATGGTCGTACTTCCTTTTGCGTTTGTGGGGACAACTAAGTCATATATTAAAAAGAAAAAATTGCAAAACAATTTTTTATTTATTGATTAGTAAGAAAACAAGTAATGTTGCTACTTTATACATATACATGTAGTTTAAAAAGTACAATAAACTCACATTCACAATTCATTCCGGTTAGGTTAGATTAGACGGTTGCCATAAGGTCGATACACATAGGCCTCTCCAGGCCCGTTGCGATACCGTGTGGGATCTCACTCCATTTCTGTGACACTCGTGTGAGCTAAGATCAAAATGAATTTCACAATTCTGGTCAGTCGGTCGGTAGAAAGTGGCCTCCCACGATAGCGAGTCTTCCTGGCAAGTGAAAGTCAGAAGCAGAAGTGTTCCGGAGATGCTTCCGCTCCTTTTTCTCTGCAGTTTCTGCAGAAATCATTATGAGGCGCTTGGCGTCTGTAGGCATGAATACAAACTTGCCAGAAGTCTCTTATATTTATGGCTAACTAACGGCTCGAGTCGCATTCCACCTTAGTCCGACCCGTTGCCTCGAACCATGACTTGATCATTAACCAGGAACATGACTATGGAACAGGACATTTATGCGCACCACTGTGATGCTATTAGCAGTCGGCAGCCTTGTGGAAGGTTCAGTTGAGGAATTTTGTTAAGCAAATAACGCTAGCAACTTATATTAGTACATTAGTGTTGCGAGAGTTGTGAGCCATGATCCACATACAAACATGGCGAACCGTGTTTTGTCGTTGAAGTATACCAATAAATCTGCGCCGTGCCTCTATTTCACGGCGAATAAATACCTTACTTTTTTAGTTCCAAAAACAGCCTTTATAAGTTTTAATAGTTCGCCTACTACCATCGTAAAATTTGAGTTTCCTCAAAATATCCCACAATTTTAGAGCAACAGTCTCCAAATTTAGTTGGTAGTTTGTTGGTGATGTTCTTCAGAGTCACACCTTTTCCGGTCACAAAAGCTTATTTCGCTTACAATTTTAAAGCCATATCCACCATGTTCTGTGGCATCTATTATCAGATGGTATTAGGTACTGGTATCAGAGTATTTCGCAGTCGGTTAAGCCCGACTGCAACCTTCTCACTTGTTTAAATTACGTATATTCGCTATTGACTTAGGTTTTCAAATCCAACTACTGCTTTTTGTCGTTATTTTCCTATACCAGTTGGATTCGTGCTTTATATTCTTGTTATTATTCAGACGGGATTTATAATAGTCCGCTTCAAATACATTAGTTATGGTATCATTATATTTGAGTGCATATTTGATGGAGTATTTTGTTTGTCAGTGGATGGAGACAGAGTAAA
Source organism: Drosophila grimshawi (assembly GCF_018153295.1). Classification (NCBI taxonomy): domain Eukaryota; kingdom Metazoa; phylum Arthropoda; class Insecta; order Diptera; family Drosophilidae; genus Drosophila; species Drosophila grimshawi. The sequence continues at coordinate 381,358 of NW_025063098.1, forward strand.
CTTAATTTTTTTAATAGCATGTATTTTTCTACGTTCTGACTTCGCAGATTTGAGCAGGATTTTTGTTTTTAATATTTCACAATATTAGCATGTCTGTCAAAATTTAAGTCAAGATGGTTTTCATGTTAATAACGTTTATCGATCTTTAGCTGCATCGATCGCGAAATGCAATCGTGTATACCCTAAATTTTACAATATGGATATTTTTTCGAATCCACAATTTGGTAGGGTAATGTGGAGTTTCCAGAAGATACCTGGCTGAATGACAAAACCACTTCTAATCCTGACTTGTAGTGGAGAATCTAAGAGGATGAACGTGTGTTGCTGACGTACTGGACAGAATTTGACGCACAGCCTAATATAATAAAATCATTTAATAAAGGGTTCTCGTAAATAATTTAAGAATAATTAAATTAAATAAAAATAATAATATAAAAAAACATATGAATCTATCTAATTAATATCGCAGTTGCATACAAATATAAATTTATTCAAATTCAAATTATCTTTCAAATAAAAGGACAAGATAAGATAAATTAAATAATATAACAAAATTGTATTCTCGTTTTCCCTTCTCGGCACAGATCCGAGCCTGGGGGAATTCAATAACAGGTTTTTTATATAAATGAAGCTGAGGCGAAACCCTTTTAGATTGCTTTTCTAAAAAAATTTCTATCACCGATTTCACTTTTTCAGAGTGAGATCGCTACAATACAGCTTGAACCCATTAAAATTGTAGCATTTATTATTTTAATGTATCGATATACGAGAATCGGAGGCAGTTATCGATGAAAAATATCGCAAACTTTATCTGCGCCGAGTATACGAGAACATAAATTCAAAATTTGAAGTTTCTAGCTCTTATAGTCTCTGAGATCTGCGTGTTCATACAGACAGACGGACAAACGGACGGACGAACAGACGGACGAACAGACGGACTGGCAAGAATATATAAACTTTATGTGGTCGGAGATGCTTCCTTCTACCTGTTACATACATTTGCACAAGACCATTATACCCCTTTCCCAGTTTTAATAGGTTTAGGATATAAGTGAAAAGTCATTTAATCCCGTCTTCGGAATTCTCTGATACCAATGTAATACCAAGTGGCAGAAACCCCTTCTTCTGAGGAGGGGCGAGAGTGGATTTCCTTATATGCGAGGCTATTAGTGTTAGAACGCGATAGTAATGATTTGATCGACTTGAATCGTCATTGTAACAATATGACGTCGTCAAACTTAATAACCAAACTGATTTATTATATATTCAATTCGACTTATAAGAATGCATTTTTTGATAAATGGTTGGACGATTTCTTTAATCCCATCCATCGTCTGAATCCGACCATCTCGACACTTATTATTTGCATGTTGGGCTTTCAGCTTGGTACTGTAAGTATTTATTTTTAGTTATCTGGTAATTTATTTGGTTATCATACCTACTAACAAGGCAAAAACAAGTATACTGATGACTACATTAAATTCGTCGTTTATATATCATCGGCAAAATCGAAACTATAAATACTTTGCGGCAGCAGTTATATATTGATACAAAATGTAAGTGTTGAAAACATAATCTGTTATTAATGTATATTATTTAGAATATTGTAAATATAAAAATATTCACCGAAACCTTTTGAGCAATGGTATCTCTAATAATCGCATAATCAAAATTAATTCAACATTATCATCATTCGTTTTATATAAAAATTAATCATTGGTAAATATTTCACTTCTAATTTTGGAAACAACTCTAATCCACACATTGCCCACAATTTTAAGGCAACGGTCTACAAATTTGGGTAGTAGAGTGCTGGCGATGTCCCTTCAAGATCAGCACAAGTTACTCACACCCTTAACTTAAGAATTTAAATTTAATTCCACTATTTTTAAGCTAGAATCCCCAAAAGTACAGTACTTATAACTGCAGTTAAAGATCGCTAAAAAAATACAATTCCCGCCCAAAATAAGAACAATAGCTTTTTATTTAATTATATTATTTTCGCACGGTTACTCCACACTCAAAAAATCGGGAAACCCTATATCTACTGCAATTTCAAAGGTTGAGTCACTAAATTTAAAAGGCACGGTAATGAGTATTCAATGCAATTGTTATTATTATGGGGATTCATGCATTGCGACCTGTAAGATTATATCTCTTCTATCAACAACAATTCCTGCACGAATACAAGAATTTTTCTCGCGTTGAGGGTTTTCATGTGTTTTGGCTTCAAAGTTACTACGTTTTTCCCTAGTTAAGACGATGCAATCTGCTAGGATGTGCTTTGAACATTCTTCCTCATTTCCACAAAACATGCACACTTCGCCACTGAAATTACCTAGGGACTGGCACTTCTCTCCGGAAAAATTTATGGCTGAACACAGAATCATCTTATTTAAACTCTAATTAAATACACAGCGTATACAAAGTCGCAATCCCTGAAAAATAAACTGGGAATGACCAACTAATCAACCAAGCCAGTGGAACATCTGGTATACCCAGAAGTCCACTGGAACTAAAGACTACTCTAAGTTATCTTAACAACAGCATAATTGATGATTTTGAGAAAAATTTCGTGGTAGGGAAAAAAAAAAGAGAGACATCCCAAAGACCTTTAGACTCATCAGCTTAACATCGTTTTTACTGAGAATGTTGGAAAAGCTTGTGGACTACAAAATTAGAAGCCCTTTGCTGAGGCAAAGTCCCCTGCATCCAACGTAGCACGCATATAGAGCAGACAGTTCCACGGACACAGCACTTTACTTGTTGCGTCAGTTGATAATAAGGAAGCAGTAATGTGCACCTTCTTAGATATAGCCGGTGCCTCTGACAAGATATCATATGATGCGATCAAGGCTACCTTTTCGAGGAAGGTCCTGGATAAACCACGGCATCAATGCATGATATTATTGTCAAGGAAATATCTACTAAAGGATGTCGCCAAAGGGGTATACTGTCCCCACTACTCTGGAGCCTGTTAGTAGACGAACTAATCAGTAGACTTGCAGCAGGAGTATTCAATATCATAGGACAAGACAAATTTGAAGAATCGCTCTGTGCTCTTAGGGCTGAAAATAACGAGTGACGTAAAAGTCATCGGCCCCGAACATCAAAGTCACATTTGTCAGTAAACTTAACTTTGGCACCCATGTGCAGAAAACGATATCAAAGTGCTCCGAAGCGCTTTATACGTATGGTAGCATAGCCGAAAACTCATGGAGTACATCATCATAATGAGATGGCTATACCAAATGGTACTAAGGCCCATGCTGACCTAGGTAGTGGTAGCATGGGGGATAGGGCGTGACTGATCACCGTGCAAAGACAGCTGCAAAAGTTTCAGTGAAAGGCCTGCGTACAATGATATCTGCAGACGGAGTTGGGGGCAATCACATCCTAAGTCAGAAAGACACCCAATTTCTTTCGGATGAACATCCCCTACTGATGCAATCTAAGGATGAAATTTTAGCTGAATACATATTCGAGCAGAATTTCTCAGTTCATATGAGTAGTAAAAGGGAATGGACGACTTTAGATGAAGTCCACGCCATGAAATCGCGCGTCATAAAGTGGTACATCGATGGATCACTTACCCATCAGGCCACAGTCCTTGCAGTGGTGGTCCTGGGATATCCTACCAAGAATCCCTGGAGACGCACACCATCACATTTCAAGCTGAGGTGTGTGCAATAGGGAGATGTGCGGATTTCACTCTGAAACGTAACTATCGGAACACGGATATAGCCATCTTATCTGATAGTCAAGCAACAATGCAAAATGCCCTAAAGGGCTCAAAGATAACGTCAAGAGTAGTTTGTGAGGTACGATCCAAGCTTGAGCAACTCATCGGGGAACGAAGCGGCCGATGAACAAGCGAGAATGGGAGAAGAGAGGCCCTAAGAGAAGCAGAACTATTTTGTGGCTATAATCATAAGCGATTTAAGCAGGTAATAACCACTGGGAAGAATAGGCTTAGGATACTCACCGGTCTATTGACAGGACATTGTAGACTAAGAAGTCATCTTTCTAAACTGGGTATTTATAGTAGCGAACTTTGACAGTTTTGTGAAATCGAGGAAGAATCCTTTAAGCACATCCCAGCAGATTGTGTTGACTTAACTAGGAAAAGATGTTGTATCTTAGGGATGCATGTTCTGAGCTCTAACGAAATAGAAACCCTCAACCCTACAAAGATTCTTACATTCGTGCAATAACTGGGGTTGATGGAAGAGCTATAGGCTCAGAAGGGGGCATAAAAAAGATCAGTGCATATACATATGTATCCCAACAATAATAATAAAAGTTATTCTTCTAAAATTTGACTGCTACTAGAATTTTCCTGCATCGTTGCGAACGACACCCAGCAGCGAAAACATCCCATTACGAATGCGATTCGTTATCAACGCTTTGTAGACGGAGTAGCTTTGAATCTATACTACAACCCCGTCCAATTTTTCATAAGCATGGCCGATCTTGTACAGAACCCTTTCCTCATACAGCATTACTTTGTAATTCGGAGCATCAAGCGGAAGACTCTACAACTCCATATATAGATATATTCAAAATACACAACGTTTAATATATGTACAAATTAATGGCTTATTCCATGACATATAACAATTTAAAGTGTAGCATTTATGTGTATAAAGAGTGGTCATTCCCTAGTTCGCTGTTTGCAAATTACTATCGATCCTTAGCCCGATTCGAAGCCCAAATCGTCATGACTTTTTCCTTGTACACTTGGAATATCTAATCGTTAGCCTTTTTGATCTGACTAGGTGTCGTCTGGGTATCCTCAATCCTTTGAATAAATGATGGACCATTTTACACTTCAGATATTAACTAAATTACTCCTTTTAAGCTTAAGATCTATACTATCCTAGTATTGCACTATGTCACACTAAGCAGACAATACATAGAGTTGTCAAATCGACTAAAAAATTACTACTTGAAAAATCAGATTTTTTGTTCATGGTATCATTATTTCGCTTGCCTTCGTTTTTATCTGGTAGAGTAGAGCCCCATCCCTTTATTATAATCACACATTCATTACACACAAACCTCGTCTACTAGAGAACGTGTCTATGTAGTCTATTAGTGATACTAACACAGGTTCAGAGCAAGGTAAACTTAGCCGGATCCTTTCGGTGCCCCAAGAAACTGGAGATCTGGCCTAGCCGACGCCACAAAGAGTTAGCAGGGAATTTTGTCACTAAAAAAAATTAAAGTAAAGCAAACCCACTAATCAGTAATATTTTAAAAGAAATCAAGTGAACACACTCGGACTGACTCTTCGTCTAATTTTTTGAATGCCATTAATATTTTAATATTTGAATCTTTTCAACAAGTTATCGGATATATAAAAATTGAAGCACCATTCGACCTACGTGTAAATATGAAGCAAAAATCACTTCCCACTTTAATATTTTAACAACTCTAATATTTTTCTTTTTTTTTACATTTTGATCGATTTCAAAAAGAACACCCAGGAGAAACATTTGGCACCAGTCTAAGCTTTAATCGTATATGGACTTAACACAAGACACAAATACATGTGCATGAAGCTGATACATATTTATTTAAATAAACTTATAACTGTATACATGTAGTGAATGTGTGTACATAGCCACATATGTACAAACGTATGCAAATTGGTATAAGTATCAATACCTAATATCTCAGAAATTTTGTTTAAATTTTGTGGCAGTAGCAACTTTCAGATGAAGGTATTACACATATGTAGACATATATATGTACATGTGTGAGGTGTGTACAAACTCTTTTAAATCAAAGCATGCAGGAACTTTGTATAAACAAATATGCGCATACCTATGGATGTTAATATATACACACCAACATACAAATACAGATACATATTTATGAATGTACTTGCTCGCTGTCTGACTTCGACTTCGACTTAAATAAAACGTAAGAAAGACGGTTCTTTGAAAAGCAAATAATTTTCGATCGAGTCGCACAAGCATTTCTTGTTATTTGGTAAAGCTATAAAAACACAATAGCGACGCGATTTTACTTAGTTGAGATTATTAATAGAAAAAGTTTAATTGGTTTAAAAGAACAACGCACAAGTTTTATTAAAATGTTCACCTTAACGATTTACTTGATTTTCGGAATGGCTTTATCAGTTATAATCGCCTCATATACTTCAATAATTCGTGATTGCAAACGAAAAACAATAACTAATACCGGAGATTCAAAATCTGAGCCAATTAGTCGGAAACTAGTTCAGGCACCAGGGCCACGTCCTTGGCCAATAATCGGAAACTTAGATATACTTGGCCGCTTCAAAAATCCATTCAGAGGATTTGGAACATTAACTAAACACTATGGCGATATTTACTCCTTGACTCTTGGCCAAACGCGTTGTCTTGTAGTCAATAACTTAGATTTAATAAGAGAGGTACTAAATAAGAATGGAAAGTTTTTTGGCGGACGACCTGATTTCTTACGTTATCACAAACTGTTTGGAGGTGACCGAAATAATTGTAAGTCTTACTTTAAATGTGTCATTTTTAAGCGTTGAATTCATTAAGTGAAAAATGTTGAATTAAGAAAATGTAAGTATTAAAATGTAAGAACTTTTCTACCGGAGTTCGGCGAAATCGTTTGTATAACTGCTGGGAATGATAATGATAATGATACTCCCTATCATCGTCTTTAAAGAAGTTTTAAAAATCTGGTTTCTAAATTTTTTGATTATGAATTATATTTTTTGGCTATCCCTTAAATTGTGAGAGAATTTGGTAGAACTACTTATTTTCCGTTCATTGAAAGAATGGTCAACCTATGCATCGCTTAAACAATAAGCTAAATCAATTTTTCTCAGATTGCGGGTCGTGAACAGAATTCCTTTCTGTCTGAGCAGATTTAAAATGATTGATCTAAACTATTGTTTAGATTATATATTATAGTAATTAGATATTGAATATTTTTTTTTTAATTTTAAGTAGAATATTAGCACCAATTGAATACCAGGATATACAAATATGTTTATACCAAGAACACACTTAATGTAACTAATAAAGCTGTAATGAAGTTGTACAAAAGTTTACAACAGGCAGAAGGGCTCATCTCCAACCATTTTGAGATGGTTAGTTATGACCCTCAGTTCGTCCGTCCAGCCGTCTCAATGAACGTCGACCTAAGATTATCGTTCTCGTTAGAGTGGCCGAACATTTCCCCCCTTTTTTAAGGGTTACTCTAGCTATCCAATTGTGTGGGACACATAACTGTAATGGTTCACAGCATCAGGTACATCGGGCGTAACGAGCTGAGTATCGGCGGGAGTTTAGCGTGGCCGGTGCCGATCTTTCAAAAGATGGGTCTATCAAGATACTAACCAAATTGTCTCTAAAAATCACAGTAGAAAACAGGTTGTTTAATTAAATTTTCAAGCCTCTAGACATTTATATATATTTGTTTTTTATATATTACGAGACACTTTTACCTTTTTACCAGTTACTATTGTATGTTGCCCTTTATCTTGATAGGGGCTTTATTTCAGATACCTAAACATTAAAATTGAAACTGCAAACTTAGTAAAGCGCATCATGTTATTTTATTTAGAACACATCATCAAATACCTTACTATAGTCAAGTAGTGCTAGTAAGGTTGTGTTACCATCGTCCAAATGCTCTCTAATTTATTCAGATATTTTTAAAATTTAGACAATGTAACTACTATATTTCCCGAAGTCTGACTGTGTTTTACTAATCAATGAATTGTCCATGATGAATGACCATAATAGGTCCATAGGTCTAAATTCACCTTTTAATTTGACGATTGCGCCGATTTTGGATATCAGCTTAATATAGTATTTCATCGCTTCAACTCCAGATTCCCACAATCCACCCATGTGAGTACACCCCGGCGAATAAAGTGCCAGACTCTGCTATCTTTTTGTTGCTGTTGTTGCTACTTCTGTACCTGAGCTTGCAACTCGGTCATTTATTTGTCATCTAGCATACCAATCGCTCGTAGATCTACGTGATTACCAGGATGCGCAACTGCTCCATTATTTTCAGCCTTGACCAGTTGGCATTGGACATCTCGCATCGCAATCAACGCCTCCACTTTTTTTCAGTTCCCAGAAACTCTCCAGATTATCATTGAATTGCGGTGTAGTGGGATATTCCTGTCTCAGTAAGGTTTGCAAACCCGACAGATTTGATCGATTTTCCCCAAAAAAAAAACATCACCTTCGAAGAAGAAATCGTCAATTTCTTCGGAATTAATGCCCAAAATTTAAATCCGTCCGTGTTGCTCAAATTGCGTTTTATATCTTCTGTCTCCGCTTTGCATGACTTGAACATTTCTTTTATCATTCTCTTTTTGCGTTGTAGACGGCTCTATTTTTAGCAGCTGCTTCTGCTTTTTCGACGTCATATTTACTTAAGTGTGTTTGTTTCACAGTTCTTTTGTAAGATACAGAACATGCCTTGCTTTTCTAGAAGGAATATAATATAATTTCAGATTCGACGTTTAAAATCGAGCTTTGAATCCGGCTCGAAAGACCAAAAAATGTTTGACACTCGTATAGTGTGTAGTCAACACGATGAGACGATTCTTAGCTCTGACGAACAGGTCTTTATCTTATTGTAAATTCTTAACCCTAAATACATATGTTTCTTATATAATACAGCAGCATGTAAAGCGACCCTGAAGTCAGCCTGAAGGTCATACCCTTACCCTACACTGGTTAGAGCGTCACCTGCTCATACTTGACTGACACACATAAAATTAAAACTACTATCTCAATTAGTACCTATTGTAAGAGATATCAGCGACTTGACCCTGAGTAAAAATAGGTAAGGTGAGACTAGGTTTGACGGTTGCCGACCAAGGTTGACACACTTATACCATTTTTGGCCCGGATCTTACAACATTTCTATGGCAGTCATGTGAGCAGGAATCAGGGGGTAAACCAGTCAGTTACAATTATAAATTTCGACAAAGAAAGTGTGCCGGAGGCTCTACTTCCTTTTCGTCTCTGCAGCTTCTACGGAAATCATTACAGGGTACTTGCAGCCTATTGGCATGAATACCCTCTAACCAGTCGTCAATTTTAACACGAATTACTGCAAAGCTGTGTATGCTACTTAAACTACACAGTTTTTTCGTACGTTTACTATTTAAATTGAGCCAGCTTTGGCGTGCTATGCGACCACAGTTGACATTTAGCGAATTGTCATTTGATCTGAGTCTATAATCTTTACTCTCTGATTTTAAGCTTATAGGTAGCCAGAAGCACGCATATACCTCCCTTATCCGAGAGGATGGGTAATAGTTTCTATCTAGCTCTTCAGCTCTACATTTGCCTTCCACATTATGGTGCCCAGGCACCCAGTTTAGTCTAATAACATGCAGATTGGCCATCCCGTGTAGAAATTTGCGACAGCTTGTTACCGATATCGAGTTTGACGATATCGCACTGATAGATTTAATCACTATACTTATTTAACCTGGACTAACCTTAGACCTCTGGTACTTCTAGTGAGTAAACAGAACATTGGAATAATTTACATCCACATTATTATCACATTCTACACTTAGCTTCCCAGCACCAAAATACTTTATTTCCTTCCAGGCTTTACCAGAGGATAAATTGTTAAGTTTCTGGCAGTATAACTTGCTTTAAGCGGTGCCTATAATCTTATTGACCACACTTCTCCGTTCATTAAATTCCACACTTGACTATCTACGGTATGTGGGTTAGGTTAAGGCGATTGTCGGCAACCGCCAATTTCGAAAATTTCCCCTTTTGTCTTGGTTGGATATCGGTGAGATCCATTATTTCTGAGAAGAAAGAACATCCCAGAAATTTCTTCTTCTTATTCGTCCCGAGAACTTCTGCAATAATCACCGCGAGGGACAGCCCCTGTGGTCGCATGGGGACCAACCAGTCAGTGTACAGTGATAGCTCGAATGCGCAAGATATTACAAGCTGTGATTGAAATCCACTTCTTGTTTGTATGCGGTTTGAAATTTTTATGCGCAGCCTTTCCGGAAGTAGAGAAGAGATAATGCCTTGCGAGGTCCGCATAGCAGTTTCCCTCAATTTCCCTATAACCAGTGTCCCAAATAAGGTGAATGTCAAACTGTTCCGTCATTTCATTAAGAAGAAAGCAACAGCTTTTACATTTTCCGAGTTGGGTGATATTGAGTCGATCTAATAGCAGCTTGGCTGTCTACAGAGTGTTTTCCCTACTTCATAAGCATTCAGCAGAGTAACTTCTTCCTTCAAAACACTTCAATGATCAGGCAGCCTGGTGTAATGATTTAGAAAAAGATGCTCAGCGTAGACCAGTCCACAAACTTTCCAGTCTTCCCTTGAACCATCTGTCTTTATTTATATATCCATAATCGACCCCGGGATTTCACTTAGCCATGCCTCCCTGGATGGAATAGACACATGGCAAGGTGTTTTTGAGTATATTGCAAAAATGGGGTTCAGTTCCAATCGGAATTTGCGGGAATCTCATTAGGATCTTCGAGTTATTTTTTCATTAATAGTGTCTGAGGCATCGCCTTGACATAAGAAAAATAAGAAAGATCACTACTTTCATTTGTGTCAGTTCCTCACCGCATCCTACGATGAGGTGGATGTTGTTGACCTCGCCGGCAGTGACGCCATCTCCCTTAGGAGCAGGTGTGGTGGATCATTCTAGTCATGACCCATGCAGGACAAGTTGAGTCTCAGGGGCCATTTCGGCATTCCATGTTCAAGAGTAAGGGGGCATCGGGTGCTGCTTGAATGTGATGGAAGTTGACTTGCAAAATGGTCGAGAACACTCTGCAGGTTCGCCTCCACCATAATGAAGTCGTCATCCAACTCCGTCAAGGTATCCTCATAGGCACCAATAGTCCTAAGGCACCTTGCCAGAGCACTCTTGTCCTCCGCTTCGAATTACCTCGTCCATAGGCATGCCGTGGAGCTCATTAACCACAAAGCGCCATTTGACGATTCTGACGATCTGCATTGCCTCTGTGAAGAACGCCGATCTCTTATTGCAAACGATCAGTTCAGCGCAACCTTTAGCCAAGTCCATATTTAAGATAATGAATTAATAAATAATTAAAATTTACTTCATATTGGCTATAGTGATGTATGCTAATGAGACCAGATCGACATACATGTTGTCAGACAAAATTTGCTATGATAGGATCTCCTTGCTTTGACGTTAGCAGGTATTAATCTGCATAGTTTTCTTTAGCATATACGCATATTGAAATTATCTTTAAAGCGGTACTGGCATCAGTATATGTATCCCTAAGATGATTCCTATTAAATAAGTTAATATAAGATAAAAAGGGAAATGTTATTAAATTGATTAAAAAATTGATGCTTGTGCTTAAAGATCCTTCAAACAGTGTCATGTTTGCCACCTCGCTTAAGGACTGCTTGTTGGCTGTGGATTCACAGAGTCTATCGGCATGTACCAGGAAATCTTTAATTCATACAGAGTATTTGCAGATATATATACTAATATTTACTTACGTTTGAAATCCTATGAGTATGGATTTTTTATCTGCCTTATAGACGAAAATCACACCTCTCTTTTTATTTTAGAAAGTAACGTATTTTTCGTAAAACCTGACGCAATTCTAAATTTAAAGGAATACAATTTTCAAATCCCATTCAGGGATTAATACAATTTTGCACAAAGCTTTTAAGGCCTCTGACACGTTTGTACAACAACAGTCTCCACAGGAGCTTACCCCGTCGGTCGTAACCGACTCCGAAATACCAGCTGATAAGGTAGCAAAGAACAGAGTGGGTGCAGCCAAGAAATACTGTCCAAGTTTGGCTTTCAAATTGCGATAGATATAGGCTTTTATGAATTTTAGAAACTGGAGTGGGTGTGGCTGAAAAAATATAGAGAAGATTCCTAGTAATCTTCCCATCAAGTTTGGTAACATTATTTTATCGATTTACACTAACAGGTGTATCGGTTTGAGGAGGCAGAGTGGGCATGGCCATCCAATTTTTTTATCGATCTATTATATGATTTTTGAAGAAGGTAACCAGCAAGTTACCTTCCAAGTTTGGTCACTCTATCTTTGAAATTGTGGGAGATATACGGGTTTATCGACTTAAACTTTCCGAAATATCGGCTTGAGCGATTATGAACGCAGGTATGGAACTGGATGTAATAATGTCATCTGTTCTTAAAGGCGGCTACCAGTAATATACGTACCAATTTTTTTTTTTTAACTCAAATGCTGTGTTAAAATGCATATGTCGATCTTTGAAGGACACCGCCAACAACGTGCGTTCCAAATTTGGTGACTGTAGCCTTAAAATTGTGGGAGATATGTGGTTTTATCGATCTGCAATTATCGACTTTATCGATTTCATGGCCCCCAATTTCTACACTTTGTCTGACGCCTGCACAGGCCAGTATATGTTCCAAGTTTCAACTTTCTATCTCTAAGGATGCCGAAGAAAGTTGCGTTCATACATTATATAATACCTTGTATATCAAAGTATAAAAATATACATTAAACTTAACAGTTTTTTATGAAAAGAATAAATAATATTTAATAATTGGGGCGCTGTACTTTTCTGAACAAATATCAGAAATTATTGAACATTAAATATGTTTTTTTAATCTAAATTAATCAAATTTCCTTAACAAATTTTGATAGCAATAACAAAAAACAAAGAATAAAAAAAATATCAAAATATATATTTTTAATTTGTTCAGGCATATCTTAAGCACTGTTTTCAATAATTTCGTTCATATAAAGAACCCTTTGCTAAACACCTTTCAGCAACGATTTCAATAACATCTTCCCTAATTTAATCACCGAGTCACTGAGAGGCCTGGAGGTCGATAATCTTTCATCGAGTCATATAGATCAGATACTGCCATGCAGGTCAGTAGGGGCGGAGTACTCTCACCTCTCTTATGGAACGTAGCAATAATCGAACTTCTCCCAACCCTGTGGTGTGGCTACAACGTTATTGCATATGTTGACAATGTTGCTGTAGGTTGTTCGGCGCGCTCGTGCTCAGTGAAATATCGAATTGAGACTTGGGGCCGTTGATCTGTCGTTATTTTCGACCTGATTCCCTGACGCTTGGCAAATTTCAATCTTTGTTCTCTCCATCTTCTGTAGTATACATCCAGTAAGCTCAAAAATCAGTGCAACTCTTAAAGTTCGTCTTGCTTTACAAACATTTTTACTTACGTTTTACAGAATATTATTTTGGCATTGGGATTTTGCTGTACGATATGTTGCCAACCGATTTAATTTTCTCGCTTGCCCGACGAATTTCTAAGTTGCTTCCATCATTTGTCTCTGAAAAAAGAATTGAAGCTTTGCCCCTCGAACAATTCTGCCGCTTTCAAAGTCAGTCGCTTTGAATTTGTGCTGAACCCATTTTGTTATGACCATTGAGGTATTATATCGAGGGTGCTTCACTTGTCTTTCTTATTCTGCATTCGTTTGCACATTGGGCGAAGTCCTTCTTGTCCTTTTAAAGTAGAGATCTAAGGTATCCTCAAAAGACTTATCAATTAAAATGGAAAAAATTGTGTAGAAATCACTATGGTCCCCCAAGTCAAGATCTTCAATGCAATTTCTTTACGATCCATCTAGATCTTTCGCCTTGCCAATATCAATTTGATTCATACAACTTAAAATGGCCTCTTTGGTTTGACAATAATGGAATGGCAGGAATTATTTGATGCAATCACACTTAATTCCGATTTTCCCGTCATGTATTAGTCGTAAAATTCATGCTTCAGCGAAAATTGTGAGAATATGTAATAAAAATAAACAGTGATCAAAAACAATTTTGCTGCTTTGTCAACTGCAGTGCACAATTTGGAAAAATAATAACAATAGACTGGATTTCTCACAGTCAAAACAATCCAGCTTATATTCAATAGTTGTAATTAATTTAATTTAAATATCGTAGACCAATTATGGTTCCTTTTGAGAGGCAGACATGCCTCAAAACTAAGAAGAAGTCTTCCGTTAATCATCCCCCTAGACAAGCTCATAGCCATCGCCTCACACGCTTTCATTTCCCTGAACCAATCAGAAATGGAATGAATATTGCATTTCTTAAGATTAAATGAGCTTTAAATTTGGAATATAAATTCTCCTTTACCACTCGCAGATCAAATTTATTTTAGTTTATCGATAGCTTCCTCAACATCAACAATATTCGTATACCGATCGAAATGAAGACCAAATAAGTCTTCCGTCCGGTAAGAATATACCTTGGCATAACATTGATCAACTGTTGAGGGATGTTAATATTTGACAAGCAACCTTATGTAATTTATGTCTTAGTTTAAATATCTAAGAAGTCCACTATTTATAATGACTTGGGTTCATGTTGTTTGGTGGTAAAACAAGTTAAATGTGAACAGATCGATTTACTTATATATGAGAAACTGTTTTTTCGCAATGTATTAATCAAACCTACCATCAACAAGAGAAGTATTTATAATTCGATATATATCCCGTAAAATAAGAAATAAATTTAGCTGCAAGCACGCTGATTCCTGTATTTATGTACACTATAAAATATGTTTTTACAAATAATGTATTACATCCTTGCCATATGTCTTTCCTTCTTACACAGCTCTTGCACTTTGCGACTGGTCACTGCTACAACAAAAACGGAGAAATTTAGCGAGACGACACTGCTCCCCACGTGAATCGTCATCATACTTCAAAAAAATGTCGCGTATTGGATGCAATGAAATTACTATTTTAATGCAAAAGTTGAAAACGGTCATCGAGCCTGGCAAAGCCTTTGATATAAAACCTCTTTTGCTTACAGCATGCGCAAATATGTTTAGTCAATATATGTGCTCAATGCGGTTCGACTATGAGGATAAGGAATTTCAAAAAATAGTTCACTTTTTTGATGAGATTTTTTGGGAAATTAATCAAGGGTGCGCATTAGATTTTATGCCATGGCTTTTACCCTTTTACGCTAAACACACAAAAAAAATATGTCATTGGTCCACCACAATTCGTAAATTTATTTTGGAGCGGGTTATCAATCAAAGAGAGTTAAACATTGATTTAGACGGACCGGACATCGACTTCACAGATGTACTTCTCAAGAGCCTTATAGAAAATAAAAACGTGACACGCAACACGATTATTTTTATGCTAGAAGATTTTATAGGTGGGCACTCAGCTGTAGGAAATTTAGTAATGTTATCTCTTTCGTATATTGCCAAGGACCCTGTTATTGGGAGCAGACTTCAGTGTGAAGTCGATTTAGTATCCAAAAACGGTCAACGTAATATTACTCTATTTGATATGGACAAAATGCCTTATACCATGGCAACTATTTTCGAGGTTTTACGGTACTCATCTTCTCCAATTGTTCCACATGTAGCGACAGAGGATACACAAATATCGGGTTTTGGCGTTACTAGTGGAACCATTGTATTCGTTAACAATTATGTGCTTAACATGAGCAATAAGTACTGGAAGAATCCTGATCAATTTCAACCAGAAAGGTTTTTAGAAGAAAACTTGAACACTGGGTCAATATCATCGAAATGTAATAACAAGAGAAGATGCTCAGAGGAATCAGATTCAGGCATTGAGTTTGAAAAGGAAGCGATATTAAATCATTCTTCCGAAGAAAATCCAAATATCACGACCAAGATTGATGAAAAAACTATTCACGTGAACGCTGAGCCAAGAAAATTTCAATTAAGAAAAAATATTCCTCATTTTTTGCCATTTAGTATTGGAAAACGCACTTGCATTGGCCAAAATCTAGTGCGTGGGTTTGGATTTGTTTTGCTAGCCAATATTATACAAAAATATAATATAAACTGTGCTGATCTTTCAACAATTAAGATTCAACCGGCGAGCGTAGCATTACCTGCAATCTGCTTCCCCTTAGTATTGACACCAAGAATATAATATTCGGAGGGAACAAAAACTAATTAAAACATGCATTCTTGCTAGCTTAAATTATTGTAGCCATAAGCCTTATGTAATAACATGTATAAGTAAAAATATTCTGGACTTATTTCGAATTATTAGTAATCCATGTACACACACTTAAACATATTTAAATATATAATCGAATATTAAGGAAACAAATTTTTAATATCTTAGCTGGTTTCGTGCTTCACATAACGATATAATTATTATAGACAACTTATAGAAATGATAATAAAGAAAATGTTTCTTATATTTTGTACTCAAAATGAAGGTGAAAAGCTATATTATCTTCTCATTTTTAGCGAAAAAAAATGTTAACTTTACACTTATTGAAACATGTGCAGTTCATAGTTTAAGTCTTCAAGTACTGGTCATCTGTAATTCCATTAAGAGTTTTTCCAAAGACTGAAAACATGTAATTTTTCTAAGTATTCAATAAAGATATCAAATAAAATAAAATAGCATCACACAGACCATTTCATCCATAGAGATTCCAAACAGGGAAACCACGAAGTGTCGAAGGTATCTGTCCCAAGCTTTAAGAGATTTCTTAGCCATCCTACCTGAAGCAGCCTGTCTCTTTCGCTTTTAGCATGGGTGGGTACAAGAGCAAAGTCCGGTTAGGACTTAGATGAGCATTCTGCCTTGGTGGCTAGGTACCACCCAAGTGCAAAGGGTTTTACCAAACCTGTACGAACATTCTTCAATTTGGTACAGATATTTATCGCTTACCGCTTCAGTATTGATATCGTGTCGCTAGATGTTTGATCTTATCATCATCTCGATTTTACAGTTAAAATTCGTGACTGAAATCAGGACGTTGGTGTTACCAGACATCACCATTCAATTAACCTTTTTTTATAAAATAAAGCTCCACAAACAATTCGAAAAATTGTTAAAACTGTTGTTTTTATCTTAACACACCCTCTATCCTAACTTTACGTAGACGCATTCGATTGATCTCTAGAAACTACGGATATCTAAGAAATAAGTATATATATGCTTTCGAAAACATTGGAAAACTCTTAATTATTTGATTATAAAGTTTGCCACGTTGCTAATTTTAAAAATACACAAATTTGGTATCTGTTGGCAAATCAACAATCGATAAAAAATCGATAAAATAAAGTAAAATAATGCTTATCCTTCAAATATCGATTATTAAGTTTTCGCATAAAGTCTAGAGTGATAAGTCCGAAGTACTTCTTGCGGCTATATGCTGCTCGCCGCGCTTTGTTTGGGCAGAAGATGACTTAAAAAGCCTCTTGGGAGATCTTGTACCCAAGTTGCACAAATATCGCAGAAGACTCGCTATTGCCCTGTGGTTGTTGTCTCATATTGACTTTGACTGATATCCGAACAGATAGAGTATATTTTAAAAATTTTGAGTACAAATTGTCTGATAACAGAAATGCCTCTTGAAGCGCAATGAAAATATTATTTCCCTGCTTGACACTTCCATGGGATATCTCAAGTTCTATATGTTCACCATAACTTCGGTCTCTCAATGCCTATGGAGTCCATCAATCGAAAATGATCTTCTTCATAAGTCAGTCAACCAGTTTTGCAATGCTTATTAGTAGACTCAAACTCGGGAACTTGTGAGTACCAAAATAATAAATATTTTTCAAATCAAAATTTTTCATACAAATTTCATCTTTCGACCAGGAAACTTTTTAATCCGATGATAAATTCGTTGAACTCTTAATTTTTGGGAAAGTTGTTATCTAATGATAATTAATATTTTAATATTTGATATGGAATAGCTGTGCGATTTAATAATTAATATTTTAGTATTTGATATTGCTAATTTTCAGAGAGTGTTAATTTACGTGTAATTTTTACGGCATAAATAAAAGCATTTAATTGAATTACTATAAACAATAAGTTTGCTCTACAAATTAATAGTATTTTTACCAGAATAAAATTGGCAACGGAACCGCATGTTTATCGATTAAAATTCAGAATCGGAATCAGAAATAATCGTCGATCCCGTTTCCTGCGTTTGTTTCTCCCAATATTCTTTGTGGCATAGCATATCCACCCTTATTTTCTTGGTATCTGCTTCTTTGCGTGCTCTGCATCTCCAATAACATTCATATTACATAGTGTGCACATGGGGCTTGCACCATGTCTAAATCTATGGAGGTACGAGGGATAGCACCAGTGACCAGTCAGAAATTGGGTTAGGTAAAAGTATCGTAACTTCCTGTTATTGAAGTAGCTGTCAATAATCCTTATTAAGTGTGGTGGTATACCTAATGATATTAGTGGGTCCATTTCGCAGAGTTACCACCTAGCCATCTGCCACCCTCTATGATATTCCAGGCACGTTTTGCAAACGTATCAATGGCGTCTATCGTAGATCATGCCTTCTGAAACCCGAATTCGTTAATGGAGAGGCCATCTGCGTCTATCACTGCTCCATGTCTGTCGAACGCATTGCCTACCAAATCAAGCAAGCGTATAGGGCGATCAGTTCCCTTTGGTGTCAGATTTTGCTGTTTCCAACGAGTAGAAAACAGTCCCTCATTCAGGCACTTGTTGAAAACCTTATTGAAGTATTCTGCATGCGAGAGTTGTCCGGTGCTATGGACCTTGCTCGAGTAGCAGTACAGATCTTCAGTGGACACCGGTTGTAGCGTTTCTGTTACGTTGACAGGCAGCTCCGTTGGGGAAGCAACTCTAATACTGTTTGCCTAAGAAGACTTTTCCTCGTGGAGCATGATCTAAATGCGTATGGGCTATTCATCATTGTATATTAGACCCCACGGGTCTGAGTCCGCAGTTTCGCCAGCTGTTCGATATTTCTACTCTTGTAGATAGGAAGCTAGTTTTTATGGCTGTCCCTTTTAAGTGACGTTTGGTATTTCTTTCTGGCATCCAAGTATTATTTCCGTGCTATAGTTGTACCATATTTCTAACAGGAGACAGGAGCACCGCGTCGAGATCCCGTTCTGGATTTTTTGCAGCGTCACCCGTAATTCGCATCATAATTGAGGCCGCCATTTGCTCAGCTGAAGGCTTCTCTATCTATCGTCTCTGTTCTATAGATAACATCCATACATACTGCAGCATGTGGGCGTAACGATGTCACGGTGGTCGCTGTACGTGAAGTCGACTTCTTGTTGGGTACCGAATGTCACATGGGGCACAAGACTGTTGCTGGCAAACGTCAGGTATATGAATGAGCTCGGCTTTCTCTATTAAAGGTGGGTGTTGTCTCCGTGTTCAATTTTAAAATATTAGCCACATGCCCGAGCATTTGAAACGCCGCATCGGCGCTACTTTCCTCCTTTCCGCGGCTATCAACTTCAATGAGCTATCCGACGGAAGCTTGATAATAACTGTCTGGATATATACGTGTTTGTGTCATTGTTCAAGCTGGCAAGCACATAAGAACCAATATTCCAATTTTGAAGTTTCTGGCTGTCATAGATCTTCATGCAGACGGACATGGCAACGACTCGGCTTTTGATCCTATTTAACAATATACCTCATGGGGTCGGAGATGCTTTCATCTACAAGGTGCATACGTTTGCACAACTTCTTATCCATTTTAAATGGGTTTAGGGTACTGATCTTGCGGAACACAACAGACATTTGCAGAACTCAGTCCACCTACTGCCACCTCAATGTTCAAAATAATTCAATACCGTACCGATATAGATATTGTGGTTAAATACAAAAAAAAGGAAGTTATATCCTAAAAAATAGTTTAATCGTTTTTTCTGAAATAATGGAAAATGTTTAACTTTGGAATATTAATCGTTGCCATCAAGCACACAGTCTCAAACAGTTCCATTTAATTTGCCTGTTCTTATTGTGTTACAAATTTAAAAAGGGAAGTTACCAATTAAGGATACACTACGCCACTGCTCTCACGTAGTTCCACTATCACGCTAAAAACTCACTGAATCTCATCGTAATGCAACTTATTTTAAACTTATAATACTTAAATCCCGAATACCAGCATGCAATTCTCTGGTTTTCCTTGATCTTATAGAGTCGATGTGAATGTTAGTTTCCTGTGGAAGCAATCATTATATATAATTATGTTGGGAGCATACTACACTCCTAGCTGCTGAGCTCGGTAGTTATGTATTAAAAAATATAAATCTATACTACTCATTATCGTTGATTTTATAGCAATGAAAATATTATTCAACTCGGCTGTTGTAGCTGTCGGCAGCCAAAATTACAAAGTTCATGTATGATTTAATAAATATCTATTCGCAGACAGAAATATGAAGTAAAACTCATATATATTACGAGCCTATCGTAGAATATATTTATTTAATAATAAACTGTGCCCGTTCGGCAGTTCATTTATACCAATATACGAGTATATTATTAATTAGGTATATAATACTTAATATTATAATTCGAAGTTAAATCCCTTACACAGCATCAGCAGGACTTTGGAATTCAGATAGAGCATGTATTGGATTTTGAACTTTTTTCTGCGATCCTTTTCGAACTTTAGCACGAACTTCTTCTGGCTTCTCAGGTCGCACCAGTGGTTTTTTCTCTGGTGCTTTCATCTTCCATACTACAATTGGAGACTTAAGAAAAGAAAAATAGCGTTGAATATCAAGAATATTTAAATTTTTAATGTCTCTTTAAATAATATTTCAATTGTTACAAGTTTGCTGCTTAATAATTGCAGGCACATAATTTAAAAACATCTTGAACAGAAGAAAAATAATTACGCTTTTTTTTTTGACAGCCGGATTTTACAAATATACAAAAAATAAATAAAAGGCGATATTGATATACTTACAGTTACAGTTCCTTGTCTAGTATATTTTGTTGACGCTACGTAAGAGTATTTCACTGTCAGTACTACGGCATTCATTAGATTCTTAGCTGCTTGTATCAAAGAAGTAGCACTATCCAGCTGCAGGATTAAATAAAATACGTTATTGAAAACAAAAAATGAACTCTAACGCAATGCTTACCCCCGAGACAATCAGTTCCCCGCTTATATTTTGGACATCTGCTTTGACTTTAGAAGTTATTTGGATTTGATGACAGTAGAGAGCGATACGTTGTAAATATGCCAATAAGTCTTTTTTGGTGCTGCTTTCCGGACACTGCTCTGCTATTTCACGCGTAAGCTTATCAAGTTTAGTGCCGGCCTCGGATATTTTCTTGGCGGCATTGATAACATCCATGGTGGTCTTTAAGGGGCCACGTCCTCTAAAAGTTGTTAAAATAATACACAAATACTTTTGATCAAATTGTCTTACTTATTACAAAATTTAAATATTAAAGCAATTCATTAATAAACTAAAATACAAAAATATGAAGTAAAAGAATTTCAAAGACTTCAGCCTAATAAGGTAGTCTTTAGCATTTATCATTAAAGTAAATAAAATGTCCTTCACGCTGTATGAACCCACTCATGCGGCCGCCATAAAAACATTCTTGTTCTTCATAATTTAAGAGATAGTCACCAAATTGATTTGTGGCGCTGCGCTTGAGCTTGAATTTCATCTTGACACAAATCTAGATCGCTTTTCGATATTTTGAACACTTGATAAGTATTTTATTTAATTATATTTAGGCCCAATGTATCTTTGATTGCTTCAAATATGCTGTTATGTTATGATATAAATTATATGGTCAATGGCAAATAGCTTGCCAAGATTTCTCGACGATCCTAAGGGAAAAGTTGTTAGATAATAATAGAATATGTAAAGAAATACCTTGTAAAATCTGTCATCTCCATCATTATCATACACATATGTTTTGCCAGGAAAATGATGTCGTTTCCAGTATCATCCCATTTAGCAACCTCTGAATCAAAAGTGAGTTTTTCTCGTCGAAATAGCTCCACTTGTTGTGCAATTTTTTGCTTATCTTCTTCTGTCATTTTACGCATTGCTTCCTAATAATTAAAAAATTATATAGGTAGTGCTGCAGTATTGTTACATTGTACACTTACCCTAGCAGTGCAAATGCCGCTTATGTCCGGATATTCGTCAACTGTTTGGTCACCAGTATGAGCACTTGCTGTAAGTGGTTTAGCATAAATATAATTCATTTATATCGAAAATTAAGAAATATTATAAAATTGCATAGCTAAAGTTTGGATAAGTTAATAAAGTAAATATAAAAACATACCTATATACAAAAGAAACTTAAAACTTCTAAACTAACGAGTTTATAGTAAAATCTCAAACAAAAATTATAATTCTTTACTCTTTTCAATATAATGTAATATTGCTCATTACTATCTATTCTACTAAACACGTACTTCTTGATCGTATCAAGGTTAAGCACTTTAACCTTTGCTTCAAACCTCGTAATTGTATCATAATTTATAAATCTAAAGGATTCCTTGGTTTTAGTATACGGTGAGCTTAAGAGTTTTATTATCCTTATTGTACTAAATTAACCTTTAATTATCTAGTCAGACGATCAACTAAAATCTATTCAAAACCGGCCTTTGTCGACTTAATTATGATAATAGCTCGGCCAAATGTCTCCTTCTACAGGTACCCATTTTAAAGGTAAAAATAGTGCAGTCGGTTTAAGCCATTAAGCAAACTACTTTCCAATTTTGTGTATCGCTTATAGCGCATATTTAATGACCACAGATTTTCCTTTGCCCATTTTTAATTTAGTTGTTAACTTTTCTATACGACATGAAAAAAATAAATAAACAATATAATTACATCGACTGCGTGTTTCCAATGTTAAATCTTCGACTGGTTCAAACTCAGTATCCGTGTCCAAGTCTTCTGAACTCTGAAATGAAAACAAGAATGATGAAACATGTAAAAGTTAAAAATTCAAAACATTAAATTATTTTATATTCTATTGTTGTATAAATAATTTGTTTTCCCTGTACACAATCATTTTTCGAACTACGAACACCGGGCGTGCCTGGTGCTGATCCTTAAGAGACATCGTCAACAAGATACTAAACAAATTTGGTGATAAATTGTTTCGATTTTCAGGCCCCTGTTAACGTTGCAACAAAATTCTAAAAAAAATATTCTGACGAGCGCATTCACGAATATATGATCCAAGTTTCTCTAACTCTAGGGACAAATCATATATGCACTTATACAATCGGTACCAGATCATAATCATAAAACCTTCGGAATCAGAGTACAAACACGAAAAATGATTAAGAAGTATGGAAAACATAAACTAATCTATGACAAATAAATATTTAAAAGCTTTCGCTTTCATTCGTCTCGAGTGCTTGTTATCAAATGATTTATTATGTGTAACTTTAGGAAAAAATAAACCACAACTGTAAATGGGTTTTTAACGGGTGCTAAGAAATATATTGTAACCCAAATCTCATGAATTTTTAATTTAGTGAAAACACTAGGGATGAAAGTATTTAAAAAAAAAGTTAATTATTTTTATTTTCCCCGTACTCTGTTTTATGATCTTTATTTGATTAATTAGTTAATCAAAATTAATTTTTCAAATCCATCAAATAAGATAGATGGAACGCTAGAGTTCACAGCTAAGCTAAACATAGAATATTTAAGACACAACAATGCAATTAATTTTTTTAATTTTAACTAAATACAAGAAAGAATGATTATCTTTGGCAAGTCTCTTGTAGACCAGTAAATTTTTTTTTTTTAAGATTTGTAAGGCAACTGTCTTCAGAAATATGTCACCCGGAAATGTTTTACAAGACTAGTTTTTAAGTTGCTATAAAATTCTTACCCTGTTCATTAATACTGCACGTCGAATTTCACGCACTCCATCGTATACCAAACGGGAGGCATCGATAAAATCATTCTCGTCCACATTTTTGTTTGTATTGGTAGCCAGGGCTTCCACTGCAGCATCAACTCGTTGTTCAAATTTGATCATCACTAAAATATTAAAGAATAATAATAGATGGTTCATCATATTTTAACAGTTTTTTTGACAGTGCTTATTACTAATTAAACGCATCAATCAAGAATTTTAAATATTTCACAATATGCAAATATATCGTCAATAAATACTGCTAGCAATACAATAACTACTATCAATTTGTATCGATATAAAAACGAGTTACATGAGTTATATGATTTAGTAGTTGGAAGCAATCAAATAAACCCGTTCTTTGCAGTTAAAGAGTATGGGATAGATATCTTAGTAAACAAGAGATTTTAATACAAAAACTGATCATTCGATGTTCCGATGTTGCAACGGATATATGCATTCAGTTTCATTAAGATGGACAGACAGACCGACATGGCTATATCGACTTGGATAGTAAAGATGATTGAGACTATATATATCAATACCTTACAAAATTATAATATCCTCTGACAGAGTATAAAAGTGCACGTTGCAGCCGAACGACACAGACTGTTTTATACATGTTGAACCTAGCTTTGAAATTGTGTTATATTTTAAGATTTTAAAGAGGTATATCGCATCAAATATATATTTGGATTTTTCTATTAAATGATGAACATTAAGGTTTTTATCGGTTCACACTATAAGACAATATTTGTAATCGGAGACACAAATGTTTATACAGACAGAATGACGAACATTGCACGAAACCAATATACCTTCGATATTGAGGATTCAAAATATGGTAATACCAACCTTGCTCGCGAAGCACTTTAACTGCTTCTAAGACTCGCTTTGTGTAAATACATGGCTCATAGTTGTCCATTTCAGCCTCAACAACATTGCATACACGAGACGAACGACCCTGAATAGATCCAGCAGTTCCACGCAGATCCTTAGCATCGCCAACTTGTAAAGCCATGACACATTTGTTGACATCTTCTAGGATATGATTTTCAGAAACGGCTAAGAAGTCGTCAATGGTTGTAATGTCATCCACAGCTTCTGTTAATATCCGAACTTGCACCTCCCAAGCTTGGCGATAAGCTGCCATGTTCTCTTGGGCAACTTTAGAGTTTGGTCGCACCGTAAGTATTGATGCAGCATTGATTACTTGGGGGCATAAGCTTTCTATTTGGGCCGCAGCATATCGAACCATTTTTACTCCGTCCTCGTTATTTGACATACTGCACACGAGATTAGCAACTTCAACTAATTTCTCAGCATGCTTCGTGAATATCTCAGCCTTTTCACGTACTTTCTTTTCATTTCCAGATTTGGCGGCATCAATTAGGTCAATCAAAGGCGTAGTTGTTTCCAAAAACGAATCAGACACATGATCAACAACAGCCTTGCGAAGCTGCCGTCGCAAATCTCTCGTTTTGCGACACATTTGATCAATCGCACGATCTAGCCCGGGGCTGTTGTCTTTTTGACCCATCTAAAATAATATAAGTTTGTTGAAAATTACATATTTCGATTTCTGGCTTCAATATAAATTACATTTGACATGTATTCAGATAGCAGATCCTGTAGAGCTTGGCGAACAGCATTGCATTCGGCGACAATTCTCTCCCTGCGCTCGTCCCTTGTACAGTCTGCATCGGCCATCAGGGCTGCAGCACTAATAATACTCTCCAAACGTTCTTCGAGAAGTTGCCGTGACCGTTTGTCACTGTACGTCATGGGATCCATTACAATTCCCTCCTAAAAGGTTTATACACAAATACGATTTACTAAATAAAACCTTCAGCTAGAAAACAAATGTTCTCTTTAGAGTATTTAAACGCACGTCAAAATCGTCCAAGGCTGCAGCTAATTCTCCTGCGCCACTGTAAACATCAGTGGGCTGTGATGATTTTCCTTGGGCTACATCGCTGATCGTGTTCACGGCATCGCACACTTGTTTTAAAATAAAATCTCGATTGACTTTGGCCAGATCTAGCTCTGGATGTCGAACATAGACCTTAGATGCGGTTAACAGCATTGTTGAATGTTTCTTTAACATTGCACGAGCAGCAGCTAAATCATCCCGCAGCTGCGGATCTTTTAACTCTTGTTGACGTTTTGCTGCTTGTTTTATGAGTTCTCCAGCGTTGCGACCAAATTGCTGGATTAACAGGTAAGCATTAATGTAAAAATTCCATTAAAATTAATTATATGCCCTTACCCGCATGTTGTTCATAAGTTCGTCTTGGCTAGATGCATTTTTTAGCTTATTAAGATCATCTTCAACAATGTGAAGAGATTTAAGCAACAAATGAACATCAACCATATCTGCCAAGATTAGTAAACGTGTAACAGCTGAGAGAAGATTTCTAGCTGCTCGAACCATGTTCCCTCGCTTCAAGGAGCTACATGGGTCCTCTGAAAATTCTCTGGCTGCAATGCTCATGGCATCTCCTGTTTTGCGCACCTCGTCAACGGCAGACAGCATTTCTTGGGTTATGTCCGGATTTTCATATGCAATTTGCTCTCCCTTCTGAATAAAGTTTTCAGTGGCTTTCTCAACAGCTGCAACCAGCGCACTTGCACGCTTTGATTTTCCTAAAAATATTAAATACATAGTAAGGATATTAATATAAATAGGACAAATAAATAGCTAAAAGATAAGGATGTAGTGCTTAGTCTTGTATTTTTACGGATTTCAGCCTAAAATTGGAAATTTAACTTATAATACCACCATAAGCCAATATCTCAGCTGTCAGAGTTAGTCGTTAATTTTTTAGTACACATTAAGAGTGAATTTTATACATTGTAACAGTATACAATTATACATACTTGATGCATCAGACATCAAATCATCATAGAAAATATATATTTTTTTAATTTATAATGAAATTTAAATGTCAACAGTTGGACTCTGTTCGATGTGCACATCGATAATGAAATTTATAAAATATATTTGGAAAGCTAAAAATAAAATTAATAAGCATTACAATAATATTTAAAAATAATTTAAAAAAATGTATCTCTAAAAATTAAAATGCCTATTAAACCATTGTAAGATTTACATATAACACCAGTAGGATTGTGCAACACGTAAATAGTCGTGCATAAGTCTAATAAATAAACTGGTTTACAAGGAAAAATAAGTTATGTGAAGAAATTGCTTCCGATCGCACACAATTTGATCTTGATAGACACGGAGTCCACCAAACACATAAGCATGAAAGCTCGGATGGACATGAAGAAATGTGTTATTGGAAGGGTTTTCAAATTCTGTTGGCCAAATAACTTGACCGCATTATGAAATGTGGACACATAGAGTCTAAAGCTCAGTTTGGTATCAAAGAGAACTGCAATATCTTCAACAGTAATTATACGTTACAATGGAAAACTTTCAATAATTTGAATAATTTAGATACAACTGGTTGGCCAAGCACCAAATTTGCACAGATTTTAAAACAATATGTAAACAATTATAAGTACGACTAAATAAATTAGTTTCACATCGCTAGCATATATAAGTGGACGAAATAAGATTAATGGGAGGCCATTAATGAAAAAGTGAATAGAAAAATATCAGAGTGATCTTGAATTAAAATCGACCATTTAAATAAAAGAATATCCAAGACAGAAACGATGGACGGAATCCATAGAAATCAAGCGTGTTTCCACAGTTAACTGAATGGAATGCTTTACTGAAGTCAGTGTATATAACATCAAACATCAGTGTATATAACAAGAAAACTTAATTCAAGCAAATTGGTTCATGAAGATCGATTCTTCATGCAGCTATAATGATCAGAGGATATAACTGATTTATAGATATTGCAAAGTATAAATACGGATATTTTCAAATACCTTATAAAT
Source organism: Drosophila grimshawi (assembly GCF_018153295.1). Taxonomy (NCBI): domain Eukaryota; kingdom Metazoa; phylum Arthropoda; class Insecta; order Diptera; family Drosophilidae; genus Drosophila; species Drosophila grimshawi. The sequence goes on from NW_025063098.1 coordinate 408,959, forward strand.
GGTAGATAACTTATCCATGCATCTGTTGTTTAAAAAATCAGATTTGCCATTTTTTTGCAGAGAAAAATGATAAGGATGCAAAGACTGGGATAACTTAAAAAGCGTTAGCAATTGATGTGGCAATAAATTAAGGCACATGGTAAACATACAACTGGGGAAGTTGTCAGTCTCAGAAGAGAAAAAAGATTTAATTCCCAAAACTTGATTTTATTATAGATATAAATAGATACAATAATTATAAGAATTAGTGGGAGCGAATATAAGGTTAGTAGATTAAATATTATGAGAATAGGACATTTTGAAGAGTAGAAAAAGAGAGGAAGACAAAGATGACGATTTGCGCTTCGAATTGGCAATATTATAAAATTGCTTGGAGTTCCGTGTAAGCTGTTGTCGTAGCACTTGGAAGTTAAGAAGAGAAAATTGACAGAAAAATTGTATTTTTGGGAAAAAGTTCGCAAAGAGCGCAGTTTCGTTATATATATGACAACTCATTCAAATTATTAATGATCAAACATTATATTCAAATTGTGAATTTAATTGATTTAATATAAGCAAGAGATAACGTTGCAGACTGCGAAATACTCCGATACCAACAAGCCAAACCATCTGATAACAGGAGCTACAGAACATGGTGGGTGTAGCCAAGAAATACCGATCTTTGAAGGTTCCTAGTAATCTATCCTTCAAGTTAGCCTTTAAATTTGTGGTAAAAAATATTAGACAAGTTTCGTAGCAATCCAACTTCCAAGTTTGGCAACTGTTGCTCTTAAATTTCGGGAAATTTAGGCTTTTATAGTTTTTGGGGGCTTGAGCGGGCGTGGTCCGGATTTTTGAATGGTGTTGCTAACACTATACCTTTCAAATTTGGAGACTAGCTTACAAATGGTAAGATAAATAGTTTTTTCGATTTACACTAAGAAGTGTATCCGTTTTGGGAGGAGTCGGCCATTCAATTTTTTATCGATCTCTTAAGGGAGTTACTTTCGACATTTATTGACCGAAGTTCCTCGGGCGTGCACGTTCTGTTAATGTATTTGCCGATCTTTGAAGGAAGTTATCAGTAAGTTACTTTCCAAGATTGACTCTAACTTTAAATTTGTGGGAGATATGCGGTTTTATCAATTTACATTGATTCTTAAAGGCGGCTAACAGTAATTTCCCTACCACATTTCACGGCTCTAATTTTAAAACTGCAAAAGATATACCCATTTTTAGGGACGAGAGGCGGTGGTGGGCATGGCATATGCCGATCTATTCTATATTCTAGGTATGATATTCTAGGTCACTCAGGACTCGACGACGTACCTAGTTGGATCACTATAAAAAAAATGAAGACCTAAACCAAGACCCCTTAAGCCCAAAAACCATGAACATTTTATGTTTGAGGTATTTGAAAATAATATAAACTTAAAAAATGTGAAAAATACAAAATAAAACAAAATCATTTGTAGACATTTTTAGTCCTTGTATCGTAAGGAGAACACTACATTTTAGGCTCCCCTCATGTAATCCAAACATTTGTTTTTAATATAATACATATATAATTCTTTGGATCTTAAAAGTATGTCTTTTATTATACAAATCATGATCTAATTGAATAGCATAAGAGCTATATTACTTTGTCAGCCTGCATCAAATAGACGGATACGTGCCAAGTTTCAAGATAACTTCAAAACTGAGGGACTAGTTTACATAGAGAAACAGACAGACGGATATAGTTACATCGAGCTACAGACTAAAATTTATTTCAGCAGATTAACTCCGGTATACAATATGTAATCTTTAGCGTGCCAAGGATAACCGTTCTTTCTAGTTTTTTTAACAGATCGAAATGTATTTTTGTTTGTTTGTATGTTTTCCCTTTTACCGTGCAAAATCCATTATAAAAGCCTAAGCGGCAATTGTTCTACTTCGGGCACTAATTAGACCGATGTAAGGTCATGAACAAAATAAAAACCAATCAAATACTTTTCTAATGTGGATATTAACATTATGTGGATATTAACATTATGCTCATTAAAGATGTACAACTCAAAAGGCAATTTGAGTAAGCGCATTGTGTGAAGTTGAAGACAGCATTACATTAGATACAGATACACACACATGTGTGTATATCTGATTTGTATGTAGTAGTAGAACGCTGTGTACCGAAAAGTGAAGTTACAAATATGTTTAAATGTATATGTATGTTTACGAATTCGTAGGTACTTTTATATATATATATATCCAAAAAATAATGCATAATGATAATTTAATACATCTTTAATTTACGTGCTGAAAACCCACTTTCCAATTAATGCCTCACCTTTTTTCTTTTTGCTCGGACCTTTGGTGTTCACGAGCGTTGTCACTTGCAACACCAAGGGCTCTAAAGTCTTCTCCACTGACATGGTACGGATTTCTAAATTTTTTGGGTCCCATTTCAGCGCTATTTGACCAAAATCCGATATAGATCCCATTTTAACACGAAAATGTTATATTTTTCGCAAACAGCTCTCTATCACCTTTATATGTCGGTAGACGCCTTTGGCTAGAGCTGTGCAAACCTCGATAGTGTCGATCTTTTTGGAGTTTCGTTTATATCGATAACTTATGACCTGAACAGATACTGGACACAAAGGAACAATAGCATATAGAACACATTGCTTTTTCATTCTATTTGTCCCTTAATCGAACATCACCTGCGGAAATATAATTTCAATAATTTAATTATTATTACACTATCTAGTTTCAATCACAAATATCCATAATTTTAAAATGCAGTACCTTTTATACCTTTTTTGGGCTTTTTTCTGTCATATCTGCAGCCAAAACTCGAGTTGACTTGCGTCTAAAATAAGAATCGTATTTAATGCTCGTAGCATTCCAAGGAAATAATATAATTCTTGAATATATGTGTAGCTCACACAATTAAAATTGCGTTTTTATCAATATTTTGCTGTTTTAGATAACAAAAATAAACAAAAACGTTAGGCATTTGTAATGAACGGAAACGAGAAGTTTTGTGTAAATTGGAACGGTAGGAATTACTGAAACAGAACAATATCAATTAGCATGCTTGCGTGTTAACACTTAAACTAACAAATTTGTCAATATCTCGACGAATTCATTTAAAAAAATTTGCAGTTTAAAATGAAAGCTAAATATGATCTATATGAAATGTAAATTTAAATTATCTTTTATTTGAATTACTTGTATATGTGTAAATTCTTCTAATTTTATTATAGATAGTAATGAAGCTTGCCACTGAGAAAAAGCAGGACGAAAAACGAGAAAAATTGACTTGGTGGAAGGCAAACCGTGCTTATCGATCCTCAATAAGATTGAGCACACAAGGCAGTTGCCTTGTGGAGAAGTGCAAGATTTTAAAATAACAGCGTTCAATATCTTTGAAGAATTCCCATGAAAGACGTTGCTCTGAGTGTAGGGCTATTAACAGCGGTCCATATCTATGAAAAATTCCATGCATTCGTCCAGATGCTACTCTTTGTCGTGGGTTTTTTATATACAGTTTTTATCCTGTGACAACTGAAGATATTTAGAGTATATTGGGTTTGTGCAATGTCCGTCATTCAGTCTGTCCGTCCGTGTGACACCCTTATAGCTAGAGCCTTGAAACTCTCGTCAGGCAAAGTGCTTATATTGGTTTGCTACTACTACTGAATGATCACACATCAGTAAATCCACTTAAGGTTATAGTCACAAAATTATGGTATTCTTATTAGTATTAGAGTATTTCGCAGTCGGTTACGGCTGACATCGACGCTCTCTCTTGTTTAACAATGTTTTCTTTTCATCGGTTTGAAAAATGAATTTGAGTGAAAAACGCATTGTGAGTGATCAAAAATGGACTAGTTTGGTTTTGGGCAATTTGTAATGAAGCCATGCTGAGCGGGCAGACAACTGATTTACAGACATATTGAAAAATAAGGAATAATATCAGATCAATTTTGTAACACCTCTGTTATTTAATATGTCAAACTTACCAAGTATTTTGTGGAGTGGATTAATACCCTTTTTTACTGCCTAGTCAAAGGATATATTTCAAAGTTCAAGCATCGAATGAGGTAGAGAAGGAACTGATGCACTTTCCAGCGAGGCAATTCTCTCCCAGATGAGCACAAAAATGTTCTTCAATGTTCCATATGTAAATGCATGCTTACAAAGTGAGTTTGTTAAAATTTCACAGTTGATTAACGTTATACCAGAGTGAATTCATATAGAAAAGTTATATCTTGATAATTGTGGATTTTATTGCTATTGGTAGGTTGACTCTATGGCGTACAAAAAAATTACAAGTAAAAGGGGGTGCTTGCCTAGATACTTGAAATATTTCCGAATATCTTACGAGAAAAAATAGAATGTAGAATAACACATATTTAATTGTTATTCTGTCAATATTCAATCGAGCCTGATCGAAATAAGAATATTACAATGTTTTGCTTGTTGTATTATTTTTTTTATTAAGTTACATTTTATTTGTTATTATTGCTTATGCACAAAGATGTGCGAATCTAAATACATAAATAAAAACAAGTCGTACTACAATCGGTAGCTTATAGCTTATTCATAAGAATTTACTAATTTGTGTAGACGTACATTTGATTGGTTTCGAAATCGTTCTGTTTTTAATTCATATAAATTATGGCCTTTAGAATTTACATAGAAAGGCGGTATTCTCTTTTTTCTTAATACAATTTTATTTCCCAAGGTGAATTGCATAAAATATATTATGCGATCTTTTCCTGCAGTTTTCGTATCGAATAGAGGACTTGCTTTTATTTCCGTCAATCCGTTTTTTGCCATTTGACGTTCAACAATATGCAAACTTGATTCATTAGCTATATCTTGATACGACTTTTGACGCATAAGTCCGATAAAAAATGCTTTAACAATATGCTGTAGGTTTGTTGACCCCTCAATTTTCGCATACAGGTCCTTTATTCCGATCACCTTGCATATAGTTTGTATAGCCCGATGACATACCAAACCATGACCCTCTGGTTTCTTAAAAACAAATATTTTAGTTTTTCCGAAACCAGTGTAAAAGTCGTGATTAATCGTTCTGTTTTCATAAAGATTTATGGCTATAAGTTTTTGTCCTGCTCGATTTTTGGATTTCCGAAGAGCGGTTCGAACTTCAGGAGCTTTAGCGGTTGCAAAACCAGCCAATCCATTCGAATTTCCAGTGACAGATAAAACCGAATATCTTCGCTTTCTTCCCATATTTCCTTTCATAATAAAAACAATTTTATTTTCCAACACACGCGTGTCAAATGAATTAAATGCATCCTCCCCGACAGCATCCGGCGGACCAGTACTGCGGCCTGGCATTTTTGTTCCAGACCATCCTCGATCAATTGAGTTTAATTTGGTTTGTTTAAAATTACCAACAGAGTCCCGCAAACTAATTATGTTTTTTTCTCTATCTAAGTTTTCCGATTGTTTTTGCTGCTGAATAAGTTCGTTTCCGCGTAGAATCGGTGTATTTAAACCTGGCCATATTAAACTTTTCTTTCCGAATCCGATTGTCTGACCCCTATTAAGATCCTTCGCAATTTTTCTTCCTGTCCCCTTTCCGCGTCCTCTTTTTTTACCAGCATTACTAACAGCTGTTACTCCGCGCCATATATCTTCAGCAGGTACTACAAAACAAAATAGAATATGTTACCGATTAAACAACGTAATAACAGTAGTTAATGTTTATATAATTTATAATTAAGGAATAAAATATATTATCAGCGTGACAAATATGATATACACTCTTCGCCACTGGAGTAGTGGCAGAAAAGCAGATTAATAAAATAACGAAATGTTAAATATTAAGAGGAGACCACTTAACCCGGTTTGTAGAGCGAAACGTCTCAGTTTTTGTCCTATTTTAATCACTAATTTTCTACAACTGTAAGACAATGGCATATTGAAAGATACCTTTTCATACTTGCATAACCTTTTTGGACCTCTACAATTATCCACTTAATAATACACAGATTCATTTGGTCTGAACTTTTAAATCGGATATACAGAATGTGGAATTATTCAGCTAATCGCAATGCTCACCGGACTAAAACATAATACAATGTTTAAGGATAGTTCAAGCGTGATTTTTAATTAGCTTTGAGCTCGATTACACTATTATTTCGAATATTTGCATCCAAGCCGGATGCTTAAGAGTTTAGAGCGAAAAAACATTTAATTTCTAAAATCGAAAATACTCCAATTATTTGAGTGTTTTTCGGTTTAAAAATAGCAGTGTGTTCTAATTTCCCAAAATGTTGGTACCATCATAACACGCACCACGAGGCAGCTGGTCATTACTTCTGGAGAATAGGTCTAGCTTTGGTAATTTGTACTTAGAGCTTAGTTGGTTGTGGGTTACTAAGTAGGTTCGTGAGCAAAACTAGACTTAATAGTAAACCATTGGTGCAAGAAAGCAACGCGCACTTAAAATGGTGAAAATAAATCCTGCAGGGGAAACCTCACTTATTTAATGTAAGTGATTGGCAAAGTACACTTCACATATTATCTTACGGTTACATATTGGTCCCCTAATTTTGACGGTGCGCTACCGGTAATGGTACAATACAAAAGTTTAAAAAATGGGTTAGATCGTTCTAGTTTTGAAAATACATATATCATATAGCTCGGTCAGTTTTTTAAATTAAAAATGTCAGCAGGTGGACTGAGGTCCACCTGAAAAGTGTTCCTTTTGTTTTTATACCTAAAATTGTTCAAAAATGGATAACAAAGGAAATAATAAATATATACATAGGTATGCAATTTAAAAAAAGCATGTCCGACCCCATTATCAACAGCCGATTTGATCTAGTTAAGACTGTCTGTATGAACAAATAGATGTCAGAGACTATAAGAGCTAGACATATAATAAAAGATGATAGGGATGGATATGTATATTGTTGCAATCTCAATTCAAAACATGTCCGATTAGGTTATATTAATATGGTAAGAGTTTGTTTACTTGGAGGAGATTAGTTGGGTAATTGGAACCAAAGAGTATTGAGAGACTTGAGTGCTTTGAAAGGGCGTGTGGCAGTGCGTGGTCGTCTAGGAACAGCAGTTCGTGAAGCGAGTTGTTCTGGGCGAAATTGTTTAAGTCGTCTTCTAGCTTGATATTCAATTATTCATGTCCTTGACAGATTTCCAACCATAAGCCTGATTATTGCATTATGATTTTTGTGAACGCTTTTATGAGTAATTGTGCGGACAGGTTTAAGTGTTTCTGTGAGTATAGTTTTGAAGGTGGCTCAGTCGAGTATAATACCCGAGTTAAATTTATACCTAGTTTTACGTCCGAGGATTTACTTTTTCATTCATGTGTCTCGAGTCAATAAATTTGTTTTACTTTCATTTTTGAAGATTATTATTGTAAATAAATAAGTAAAAGCGGATAGCGCGAAATGAGATTAAATCAAATAATATGTCACTAGTTCAAGTTGTAGTCATCTCAGATTAATCTGCTGTTAAATGCTCCTGATATTTTGGCAAAAAAATATCAACATCAGAATATGCTAATTAATCGCAGTCCACAAAAATTTACCAATTGTTCTGATTGCATTCCTTTTTTTTTGTTTTCAACTTTTCAGCGACATTCACCAATTTAAACTTTTCCCATAACATCAGACATGAATAACAAAATTATCCAAACGGATGATTTATATAACGTATAAGTTTCAAAGGAACAACTGATGGCTCTCTTATATATACATATATCATTAGGGATGTAGTCGTGATGTGCTGTAGCTATATTACATGATCACAAGCGTTATTCATAGCACGTGTACTTACATTTGTTAAAAAAGCTTGTATTTCGGGAAAACAAAAATGTTGATGGAACGCTTAGAAAGTTTACATGATTTCCAAGTCTTAATGCAGAAGTCTTCCAGTTACTCGCAACAAATGACAACAACCTGCTGCCCATCTTGTATAAACTTATAAAACAAAAATAGGGCCGTATTAGGTATGGTAAAAAACAAGAAAATATCGCATCCAACAGATATTTTAGATAATGCGATACTATATTCGATTCCCCATCCGATGCTCAAAACGATATATCGAATATAATTTAATTTATAGGTTCGGAATAGGCTATTCACATGAATGGGAGTTACTATTAATGATTTGCTGTTATGCAAGATTTGCTTGTCGATGCAGATGGAAGAGGAGATTCAAAATGATCTGCAATGACAACCTTCGAATGTATAAGATTATTAAATTTTTTTAATTTTCTTTGAAATATTATAATAAATTGTCCGTTCACAGAGATACCACCTTTGACTTTTCAGAGATCAATCATAAATTTTTGGCCTGTGGATTCTGTGAACAGCTGTTCGACGGTGTCAAAATAATGATATATTTTTCGACAAACCACCATAGAATGTTGCCTCAGCAAACTTTTTTATTTACTTTTAGGTTCGTCAAACGAAATATATTGTTATTTCGCACGCGATATTTTTCGTCAATCTGTAAATTGGGCTTAATAGCTGGAACTGATACTGATGCTAATTTTCCCTATGTGAACAGTGTTTCACATATTTTAAAATTCCCAAGCGTCCCACAAGATGTTGCTCAGTGTGATAAGAAGAAGAGCGACCATGTTCGATATATATTGTACTTTTTACGTATCGATATTATTTCTGATCGATATTTCGTGTCGAATAACCTGTTGTCAACAACACATCTCCAATGAAAGGAAAATAAAAACAAAGGTGTAAATATTTACTACATGAAGTTTTACTTCAATCTGACAATTAATAAAGATGTCGTGGTTTAATCTGTGGGACGGATTAAAGACGAAGACATGCAGGTACCTACTGCAAAGGTATTTGGGACAGTTTTTTGAAAATAATCTCAACTTGGAACAATTAAAAGTGGATCTTTACAATGGAAAAGCTGTTGTGGAAAATATATCACTTAAAGTTAATGTAAGTATAACTTAGTTTTACTCATGTCTTTCATTCTATAACATGCCAGATACCTAAATTGAGGAAAAGTAGAAAATTTGACTTTGGCATACAAAAAAATATTATGTATAACCAAGTGTTCACTTTCTACGCACTAAAATATTTGGACAGATAAATAGTTTTTAATAGTGTGTGAATTTTAGCTCCCACACATTGGTGTTTGCTTTTCAACCAGGTATTAGTATCATTACTAACTATGCCTTTTTAAGCAATCTTTTGATCTTGTGTTTCCGCCTGCATATCAAAAATGGGCTCTCTAGGATTTAAGTTGATTTAATGGTTAAAATTATATTTAACAATGTTTATTTTTAGGCTCTCAACGAATTGTTTGAAGGACAGGGCTGGGCTTTTGAAGTGGTTTCTGGACAAATTGGATGTTTGACGGCAATGGTTCCATGGAATGCTCTTATGACCAACGACAGTTTACTCAATATCTCAAATTTGACAATAACTCTGAGACCAGTTACGCGTTGCCAAAGCGGAACAACTATGTTGGAGTCGATGTGGTCATCTGTTAGTAGTTCGATGCAAATGGCCGAAGAATGCATGAAGCAAATTGATGATGACATACCATTTTTAAATCACAACAATGCTTTGATTGGGTTGGAAAAGTTTGCTGAAACCATTGACAACGGTGAGCAATAATATAATATATGAGATAAGTGAACCGCATGATTCGCATTTGGCAAATTATACGATTATTTGAATCCTTGGAAAATATTATACTAATACGCGAACATTGCGTACAAAATCGAAATATTTACGAAAATTTGAATTTTTGTACCGCAGCTTTGCCTTTAGATCTGACTTGAATAAAATCATCAGATGTAGAATCAGGGGTCAGATCTAAAATAAATATATGTTTCTTGAGGGAATAACAACAAAGATCATATTAGGAAATGCAGCAGTTGCATCCAGTGAAGTTATTGCTTTGGTTAAATTATATTGATTTGCATCAGCGTTGCTAACCATTTTTAAAATCAGGCACTTTTTCAGCGATAGAAGCAATAACATTATGGGAATTATGTTGTTTTCATCACCTAGAAGGACGCAAGATTAGTTAGTTTGTCAATTTGGCACGAAAATTTTTATATATCAAGAGAAAAACAGCTTCAAATGATTTAAAAGTTTTTATTTTTTAAAATCGTTTTCGATTACCGAGAAGTAGTAGTAGATCTCAAAAGCCTTTCTAAATCTGTCCCATCAAACTCATTATATCCGTACAGGTTGTGTACGGCAAATTTAAACTTTATTTGTACTCAGGTGAATAATACGGTAGTTATGGCTGGCTGATCTTTCGTGTGAGACATTATCACACATCCAGTAGTAAACAAAACCTATATTATTATTTGCACGAACCTGTTAATTTTTATTCTCAAAGTCAATGATATTAATCAAAAAATATTTAATTTAATTGAAATATAAATATTAATATTACTGGAAAAATGAATGAGTAAGAATACAAAAAAAAAATTAACAAATATTTAACAACAACGATAAAACACAAAATTTGTCAAACATCGCGAGAAAAATACGTCTGTTGTGAATGCAAAGGGAAAGCGACGAAGTGATGCGGAAACTAAAATCATAGTAGCCCCATTAAAATACATATTGATATTTATTATAATCAAATTGTTTGTCAATGAAAAAATTGTTAGAATGCAAATTTTATTAATTTATTCTGCAAATATTTATATATTTTTCAGTTCTGAATCGTATACATGCAAACTTAACCAATACGACGATAAACATCGAATACACACTGCCAAAGTCAGACAAAAAGCTTATTGTATCATTTAAAGCTAAGCATGTTGAATATAAAAATCAAACTGGATATGGAAAATATTCATCATCAAATGAAGGCTTTGGAAGCAATGATGACAGCACGGAACAGCCTCCAAATTTGAAATATTTACCAATGATTGCTAAGCACAACTTAGTTACTAATGACTTAACGATTCATACTTCGGAACTTATTTATAGTGAAAGCCATACTGCGGAGACAGACACCAAATCTGTTGGAAGCCTATGTAAAATAGTGGAATTCAAAGGGTGCCAGAATTTTGAAATTAGCGTAAAACAAACCGAAAATATAGTTGGTCCAAAAATCAACCTGGAAGTTATAATAGATGATATTTATTTTATGCTCACCCCTCGTCAAACGCATCTGCTTACCCGAATTTTGAAGGGATTTGATGATGTGCGCCCAAAAGATAAGATGTTAAAAAAGTTTTCGGATTTTAAAACTGAGTTGTCTTATCCACATTGCAATACAAAAATGACTGGCATTGTTGAAAAGGATGGAGAGTGGTGTCCTGAAGGAGATAGTTTTAAAAAATCAGAATTTTTATATACCGATATGAAAAAGAACAAAATATCTAGTTCTGATATATCTTCGACATCTACCAATAGCATATCAACGTCCTATAGCAATGCTCAATTAAATAACGGGACTGTAGAAAAATCTGGCGAAATTTTAAAATTTAAAATGCAAATATTTAAAATTGTTGCCGTTATCTTACACAATGATATACTTATTGAAAATACTACTAGTAGTGTAGGGACCAGCAGTGTATATAGCAATGAAAGTTTCGAGAACTATTCGAAAATTGCAAATACGTTTTTCCCAAACACATATATGGAAAATCCCTTGAAGGAACAATATATACCAATACCAAACAGTAACTATCTTCTGATTATGGTATCCTCCTTATTAGTAAGTGGAAATCAACAGAGGCGATGTAATGAGCTAACTTTAAAGAGTACATTGTCAGCAACGACCTTTGACTTCAGTGAAATACTTGACAACATCGAGAGTCACCTCATTTTGTTTGACAGAAAAAATGTGAGTATTGACCTATTTGAATGCGTTGTACCCACTGTTAATGGTTAAGTGATGATTATTATAAGGTTGTACATATTTATGTAGCAGGCAGACAGAACTGTCTCCGACCCTCATAAGCTAAATACATTCTTTATCAGAATTAACAGCCGACTTCATATAGTCACGTTCATATGATTGTCGATCCATCTATCCGGTTGTTTTAGAGACTATAAGAGTTACTTACTTACATGCCTAATTTATTTAAATTATTCGATCAATTTCCTTACTATATTGTTATCTAATTGTATTGGAATATAGCTTGATATAATGTTAATCAAGCGTGCTAGGCGAGCAGAAATCAATGTTTTTGTGCAGAGTTCCGAAATCTATGAGCGCATATAGTCACACACAAATATAAATCCTTTTGCAATTTTAAGCTCTAGTTTAAGAAGGGAATAAAACAAGCTCTTAAGTAAAATCTTCTAAGATTAATAGAGGCTAAGTTTGCAACAAACTTTAGTTCAGTCTAAAATGAAACTTTGAACGAGTCACATAGAATAAATGTAATAAATTCTTTAACGATAATTAATTATATGCAAAACGACCACGAAGGAAATTAGCAATTAATTAACATGTTGAAACGTGCGATTCCAATAATACCGACGCTTAAGATATATATATATTACCTATATATTATTATATGTCTGTATACAATTTATGAAATTGGGAACTGGGAATGTTTTTATTGACACGGTTTTGTCTTAAGTCGAGGCTGTTCTTTTTATACTCTGATACCAATGGTATAAAAGTATATTTGTCTGTACTCGTGCCAGACAAGGTTTCAAAATTGTGCTGCTATTCTGTTCCCTCTCTTTTTGTTCATTGTGATGGACAACATAATCAGTTTTGAAGTAGTATTTGTAGAATATTCTCACATTTTCTAAGTAGTAGGTTCATAATATGGAATACAATTTTGCCCTACTCACTTGCAACTTCATATTTTCATACAAATCTGTTCTCTTTTAGTTCACGAAATACTTTTAGATTGATAAACAACTCGATCAAACTATCATAACACATCTTAATTCATCGTTAACTTACTCCAAGTTACACTTTTTTCTTCGAAAAAAGCATGAAAATATAGATTTAAAATGATAACAAATAACACTACGTTTTTATTTTCAGAATTGTCAAGAAGGATACCACACTAGACCAGAAATTACTTTGTCTCATAATTCGTCGTACCTTTTTAAGCAGAACTACAACACGTGTAGTAACACAATTGAATGCACCTTAGACGACTGTACCATTGAGTTGGATATTTCACTTTATGACAGATTAAGTGCTCTAATAAGTGCATCGCCTTTTATAGATTTGGATGCTCATGAGGTAGTACTGGAAAATTCAAATCCAATGGATGTGCAAATTAAATGTAATTCTTTCAAAATAAACTTAAGGTAAGTGCAACACACTGTTACACTGGTTGGCCAGAAAGTTAAGTTTACCTTCTTATTCTAAAAATGTTTGTCTTGGATAAACATATGTATAATTTTAAAATATACATATAAGAATAAAATGCACAACAATTTTCACACATTTTTAATAATTTAATCTCTAAATGCATATATATTTGCAATATATTTATTTATTTTCTTCTTTTTACCAATAAATTAGGTTTCCAGTAATAGACGGCGGACTACTTCGAGACCCCATGACGAAAAATATACGAAGCGACTATCTCTTATTAGACTTCCGAAATGTATTAGTTCAGTGGAAATCATATATTTGTGTAATTGTGGATAAAGTCGAAGGATTTTATTGTGTAAGTAATTGTTTTAAGAAATCGTCTTGTTTTAACGGTATTCAAAAATGTGCAGACTTCTCAAAAAATAGTATTAAAGATAATATATACACTGAGGAAAAGTTTTGCAATATTTTATAAGAATTTACGCAGAGTGGAGAGTATTTCAAATGACTAGCTTCAATTTACTCATCGGATAGGGTACTAATTTTAACCCTTTCAAAAAGATTAAAAATGGTATAATGAAATTGTCCAACAGTATATAATAGATAGAATAAGGATATCCGACCGCTTAAATATTTAATCAAGATCAACACCTGAGTCGATGTAGACATGCGAAAGCGCAAAAAGCATTAGATGTGCATTTGCAATTATTTAAAATCTACTCTATTTTATTTTTGAACTGTTTCTGTACTCAATAATGCAAACTAGCTTGAAAATAAATGTTAAATACATATTTTGCCATAGAACTGCAAACTGAAAGTATTAATTAATTTTATGTAATCAAAATAATTAAAAATGCTTGCAGCCCTAGTATCCAAATAGCTGCTTGCTTAAAAAGACGGACATGGCTCGGCTAGTGATGTAGATCGTTAATATATCAGTAATAATTTATAAAGAAGGCCATCTTGCCTCTTCGTCAGTATAATGGGAACTGAAGGAACACAGAAGACCCGGCTGGTCTCCACAAGTGCAGCTTACGCATCTAGCGAAGCCGCTTGAGTTACTCAGCGGGTCTTTTGTAACAACGTCTCGCTGACCGATGATTTTCTTGCCCATGGGTGTGCCTCATCAGCATATTTCAAACAACTGTTCGTAAATATATTTGATTAGCGGCCATTTGCAGAGTAAACATAAATAGCGTGTATTGTATGACGTGTTTATTGGAAGTGCTAAAATTTTAAGTTTAAAAATGGTTAATTGATTGGATATTAAATTAAATGAAAGAAGCAAACTATTTTAATAAATCAAATTATGGTTACTTACCACATTCTATACAAAATATACATTTTATGTTTTCAGGATGAAGGCATTAAGAATGATATTCATATCATGCAATGTTCATCTCAGAATAAACTGGATAAGTCGCCGGCTGACATGGAAAAGTAAGCTGTAACCTGTTTCACATTTTATAACTATATTTGCTCTAAAAATTATATTGCCATTTAAAATTTAATTAAATCACCCACATATGTTTTACACACGACAAAAAGTCTTAGCAGTTCAGTCTTCGCCCATTCAGAGTTAATAACGGAGGCACATGAGATTTTTATTTTATTAGTTCTTATTTTATTAGTTCTTTCTGTAATATATAGGTTTCTTTTTAAGCTACTTCAGAGAATTGTCTTAATTGACCTAGAGGGTTTAACGGTGGTTTGTGATGTATTTTTATTATGTTCGTATTCAATATAGACTATAACATGTCTGCGTTACAGATGCACAAAGAGAATCTACATGGTAAATAATAAAGAGATATTTAAATTCTTTAATCAGCATTGTTAAGATCTGGCATTTGTTCAATATATCCGGACCAAAACTATAAGTTACACCTTACGAGTGCATCCATAATAAAACCCAACCTATTATAATTTCTTCTGATAGCATGTCTTCCTGAAACTTTTATTTTTGTCTAGTGTACAAAAAGGTAATTAAATGAAATTCAATAAGCCATAACCAGTAGTCATTATTTGCTGCCGCATTTTCTAATATTTTCATCATTATTGAGCCGGTCCTTTAAAATACTTATCTCTTTTTGATTTGTATGCTTAGTTCAGAGAGTTGATAGTTAAGCACTTCATTAACCATAAAATTCTCAAAATTTCAAAATAATAATGAAAATTTGTTTTGAATATTTTTTCAGAATTGTTGTAAGAGTCTACAGTTCGAATGATATCTCGAAGGACGAGGAAGCTAAATCTTTTGAAAACAGCGCAAGACAAAAATGTAAATCACCTTTCAGCTCTAAATGTTCATATGGTTATTCATCTAATATCGACGGACTTTACGAGAGTACAGGTAATAAATATTTCGAATCTGATAATAAAACACAGTTTGCAAAGCAAAATGATAAATAGTGTATAAAGGAAATTCAAATCCCACATCTAATCGATATATTAAAACTGTGTCAAAACTGAGACAGCTAATTTTGCTTCTGTACAAATAAGCAAACAAACTTAACAAATACGTATCGTGTATGAAGACAGTCGAAAAATGCACTAATTTATGTAATATCTTAAGTTTATGGAAGTCCAGTTGACTTTAAAGGGAAGGCATAATTAATCGATTTAGAAACCGCTTCTAAATCGATTATGATTTATGGTAACAAGGATACCATATGATCTATTTTCTAATATATATTTAATTAATTTAAATACCTTAGATTATCATCGGTATAGATTATCATACATAACCGAGAGTCTGAAGCAAGTCATATATTAAGGAAGCTAAAAATATAGGACGAAGATACGGAAACCTGCGCAACTCTTACTCTGAAGAACACTCAGTTATGATGATAAGACAAACATTTTCACGTATGTCAACGCAATACATTTATATGCCACAAACTTTCAACTATAATTCAGTGTTTTTAGTAATATACTGTACCGTCAATCGAGTTTATAGTTCCGTTGTGGAATTTGTGGATCATATTGCTGGTAGCTTTAGCAGGACTGTGTATTGGAATTTAGTACAGTCGTTTGTATATTGCGTTGCTTCATTTTCGATTTGTCTTCTAATAACAGCTCAAGGATTGTCTATACAAAAATTGTTCTTATCTTAAAGTTTCCAACTGCTGGGCAATATAAAGATTGGCATAATGCTTATATTGCAGTCGCTGAGGAAACGTGCCGTGATCCCTTGATCGTTGCACAACTACCCCAATATGTATTCGTATGTACCCCCGTCAGACAAAAGTGTTGAACTCCCTAAAAATCGGAAATGCTTATATCTTCCATAGGTTTTGAGATAGAGTTAAGAAATTTTAAACGTATTTTACCGGTGAATACCCTTTCCTGCTTCTTTAATGGGGTGGGAGACGTCTCCTAATATTGGGTATAATCATTGAGCTTATGTATCACAAAATATTTTGTAACCTAATAATTCTTTAGCTTTATTGTGATTGACTTGCTTTTCTTGAGTTTCGAAAATTATTTTAATTTTTGCGATGCCTAATCTTATGCATATTATTTTGGTTTTCTTTTTTAGACAAGACCGATTTCTTTTTGCCTGGAGACACTGATGAAATAAATGAATTCTGTGAAGGTTGTAAGGATTCATCCAATTTGAAAATTCTGGTTTCTATTCCAAAAGTTAAAATTGTATTAGAGTGAGTAAAATTCTTTATATGTGGTATGTGTATAATAATATGTCCTTGAAGATAAATTATTGATATTACTACATCATCAATAAGAAATCATTTAAGCACTTAAAGTTTAAGCGTGACAACAAAATTCTTTAATATTATTTCTATTAATAATGTAGCTTAGCTATGTTCACATTCCATTCATTGCAATACAAAGCAATAGAGCCTTGTAATTGTAATAGTTCATTGATTCAGTTGTAGTTGGACTGGTTTCCAAGTACAAAAAATCCTTGCCAATATCAGTTGTGTTTGTCCTGGACACATCAGCTTGAGGATACAACAAAATTTCAACGTGTATAAATAGGCATTTTTTTTAGCACACAAATACAAATTTTTTACAAACCCTCAGTGCGATCGAGATTGAGTCAGATCATTTTTTTTATACTCTGATAGTATATTAGTTTTGTGCAACGATCGCTTTGCTGTTTGTCCGTCGATAACATCGATAATCGCAAATCGATAAAGCCATATATCTCCCACAATTTTAAGGCTACAGTCACCAAATTTGGTTGTTAAGTTGTTGGTGATGTCCTTCAAAGATCGGCATATGCTAGGCCCAGCTCCACCATGTCGCCCAGGCCACTGCCCCTTTAAAATGGCTATAGCTTCCGTAGTTTTTGAGTTAGAGCCGTCAAATTTAGTAGGTATATTACTGGTAGCTGCCTTTAAGAACAGATAATCAATTTTTATGGCCACGCCCGCACCTGATTGATACAACCGCATATCTCTCACAATTTCCGCCGCCTCCAGGAACTTAGACCCTAGACACATCTTCGACAATTTGTCAGCTAGATTCACCAAATTTAGAAAGTACGTTACTTGTGACTCCCTTAAGATTTCGATCAAAATTGATGGTCACGCCTACTGCGCCTCCCCAAATCGGTTAGTGTAAATGGATAAAATCATACGAGTATATCTCACACAATTTTAAAGATATAGTCACCAAATATACAAGGAATATTGCTAGTAACACCCTTCAAAAATCCGTGAAAAGCGAATTTAAGAGTTATAGTTTCAACCACACCCACTTCCGTCGCCAAAATTCCCATAAGCCCATATCTCCCCTAATTTAAGAGCTATATTTACCAAACTTGGAAGGAAGGTTACTAGGAAACTCTACCAACATTTTTTTGGTCCCCAAAATTCCAGCACAATTGAAATTTACGGTCTGCTTAAATAAAAATGGTAGAAAACTTTTTTTAAAAAAAAAACGTTGTTTTCATGCAGAACTATAATGTAAGAGTGAAAACTAAAATGTCAATCATGGAAATCATTTTCAAGTTTATGTATATAGAATGTAAAACAATACCTTGTTTTGAAAATGTTAAGTCTTGTCGATATTTCAAACCTAACCACGGATTTTTTTATTTTGAATTCGGGATAACCGAAGGTTCAATATTCTTGATTCTTGAATAATATAGCCATGTTCGTCTGTCCGGTTGTCCGATTTTAAATTGGTTTACATGCTCATCTTTTTGCTAATGACGTCGAAAGCGAATGCATCAAGTGAAATATTATCTTACTGCCATTCGTGAAACATAAATCATATAAATATGCAGTGCAATGATGTGGAATTCTTGGCGTGCCTAAGATGGCCATTATTTCTCTTAACATATTTCTTTTCCCTATTATTATTACTATTCATTTTTAAACACAAATTCAAAAATCAGTAAAAATTTATTTTGCTTGTTTTTAGATCTAAAGATCTCTACGAAATAATTTATAACCGTCTGAATTGGAACTTATTAATGTGGGAGCCGCAATCTGCTACATCACAAGAAGAAAATAGCGTCTGTTCCTTCGAATTATGTGTTAAAGAAGGGATCTTACTCATGTATACGGATATTCGTGATTTGGAAAATAAAGAACAAACATCTTCTCGTGGAAAACTGAAATGCAATATAAAAGAATTTCGATTATTTTCGGTTACTGGCCTTAAAAATGAAAAAAATCTAAGCTATTTTTGTACTCAATTAAAAGAAATTGATGTATATCACTGTGGTAAGTTTAAAAACTAATTTAACATATTCTGTTTATAGTTGCTGGTCTCTTTATATTCACGGCACCCAGGGGCACAGTGGGTATGAGGGATATTACAGAAGAACGTGCTTTAATCTATATGTTATTTCTAATAAAATTGTCTGTTTTTCAAATTATTATCGCATTCTCAGGCAGAATAATAATAATAATTCAGATGATCCCATCTAGTGAGATATTCGTAAGATATTCGATATTGCAATGACCGTCTGTGTGTCGGTCCAAATAAACACAGGTGAACTGTAAGCGGAGTGATAATTATTTTCAGTTTGGTGAAGCGAATCTGTAGCTAATGATCGGTACTCGATCTCTAAGTAAGGCTTGCCAGTATTAGCTACCAGTAGTGATGAAAGGTGATGTAATCACTTTGATCCTGGTGTTTAGTTACCATCATTGGAGATAATTTTGTTGCTGTTCGGTCCATTTCACCATTTTACGCTAAGAAAGTTGGCTAACCTTGCCAACCTTTCGTTGAAATATTTATTGCTATCACTGGCATTATTACTTCGAGGTCAACCGTCGCGTTAATTTCTCCACACCTCGTTACCATCTACGCTACCGGTGACTATGCAACCGGTAGATGCAACCCGAGTAAGTCGAGCATAGTGCACCTAGTGCCTGGCTTTCAAATTGTGTGGGGCATATGGTTTTATGGACTTACACCATCTGGTATATCGGCTTATATCGATCTTCGAAGAAAGTTACCGAAAGAAGAAAGAAGTATATTTGATTTTTAGGGACTGGGGTGGGCTTGAGAATAGTATAGGCAAGAAATTATGATCAGGGTCGAGATCTCTCTTCTCAGAACTTTTTTACTTGTTCCTTTTTTCTTTTATTAACGCAATATTTCATGTTGCAGGAAATATCTTGAGTGAATCGGCCAATGCTTGGAGTGATGCTACTGATACAAATCTTAAACGGATAATTTGTAACCTTCCAAATGAACAGAGGGTGACAAATAATCGAGAGGAAATGGTATCTGTTGTCGCTGAATTAAAAAAGCAACCAGATAAACGCTTAAAGGTAATTAAAATGTTTAACATAATATTCTTTATATTGTTCGGCTTTTTCTCATCAATGGTTTATACAAACAAAATTATATATTTGGATAGGGTTATGTGTTATTGAAGCATACCTGCGTCAGATACGTTGAATGTCCAGTTGTATTGGCTGTCGAGTGCTTGACTTAGATTTGGCCCTTACCACAAAGCAATAATGTCCGAGCGAATCTTTAAGTTGGATTCTCGATTCTACTTCGTGGAAGAAAAATAGAAGCAAGTTACGTCTGAATTTATTTGTTGGATATCTCCAACTCTGTTGGCTACTAACGTATCTTAGTTTGAAGCGTGCATCCGAAACCTCCGAATATGATCAGAAGACTATTTGATTGACAGGAAATCTAGAATTGGATCATCCCAGTCAAAGTCGTAAAGCCTAATTTCTTAGTGCAGTATTTTTGGCCTTAATAAGCCTAAAAGTCATAGAGCCTAGATGTAAACGACAACGACGGCTAACGTCATCTTCCTTATAGAGTTCTTAAACAAGTTTCCTTTTGGATCTCAGATTAACAATAGAGTTTTATTGTGGGTTCTTCCTGATGTCCAGTGAGTACCGCTTTCCTTGATGATTGATTTTCTTATTGCTCGCCATTTTAAGTAGTGAATCCTTAAATTGAGTTGGGTTTCGGGCCGAAAAATCGTTTCCTTTTTCATCTTTATCTGTCGCTGATCTGGTTTTGCCTGCACCTCCTATACCACCGATTAAATGCATTCATACAATGTAAATGCTCATAGTCTTGTTCCTTTAAGCCTGATACTAAAAACATTAAGTACAATCATGAAGTTAATTGAAAATAAATATATTTTATTTTATTTTACAGAGAATAAAGCTTGCATTTGGAATAAATGGGGTCAATGTATGGCATAAGCCTGAATATTCAGTAAATCATTGGATTTATCAACTAATCGACTTTTTAAATGTAACTGTAAGTATGCTTTTTTATTCGACACCCTTAGAGCTGGAGACTTGAACCTTAGAACATATTCTCATGTGTACCTACATCAGACAAACGGGATAGAAAATCTATATAACTGATAATCGCAAATCGGTAAAATTCAAATATGACTATAACATTTTAAAGCTACATACGCAAAATTTTGTTGGTGACGTCTTTCAAAGATCGGTCATGTCCACCAACGATGCCCCCAGTCTTCCAGCCCCTAGAAATCTACAATGGATATGTATTCCACAAATTTTGAGGTAGAATCACAAAACAAGCCAGAATCATCAAACTTGGAACGCAGTTCTTTAAAAATCGACTTACGGACCACGAATCGGAAATGCCTATATCTGCAACAGTATTTGATTTGAGATAGAATAATAAAATTTCGAAAAATTACTGATAACTGCTCTTAAAGGTCAATAAAAAAATAACCGTCTCCAAAGTCTAAAATACCTAATGGTATAAATGGATAGAGCAATTCGAAAGCTAGTCACAAAACTCGAAATGTATATTATTATTAACATCCTTCAAAAAGCGAATAAAAAAATTTGAGTCACGCATACTCCCCTAAATATCGCAAAAGCTTATACCTCCCGCAGTTGGAGTTACCAAACTAAGAAGTTATAATTAAAGGAATCTCCTCCTAAGATTATGCAAAATTGGGGAAAGCCTATTTCACCTCTAATTTTAGAGATTGTGTTACGAAATTTGAATGGTCAATGGGTATTGTCATCACTCGCTTACTTGTTTTTTAAGAATAAAGATTTTTTATTTCAGGACTTTCCTATTGAAGCGTACGAACCATATGCGCTTGTTTCGGAAATTCAGGGCCATATTTGGAACTTTGCAATGGAGTATCGGTAAGTTTATTATTTTAATGGAAAATAATATAAACTTGATTGATAAGATTGACTAAGCGAACACTAAAAATAGTATTTTTGGTCAATTCGTATAAATCCAGCACATATTGAATTTATGCGTTAGTCGTGTAGTCCGTCTTCCGACTATTCGTCTGTCCGTATGAACCTAACTTGAGCCTGTCAACTGTGTGGTAGAGAATACAACAATCAGTTTCGCTACAAAACTAACATCGAGCATCGAGCATATTGTAATCACTTTGGGTAGTTTTAGACCCGGAAAGATATTTAAATGCTAAAATTTCATACATTTTCAGCAACTAATTAGGGAGCTTGCCTAGAAACAACAATAGTATGGGAATTATTAATCAAATAAAGAATTTAAATTGATCTGAAACTCCAAAAGATCTAAGAAGTCATAGTGATCTGAAGGAATGAGGAAACTTGTGCTAGTAAAAATTACCATTCGCTGTTAGGGAAATTAAGACCGCCTAAAACAACAAATCAGTCATAGCCTCGCAAATGTGAAGAAATGCCTTTAATATGAGATAAATGTTGCATATAAATTAAAATATCAGACGAAGAGATTTAAATGAAAAGCTTAACAACAATTTCAGTATCAGAATTCAAACTAATCATTTCCGGCTGACTGGAGTATGTTTATACTTCATTTAGTATGCTGTCACCTCGACGATTCGCTATACCATTCCTATAATATATATTTTGTTGACATAATCTGACAGTCAAATATTGTCGATCTCAACCAATTTTCTATAAAAAAAAACATTCATTACGAAGACATTCAAAAAATTATTTCTACGTTTAGACAATAGACCAATTAAGTTCTGGTATTGAATATTTGAGCGATCGGAACAAGGATACTGGTTATTGGGAAGTCCCCCGCAGGTTGACAGGCAAAGGAACATTTCGTTATTATACTGATGCCAAAAGTATAAAATTGGCACCAGTCATGGCCACAACTGCCGACAATCCGCTTTAAAAAATCAGAAATGTCCAGTTTTTAGAGGAAACCCTGGATGGAGATGTCTCTTCAATGCATTTCAAATTAAAAAACAAAATTAAAATTCCCAACATTCCAGCGAGAGAAGATGAAGTTTTGCGAAAATGGATGTGGCGCAACAATAAAGATTTTATGATATTACTCCACTTTATCAAAGCAAAAAAGTTTAATTAGTCAGCCTGAACTGAAGTTGGTTACAAAAAGTCAGTTTTACATCAATTTTAAACAATAAATAATACTTTTTAAATATATCCATTATAGGCCAAAATATCTAGCATATCGGGCATTACTTGATATTGGATATTGCTCCTTTAGCAGCAACATTATATATCCAATTACTGGATGTACTTTACGAATGATAACTGAAGACTGTATTCTGTCTATTGGCCCAACAGTAAGTAATTCTTTTATATCTTAAGTTATCGACAATTGAAAAAGGATTGTCATTAATCTAGTTTTAAATTTTCTAAGTCTAGCTCTAAAAATGTTATTGACTTATGATTTCAAAATTTATTGATGCGGGAACGGGCGTGCCCGCAAAATTTTCCACTTCTTAAAAGGTGTTAGCAGCAATCTAAATATTAATTAAAAATTGTAGGAAAAAAGCGTGCTTAATGAATTTACACCTTTACTGGCTTTTTCTTTATATCAGTGTATAAAAGTCATTGGGAAGAAAATCTTCTGCATATATATCCTTAATTTTCTTTACAACTTTATAATTAGTTGAATCGATTTTCCTATTCTTACATCTTCATTTTCGCCCATCTATGAGCCAGCTCGGATCGTAATTCAATATCCTAGCAAATGCAGACAATATAGTTATAGTTTGACCTGTATAAATTTTTACTGTGATTTCCCTTTCGTTAAGAAGTTTTAGCGTCAATTTTTTTGTGATAATCCTTTGCCTATTATATAGGTTGCTCAGCTTCGAATATCGTAATTAATTTTTCCGCAACTTTGATCAGCACACATGATCGCAGATGAAGCATATGAATCTTCCAAATTGAAGCTCTAATCCCCAAAAATCTACCAAACAAACTAAGTCAGTGTTTTCTGTAATTTACTAAGATTGGCACGATTCGTTTTTTTGTAGGTTTCCATCATTTAATATTTTAATACCTTATACATATTTTACAATTTTAAATTTAAAATGTTTTAATTAGTATTTTTAATATTAGTTATTCTATATTCATTTCTTAAATTATGTATTTCCTGGATTTTAAATAGTATACATAAAATAAATAAACATGAATTTATATTTACATATTTTTAGGTTCAAGGAGGCAACGTCATTGATGAACAATTGGCTCACATAAATTGTTCTGGCTTAGTCCCAGTCTTAAGCGTGGGACTGATTAATTTTTCAATACATCTGAATGATCAGAGTAAATTATATCCTAACATTGACTTGCGGTCTTCAATTCATGACATGCATTTAAAAACGTGCTTTGACGCAGCAGATGCATTAGCACAACTTATTGCGTATATTGCAAACGATAAAGACTTAATGTCAAAGGAAAAGAATAGCGTTGGCCCTGAAAAACCTGATGATTGCCCATTAAACAGAAATGATCAGAATAATGATGATACACTAAAACATATAAATATACTTATGGCCGATGCTGTAAAAGATGTAAAAGAAACTTCGCCATCAGATTTATCTACAAAAATGAATGTGATACAGAAAAATGAAACTGAAATCCAACAAAATACATCATTATTCAAAAATAGTTTTGATGCCTGCAATATTTCAGACTTTGAATCCAATGTAATGCTTGAATCATGTTATCAACACGAAAAAAATGCTCTACCACAAGTTGAAGCCGATCTTGGAGCTACTTTATTTACCACTGCGCAGGTATTAGAGGAAAGAGACTTTCATGTCATACACGATGAGGAAATTTTTTTTATGGTAAGTTATTTTTTTATTAACTAATAAACATTTCTGAGCTAAAGCTATGTTTGCTGCATTTTTAATCTCTGCAATACATTCGGTTAACTAAATTGATCGGTTTGTTTAAATATTTATTGACAAACAAATACACTTGACGCATTTAAAAAAAAAAGGGTTATAAAAAGTAAACATAAAAAGCTTCGCCAGCAATGGGGTATACACAGTCATTTGTGGTATGTGTTGAAGTTACAAAATATAAATGAGTTAATTGTTAACGGCTTACAAATGGATAGAAAAATCATAAACATTTCTTTTTTATACGGAAATTATTCTTCAAGTACCGATGTTATATTAAGTTTGCATATTCTAGATGTGGATGATGGGTCGGACTACGAAAAAATCGTCTTCTCATCGTTATCAAACCAAAGTTTATTGAATTTGTTGATATTGTGTTTTTTATCGCTCAAAACACGTGAAAAGAATATTTTTATTCAAAGATCCGAGACTCATGATATGGGCAATGAAATTTAAAATGTTATGAAAATAAACTGAAACTATAGTTTGAATTTGAAAAAAGAAAAGAAAAATAGACACGGTAATTGACACGACTCTTGATGCTGATCAAGAATTTAAACATACCTTTTGGGGTTAGTCCGTGTCGCCTTCAATGCAATACTCTTTTTATGAGAAAATTATAATAATTTATATTATCTACGGGGCATAACTAAAATAACTAATTGTGTGAATTTAAAATATTTTTAAATATCCTGCGTTGCTATACTTAAGGACAAAACTTGATCTAAGCAAATATGTTGATTATATCTTATTTTCTGCTAAAGGATAAATTTGGAGTTGAGCAAATATATGTTTCTGAAGACCCACTTCAAATAGTTGACAACCATTTCTGTTTACCAAGTGAAAAAGTTGATGTCCTACGGCCTCCTGTACATTTTCCAATACCTGAGCAAAGTTATACACTGTGTGAGATGACATTTACATGGCACTTGTTTGGAGGAAAAGATTTTCCAGATTTAACTGGTAGCCCTACAAAAAAGGATAAATCAAGGTATGTGCAATTTAGTGTTTTATATTTGAGATTTTTATTATTTTATTAATATAATAATTCATACTAATATTTGAAGGTATTTCATGGCTACGACATTTTTACGCACGTCGAGTAAATTTTCTATAATCAGTTTGCACGATTGTACAATTATTTTATTTTATTTTATTTTTAATCCACGGTATTAATTTTTCTGATATTCCGTTTTGAATTTTTATTTATAGATCTATGAAAATTATTTTTCAGTTGATCGTATGAAAAACGGAAACTGAAAATTTCAAATAAATCAATCATCTCACAAGAGAACCAAATCATTACCACAATTAAACATTAATATAAAACGATATGGATCGAATGCCAAAATGTCGTTAGTTAAAAAGAACAACAACTGTTTAGTCACTGGGCAGCAGTCAAAACTATTTCTTACAGACTATTAATAATGAAGAAAATCTGAGGAAATAATTTCATATAGCAAGTACCGAATCTTAAAAATTACAAGATTAATGCTTATCAGTTTGAGGTTATTAATACCTTAACTTGCAAATTTATTTCTTAATGGATCACTTTAACAAATAATAATAAAATATAGGTATGCCAGAGGCTTCATAAAGAATGAACTGTAGAGGCATGGCTTCACCTTCCCAACAACTACAACTGCATTGACATTTTTTTATTTTTTGTGAGGTCTCATATAATTATATTATTGTCAGTGGCCTTTATTATTAAATAAATTGCAGCTATTAATCTCGGGCATACAAAATAAACTCAAACAGCTGTTTATATAATCGAATAACAACTCACTAATTTGACTATACAATTTTATTTTATTTAATATTTATATCAATAGTTATATTTTCCAAATTATATAATTAAATAGTTATTTCCCTCTAAATAATATCATATTTTTATTTTAGTTTTACAACAGGCATTGGTATGTCGGAAACTTATAAGCACGGTGTATCACAAGCTCCAAGGAAAAAACACACAAAATTAAAAAAAGCAGCCAGTGATGAATTGAATACATCCCGAAATTCAGATGTGCTTGTCGAAATTCAATTCTCGAAGATTCGCTTATCCCACGATGCATACCCTAAACAATCCGTTTATGCGTCTCGACAAGTGTTGGTTATTTCGGATATAGAAATTCGAGACCGCTTACTCACTTCAGATATTAATAAGCTTCTTTATCACTCAAATAAGAACAGCTTACCACAGAGAAACGACGGAAACATGATAACAGTGAAAGCGTTGAACGTTCGATCAAATGTGAAGAAAAACAGAGCAGAGGAATGCTCATTAAAAGTTTCAATTTTGCCCATCAGACTTAATATTGACCAAGACACTTTATTGTTTTTGGAAGAATTTTTTTCTGCTTTAGTGAAAGGATCGTCCACTGGTGATAATGTGGACAATGTAGCAAATTATGATGATCCAATGATGGCTGTAAATGAAATATCGAATGCTTTGCATAATTTCAAATTGAACGAGAAAAAAGAACTAGATTCAGATGAAGGCTCGAAAACGTTTGAGTTTGCAGAAGATTGTTCCCCAAATGATGTACATCCCACTTACTTTAAGGAGTTTGTATTTAGTCCTGCGTTACCAATATGCTTTGACTACCATGGTCGAAGAGTTGAGCTTTCTCGGGGTCCAATAACTGGTTTAGTAATGGGACTTGCTCAGTTACAGGGTTCTGGAATATGTCTACGTGAAGTAATAAATCGGTAAGTTAAAAATTGATAATTAATCAACAACTTGTTTACTCTGTTTATTATTAATCTATCCGTTTTCAGGCGGGGGCTTTTAGGTTGGAACAAATTATTTGAATTTGTCTGTAAGGAATGGCTTAAAGACATTAAAAGAAACCAATTGCCAAATATATTAAGTGGAATCGGACCAACCAATGCTGTTCTGCAACTGTGTAAGTATTCGTCTATGCTATTAAATATTGTATCATGAAGATGTGCAAATATGTGTTAAAGACAGATGGAGGTATCTTCGACCCAATATAATATAAATATATATTCATAATCGCCATTAATTTTCTTTGTTTTTGTGTGGCTGCTTTGTAGTCTGCCAGGTTAGACTTAATGTATGACCAGTGAAGATCATTATTATTCTTTTCAGTTTTGAAAGAGGAAAGTGTCAATAAAATCAGTTCCTACAAATATAATTTTCACATTAATCATTATTTTCGATTCATAACTTCTGAATCAAATCAAAACTTTTAAATTAATTTGAAACTTTTAATAATTTTTTACTTGAACAATATTAAATATAAAACTTTTCTCTATTCTTCATATAATATAATAATAGATATATCCATGCATTGTGACTTAAATATAATGTATTTATTATTGTTTTATTCATTTCAGTTCAAGGCTTCTTTGACTTATTTAGACTTCCATTGCAACAATATAACAAAGATGGAAGAATAATCCGTGGTTTTCAACTAGGTGCTCAAAGTTTCAGTGCCCGAACAGCGTTTGCAGCGCTTGAGATAACATCAAGAATAATTCATTTACTCCAGGTAAATATATTTTAAATCGACTTTGAAAATAATTATAAATGGACACCTACACAAAATGGCTAGGCTATGACGGTACAACAAATGAAGTTGTACAAATGTAAGTAGGAGGCAGATGGAACTATATCTCGGCCCAATTTAAGTAGTTGATAGTATAAGTTTCATTAAATGGGGTTTGAAATATTTTTATGTATTATTAAGTTTAAAAAAAGTTATTTATTTGTTTCTGCTTTAACTACTACGTGTGAACTGAATATTCCACATTCCGCATTGTGTAGTTATATTTTATAAGGAAGGTAGACATGTCTACGTATTTCTCGACCAATCAAATTAAAATTCAACTTTCGATAATTTGCTCTTATGGTAGCTATATTGTGTAGTGGTCCTATACTGAGAATTTTTTTTTAATACTATATCTTTGTCATCGATATTTTTAGTTTACAGCGGAAACAACATTTGACATGTTGTCTGCTGGACCATCGTTAAGCAGACGGCGTAATCCTAAGCATGGTAAAAGACGACAAGGCCGGCCCAAGGATTTACGTGAAGGGGTTGCAAATGCCTACACAATCGTAAAGGAGGTAAATTGCCAATTAAAGTTCATAAACTTATTTATATTTGTATACATAAAGAATATTGTCAGGAAATGAGTACATTATATGCATACCTATTTATACAAATGAACTAGCTGTTGTATAATAAGCCCTTACTGTCTGCCATCTATCCAATTCTCTCTTCATTTTTATACCTTGTACTTTTGTTATGAAGTTGTGCAAATGTATGCAACAAGTTGAAGGATGTTATAAACTTTCTTGATTCGCATCGAATCGTCGAGTCGATCTAGTCGTACATCAAAATACGCATCTCGATGACATCAAGATGTAGAGACTTAAAATTTGGAATAGAAATGTTCGTATTTGAAGTGCAGATTAAGTTTATGTCGCTTATGCTTGTATCGGATTTTCCACGGCAATAAAAACGACATTTTAGATGAAGACTTCCAATCAGTTTTAAAATTGGCTTATCTTTATATTGCTACAATTTATAAGTTGTATTTCATCGGTTAGGAAACAGAAGAGTTGTTAATTAAGTTTTATTTTGATATAGTATGCAAATCCGAACAGCCAAGCCTGTGGAAGTAAATTCAATTCTAGTGTCTACGTTTATGAATTCAGTTTATCTTAAATCAGTTACTATACTTTTAAATAGGTTTTTTTTTTTACATTTTTCATAAGCAGAATAACAATGATTTTTATCGATTTTTTTTTTATTTATGTATCTTGCACAATCTGCCTGAAAATCAGCACAACCTCATCAAGATCACCTTGCAGTTAAGCCGAGTGCAGAGCAGTCTGTGCTGATGTTGGTGGAGGTAGATGTAGTAGAGGCTCTATATTATTGGCTATTTTTGGACTTTCCTCATCTCCAAATTAAATTAAATTAATTATTGTCTAATTAGTGCTAAAACATATTGTTATATTTCGATCGGCAGGTGCAAGCTTATTCTAAACACATTAATATTACATATATGAGAAGGGAACAGCATGATAAGTGAAGGGAGCTTTAATATGCGTGTGTATAAGCATATATAAGTAACAATTTTGTACGCACGCGTTTGTCGACAACCGCGGATTTCAGTTCCACCTTTAAAAAATTAATTTGGCAATATACATATATTATATAACGACTGTGTTCAGGGTATATCGTTGTTGAAGTCAGTCCACAGTAACATTGTTTTTATATTCTTTTTTTCGTTCGAAATTTTAAGATATTTGTATAAAAATATTATAGGTATTTATGTTTTTATTTTATTTAGTGTAGTCTATATACTACAGTGTAAAAGTTTAAAAAGTATATATGTTCGGAAACTTGAAAAATGTAAGATGTCATCTATTAACTGATTCAATTGGGAGATGCATGATACAGTGTACGATTCTGATAACTTTTCCAACAAATTGTTCTGAGATAGTGGTTTGCATCGAAACGTTCAACTTTCAAAACTTGTCGGCAAAATTGTATCACTCTCTAATTGTATCTTAATTTTTATTTACAGGGAATAAACGAATCGGCGAATACATTATTGGAAGCAGCATGTGTGGAGCACGACCAAAAAGGATATAGTGGTGCAGTTGGTGCAGTTGTCAGGCAACTACCTCAGTTAGTTGTGTGTCCGGCAGTTCTGGCAACGCAAGCGACTACAAACATTTTAGGGGGGGCAAAAAGTTCGCTTGTTCCGGAAGCAAAACGTGAAGCAACGGATAAATGGAAGAATGCAAAGAACTAAATAAAATAAGGCAACAAATTTCTTAACACATTTTTAAATATAAGTATGGATTTTGTAAAAAACTTGTCAGTGCATGAAGTTAGCAATATATTATATTGTCTTAAGTCTTGTTGTAATGCATATTGGTCGAGCTTACATCCTTAAATTTAAGTTAATTTGGAACAGTTTTGTACAGCTGTACTTAAAAAAAAGAAAGAATTTTAATAAACAGCAGAGGTTAATGGCCAAAAAAGTGAATACAATTAAACGAACAACTGAATTTTTTCACTAGCCTGTAAGGTCTAATGTAAAAAAAAAACAATCAATAAAAATAAGGACTAGAATTTGCTTTGGTTTGTGCCGAGATGCTTAATAATGCTGACATAAAGCTAGCAATTTTCGAACTTACTTTGGGTTGCCTTAGATGAATTCTTGCACATATCGAATTCGCTTTATTACAAATTTCTCAGTGTGTTCTTTTCCCAGACACTTGATGATGGCAGCACTGTTACAGATAATACCAAAGTAAATATCTCCAAGTGTATCCAAAAATCTGGAGCAAGCATATTTCGACCTTTAATATGTGCCATCGGAATGTTTGCTTCTTTTTGTTGCATTATATTAAAAGAAAGGCAAATACATAACCCATATAATCATCAAATAATAGTGCATCAGTGCATGATCGTTTTGTTTATACTGGTTAGAATTCTTTTCGTTGTCCACTTTTTAATAAAAAAGGCTGGAGAAGGAGACGGTTGTTGAGTTAATCACAAGGGAAAAAGTGATGCTTTCTGGATGTCAAAACTTTGCATTTCGCCGTCTTCTTTTCCTATTTACACTGATACAAAACAAATTCTCTCCTTCAAATCAGTTGTTTCTTAAAACTAACCCCTTAAATTTCAATATTGGCCGACAGGTGGCGTAAAGTGATGTATTCTTCTATCCGAAAGGTGGTGCTAGCACACCGTTACTGGAACCTATCGATATATTCGCCGACCATAACACGGGCCAATTTTTAATACGATATTGTAAAATCGTAAATTTTGTTAATGTTTTTAAATTTAGGGGCCTCTCGAGTTAGGAACTTTTCATGTAAGGTTTATAATTTGTTTATGCTAGCCTTACATGGATGGTCACAAAAAAGTTAGATGTAATATAATATATAGATGTTAGCAATATTAAAAAGTTAATTTAATTGATTTCTTCATATATATTTTCTTTGCTTTGCTTTGCTGGAAATAGGTTACTAACGTTAAGAAATCATCATAGTTGTAATATGAAATGCATTTGAGATCAGAGGGGAGTTAATTCAAAGCGCAAACACGGTAAACGAAGAAACGAGTCTCCTATACTAAAGTTCAATTTGGAGTGTTTACTGAATTGTTAGTTCTACTAGATTGGGCTTTAGAGCTTTTAAAAGAGGTATGCTGCCTTTTTGGTTGGGATTTATTTATGTTAATAGGTGATCATGGTACTGTTAAACGGTACCCCAAGATTATTTAAAATATTAACGTCACAATTAGCAAAAGCTTCGATTCCATAAAATAGAATTGGAATTACGTATGCCTTAGCCACAGTAGAGTTGGTAAATATCAGTTTAGTTGGCAAATATCTTTTAGTTAGTGATAACATTCTCAACACATACATATTGTCATTTCATCTTAACGTTCTGTAAATGTGAATTCAACATGGTTTTCTGTACATGCATACATTCATTTACAGTATTCTATATTGAATTTGATGTATAAAATATATCGAGTATTTTATTCGATCCTAGGAATCCTGGGGAAAATGTCTGCAATATTATTGCCTGAAACCTATTTACCGCCCTAGCTCTGTTTCACAACAATACAACTGTCTGAAGTTGCGTTTTATTTTAGCTTATAGCGTGATTCATGTTCTCGGATGCTTCTTTTGTTAGCTGCTCGCTGACTCATGCTTCAGAGTCAAAGTAATGATTTTAATTCTCAGTTGAATATTCGTATCACGTCGGTATACCGCATACTACCAATATTGTAATTAAGCGTGCCCAGCGCTGCGCTGATTACACGGAGCAGAAATCAGAATGTATTAAACATTGAATTTTAGTTTTCTCCTTAAATCTACGGAACTCCATGAGGGCGGACAGGCTTGGCATCGACAACATTTGCCAGAGAGTTACTCATAGAATGCTGCTGGAAGGAGTTAACCCCTTTGGCCTCGTTCTTTAGCTGGCTCACTCGTTGCGAGGGCTGCAAAGGTCTTTCAGCTAAGAAGGCAAACGGATGAAAATATTGAATGAATGTGTTCTGTTTGCGAGAACGATTACCGTATTGTAACTTTCAATTATAACAAATGATGAATTTAACTTTGTAAACAGCGTTTCACTTCATTAAAAATTTCCATGCGTTCCAATTGATACCGTGGCGGTTATCGGCGAACCAGCATTGAGGCGCCAAGTGCATCGAAATTGAAATAGTAAATTAGTAATGAAAAATAATTGTATTCGTCAAGAACAAAGTGTTCTTATAAATGCCGTAAAGGCGAGAAAATTGATTTATTAAATTTTTGCTTCTCGGCCGATCTCTTTTTTTAGGTTCCTCAAACGATATATACTTTGCAAATTTGATTGCGAAACTTCTCATCGATCTGTAAACTGGGCTTTAGCAGTGAATGCCAAATATTCAGAGTGACGAACCGAAAAATACTTATAGTATTTTAAGTGCAACAAAATGAATTAGGAACATTACTACTGATGCAGAATGATGTGGAATGATACACACATATCGATGACAAATTTATATCGATGTGTCAAATAAAAAGTATCATATTGGATATAATATCAGATGTATTGCATTGAATTTCGATTTCATATATAGGGGGTTAAGTTTTGCTCTGTGTTAATATCGCCTATGTACGAAGAATTCCAATATTTTGAAATATAATTTTTGGAAATATCTGACAATATATACCTCAGGACAACTTTTGTGCAGATATGCCTTGAGACAGATTGCATTCAGTTATTCTGTAATATGTTATTTTTCTGGCATTATTAATTCTTCACCATTCCAAATGATTACATAGCAATCCAATTTTAAAAATTTTGTAAAATATGATAACGGTTTGATACTAAATATCGCATTAAATATCGATACAATATTTTGATATCGTAATTCCTTAACATCTCTAGTTTATACATATACATACATTTTAGTTAAATTTGACAACAGAAAATGAATGAGTAGTAAAGATTTGATAAACAAATTATTGATTGAGATATAGTCCTTCTGGACCATTATCAGTTGAAAACCGTGTGTTTAACTGTGGATTATTATTTGGACGCTTCGAAGTCACTGGAACGCAGCTGCATTAACACACGTATGTACATAAGTATATAAATACATATTAAAATTTAAAAGGCGCGCCTTGTTTGTAATTGTTATAAATGAGGTGTCACCTAAATCGGCTTTTAACAGTTTTTGAAATACCCAGCAAATTAAATTAAAGATATAAGCTAACGTATCTTGTGACTAAACTGGCGTATTACAAACATGCATATAATGCATGCCTTATCAGGGAAAAGTAATAGCTTCCACATGGGAGTTTCCCGTATTCTTCGAAAACAAGAGTATCAGTATATATATAATCTTGGCTGCAAAAATGAATCACAAAATGATTTATATATTGGAGCATGCATAAATTTGTTGATTTTTCTGTCGCTTGAAAACAATTAATATAATTTTGATACATTGTTTGCTCACTTGAAGTGCAAAAACACCTTTTTTAGATAATAATAACTACATTGGTTAGGTTGTTGTTGATAAGCTAAAATTGTTTACTAACAGATTGTATTAAATTGAAATTAGCAAAAAAAAATATTCAAAATATTTTTGTTGGTTTCGATCTCGTATAAATGTTATTTGCCGTGTTAACTTTTCAATAATGCTTGGAATCTATTAACTGAATTTGAATCGCCCAGTAAATCTGCACTATTTGTCCAAAAATATATTTTTAAGCTGTTTCAAAGAGTTGTAATGCCTTGTTTTTTCAGAAAGGATGCTTCACAAGTCGTCCTGCGTTCAAATGCAGCGTATATGCATTATCTGGATGAAATACCGAGTTGTAGCCATGATCTTTTTCTGTGAAAGGTGATTCACTCATTTTCCAGCAATTTTGTCTATATATGGGCATTCATATGGTTCGGCAGGTCAGGCCATGAAAGATTCGTCCTCATGGTTACGCAGCAGTCGGTTGGTTTGGGATATCGCTTATTCCTCTAATACTTGTATGCCCATCGATGACATCCAAGCGAATTCTTTTGTTCATCACTAAACATAAAAGATTCGCGTTCGATGTATCCGAACTAGTATTTGTTGTTGATAGATCTGTCTATTACTAAGCGCCAGGCAGCAAATGTGATCAATGTACACAGAATTTCTAGAATATGAGTTGATCAGCATGGTGATAATTATTTTTTAAACATAATTCAAAGAAATCATTTTAAAATGTCTAAAATTCATTTGGAGTAATAAATAAACAACTAGAATATGGTAAATGCATGAAAGAACGGCTACCTTAGGCACGCAGAAGATCAAATACCCTTGCACATAACCAAATTTCACTATGAATTTATTAAGCCAGTCGATTGTCCATAAAAAGATATTATTAAATAGAAGTTAGATGCTGATAAGCATAGAAACCATAACTTTTGATAAACAAAAACTTATTCATAAATAGTCGCCCACCAATTTTATGTGCTCTGAGTAAACCGGCAAGAAACATGATTTTTAAGCTCTTGTATTTGTAATAAATTAACCTGCAGAACAGCACAATCTGTGCAAAAGATCTTAGATCAGTCAGTTTGTTTAAAGTGTCATACCCAAAATTAAATGCTAAAAAGAAAAATTGAATTTGTTTTAGGAGCTCCTGCTGATGGTTGCCTGAAACATCTTTATTTAACAAAAGAAGAAGAAATACAAATTTTCAAGATAAAGTCTTAGTGTATTCCACAAGAATCAGATTTGGAAGATTGCGATTAAATACATAAAAAATTGTATTTTGACATAAATTTGTGGGAGATAATATTATTACAAGTGAAATGTAATAAATGAATTAAATATTATTTAACTAAATTAATTGGTTTTGAGAGAAAGTAGAAAGAAGGATCCATATAACATATACGTAGAAAATCACAATTTTAAATTTCTGCTGCGAATCAAATAATCTTTTCACGCTTTTTTAATTTATTTATCTGTTACTACAAAGATTTTGTAATTGAATTAATACTGCAAGTAAATAGATCCATTAAGCTATACTCTCTAATAGAATATACAAATATCGAGTCTTCCTGGTGTCAAGAACGTTTTTGTATTAAAAATCATTAAACTGAAGTAAATATTGAGAAAATGATTTTATCCCATCAAATGGCTGCCCTTAGAGCCCTTACAGCTTGCAAACGTTGTTTCACATAACTAATAAGGGTTTCCTTATTGTATGTTTCAGATATCTATGGCAGCTTTCCATTAACCTCGGTAATTCGGACTTCTGTTTGCCATTTTTTAAATAAGAAAAATGTTTTATTTTCATGACTGGACTTTGTGCGTTGTGATTTAAATGAGCCTTCAGAATTATATATTGTGCAGCATCATTAAGCAGATAATAATGCCTTAGTCACAGCATTCAATTAAGGCCAAGTCACAAATTAATTTAATTAATATGCACAAGAACAACCCATATGAACGAACGAAAGCCAATATTGGCTTCTTACATGCATCCCGTGCCACACAGTCCCATAATTGTTATTACTAGCATTATTTGATTAGGCTCGGTTGCAATGCGTCTTCTATAAATTGAATGACGTTTGTCGCCTTTCTTAAAAGGTAACGCTAATTCAGCGATTTCTCGCGGCCCCAAGTTCTTTCCTTCTCAGTTTTATATGTTGAAAGTAACTAGGAGTAAGAAAATAAGGTTATTCCCTGCCATTTTGAATTTTCTTATATTCAAAACATAAATAATAAATAATAAATCAAATGCGAATTGCATTTTATTAGTTATTAACAGTGGTTACAAAACAATCAGTTTGAATATAATCTCATTTGTTTATATTTTAAAAATGATTTCAACGCTATAAAGTTAAAAGCAAAATATTAATGTATATGTTTTATGTGTTTTAAAATGGTTTACATGTATAAATCTCTTTAATTATGTTATTAATGTAAATAAATCGTAATAAAAAATAAAGAAAAACCTTATTTTTATTGCAAATCAAATTGAAAAATGTGACTTTTAATTTGTCAAAAGATTACATAATATTTTTGCCATAGGAATAATTTCAAAACACACTAGTAGAATGTAGTATAGAAAATATTATAATTGCGAAGTAAAGTTTGAGGTAATCGCTTTCATGTAATAACTTCTATCGTTCATATGTTATTTAGGGGAGTCATTTTAATTAAATGCTGATATTTATGGGTAATTGACAGAGTTTATTTTTTATACTCTGATACTGAGGGAATCCGTGTCAAATGTTAGAATTTGTGTGCTACGTCTACTAAACCCTGCACCCATAACCGGCAAAAACGATATTTCTGAAAGTGTAAATCGATAAAACAATTTTAAAAATAGCCGCCGTCAAACACAACAAAAGACTATATCACACGCAATTTAAGAGCTTAAGTTACCAAGCTTGGAAGGCAGATTACTAGGAAAGATCTTCAACAGTTTATTTTCAGCAACGCCCAATCTCCATCTTTGAGGGTAGATTGCTATATCTTGGATAAACTCATCCTGTTCTATGACAGTGGATGCCGTTTTACAGTGGTGAAGATTGATCTGCAGTATTGTCAGAGACATGTTACGCCTCCACCACAGATCCGGATCCCCTTTTGATCATTCTCCAACATCTCACGTTTGAAGCAGCGACTATATATTTTCCTTGAATATTTTACGCGGCCTAAGTTTTTTACGACAGCAAAGCGAATTCATGCACAAATGAAACAAAAGCTTTTATTATACATTTTTCTGCATTTAGTAAGCTTGTTTCGCCTAGTGTTCTTGTACTCCGTGCTTCCTTCAACTGAGCCAAGTGTATTTCGTGGCATTCTCAGATGCCCGTTGCAATGTCTCCTTGGTTGGTGAGATAATGCGTCGGTCACTACGGTCACACTGGTTGGCTATCCTTTTTAGCCTCCTAAGCATAAGCTTGTCCGCGACTTCGACAAAACATCTCATTTTCATAATTGTAATCCTTTTCCACAACATCAAAGACGAAATTCTTTTGTAGTCGTCGTCAGTATCCTTTCCTGATCCCAATTTATCCCCTGTTCGTTAATAATATGTCAAAAGATTTCGAAGATATAGACATTTTCTCATTAAATAACTAAAATACCCAACAACATATTCAACATTCATTTTTCGTATTTTACCCACTTATTTTAAAATTGTATATGCATTTTAATATCCGCTATACTTATCACATACATTATTTGATACAATTAATAAGTATATTGATCTCTTTTCAGAAATAATGGCGACTTCATCAAATATAGGCCTTGCCGATATGACGGCAATTACTGAAATAGACGAAAGCGGCATCAACAGTAATTTAAAGCTTCGATATACGCAAGACATAATATATGCATCCTTTTCAACTAACGATTCGATTTAATTCCAAGCACATATGTTTGATCGAAAACACATAATAATCTTTAATCATACATTTGTCCGAAAAGAGCTTATTCTTTACAACTGTTGATCTCAGATTTGTATTGAATAAGTTTACACATACAACAGACTGGCTATAGGATTTCTTGGGTGGAAAGTTGTATACTCGTATAATGAGGTAATGGCATTTATTTGTTCCATTAAGATCCAAAGCAGCAAAATGTATGCTTTTGAATGGTTGGCTGGATCTCAATCTTATTGAAACTGTTATGTGACGTAAAAAATTAAATCCAGCCAATCAATATTAAATCACTTCGTAAACGAGTTTTGTTGTCCACACTTTCCTCTACACCAGTGCTTAAGGAGTGCTGTACCTCTATACTGCATAAGGCTTTTTAACCTATCCCTTAAATCTACGATTTTCGTAGGGTTTTGGAGGAGTCATTAATTATTCCTCTTTACAAAAAGCTGGTAAGTCTGATAGTTGAAATTATAGTGGTATTTCGCTATTTGAAAAATTCTTAGTTCAACTGTACTAAAACTCTTCAAATCACTTACCTACTCTGTTTAACATGGGCTTATTAAGAGTCCAATTAATAATTTGCTTGAATTTAACTCCCTGATAAAATATGTTTTCCTTCTGAAAGTGCAAACTGATGTCATTTACACTCATTTCAGTAAAGCATTTGAGTCTGTTAACCGTGACCTACTTTACAAGCTTGATCGCTCTTTCTCTCCTGGACATCATCTTATTTGAAGAGTTGGACTCAAAAATGGTTTATGTTACTTCTGGTGTACTTCAAGGTATCTTGGATCCTTATATTTTACCCTTTTTTTTGATGATCTTCCGTCCATCTTTTCATATTCATACATTCTTATATCCGCTTATAATGTGAAACATATTCTTTCGTACACCGATGCTCACAACCAAATTTCACTGTCTCCTTATGTTTTAATTGTGCTCATGTATTTGGTCTCACCAGTTTTAGAACTTTTAGGATCGAATTGATTCCGTTCGTACTTAACCGAGTTCCCAATCTTTGTGTGCCATTTTACTCCAGCAGGCTGCATCCAATCAATCTTCCGTCATTGGTTAACCATAGAATACTATCCGAGTGGTTTTCCTATGTAAGTTAATTAATGGCGAAATTGATTTTGAAATTTCGTCTAAATTTTCCATTCCTAGTAGACCTACTAGGAACTTTGTCTCCTTTCTATTACAACTGACAACGCTTTAGATAATCCAGGTTTGGTCATTTGTAAATCTTCCAATTTTACTTTTTTCTATTATTATTTATTATTATTAATAGTTATTATTATTATTATTATTTACTATTATTATTTATTACTAATCTACTAACGCTTAACAATTTTAGGTCTGATTGGTTTTTTTCTGGGTTACCTAAAACTTTGCAATAAATGTTGGACCATTTTACATTTTAATACCCCCAGATTTATTTTGTTTGCCCTTTAATTAATATATTTATTTTTTTCTTCCATTTTAAAATTTTTGTTTAATTTTTCACGTTTCAATTTAACTTTGTTTATTTATTAAAATTTAAAAAAAAATAAATTTTTCAGTCATTTCAATTGCAACACCTCGAATATATCCGCAGTCGAGTCAAATATTTCAATACATCGCCCATAAAACTACAAACCAAACTACTAAAATTTCGTACATCGATCATTTTTCGGATAGTATAATTTTCAGAGGCTATGAATACTGTGTTTATTTTATTTGATATTAAATCTAATTTAATTACCGTTCTAAACAGTATAAAGTTGTTTGCGTAGTGACTCCCCGCACATAAGGAAAACCTTCAAAATATGATCAATGTACGAATTAATAGAGGGTTGTATTATTTAGAATTGCAATGTTAAATTCTCTGGATCTTATGGGGGAACATTCATTTACCAGGATAATCGTCTGACAAACCAATGCTGGAATGAATGCTGAAATGAATGCTGGAGTGAATGCTGTAATGAATGCTGAATGCCGTCCTTTTCAAAGACTATTGTGCTGTTTTCCAACAATTAATTGTCCTTTGGATTGACGAACGACTTCAAATATACCGACCTGAAATTATAGTGCTGATATGTGGTATCAATTTTAATTTTAGATTATAATTTAATTAAATGAATACTAATAATATTAATACTCTTATTAATTTTTGAATCTTTCAATATGTAATTTAATTTGTTTTCTTACAAATATATATTATTTTAATATTATATTTTTATATCCTTTTCAGATATGTAGATTTTATGTAGAATACATTAAAATTAATTTTAAAAAAGAATAAAAATAGTTTTTGGAAGAGATCCTTGCTTGTGTCGATTCATTAAACTCTCTTGCTTAACTTGCTTCTCCCTGTGAATGACACACATGCAACAGTTACAATCATTCTCTCTATGATGTGGAATATAAAGAAATGTTTTCCAGTTTCATGAGCGCTGCTTCTAAAATATGTTTACAAAACGTACCAACTTTTATTTAATAATTCACCATTTTTAAATATCTTAAAACTCAAGAAACGATGCTATAATCGACGTATTTCATTTTAACTGGATACCACCACGAATCAGATAATACAATAGAGGCGACAAATCGACAAAAAAGGACAACGGAGACTCAGAAAAAATCTGATTCACTTTTTGGTCGATTTGACGACTCTATTGAATTATCTGCTTAGTGGAGGTATCCTGGAATGCCTCCGAGGTATTTTCGATATAAGAAGAAAAATACATCGAAAGTTTTCTTGTCCCGCGCGATTATAATTACTAATATAATAGAGTCGAGTCCAGGTGAAAACTCTATCTCGATTTGAAAGTAAGGGACAGAGATGCTTCTGTTAGATCCGTTTTTTTTTTTTATGAACGCCTGTTGATTAAATTTATACACTAAACTATAAGTTTAGTAGAGACGATGAGTGCAATAATATCCCGTACGTTATAGTGTTTTCCCAGTGATAGTGATGGGCGTTTGAGTCGCATCCTATTAAAAGCGGAGCTAAACATAAGAGAGTCGCCTTAGCTTTCGAGGCTGACGATAACCAACCATCTGAGTCCATTTGCGGCGTTTACTTTGGCAACATTTTAGTTTCCGTTCGGCAGGTAAGATCTGTATACCTCGTTTGTCAGCAAGATTAGGTCAGGTTCCTTCGTTCGCTAGTTTCCTAAAGACGATTTTGCTAAAATAAGTCGACTTTTATTGTGGACTGACTAGTTCCGGCTTTGCAGGAGTACTGACTTACATGGTGGAATAAAAATGTCGTGACTGCCCTAAATGATTTATTTGTGTGTGTGTCACTGCTTTTTGACCAAATAGTTCTATCAAGGCTGTGTGGCTTAGACAGGAATTGACCAAATAAATCAAAAATGTATGAAACTTTTATGGAAACTGGCTTTTCCTCGGGTTACTCTCCTTATTTGCTCGCCCGATCCAATTTTTTAAACTCCACAGCTGACTGATGGAACTCTGTGAAACTCTCTTTGATGAGATTCGAAATGTACTGGAGAAAAAAATCATATTTAAACTTAATAACAATTGCAATTTGTAGATTACCTAAGAAGCTGTATTTACAATTTTATCGGGATCGTAAACGGTTTCATAACACTTTCATAAGAGTGACGATAAACTCAGATCAAACTATCGCGGGTCTAATTGATACATTTTTTTTAAAGTACTTACTGTTCTAATAATAATTTTAATTGATAAAGTTCATCTGCTAAGGTTTCCTGTTATTTACGTTGTTCAAAAATTACCTGCCGTGATAAGTAATTTTTGGGTGCTGATGTATGTTGATGACGTAAAACTTTGTCTGTCGTCTGCTAACACTTTTTCTCAATGCTCAAAAACTGATCTTGACAGTTTTTAAATCTGGTGCCAGATGGCAAGCTTAATTTTGAAGCACATTTGTTGTGCAGCTGATCGAGCCTTTGGTTTCCTGAGATCGAAAGAATTTGAAGGTCTCTTCGAAGAAGGGAATCAAACCAGAAGAGGAAGCAAGAATGCTATCCTCAACCATCCCTACTTCTCTAAAAGAAGCCACACACTCTTGCCGTTATCGTCTACAAGCTCGATTGCCAGGTGGTCAGTGCTCATCTCTAACCTTAGAATGGCCAGTGACAATTAGAGCTTTACGAACTCCTTTCCATCTGTGAGCGATTTCGCACAGATAGAGGTGAAGCCAGCATAAGAACTATTGTTCGTGCACTGCTTGAGCGTGGTTTATCGAAGGAGTTTGCATCATTTGATAGTATTGTGACGTAATGGGTATTTTTGTACCACATAGAAAAATTAGGGAGAAAAGTAGATCCTCGGAAGGCGACTGATTTCCGTCGTCAAAATTGAGTCTGTTAATTATTCGGCTTGCTCAAGCCGGGCTCAGATTAGAATGTTGGGGATAGGAGTTAAACGATTTCAGAATACTTTCAGTACTTTTTTTTCAGACTAAACTTTTTTGTCT
The DNA here is from genome assembly GCF_018153295.1 of Drosophila grimshawi. Lineage (NCBI taxonomy): Eukaryota > Metazoa > Arthropoda > Insecta > Diptera > Drosophilidae > Drosophila > Drosophila grimshawi. The sequence continues at coordinate 451,703 of NW_025063098.1, forward strand.
CAATAAAAAGGGATATGCATTACTGTTCTGATTTTTCGATATTTTTTTATTATTCGATTTTAATCTAATATTTCTAATCACTCCAATACCAGAGCAAGTTAAAATACATTCAATATGTGTTTAAATATGAAATTACAAAACCAAATTGGTTTACTTTAATAAAATAAATAGACATACTCTGGCTCAATACTTCTGGCTGTAAATCCATATAAATATATAAATATATTTAACCAGGTAAGTTATTTTGCTTATTCCAAAAACAATATTTTAATAAATGCTAAAAATGTTAAGAAACGGACAATGAATATTAAATTGTGTAAAAAATTGTTTTAATCAAACATAAATGATTTTTTTTTCCACAATTTGTGAGGTAGAGTTACCAAATTTCTGGTAACTCCCTTTAAAGATCGATAAAAGATTGGATGTCCACGCCCACTCGGCCTCCCAAAACCGATACACCCGATGGTTTAAGTCGATAAAATCATATATCTTCCAAAATATGAAAGCTATGAGTGGCTTTATGGTCTACATAGCAGCGTCAAACATCAGCCCATAACCTCTATATAAAAAAAGTTATCTTGAAATTTATACAAAATTATTATGCCATCCGCAAGGGTATAAAAATGTGCGCAGAATCAAGTTTCATGCCATGTCTTTTATATGACTTATTACACATATTTTTAAGGAATGACAACATTTTATTTATGTTTTTTCAAGGAACATGTTAAAAAATATCACATGGCCAAAATGGGATCTTTAGACCCTCACGTGTTTGCATTAGCTGAGGCTGCCTATAGAAGCATTGTTGAAGATAAAATGAATCAGGTAAGCTAATTTTATTACATATCATTTTATACCATAGAAGTGGGGTTTTGGGGTGAAAATGTATATGAAACATTGTTTATGCCTAAATTAATTTTAAATATCATGTCGGAATTATTTTTTTTAATATTTACTGGTAAGCCAATACCTTCATCAGCGCCCACATCTATTAGATGACACTTCACAAGGTGGCATGCATGAATAGAATTCCTAGCTGAAGGTTTCATAACTATGTAAGTTTCTCATGATTCACATGAAATGTCCGAGGTAGAAAAAATTGATTTTGAGGTTTACCAACAATGAGAACATGTGGTCCAGGTGAACTTGTAATGCAGATGAATATATTACACTCAGAAAAAAATCGACCCAAAAATGTAAAAATAAATAGCCATTAAAACTAGAAAAAGTTTCTGTATATGTTCTATTTCTGATTTTTACCTGTCTGTGAAATCAATTGAAAAAAATCTACTACGTCGACTCTATTTGGGTTTTCAATATATTAATTCAATTATTTTCCCTTAAATTGCAAAATACCTATATCTTCTAAAGTTTTTGAGCTGAAATAAAAAATTGAAACCGATAGGAAAGTAAATGGATACAACCACTCCCGCCACGAACAAAAAAAAACGATATACCAAATGGTATAAATCGATAAAAACAATAAGATTCATACAATTTGAAAGCTGGAATTATCAATTTTTAAAGCTTTATTAGTGGTTACACCGTTCAAAAAGTGACAAAAGTGACACTCCTGTCCTCAAAGATTATAAAAGCCCTATATCTCCTACAATTTTAGGTATAAAATTATTTTATATAGGTATATAAAAAGGCACATTTCTTATAATAGAATAGTCGCGGTAATTTTTATATTCCTTTTTAATTTGAAATAAATATATTTATAGATTCAATTCATAGCTTAATTTTTTTTTTTTATTCTTTACAAATTATGGACTGTGTTAAATATATAAACAAATTGTTGAGGTCAGATTGTCCGAATCGCCGTTTGCAATCATACCCAAAGAACGCCTACCTTCTCCTAGTGCCATTACTATTCTCTGTGTGTCTTCCCGATTTTTGTTTTGTTTTTATGAGCAATACTTCCACAATACTCCCACAGTTTTTAAGTTTTAAGATATTTACCTTGATGAAATTTGGTATATATCCATCTTTCTGCTTTGGTTACCTATGATGTCGAAGACGACAAGATCGGACTACTTTATTATATAGCTGTCATAGGACAAATTATAATTTTATATTGTGAGATCAGGACATGCGTAGACATATGGATATGTCAACCTTTCCAATATCATGTTTAAAAATGTGGAATATTTAGTTCACAGCCAGTAAGTCTGCGTATTAACTTCGGTCTACTTTTTTTTTCTTTCTTTTTTTTATTGAATTTGGAAAAGATTTCTTGAATACATCTGTCACACCTTAATAATTTAATGTGCGTTTTTGTAAATATTTTGAAATTTTTTATATTACTTTAAAATTATGAATTTAAATTTCTTTTAGTCCTGCCTTATATCTGGAGAATCTGGAGCTGGGAAAACAGAGTCAACAAAATTTATTTTAAAGTATTTATGTGCAGTTACTTCAAATGTATCTACATGGATTCAGCAACAAATTTTGGAAGCTAACACTATTTTGGAAGCATTCGGTAAGCTTACGTATTAAACTGATCATTTAATACTAGTATAAATAACATCAAACTCGAAATATTTTGTACACAATTCCGCCTTTTAGCTTGTAGGGCATAAGCTAGATAAAGCATAAATTTCCCAGTTGCGAGGTTGCTTTTGCTGCCTGTTTGCTGTGCCTTATCGAATCGTCCTGCGAAATCTTCTTACTACAGAAAAATACTGGATGTAGATCCTCCCCAAACTTTCCCAGTAACAATGCGCAGAAACCTTCCTTAGAAGCATTAGTGTGTAACTCAGTGTGCTCATATCTGCATAATGTGAGTAAGGCTGGTTCGCCAGACAATTTTTCTTCAACTGGCTCATCGCATTCAGTGCGGATGTGTCAAATTTCAAATCAACTTCCTTCTTAAAAAGATCCATTAACGGACGAGGAGGCTCCGATAAGCCTTCTGAAGAATCCCGTTAAACTCAAAAGAGATTGAACATCTTGGATAAGAAAGCTTCTTAAGTTTGACTTGGCACAAAAAAAAAAAGATTATTTAAGGAAACTGTTCTTTAAATGCATTACAAAGAAAAGATTCTGAAGTACGCCAACCATTAGAAACAGGTTTAAGAACCATACTGTTTAGTTCCTCATCGATTATGCTTTGGATCAATGGCTTTGGATACCCCATCAAATGTTACGATCGTAACACTGATTTAAAAACTAAGCTCATTTGCTTCAGCGCTGTCCGGTTGCGCTGATGCCTTCGTAAATGCGAATCCCTGCTCATTCAGTGTGACGCAAAATTGTGATGCTCTTAGGATATATCTTGTTATAAAATAGTGTATTGTATTATATTCTGAAAATCTTTGTTTTCCGTAAATTTAATTAGTTGACTATTTTTTTTTTAAATAAACTTTTTTTTCTTTCTAGGTAATGCCAAAACCATTCGCAATGATAATAGTTCGCGGTTTGGAAAATTTATGCAAGTGTGCTTTGATGATAAGCATTGCATTAAAGGTTGTGTAATCCAAGACTATTTGCTAGAGCAATCACGGATAACATTTCAATGTTCAGGAGAACGTAATTACCATGTGATGTACCAATTAGTAGCTCAAGGTCAAACCAATAAAAAAATGGCCGAAACATTGCATTTAAAACCACCAGAATTTTATAAATATCTTAATGCATCAGAAAATATCTCAATAGACATAATTTTTGAGTCAAATAAATTTGACGAACTGACAATGGCACTTACTGTATTGCAAATTCCACAATCCGTTATAGATAGTATATTTAGAGTGTTGAGTTCAATACTTTGGTTAGGTAATATTGAATTAATGGATATAGATGGAGAAAGATGCGATTTATCAATGGATGACAAAGAAATTATCGTACTATTATCTAATATGCTAGGCCTTAAAGCAGATGAGCTTATAAAGGTTCTTTTACTTCGTCAGATTAATGTTCGAGGGAATATAACTGAAATACCATTAAAATTACATGAGGTAAGTTTTTCATATGCATATTTTTATACTTCGATTCTGAAACAAGAAGAAAATACTGATTTTGTGCAATGTCCGTCTTGCTGTCTGTATAAGCAAGCGTTGCTACGACGAAGCAAGCGTTGCTACGACGACCTGCAAGCTAGAATCTTGAATGAATTAGTTTATTACTAATAACCACAGGTCGATAAAATAATTGCATGGGAACACCAACTTTCCGGCACAGAAGTCGATATAACTCACACTGAAAGTCACACTTGAAAGATAGACTGCCTGTATCCTTCTCATTCCTGAAAATAGCAAAGACTGACCTTAAAGGAAATATTTTATCGTCTGCCTGTTCGTCCTTCTGCATGCATTCTGCATCGTAACCTGCTCCCAATAAATGTGTGCTGTTGGAAATTAGTTGCGGCCATCAAGGCTTTAGATTTAAATTTAAATTTAAAGCCGAATCTACTGGAATATCAATTTTATCTCGTCTACTTTCGTGACCACACAGAATAATTAAATAAGTATTAAACTCCACAGCTGACAAACATGGCAATATGCCCTTTAGACCGTAGATAATCTGCTTTTGTTTTCAGTTTCATGATTGTCAAATGAATATTCCATATTTGTGTAGTTTGATTCTATCAGAAACCGTTTTCTGTTCGCCTATCTTGATCCTAAAATGTAAAATTTATCTTTCGACCAATTGACAAAGTCGGCCGATCCACTCGGCTACGATTTATGTACTGCTTTCACTAAATGGACGGGTATATAAGTTTCCACGAAATAGGTATTAAAACTGAAGACTGGTGGCCATAGCTATACGATTGGGCTAGAGATGCTGATTAAAAGTATTTATACATTATTCAATTATAATACCATCCACAAGCGTGAATTTGAACGGTGTCCTGCTAGTGTCCTGCTAGAAGAATACTGATAAGATATTTTGTACGACCTTTTTTTTTAGAAATTGGGATGTTTATTCCTTAAAAGTCTGGTAAAGAATTTCTTAATTAAGGTCTTAGCAATCTTATCTCCTAAATAAAACTAAATAAAGGAATCTTACTATATTTAATATTAATCTTATTAACTGGCATAAGCGCTTGTTTGATCTGTTTTTAGGCCAGAGAAAACCGACATGCGATGGCTAGAGCTTTATACTCCAAAACATTTACATGGCTTGTTGATAAAATAAATGTTTGCACAAATCCTGGAAAGGATGCCAATCAATTTTTGGGAGTTCTTGATATATTCGGATTTGAAAATTTTACAACAAACTCCTTCGAGCAACTTTGCATCAATTATGCAAATGAAAAGTTACACAAGTTTTTTAATCATTATGTCTTCTCATTGGAACAGTCAATCGTAAGTATCATATAATTTTGTTACCAACTCATAAAATGTTATATACCATCTGATATACAAATATAGTTTACGACAATCTAGTAAGTAAGGCAAATGGCTGAGTAGGATGACTGGGAGTCGTCATGGTGAATGAGGGCCTTAAAATAACAGAGCGGCATCTAAAGATATCCAAATAAAAATGTAGAGCAAAGTCATACAAATTCGGAACAGGATATTATGTATTATGTTGTTTAACAAATTTAAATTTTAATGTTAGTAATGAATAAGTGAAGTCGATTCCAAGTGCTAGCTCTGTAAACCAGACTGTCAACGCATAGACTCCTAATAAATCTCTGCTCCTTCTCCCTTCTTTCAAGCTCGGGTTTTTCATATGTGTATTGCATATTTACAATATTGTTTCGGGTATTTTGAAGTGCAGAATAATATATTAATGTATTATAATAATATTGAATATATTTTGAGTATTTTAAGTAACTTACACAATAAGGATGATTGTGTGGGAGGACGATTGACTCCACCAACCTTTAGAAAACTACCTGTCCCAAATAATTTGACTTGTTTGAATATAGGATAATGTTGCTAGCTTAGCTAATATTTCATCCATGATTGGAATTCAAAATTGATCATTAATAGGTATTTTAGTTATTTATTATGAGATTATCAAGTTTTTTTATTATTCAGATGTTCTTATCTGAAATTATTGCTTGCTCACAACTTGTCGTCAATAACGAAGTTGAATAGTCTGTCTTCCGTAGAAGATGGCTCGAGACATTCTAATGCGATTTCATTGCGACCTCATCGAGATTATATTTAAATTCTATGGCGATTTTTCGTGACCAATTACGCCTTAAAAGGAAATTATTGGACAATTTCAGCATCGTTGTTTTATTTTATTTTAGTTCCATATTAATACTTACATGTAATTATACCTACATAAACAACAAATATTTTATTTATCTCTATATACAGTACAAACAAGAAGAGATTGATTATACTCACGTAGAGTTTACAGATAATTCGTTATGTTTGGAACTAATCGAAAAGCCTCCTAGATGTATTTTTAAACTTCTGACTGAACAATGTCATATGCCCAAAGGCTCGGATTCAGCTTATTTGAATAACTTGCATGCAGAATTCGAATACAATCCGATGTATGTAAAAGGATTGGATCGACGGCACTGGGAAACAGAATTTGGTATAAAGCACTACGCGGGAAATGTTATTTATTCAGTAGACGGATTTGTTGATAAAAATCGAGATATGCAACAAGATGTATTCTTTGATTTTATGAGTCGCAGTGAACATGCATTTCTTCGCGATCTTTCTAAAAACCATGTAAGTAATGATTTTTAATATATTTTCGGTGGATTTGTTGTGTAAGTTGAAGTCAATGACTAGTAGTAACATGAACGGGCCTTATTCCAAAATTGAAACAAGCATTCGGCTATGCAGTAAAGTCACAATTGTTTTTTTACTCTGAACCCATTAGTAATGTGTAATAAGGGTATAATAGTTTTGTGCAAATTTATGTAATAGGCAGAACGAAGCATCGATCTCATAAAGTATATATATTCTTAATAAGGATCAACAGCCGAGTCGATATAGCTAGGTTTGTCTGTATGAACACACGGATCTGAGAGACTATAAAACCTAGAAACTTGGTATATATATAATTATTCGTATAGGACGCTCAGATATAGTTTATTTATTTTGTCAATAACTTATTGTTTTCGGTACAAATGAAAGTCACAATTTTAAAGGCAGCGGCTTTTAATCGAATATCGAAAAAGTCTACATCTTCCGGAATCTTAGATTTAAAGTAACTAAACTTAGAAGGTAGATTACTTCTAAAAACCTCCTTTTAAAAAAGTTATCGATTATAAAAATAAATGATGTAAGACAGCTAGCGAAGTATTTCATTTTGTTTTTGTTTTTAGACGGCAAAACTGAAATACATACTCTAAACGCACAGCCAACCTGTGTGGATTTTGTAAACAGCTGTTAGATGATATCAATAGTATAATTTATATACTTTGGCGAAGGTTATCGGCAAACCAAGCCAAAACTATGTGGGGCGGTGAACGCTGCAAGTGGAAATAGTAAATTGAATTGTATTAACCGTGAAGAAAAAGTGAACTTATATGACAGCCATAAAAAACATTGTGACTTCATTGCAAATAATTAGAGTATGTGAAAAAATGCGCGCAGTCACTTTAAGACGAGAAACAATTTAATTAATTGTAATAGTTATCATGGAGCAGTTGAATGCAAGACCTCGTGGACTTCCTTGTGCAGTTATACAGGAAGTCGCCTGCTAGCAAGCCCAATGGTGGTGCCCTAGCTCGGCTTCGTAAGGATGGATAGACAGACATTGTTTAATCAATTCGGCTTTCGAATATACAGGTTTAGGGAAAAACAAAAGCCCTTAAGTAATTAAGAAATCTTTCCTGCATATTTAAATTCATATTTTTAACTTGAAATGATTCAAGTACACTTTAAAATCAAACTATATCAAACGATATTTTCTCAATAAGCGAATCATCTGTAAATAAATTGAAACATAGAAATATTGTCTTATTTATTTCTGAAATGCGAAAATAATACCTAGATAAGAGTCGGTTTCTCGACTGTGTGTCAAATTTCAATTTGCATCATCTAATGGGATATTTAATTTACTTAGGATTCATCCTGTTCGAATTTAATACAAAATATATCAACAACTCAGCGTGGGACCGGTAAATCAAAATCAACAGTCAGTGATAATTTTCGCCAACAATTGCAGTCTTTAATTGAAGTACTTCAGAACACAAAACTTTGGTAAGTTCATTTACATAAGTATACAAATTTTCCATAACTTAATCAAAATTTGCATCATTGCAATGAAATATGTCGGGATCAAAGTTGAACTTAGTAACAATATATTATTTTATCTGTCTAATATTCTATATGTATTTACATTTATATATTATTTGATCTAATGGTTACACTGTCTTAGCAGAATTTAGCGCGTTACAATATTTGGGATATATATTTTTAATGATTAGCTTTTGCGAAGCAATTGAAGTAAGGTTAAATTTACAACAAGGGGATTACAAGATCTGTTGTTTAACAGGCACTTGATATTTTAATTAACCATATAAACGGTTGCAGTTGCATATAATTAGTTCTAAGTACAGGTGGCTATTGAAACCAATTTTATATGCTCCCCTCACACTGAGATTACACTAGTAATCTACCTAGAACGTTTGGTAGTTTTAGCTTTTAAATTGCTAGATATACGCTTTTGGACATTTTAGGGGCGAGAGTGGGCGGACATCAAAAATTGTTCCGCTGATCTTTGATGACTATATCTTTAAACTTGTGCGAGATATGCGGTCTAATTGATTTTTACTTTTTTTTGGCAATAAAATTTGTTCATCGATAATTTAAAGGTTACCAGTATTATACTCACCAAATTTAATGGCTCTAACTCAAACATTGCGGAAGATATAGCCATTTCCGACTTTTGAAGGCATGGGACCTGGGGGTGCTGGAGGTGGGCGTGACATATGCTGATCTTTGAAGGACATTGCCAACAACATACCAATCAATTTGGTGACTGTAGCTTATTCTTGCCTTATCGATTTTATCGATTCCTGGATACCGTCGGTATCAGAGTATAATAATACAAAGTGCGTGACTCTAAAGTGCGCAGTCTAAAAGTGCAAAGTGCACCTGCGTTAGAAAAGTCTTTAAAGAATGTATATCAGGACACCAAGGTCGTGAATTGTGGAATCACATCGCAAACCCTTGCTTCGCTATATTCTTGGTAAACGCGTAGCTCTGCAAAAACAACGAATCAAGCGAATACCTCGAGCTAGAGACAAATCCTTGAAATATCAAAGATGTCAATAGCAAATCCTGGCAATTATGGAGGTTGAGAGGGACATTGTGAGTGTTAAGGCTTAAATATCTAAACAATCAGTAAATCTAAATAAGTGCGATTACAAATAAACTTATTTTGAAGTATAGTTCTGTTGCTTGTAAATATCGCTTTAGCACAAAAATTAAAATTTGTTCCCACTAACCATAAGCTCGACCGAATCTAGTTCAGCTTGTATTCGGGATAGCCGAAAGGGATATCATTGTCTTTTCAGCTGTATGAATGCAACATTTTCGACACTTTAACATATACTTGTCTGTGCATGCGACCAAAAAAAGTCCTACAAATGGACAGCAACAATGGATAAAAGAATTAAGTTCTGGATGCTTGTTATAGCAATCAATAATTTAATAATTGTTTTATTTTTTATAATCTAGAGTTCATACTCCACAGTGCCACTTGAATCATATAATATTTTTGGGCCTATCAGATTTAAATTATTTTATTATTGTATGTATGGCAGCAGCAACATCGCCAACGCCAATGCTCAGATGAAGTCTATTGGCAAATCATTTTAAATTACATTTGAGCACTAATAAGTTTGTAATACTCAAATAGACTACTTTTCCGTTTTACGGACAATTCCCTTTTCTTTAATTACTCTTTTTAATTGTTTAAAAAGGACGTCAACCTACTTATATCTCTCAAAATTATCAATTGGTTTTGCCTTATAAGCATATTCCATTTTTAAGCCTTTGATGCACGAGAGTTAACTAGTTGGTCATTTAAAGGTTATTAAACTCGTCTTTTGGCGTACCAGGCTGCGTGATAAGGTACTGTGATAATGGTCTCTTAATGCCTTTGTTAAGATTATTCCAATTAACCAAGGAATAATAGTATTTTTCTGATCAAAGGTTATAAACCAATCTTGACTATGTGCGAACTACATATGCATATAAAACAACGCACTTTTGACTGACTTTTTTGAAGGCAACTATATAAATAAGTGGTCCGATCCTGTCAGCTCCGATTTATATAATGTCTACAGGAAGACGACGGAGAAACAGAAAAACAGACAATTGTGCGCATCAAAAATATATGTATTCTTTTTAAAATTAGACTACCCTCTACATGGGTTTGTTTATGTATATAAATATATTTTTAACGGTATACAGTACGTGTCATAATCAAAAATGTTGTTTAAAAATATTTTACAGGTATCTTCGATGTATAAAACCAAATTCTCTTAAGCAAGCTGATAGTTACAATGAATCTTTGGTAAAGGATCAACTTCGATATCTCGGCATTTTAGATATAATTCGAATTAGAAGAGAAGGTTTCCCAATACATCTAAGTTTCGAAGAATTTGTGTCAAAATATATATGTTTGACCAAAAGCAAGTCATATTGCAGTACCCGCGATGATGTTGTACTTTTATTAAAGGAACTTCAAATACAAAATAACCAATGGCAACTTGGTAAAACAAAAATGTTCTTACGGGGCACAGCACATGAACTGTTAGAGGATTTAAGACAACATATTAGATGTGCGAAATCGATTATAATACAGAAAAACTGGAGATGTTATAAAAACAATAAATATTATTTGCGTGTTAAGAAAGCAACCCTAACTATACAGCATGCATATAGAGGATGGAAGTTAAGAATTCATTTTATGAGAATACGTCGAAGCGTCATAATAATACAAAGTCGCTTACGCGGAGTATTTGCAAGAGAGGTAAGTAAATAGTTCAACTCATCTACACTCTTTTTCTATACACATTGGTGATTCGCATTTCTTTAATTTTTATTGTTATGTTAACGTATTTAAGTACTCTTGAAATTCTCTATCTCAAATATTAGATAAGTCAACTATGAGCAACTTTATGCATACAATCAAATCAACTTAATCTGCGTATGGTATCAAAAATTTACATTCCGAACTGTAATTCTCTAGCTTTTATAGTTGCTGAGACCCTCATTTATCCTACGCTCGATGTGATTATAGAACTGCCAATTTCCTTGGGAACTTATTCCACTTAAGTCACGATATTTCGTGGATCTAATTTTTTTTTAAACTTAATCAATTTTTGACACTGATTGGTCAAAAGTATACTTCTGTGCCAATATGAATATTATCATATCAATATTCTATACTGCCATAAACTCACATTTTGATGCTTCTGTTCCCCGTTTGAAACCTGTGAAGGCTGACAGTCCTCTTTGGATCTCACAGGAATTAGCCAAGTTGAAAAATGTGAAGTTCAAGTATTACAAACAGTTTAAAAGTTCAAGAAATCCTTTGAATTGCTCTCGTCTTTGGTTTGCGATATTGTTCATAATCGCGTTGTTATATTGCCAGGTCAGCCTGGCACTTGCAGCTTTTTAAGTAGCACGCAGGCATTTTTAAAGATAAAAATGATATGCACGAAAAGTAGAGAACTATGCGAAGACTCGGCAGAGAAAATAACAAAAACTAAAAACGCACAGCAAGCTGAAATAAGAAACAACAACGCGGATAATCTACGTAAATAGATAAAAATTAGCGTAGCTAAAACAATATTATATTATCTTAACCGAAACAGTGAGTTTTTTATGTGTTGTTAATCAGAAAAATGGCTGACAAAAAAAAAACAACCTAAGCTTTACATAAAAATGAAATGAAAGAACACACGCACAGGCTCACAAGAGAAATTTTATATTATTTTAATCAGAGATAATTAAATTCACAAACTGAACAGAGCACAGCAAAAAGGCAACCGAACACAAAATAGGCTAAGACAGACATGATGATTGAAAAAATTGTACGGTCACGCCCACACCTGTTTATATAGTAGCCAAAGGCGATATTTCTGAAAGTCTACGTCGATAAGACCGCATATCTCCTACAAGTTTAAGGAGAGAGTTACCAAATTTGGAAGGTAACTTGTTGGTAATCTTTTTTAATGCACGGCAAAGAATTTTCGCCCACACTCGCCGGCCACAGGAACTTCGGTTATTGGCATTTGAAATGCTCACATCTTCCACAATTTGTAGTCTCAACATTTTAATGATCAATAAAAGAATTGGTTAGGCACCCCAACTCCTCTTCCCAATACCAATAAAACCTTATGGGGCAAATCGATAAAAATAATATATCTCACAAATTTGAAAGCTAGAGTCACCGAATTTGAAAAGTATATTGTTAGTAACCACCTTCAAAAGGCGAAAGACATATTTTGACCACGCTCACTTCCGTCACCAAAACTGGTAAAAGCCTATATCTTCCGCAATTTAAGATTAAGTTACCAAACTTGAAAAGTAGATTGCTAAGATCGTCCTCCAAAAATTGTTAAGACCACGCCCATTTCCGCCCAAGAGAAGTTCTCCAGCATTTATTTTCGGACACACCCTATCCCGCCTCTAAAATTCACACAAGCCCATATTTACCGCAATTTTAAAGCAAAACTTGGAGGGTAAATTACTAGAAACTTCTTTCTGTTCTGTGATACCTGGTAGCAAATGGTATCTGACTATTTGGCAGTGAGTTACACCCAACTGCAACGTTCTCACTTGTTTTATTATGGGTGGATATGCTTAACTATCTATTAAAATTATTGTAAATGGATTTTTCGTCTGCTGCGTATAAGATTTCGTGCTATAATTAATATGAAATAAATTCAATGTATTTATTAGGTCGCAGCTGCGTTGCGGGAAATGCGTCGTGTTGATGAAGAAATGAAAAAGCGCGAAAGAATTATAAATGAAACTGCCACAATACAATGTACTGCTGAACTAGAGGATTGTGAGAGGTAAGCGTACATATAGAGTTACATATTCGCTTTATTCATAATTGAAAAAAAAAATAATTTTAAGCTATCATTGGCTCAAAACCTATGCAGCTGCTCAACAAAATGTTTACAGTAGTTTTGCTTATGAGATATTTTGCTTACTCTTTCTTGTTATAGCTATAAAAGTGTCTGCGATTGTGCGGGAGAGTATAAACCGTACTATATAAGCATAGTATATACCGTACTATATAAAATGTAGTTAATGTGAGGCCCAACTGGACATAAATAAATATGTATTTGCCTGCTGCGCTTGTGGAGATCGTTGATCCTCTCGTCCCTAGAATGGATGGAAATATGAAAAGATACTCTTAAAACTTCTTTATAGTCAGTGCCTTCTTGAAATTGTGGGCAATATCTTGGCGTGGTCAAACCATAATCGTTTCCACACTTCAGTGTCCCGCATTTCCAATATAGCTAGGATTGTGGGATATTTTCCCGTAGGTTCAACGAGGAGAATGTATAGCAGTGTGTCCGTGGCATAACCTGAAGTTGTCAGTAAACTGCCCATGCAGACGTTGGATTTTTTTGAGCTTAAAGATACATGATCGTTTGTCAAAGATCGGACAAATTATTGCCGTATATAACACCGGGATATTTAAATGACCATATCTAAAGAACAGCACCAGCAGTCTACCCTGTATATATTTTCCACCTTTTTGGGATAATCAATTGCACTTGCGATATTATCGATTTCCCAGACCCCTGAAGACGTTGCACCTCAATCTGAACACTTAAAGTTTTCAGTTTTCGGTTTTTACTTTTGAAAATCAGAAATCTCCTACAATTTCAAAGCTACAGAAATGTTAGATTTCTTGTGACGTTCATCAAAAATTGACATGGAACCTCCACCTAAAATCATATTGAAAACTTATACATCTATAAAGAATAGAAGTTAGGTACCTAACAAATTATAAGTTTGTGACTGTATGATGACACAGTGACCAAACAAATCACTAATACGGAATTTAAATTTTGTTAAATCACTCATTATAACGTTCGCTCAATCTGTGAAACCATTCCCAACTTATACTTTTTAAACTTATCATTGCAGAATCGTGCAAGAGGAAATTAAGGCGATAGCAAATATGACACAGCAACTAAAGAACTCTACCGCAAAAACAATTGTTGAAAATTGTCCTACTGAATCCATTTTAACAGAAGAACGAAATTTACAAAACTTAGACACGTTCGATTTAGATAATTTATTTGCATTTTTGACCGACGCTACAAGTACTCCACCCAATCCACTCATTGAAGAAATAAATGATAAAATCTGTGATTTGGATTCGGAAATAGATGAAGAAGTAAGTAATAAAATATATTAAAAAAAAAAAAAAAAAATTATATTTATAAAAATGGAACAATGTAGTTCTGCAAAGGTATGCAGCAGATAAAAGGAATCCTGACTATCATCAACAGCCGAGTCGATATAGCCATTTCCGTCTTATGAGCAAAAGGATCTGAGAGACTATACGAACAGACTCTACATTTATAATATAAATTTTCGTACACCACTATATTCTCTGATATATTTAAATAAAAATTTGCGTGTGCATATATGAGAATTTGACAGCATGATAATCGATGTGAGCGTAATTAATTTGATTTAAGTGCGCTACGCTAAAGCTAGCATAAAATGTTTAACAATTAGAATCAAGGTATCTTTTTACTTGCTTAAAACGTGTTTTTTATTAAAAAGATTCAATCTTAGCAAAAAAAAACTATACAAATTCATTGAAAGGAATTAATAAATATGTGCAAAGGAATTTAACCGTCAGAAGAAAGCATCTCTACTCCATAAAGCATACTCTGCGAAATTCAATTCGTTCATTAATAAACGACGGAAGATGAAAGATGAAGATGAAGAAGAATGAATACTATGGTGAACACAGGCTAAGAGAAGAAATTGCGTCTGAACTGACTTAATTCAATCTTGGTAGTTTTAATTCTGAGGAGATTAAATTAAGGAGCGTTATTCAAGAAAAGCAGACATTGAAAAAGGTAGTTAAATTCCTTCGACTATTGGTTTTTATTGTCCAGAATACCGTTGCGCTTATTGCTCATTGTGCACAAATGAAGGTTATAGTTTAGTTTGGTATTAATGAGAACTTCAAGATCTTTATATGCAGTGGAAAGTTGTCACTCGTATAAGTTATAACAAGGGGACCAAAGCATGTCATAAACATACATTTTGAACAATTCAGATCCAACTGGTTGGGACAGCACCAGAGCTGCAAAGAGTTCAAAACGTTGTGACAAATATGGTAATGAAGATCGACGTACGACAGAATTAATTTAACATACTCAGCATTCATAGGAATTCAAGAACGTGACAAGATTGCCGAGGAGTCATTATTGAAAAGAGAAAGATCAATATGGGTTCCCCCGAAGTAACATTGACTCAAGCCAAACCCTTATAGTCCCGCGTTATAAATGAGAACCAAATTTTGTGACTTTAAAATTGTGGGAAATATTTGGCTTTACTGATTTACAAGTATCGATATTATTTTTGTCTTGTTCTGATGCGGACACATACCAGTGTATGTTTCAAGTCTCTTTCTCTAAGGGTGTCAAAAACTATCAGTATCAGAGTATAAAAAATGCAGGAGGAAAGAGAGCTCTCTGAAAAAGTATATAAGTATAAAAGTATATACGCACACAGATGCGATAGTTGATATTTTTTTTTTTACTCATTTGATTGGTGATAACTTGAGAATGAACAATAATCTGAAGATCATCCGCCAACTCAATCTAGTCAACATCTCTTTTTTGATAAATTATATCAAATAAAATTGACAGTCGCTGAGCCGTAATTTTTTCAATCAGCCCATTTAATTACAGAGCTCTAACGTAAACAAATTTATATTCTTTTAGATTGCGTCACTTTGCATCGACGATCAGAAGAAAACCCAAGGTACAGGAATTTCTTCCCTGCCTGAGCCTTCAATGCCACCACCGCCACCTCCAGTGGAAAGTAATGTTATAGACTCCTGGCAGAAATTAAGACCTGAACCCATATATGAAGCACTGACGCATTCGGAAGAAATCAAAATGATCACAGATGTGACAATCAATTTGGAAAAACCATTATTGAATACAACACAACTATCCACAACACGAGAAGAAAATGGGTCAGCCATTGTATCACCTTTACCTAATCAACGAGAACAACGGCGGAGATTTAGAGTTGAAAAAAAATTACAAGAAATGCATCAGCATGAAATTCAGAACGAAGTTTTTAACAATGATGCCTTTTATAATATTCTGGATTTTGCAGAGAATTTCTTTAATGTACATGAGCGTTTGATAGATGGAACCTTAATCTCAACATTAACTAGAAAAGGCAAGAAAGTCGCGGATGTAACGCCAAAGCATGAAATGATTAGTTTCACTAAAATTGAAAAAATTCCGACGTCACACATTCATATGTATGATCCAGAAAATGTCGTACTATCCTGTAATACATTTCGAGTAAGTAATAAAAACTCTATTTAAAATAATTTATTGAACTTAATATTAAAATATATCTAATTTATTGTTATCGAAGAAGTATTTGCCTTTTAGCAAAGTAATATCAGCTGATCTTCGGAAGCAAGTAGTTTTTAAGGAAGGGAGTTTTACTTTCTTATGTTGGGTAAGATTAGGTTAATGAGATTGCTCGATATGTGGATCGGGTGTCTCATGTATCGTCGTTAGTCACTCAGCTTATTTTTCTGAAATGACAGCCATAGCCGGCCGTAGTAAACCAAATGTATTTGTATATTTGGGATATCATTTTTTCTATACAAAGATCAAGGGTAACTTATTTTATTAATAACGTCGATAAATATCGATTACCGGTAGAAATTAAAGCCAAAATTTTTAAAATGTATCTTTCTAATTGGGAATTTATATAACTTGATATGTGTAATTATTTTGTGATCGGTTAAGAAATTATATATATTTATTACTACACAGTTACTCACCTGATTAATGTTTGCAATTTTTATGTTGCGATATTATACATTCGAAACGGATGTATATTTAATTGTTTATTTCGACGGTGCTCCGCGTCTCGAAAGTGCCTGGGTCACAAATGTCTCCAGACTAGTTAAAAGGTATAAAAGTTTGCCAATGGAGTTAAGCAGTCAAAAACAAATGGTTGGCAGAAAAGAAGATTGTTAATAGTAAATATTCATAATTATATTGTAGTAAAAAAAAAATAGGAAATAAATATTTAAAGTTTTTGAGAGAATAGCAAACAAGCGAAAATAAAAGATAACAATTTTAGGGAATTTATCAAATCAAATATAAAAATGAATTTACAGTAATGAAGGGTCACACAGGTTCTATGTACAACACCTTTACAGCCACCACAGAAACTATATCATATATATACTGACGGATGTACCTAGTTTTTTTTTGTGGAAAAGAATAAAAAATATTTTTATTCAGAATCTATCAAAACCCATGAACAGGACGAACTTGGGAGGAAGGATTTCCCAAACTTCGGAACAACAGATAAAGCAGAATTGGAAGGCCTTATCTGAAAAAATGTATCTTTCTTTGCTATCGATAATCGATTTCTTATCGGTAATCATATGGTGCCTTGAACTTATTGGAATCTTGTAGTCGAGTTAGCTCATACACAGCTGTAAAATATATTCTAACATTATTGCCAGTTATCGATAAAATAAAATAAACTTGATTTGCATACGAGAGCTTATATTCCAAATTCTCAAGCAGTTATAGTCTCAGACATCTACGCGTTCATATAGACGGATGGACGGACAGACGCTGACCCTGACGGATGACCCTGATCAAGAATATATACATTTTTTTGCGATCGGAGTTGCGTCTTTCCACCTCTTACAGACTTTTACCAAAAGCTACATATTTACCCATTTTTAATGTGTTCAAGGTATAAAATAAATTTCTTAACATTTTTAATTTTTTTTTTTTTAGGAATTATGTAAATATATGCGTGGTGAACAAAATGGGGAACGAGAACTTCAAAGCATACAATATATTATTGGCTTGGGAATTGAAAGAGAGGAGCTTCGCGATGAAATATTTGTTCAATGCTTGCGGCAAATGACAAATAACCCTAATTCTGAGTGGACAGACCGATTGTGGCTTCTTATGTGCCTCATTATTGTTGCATTTCAGCCAAGCAAATTATTATTCAGGTAAATACCAAATACACAACTAAATAAAAATATTACAGATTACATTCAAATATATATTCTATAATAATAGACTCAACTCATATTATGCGTATTAACAGGTATAAGCGTTCCAATTATCGAGTAAATTCGTGCAGAGATTTGCGATAGCTTTTTGGCAGCAATAAATTTGATATAATATTTAATGGCTTTCCTACAAGTATAGAGTTCATGAACAGTGCTTAGTTGGGGCGTCCATCCAGAGGCAATTTTCTTTAACGTGGATCTACTGATGAATTATGCCAGCTGGAATGGTTTGTTACAAGCTTTTTTAAACGGATCTAGGAGATAGCAGAGAGTTCTATCAAGGTTGGTTTTCTGCAGCGTGCCGCAAGTTTTGATTATTGCTATTTTAAAAGGTTTCTAGTTAGTCTTTTTGGGCTTAAGAATTTGGCTGGCATATGGAAGCTTAGAGAAATTTCTAATTTAATGTATCTATGATCAGCTGTAACTGACGCTTCTTCGAGTTTTTAGCGAAGCTATTAATTCAGTGTACTCCAGAAGCATCGATACCATATATTGGTTGGAGTCAGGATGCGTTAGGATTTGATTAAGCGAGAGACCATTATTGTATTCAAAAACGCCCGCAATAATCCACTAGGTAACGCGAAATCTCAGATAATCAAGCTAAAAGCCGAAAATAAAAAGACGTTCAACTTACGAGGCAGCTGGAATATAAAACTTTGGAGATTTGATTGTACTAAAGAGAAATCAATTTGGTAGCGTATTCAAATACAGACGATCTAAAGTAGCTTGCGATTACGACGAGGAGGGCAGTTTTAGTTCAACCCTTAAAGGAATAGGCTGTGAGGGATGTTTCCCAAAAGAAGAAGACGTAAACTATCACAAAGAAGATACAGACGTTGATGTGAAATACAATAGAACATCGATGAGTTACTAATTACATTATATTATCATAGAATATATAATAATATTAACTGTTATAATAATATCCACATATATTATTTTTATATTTATATTTCACACACAGCAATTAAAATATGTTACTTGGTCCATAACAAGTCTTAAATACGAAATGATAACACAGATAATCATAATGATAAATTTAGATAATCAATGCCAAGGTATATACATACTATATATGTATGTATAATAAATCAAGTGAGAAAGTTGCAGACGGACGTAACTGACTGCAAAATACTCTGTTACCAACTAGTAATACCATTTGAGAACAGCAGGCACAGAACAGAGTTGGTATAGCCAAGGTATACCGATCTTTGAAGGAGGTTCCTAGTAATATACCTTGCACATTTGGTTACATTACCATGCTACCAGTAACATACTTTCCAAATTATAGCTTACAAATTGTGGAAGTTATTCGCATTTCAGACTTTAAGGGACAAAGAAAACTCGCTTTTGGCTATTATATGTGCAAGAGTGGGCGTGGCTATCGAATTTTATTATCGATACTTAAAGGCGGTTACCGCTGTTGTCCACGTTCTGCCGCATCAGAATCCGTGCCAGGGCAATAATGGTTGGCAGTTTGCTTTCCCGCTTTATTTAGAATTATCCTTTCCGGTTTTGGGCGAGTGCCGGACTATTTCTGTTGTGATTATTTGGATCGGCACTGTTCCCACGAGTTGGGGAGAAAAGAGGTCTACCTACACCGAGATCTGCGATGTGCAGATAA
Source organism: Drosophila grimshawi (assembly GCF_018153295.1). Taxonomy (NCBI): domain Eukaryota; kingdom Metazoa; phylum Arthropoda; class Insecta; order Diptera; family Drosophilidae; genus Drosophila; species Drosophila grimshawi. The sequence goes on from NW_025063098.1 coordinate 471,555, forward strand.
TCCTTGATAATATGGGAAGTCGGTAGGAGCATTTCGGAGCTCCGTGAGCGACTGGGCTATTTACGAACCCCCAGCCAGGCTGACTGTCAGTACGGGTCGCATTACACCTTAGCCCGGCCCGTTACCTCGAACCATAACTTAATCCATTACCAGAATCATGACTACGGAACAGACCATGTCCGAGGTTCAGGTTACAAGTCATCGCTAGCATCGGTACCTTGTGGACTACTGTGTTTGCTATTACCAGTCGGCGTGGAGGGTTATGTTGAGGAATTTTACCGACCTTCAAATTTGATAACTCAATCTCTAAAATTACGTGAGATACCGACTATTATATAGATTTTTACCTCCCAAAATTGTAGCACTTTGTCTGACTCAGTCAAAGTAATTATTTATTCAAAGTTTTAATCTATAGTCTATGTACAAAAGTTGCTTTCATTTAGTTGAAAAGATTCCCGGAGGGAAACTGCAGCCATAAAATATATTAATCTTCGCTTAGTTTTTGAGCTTAGCCGGAAATATTTGGTGAACAATAAAAATCGTATCCTTCAACCAAAATTTTCTACGGCAAATATATGATATAGTGGAGCGATCAGGCTTATTTATAAAACGTATAACATTTCGTTTCATCAAGATAACTTTCAAAATGAGAGACTAAGCTTGGTGCTGTTGACAAAATGATATATTATGTATATATATTTGTAAATTTCCCATTTGTGCGTACAAGTAAATGTGTTTAAAGTAGTAAATATTAATTAAAAATATTTCTTAACAAAATTTTCAGATATTACGTTTCGTTCTTAAAACAACAACTGAAATCATTGGACGGAAAACTAAGACAATACGCTCAGTGGTGTTTTGATAATTGCAAATGTACCAAAGTTTCGACCAGATTACAACCCCCTTCAAGTGTGGAAGTTGCAGTAAGTATTGCGAATATTTTGTTTTATTACATTATTATACAACTCGTAAATTGTAAAACAATCGGTATATAAAAGAATCCAAAAATGTTTTATATGATTACCGAAGATTGAGGCAGTATACAAGAAAACTTTCATAAATTTGTGGTGAAATTGAGATATTGGCAATTTGACTGGGATCTACGACGTACATAAAATAGACATTCTGTATTTTTTAAAAGTTGATTTTAATATTATACAGCCAGTCACCAAGGTTTAATTCTTGAGAAAGGAACTCATAAAGAACTGAAATTCCGGTTTAATACAACTAATTGTGTAATATATACATATGTCTAAACACGTATTTAATTTAAAATATATTTTTGTTTGTTTCTTTTAGGCTATGCGACGCCTTGGCACTATTGTCTGCAGGTTTTTTTTTTTAGACTCACGTACAAAGGCTATTGATGTTCATCCCACAGATACAGCTATCGATGCAGTACAAAAACTTGCCGATAAGCTTAACTTGGCTTCAATTGAAGGTTGGGCTATTTTTCAATCACGCCCAGACAATGAAGAGCATATAAAAAGCTTCGAGTATCTATACGATGTTATTTCTGAATGGGAGAATAAGCAAACGATACCTAATAGCTATAAGCGACTTCCCAATGGATCTACATATGGAGAAAATAGATTTGTGTTCAAAAAAAGACTGTTTAAACCTACTCGGGAACTATCACAGGATCCAGTGGAAATCGGCATGTTGTACGCACAAGCAGTTTACAGCATTGTAAAGGTATGATAATACATAAGCCATTTATATTATTAAGCATCAACGATCGAATCGATATACAAGTTTGTATTAGTCTTAAAGTTTGTATTAGTCTTAAAGCAATTGAATGAATTGGGCACTCATACTAAATCGAAATGTTCTGCTACACATGAAATGCGTTTAATGTCGGTGTAAAAATGGAAACGGCGAACGGGAGCACAAAATCTCCATCGTTTCACTGTTTATTGCAAGATATATTGCTTAATATAATTTTAATTAATCATATACAGATGCCTTGTAACTTATTTTGCTCGCTCCCTCTCCTGATCTCTTACGGTGTAAGGGTGGAATTGTCACGTGGTTGACCACTACTCTATCCACTATAGATAGTCCAAAAAATCCAATGAAACTTCACTTTAAAGTGGATCGCGTCGATATATACTTCATTTGCTGATCGAGTTTTAAAACGGAGCCCAACCACTACTCTCTTGTGGCATGATACACACTCAAGGATCTCCTTTATAAGTACTCCACTAAATAAGCATTGCTTCTTAATCGACGCTCTTCACTTGTTTTTAAGGATTTTGCGATAATTGCTTTGCCCAAATCACATAATACAAATTTACGATGGAAGGCCTGTTAAGCTTCTGTTTCAAGCTTTTAATAACAGTATATTAACAATAATTATTTTGTGTGTTTATTTCAGTGTGATGAATTTCCCGTAAGTGAAAAAGTTGCTCTACAACTAGCGGGATTGCAAGCTCAAGTTGCATTAGGCGACCCTTCTAATCAGCCTAAGCCCGAATATTATAGCGATATCAGTAGCTTTTTACCGAGCCGCATATCTAGAACAAGAGAACAACAGTTTTGGATTCCGATTCTTGCCCAAGCACATCGGCAATATGGATCATCAAGAAACGAATTAACTGCTAAAGTTTTGTACTTAAGTTGCGTAATGCAGTACCCACTTTATGGAACGACAATGTACAATGTTATTTATAAAGGCTTTTGGAATTTTGTCAACAACATTATTTTAGGAATTAATTGCGATGGAATTTTATTCATTCAACCTGAAGACAAACTTATTATATATCAATTCAAGTTCACAGAAGTTGAATCCATTATGATAGATCCAAGTGATAGTTTTATCACTCTGTCACTTCATCGAAGTTGTCATCAAACGGCAAGAGTCTTAAAAGATGAAAACAAATTGATGGATTTGCAAAAATGTTTTGTTTTTGAAACACTGCAAAAGAATGAAATCGGATCCTTAATAATTTCGTACTACCCGCCGCTTTCCAATTGGATATTGAATAACTTTGATTGCTCAAAAAGAGGAAAAGGAATTACTAATGAAGATAGAACAAGACTATATCAAAATATTATTATATGTCGAAGATTATTAATAGACTTGAATGTGGTTCGAAAGCCTCATGAATCTGGTGGATTTTTAAGAAACACTTTAAGGCGCCTGTCAAAACATCGCATTGAAAAATTGAGAACAGAGCAGAGAACTAGCCCTCAAGACCATGGAGAGACATATAAGGGATTTTCTCACTCTTTTTGGGCGTTCAGCAAACAACAAATTGCTTTTTGCTTAAGTTCGCTTACGGATCAAGATGAAGCAGTAATGATTCAAATTTTTGATTCAATACTGAAATTTTCTGGCCTTGGAACATCTGGTGAGTTGATTTTGATTTATATAAAATAAACCTTTCTACGAGGAGAAGGTAATCTAGTTTCCAAGTTAAGCTCCAAATTTGCGGGAGTCATTAGTCAACGTATAAATTAAAAATTATAATTGGTTCATTCCGAGTTCTTTTCACGCACCGAGCAAGAATCAGTTTCAACTTTGGTGAAAAACATTTCAATATTTGTAATCGAGTATATTTGTGGCAACTACATATTGCAAAAAGCCAAATTAACATTGTTTGTAACGTTTTCAGAATTATTATTTGGAATCTGCTCGTTTGGAAGCGGGGTTGCTAAGCCAATACTGTTATTGCACATTTTGTCTTTTGGGGGTGGGTTTGGGTCACTGGGGTGACTGGGTTTGGGTGTGCCGGAACGCTACTTTGCGTATTCTTAAATTGAAAGGGGTCACTAGTTATAGCAAACTGTAAAGTGAATGTGCATACTTGCTCTTAAGATGACAGGGGCTACCAATTATAAGAGATTGTGATATTTGTATTACCAATTTTAGGTATTAGTGTAGTCTTAGTTGTCTGCCAATCTCCCATTTTGTTGTTTATAAAATTCAACGCACAATTATTTTGTGTTTACATATTTATTTAAAGGAAACGAAGTTCAGAGAATTAAGAATTGGCTTAAGTCTTCTTTCTCCCAGATTTCTTAGTCGTAATTTAGCAATAGGAAGTGAATTAAAAGATGATAATTTATTTTAAAACAATGATTATATATATTTTCAGGCGACACAGTGAAACGAGCAGAAGATGAACATACACGGATTGTTCAGTCTATATTGGACAAATGTATGCGAAAAGACTCTCTTCTAGACGAGCTTTATCTTCAACTTATAAAACAAACAACGGATCACCCTGATGCTAACTCGAGGGTAAACTTGCGGAATTGGTCTTTATTATCGGTTGCATGTAGTGTTATATTGCCGTCCACAAAATCAATACGAAAGTATTTGATGGCCCATTTGAAGAGGTGTTCCAGTGATTTTATATATGAAGAAGGCAAATATGCTCGATTTGCCGAAAAAGTAAGTAATTTTCACAGACATTTTTGGAAATAAGTCGTTGTTTTATAAAGTCGTAGACAATTCATTGTGGGACGGAGGATGGGTCGCATTTTGCCTGGGACCTAAGGTTAACAATCCTTTGCTTGTTTGGTTGACCTTTGGGTCACTTCGTTAGTATTTAAACATCCGAATGGTATATATCTTACTTGTCAAAATATTATATATAATTACAATAAGCTATAATTAGTCAGTTAACATTTGTCTCACAAAAGGGGAACATATTCCATGATAGATATTTTAGAGTTGCATAATTACGTACTTAGTATTTTTACGCAAGGATATTCTCAATAATAAGAATATCAAATATGCAATTAATTAAACTTTTCTATACAAGAGAGGAGTGCAGTCATAATTGTATGTATCTTATGCATAGCTCAGATTCAGTCGATTGGGCTTTTTATTAGGCTTACTCAAAATTTCTATAACTCAGTTTTCACTTCTGATTTTTAAGTTGAACATATTAATCTCATATTTTCATTAACTTGGAAAGGTCACATGGTAACACTTAATTGGAGCTTATTTTTATTATATATAATTTTGATAATGTTTGAAAAGTGACATAAAGCGACTTTAATGAGATGCTGAATGCATATTTTTGTCACTTGAGGCTTCAAATGATTACCTTTCTCCATACATTAATATAATGTTAATAAGCGTATTGAGATCAATATTAAATTACATAATTGGTGTGTTTTTAAATAGTGTTTTTTTAGAACTCAAGGCACTAGACGCCGGCAATGGACTCCGAGCTGTGAAGAAATATTATGCACAACCAACAGAAGACCATGTTATTCGAAGATCTATTTTATGGATGGGCAATACTATTCCTTTGAGTTTCAGCCTAGTTCGACTGCTAATGATGTTATAAAAATTATTAAGAAAACAATTGGACTTCAGGAAAATTCTCGAGGATATGCATTGTATGAAGTGTTAGGAAATACTGAAAGAAATCTATCAGCGGAAGAAAAGATTTGTGACGTAATGGCTAAATGGGAGAGGTTTCGCAGTGTCTCCAAAAAAGAATATCAAAATCAGGTAAGTGTTTTTGATTAACTTACTCATTATTTCTCTACCTAATTGATTTCACAGCCTGAAATTGCCAGATTAGAAACCAAAGAAACGATTAATATAATCAATCAATCTACATTCAGATATACTCGTAAATCGCCCCGAACTTTAGAAATTCGCCACACACCTGGCGCCAATCGTTCTTCACCTCGTTATTCAGAAAGTATGTTTCTAAAATTATAAACTTTTCAGGGTGAATTTTTATAAATTTTAAATTTGACACAATCGATACGCGAGAGCATAACTCTCTCTGAAACGACTGCTTAGCTGCATCATCCGGAAGAACTAACAATAATATTAAGACACGCAGGGCTCCAAATTAAAGCATGTAAACAATTCATTATCAATGAAAAATTCTTTGCTGCTACTGGCAACAACAATATTTAATTGAACGATAGATTATTATGTTGTGCACTTCTACAACTCTTTTTGTATTCGCAGCTAAATTGTTTAATTACCGATTGTTTATTACTGGTACAAATCTTCAACACTCAGCTTCCAATTGACAAACGAGAGCCAGGCTATCTGACGACAAACCAGCATACTGACCTTAATGCCACTCACTTTAGACATAAGATAAACTGTTAAGAATATATTCCATTAGGATTCTAGACCTTGGAGAAAAATTAAAACAAAAGTATAGACTTATTACCTGCGGTAGTTTAATAATAATATTTTAAACATTTTTATTTACAGGCATTACAGCAGCATCATGTTTTTTTATTCAAAAAACATTTGTTTTGCGATGCGTATATTAACCTCAACGATGCCATTGAAAAGGAGTTGCTTTACCATCAAGTACTTCATAACCTAAGAAGCGAGCGCTATCCCATTACAGAAATGGAAGCAATTATGCTTACTGCTCTCCAAGGGCAATTGGAGCTGGGTGATTGTTCTGAAAATGTTAATAATTATGAAGCTGTTGCCAGCCATTGTTTGCCTCCGAGGTTTATCCCCAACATTCCCCACGGAGCAGTTGCCATGCATCATCAGAGCTTGAAAGGAATGTTACCTGCAGAAGCCAAAAAATCATTTTTAAACTTAATACAAAGCTGGCCTCTTCACCGGGCAACAATATTTGATGTTATGGTTTGTATATATATTGATATTATTTTTGTATTTAAACAATACTTTTTATTTGTATATATTGGCCGAGTTGCACTGAACAAAGTAAAATGTATATAAATTTGCTCATACTGTGTTCAAAATGTAAGAGTATATATTTTTATGCGATTTCCGTCATGTCCTTAAAACTTGCCTGTAACCAGGTCAGAAAAAGTGTTAGGATTTTCGTGCTAAAAATCGAAATTGCCCATATTGTTCATAGCTTTTTAGCTTGAGTCACCAACCTTGGGAGGCCGATTATTGGGAACCTCCTCCAAAGATTGGCAATAACATTACTTGGACATACCCACCTCGCCTTCATCAATGTCATCAACGCGTTCCAGTGGCTTGCCATAGAGAAATTAGTTATTTAAAAAGGTCATTCGCCTATAAACAGACACAAATTTGCTTATATTACAATTAATATATAATAAATTTACTCGACAGCAGGTTTGAAAATTGTGGAAATCAGTTTGTAGCCTCTGATCAGGAAAAGAGTTAGTAGGCGATAGGCAAAGTTTTACGTCGTTGACATACATATGTACATCAGCCCGGAGAGTGACTTGAAACGGACGGAAGATCATTTATAAATAACGCGAATAACAAGATAGAGAAAGAGAGAGGGAAAGGGACAGTTCCTCTAAAATAAGCATTAAAGGTTCTAAGAGTTAAATAAATAAATTAGGTTATTTGGAAATCCCATAAATTATTAATTTAGTCTAGTTAGTGGAAGTAGATCTATATCTCATGATCCATTCCTGGCAAGGTAAAATCTTAAATAACTCCGTAATTCTGAAAATTTGATATTTTTCCATTTTATGAAGAGGATTAGTAAATGATTCTTTTATGACAAATTGTAGGATAGGAGCATAACTTCACGGATTGTTAAGAAAGTAAAGGCTTTAAGAGACCATGAGCACAGTATCTGTATAATAAATATAAATAAATTTATGGGCGATGGCCTGATCAAAATCTTCCATCTTTTTTATTTATAAAACTGAAGCAAGCAAAAATATATCGCAGCATTTCTATTCCTTTGAGCGTTTTGAAGAATATTAAGCACCTAATTCGAATAAAATGTTGGTCATCTGAGATCGACATGGTGGAAGCTGGCCCCAAATTTATTATTAAATTTTAAAAATGTATATTTTGCTTGCTCAACCATCAGATGCAATTTTGTATTATTTTTAAATTGACCATGTTATAAAAGCAAAGGCGTAAATTATTGTATCGATGTATTAACGCCTTCCTGATTTCAGCACACTTACATTTATCTTATACAAGTAACAAACTTAATATCAAATTATGTATTTCAGCAATCGTTTACTTCTAATTGGCCAAGGATGTTATGGTTGGCAGTTGACCAAAGTGGTATTCACTTGTTGGAACACCGCTCACGCAATATTTTGTGTTCACATGAGTATGAATCATTAATATCATTCTCGCCGAATATGAGCTCTCTAATGATATTTACTGGCTCGGAAAAAAAACAATCTAAAGTGGTCTTAAGCACTTCCCAGGTAATTATGAAAGAATATTATATTATTACTTGTCTTTTGCATATAAACACACGTTCAAATGTTTCTGTCTACAAACTTATTTATGATCTGTTATTAATTAATCTTATTATTTAAGATACTATTCACTAATGAACTACTGTTTATCTTAATTAAATTAATGATATTAATAACATTTAAAAATATAAACGTGACAGCATTTTGGTAGCCATATTTGTAAATCATACCAAGCGAAAATGATACAGCTGTTAGATAGTTAGCTAAGATCAGATCGAGAGCTTTTAATGCTCAAATTCAAAATAAATACAAGCAAACAAATTGAATTGCTTGATGCTGCTAATAAGGTATTATCCCAATGGAAAATTCGTGTCAATTCGGCAGCACTCTAAGGAGTGGTCACTGCATCGACGTCCACTTTAAGAGCTCGGGTTGGGGAACGCAAGAGTTGCACTCCGTTCTTCAACTCTAACAGACTAGTTGCTGCAGGTGAAGGACTACATTCATCCTAAAATGAAAATTGCTTTATAAAAATATAAATTTGTTGTAAGGCTACAGTTGCTAAAGAGAGAGAGAGAGGTGGATACAGATAGAGATTGACATAGAGATAGAAATAGATAGATAGATCGATCGAGATAGAGATGGAGATAGAGATAGAGATGGATAGAGCTTTAGATAAAGATTGATAGAGAGAGAGAGAGAGAGAGAGATAGAGAGAAAGAGAGAGAGATAGAGAGAAAGAGAGAGAGATAGAGAGAAAGAGAGAGATCCGCAAAGAGAGCTAACACTGCAATATATCACAAATATAATACGATATTCAAGAAACTATTTGTACATTAACTTTAAGTAATTCACAAACTTTTGCAAAACGAAAAATGTAAAATGAAAAATGAAACCAAATTACAAATAAGAATAGAAGAAAATATAAACAGCAATTAATATATTAATTTTGGCCTTAACAATATACAATCAATTTAAACACAAGAAAATATGTAACAAAAAGATCATTGAAATCAAGCAAGTAGAAGAAATACTACCAAGAGTTATTATTGTAACCTTGATCTTTTTTTTACATTAAACAAGAGTTATTAAGAAACTTCACATTAATTATTAACCTTTTTTTTCTTTCAGGCTTTTCAGATAGCAACGCTTATTAAGGAGTACTCCGAAATAGTTAGTAAGAAGATGATGCCATAATTAAACATAGCTACAATTCAAATATGAACCGTATTTCCATCTTAAAGACAAACGTTTATTATTATAAATCATTATTAAATAATAAAAAATCTGACATTGTTTGGCCAACTTGGTAAAATTGAAAAAAAATATGTTTTGTTTTTATAAATAAATATATATAATATAATAATTTCAAATATGTGTCCATTTTGTAAAAGGCACTCAATAAAAGAATGTTATTATCATATGTAATCTGAGTGGCTGAGCTCAGTTCAGCAGCCCACCACAAGCAATTAACTCAGCTCGGGAAGATCTGCTGGGAATAAAGGCAATTCCTCGAAAATAAGCAGTCACCATACTAAAATTGCAAGTGCGAGTGCGAGGAGTACAGCTAGCGTACTTCATTCTCTCGGTAGCGAAAAAAGACTACACTGACACAAAAAATAAGCGCGATTCACAGTAAATATATATAATATTGCCCCGCAAACTCGACTTATACTTTCGCACTCATTCACCATTCCTTTTTATACTCTGATACTCAAGGTATAGGAGAATATTGGTTTTTAAAATGTAAAATGAAAATCGATAAACAAGACTACATATCTCTGACAATTCCTATATATCCAGGACACAAAATCCTATAACTCTAGGATTTTTTTAGTTGGACTTACCAGACTTAGAAGTTATATATCTAGGAACCTCCCCCTAAGATTGTTAAAAAAAAAGTTGTAGCACTCGCACTACGAAAAGTGCATGGCATGGGACTGGAGAATCAAAGTTTGAGCTCGGCGGAAACTCAGCGGTACAGAAACAAGCAAAGCAAAAACAAAAGGGCAACGCACTAATCTAAGATAAATAAAACACTTGTTCTCGTTATCACTTTCTAAATTAAATTGATAGCTGCATGATGCAAATACCCCTTGTGTTGCTACGGGATAATGGATATGACCAAGAAGTTGCGGAAGATGAGAGCGGCAGTTCGTTATTTATGGCATACTTTCAGGCATGAACTCAAGTAAATTAAATTAAATTAAATTCAAGTCTAAGCTGTTGTAACTTCGCCAAAAATTATCCAAAATCCGAATTACTTTCAAGATGACGTATTTTCAACTTTTAATGCAATGTTAATATATATAAAAAGGGTTTGAATAATTTGAGTTTGAATTTTTTCCAAAATAAACTTAAAACGTGAATTTCTCGAATTTTTATCAACTTTTGATGCAGAATTAATATACAGTTGAGGTCAAAATAATAGTAGTACTGCTTGTTGCAAGAATGGGAATAGATCCAGAGAGACGAGAGCAGAGAGAAACGCGAAGTGTTCATCGTTAAACAAGGTAGTCATTGAGAGCGCAAAGAGTGGTGAGTTCGGCGAGCATTCGATGTCAAGATCTCTCCAGAAAGGCATACAGATTTAAATTATACAAGCAATTCAATAAAGTTGCAAAATCGCATCATGAAGTGAACGTTATTATTTGAGAAACCCGATGACAATATTAAGTAAACATTAATAATAATAATAATAAACGTCGTTCCTGAGTCATTTACTACTAGTAAAATATTTGGGACCCACAAATATATGTATATATAATATACGTGATATCCCATTCAAATTATTAAGAAAAACTGACTATGAAAATTCCTTGCTAACTCTGGTCTATACTCTTATGGGTCTGTAAGTATCTACATAAAAAACACATTGGAGTAAGATTTTTCCAAAGTTCTTTAATTTTTCATACATTTCTTAATTTTTTGCCTTAATTCCATAATGAGGAATTTTTTTTATTTATTTAGGGATATATATTTATTTTTATGCTTAGGAACAAGTCCACCTCTTTTGGTATATATTTCAATATTTTTATATATTTAATTGCAACTAAAATCCATCCATTAAGATCGGTTAACTGATTCGGTTCCGGTTCTAATTTAAGAATTTGGTGCAGCCCAAAAGTACACTACAAGAAACAAAAAATCTTATGGATCTATAAAAAAAAAAAAAAACGTTTGAACCCTGGGATTATTTTGTTGGAGAGCGAAATCTACATGTTTACTGATTATATATTTAAACAGCTCGCAGATACGGCTGTTGACGTTTCATACATATACATATTCTCTGGCTATATGTTCTTTAGCTTGAAAACAGGGAAAAACAGGGCATTCCACACGTCTAAATAAAAGATTAATTTCGAATAAAAAACAAAATAAGGAAAACAAAATACAAACATTGTATAATTATAAAGAAATTAATGTCCAAAATGTATTTCTTCACTTAAAACAAAATGTAAATAAACAACTGACGGCAAGTGTATATGGGATTTCGGCACGCTGTTCTTTTCTTTCTTCCGAGCAATGTGGGCCAGCCCGAAACCGTTCGTTCGCTCAGTATTTACTTAGTCGCCGTGGCGGAAGCAAGTCAACGCGTGTCGCGTCTAGTTCGTAGGTCCAATACATACACACACACACATATATGTACACAGCGAGAAATATACGTAAATTATACCCTCAAATATGCACTTCGTCTTCAGCCGAGAGTGTTTAATCAGTGACGTAGTTGTGCGATCTTTGACACGATATTTTCGTTGAGTCCATCGGTCGAACAGTATTATTCGTGCTGGCAAACTGTAAAGAGCTCTACGACCTGCTCGTTACCGTTGGCAACTAGACAACCAGGCAACAAAGCATTTTGTTTACATTTAGTTGCAAAAATATTTTACAATTTATTGCTACATTGAAGCAATATTTCTGTCGGCTTAATTGTTTAAACGTGTCCGCCAGCCCATTGCAGCAACGTTTCTCCAGCTAAATAACCAAATCAAAAATAAAATGGCTAATGTGAGATTCTTGCTTGTGCTACCAACAAATCCCGACGAATCGGACAGGATGAATAAATTTACGATAGTAGGAACTATGCGTCAGCAGCCAAATCAGTAAGTTGGCCAACACACCAAGCTACACCCACCACGAACGAAAGACCATTTAAGATTATCGATTGGGCGTCCCTTAAGTGGGCTAACATTTTCCAAGAACTAGAAATTCACATTTTGGCGTGCAGCAATTTTAGTTTGGGGTGATTTATGGCTCACAGATGGGTGGACTATTTTAAGAATTTTTAGTCAAACAATTGGAATTTAAACTGTTAAAAACAGTTTGCGATTTTATGAGTAGCTAATTGAAATGCCATCGCTAGCATCGTTAAGATTTTTTGTGTATTTATACAAGTATATCAGTTCCCATCAATGACATCATCAACACAAACAAAATTAAAGCAGGAGACACGCGCTGAAGATGCCGCTAAATTGCCGGCAGATAGCAAAACAACAAAAGCGAAAGAAAAGAAAAAAATCTTTTCAAAACAGAAACACATAAAGCGCAAAGAATGTGGGCAAGCAGACAATATACATATATATTATGGCAAATCAACAGGTCGTTATTCTGTGGGTGAGCAAGCATTAATTTCGGAAATTCTTTTTCAAGACGATGGTCAATGGTCAAATGATGTCAATAAATCACAATTCAACTGATTTCATCATGGCCCTAGTGCTTGTCTATTCCCACAAGCGGCGGATCCGGCTTCGTGCTGTGAGGCAAGCCAATCCAATATGATTACAAGACTGTCATGGGAACTTATTGACAAGACCTAGCTATCGATATCTCATATTGTTATCTTGTCGCGTTGATAACACGATATTTACTGTTGCTGCTTCTATGTTGATAAGGCCTTACCACGTATACAAGAACAAAATGACTAATTTTGGCAAACAAGTTAATTAGTAGGTTGAATTCTTTAGCACCAATGACTTAAGAGTAAGATATAATTGTCTTTGGTATTTCGAATTTCTCATTATTAATTAAAGAAAACATTTTATTTTAATTTAAAAATAGTTTAATTAAATTTAAAAATTGTAGTTGCAGTCTGATTAGATTAGATTAAAGAGGGAAAATACTATTAAATATACTTTTATCTTGTGCCATAATATATTACTTTTATCTTGTGCCATAATATATTAGCACAACATAAAAATAAACTTAAAATATTAAATTTGGAAAATTGTTGACTTGGTTATATATTATGGTATATGATAAGTTAAGCACAGACATTTAAAGATTATTTGTGGATAAATGCATGTTGCACATCTTAAGTGACGACACATTTTTTAAATTGCTTGGAATTTATTCTTCATCAGCTCATCATCGGAAATTGAAGTCTGTTTTTTGTTTAACAAATATCATAATCACCAATACAAATATTTGAGCTCAAAAATAGCAGTGATAGTCATAATATTTCCAGAGAATACCATTACGTATACGAATAACTGAAAGTACCTTAGATTGTCTATTGTTAAAACAAGATAAAGAAAATTCGTAAAGCTTTGACGTAGAGCCTTCTCTAAACGATTCTCGAAAAAGCTAATAATAATTAATTGTTGGGGAACAATTGCCCAAGACCTAACGTTGAATACAAATTGGCGCAAATATTTGGACAATGAATCATTCATGAGTATTTGGAATACCGGTTAGAAAGCATATTCATAGCCGGAGATTCCTAATGGTGAGCACGTTTTTGACGCCCACGCTGAAGACCATGTGCCTGCTTCGGCTTTTTATAGGGTTTCCAAAATAGATAATTCACACCTCTTTTTTGGATTTTATGGCGATACCAAAATAGATAATTCACAGCTACACGAAATATTTGTCGTTAATCAATAAATCAATCATTTGCCAATAATTTGAATTAATATATCCCTTTTGTTTTCTTTTACAGATTTTCCATAAATTTCGTAAACAGTCCCAACTGCACAGACAACATAACGTATCATTTTAAAGTTAGGATACCGACACAGACAATCATCGAGAACTACAAGAGTAATGGCGAGTGGAGTTCATCGCATCAGGAAACGATTTTGAATATATTCGATGGTAAAGGCGATATGAAAGTGCCTAGCATATCCAGTATTATAGATGGCATCGATGCCGATCTTGACTATTCACTATTCACAGAGTCGGCATTTTCACTAGAGTTTCGATTTGACTATGACGATTCCACCATACACGTCTACCAGGGACAGGGTCATAATTTTGTCACGAAATTCGAGACACTATTCTCCCTGTCGGAGATACAGTCGATTCAAGTGTGGGGCGATGTTCAAAAAATAAACCAGTTCTCATTGAGTTACGATTGAACCGCAAACAAAACGAGCTTAAAGGTTAGCCCTGCACACAAATAATTCTTATGCACTACTCTGGTGCCTGCTTGGTTTTGGTTGGGTTTGTTTTGTTCCATTTGTTTTTGGTCTGGTTTGGTTTGGTTTGGTTTTGTTTGTTCTGCTCGTCATGTAACCAAATAACAAGCACGTAGTTATTCACAGTTAGTAAATTATATGTAACTCGTATTCACAATCATTCAGTTTGCAGCTACAAATCTTGAATTATCCTGCGGCCTGTTCGAATGCATCGCTTTCTGCTTACCACAGAGGAACTGCTCCTTTGAACCGTTCCAGTGCCTTATCGTAGTATTTATTTAGTATGTAGTTTCCCGTCTTAAGTATATTCATTTGTCTATGTTTAGTTAAGCCAAAGAATTTGCTATTATTATTTATCGCACTGCTCTAGTAGTGACCCCATCCATTCACATCCCATACAAAGTATTAATAAAACCCATATCAAAGTATTGGCTTCGTTTTATGTTACAATTAAATCTTATGTATTTTGTTTGATATTTTCTCAAAATTGGTTTCATTGCAAATTTTCAGAGAATTGTTTTGCCTAATATTTAGTTCGAAACGTGCTTGAATTTGCATCTGCGCCTGCATTCGATTCAATTCGTGGAAGCCAAAATGATTTAAGGATGGAAGAAAACACATTTTTCTTCTTTTTTATTTCTTCCAATTTATAGTTGCAGTCGTCCACGCATGGAAAATCGAAAATCTCACCCAAATCGATTTGGATAAACAATGTGGGAATGCCATAATGCCATGTGTTATATATCGCACCGATTTGAGCGCTTCAAAACCAAAATAAATGAGCTTTACCATAAAACAAACAATACCATTTATTTTTTCATTTCCGATTTGGTTTCATTTGCGCATTTCTATCCAACAGGTGTGGATATTACAAAGGTTTTTAGTATTAGTATACGACTACAATGTATTTGACCTCCATAAATATTTACAGTTAAATGCTAATAAAATCGATGTACATCCATGTGTACTACTGAAATTGGCAAGTCATTGAATATACACATATATATTATTTAATAAAAATAAAATATAAAAACAAGACTAAGAATGACTGGGAATGGTTGGCTTTGAATATAAATAAAAAATGAAAATAATTTATGTTAATTAATTTTGTACAAAAATTATAAATAAGAAAAAACTATCAGTTATTGCACAAATTGAGAAAACGAACATGGGATTATATAAATAAATAAAACGATAAAATTAATATGGGACTTATATCCGAAACTGGCTATCGAAGAGCGACAAGGAGAATCATGATGAAACCCAGGCAAGGACTAGAAAATGAACTTCAGCCAAAATAGTTTGGGTGTTTACTTCTCAAGTTTACAAACTATTTGGCTTGTGGGCCCACTGGAGTTCTGGAATTGAGAATAGCCCAGCTGCACAAAGTTGGCCAGAGATGTTGGCATGCTGGCATCGGACGCCTGCGTGATGGTAATGGTACTTCCATCCAGATCCACATGCATGATCTGTGGCTGCTGTGGCGCCGGTTGCGTCTGTTGTTGCACCTGCATTTGCGATTGCTGCGTCGTCTGCGTTTGCTGTGCTGTGGGCGCTGCCCGTTTGACCTCAAAGATATCCTAAAAAATACGGAGGTAAATAAATATGAAACAGTTAAAAGCTGACAGACTCTTACCTTGGCAGGCTGACGGGTGGCGCCAGCGGGTTGCGTGGATGACGCTGCATTACCGACGGGCGTTTTCTTATGCATTTCCCGGTGCTTTTCATACTGCTGCTTGGATGAAAAGTTTTTGTTGCATATATCACAGCTGTGCAGCCGCGTCTCGCCAGGCGGTGCATTGTGAGTGCTGCGGATGGATAAGTAATAATTAATTATTAGTTTTCCAATTGTTAAGAATATTAAAAAAAAAAAGAAGTAACTTAATCCGCTTATGGTATTCTTCTTTTGGTTCTGATATTGATATAACTTAGCGCTTCTACTTTTTTTTAAAAGTGCTGCGGACGAACTAATTCAAGTCTCTCTTTAAATTGTTTTCAAAGTTAAAAAAAAGTTAAATTAAAATAAATTACCTTTTATTGTTCATTTTTGGATTACATATAAGTTTGTGAGCCTACTTTTGTTTAAATGTTGATAAGTTACAACAATGATTAGATTTCAAATTATTAACAAAATTTAAAAAATAAAAATTAACTTTGTTTAACGGTCAGTTTTGGTATTGATATATCTTTGTGATTCTACTTTATATGCGTTTTATCGCTGGCACCAGTTCAAGTGTATTATTTATTGTATACATTCCGATATATTTCGAATCCCGTCGGGAGAGATGCACATCAGTCGTCCAGTCAGCTGTGGAGTTTCATTCTACTTTTTATAAATTAAAAATACATTTTTCTATATAGCTATTCATATCTCATTCATAGATTCACGTCCATATTCATATTTCTTGAGCTGGGTATTTATATCTCATGCTTAGATATCTCGACCTGCCTGGCTAGTCATATTTCTTTCAAAGATTTCTTCAACTGGCTTTACGTACCGCTTGTGCTTGTTGAGATTGTCCTTGCGCGAGAAGGGCTTCTTGCATTCGTCGCAGGTGAACATCTTGTGGCCCGAGTGGGAGACCAGATGGCGCGACAAGTGCTCCTTGCGACTGAACGCCTTGTCGCAGCCTTCCTCGGTGCACTTGAAGGGACGCAGGCCGGCGTGCAGCTTGATGTGCTGTGTCAGATGCTCCTTCTTCTTGAACTCGCGACTGCAGGTGGGACAGGTGAGGGTCACCGTTGGCGTCGCCGTCGGCGTAATTGGCAGCACAGCGACAGCAGTGTTGCTGACCTGCTGCTGCTGGTGCTGCTGCTGCTGCTGGGTCAGTGGTGACGACTGCTGCTGGGCAGGCACGGGCAGAATCTGTTGCGGTGGACGTGCAATCTTTGCCTTTGGATGCACCTCGGGCGGCTTGCGTATGACTTTCCGCTGGTTGAGAATATTTGGGAATGCTGGTTCTGGCGCCGCTGGAGTTGCTGCCGGTTGCGGCTGAGGCTGCGCCTGTGGTTTGGGTGGTTGCTGTTGTGGTTGTGGTTGCGATTGTGATTGCATCTGTGATGTGGCTGTCGCTTTGAGCTCCGGCTTGGTCGGCGCTTGATTTGAGATGCGACTGATGGTTATATTCTGTTTATTCAGCAGCGGCATTTTATTGCCTGCCACAGACGGCGGCTGCTGCTTGGGCAGCTTGGTGATGGTTGTGTTGGAAGAGAGTCGCTGCAGGGCAGCAACATTGCTGGGCGGCACATTTGATGGCTGTTTGACCTGTGCCACACGCTTGCTTAAATCTGCACTGGGTGCAGCAACAGCAGCAGCTGCAGCCGAAACAGCTGTCCCAAATGTTGAATTGGCAGTTGACGTTTTAAGTTTCGTCTGCTGCTGCTGCTGCTGGCGCTGCTGCTCTCGTGGCGAGGGCATCTTGAAGGTAATCGAACCCTCGGCATTGCCAATGCTTATCGGTGTGCCAGGCTCGGAGCTGATGTTGCGTATAACCACTTGTGGGTTAATTGCGCTTCCATGCGGAGATCGAATTATTTGCTGGGATGTCACTTGCGCTGTGGCAGGCGGTAAATGTTGTTGTTGTTGCAGATGTTGTTGTTGTTGCAGATTTTGTTGTTGTTGTTGTTGTTGTTGCTGCTGCTGCTGCTGCTGTTGTGGCTGTTGCGGCACAAGGAACTGATTTTGATGGGATGTCGTCGCTGTTGTGAACGCTGTTGCATTGCTCAAAGTTTGCGGCGTCAACTGCAATGTGGCTGGAATGGAAGTCGGCGTCAACTGCATTATTGGCTGACCATCAGCAGTGGCCAATTGTGGCTGCAGCTGCAAATTGAAAGCAATTCAAATATGTTAATTCAACGGGTAACAAATATTATAAATGAAAATAATGCAAAAATATACAAAATATCACGACAAAATAGCTACAAGATAGATAGATAAACCAAATCAAAGTCCAATCCAACAACTCAAATTTAAACAAGTGTTTGAAACACTTTTGAAATTTCCCTTTAAAATGGGTGATAGAAATCACAATCCAGTATATGACAAATCGATTTTAAAACAAGTTTAAATATTTTGGTCAGCTTTTAAATATATAGCAATCTTGCCGATATTAGTTCGTTCAATTTGAAAATACGTTTCGGTTAACAAAATTTATGTTTCTTAGCCGATCTAACCTAACCTAACCTAGCCGATCTTAATGAAATTTCTACAGTTGATCAATTATATGTTGGGGTATGTTATACATCCGTTCGAAGGCCATATCTCTACTTTATTTCTATGAAAAATCGATTTGTATCGATATTCGCAAAACTGGCGCAGTTATCGATAACATGAAAAATTATATACGAGAAATTGTATTCCAAATTTGAAGTATTTAGCTCTTGTAGTCTCTGAGATTGTTCATGTCTAAATCGACTCGGTTGTTAATGCTGATCTGCTTAACTGCTAATCTCATAAATTATGATTTTAGTTTTAAAGGTAGAGTTTTGCATGGTATTTTACTTAAATTGTTTACAATTATAAAAATAAAATGTTTCACCTTCATTTGCACTTGATATGTGGTGGGCAGCACCAGATTCTTGGTGTCAATGTGTGCGACAATCTGCTGATCGGAGTTCTCATCCCGTATGGTGATCGGCAAGAAGCATTTGTTGGGCGAGAGCATATTGGCGGCACCATTGCTGCCCACCAGCTGAGTGCCGGCCAGCGAAAGCAGCGCAGCGGCATTTAATTGCTGCGTCGGATGCGTGGCAGACAAGCTGCCAGTTGTGCCAGCTGAACCCGAACCACCGCCACCAGGCATAAGTTGCAGCTGTATTTGGGGCTGGCCACCAGAGACACTGCCAAACGGTGTCAGACTGCTAGTAAATTGCGGAGCTGCTGCAGCCGGTGACGAGATCACGAAATTCAATTTGGGTTTCTTGCTGTCCGTCGAGTTGAGTCCATCATCGCCGCAGCTCGTAAACTGGGTCTGCGTCTGTGACTGCTGCAGCTGTTGCAGTTGCTGCCACAGCGCCTGTTGCTGCAGCAGCGCATTGAGCTCGTTTATCTGTTGCGGCTGCAGCTGCAGCTGTGCTGCAGGTGCCGGCAGCGCTGTCAACGTTTGCTGCGTCTGCGTCTGCAAATGCGACACTTGCGTCGACTGATGTTGCTGCTGCTGTTGCTGTTGCTTAAGATTGGACATGCTGCTGCTGCTGGTTGAACTGTGTACATTGTCCTTCTTGCCCAATGGCGTGATTTTTATGTCCGGCTTTAGGCGTATAAATTCTTCCAGAGTGCTAAAGGACAACATACATATTATAAATGAGAATATTGTAGACTGACTTAACTTTAACTAACTTTTGCTTATCTGACTTGATGTCAGGCTGGGCAGGAAGTGAATGCGTCTGCACGTGGCTATCCACAGTGATTGTGTATTGCTGTGGTTGTTGCTGATGCTGATGTTGGGGCTGTTGTTGTTGTTGTTGTTGCACCTGCATGCCCACAGCCTGCATAATGCTGCTAAGCAGATCATTTGGTTGACTATTGCTGCTGCTGTTGTTGTTGTTGTTGTTATTGGATGCAGTGCCCAGCACGCTGAGACTCTTGCCGGTGTTATTGATGGCATCCTTTATGAAGACCTTATCATCGGACTGCAGCGTGCGATGATTGAGCCAATTGTTGAGTATCGTCTGCGAGTTTAGCGATATGTTCCGCATCTCGTAGACCTGATCCAATTGCTGGGCGCACTGGGCACAGACCACCTTGGGCAGACGATCCTTCTCATCGATCTGTGTGGGCGAAAATTTCAAATTTAATATATGATTTACATTTATATAAACCCGGTAAATTTAGACAACATAAAAGAAAGATATTCGAAAGTTAAGTTCTAATCTGAAACACTCTTTTCTATTTCAAGAAACGGAAATTTTAAATTAGACTATATCATATATGTAAGAGAATCCATTCGAAAGCTAAGTTCTTGATTGAAGTTTTTTTTTTGTTTTTAAAGAAATCAAATTTAAAAATAAGATAATCTGTAAAAAGTTAAGTTATTGTACGAAAAACGGTTTTATAATTTACAAAACGAATGATAAGACAATTTTCAGACTATATCATATATATAAGGAATCTTTCTAAACTCAAGTTCGTGTCTCAAAAACTGTTGTTTCTTCAATTAATCGGAATTAAAGATAATATAAACGGCAGACTGTATAAAAGGAATCAGTGGAAAATTAAGTTATTGTACGAAAAACTGTTTTGTTTCTTAAGTAATCGAAATTAATACGATATTATATATCTACTAAATTTCTACAACAATCGCTCAAATAGATTGGTTTTCAAAAAAGTTTTGTCTTTTGAGATATTTTTACCAAACTGGGGAATAACAAGGAATAATTTTGAGCATTCATCGTCAAAATGCGAAAAAGAATGAATAAGAATCGAAATCGCTTATCGTATATTCGAGGAATATGCAACCACAACAGTTGATTTTTTCGTATGGGGCAACTCACTTGAACTGGCAGACATTCTGTGATTTTTTGACAGAGATTTTTGGCGCGTCCGTCAGCTGAGTAAATGTTGATTTTGTGCTCGCTGCTCGCCGTGCAGATGCGGCACAGATCCCAGAAATTGATGCAGCGCACTGTGGACATTTTTTCTATTTGGCAGCCTGCACAATTTTTAACCGTGGCGATTCCCGCGTTCGCACTTTGTTTATATACACAAAATACACACGCACACACACACACTCGCTCACACACACACACATATGTATTCAAGGTTGTTGTCTGCAAATTGCAGAGCAAAAACAGCTTCACAAGCGGCCGCCTCAACAACTATTGCACATTTTCTAATAACGTCGCTCGCGTCAAGTATTTTGCCTTAAGTTTTTCGTTTTGCTCCAGCTATAATTATGCTGTTTTTCATTTTTTTATTTTTGCAACCAAAAGTTGTTTTCTAAAGACAAACGCCGCAATACTACGAATGTCGTATCGTACTAAATAAGACCAAACCAAAAACCATTCATCGAGCTGCCAACCTGTTTGTGGAAAGTATTCATTTATCGATGTGCCCTATTCGATAAGTATCGTAGAAGGCGTGCAACGCTGTGTATGTATATGTTTTTTTTTCTTGTGTGTGTAATTGCGTGACAGCAAAAGTTCTGAGGAGAAAAATTGGTTTTTATTTATAATTGGAAATTAGCTGCTGCAGATATTTAACAAAATGGGATCCCGTAACGAGTGTCGTATTTATGTTGGTAATTTGCCACCCGATATTCGCACCAAGGACATACAGGACCTGTTCCACAAGTTCGGAAAAGTCACATTTGTCGATCTGAAGAATCGGCGTGGTCCGCCATTTGCATTTGTTGAGTTCGAAGACGCGCGGTGAGTAATGCACACGCACACACACATACATACGTCTACGCTTATGTGTGTAGTGTGTGTGTGTAAATATAAAGTGGGGAATAGTAATATTAATTGGTTCATATTTGGCGGCAAAAACAGCGATGCGGATGATGCAGTCAAGGCACGCGATGGCTACGACTACGATGGTTATCGTCTGCGCGTCGAGTTTCCACGCGGCGGTGGCCCCGGCAGCTATCGCGGGAACAATCGCAACGATCGCAGCCGTGACGGAGGGGGTCGCATGGGCGGCCGTGGACCACCAGCCAAGCGTTCACAGTACCGTGTCATGGTCACTGGTCTGCCCGGCTCTGGGTCATGGCAGGACTTGAAGGATCACATGCGGGAGGCGGGCGATGTCTGCTTTGCAGACACCTACAAGGATGGCTCCGGCGTCGTCGAATTTCTGCGACACGAGGACATGAAGTATGCCATTAAGAAATTGGACGACTCGCGTTTTCGTTCCCATGAGGTGAGTGCCAGAATCGAACAGGATTATTATTGCCTGAAAACAAAATAATAACAAAAATGTCAACGAGATCAACCCTTAATTAACACTTCATAATGTGACTTATTGCCTGGCAACGAAAACCACAGAAGCAATTTATTTTGATCGCCTGATCTATCTAAACGATTCATTATATTCAATTAATTTCATTAAACAATTGTTTGTTTATTTTAATCATTTATTTGAAAGATATTGTATTCATAGTTGTAATTTGTAATTATATTCATTGTAATTGTGTAATTTTTAGGGTGAGGTTGCCTACATTCGGGTGCGCGAGGACAGCGGCGATAATGAGCGTAGTGGTGGCGGCGGTGGAGGCGGCGGCGGCGGCGGTGGTGGCAGTCGTGACTATGGTCGTGATAGGTAGGTTGACTCTAAATGAAAAAATTTATTGTTGTAAATCGTTTGGTAATTAATATTCGGTCATTTTTTAATTTGCAGATCGCGATCGCGTTCATTTTCGTCGCGTCCACGTCGCAGGGGCACACCCACATATTCACCGGTGCGTCGTCAATCCTATTCCAGGTCTCGCTCACGCTCTAATTACTAAAAAAAAAAATCTACAATCATTATCCATTAATCTTAATGTTTCTTACAAGCAGGAAAATTTAGGAAAAGCAAGTTAACTATCAAAAATGTCCTCAACCCCCCAAAAGACTCTGTCTTACTATCCACATAATTAACTTATAAATCAATACATGCTAACTGCCTGTCAAGTGATTAATCAGTCGATCGATTAATCAGTTATCGAAGAAGAAGGAACTCTTCAATCAATACTGATGGAAATCCAATCGAAAAAAAATCAGATCACACAAAAATTACACTTGCTTTTCCACCAATGCGAAAAATTCATGTAAATTATGAAATGCATTCAAAAAAAAAAAAACTGACAAATTAAGCTTAACTAATTATGATAATTCAAGGAAGGTCCTTTACACTTTCCCGTGTATTTACGATTTGGTTGCATTCGTAATTTATTGGAATTTATCGGTTGGATTTTAACAAGAACAAGAGCAAATACAACAACGTCAATAAGAATACCAACCCCCACATCTATTCAAAATAAATATATATGTAAATGTAAACAAAACAAAAGAAATATCAGAACACAATAATTTCTATGGAGACATTTAACAAATTATTAATATTTCATTTTATTTTCTTCTCTTCCCCATTTTGCGCGTTTATGTTTGGAGTATAATGAGGATTATTGGAGAAGGAGGAAGGATAAGGATGAGGATGAGGAGGAAGGATAATTTTGATGTTGATGTTGGAGTGAAGTGGAAATGAGGAAAGGATAAAGATGAAATTGGATTAAATTAGTGGAGGCAGGCAATTTGGAAAGCGTAATTGTTTATGAAAAATGGTATCAGGAATTCTTCATAAATGCATTTGGATATTAGTCATATTGTTCGAAAAAAGAACGCTAGGACTACGTGGGATGCAGTTTTCCCACGGCACTCAATTGGAGGACATGAATGAATTTGATTCTAATCTCTGTTTGCTCTTGGCTTGTGGCTATGTGGAATCCATCCGGTTGAGAGCTTCGTTACATCTTTTGGGTGTATTTGTCATGTATTTTCGATTGATGGATTAATGTAATTAATTTTTGGGTATCAGATGTGTGGAGGATGATGAACGTGTGCACAAAAAATGGACAGGATACGCGAGGATTTTTTGGAAAACGCATCCCACTTCGTTCTTCACTCGTTCACTTCGGCACATCGTTCGTTTCACATCTCGGATTAGGAATTAAATTCGCATTTTGCTACTCTTTTGGATAACAATTCAGTCAACTCACAGCTCACCACATTTTGTGGCCAAAAAAACCTTTCGCCCATATCAATGGAATTTCCGCATCATCCAACGTTGTCTTGCGCCCAACGCTGGATAGTGCCCGGTCCTTGTGATCTTCCTCTATCTCTCTACCTCTCTCGGTATGTTCGATTTAGCAACTGTTTTTTGAGTTTAATTTTTTCCATTTATGTTTTACATAAACCAATATTATTTTATTTCTTTCTTTTTTAAAATTTAACACTTGTCATTATATTGGTGTTGTCTGTCTATGGCGACTACTTTGGGCATGTATATAATCACTTATAGACGATAATGCCAAAGATCGCTTGCCATAAGATGTGTATTTGTTTGATTTTGTCCAAGTTTTGAATACAACACTCAAACCCAAAATATAGCGTTAAACTTTTGCATGAGGTTTGTTTGTCTATATATATATATATATAAATTTATATATATATCCAAACATACATAATAATATATAGGGCAGAGAACCAAGATATCAAAAATACAAAGAAAACAATCGAATTGAAGTGCCACTAATTGAAATTCGAACGACATACTGCGTTCTCTTTGCCCACATTCTAAACCTTAACTCTTACTATTGATCACAAAACACCTTGATAGTCTTAAAATCATTTAAGTAAATGGCATATATTTTAAAATTGAATAAACCACAAAAAAGCAACAGTAAATGTATTAGTGTTTCAACTCCTCTGCGATTGGGATTCCTTTTCAGGATGGGTATGCGCTATTATATTTTATTTTAAAATTATTTAAATAAGCAGATCAAGGTAATTTCTCTTTAGGTAGGGATATTTAATAATTCCCCACTTAGCATAGTTGCAATTCGCTTAACAGTTCGTCTATTCGATATGCAGAAATCGAAAAAAGAGCACTTATCGATATCAGACGCGTAAAAATCAAATACATCGACTGTGGCGCGTTGAACGCGCTCAGTCGAAAGTAAAACATCGAACGTTGTGGTTGTGACGCGGACGCCAGCAACGCAATGAGCTCTAAATGATGACAAACGTTTTATTGTCGCGCGGCCATAAAAACACCAACAACAAACAGTACGTGTGTATGAGGTAGCAGAAAGTGCGCCAAAAAAAAAAACAACAAGTGATTAGTTAGCAAAACGGTTAACCGAGTGTCAGTTGCCAATGCATGTTTTGTGTCATCAAAATAAATGCATTCACAATTGCCGCGGGCTTTTCAAATTACACACATACACACGCACACACACACACATATGAACTTGTTATTAATAACGTGGAGTGCATTGGCGCTTGCTCAAGCAGCTGAGCTGCGGCAACTAATCAAAAACGAGAGCGAGAACAAGAAGCGTGGCGTGTGGGCGACCGGCGAACGCAGAACGGATGAGCGGGGGCGGCATTTAGAGGAGAGTGGGGAACGCAGAGTGAAGAATGGCGGAGGTGAATTGGGCATCTGATTTGTTTGGCCTTCGTTCTCCTTCAGCCTCTTAGCCTGCCTGCTTATCATAGTCGGCATTTTTATGGACTACCATTGATTAAATGATTTATGACCATCGTTGGGTTTTTTGTTATTGTTTTTGTTTATGTTTTGTTTTTTTATTGGTCTCTATTCATTGAGTTAATTAAGTATATTATTTCCATTGAAATTTCAGGCTAACAAAACCAAACTAAAATATATTTAAAAAAAAAACAAAAAACAAATATAAATATAAATAAAGTGAATTTTAAGCAGTGAAAATAAAAGTAGACAACTACAAATAATCAAGGCAAACAAATTCAGCAGCAGCAGCAAGGCCAACCAAAAAATACACTACAAGGTGCGTACACACACACACACACACAACACACACACTCACACACATATCACTGTTACAATTAAGTGTATTTGAGATCTGTTAACGGCTACCGATTAATAACACTCCTCTTCTTTTTTTTTTTGAGTGACACTTGGGTGTCTGAAGTGTTGTTGAGTTTGTAACACGAGATGCTGGAATACTACTTGCGGTTGCTGCTGCATCCTTGTGGCAACATCACCAACAACAGAGAAAAAACCGCCGGCATTTCTACCTGCTCAATTACTTACCTGGTGTTGCTCCCTCTTCCTTTCTCCTTTGTTTGTTTCTGTGTGTGGCCGTTTTTTTGTTGTCTCTTTTTCGTAGGATTGCTGCCCCTAATCGGAGCTGTCCATCTGTGCACGCTTCTTACTTTTCCGGCGTGTTAATCTTTTGTTGTTATGAGGATGCTGTGATGCTTATCGCGCTCTTGCCCCATGCTGTAGGTCGGCTCAGCTGCGGCTAAAATGTTTGCCATTGCGACAGGTGCGTCGCACTGACAAATAGCGCAACTTTTTATTTTTTTAAATACATTTTGGTATTTTGTATTTACCTATGCGGCAATGACTCAACTCCACCTCCTCTTCTTGCGCCGAAATGTCAGAGTTCATTTGTGCGAATGATTGACGGGCAGCTGTCCCAGATGCGAACCCGAACCATAGAAGAACCCCTTTAAGAGTCAATGAGCCGCAACGCGTACGCAATTTATGTTAATTGCTGTTGTTGTTGTTTCTTGTGCGCCGCTGCCCAGGCCCATTTTCTTTCTTTAGCTTTGTTGGGCACACTGGCATTACAACCATGTTGGCAACGCTTTAGTGAACACACACACACACTTATATATTTTAGATAGCTCACAGTTCAAATTTATAAATTTTATTTTTTTAACAGTGACAAAGTTACAAGTTGCAGTAATTCGATTAATTTGAGCTAGTTAATTGTAAGCATTGCTTTTTAAAACAGTCACAAGAAAAACGTATAATTTACATTTGCTAGATTGCATTTGGAAAACATTATTCTCGGAAATAATACACTTCCATTCAATAAGTACAGAGTAAAAAGTAGTTTTACTAAATGATCAAGTTAGCAAGAGTTATGGCTTTTAGAAACGTTTCGCGTATTTCAACTTAAATATTCCTTAAGCAGTCACTCAATAATTATACTTAATATTTATAATATTAAATTTTCTTCGAAAACAATTTGATTGACTTACATTTTCTAAACACAAAATATACAATTTTGAAAAAATAATATTAAAAATTTCTATTATTGTATTAAAAAAGAAGTCATTTGTAATAAAATATATTGTTTTTTTTCTGGGTTATTCCCAATTTATGCAACAACATTTATGTCCAGAAATGTTAATATGCATTTTAATTTATTTTTATTTTAAATTAATTTGTTAATTTTGTATTTTTGTGTTAACTGAAACAAGTCAACATTAAACAAAAAAATTAAATCTGATTTTGATGTTTAAATTTCGAATTTTTACTTTACCGCTTCAGTAAATAAAAAAATATTTTGCTTATTTCTTTTTGTGTACAAAGGTGTACATTATCTGGTAAAAAGCTTAGTAACCAATTAAAAAAATTAGTTATGCTTTTAAATATATACTTTATGGAACACATGTTCAAAATACCCTCTAAAAGGATATTTAAGTGGTATACAATTCCCTTCGGTAATATCAATGGCTTAGAACAAATACTGAAGAACATGGAAAGTCGGCTAGCGCTTTGGTGTCATTTGTATTATATTGTTTACCTTGTCGCATTTTCCCCTGGGGCAAATTGCAACGCATTTAATTACACACTTTTTAATTTTCCCGCTGCAAGTAACCCAGCCACAGCCACAGCCGGGGAGTAGAAGACGAAGCCAAGCTAGACTTGGCCAGTCTCAACCCGGAGAGTCTGACAAGAGATTTTCCTGTCGCTGCGGCAACGGCAACGGCAACAAGTTGTAAGTTGTATGTTGTAAGTGGCAAGATGTGAGCGGCCCGCCGCCAGGCTGTCTAATTGTTTTGACTGCAAAAATTTCTCCATGCCATTTTTGGATGGTGCTTATCACATAGGCTAGCCAAGCCCGAAGCCCAACAGCTTTGGAACTGGTTTTGAGAATTTGGCGTTTAGCCAAACTTCTATACCCAAAAAACTTTTACCGTAATTAGCTGTTCAACAAACGAATAAATAGATAAGCGATTGAATGAGTGAATGAATAAATGAGTAAATGAGTAAAAGTCTGCTGACAATGGATTCTGCGTGCTAAGTAATCCATCAAACTGTCCTCACAACTGATAGATACACACAGGCAGACAAACAGCTAATTGGCCAACATGCCTGGTCCGTATTGACCATTGTCTCTGCAGCTGTCTCTCTCTCATTTGCATTTCCTCTTAACCAGCTCGACTTGTCCAGTCATTAGCAATAATAATAGCCAATGCTGTGTATGGCTATAATTATGCAGACTGGCCCACATTTGAATACAGTCATAAATCGACGCTAGCGTTTTGGGCGCCGTTTAATTGCGACGCGCACGCGTTTTCAGCGCGACTTTAACCGGTTGCATATTGTGCGACATTTTGTGAATGAATATTTAATGGCAGCAGCAGCCGCAGCTTGTTATGCATTTTTATACCAAGTGTTAATTTACATTTGTTATTTACACGTATTAGATGCATAAACTGACAGCCACTAATTAGTTTGAAATCAATTTCAATTCAAATTTTGTGTTTTTTTCCCTTTGTTTTTTCTATTTTTGTTGATAAGGCGTTGGCGTCGTTTTTTATTTGATATGCTGAACACTATGAATTCTATTTTTGGACACTAACGAGTCAACACACTGGGGTCAAAGGCGGCACGTTTATTATTTATGCTCTCAAACTTGTTTTCCTTTGCTTGCATGCTTGCGATATTTGAGATACTTTAAAAGTATTTCAAAGCTATGCTTAGCATCGAATAACATTTAAATTATTTACAGCTCTATTAGAGATAAAAACAGAAAGATAATAGATAATTTTGTGATTCATATGCATATTTTTATTGTTGTAATTATTTTCACTTTTTACATGTTTTCCATTTTGTGGTCTGAGTTTCAAATACCCATTAAAATGGTAAAAATGGTATAATGAAGTTGTACAAAAGTATGTATCAGCAAGAAGCAAGCATCTCCCATAATGTATACATATTCGTGATCAGCTTCACAAATCGAATCGATTTATATCCGGTCTTAGACACTTCAAATTTGAAATACAACCTCTCGCATATCATAGCCAGATTATCTTAATTTCATTTGAAACTATTCGAAATAAGTGCGTTTTCATTTGTGTATGAAAGATTGCGATTAAATTCCCTAATTATTAAAGCTCTTAATTCAAGTGCATATCCTTGGCAAGTCTGGAGTTTTCATTTGCTTTAATCAGCTCCCATGTAAATTGGAACATTACTTCAAATTTTTTGTTGTTATATATGCGTACATAAAAATATGAATTTAATATAATAAATATGGAATAGTTGAATAGTTCTAAAAGTTGTTATTTTGTTTTTATATTCAGCTCTACAATAATTATAGAAATTAAATGCCATTACCCAGCATTAAGCAAACAATTTTTCTATCGTTTAAAAACGCTGTAGAAAATCACGCAATACATTAACGAGGATTAAGAGGAGCAAAATCTGCGACGAAAGGGCTGCACGGGTGTGTGGTGGTGGGATGGGGTGTTGGGGTGGTTCTCTGTGCATAATTATTATGTAGATGCTCGTAATTGCAGTGGCTATTAAAATAATTCAACTCGTTCTCTGGAAATGAAGCGCCTCATAATGGGCCTGCGCCGGCGCGCCAGTTAGGGGGAATGGGCTGAATTTATTTGTTTAACGTGCACCTTGGGGCGGCTTAACATAATTTTTGTTAATATTTTGAGCAAAACATGCCGCATAATGCGCTTAGAAAGCTATACAGAAAGCCTGCATTAGCCTGAATGCGTACAAAGCCAGCTAACAAATAGAATGCAGGCAGACTCCGGCTGAAGCTGAAGGTGCACAGGCCATGGATTCAGATACGGAATCCAGCTGCTGCATGATGAGCTGCAAAAAAGAAATAAATAAAAACGCGCTAAAGCAGCGGCAGCAGTCGGCGCAGCAGGGATGACGCCGACTGCATTAAAGTGGAAAATCCTGTCTGACAGCATTTAAACTAAGCAAAAAAAAAATACAAAAAAAAAAAGAAAAAATCAACAAAACACATAATAAGCGTGGAAAAAAGCAAAATGAGAGCAAACCAAAGCCAGTCAGACCAACTTGGTCTGGCCAGGATGAAAAGCGAATGCGGCTAGAAAACAACAAATACATCTACACATACATGTACTGTTATGTATATAGAAACAGACTGTAACAGACTGTTTGAGGCAATCAGATTATACGAATATAAATTACAACAATATTCCTTAAGATTATAGCCATTAAAACAATTGTAGGCTTAGCTGCCGAGCTCATTGAGATTTTGAGTACAGAATCAAGACGTTAACAATCTGTTACGATAATTAACAAATGATGAGACTATAAGAGACCTGAACTACATCATAATTTGCACCTGATTATGTCTACAGCATTACGAATAATAAAGGATTATAAATGCTGTTTTTCAACACAATTTAAATCGAAGAAAAAACCTGTTAAAATCTCCTACAAACTAGTAGGCTTGCTTATATGAGTTTGTCTGTATTAATGTCTTTTTACAATTAATAAATATAACATTTTAATAGCTTCAGATTTAAGTCCTTCATTCAAAAGTAGACCATTGTGTCCTTTATTGCGATAAGACATAGATTTTTATCGGGAGCAAATATCTATAAAGTGAAATAAATTTAGTCTGATTTAGTACGATATACAATATGTTCCAAATTTTCTCGAGCTCTTACTGTCTCTGAGATCAGCTTATTCATACAGACCGACATGGCTAAATTGACCACTTCATTAAACATTTATAAGAACAGTTAATAATTTTAAACAATTTGAAGCACACTACAAATCTCAAATCGGAGTAATTTGAAAAACATCTATCAAGTGTGCCGCAGTATTTTTTTGTTTTAACAAACTGCAGCTGCCTAAAGATACTTTATAAAATTCGCAGAAATATAATATTTATTTTATATTTTAAGGTAAGCTTTTTTGGAATCATTAATCAAGGCGATAGCAAGCTCGAGATAATTTAGCAACATCAACAAACAGGCTGATGGGTATACGTATCTATATATATATATATGTAGTATATACCAGATAGTTGCTCTTTCTACTTTTCATCACATGCATTTTGCGGTGATTTCGCACATTCTTATAGAAAATAAATTTTTTTCACATGAGTTTTCAAATATTAATGTGTTGCCCGAATTTTATTAATGGTCTGTGGGAATCGATAATGTTCAATTGTTTTCTTTCCTTGTTCGTTTATTCTTAGAAAGTAGGCCATAAATCAGCGTGTTGGTTAATAAACTTTCAAAGTGATAACAAGCAATACAAAGTGTAGAATATTAAATTGATGTGCCTAACGCCTAATAATTAAGTAAATGAATCGATAGTCATGAAATAATCAAAGTCGCAATTAGCATTACTCGCTCGGAAATAGGTACATTAAAAATCATTTTTATTTCCAGCTCAGCAAAGCACATTGTTCATCTGAGTGAAATGCAATGCATCACATTATATAAAGAATTATTAAAAGCCATTTTATTGCTGATGCTGTTGTCTGTCTATAACAAATCGATTCGCCTCAGCTCGTCATGTCACATTTAGTAATGGAATGTGCCCTTCGAATATTTTCAGCCTGTTCCCATGTCTTCAGAACTGCTGTGATAAATCGAATTAAATATATCATTTCCAGACCTTGCTTTGCTAGAACTGTTAAGTCTTTTTGTGCATGTTACATAATAATATGTATGCCAGCATTTTGTCAAAGTCAACAGCAGGAAAGGTAAAACGACAACCGACAGCCGACAGCCGAAAACCAAAAACACATTTACTTATGTCATGCTCCATTCAACTACCAAACTCACACACACATGTACATAGTGTGTGTGTGGATGTGTGTGGGTGTGTGACGAGCCTGTCATAACCAACAAATGACAGGCCGTTAACAAAAGACCGGCAACTGCTTACAAACATGACAATTACATTGGCCGACGTGGTATAAATAATTTCTCTGCTTTGGCCAATGTTCGATGAATTATTATTATTGAATAATTAATGTAACTTTGTGCCTTATGGTTATGGCTCACTCGTGAAATCAATTAATTACCAGTTGCAGCTCTAATTTCAAACCGACACGGTTATTGCAATTGCCTTTAATTGTAATTTATGCGCAGATCTGACATTAAATATGTATATATAAATATTCCCTTACTTGTTATCGCTATTAACACGGATAAGTTATTTATGATACCATAAAATTTATTTAAATTATATATTCATATTCGCAAACGCGGATCAACAAAGCAAATGCATTACTTGTAAAGAAACCAGTTAAAGTCTACCACAGCTGACTCCGACTTGAATTCTTTAGAATTCTTAGTTAGATGAAACATCGCCCTGAATCTTACAAATTTGCCATAATTTTGGCGGATTATTCATTTAATATATTTCTCAGAACAGAACAGAACAGAAATTCACGTTCCAACATTTATTTTATAAAAATTCAAATACAAACTGCTCTATCTTTTCTTATAATTATCCTATTTCCGTAATTATCTATATCTGATTATCTGATATATTTTTTGTCATTTATTTCGATCTCTGTTCGGAATCATCTGCATTTAAGGATTTTTAAAATTTAAATACCATCAGCTCTCTGGCAGCCATCGCAAATAGTTGCGCTCCAGTGAGACGTATCTTTAGCTTTTTGATTCCCATGCTCAGGCATTCTCTATAAGCATGTATATATATGTAGATGTTCCCCCTTGTCCAGTGAAGCGTTAACTATAGCATTTTTGTCATTCCGTTTGTTTATTTGTTATATGTTTGCATTACTCATTTGTGTTTATGGAATCATAGAACTACCTGTTCGCCAGTCATCCCATTCTATTTATAGTGCAGTGCGCAATTTGGCAGCTGATTTTATGGATAGTGATAGTGATATTGGATACGTATACCAATATGATACCCAGCCCCAACACAAGATCGTTGACTTTTGGAACGCTTATCAGATGGGGGTTGGGGTGGGTTGGGGGGGGGGGGGGGAATATAGATAAAACAGTCGGCATGATAAATGAACAGCTATCAATAATGAGAAGCTGCAGGCTGAACAAGTCTCAATGCTGTTGTCGCCTGCCTTCACTCTGAGTACTCGACTATTTACCTGCAATCACAACAGTTTATTATATCTTTTTATTCTCCTTCTCTGTTGGCACTTGAAATGTTTGTGTTTACATGGCTGTCGGTGTGTTTGTCGAGTTGGCGAGAAACAAACAAGCCGACGGACGAGCCACTCACTTTTCTATAGCTCACTTAAACTTATTTACAATCATTTATTTGTTTGTTTGCATAGGCAAACGCTGCGTATACGCAATGCGTGCATCTTATCAGTTAGCGAGACAGGCACAGACATTTGTTACATTTTTATTTCGATTCAATTCGATTCGATTCGAATGATTCGCAAGAAGGACAAGGTTGCTAAGTCACCTGCCACCGTCCCAAAGTGTTTTCATATACGAATTTTCCTATGACCTGCTTCACCAATTAACACACAGGCAAAGCAGCCCAACGGCAACAACAAAAGGTGTTAATGATAACAGAAACAAGCTGTGGGCTAAACAAACTGGGTTAAAGGCGAGCTGGGGCAGGCATTGCGCATACGCAGCGTTGCAGCAAAGCCATAAAAACCAATTCAACACGGCATCTACCATTTCCAACTGTTTGTTCAATAAAAGTTAAACCAGCTAGCAGCTAAACTAGGAAAACTTTATGACTCTTACAATATAGAATCATGCATACTCTTTCGCTCGATTTGATGTTTAGAGTCAAAGAAAAGAAGAAAGATTCTTGATTCTGTATGGGTGCAGAACTTTAATATATATATATATCTATATATGTGACTTATCGGACTCTTCTATATTTTCTGCTGAATATCAGCAGCAATTGTAAATTATGACAAAAAAAGCTACCTGCACAAATCAGA
This sequence comes from Drosophila grimshawi, assembly GCF_018153295.1. Lineage (NCBI taxonomy): Eukaryota > Metazoa > Arthropoda > Insecta > Diptera > Drosophilidae > Drosophila > Drosophila grimshawi. The sequence goes on from NW_025063098.1 coordinate 505,768, forward strand.
TACATTTATTTTCGTTCAGTTTTGTAATGAAATAAACAAATACATATTTCTCTACAAATTGGGAAATTACTCATTCTTTTAGTTGTGATTTTTTTCAAAAGGGAAAGCTTTTAGTTTTCGCTTTGGAAATGAAAACGGAAAACTTTTCCGTTTATGCAAATTTAAATACGCCTGTAAAGCCTTAGAGTTGTCACAACTAAAACTTCCGTGTTTCTACCATATTTTAAATTATTAATTTGTATAAGTTTTTTAAGTTAGAATCTGTGCGATAATCTCTTCTTGTATTTTATTTATTTATTTTTTTTTTTTTTGGTTTCCCAACAGCATATCATATTTCGCACACCCTCTGTAAAAGTATAAAATTGTTCAGCTGCTTAAATGCCTAAGTAGCGTTTTATGACCTGGTTGAATGCGTGGCAAGTGGCCTAAGTAAATCGCATAAATCTTCGCTTGCAGTTACAGTTGGTACACGAGTTTTGTGAACTCGAAACTCAATTAAAATACCAAGTTCAGAGAGCCTGCCAGCGTGCGAAACTGACAGCTGACAGATGGAGACGTTGTAGGCAAATGGAAAGCGCCTGTGCTGGGTCATGGGCTCTGTCAACATTTTAACAAACTTCCACATTCACTCACTCACTCATTCATTCACTCAGTTAGTCTCTTACACACAGTCACTCACACCAACTATCAATCATTCAAGGCTCATGTCGCTTGTATTTCCACAACTCGCTTGAAACAGGTGCGAAACGTGTCAGTCCCAAATAAGCCAAAGTTCAAAAGTATTCTACCTATAACATTTAGAGTTTTGTAACTCGCACTCGAGTTGTGCTAACAAAACTTGAGCAGGGCATAGGATTCTGTTAATTGCTATATTTATAGATTTCTCGATGCCAGTACAAAGTTCTGCTCTGTTCTAGATACAAATCAGACACACAAGGGATTTGTGACAGCTGTCAAACTGACAACTGTAAATCCAGACTATGCAGTTTACATTTTGCTAAGTAGTTTTATTTATTATTATTATTATTTGCTGCTTACATGTTGTTGCCATTGAAGTAGGCATTTCTAGTAGCTTAAATTAAATCGAATGTAGCCTGTTGCATTGCATTACTTTATAATAAGCTTAACAATTGGTGTTAATGTGTGAGTGAACACAGTTGTTTATTCAAGTTTAGATTGTTCCTCGTACATCTCAAAGACCAATTTATCCACAGCTCTTTTTACTCCAAAACAATAACACAAAAGTCTTCTTAATACATTGTAAACATCTAATTAGCATCAATTAGAAACCCATCGATCTCATCTATATAAAATCATATTTAATTATTAAAGCTATACAAATATTTTGCGTTCCTTTTTTACTCCAACAATTCTACTAATTGAATAAAAATATAATATAATTTTTTAGTGATATAAAAAACTATTCAAGTTCGGATAAATATATAATAAACTTTTACCAGGAGTTTACCATTCGTAAACTTATAGTTAACAGTTTTCAGAGTATATAAACCAATCTTAACATTATAATTATTATTTTTCAGAGTGAATAAAATAGACTTACCATTAGCTTATAAAGATAAATAATATTTTTGCCTTTCATTTATTTCTCAGATTTATTTACGGGGATAAAATTTCACCAAATTTGGCGTTAAATCAAGTAAGTTTTAGTAGTTTAATTTAGTTTTGTAAGCTGACTGCCAATAAAAGAATAAGTTTTATGAATAATACACTTAGTCTTCAGAAGACTTAGCTAGGAGGTAAATCCTCAAGAAACCAAAACAAGCTCTGATGACTTTCTAATGTAAACTCAGGACAAGAATGTATTGGCTCAGTTAATTTACTGTGCTATTCCGGTGGACGCACATTCGCTCAATTAAATGCAGTTTCCTTGGCAGACCCCAGCTCAAATCTATTAGATTCCTTCCATTTCGCTGAACTTTATTACAACCAGCTGCAGGGGCAGGCGATTGGGGCTGATCTGTCACTTTGTGCAGGAGACGTGCATTGTGCCAGTGGCATTTTCCATTTCTATTAATTGAAGTGCAAAATCACGAACTTGCATTTAATTCACTAGCTGCCTCGCATGGGAAATGCTGTTAAAGCTACCAAAGGAAAAACATATCGTGGCACAAACCATTTTTGCACGCATTTTGCAGCTTGTCGATTGAATTCAATTGGCCAACAGAATGTGTTACCCCATCTCTGTCAGCATTTAAGTATTTACGAGTGTGTGGACCATTTAAGGGCATTGGAAACTTTTTCCCGGCCATGGTTGGGGTGTTTGTTGAATGTTAGTGCTGCAATTGTCCTTTATTGCCATTCCTTCATTAGGTTTCTATCTTCAAGATATTTTAATGCAATTTTTATGCGCATTTTTGCACAATGTAATGGCCTGGTTTCTTGGTAGGCCAGGCATCTTTTTTACAACCAATTCACAATTATTTTAATTGTGATTCATGTAATGCTCTGTATTGTCGTTGTCTCCTTTGTTCAAATAGAAAATCTCTTGAAATGTTTGCTCTTAATTCAACTCGTAATGCTTTTTTATTTATTATGCCCATAAGTATCTCTGCTAAAGAATAGCAGATTAATTCTTAATGTCATAAAGTGGTATTGTGCCAAAAATGACAAGATTTTCAGTTCATTGACCTTTCATTTTATTAATATTTATTAATTTGTGTATTTATTATTTAAGATTATTTTATTCTTATTTGTCGATCTCTTTTAATTAGTACAAATTGGGATCTTCCTAAATAACTTTCGCATTTCTTAGTGCTAAAAGCGTGTTGTGTTTCATCAAAAACCATAGAGATTATAGTCTGGTTTTATTAATTTTTTAATTCTAACTTTATTATTTGAATAAAATATATGTATGTGTGTCAAAAATGTTACATAAAATAAATATGTATCTTGAGCAAAATGGGAATATTCTCATTTTTAGTGATATCATCGTATGCTTGTTCGTATCACGTAAAGAAAACACGACACGTGTCCAAGTCTACTTTATACGTGCAGCTTGAAACGGCAGCTGTTGCCAACAGAAATTATAAAAAAAAAACCATATTAAACTATGCGTGAAAACTATACAATCCAGAAAAGTGGGATAAAGACTGATGAAGTGTTGGGCAGCAGATTAAAAACAGCATTTTCGACTTCCACACAAAGTTCACGGAACAACGACGGCGATGTGTCAAAATTCGTACAGCCATAAGCCGATATTGCTGCTAGACAAACTATAATGCTCTATAACGCCACATAATTCACGAGACCAAGGAAGTTTATCCAGCAGATACATAAATTAGATCATAATAAAGTTACCAAAAAAAAAAAAAACAAAAAACACACTCACAAATGATAAATAATTAAATAAAACCGCGTCGACCGCAAGCTTATAAAAATAGTCTTCGTCGGCGGCGTTGTGTGAAAATTAACAGCATTAAACATTCGAGGAGACATAAATTTTCATAAAAGTCAAAAAATGAAACAGCTGCGAGCAAATGCTCGACTATGATATACTTTATTTGCTGTAAGTGCATGGGCAGAAATCCGCTGCAAACTAGTCTAAGACACTGAGACATTTAATCCTATTTGGATGCAGAGTAATTTACATTTATTTTCAGCCTGCTGCTGCAGCTGATGCGGCGCATGAAGAAACAAACTTGTCATTTGTATTTTGAACAATTCATGTACATTGATGTGATCTCCTTCCTAGTATGACTTGATATCGTGTACACGTTGGAAACGTTCACCCGCCTGCCGCAGCGTTAGTTTCTTTGTCTCTGGCATCAGTACCGCCAAGATGAGTAGACTCACCACCAGAATGATTCCCACAGCCAGAAAGTATTGGTAGAACATGTCAATGCTCAGATTGACTGTAGTGACTATCACAATGATGTGGATCAGCTGCTCAATGCACACAATCAGACCAATGAGGAAGCCCTTAACACGCATGGGAAATGCCTCGCCCAAATAGACCGAGGTGCAGGGTGCGTAGATGCCAGCGAAGAACTGAAAGGCCATCGAGATGCGGCATATCTGATACATGTAATACAAACTGCTCATCCCGTCCGACAAGATGCCCGCCATGGCCAGCATCAGACCCGCCATGCACACCAGTCCCAGCACCGAAGTCAGTTTGCGTCCCAAAGTATCCACCAGGCTTATGGCAAAATAGGAGGCGATCCAGCGCAGAAGGCCAAACACAACAACGGTCCAGTTTAGGTATGTTTCGGAAACAATTGTGCTTATTAGCATTGCCTGGCTCAGTGGCAGGGAGAAGGTGAATGCCACCAGGCACCGACATAAGAGCAGCTTAATGAAGGGCATTACGGATTTGGAGAGCTGTACGCCGATACTCTGGCTATTGCCTTCCTCCACATATCGCTTGACCTCGGCAAAGGCCTCCTCGAAGGCTGCTGTGCTTGTAACCGGAGGCATAAGCTGCCACTGGCATAATTTAGCTTTGTCCTCTTTATTTTTACGTAGTAGGAAAATGGGTGACTCGATGGAAAAAGCCAATAGGGATGTGGCAAAAACGGTAAATACAATGCCAAAGATGCCATGTGCCTGAGTGACAGTTAGAGCATCATAACTTGAATATTGTGAGTCCAGGATCACCTGGATGGCAATGCCCAACGCTAAACCGGACTGCTCCACGCCGCACCATCTACCACGCTCATTGCTGGTCGATGCCTCCGTTATGTGTATGATGAAAACCACGGTGAGCAACCCAAGGCCCGCTCCGCCAACGTAGCGAGCCGCCACCATTGAGGCATATTCGGTGGGATTGGCCACACAGATGATGGCATCAATCATCAACATAACTCCGGCCAAATTCTATAAATTTGAGACAGAATTGATAATTTCATGCGAACTTTAATTATAAAATCTGATACTCACGTAGAAAATCCACTTCTGCAAGTAGCTAACAGAAAGACCTGCTACAAGAGCTCCAATGATGATTCCAATAAAAAAGCTATAATCTAATTCACGAGTGGACGATACATCTGCATTTAAATTCCAGCCTAGGCACATGGCCATATCCATGCCAGCATAGGTAAACAGCATAGTGCCTGTCAACCGAATATAGTTCTCAATTAATAAATTGTATTAAAACAAAAATAAAATAGATCTCCCTGTATCTACACTTAAAAAAGCTCGCGTCTTTCTTTCTTCCTTTTTTTTTTAATTCAGAAAATCCATATCTAGTTTTCTGGCTGTTTTCTAATACTATTTTTTTTGCTTGCATTATTATGAACATTAAGAAAAACATAAGATTTCACATATACATTAATTATTTCTAAAGATAGGAAACATTTTATGGGTTTCAGTGCTATTTTGCGCACATTTAATTGTTAAGCCATTAAATCTAATTTGTTCGAGGAAAGATTCTGGAGCTGCAAGTTCAAGGCACAATTCCAGTCACAATTATCAATATTAACATTCTTTTACACTTGAAGCAAAAAAGGCTTTTCGATTCTCAAGAATTTAGTGACAACATTCACATTTTCTCATTTCTGATTAACTTTTTCGATAATAGGAATCAATCAATCTATTCACGATAGGAACCATTCTGAAATGAACAAGTGTACAAACATACGTTTATAAAAATACTTAAATATTCGATATATAAATCAATTATTAATTTAAGCTCTCAAGCACGAATGTACACTTTGTGGAGAAAATACTGATATAATAACGAGATATCAGCTGTCGTATAAACGAAGAAGAATTAGTTGTGCATATGGTTGGGGTGCGTTTAACTTGACTTCATTTGCTATAATTTAAAATGGTACGCGAACAACTGAGCGTTGTTTTGATTTATAAAATAAATATTCTAATATAATATTCTAAATGTGAAAAATTCGATTTACGTCGGTATTTTTTTCTGTACGAACTGAAACTTAAAAAGAGGTATTCCAGTGCATATGATGTACATTTCCATTCCTTTTGCTGATTATTATTATTAACAATATTTTGCTTACCTGCAGCTCCTGAGTGCGTTTGCTGCTTGAAGGCATATCGCCTCGGTCTTTGGTTGACCTCAACATAGGTGACTTGTGGCGGAGGTATATAGTTGGTTTGTGGTGGCACTTGTCCTTTCTCGGTGGTCACATATATTGTATTTGGCGGTGCTGCCGTCGTGGCAACGACTATTGTCATTTTGTTCACTATTTTTATTTAACTCGCGGCAGTTTGGTCGCTTAAGGTTCGTTCGATATGAGGGCTACGCCGTAACTGAACTCGAATTGACAAGGTTTTTTTCATTTATAGGCTTAAAAAGACTGGAGATACCAGTATCTAATTGTAGATAATGTATATATATATATATATTTATTGTAATCAGAAGTTATACACGAGTACTCTTCACTTGCCCCCTGGCCAGTCGAAACCTGATACGAAACAGTTGAGCTTTGATTTTGATTCATTTTTCCAGGTACTGACGCTTTCCATACAAAATGTAACGCAAAACCTTTGGACTTAGCCAATTATGGGATTTTTTTTTGCACGCAAAGGAACTGTTGATTCATGAATTTTATTATAACTTTTTCATTGTTATCGGAATTAGTTTATACTTCCTCTTTAGGAGGTCATTGAACATGAAAAAGTCCTTAATTTACTTAAATTACTTTTTTTTTATATTTTGTACTTTGTCAGTGGCGAATGAGCCAATTTTATAACCAATGCAGGATTGATTCTACTCCAGTGAACATATCAAATATATAACTATTTTACTTTACTAGATCGTTGCAATTAATTAAAATCGATATGGAAGTTCCATAGCTTGATATCCTTTTAGGCAATTATATATTGCCAGAAGTTTTTATGTGTAGAAAATCCATTTCTATTTTTATGGGTTGATAGCCCATATACTATCTCAGACAGTATGACTATAAAAGCTACAGACTCCAAATTTGGCATGTAAATTAAATAAGGTCGTAAAAGCTGGCTTAACATTTTTTTATACTTTAAAGTGGAAGGCCATTTTAAGTATAAATTTGGCTATATAGGTAGAACCTGTGAAGTGTTTTAATCAATTTATTATATTTAATAGCTGTGCTAAAGTTAAATTGTAAAACATTCTTAGTTGTTTCAACTGCTTGATTTTTTTGTGAAATGTGACTCTTTCGTGGTATTTAAAAGTCGCTCTTGGGATATGACAGAGCCGCTTAGAGGAATAAAGGAAGACATTTGCACGATCTCAAAGCAATCATTATCTGAATGGACTTCCGTGTGTCAACCCTTTCATCAATTTTTCTGTTATGACTTGTGGCAATGAATGATTTATACTGCAGCATCGATGACTCAATAAGGAAATAGATAAAGTAAAGTGGAGATAATTTTTTTAAACAATAAATGATGTTGCTTTAAAATTCCTTAGTTTGTCTGCAGACCAACATTTTTTTTTTTCATTGATTGATAACCATTGTGAAAACCATTTTCCTAATTTTTTAAAAATAAAACACGTTGCGCTATATAAAAGTTGTTGCCATATTTAAAGCCAGAATTGAATATACTTTTAATATTGGTGCACAGTTTCATTTACTTTTAAAACAATTTTAAAATAATAAATTGCATATATGTAAATAGAAAATAAATGAACTGCATTTTACATATAACTATTTTAAAAATAATGTTAAAAGAAGCTTCAAAAGCTTTAATTTAAAATGAACAGAACACATTTTGTAGTTTTCGAGTGCAAATCTAAATTGGCGTAATACAAGCTTTGATCTTGGTCACAAATGTGTCAAATGGCATGTTTGGATATACCCTTCCTCCTGGTAGGCTATGATATGCTGTAGTCCTAGTAAGCTATGATATCATGTACTCGACGAAAACGATCGCCAGCCTGTCGGAGCGATAATCCTCGTGTTTCTGGCATAAGTACCCCAAAGATAATCAGACCCACAACCAAGATAATGCCAACACCAACAAAGTATTGAAAGAAACAGTAGGCGTCCTTCAGGAATGTAACAATCACAATGATGTGGATCAGCTGCTCGATGCACACAACCAGGCCAATGAGGAAGGGCTTAACCCGCATGGGAAACGCCTCACCCAAATATGTCGGGGTGCTGATGACAAACAAGCCAGCAAAGAACTGGAAAGCCATCGAGATGCGGCACACCTGCGACATAAAGTACGTGTTTGTGTAGTAGGTATCATGGGCAGTGATCCCGGCCAGAGACAGCATTAGAGCCGACATGCACAGCAGTCCCACGAGCGAGACGAACTTCCGTCCAATTAAATCCACCGAGCAGATTGCGAGAAGTGCGCCAATGAAACGTAAAATGCTCCACAAAATCATTGGCCAACTTAACATAGATGCCTTCCAGATTAGCGTGCTGCCCAACATGGTTAAACTTAGGGGCACTGAGAAGGAGAATGCCACCAGACAGCGACAGAAGATCATCTTAATGAAGGGCACTACGGAACTTGCGAGCTGTTTGCCAAAGCTTTGGCTAGTACCCTCCATAACGTAACGCTTGTACTCGTCAAAGAGGGTATTGTACACATCCTGTGGCGTTGCGGTGCCCAAGAGATGAGTCTGGCTGGTACGGGCTCCATTCTCATCACCTTGGCGCAAATGAAAGATGGGCGACTCAACTGACATGGCAACGGAGCTCGTCGCAAATGCGGCAAACACAATACCAATGATGCCATGTACCTCATTAATAGTAATGCTCGAGGATGAGGACGAGTGCCACTGTGAGTCCATCAGCACCTGGATGAGTATGCCCAGTGTCATGCCAAACTGTTCCAGGCCGCACCATTTGCCACGCGAAAAGCCCAAATAAACCTCCGAGTTGTGTATGATGAAGGCGACCGTGAGGAGTCCTATGCCCACTCCGCCGACATAGCGAGCTGCCACGATTGATGTGTAGTCATTGGGCTCACTCACAAAGATGATTGCATCGATCAGCTGCAATATTCCGGCCAGCAGCTAGAGGCACAACAAAGATTAGAAATTACATTTTTTGACCTGCCTTTATTGCTTACATAAAGATACTTTTTTGGCACGTGGGTCACCGTGAAAGCGGCCACCACAGCTCCAATGATGACGCCAATGAACCAACTGTACTCCAACTGATATGTTGTCGTGATTCCCGTGTTCAGATTCCATTGTAGGCCCTGGGCCATATCCATGCCGCCATAAGCAAATAGCAATAGTCCTGATGGCCAATAAATCTCATTTGTATTTGAATTATAAACTAATATTTTAACATAATAACTTGTGTTCCAATATTATGCATAATAAAAGTTACTTTGTAATTACATCTACAAACAGACATAATTGTAGACATTTTTATGAAGGTTCAAATTAAAAAGACGTATTTATGGAACGCAATAAAAAAAATAAAAATAAATTATCTTATCAGGAACTTATATCGGGATATATTTTTTTTACTTCAGCACTCACCCAGGGTTGCAGCGTGAGCATTTTGAGTATTTGTCCAGCGATTGGAAATGCGCTGGGATTGTGGTTCTTCGATCACCTCAACGTAGGTGGTTGGTAGTGGTTGTCCAGTTGTGGTTGTGGTTGTAGTTGTAGTTGTGGCTATAATCACCGGCGGTGCTTGCCCCGTTGTTATGCTGGTTGTCATTTTGCACAATGTTAAAGTACAACTCGCATGCAAAGCGAACTTAAACTGCTTAACGTTTGTTCAACACTAATTTAAAATAGATACCTTTTAGTTGTACTCATTAGTAAAGCAGAGAGCACGTTATCTAAATATACGATATATACTTCTTGATAAAGTATAGATATTTTAATCAATTTTTCGATATCTAAACCATAAATTTCATTGCTTTTTGGCCCAGCTACCAGTTGGCAGTTCAGATATGGTCATGATTCATCCGATCTTTCTTATGCGGAGTCCCCAAGTGAGCACTGATAACGAACATTTAATTTTAAGTGCTGTGTTTGTTATCAATGACGGAGAGGACAACTGACATTTGTGACTCATGGGAGAAACCTTAATGGAATCAGCAAATATAATTTTTGTTCGATATACTATTGATGTTAGTTTAACGGTGAGAACACCAAGCCAGTCAGGTCCAAAAATCGGGATGTCCCACATTTTGTAGGTATTTTACACGTAACACACTTCAAAAAGAAGACGTCGCCTACAAAAATCTGAATTTCCTATATATTCCATTTTTATCCAAGTTTACCGAACTTGGAAGATAGATTACGAGTAATCTCTAAAATTGGAAAAAATTTCTTGGCTACATCCGCCACGCCCCCAAAAACTGATACGGACATTATTCAATAATCGCAACACATAAATGATAATTGAAAATTATCATTTTGATTGACATGATAAACTTAATATCTGCGCTGGTATTTTATCAACTTGGCTCTACCTGCTTTATTCATTTGCACAACTTTACCAATGGTTTGCACAAGTAGAGATAACACTAATTCCACTTCGTTATAGAGTGGCGTATGCCATAAATTGATTCCAGTGTTTACCAATACAAACTAGTTAACAATAAAACACGTTTACGATTTTTTTATATGTGTTCCTTTGATTTACCAAACAAATATCTGCGACTGAAGGCTAAATTGTAAAATGCTTTTCTATACTTAGTTGTAATCGAATTTAATGTAGTATATTTTATTTACAAGAATGTGAGCGCAATTTTAGTGATATATTAAATTTAAATATATTATAATAAAAGTATTATATATTTTAATTAAAAAAAGCAATCATACTTTATTTTTGATGTATTTTGTATTTTGTATTTTAAATCATACTTCATCAATCATAATTTATTTAACACATTTTTGATGAATTTTTGTATATTTTGTATTTTAAATTAAATGATATAAATATATATTTATATACATTTACTCATTACTCATTATTTAAGTGGTTATAATACCTATTATAGAATTAAAAATACCATTTAATTCTGTTGATTGGATTATATTGCATTGGTTGCATTTGGATTAACTTGAACTTTTTGTGTTTCAAATTGTTTAATTTTTATCATTTTATTTTTCGTGTTATAATACATTAGATTGCTAACTGTCTATTTAGCCGCGAGTAAAGCTACGATGATTCCCAAATTGCTCTTAAATAAAACTTAAGACAAGACCTCTCAGGTTGAAAATCATTGCTATATAATATATGATATGTTTGATGTTACTTTGAATATATATCATAGCTACAAATTGGTTACGTTGTCTAACAAGGTATTTTTCGAGACACCTCCTTAATGGGCGAATATGTCATGCAGGCGACGGAATCTATGGCCAGCCTCTCGCAGCGTCGTCTTCTTCGTCTCCGGGAGTGTTATCAAAAGGAAGACCATGCATACGAGCAGGATGATGCCCACAGCCAAATAGTACTGGTAGAAGGTATGCAGACTGGTTTTGAATGTGCAAATCACAATGATGTGAATCAACTGCTCAATGATTACAATCAGGGCAATGAGGAATGGCTTGATGCGCATGGGGAACGCCTCTCCCAAGTATGCGGGCGTACAGGCAACAAAGAGGCCGGCAAACATTTGGAATACCATGGATATGCGACATAGCTCACCCATGTAATACGTACTGATGGTAAAGAGCACGTTCGAATAGATGGAAGCCATGCCAAGCATTAGGCCACCCATGCAGGCGAGTCCGACAATTGTGAGCAACTTGCGTCCCAGGAAATCCATGACCACAATGCCTATGATTGTTCCGAGAAACCGCAAGACTCTCCAAACGATGATTGGCCAGGCGTACATGGTTCCCTGCCAGACGATGGTGCTTGCAATGATTGTTTGGGTGAGCGGAATTGAGAAACTGAATGCGACCAAGCAGCGGCAAATCAACATTTTTATAAATGGGACCACGGCGACGGCTAGATCATGGCCTATGCTCTCATGTACACCCTCAGACACGTAAGTCTTTTTTTCTTCGAAGGCCGCATCGTAGTCCTTTGAGGTCGCCTTCTTTTCCAACAGTTGCCACTGGCAGTCGCTTGCCTCATTGTAATTGTTGCGGCGCAAGTGATAGATGGGAGACTCCACGGACAATATCAGTATGCCTATGGCAACGAGGGAAAACACAATTCCTATGATGCCGTGCACCTGGTTGGCGGCAATGTTATTGTACGGATTCCAGTCAGAGTCCATGATCACCTGTACGGCAATGCCCAGACCCATGCCGGACTGCTCAACGGCACACCATTTGCCACGGGCTGTGTCTGGTGCCGCCTCCGAGTTGTGTATGAGAAAGGCGATGGTTGCAAAGCCAATGCCAATACCGCCAATGTATCGAGCTGCCACCATAGCATCATAGTTATATGGTGCACTCACACAGATGATCGCATCCACCAGATTCGTCACTATTGCGACGCACTAAATGGATATTCAAAGCATTAGAATCGAACAATCTTAAATGTAGATGGATGTTTTGTAACTCACATAGAAATAAAACTTTGCCACGTGGGTCACAGCGAGGGCACCCAAAACGGCTCCAATAATGAAGCCAATGAACCAACTGAATGAAAACTGTTGTGTGTCCGCGTTGCCGGTGTACATATTCCATCCCAGGCCCTGAGCCATATCCATGCCGCCGTACGAAAACAGTACCATGCCTGCGAAAGGACACAAAAATTTCAAATAAGTTTTCGCACTTCACGGAAATGTTTTTTTGTTTTTTTGATAATAATTTACTTTACATAAATTATAATAATTATTATGTTCCACAACACCAGCACTTTTGTTTTAAATCAGTGTCGATCAAGCTTTTGCTCGAGCTTTCACACATACACGAAGAAAGCTTTTGTGCTTTATACGATACACTAGCAATTATAATGGAGAGCTTTGCATTGATCAACACATTCGCAAAAGTTGGCCGCTACTGTTATAGATACATAAATCTCCAACATTCACCTGTGATCAAGGAATGCAATCTCTGACGATTGACACAGCAGCCGGCAAACCTGTAATCCGGCCGCGGGTCGCGTTCCACCTCCACTGTGATGACGTCTCCAATTGCCATTTTGCTCACTTGGTTCAGTTAGTTGACTGTTCGTTCGATTCGGAGGCTATGCCCAAACTAACTTCGAATGGACAGGTTCTTGTGTTTTTAAAGCAAACTGATATCAAATATGTTTATATATCTAGATTGGAATTACACTGATTTGATAGATAGTAGACGGCGGCACTTTTCTACGTATCTGTGATTCATGGCAACGTGTGGCCAACCATTTTTATATGCCGATCCCACATTGACCTAATCCCTGATAAGGCGAACTGGTAGTGAGAACCTGACGATACATTTCACAATGTGCATAATTATTGTGACTCATTTTGCCACTGTAAATTCCTAAGATCACCTTAGGAAACTCCTTCACTGATTCAGCACACTTTTGATATCTTAGTGATAAGCCGTCATAGTGATAAATCGAAGAAAGTATGATTTATGAACACCATATATCTAATATAATTATATTAGTGAACGTTTTTGATGTTTAAATACATATATCTAAATACGCCAATATTTAACTGTTATCTAATACTTGTCGTTGCTCCTGTCTTCCTTCCACAATCTATTCTGTCTGGTTAATCTACAAATTATTACAAATAACGAGAACGATTGGTCAAAAATATACCTCTTATATAAAAAGTTACACACTACTTTTTTGGTGTTAGGAAAGTCTATTAAATTTTTAGTGTATTGAGCAACATTTTATGGCCATCGGACGTCCATATCGTATAGTCAAGAAACGATCTTGAGTGAGGAATACCAGCCTATAATATGGTTTATCTACTATATAAATCTCTACACGAATATTAAATTTCCTAAGTATTGTCTGTCTTTTTGAGTCTCTATAGGCTAAAAGCTTGGGCGTCCTCTTTTTCGTACTACCCGTAAAACCCGTAGAATATTGAGATTATAATGGCTACACCCATAAAGCAAAAGACCACAGTTCAAGATTATTATTAAAGATATTAATAATTAACGATGGCACTTGTGGCTTTAACGATTCAGTGCTGCCACACCTTGACCTATCCCTAATGGGCTGGCCGGATAGGCCACTTAAGATGTGGCAGCTACTAATGTGAATGACGCTGTGCAACATCTTCAATAGCTGGCAGCGCTAATAACCAACGTCATTAATGTCGACACTCTGACAACAACAGCAGGCAGCAACCAACATATCCCTAAGGCAACAATCTCAAGTGTTTGCTTGAGTTGTCTCAAATTGCGTAATGGCTACACTCGAACACTCGAACACCAGCTTCTGCTTCTGCTTCAGCCCCAGCTCCGGCAACAACTCCATCTCCGGTGCATGCAATTCCATCTCCATCGTCGCTGTAAGCCAATCTATCTTGTTGCGCATCAAACTGTCACATTGTATACATGTCTCTATGGGCAGATGTTGGGAGATGGGTGGGGGAGGGAGGAACAGTGTACGTCTGGGAATGGGTGACTGTTGGCTGGCTGCTCCTTGTCATTTGTCACTGCTCGACAAATTAAGCAAATGCGACGCCAAATGGCCATGGCATCCAGCATTGCAACGCGTCGCCTCATATTTTGAGGCATTCAAGTATATTTTAATGAGTTTATGCATCAGTCTGTCTAATGGCTCAAAAATTATGAGCGCCGCATCAAGTGCCACCATTACCCACACATACAAACATACACACACACACAGACACAGGCATGCATAATACATTTCAAAATTAGCACATGGTGCGCATAACTCACATGCAGATACACAAACAGATACTGATACATAGATATAGATACACAGATACAAGCGCAGCTATTGCTGGAGACAGCTGAGCACTTTGCATCAATTTCTGTATGCTTCAAGGAAGTGTCTGCCATTGCCACTAATGGAGTCTAATTACCCCGACCGACAGGCGACGACCGATGCTGATCCCTCCCATTGCCTGCCTTGACTAATGAAAGCATATTAAAGCGTTTGTCGTTCTTAATATATGTATCTATGCTTGACAGACAGACTGTCAGACAGATGGAAAACATTGGCGTTTGCCGCTTGGCGCTTGGCGCTTGACTATTGCTCATTATTTATTTTTGTACTACTCAAATGACGACCAGACCGCAGATCGTTAGACCGTCAGATTGCTCCGGCAACTATTGCTATTTTGGTTTTGCTATTTTTGCTAAAACATCGAATAGCTCCAGACATTTCGGTCTGTCCAGGAAAACCTATGACAAACAGATAGAGAGAGAGAGAGAGTGAGAAACAGAGACAGAGACAGAGAGAGTTGTTTTTCTTTCATGCATGATATGCTGTTGACCTGTGTGGACTGTGGGGGGTTGAGAAGTATCCTTAAGTGTAAAAACTTTCTCTCTCTAGATTACCCAAAGTTGCATTTGCCTCATGAAGGTCATTAACCTTAATTGACGTATGCTCTAATATTGTTTATAACGAGATAATTAATCTCATAAAATACCAAAAAAAAAACTCCAAATGAGGATTGGGCCGAATGTTTCCGCCCGGGATTGAACCGGGGGCCTTCCGCGTGTTAGGCGGATGTGATAACCACTACACCACGGAAACACATTAAGTTCTTAGAATTCCAAAGAAAAATTCTTAGACTGTCTAAATAAATAAATAGAATAATAATATATATAAAATAATTTTAAAAAAAAATTACACTAATCCTATAAAGGAAAGTGACTGACTTGCCGAAACCCGGGATTGAACCGGGGACATTTAGATCTTCAGTCTAACGCTCTCCCAACTGAGCTATTTCGGCTGTTGTCCGATCTCCAACAAGTCACGCGGCAAAAAAAGCGGATATAGAATAAATTCACAAGTGCAACTGATAAACTATCAACCTACGAGTTACACATACATACAAACGTACTAATAATCTACACTGCACAACAAAGTTGAAGTCTAAGAAACGCTCACTGCACTTTGCTCTATAAATAGTGAGACCATTTCTCATACACACTGCGAATATTACTTATATTCCGCGTACATCATATAAATCACTAAAACGCGCATTCGCTCGCTTTATTTATGCGCACAAGTTTTGGCAACTTTTTATTTGTTTGACAGACAGCCATGAAAATTGCGTTGACAGTTGCACGTCTTTATAAATTTGGTGCAGTTGGAAAACTTTTTGCAGCTGCAAAATGCACACACCAAAATGTTCCCCTTTTCTGTTTAACATAGCTTTCATTTTATGAACATCAAACGAACTTTTAAAAATTTAACATTTCCGACTGTATTCGAATACAAGAAATAATTTGTTTTTAAAACTATACTGTGCAAAGTTTAACTGTGAGAGAAGAACCAAAATCTGAATAGTGCTGCACATTACGCTAAGCGTATTACATTATATTGTAAATTTAATGATGCTTACGCAAACAAATAAACATTATATGGCATTTTTAATGCTTTTCGGCGTTTGCCACGAAACGTGTCCGATATTATAGTGAAATGGGCGCTACCTTTTTGGCAATGTTTCAAAATCTGTCTCGGTAGACCAAACGTAAATTTTGCCAAAATAAACTTTCAACTTTCATCAGGCTAAAAACATTTTCAGTTTGCAAATTATAAGTTTAAGTTATTCAAAGTAATTAAAATAATGAAATAACAACAAATAATATAATGAAGAACACCTTGGCTAATTTATAAGAATGATTTAAATTCCATTAATAAAAATTGTTTTTCTATTTTCAAAATAATGAACAATAATTTCCATGCATTTTATATATACTTCTTTAAATATTTAAGAGTCGAAACTACTAAAACGAAATAATTTATCATGCAATATAAATTCTGAGCAACCGAAATTTCCAGTGTCTATAAATTCTGAGCAACAAAATTTCAACAGTGAGAACTGTTCAAAAATATTTATGTTTGGGGAATTTAATTAAAAACTACTCAGAATTTAGACGTTTTCTCACAACGTGAAAAACGTAAAAAATATAATTTAAATACAAGCAAAACATAGATTTTAAAGTCATTATTATATTTGCTTTCGTCATGTGGCATGCTTGCAACACAGGAATCCCAATGCGCTGCCTTGAGTATTGTGATAATTGCGGCTCGTGTCCCTGCAGCTTGGCCTTTCACTAGGGGCAGAGTGTCAACAAGTAATTGAATAACCCGATATATACGTATATATAGTTTGTATGATAATTTTTTGGTCGGTCATCTCTCCTGATATATATATATATATTTTTGTAACTAATGCGGCTTCCGTTTGACGCCCCGTGTTGAAAGCTGAGCCCCGACGGCCATTGGCATTCTCCAGCTGAAGCAATCTTTTGTTGGTGTTTCTTGTTGTTGCTGTTGTCGTCGTCATCATCAGGGCAGCTTCACCTTTTGCCAATGATTCACATTCTTGAAAGCTGATCGCAGTAGCAGTCGAAATTCTTTAGAAAACCCGACACCACGCCCTGCTGGCCAGCCGGCCAACCAACCAGCCGGCCAACCAGCCAGCCAGCCAGCTAATATGATTTATAGCCTGCCCACAGCAGAGGCACAATGTTGCTGACCACAGCATTTAGTCCAAGGCAAGCAACTTTTCAAGAGTCGTCGAATTTGTTCGTTTCGTTTTCGGTGCCATCAACAGAATATTCAGGCTAGTATGTTGTGGCCAATTCTGGCCTGGAAGCGTTTTTGGCTGCGACTATTTGCAACGGCAAGAAGCGCAGTGGAGACAGCGAGACAACATTCCTGTGATATGTCACGAGAATTTTTTAACATTTGCACTACAATTTCTATTTTAGTTGCGTCTCCTCCTGCTCCCTCCCTGCTCTCCCAGCTCCCAGCCCCAACCTGACGTGAACCGCATATTTCAATTTGGATTTGTTTCGCAATCGTTTCTGTTGAATTTATTTATTTTTTTGTTGAACTGCCAGACCTTGAGGCGTTCCCAACAAGTGCAAATTGCTTTCTCGCTTTATTTTGCTTGAAATTATGCGCAATTAAATTTTACGTGTTTAAAGTTGAAGTTTGTTTTTGTTGTTGTTGTAGTTGATGGTGTCCTGATTGTGGTGCTGGTGTGTAATGCTGATATATCCATTAGAACGTTACAACGTTAGCAGGTTAGGTCAAAAATACCCTGTATCAAGTCACAATTTTTAAATTGTGTTACAAGTGATCGATAGTCCATGCACCCCACACATTTGTCACATGTCTCAACTATGTAAACCTCAGCTCGGCAATATGCAAATGTCAGGCAATTTTCGAGAGTTCTTTGGCAGGCAAACTTCGTTTTGAATGTAAATTGACAAAATGTGCAGCAAAAACCGCAGTTCAGCACAGTTTCCTACAAAACTTCTTTTTGGTTTTTGTTGCTTTTGCAAAGTTTTTCCAAATGTTTTGGCAGTTTCTCTTTTTTATTTGGTTATTTTCAATTCTTGTACTGGATAAATGTAACACGATTTTTGCCTGTCACTGTTTGTGTTTGTGTGTTTTTTGTTGATTCGCTGCTGCAGAAAATTGTCAAAGCTTCAAGTGGGTCACAATTTGATTTGATTTGTTTATATCACCACAGCAACAGCAACAGCAACTGAAATAGGGCTTGTCCTACTCATTGCTGGGCATTATTTATGTCTAAATGTTTGCCTGTAATTTGCCAATTGTGTTGTGGCAAATGGACATGGAAAAATATTGTCCGTCTGTTTGTGGTTTATATTATCTGTGAATTGGCTTACACAGTATGAAAAAATAGTTGCAGCTGTTGACCTTTTGCCAATCTTAGTAGGCATATTATTACGAAACCTACTGGCATATTGGTAAATTGGTCAATACCAGTCCAGTGGTAATTATGTCTATATATCTTTATGCAGATATTTTTTTTAAATTTTTAACAAGTTTTTCAAAATGTCAGCTGTAAGCAAAGCTAATAAACTTTATATGCAAAAGCGGCAAAACGTGAGCGTAAAACTGCCAACGAGTAATTTATTCAAAACTGTTTTTTTTTCTCTCTTACAAATTAACAACTCATAAATATAAATTTGTGAAAAGATTTTCTTTAAAGCTTAAACGTGTGAATTATTTTTACTCATCTTTGATGTTGTCACAATTTCCATAAATTAAGACTAACGAAATAAATAGTTCAGAGCCCTTAGTTTCTATATGAAAACTGGCTATTATTAATTAACTTGCTTAACTATCTTAATTTAATCCAAAAATGTAATTTTTTGAAAGGAATTTATAAATTTGTATATTTTAATATTGGCAGAATATAATCTGATTAATTAATTTGATAATCTTATTAATTCATAATTATAGTCGAACTCTTCTTTAATTACAATTCTTTTTGATTTCCGATTTTGGCCTAGGGTGTCTCAGAATCCACCATGACTATGCAAATTTTGGATGTGTTTTTTCTGCAACAAAAGATTTATTTGTGCGCGTTCCAAAACAATTTGTATCCATTAAAATTTATTGTTGAGTCCCTAGCAGCGACGTTTTTTGAATCTATTCATATATTCAATTTGTATTTATGTTTTATTTTTGTTCACAAATTAATTTCGCTGCCGAGTTGCCCCCACACACACACACACACACACACACACACACAAACACAGGCGCATTTGACATTTGTTTTGTGTTCACTTCGCCTTCTGACACTTGTCCGACAATCCGAACGTGCGCCAAAGTCATTCACATCGAGCAGGTTTTGAGTTTTGAGTGTCTCTTTCTGTGCTTGCACTCACACGAATTACCCACCAAATTGAATACATTTTATTCATATTTTTGGCTTGCGGAACTGGAAATTTGCATACCCAACAAACATAAAAATTGGGTAAAAGTTGTTATACTATTTTAGCAGAGTCGATATGCAGATTATTTTAGTAATTGCACAATATTCATTTAAATATTACACGGTATCTCTAAGACGAGCACTCTCGATGCCGACGTGTTCCATTTGCTATTTTTTATTTTTTTTGCATCGACAGCATTATTTTGAAAGAATTTAAATGATCAAGTGTTGATATATTTAGTGTAACTCAAATAACGTCTGCAAAAATGCATTTAATATTTATACTCTGTTGTCAAATGGAACAGAGTAGATTATTGTTTTAGCGAAAGACTTCTGTGTTTCCTGTGTTTTAGTAGCCTTTTTTTATGACTAGTTAAAAACAGAATCAATTGGTTTATGAATAGTTAAACAAAATTTGGTTAGCATTTTTGAATCATACATAATTCAGAAAAATTAATTAAGCATTCAATTAACTATCAAATAGTTAAGCTAAATTTAAAATCGATTATAAAATATTTAAGCTGTTTGACTACTTCATTTTGGCCACCAGTTGAATATGAAATGAATCTTTCAAAACGACTAACTCAACCTAAGTATTCATGGCAACGTGCTAGTAACTGTCTCATGAAGTGCACCTTTTTAGCTCCTATGCGTGTCCAAAGTTTTCTGAAAAGCCCATCCTCCCCTCCACTCCGCCCCGCTCTTTGTCCACACTTCGGAAAACCATGAGCTGAGCTACATCCAAGTGACATTTACCACATGTAGCCAAGTAGTTTACGTCTTGTTCTCATGAATGTTGTGGGCTGGCATAAGTCGAAGTTAGAAGTGGAAGATGTTGTGTGTGTGTGTGTGTGTGTGTGTGTGTGTGTGTATGTGGGTATGCTTAAAGGCCCACTCCTCCCGCGTAAGTACGCAATGTTTGTTGCTTTTGCTTTTGCTTTTGCTTTTGCAGCGCATGATTTAGTTTTTAAATAGTTAGTTAAGCGTTAAATTGACTTGGCACTGAGATTCCGAGGCAGTTGTTAAGCCAGTCCTTAACTGACTTAATTGCCTAATTAAGCGCTGAGTCGAACGGGCCTGGACCTAACCGCATCCCACACAGCTTGCTCCAAATTTGCAGATTTGCTCGTCTGTCAGTCTGTGCCCGCAAAGATTGTCCAAGTGGATGCCTCAGCGACGGATGCACGTTGCCCACTCTTGGACAAACAACTAGTTGCACATGCGAGTGCGCTAATGAGCCATGTCCAAGTCCAGTGCAGACTCAACAGCCAACAGCCAACAGCCAACAGCCAGCAGCCAGCCTTATAAGCGAAATTTATCATTGGATTGGAACTGTCGCCTCGCTGTCGGATTAGCGGCGTCAAGAAGTCAACTGCCATTTATTTGCATCCATAAATCAGCGCTAAGCCCTGAGCAGCAGAACTGCAACTGATGGATCAGCGTTGCGTGTCCAGAATGCATCCACTCAATTGGCTTGGACTGCGAGCTAATTGAAATATGCATTTATTTACTTCTAATTGAATGTTCATCTGTCTGCCTTTGTCTCTATCTCTGGCTGCTGTTCCATTAGCAGTTGTCTGCTGCCTGTTTTGACTTGACTACTGCACAATGTCCAGCTCCAATCCCTTTTTCCACTTCAAATGCTTGCTTAATCGTATAATCTGATAAGCATTGTTTTACACAACCCGTCCAAAGTTGTAGACTCTGTAATACATGACTGATTTGAATTGTCTGGCAAGTGTATATTCCATATATATGTAATTCTTTAGTATTAATCACCAATTTTAAACGGAATTTTGCATGCAAGTTATTTTCGCCGATAGTTTCTATATGCTTTTATTTATACTTCATAAGTTAGTACATATACAAAAGTAATCATTATTCTGGTTCTGTGCTCATTTGAGGATTGCCACTATATTCCGTGGCAATCCTCAAGTAACCACATAATGTGTAAAATAATAACTGAAGTCGCTCTTCTTTTGGTGAGGCAGCATGCATTCTTCGAAGTTGAACGATGAAAGCTGGATGAAAGCAATCGATGATGCTATTAAACTTTAAAGGACATCCAATATTCCAATTATTGAGTTTTTCATGACTCACTATGTGTTTTCACTAAAATAAAGTAAACCTCCCAAATAAATTATATGCTCAGCAATAAATGTCAATGAAATAAACCAAATTTGAATCAAATCCAATCTTCTTGAATATGAAGCGGACTATATAATAAAAATGAAAATAGAAAATAGTGCCAAAAAACGATATTTTAAAACTAATTTAATTGACTGTCCACAGTTTATTTATTTGTTAATTGGTAGTTGGCAGGTTGACCTTCCTTATCCTCGTAACTGGCGGTGATGTGATTCGATTTGTATTTCAATGGGTATAATTTAATGTATAATTCATATATGGTGGCATCATTGAAAATGCATTTTCAAACAGAATTAAATGTGTGTTACCTAATATCTATATTATCTCGTCAATATATTTGTAGACAAGCTTAACTTATACGTTGTAGCTTTGTATGTATTATATTAATTAAATAAAATACCCTTATGGACAGGGAATTGAATATTGGAATATTAAAGCCAAAGCAATGCGAATCATTCGAATAACCAGTTAAATAAAATACGAGAAAAATGCAAAAACTATAAATAGCTATAAAATTGCTATTAAATAGTTTTAACAATCGATGCGGAGTTACAATGGATACATTTAATATGTATAAGTGGTTGTGAACGAATTTCATTATTTGGATTCGTCTCTGAATAGGGAACAGATAGTAAATCTTAATCATAAAATCTTTTCTTGTTAAATTTCATTTGATATCACATTGGAAATCATTGGCCGCTTCCACCATTTAACTCCAGCACTCCAACAGAAATACTTACAAATGGCGAATACCCTTCTGAAATGTACAAAAGCTACTACACTTAAAATGTTGTAATAAAATTTTACGAGTGCCTAGCAACAGAGACACGGCTTTTAAGAATCGACCTTATGGCCAGTTCCACAAAAAAAGACCAACACGAAATGAACAAAAAGAACAAAAAGAAGATAATAACCAGACGGACTAAGAAGCTAACAATGCCAAGGCAAAGCTGGAGGAGACTGCAAGAACCGAGTCGAGAGCCAAACAAGCAAAGGACACAAAACAAATAAATATCGTGAAATTCATGAATGAATCAGAAAATCGTGTTGCCTTTTTTAGTCGCTGCTTTTTTTGTTTTTTGTTGTTTATTTTTCGAGGCTCTTCGCTCTGGCGATAGAGAACGAGTCTGTTTGCTGTTGCTAGGGAACATGTTCAGTCTGGTCCGAGTGCAGACTGAAGTCGTCCAGGTCCAGGTTGCTGGTTACAAGATTTTGGTCTGGTGCAGGTCGCCGGCTAAAGCGTTTGCGCATGCGTGACGCCTGTCAAAGCCTGCGGATGGTTGGAAGGTGCCGCAACCAGAGAAAAAGAAAAAGAAGCAGATCTTGCCTCGTTTTGTATTTGTGGCTCCTTTTTTTTTTTGTTTTTTTTTCTTTTTTGGTGCGGCCAGAAACATGTTTCCTTTTTAGGGCCATGGACTTGGGTCATGCTGGGCAGCAGCTACGCGAAACTCGTTCTTCTCTCTGGTTTGCGTCGTCGTCGCTGCTGCATTTTAAACAACCTTGGGGAATAAGGAAGTCGATGTTGGACTCAAAGATGCTGACGCCGATGCCGATGCCGATGTTGATGCCGATGTTGATGTTGATTCCGACTGTTTCCAGCTGCTTTCCAAAAACGCCACTTCAGCTGTTTTTGGCTTTCCTTTCAGCTACTACAATTGCTTGCAATTTCCTACCACTCGATCGAGAAATGCAGCATAAATGGGCATAAATAAATGCAGGCCAGGCAAAAAAGATTGCATTTGCTGCTGAGGCGCAGACACTCGAACTAGAAGTACTTACTCATGCATATACAAAAAGGTACATTCATACACTCATACATTCATATATATATTCATACATTCATGAATCTTGTACCGTGCCCCCGTCAAGTGGCCCATTGAGGCGCCTTCGATCTCCACTCATTTTGTGCTATCTATTTTTGTGGCAACCTGCGTCTGCCCCATCTGCTATTTGTTTTCGCATTTTCACATAAATGAGCGCATATTTCAAAGCGAAATAACAACAGCAATTTGGTTTTTCCCTCCAGTGTGCAGTTCCACAGAAAGCCGGACAATCGATTTGCATGATTTGAAGATACAATGTAATATAAACAATGATTGATGATGCTATAGTTGAGATGAGTTTGGCCGAATGGTGGCTCTGAGTAGCATATTTTTTATGCTTTTGCCTATTAAAAAACAAGCTTAAGGATATATCTTATTCTAACTGATAAATAAATCGTTTCCTTTGTTTATAATGGGCTTTTAGAAGATGAGACAACTATAAATAATTTATATTAGACGATTAAATTTAATAAACAAAATGAACAAGGTAGAGGTAAAATAGACCCTGGAGATACTGGTGCACAGTCTGCTTTTTAATAAATTGAAAGAGGCTTTGGGGAGTTAATGTACTGAAGAACAACCAGCAGAAAATTACCAAGAGAACAAATAAGACAAAAGAGTTTCAAAAACCAAAGAGTTTGCCTGAAGACGTTGCAAAATCTGAGAGAATGCTAAAATAAAAGAGCTATTTTAAGAGCTTGGCCTTTAAGAGTCGACTTTGAAGAGAGATGGTGTAAAGAGAGCTACGCCGTTTTGTTGTCAAGTGAAGGGCACAGCTTTTCGACATTTAATTGTTGGCCAAGAATGGGAACAAACAGTCAGTTCTTATCAAGGCCAACGGCAAAAATGAAATGTGTTTGCTTGGCTAGTCAAAGCTAAACTTGACTTGCAAAAACGACATCGTAAAAATGCTTTAAATTTCGCTATTTTCGCTAATTTAAAACTTGTTTGGCTTTAAATTGGCGCTTGGCTTGGCCAATAAACTTGTGGCGTCTTTCCCTTTCTACGGTTAATAAAAGTGCACATTTTTGAAAGCCAACTTCCTTGGTTGCAATTACAATGGCAAAAAGCTCTTTGCTGCAGCTTGTAGCGCATAAATCACACTTAAGCGACCCCAACCCTTAACCCAACCCAACCCAATTCAAAGCCGCAGCAGCAGCCCCTACTTAAATGCAGGTTGCGCCTTTTACTTGGTCGTGCTGCTGCCGCCATGCGAAAATAAACTGCATGATGAACTTGGGTGAGGGGCAAACAGGGAGACGGCGATGGGCAGCAGTAAAAGCAGTTTTCACTTAACCGGCAAGTGGCACATAAATTTCAGCAAGGACACCGGCACACTTAGCGAACAGCTCAAAAATATAAAGAAAACCACCAACAAGAACAACAACACCAACAACACCAACAACATCCAACAACACCAACAACAACAACACCAACAACAACACCAACTACAACACCAACAACAACAACAACAACGATAGCGTTGTCAGCAACGGCATATTCAGATAAGTGAGCAAAATTGTTCAACGCTCTGTTTCGGCTGGGCTCTTCCTTTCGCTCGACCAAGAGCAGAAATCTTTGCAAATATTTGGTGACAAGAGCTCTCGAGTCCTTGTCGTCCTTGTCGTCCTTGTCATCCCCGTCGTCATCGTCGTCTTCTGTGCGGAATGTCAATCGGTGCATAACATTTGCAACAGCAGCTGCATAAAGTGCAGCAGCTGCCCTTCCTTGCAGCAAAAGCCACTTGATTAACCAGCAAAATAATTTAGGGCGCAGGATCTTAACCCACATTTGACCTGAGAAGCTCACTGAAAAATTGAGTTCGTGTAGTAGTTTCAAGTAGTTTCAATATTTAAATTCTTGGCAAGTCTTTTTCATGTTTTTGAAGATTATCAAAACTTGTAGTTATTACTAAAAAATTATTTCAATTTGTTTGTTTTTATTTTTGACATCATATTAAAGAAGTACTTTCAAATATGAAAATAAAAAAATGTAATATTTGATAAACCAATTCACATGCAAAATTTAAAAGAAAATTTGAAAATATATTTATTCAAGTCTTAACTAATTTATTTGCAATCTACTCAATGGTAAAATGTATATCGTTGAATTTTATACATTCATTACCTTTTGCAATTTATCACACGAACGATTAATTATTTCTAATAATATCTAAAAAAAAAATATTGCTGAAAATACATTAACAAATTAAATGATATTCAAATATCCCAATTTATTCACCGAAGTTTCAAGCACCAATTTTATATTTCTTTTTTAATAATTTATATATTTATAAAATGTACACTTAACTTTTAACTATATTTTCCTTGACATATTAAAGGACTAATTTGTTTCTACTTCTACTACTTCCAGGATAAATATATGTATATAACGCGTATTTCATAATGTGGCAAATGACTTGAAGCGAATCCCGGTAGCGAACTTTAGCAAACGCGCAGCAGGAACAGGTTCCATCCTATAGGAGATATAGGAGAGGATGCCACAGTTCAAGCTACAACTGGCCATTGGCTGCCTGGCGCTGCTTATTTTCGGCTTCAATTTGCTGCTGAGCATAGCTGAGGCCAAGGAGCAGCAGCAGTCGGGGGATGAGTTGCACCCCAAGCAACACCAGCAACACCAGCAACATCAGCAGCAGCATCGAAGCCACTCGAACAGTGGATCGTCGTCAAAGTCCAGGCGCTTCTCCCGCGACTCGAATGCGGCCCGCGAGCGGCGACCGAATATAATCCTCATCCTGACCGACGATCAGGATGTGGAGTTGGGCTCCCTTAACTTTATGCCCCGCACCCTGCGGCTGTTGCGGGACGGAGGTGCGGAGTTTCGGCATGCCTATACCACAACGCCGATGTGCTGTCCGGCGAGATCGTCGCTGTTGACGGGCATGTATGTGCACAACCATATGGTGTTCACCAACAACGACAACTGCTCCAGTCCGCAGTGGCAGGCGACGCACGAGACGCGCTCCTATGCCACATATCTATCGAATGCTGGCTATCGCACCGGATACTTTGGCAAGTATCTGAACAAGTACAATGGATCGTATATACCGCCCGGGTGGCGTGAATGGGGTGGTCTGATCATGAACTCCAAGTACTACAACTACAGCATCAATCTGAATGGGCAGAAGATAAAGCATGGATTCGATTATGCCAAGGATTACTATCCCGATTTGATTGCGAACGATTCGATTGCATTTCTTCGCTCGTCCAAGCAGCAAAACCAAAGAAAACCCGTCCTGCTCACCATGAGTTTTCCAGCGCCACACGGACCCGAAGACTCTGCCCCGCAGTACAGTCATCTGTTCTACAATGTGACCACACATCAGTGAGTGCCACACAGCATCGAAACTGAACTTTCACATCATTTTTCAAATTCTCATTATACTTCAGCACTCCCAGCTATGATCACGCTCCCAATCCCGACAAGCAGTGGATCTTGAGAGTGACCGATCCCATGCTGCCGGTGCACAAGCGTTTCACAAACGTCCTCATGACCAAGCGCCTGCAGACACTCCAGAGCGTCGATGTGGCCGTGGAGCGTGTCTACAACGAGCTGAAGGCCCTGGGCGAACTGGACAACACGTACATTGTATACACCTCGGATCATGGATATCATCTGGGTCAATTTGGTCTGATCAAGGGCAAGAGTTTTCCCTTCGAGTTCGATGTGCGTGTGCCCTTCCTCATCCGTGGTCCCGGCATACAGGCATCTAAGGTGTAAGTTGTCTACCTACTTGGATTACATTTTTTAATTATTACATAAGGAAAGTTATCAACATACATTGAACATCAATTCTGCTCATAAAAACTTTTTACTAAACATATTTTGATTTAGGAAAAAACGTACAAAGTTCAAACTGCAAATGAAAAGACTTCAAATTTAATCTGGAATCAAATAAATCATATTTTAAATATATATTAAAATATCGTAAAACATTTCTAATAAGCTTACATTTAAGCTTTAAGTGAGAATTATTTTGTTAATCAGAAACAAGTCTGGCAGCAAAGTGTTATAATATTCGAGAACACACTGTATATTTTTGAATGTATTTTTATAGGGTCAACGAGATCGTATTGAATGTGGATTTGGCCCCAACCTTTCTGGACATGGGCGGAGTGCCGACGCCTCCCCAAATGGATGGACGCAGCATTCTGCCGTTGCTGCTCAGTCGCAATCGTATTGTGCGCGACACTTGGCCGGACAGCTTCCTTATCGAGAGTTCAGGTCGTCGAGAGACGGCGGACCAGATTGCCGAATCTCGGGCGCGTCTGCTGGCGGAACGACGCAACATGAAACTAGTCAATAGCACATTACTCGAGGATCTGCTGGGCAGGGACAACATGACCACAACCACCATCAGCAGCAGTAGCAGCAGCAGCACTGTAGCCACGATGCTGAGCTCGATGGCGACTGCAGTGGAGCAGGATGAATTTGAAGATGACGCCGACACCGACACAGAAGATGACGATGGGGATGGAGAGGGTGCCATGGACAGTTCAGCGCCTGCACTGGACGATGACGAACTGGAAGATGGCGCAGCCGAAGAGGATGAAGATGATGAGTTGGAGGAGCAAGAGCTGCTGCTGCAGCAGCATGACAACAATCTACCATTAGCACCCTACATCACCAAAATGATGCGACTCAACTCGGAGTGCTCGGATCCGGCGCTGCTAAAGAACTGTCTACCCGGCCAGAAGTGGAAGTGCGTCAATGAGGATGGACGCTGGCGCAAGCACAAGTGCAAGTTCCATGTGAGTATGCCATGATAAGATTAAATAATGACTTCAACCTTGGCAGCTATGACTGATTGTCAAATCTATTCAAAAGAATCCAAATTTAAGTCTCACTCAGTGACGACAAAAGAGAGTTCATTAAACTATTATAATATTATTATATTCAATAACACAATCAAAGGCAGATAGCTAAAAGTACATATTATAATTTTGTGAGCAAACTGAGAAGTAGAGAGCCATAAAATGTTTGCTTAGACACAACGGAACCAAGAAGTTCGCAATATTAATAAGGAGTAAAATAGAGTCACTCTCACCTGATGAGAGTTTGTGGGGAAATGTAATTCCAGTGCAGCTCAGTGGTTCTAATGCGTAGATTAGAAATTAAAGCGAACAAATTAAAAAAACTGCAAGCTGATGATGCACTTGAGATATATTTAAACTATCTAAATAAAGAGTAATAATAAAAATATAGCAGCAGCTATAATAAGTGAATAGTTAAACTGCAATAAAAAAAACCGTATATTTAAAAATGAACTTTAATTTAATATGCGAGAAAAACTTCAACCGTCAACCCCTCGTATTTAAACGACTAACATAATTATTGGGGCAAACTACACCTATTTGATCTATTGTACCCCTGGGCCTATAGCTCTTCCATCAGCCCCAGCTCCCGCACGAATGTGAGGATCATTATTGGGTTGAGGTCTTCTATGTCTCTGCAATTCAAAACTTGCACCCCTAGTTAAGGCGACACATTCTGCCAGGATGTGTATCGAGGATTCCTGCTCTCTTTCACAAAACCTGCACAGATCGCTACTTTATATACCCAATTTTGTTAGGGACTTCTTAGTCTACAGTGTCCTGTCAATAGACCGGTAAGTATCCTAAGGCTGTTCTTTCCCAGTCGTATAGTGTGTCTCCCTATGCCACAATACGGTTCTGGTCCTGTTAGGGGCCTTTCTGCCCCCATTCTTGCTTGCTTGTCAGCCGCCTCGTTTCCCGCTATGTCCCTGTTACCCGGAACCCATCGTAGGGTGAGCCTGTTGTGAGTCCCGAGTAGGTCTAGCTTTGAACGAACTTCATGGACTACCTTCGATGTTATCTTAGCCCCCATTATAGCGTTCAATGCTGCTTGACTA
This sequence comes from Drosophila grimshawi, assembly GCF_018153295.1. Classification (NCBI taxonomy): domain Eukaryota; kingdom Metazoa; phylum Arthropoda; class Insecta; order Diptera; family Drosophilidae; genus Drosophila; species Drosophila grimshawi. Next base: position 535,345 of record NW_025063098.1, read on the forward strand.
TCGGATAGGATGGATATGTCCGTATTCCGATAGTTACGTTTTAGGTTGAAGAAACGATATACATAGTAAAAGTAATTTTGTGACTTATTGTTAAAAACTGCTCCTTTCCAGTTGCAGCTAGAGCATCAGCTGGCGATGATGCCACGAAAACAGTATCAGCGCAACTGCGCCTGCTTCACCTCGGATGGATTGGTCTACACCAAGATAAGGGCGCCTACATCGACGCTACACTCGCATCGGCTCCACAAGCGTACACATCTGCATCAGCACCAGCACCAGCACCAAAATCAGCACCATCTCCATCAGCAGCTGGGCAAGCGACGCCACAAACGACACGCTTCGGATCTGGAGGTGTATCACACAGAGCTGCCCTACGAGATGGAGGAACTGCTCGATCTCGACAAATCAGTTGATTTGCTTGTGAAGCATGGAAGGCGAAGCAAACGAGAGGCGACTGCTAAACAGAATGTGACCAACATTAACTCCAACTCCAACACCACCTCCAATGATGCAATTGCAACGGTCATACAGCAAATCCAGAGCACGCTGGATACACTGGAGCACAAGATGCACAGCAGTATTCCGGTGGGGCGCGGAGGCAAGTTTCAGAAGGGCGGCACTCGCTGCTATGTGGAGGAGAGCACCGATAAGGTCAACTGCTCGGATGTCATCTATGAGGATGAGAAGACCTGGCGCACATCGCGCAATCAGATCGACATGCTGATCAAGCTGCTCAAGGACAAGATCAGCACACTGAAGGACATGAAGAAACAGATGCGAGAGAGCAAGCAACAAGCGGCAGCAGCAGCTGCTGCAGCAGGTGGCCGACGTGGCGACAATCGGCGACGCAATGAGGCAGCTGCTGCCCAGGAGGGTGCCGGACCCGAGTTTAATATGAGTTATTTCAGCACCATGAATAGCACACCGCGTCCTTCCATCCTGCTGCCGAATGTGTATAGCGCTGGGCAGAAGGAAATCCTGCGTGGTGTTGGCAGCGCTGCTGTCTACGAATCCCTGGAGCAATCCCATCCCATGTCACAATTTGCATCGCGTGCCGAGTGCTACTGCGAGCCGGACGCGGGTGAAAGGTAAATGAATACACAAACTGCAATCGCTGCTGATTCATTTGATTTAACTGATTCATTCTCCAACCTTAGCCATGCGGACTCCAAGGAGATGGCACGCGAGGCGCGCCGCAAGTTGAAAGAGGAGCGTCAGCGCAAGAAGGAGCGTAAACGCATCAAAAAGGCGCGCCTGGAAAAGGAGTGCCTGTCGGAGAAGATGAACTGCTTCTCGCATGACAATCAGCACTGGCGCACGGCACCCTTCTGGAACGACAGCCCCTTCTGCTTCTGCATGAATGCCAACAACAACACCTACTCCTGTCTCCGGACCATCAATGCTACCCATGATTATCTCTACTGTGAATTTACGACGGGCCTGATTACATTCTACAATCTAACCATAGGTAAGGTCCTATTTATGTATTACTAAAACAATGCTAAACTAAATAGAAGGAAAGATTTAAGGCCATCTAGTTTTCTATTAAGTTAAGATCAGATGTACCGAAATATAAAAAATCATAATGGTAACATTATATTACCCACCATAATAAGATTATCTTTTGGTTAAGTTCGTTTTTTTTAGAGCCTAAAATCAATATTTTTAATTAATTGAGGAGCTTTACATCTATCTAGAAATCTTGTGAGTAATAAAATGTTAAAATACGTAAAAATGTAAAATATGTAAAATTAGAACCGCTAGAATTACAATTTATTTGAATAGTTATAACTAAATACCTGGAGGCATACATCTTATAAATTTAGTAACAATAGAACACTTGCTGTCAACAGTTGCAACAGTTCCTTAAGACACTTTCTCAATCGTGATTACATTAAGAATTGCTTTACTTTCCCTATACTCATATATATATAAATATATATATACAGATCGCTTTGAGACGCAGAATCGTGCATCGAGTTTGACGCCCGCTGAGAGATCCTACATGCACGATAGGCTGGAGCGCCTGAAGGGCTGTCGTGGTCGCAACTGCAGCGTGCGCAGACAGCTGCCACAAGTGGGCATGGCCACAGCCGTCCTGCAGCCCACCGCTGTCAATCACGTACAGCGCAACAACAAACGCAAGCATGGTAAGCAATAAGCAACAAGCAACAAGTTGCAAACTCACTGCATATATTTGATTTGGTCATTTGTTTTACCTTACAGCGCTGCTGTCGGCCAGCGTGGGCAACTTTGGGTTTGTGAGCAGCCGATCGGATATGGATGTGGTGCCACCTGCCAAGCGACGCAAGCTCTCCAAATATCACAGGTGAGCTACCAGGTGCCAGGTGCCTGAAAACTGAGAACGATCGGCATTTATTTTACTCGACAATTGCCACAGATGGACTAACTCGCAGAATACGCATCTGAAGCGTCGCCCCTGGAAGCAGCAATCCCACAGATACTTGCCCCAGTCAGAGCCCCACCAGCAGCCAGTGCCCCCAATTGCCGCCTAAGCAGCGGCAATGTTGCACTTCACTCCCAGTACCCAGTGAGCACATATCCAATGCATATCCAGCTTACCACACCCTTCAGCGCACTGCTCTGGTCTACATACACGGATGTAGGGATGGATGTATGTGAGATCCGTTCTGGTATATTTTCAGCGTAAATAAGACTGTGTTTTTTATTCAACTTATGTTTAGTTTCATTTTCTCTCCGCGACTCTTTGCTTCTTTGGCTTAAATTGAAATATAAATAAACTCTAATTAGCCATTAAGTGATTTAATTTGTATATACATTTTGAAAGAGAATGATAAAAAATATTTACACACTACATAAATTATTTAGCGCAATTGGATTACAATTTAATTATATAGTAGATGACTACACTTAGCCAAGAAATCAAGTTAAAATAGAGATCATATTTACATACATAATTGTAGTGATTGTATTTATTGGAAATTGCTAAAAACGCTAAGCAAATAACAATTTAATCTGTTATTGTTTTTAATGCAAATAAAAACGAACAAAAACTAAAACTAAAACAAAAACAATAGTTATTTATTGACAGTGTGCTGTAATAATTAAGTCAACTCGTTTATTAGCAGGCATTACACTTTAATGAACAAATCTTATTGTATCTGCTGAGGCAAAGTTAATATCGAGCGTTTAACAAAAATATACTCTAACAAAATAAATAAATATGTAAAAAAAATGACTACATACGTAATTTATAGTTTTATTTATTGATTGTCGATTTGAACACAATATTTACACCTTACTCAAACAGAACTTGTCAGTAAACAAACAACACATCCCAATTAACCCTTTTTGCTGACGTAAATCCTTTTGCATCAGAATTTAAGGGCACAATAGATATTGTAGGACGTAGGGCAGTTATCCCATTAATTATAATAATCGCAGCTCCCATAAGTATGCTACAGAAATCGAAACTTGTCTGAGCAGATGAAAAGATTTTGTAGCATACTTTTTGAGACACACGAAGCAAAACGTTGAGAACGTGAGGAATGGAGCAGGTAAATAATCTGCATTGCAGTGTACCGTAAATCAAGTGTATATTATATTTTATATTATATGTGCACACACAAATTGTTGCTTTTGTTGTCACAACAATCACAAGAAAACAATGTGAAATACCCAAACTTTGAACGAAACTTGATTTACGTAAAGGCTTAAATGTTCTCGTACATTTCTGCCTATTGACAGCCTTCCAAATATTTGGTTACAATTTGTAAGGAGAATTAATATAATTGGCTTTTGATGCGTTTTTCATACATTTCAAAGTTGTATACAATAAGCTCAGAGCTGTCGTAAACAAGAGCTCTAAAACAACTATCTAGAATTCTTTTGTTTTTGTTTTTGTTTTTGTATTTTCATTGTATGAATAAAAGTAACCTTAACCTGAATTATTTAATATTTAAAAGAAAAGATATCAAATAATTAAGTCAATTGGTTGTTCCGAATCTGTTAAACAGGTCAGCCATAAATCAGAGGAAGATTCAAAGATTGCTCAGCTCGAGTGTTGCTATCGAGTCGTATTATAAAGATTAAATATTGACCGATATTGGCAACTTTGTCGAGCAGAAAGAGTTAATCAAAACATACATCAAATATGCGATCACTAAAGTAAATGTATGCGAATGTATTTTGTATGCATGAAAAATTAAAATTTAACACAAGCTGATAACAAGTGATAACAAACAAATTCGCACAACGGTAATTGCTTCATGGTGGTGTGTGTGTGTGTGTGAGCCACAGACTGATCTGGAAATTTAGATGAATTTGAATCTAAATCGTGACCAGCTTCCATGGGCTCACGTTGCTACTTGCCCAAAGTAGAAAAGCTAGGGCCATGGGGGAGGGTGCGGTGCGGCAGGTGTCTACAAATTCAGAAGTAAATAAGCTGTGACCATATGCGCTAATTAAATCGCCGAGATGTTTTCATGTGTTGTCAAATATTGTTACCCACTTGGCAATTCACACTTGACACATGGACTCGCTAATTTTCGCTGCAGCTACGGCCCCATCTTATCATGATCAAAACAAAGTCGCCACCCGGGAGAGAGATGGAGAGCTCAAACCGAGAGAGAGAGGGAGAGAGAGAGAGTGTTGATGAGTGTGCCAACAGAGAGAGAGAGAGAGAGAGAGAGACATCCGCTCGGAGCGTACATGGGGAGATATCGTGTTAAAATTTTGCGCAACCAGCAGAGTTATCAGCTTGAAATTTATTTATTGTTTGCTAGACGACTGACAAACACATATATATGTATTTATACCTCCAGCAACAGTATCTTGGGTGCGTATCCGAGGCCTTTGCTCCACCACACTTGTACTTGTCACTCCGCCCCTCCGTCCGTCCCCCTTTCTCCTTGAGTCAGCCGTTGCTCGATCTTGGAATAGCAACGAGCGTTTATTGTTAGTACGGGGCCACTTTACGATTCGCGCACTTCAATCGAGATATCGTGCTGAAATTTCACAATTTCAGATTTGCCTCACCTGGGCCGGGGCCTCTTTATGACCGGCGGATTGAACTCTCGAGGCACGTACAAAGACTATACTGGCCAGCAGTTGAGACTCATAAAAGACTGAACTCAATCTTAGAGCCGAAATAAAACTTCCCCCACAACAATTAACTGCAAATCGGTTTTTATTATATTAATAGAATAAATTCTTTACATTTACGTATAATGCGACGATAAGATGTGCAGATGTTATCGGAGAATAATTGCTATATACAAATTTTTTGGGAAGTGTAAGAGAAGAGACTAGAAGATGTTATGAAATATCTCATCTTAGATATTCTGGCGCCAGTCATTTATCATATATTTGACAGATTTACATGGCTCATTAAGATTATAGATTTACACACCTTAACAGTGCGGCTAATAGAACACAGGAACTGTCAATATTATGATATAATATTGTAAATAAATGTAGTTATTTGCTCAATTGGTAAATATTATGTGTTATCTGTGTGTTGACTTTGTAATCTCTTAGCACACGTGGATACTTAAGTTAAACTGGCTCAAAATAAAATTTCAGTTAGTAACAACTTCCCATATACTTGTCACAACTGTCAACAAATCCTCTGTAATACGTATACATAATTTTAAAGCTAAAGTGCAACGTATTTGTGTCTGTCGTGTCGAAACCGACAACACCTAATCAATACCATTTTCTGATACCGAATAATGTAACATTTTAAAATGAAAATCCCCCTATCTTTATGGCTTGTACGCCGAGTGTTTCTTCATTTGGTAATAGTAAATTATCAAATTCAGTTTCTTTCTACTTTTCAAACAAACACGAAGAGTTAAGCACTTGCTCCACTTGCATACAGTATTCTAATTTGATCTAGAACTGTGTTCCTGAAAAAGATCAAAGTAATTGAAAAGTTCATTTCAAGTATTGCATAACAATCGAAATCTGTACTTCTGTCTGCATATCTGCTAAAAAGCAATATCTTGTTGCAACTTTATGAATTTACCTTTGCTTAAGGAATATTAAATCAATCTGTTAGCTTTCAGTTTGAGATCGGTAGATGCAAAATCGTATTATCATCAAACTACAATATCAAATAACGATCCCATCAGAACCTTCTTTATATTATATATTATAAATGATATATTTTGCATGAATTTACACTTGATTGAAATTGAGTACTGCTGAATATCAGAATATCGTGTCATATATTTGTCGACAAGACAATTTAATCTGCGCCAATATCAAAAGATATCTGCTTTTGTTCGGCCGATTCTGTCAGATTATAAACAACAATAAAAAGCATTGTTAAAAATTTGGTTTTTTAATTTGTGTATTTCTTATAATTGCTTTGATTTTAAACTTTATTGCTTACAGGCTAAATAAATATAATAGATATATAATATAATCTCTGCTTAGCAGTTAGTAATGTATTCATATCAGCGTGCACCCAAGGACACGTCCAGATGGTTGGCTTAATTCTATTTGCGGTGCGATTCGAGCAGCTTTTGGGTTACTTGGCGCAACACCTTCAACTTCTCCTCATATTTGTGGGCCTCCGCCAACTGGTCTGCTTCGCTGATGCCGGACTCAGTCTCCGTGTGATGTTCGTGATCGTGATCGTGATCGTGATCATGATCTCCAGCACCGGAACAGCTACCGTGACTGTGTCCATGACCACCACTGGCGCCTGCAAAGGTACAACACAAAACAAGAAATCATTTTTAATTGAGCTATTAAAAAATGTTGGCAACTACGCAGCAAATTAAATGATAATTGAAAGGTGTCATAAATTTGCATTTGCAATATAAGTCTTTGCTCGCTTGATTGACAGTCATGCGAGATTAACGGGCGGTTCTTTACAGTGCTCGGACTTGGGCATCCCCAAGTTGCTGCAACGATGATTAAACTACTGGGGTTTTTCTCAACCTGTTTGCAGTGTACACAAGCACACACAGCAAAAGCACCAGTATCTCCCAACCGCAGAGCAACAAGGCCTGTTACAAGGCTAAAACCGCAAAAAAAATATGATAAAAAAAAACACAGGTATATACAAAAAAAAAAACAACAAAAAAAGATAATAAATAAAAGAAAAACAACTACGTCGAACCATTTTAAAAGCAAATGCTGTGGCAAAGAACCTGTTCCCGCTTCTGTAGAAACGATTCCGGTTCAAGAGTCACAGAGTTGACTTAATCTCTTCCTAAAGCCAGTCAGCTAGAGCAGATCAACACACACACACACACACACACATTCTTGGAAGTTTACTCACCTATCTGTTGCAATCCGAACATAATCAGAAATCCAACGAAGAGCGCCAGATAAGCGCGCAGTCCGGAGCGATTCTTCGATAATATTTCGAAGAAGACCACGTAGAGGAGTGTGCCGCAGGCGAAGCCCTGCAGTATGGCCGACACCAGATTGGGTCCGCCACCACTCTGGCCGTGGCTAATCAGTATGCCCAGACCAATGCCGAGGGGGCTGACAACGGCAAATGTGAGCACATAGAGCACGGCCAGACTGAGACGGGTGCGGGCCACAATTAGCTCGACGCCAACACAAAAGGCTAGAACCAGTTTGTGGGCAGAGACAGCGCCAAACATGAACCACACCGAGCTAGCCGAACGCTCCAAGCCAATGGCCATGCCTTCGAAGAGTTCATGCAGCGACAAGGCCAGCACAATGAAGAGTCCTCGCAGCGAGGAGGTGAGCATATCTCCCGAATCGCTTTCGCCGTCTCCAATGGGCAGATGACTGTGGCCATGACTGTGATTGTGGCTATGATTGTGGCTGTGATTGTGACTGTGATTGTGGCCGTGATTGTGTTGATGATGATGCACTGCTCCATACTTCTGCTGCTCCAGATCGTTTTGCATGAGATCCTGCACGGAGAGCGTTGTCGCAGTGTTGTTGCCACCAGCTGCGGCAAGTTCCGCACCCGTTGCCGATTGGCCTGTCTTTACGAGATGACTATGCCGGACGCTGTGACCACGCTCAAAGGCGGCACCAGCATCATCTTGATGATGCCGGTGGACATACGAATGCATCGCCTCCTCAATGAAGTACATGAGAAAGAAGCCACAGCACATGAGCAGCTCGGCCAGTGGGAAAGTTAGCTGGCCAATGATCTCGCACTCCTGCAGCTGCTCGACGACCTCCTGCACCTCGGGCAGCAGGTGCAGGAAAGTGGTGGACAGCAGGACACCACCGCCAAAGTACAGCAGACACTTCACAACTGTCGCTGAACGGGCATTCGTCTGATTCTCTGTCCAGTGGTAGAAGCGATTCAGCAGGAACGGAACGGAGCCACAAAGTGCACTCGCACAGCAGAGCACCAGCATGGCGGTAATCTTGGCCGTCAGCAGACCATCGGAGTCCTCATCCCCATGATCGTGATCGTGATCGTGATCGTGCTCGTGGTCGTGATCATGATCGTGATCGTGATCATGATCGTGATCGTGACGAGCGTGATGAGCCGCTAAGTGGCTAACGGGCTCATCAATTTGCAGGAAGCATTTCAAGAAATTGTTGACTTGTGTTTGATTCATTGTTGCGCGTTGGGAGTAATTTTCCGTTCTCTCTCTCTCTCTCTTTCTCTCTCTCACTCCAACTCTTTGTCTTTGGCCTATAATCGCCCAAAATTCAAAAACAAAATGTTATTGTTGTTGGAGCAACAACAAGTGCGACTTCATTTGGGGTGGGGGGGATTCCAAATTGTCTGCTTTGAATTTCAACGATTTATTTTGTTGTATTTTCACTTTCAAGTTTTCGGATGCAAAGTTTTTCTTTCACAAACACAAAACGGGATTCGGTTGACGAAGTTATATTTAACACTTTTTATAATGTTCAATTACTTTTTCCTCTTTGTATATATTTTTTTAGTTGAATGCGCCGCATATGTCTTGAGGGTTTGAGGCGATCGCACAGACTGATTGACGTTGGCTGAAACCGAGTCTGGTTGAAGCTGTTGCTGCCAGCGGTTTTTAGTGCCGATTGTCTATCTTGCAGTTGTTTGCTTTTCTCGCTCAGGCTCGCTGCTGCTGCTTTTGCTGCTGCTGCTGCTGCTGTTGGGCTGTTGGACTGCAACATACGCTAGCCAACTCTCGCACCGTCGCGACGTCGCCGTCGCTCTGTCGCTACGTGAGCAGCAAATTAAGTAAGCGTAAACACAGCTGAAATGCTCTTAGCGTTCAAGCTTCTTGCTCTCTTCTGCATACTCGAACGTTCACCTGTTGTTGTGCCGTTCAACAAATACAATTTGTTTTGGGCTAAGCATAAAGCGAATAAGCACACACAGATACACACACACACACTCATACACACACAGTAGATTGTACAATGCATAAAGGCCAATGGAATTAATATTGGCGAATCATTTTTCATTGCATACCTTCACTTTTCGCATCACTGGAGTATGAACGCAACAGACAGAGAGAGAGAGAGAGTGAGGGAGTGAGTGAGAGGGAGGGGGGTGATTTGACCTTTAGTTAGCTCTAGTTAGGATCAAACTGCTTTATTTTATTGCGACTGCAGCGGCCGCTCAAATTTACCGATTTGCCAAAAGCTTTTGCATGAAACGAATATAAAAAGCTCGCGGTGCTTGTCTTGGCTAAAATTTAGCAACAAACATTTGTTAAAAGCAGTTTCAAATATAATTAGCAATCGCTATAAATACGACTTTAACGGAGCTCTTCCAAATAATTACAAAATGATCACGCTTCCGGAAACTCCACAAAATTGCAAGGTTTAATTATACAACAAACAGTGACGCTCACAAGTTAAATGCATATGTAAATATTCTGAGTCATTCGCTTATTTATTCGCTTAATTATTCTCCCGTCCGCATTTATTAAGTTATATGAATTTAAATACCCGTTTTTCTTGATTACACACAACTACTTTACATAAGCGTTACAAGTTTATTGTGCAAATATATAATCTGAGCTAGGCATGAAAATATATTAAATTTTACATCAAGAGATCGTTCAGTTATTGCAAACTCCCATTAGATTTGATACCATGCAAAAGTTTCGAAATTTATGAATTCCTCTTCAAATTAAAGTTAATTTAATTTAATTTAATATAGGTCAATTACAAATTTATAACAAATAACTATGACTTGAAAGCTAATACTCGTTATATATCCAAGTATTTTTGCAGATATCAAATTCAAATATATTAGTATCAACACTGGATAATTGTGGTTTGCCTGTAAATTAAACAAGATGCATTTTTTTTTTAATAATTTCCTTTTATTTTGTTTTCATTTTTAGCTTGTTTTTTTCTGTTTTTCTGTTTGTTTCTTAGGGGTTTTCTTTCTTTCGCTTAAATCATTTATGTTTTGTTACTTATAATTAATAATAAATCATTTTTATACAATATTTATCTTTTACATACTTGTATTTCACTTGTCAACTGAAATGGCGCTTAGGCATTTCAGCTGGAAATGACTTAAATAATTTTCATGTTTTGTTTTTCTTTGTTTCTTTTTTTTTTTTGTTGGTTTTGTTTTTGTCGCTCGCGTATGCAATAAATTTAAATGTTAAATTTGTTTAAAACTGCTTGCCAGAGTTAACAAAGTTAACTGCTTTACCTGCAATTAGCGAAAGGCTTTGCGTGCACTGCTTGCCAACCGAACACGATTCAACATCCCCCGCACTCCGTACTCCTTAATCCTTACTCTTTACTCCTTCCCATCCATCTGCTGTTCGATCTCGATTTCTGTATAATATGTTAAGTTCTGTTCTGAATGCCTTTTTTCTGTAATCAATTTGGTAAATATATATATATATATCTTTATATATATATATGTATTATCAATGCATCCGCTTAATTTCTTGTGTTATGTTCTTGTTTCTTTTATCAACATTAAAGTACATTATTTTGTATGTATAATTTGTTATACTTGACTGTTTATAGAAATATCGCTTTCTTATTATTGTTGTTTAGCATAATTTTGTTTTTTTTTTATATTTTTTGTTTTGTTTTAATTTTTGTGTGTGTTTTACGTTTTAGATTTCATATATAATACAAATGATTTTCATTTAGCTATACAAGAAATTTGGTAAGTTTTATATGATTTTTGTTATGATGTATTATTCAATGTTTTGAAATTTGATTTTTATTTTTACCCATGCTTGAAGAAAATCGCAAAAACACATTTAAAGTTAAATTTATATTTTTCTTTTCTTAATTTGCTTGTTGTTCTTGTTGTTTTTGTTGTTGTTGTTGTAAAGTTAACACTATTTTTATCGTTCTTCTTCTTGCTTGTCATAGTATGTATATTTAATAAGTATAAAAAATTTGTTTAAAATATATATCATAGAGTTGCTCTTGTTTTTACGCTTTCTGCATATGCTGGTGGAGGAGGGGGGAGAGGGGCAAGGAAAACAAATTCGTTCAGATGGGTTTAAAGTAATTCTTTTCTTTAGCTTTTCATATTTCAATTATTTTGTGATTTTCTTTATAGATGTGTGTTGTTTGTTGTTGTTGTTGCAGTTGTTGTTGTTGTTGTTGTTCTTGTATTTGTATGCATGTTTTGGGTACGGGAGGCGTAGCTGCAGGCAGCTTTTAGTGTAGTAAGAGTATGATGTAAGTTTAGTATCACGTAATATCAAAATAAATAGCTCAGTACTTTGTTTTTATTTGCCCTTCATCAAATATATTATTCCATTTCTTTTCTTTTTGTCCCCTTCAGTTTTATCATTAACTATAAAGTGATTGATCTTGAGTAGTTTCTAGCTTTTCTTTTTAGTTACTTTCTGGTTTTTGTTTTCTTTCTTTTTTCTTTCTCTCATATATTTGTATTTTGTTTTGTTTAGCTATTGGAAAACATATAGTGTCTATATAGTGCCCTAGAAGGAGAGTGTGCTACATTTTTGTTTAAGGCTTTACGTGTGGAATTCCAGCTGCACTGCATGCGATCTTTCATTTTCATTTCATTTTCATTTTCATTTTTGTTTTGTTTTTTTTTTCTTCTACTAAATTTCGTTAAATTACGTATGTAAATAAAATTGACCTAAAAAACACACACACACTAATCAAATAAATGCACTAATCTTGTACAAAATAATGAGTTCAACTACAAAAAACATGAATCGCATTTTAAGTTCCACCTTCGGCGAATAGTTATAAAAATTATGTACAATAGCATATACTCAACCCGTATATACAAACATACAATACAATACAATACAATACAATACGATACAATACAATATATATAAAAAGAAAAAAGTGCATCCAAAAACAGAGCTAAACAAAAGCTGCCTACGCTAAGAGAGATACGAGTGTGGTTCCAGGAGGGGCCGGAGGGGCTGGTAGAGACAAATGGGGGGAGGGGGGGAGTTTAGTGTATATGCGTGTGTGTTGGTGTGGGTTGGTTGAGAGTTCTTTTGAGTCATATACGAAATATGCGTACACATAAATATACAATTAAATAATTTCTTTCATATGTTCAATAGTTATTTGTTTTTTGTTTTGTTTTGTTTTGTTTAATGAAATACTTGTTATACGCGTATTTTAATGTACAATTTGTTTGTCTATAAATATTTATGTACGTATGTATATGTAATGCTTTGTTGTTGTTGTTTCTGTATATTTAAGTGTTTATGTGTTGTGTGTGTTGTGTGTAAATGTGTCGTTCTGTTTTTAGTTAAGATCAATTGGATATTTCTCAGCTTTTTAGCACGAGTCTGAGCTGCCTTGGCTTTGAGTTATGAAATTTAATATGACAGATTTGTAATTATTATTTTGCAATAATTGTGTATGTATATTATTTGCATTTTCTTTTGTTTTCCTTTGTTGTTTGTTTTTGTTTTTCTTTTCTTTTTTTTATTAATAATATAATTAATAATTATAATAATTTATATAATAAACATAAACGCAAAATTGGTAAATAATAAAAATAATAATAAAATTGTGTTTTTTTCTTATGTTTTGTATTTTTTTGTTGCAATTTTTCTTTTACTGTTTTTTTTATTTTATTTTTGTTTATGTGGTGTTTAATGTTTAGGTTCTGTTTTTTTTTTTTTATTTGTTTTGTATAATTTTTTGTTGATTTTTTTGTTTTAACTATTTTCTGTTTTCTGTTTGCTGTTTTCTGTTTGCGGTTTCTGTATTTATATATATAAATTACAACGGAAGTGTCGGTGTATTTGTAGTTGGTGTTGGCGTCAACATCGACGCGGATGGAGGATAACGCAACGTGTGCTGCGACGTTGCTTGTTGTATGTAATCCTGACTCGGATTATTCAATACGCTATCCCGTGAGTTTGAATGTGAAGTGGCGCGCAGCAATGTGACTGCCTCGCGTTCTGGACTACATTGTACACCTTCTAGTCATTTTTGGCGCGTTGATTTCTTCTTCTTTCGTTTAAAGAAACAACAACATCTGGAATATAAGGAACCACTAGAAACAGTTACAAGAGAGACACCAAAAAAAAAAAGAGAGATGCGCATTAAAACGACAAAGCAAAAACACCAAAAACAAAACAATTTTGTTTCGTTTCGTTTCGATTCGAGTCGATTGTGTGATATCGATAAATCGACAATCGACAATCGACAATCGAATCGATAGCGATCTATTATTTTTTGGATAGCATACTTTGTTTCGTCGACAAGCTCTACTTCGGGCTGCTGTGTGATGGGTGTGTTGGAGTGTCCGGCCGTGGGATCGTCCGCATTCAGTTCGCCATTTGTCGAACTCACAACCTGTAACAACGACACATGAAAACATGAAATTGATTTGCATTAGTTACGTTTTTTTTCCATTCGCTTAACGCACTTACACTAAACATAGAGTATACATATTGTCTGCATTTTCATTAATTGGTGATAATACATATTAAGACGTTTCATAAAACCTTTTTGTTTTTATAGCGCTAGTCAAAAAATGTTCAAATACAATACTAACGGAAAAAATGAACAAAAACAATGGCCCATCTAGAGATTGATGAGTTATTGCTACTTTTGTGCGACTACCATGTGGTAATTCCAAGTGAAATGTGGCTAACACTACAACACTACAAGTGAGCAAATTTTGAGACTTTCAAGTGTCTGGAAATTCCAAATGACCTCATCGATATCGATATGGCATATTAAGCGTCTACTATTGGCCTGCAAACGACCCTACACTAATTAGCAATGATGGTTAAAAAGAAAAATCAGTACAAGCTTCTGATATATACCAATGGCACTATGCATAAATAGGTACAGTTATCGTGGCATGGTTTCATATTTTTAAAATGTTTTTTAGAAATTAAATTTTTTTTTTTCATTTTGTTTTATTATTTTTTGTTTACTCGTCTTTAAAGTTGATTTTTTTATGTACATAAAAATAGTTTTATTTTAAAATTAACTTTTGCATTATTTAAAAAAAATTTATTTTTTAATTTGTGATTTTTTTTTTTAAATATTTTAAAAATTTATTTTGCTATCTAAGCGAAATGTAAATTGAAATGAAACATATAATTTTTGGTACAATTTATATTAAACAAAATTATATAAATATAGCATGATTTTTTTAAGTAATAGGAACAACTAAAAGTCTGATAAAAGTTTTTGAAAGTATTTCAAGTTGGTTTAACGAATTCAAATTGTAAATGAATTGTATTAGTAGTGGTAGTTCCGCCGCTCGGCATTATCAGAGTAGTGCTGATTGTTGCAACACTTGGACGTACTACAGAGATTGCCTTTAATATATCCAGCTAGTTTGCATTTATCTGCTTTTGTTTGTACTAAACCACCATTGATTCTAACTGTATATACCCAATTACACAAGAGACACAAGCACACTCACTCACACACAGACATACACACACACACACACACACACACAGAGACACACGGACATAGCAAACTGGAGGACAGGCCACAGGAATTGCATGAAATACCTCGAGAGCTCATTTTGTTGACACTAGTTACACATTTTGTGAATAGAACCTTATATAGCATATTGTTTGGGGTAGACAATTTGATTGTGCGGGCTTTGTCATGTAGCTGGATGTAGTACTAGTAGAAGTAGTAGTAGTAATAGTAGTAGTAGTAATAATAGTAGTAGTAGTAGTTGATAGTGAGTAGTGGTATAAGTGGATGCCTCATTTCTTGGGCCCATCATCGCCATCGCTTGTCTCATAATAAGCATCAAATGGGCTATCATCGTCCGAGCTTGAATCTTCGGGCAATCTCTGTAATAAGTTTTTGGGTATTTGTTTTTGATTTGGTTTTCTTTAGCAGTTGTGTCTCTGCCTTTAAAGTGGACATGCCTATGAATGGGATATATGCGAAGAGATAATGATCTGACCAAATATTGCCGAATTCTCCAAAACTGTGCAGGCTATTTGATTGTGTGTGTGTGTGTGTGTGTGTGTGATTGATTGTGTGAGTGTGGGAGGTTTGTATGGGTATGTGATGCATGCAGAGTGGGTGGGTTTCTATTGCAAGACATGCTTATTCAGGATCAGTGTTGGTTAACGCCATGCAGAGTGTGCGTCAAAAATTCTATTTGAGTGTGACGAAGTGAGACAAAGAGAGAGAGAGAGAGAGAGAGAGAATTGAATCGATCTCAATATTTATCTCGTAGTTTGGGTCTATTTGACATGCATTCATTTTAAAAACTATAATCCAAGCTCCACACATTCCGCATTTGACAAATCGGAGCTGGATATTTCAAATTGCAAAAGGGAGAAAAAAGAAACGGAGCAACGAGAGAACAAACAAACCGAACGATAGATAGTACTTAGGTAGAATAGAAACACTTTGGATATATATATATATTGAATTCAGGTACCTTGTTGAGCTAATGTAGAGTAAATCAAGTGAAAACATTAGAATTGAAAAGGCCAAAAATATAACAGTCTGCGAGTAATTCAATGAATATAATATATGTATATATATAGATATTGTAATTGTTGTAATCATCATTATCATTATCATTTAGAATTATGTACGATTGTATGTATGTAAATAATGCGAGTATGTAGTATGCGTATGGTATATATATGTTGTTGGATATGTAACGATCGATATACACTATAATAGAATTGGGAGGCACATTCAACGAGCGGCAAACGAAAGAGAATATCCGAACATTTATTATATGCAATTATGCAATAATGCTATATATGTATACTTCTTAGGACCCTAGGAATTGAGATACTCATAGATATTGAGTATCCATATGGTAGAGTATAGAGTAGTAGTTGAGTAATTGATCATGAATTTATTTACAGAAATAGAAAACTAAACTGAATATTAAAACTGAGCGATAAACAGAGATATAGATATAGATAGATAACAGATAACGGAAAAGTTACTAATAGATGTGTTTGGTTACAAATCAAATTGTTGGCCTTCCGCTTCCGCCTCGGGCTACTCGTCTAGGACTCTGCACTTACCTGCACGGAACCATGCCGATCGGCGGGTGTCAGATTGCCAAGGGTCGCACCCGGCTTGGGCACGTCCGGCCACGCAGCCACACCTCCTTTGGCATTTGTCTGTGTTCGGATTGATTGGGTCGGAGATCGAATCAGAATCGGAATCGGTATCGATATCGTTTTGAGTCGAGTTTGGTTCGGATCGGATCGGATCGGATCGGTTGCAGTTTGTCGGATAGTATTATGGGGTTGGTATTTTTTTTTGGTTTTGTTTTGTTGTGGTTTTTGTTTGGGAGCGAGCAATGCATAAATTGATCAATTATTAATTTGTCAAATATCGTTTATCGTGTTTGCATAGAGACAGAGAGACTAGACGCTAATTTTGGTGGCTAACAACAAAAGTAGTATAAACTAAAGCGTTTCAAATCGAGTGTGTGTGCGGCCAAAACAACTTAAGTTAATACAACGGAAATAAAGTTAATTATAGTAGTATAACACTTAAAGCCAAAATCAAAATCCAACGCTATCAATTGTGTGTTCTATGTGTGTGTCTGTGTGTGTGTCTGTGTGTGTGTGTGTGGGAGGATGTATTATGTATTTGTGTATTTGTGCAACAGTAGCTAAAAGTGTAGATCAGTTAGAACCGTTCACCAAAAACATGTCTAAGGCCCGAAAAAGTAAAAAGCAGTAAATTCTCAAATTCGATTAGTTTGCTAAGAAAACTTGGAAAAACACAGGCATTACGAACGTTACAAAGGATTGCATCTGGAATGCAACTCTACTAGCATACTACATACATACATATGTATATATATTTAGACACACATATAAAACAGATTCAGATTGATGGGTATCTAAGGTAAGCAAGAAATTTGCATTTATTACTTCAATTCTTGTATGCTGCACAAATGTGATACTCGAAGGGAAATTCTAACAAACTAAAAATCTAAATTTCACATTACATTTTAAAAGTATGTTTAGCAATTACATTAATCCTGCTAGCTCACTGAAATTATACGTATACGGATATTAGTTTTGCTAATCAGTAATATCAAAATCAAGAGCATACGTTATATATAGTATTGCAAAACTACAATCTCTAACCTGAAGTATTATATATTCTTCATTATCATTATCAATTTCATCAAAATCAAAATATGAGACGTCCTAAAGCAAATCACGTTTAACAATTGAGTGAAAAAATAGACAAACGTGTTTTTTTTTTTTTTTTGTTTTTGTTGATTAAGTAAAAGAGAAAACCGAAAGCAGAAACCAAAATAAGAGCACTTATATCAAATAAAATAGAGTTTGTTGTAGGTTGTAGGGGTTGAAGAAGATTTAAGAGAGAATTCGAGTATATAAACATATTGAAAGATGTTAACAAAAATAAAAAACGAAACAAAATTGAAAGCTTAGTAAATAGTAGATAATGTGAAAACTGTTTGCCTTTTAACCGGAATATATTAAACAAAAGTTAAGACAGAAAATAACTAAAAAGAAGTTTCTCGCAAAGTGAGTGAAAAATTAGAATACTTTACCTTAGCCGTAACATTATGACGATCTTTATTTGGTGAAATGATGACTTCATGGCCAGTTTGCAGAGATCCGACGGGCGTTGACTGTGGGCGTGGTTGGTCAATGATATATATGTAGACATATATATATATATATATGTATCCCATATATATGTATATAAATATATATATATATATGGATGCAGTCGATTTAGTTTTTGATTAAGATTATATTTAATGCACACAGTAGAGAGTAAATCGAATCGATTCGATTAAATTTTTTTTTTATATTTTTAGACACATATAGACACATGAAACGGTGTTTTTTGTTATATTGTTTTTAGTTGTTTTGTTTGGTTTTGTTTTTCGATTGATTGTTTGTTTGTTTATAATTATTGTTCGATGTAGTTGTTGACAACCATAAAAGATAGGAAAAAATATGTCAAAGAGAGAGAAAGAAGAGAGTGCTGTTAGAATGGCTTCAATTACAGTTAGTTTTTGTTTGTTTGTTGGGTCTTAATGCTAGTGTGCTTAACTAAAATAAAAATAATATATAAAAAAAAAACACAATGCGAGTAGCTTGCGACAAGCGTTTACCAACACTGCAACAAGCAAATCTAGCACGAAAGTTGGCAAATTTTCTCTGGCAATACCAATATAGAACCGATCATATATTTATATACCTTGTCTGACTTATTCTTGGCCACATACGAGGGCGGCGCATTTTTAATGATCTTCATTTTATCCAGCTGGTCCTTGGTCTAACATACACATACGAGTACAAACACATACACAGATATAAAAGTCCGCAATCGAATAAAGCAAAACTCGCAGCAAAACAAGCAATAAATGAAAGCATTTAGTTTTTTGTTTTTTTTTTGGGGGGAGTGGGGATGGATTATTATTTTTATCACTGTTATTTTCAGTTTTTTGTATATCTCATTAAATTTGAGTTGGCAACTTGCGCTTTAAAAAATATATATAGTATATTCAGAAACGGAATGTAAGAAATAAAAACGCGCTTCAACATGAAGTGAACAATTTTTAGGCCCATCATTGTCATCATTATCATTATCATCATCATCATTATCATCTGCATCGTGATTAGACATCTTTGGCTCTGTTGCATGCGGCATGGATCGAGATTGAACTGTTTAACTCTACCATGCGTTGCCCATATATATTTAAAAATGATTGTTTTCGATTGTTAGATGAGGAGGCGCATTACTCAAGTTAGTTTGTTATACGGATACGGGTTACGGGGTACGGGTGGGATATGTCTTGCTTTTCTTAGGTCTCCTATAAATTAGATATGAATTTAGAATTCGGCACAGATGCATGATTTCGAATGTGATTATCCATTTGACAAATGTGTGTGTTTGTATGTTATCGTAATAATAACAATAATAATAATAGCATCGAGACGCGTTGATTTTTGTCTGTTCATCAGTTTCAACTGGGTTACCTACCATTGTCTTCCCTGTCCAGTCGAACTCGCCCTCGTCGGTGTAGCCCTTACGTTCGAATAAGTCTTGAAACAGTCTTCGCAGAAAATCATAGTCGGGTGTTTCGAAAAAATCTAACCGCCGCACATAACGCAAATATGTTGCAAACTCTTCGGGGTGGCTGTCACAAAGTACCTGTAAAATATTTCAAAAAAAATATATTAGTCGAATAAAGCACAAAAGTTATGTTTAAAAATTATGTTTAAAAATATTCTCCTCACATTGGCGACTGTTTCTCATTTCGAAACAAATGATTTTCTAAACAAGTTGATGATTTGTGCTTAGCACTATTACGACAAGTCGACCGAGGTTAAAGTTTCTATAATGAAAGTGCTTTTTATCGAATAATCTATAAAAAACTTGCAACGATTTTTTTAAAATTCATTTTTACTAGGAAATACCCCGAGCACAGCTGTTAAATATATTTTCACTTTTCAGATACAGGTTATAGTAGTTTTATAGCCAAATTTACCCTGACCTGATTTTACACAGGCAAAATTTAATCAGGCTATTAGTTTGATCTATACGAAAATATGGTTTGCTTATCAAAATCTGAGTTTATTATCCTATCTTCATAAAATTTCTACAACTCATCATCAATAATATATCAAAGTATATTACACATCATTAAGAAAGCCGTATCTTTAAAATTGCGTCTTTTATTGCTATTGGAAATCGATTCGTATCGATCTTGGCAAAACGGGGACAGTTAGTTATCAGTAAAATTAAATAAATGGTATACGAGTACTTGTATTCCAAATTAGTCTATATTTCCTATAGTCTCTGAGATCGGCTTGTTCATACAGACGAACATTAGTAAACCGATTCGGCTTTTAATGATGATTAAGAATATGGTTTATGGTGTCGGACATGCTTCCTTCTGCCTGTTACAACTTCCTCATATATTATTTTTTTAATGGGGCCAGGGATTACATATAAAAAATAATATGCTTTCTACCGATGTTGCTGTAGCATATTCCTTTGAAATTAGAAATAACTTCAAATATATATTTTGTACTATATCCGTCTGCAATCTGCAGAAAGACAATCGTAACTCACCTCAATGGGCGTTGCACGTTTTGTATCACCGATTTTTTGATATCTCTCTTTGAGTGTATCAGCCTTAAGGCCTTGCCAGGGCAGTGAACCTCTTAAGAAGTACATAAACATATGACCCAGTGCCTCCAGATCATCACGTCTCGACTGCTCGCGTCCCATATGCGTATTGATTGACATATAGCGAGCGGTGCCTGTCAGCGATTTATGCTCCCGATATGGTATATGTCTATTTGTATCTAAATCAATGTATTCTTTGGCCAAACCGAAATCTGCCAAAAAAAAATATATATATATGTATATATATACATGTATGTTTAATTTCATTTTCACTTACCAATTATGTGTATAATTTTTTCACGTTTTGTTGATGTTCTGCCAATGAGAAAGTTCTCTGGTTTCACATCCCTATATATTAAGTGCCGACTATGAACATATTCGATCCGGTGGAGCTATGATTACATACAAATTTCGATTAGTTTCTTGCCGTCTGACAACAAATTCAAGCAGAGTCTCCCAAAGAGCAGAATTAAATTATAAAAAAAAAAACAAATTATTTTTCATAATTATGCAATAATTTTCTTGCTCACTGACAGACTCTGTTGAAATGTGTAAATGAATTGTTGAATTATTTAAATTAAATTTTAATTTGTAGTGTCTCAACTAGCTGAAGTTTTTTATTGTTGTTGTTGTTGGTTTGATGGCAACGATATTTTTCTTTTTTTTTGTATCTTTTTGATTTGATTCGATTTTGGATTGAAATTAAAAAATTAATGTGAACGCAAACTAAAAAACAAAAGTCTTCCAAGTCAGCTACATAATAAATGTACATGCAAATTATTATTATTAATATTATGTACGTAATTGTTTTTTTTTTTTGTTTTACAATGAACGTTGGCAGTTAACAACTAAATTCTGGATATTGAATAATTCGGCTAAATAAGAATAAGCGTCAGTAAAATGTGTATTGCTTCAATGATGTAATGCTAAACTTAAGGCAAAAATAATTATTGAAGTATTGAAAAGAAATCCTTAACCAGATGGTATATCGTCTACATATGAGGTAGAAAAGAAAGTGGAAGGAAAATAAAACCGCTGCATCCGTTTTACTGTTTTTGTTGTTAGTTAGCAAAATAAAAAGAAAATAATGAGATAAACAAAAAAAAAACATTTCGGTGATAAATTAATATAGTTAATTAACTAAGCAAATTCACCCAAGCAGCCCCTACACACACACACACACACACTCACTCACACTCACACATTTAAACAAAAATTGGATTGGAATTGGGGGTAGATGTGTGAAATTTGAGGCCAGTGTTGGTTAATTGTGGGCATAGCTCTGCTACCAGTGTTGTTGTACGTGAGAGCAGATATGTGAAATGTACTGAGAGAAATGCGCGTGCTCGTTTAGAAAAAAAAACCAAAATTAAACGTTACTAATTGCTGTGGTTCTTATTATTTTTTTTCTTTTTTTTTTTTGTAGTATTTTTGTGGGTGGTTTGGTGGTTGTGGTGGTGTGGGTGGTTTTTGGTTGTACTTACTAATTGTATAGCTATCAGTAGTACGCTCTTCAAAGTGAAACGTCTGCCGCAAATATCGAACAAATCTTCGAGTGATGGGCCAAGCAATTCCATAACAAGAGCATTGTACTTGCCGCATGGGCCGAAGTAATACACTTCTGGTACACCCTCTGCTACAGGCCAACAAAAATTTCGAAAATGTTCAATGTTTTTTTTTGTTTTTTTTTTTTTTGTTTTTGTATATGAAATCAAGTTTTTTTTTTGTAGTGTTGGGCAGCGCACAGAAGTAACGTAGTTTTTTTTTTGTGGGGAGGGGGAAACGTTGTTTGTTCGTTTGTTGTTGTTGTTGTTTTATGCAAAAATCGAGAGGGGAGAGAGATAGGGAGAGAGAGAGAAAGAGAGAAGAGAAAGAAAGATTGAGGTAAGAGAGACAAATATAAAAACATATTTAATATTTTTTTTTTGTATAATTCCAGCAAAATTTAATTTTTTATGAGGGGAGCACCGGGTTCAACAAGACATAGTCGAAGTGAGAAAGGGAGACAAATAGAGAGCGAGAAAGAGAGAGAGAGAGAGAGAAAGAGAGAGAAGGAAGAGAGAGTGAGCGAACAATAGTGAGATATATGGCTCTTTTGGAGGTTAGTTTAGCGCGTCTTACTTTGATTACCACCTTTTTTTCTTTTTATTTTTTTTATAATTTTTTTTTCAGGGGAAAACTGCTAAAAACAACAAGAACAACAAAAATAGAGTTTCTCGAAGCATATAAAACGAGGAAGCCTGTTAAACGACCCTGTGTCAACTAAATGCCTAATATTTTTTACATGGCGGGTGGAGGAGGGAGTTAACTAGATTATTTTTCAATTTATAACACTTAAGGCTAGTTAAACGCGTTAACTGCTGCGGCAGGCCAGACTTAATCTTAACTTAGGTGTATAATTGTTGAATTGAGTGTGTATAACAGTTAAGTGTTGGTTAACCACTTTAGCAAAAAATATATTCTCTTGGAGCTGTGTTAGTAAGTTGGTTAAAATAAGTAATACTCAAAGATCAGCACATACAAGAAGAGTTTGTCAATAATTGAAATTAAGAAGAAAAAACAAGAGGGGAAAATCGTTAACTTAAGCAACTAACGAGAAACTGTTATTTTAAAATGCTTTTGCTTTTTTTTTTTGTATACAAATATATGTATGTATATTTATAGAAAGAAAGTTGTTCTTTATTATTTACATAGGAACATTGTAAGTAGTTTTTTGCCTATTTACGACGCTTAGTTTACATGCTTTTAATTTAATTGGTGGTTTTTATTAAAATTCAATTTTTAATTTTGATTTTGGGTTTTAATAAAGCTACAACCCAAGAACGAACAGAAAAAAAAAGAAAAAAAAAAGAAATAACGAGATCTTATTTGTAAAACTACGACAAAGGTTTCAGTTTGTTGTTGGCCAACTTTGTTCCACACTACATAAACTAAAATTTTCACACCAGCGTTCATTGTGTTTCTAATAGACAATTTACAAAAAAATTAACAAACGAAAAAAAAATATATAAAATTGTTGATAACTTGCCGTTGAGACACTTGGCTTCAAAATGTATTTTATAATCGAGAAATAATAAAGTGTAGAACAGTTTAAGCTATAAAATATTACACAGATTTCGCATGGTCAACGACTGTTATATATACACTGTTATACAGTATAAGAAAAATTTTTCAAAAATGTTTGTTGCTACACATGAAATCCGTGTAAATTTTGCTCAAACGTGAAATTTGAAATGCGCCAAATTTGTTGTTGGGGGTTTAACTTACAAGTTGTTTCGCTATCATCAATACAGTCTTAAGTGAAAATTTACGGGAGCAAATATTGAAGAGATCTTCTAATGATAATCCCAATAACTCTAAAACCATGGCATTGTAACGGCCACCACAAGTGCCCAAGTGATAAATGCGTGGTATGCCTTCTGGGGCGTTTTCGGCTGTGGGATCGGGCATCGGATTGGTTTTCGTTTTTTATTTTTGGTTTTTTTTTTATAGGGTATGTGCCATGCCATCACAATGTGTTTTGTATGGAACAGAGAGAGAGAGAGAGTGAGAGATCAGTCGATTTGTTTATCGGTTGGTGGGTTTTGTTTATCGGTAGTCGCACGATGATTATTTGGTATCGATAATTCGGCATCGGCATCGTTATCGGTTTCAAATTTCACATTTCATGGGATTTGCAGCATCGATATATAGGAATCGGGATCATTATCATTATCAGTTACAATTTGCACAATTTTCATCGTGTTTTTTTTTTAAATGGTTGTATAAAGGTAGAAACAGAGCAATTAACAGATAACGAAAAATAAGAACGGGGCGAAAGAATAACGTAAAAAAAGAATGTTTTAAAAGGTTTTGAGTTGAAGAAATCAGCATATACATATTAAGTTGGTGGGTATAAAATCAGATGAATATAATGGTAGCACAGCATATAATATATAGCTGCCTACAAAATATACAATACTTTTTATTTTTTCACGCACCGACCTCCGAAATATGCTTGAGAAAATCTATTCATGTCTTCTTATGTGTATATTCTTATAGCACTCACAAAGTGTTATTTATAGTTGATATTACGAGTTTGTTTTTGTCAAACTAACGAAGGTGGTAACGGTGCAAAACATAGTTTTTTTATTTTTATTGGAGTAGTAGGGTTTTTTGGTTAGCAGTTCGTCAAACGGGCGTGGAATATATATATATATATAAATATATATATATATAAATATATATATATATAAATATATATATATATATATATATATATATATTATCATATTTCTGATTTAAATTTTATTATGTTTGATTGTTAGTTATGGCTGTTAGTGTTTAAGTAAGGGGTAATTGGTGGGGGGTAGGGGGAAAGTATGTAATAGAAACATTCAATTCAACATACCATGTGATCCTAATAGCTTATAAAACCTATACTCTAAGTGTAGTTGCGGAGCCTTTGACTTCATCGGCTCCATTTTTATTGCTACATGTTCATTGTTGTAAAGATTTTTTCCTGCAAAAGAGAGAAAGAGAGAGAGAGAGAATATAATGTGATTAGTTGTGCAAATATGAATAAGAGCATACAAAAATAAGAAATAAGATAAACCCGTCGCATGCCTAAAACTGATTGGACTCCCACACAACACACATATATAAAATGCACATCATGCTCAAGAGCGAAACTGGCAGACCAGACCTGACCAGAACTGAGTAACTAACTAACTAGCCAAAACCAAACCAAGCCAAAACCAAACTAGCATGCAGTTGTCGCCGCATACCTGTTAAATTCTCAGCACCACGCCCACCAACTGATGCGCCTCCAAAGCAACACATGCGACGACCTAACCATTAAGACAACACCATATTTCAAATTAGATTCAACTAATTATTGTTCTGGAAAAACCCGCTTTTTTGATGATTAAAAGAAAGCTGGAAATCCCCATGAATTTCTCCCGAAAGAACCGCTAAAAGTTGAATCTGAATTTATCTGTTTGCAACTCGATAACTATGCATATATTATTATAAATATTTGTTGCATGAAAAATGATATTTTAAGCGCATGTACAATTACTAAAACTATGTATTTATAATATTTATGTATGAACATAAAAACACATGCTAAACGTTTAAGATGATAATTTGAAACCCCTTCAAAAATTATTTATCTTTGTTTGTGAACTGATCCTGATTTTGATTTGGCTTATTAGCAATAATTGTTAATTGTTTAATTTAAATGTATTAAATAATTAATTGACTGCTTTTGCCCAATCTGGCAACTCTAAGCGATCCCTGCCAACGTCGTTTAGCTGCCTGCTAGCGTTGCCATCCATTGTACATTTACGTATATTACATATGGATAATTATGCCATGCCCATTTTCCATTACCATTATCACATAAAAATTGTCAACAAAAACCGCAGAATTTGAATATTTCTGGTAATATTCCCACAGCTGAGGTGAGCTGTATTCTAATTAGTTGTACAATGTTTGAAAATCAAATACAACAGCGAGACGAGAATGAGAATGAGAATTTGTTGACTTCTCTCGCCAAAGTCTCTCAGGTGCGAAATTATGTCACGACAACGGACAACAGAGCGAGGGAGAGTGGTGGGTGGTGGTACAGGCGGCAGAGCTTATCGTTCACCACAACATTGTCGTCGTTGATAGAGTCATCAAGCAAGCAAGCAAGCAAACACACACACACATACATATATATCTATATCTATATATATATATATATATACACACAGAGTTGTGCACACTCATAATACTGATGTGCGAGAAAAGGGCGCATGATTTTGATTACAACAAAGCAGATTTGCATGTAGAGCAATTCAACAAACTGGCCACGCCCCCTTGTATACCACCACTGCTTGGCTTGTTTGTTTATTTATTTAATAACACGACCTTCCAGCTGAATTCTCATTTCTCATTTAGCGGCGCTTTCTGCCAATTTGTGTTTGCTGTAAAAACGAATACACACAGCAAGTAAACAAGACAACATCATCTCTTTTCTCTTGATCTCCTCCCGACTGTGTCTCCAGAAGACTTTTCGCAGCTGGTCATTAATTTATTGGAAGCACAACAAGAAAAATTATTATGAATTCATAATAAATCCCCTTAAACGCAATACTTTTTTTTATATTTGGGCAGTTTTCAGAAATAATTTTATTGATTTTCACTTTAAAGTTTGATGTTCTATTGAATTTTGTGGAGGCGCCAGCCAAACTGTAAAGCTACGTTAATTGTTATAGGCAAAGAAATCAAGGTAGCAGCAGTCATAATTCATAATATTGAGTTTTAGTTAAATATAGATAACATTTTGAAATATTGACGGCGAACAGAATTTGTCTACAACCCAAAGATACTTAAATATGCAAATAAAAAATGGATCTGGGTGTGTATCTAAATAAAATTGAATTGAGAAAAAACAAACTATGATGCAATTTTACTAACAGCAGCGGACCAGAAGGGAGGCAGAGAGAGAACACAATGACTATTAGCCCATTTTTCTCATCACACTTAATAAGCGTGCCATAAACCAAGCGTAACTAAAACTATCATGACCTAACGCAATATACAATATGAATTATATATCTATATATTTATATATATATATACGCGTACACCATTCATACTTATGAATGTGTTAATAAAAGAATGTACAAATACAACAACAAAAAGAAGCTTTGTGCGGTGTCCAAAATAGACAATAGACACGAGACTCCCAAAATAAACTAAACAAAAAGAAAGAAATTTACCAACAATGAAAATAATAACAAAAACAACAATAACAACAGACTATTGCAAAATGATCCCAATGTAATAAAATAAAAGGCAATTTTCTTGGTTTTCTTCAACGTTATGAGTCAATTTCAGTTTATAAATACACATAATTTATTAAATAGAAAATGACAATAAACCACAAATAATGATTACTTAAAAGAATAAAAAGCAAACAGAAAAATAATTGCATATCTGTATGTATGAAGAATTCATAAGAATTCTCTAAAAACCCATGCGTATGAGCAATATATGTATAAATGTAATGCGTGTGTGTGTTTGTGTACGTACACAATATCAATTTATAAAAATGATATCACAACAAAGCAGACACGACGTCATCAACGATACAAATTTGTGCCAATTTTGCGATCTATGTTAAGGGACAGTGCGTTAACAGCGCGCTGTAAATAACAGCATGTTAGCAGCACAGTGCAATCGAAACTACCAAAACTGAGAGTGCAACATGAGAATGCGAGTGTGAAAAAAGTAAACATACTTTATGATACTCTTCTTGAATCTACTCGATAATCGACAGCTTAATCAACTTTTCCTCTTCTGGTGTAATTTTCACGTCTGAATAAAACCGACTTTTTTTAAAAAAAATTACTTTTGGGTGTAACAATTTGCCATTTTTAGTTTGCTATTATCTATTTGTATATATTTATAGTTTGCGCAGGATAAAATAGCTTGCTTAGCTTATAAGTAGTTCCATGGAAAGCTACTAAATCATTTATAAAACCAAGCAGCAAAAATGTAGCTTTTACTTGTGCTCATTATTTGAATTATAAATAGAGGTAGGCGTGTGTGTGTGTGTGTGTGTGTAACTCACAGCATGACTCATGCATACATACCACAAAAAGCAAAGCTCAGACATTGAAAGATCGTCTGGCTGTGAGAGTTGCAACAGACACAACAGAAACAGAGACAAAGAAAATATGCAAAACAAAGCGCACTTTTAAGAACACAGCAGGTAAGAAACATGAGCGAAAGAGATGGGTAGAATAATGCTTGGGGCAGACGCAATTAGTTGTCATTCATAGGGAGACAAGTTAACAGTTTAAGCAGCACTGTGAGTATGCTTGACTACCTGTTGGCAAAATGACAAGTACAACAACAAGAACAGCAGCTGCAACAGATGTATGCAAATGCATAAAAAGAAGTGGCAAGGAGACAACAAAAAAAAATTAAGGAGTTGCAACAAGAAAAACACAATTTTATAAAAGCGCATTTAGCAAACAAAGAAGAAGTGAAGAGGCCAACAACAACAAGAACAACGATGACGACAAAACAGATGGCGGAATGGAATGGAATGGAACATTTTACATTGGGTATTGTGGAGACAGAAAAAAGTTCTCATTGTGGTTTCTCGACTTGTTGTTATTGTTGTTGTTGTTGCTGTCTTGTGTTCGTTTTGTTGTTGTTGCTCAGTTGGCAGCCATGAAAAGGAATGCGAATGCGAATGCACATGCAAAGAAAGCAACAACAACAAAGGAAAATGCTCAATCCAAAATATTCGCGACGCATCGCCTACATGCCAAAAAAAAGCAGCGACAGCGCGACAGAGATAAAGATAGGAAGGGAGTGTACAACAAGTTGGCTTTAGATTTGAGTCATAAACTGAATTTACACAACTTTTTTACAGTTATAAAGAATAATAACACTCGTCGCCGGCGCAATCTGTTCTTTTTGCACTAATAAATTGCCCTGACTAATGTGCCGCAAGATTTTATGTGGAATATGATAAGTTCTGTAGAGACAGGAAGAGAGAGAGAGAGAGAGCGCGCGAGAGAGAGTGACTGTCATGTTGACCTACTAACTGGCATACGAAACTCTCCTCTTTGTGAATTTGTCTTCGTTGATTTACAGTTTTAAAGGTGCACAAGGGATCAAATTTCAATTGAGTGTTTTTTTTTTCATTTTCATTGTTGAGCTTAAATTGATACCTGAAACATTCGAAGAAAGAATGTTGCTTTTAGATCAATTTTAAAATTCTTGTAATGGAGTTTTACAACTAAGCAGACAACACATAGAGGCTGGCTTCAAGTCGACTAAAAACTAAACTGACTACATGAAAAATCTGAGCGTTTGGCTTAGTGGTTTCAGATACCCTTCAGATCTAGGATCTGCTTCAGATCAGTCTCTATTATGATTATAATATATAACTTACAGAAACAAAATATTCCAATTCTCCTTGCAATTTGCAGCCTGTTGATATATTCTGTTACATTTTGATAAACAAAAACTTACCTAAGCGCAATTCGCCAAAGTTGCCACAGCCAATTTTTTTGCCAACACGAAAATTTGGTCCGACCATAAGGACACCGGTTGTGGTGCTTACAGATTGGCGGGTGGTATACATGTTATTGCTTGTGCTTTTACCAATGGTAGCATTTGCCACATTACCAGCGGATGGCCCGGCAGTTGTCGTCTGTGGACCACCACCACTGCAAATAGAAAACAAAAGAATAGCAATCGATTAAAATATTATATTAAAAGAAGAATATAAACAAAGATGTCTGTGTGTGTGTGTCTGTGTGTGATGCAACAACCAACAACCTTAGGTAGGTCTTCAACTTTTCAATCAGCTTGGGCGCCATAATCACAAGTTTAACCAAACCAAATAAAACAACTGACATTCAACGAAACTTATAGTCGACTTGGGGCAAACAATGCGATTTATATATATATATTGCTAAACATATATATACCTTAACTTAACAATCGCGAATACTAATTAAACGCTCTCTTGGCTGTTGATTTGTTTTGTGATTATTGTTGTGTTTCAATTGTAATTGTAATTGTACGTACGATTTGTTTTTAGATTTACGATACATTCAATTTTGAGAGAGAGAGAGAGACGACTAACGCAAAGCAACGTGTTTCCAGACATTTCGCTCTCACTGGCTCTCTCTCTCACTCTGTGTTGCTCTCTTTCAACTATTATAAGCCTGTCTGATCATTGAGTTTGTGTTTGCCACAATCTGTACTCCGTAAACAATATACACACAGGGGGTCACTTAACTCAGCCCAAGGCGAAATGTGTTGGCTATAATAAGTAGTTGTGCTTGATTCGATATTGCGACTGAGCTTGTTGAATCCTAGATACCCTTATTTCATCAGCGATATCGATGAAGATTGATAAAATACAGCAGGATAGTCTATAGCCATGTGTAAACGGAGAACAGGTTGTAGACAGGTTGCAGAGACGCGTAGGAGAAAGATTGTAGCAAGTCAGGCGAGAGTCAAATTTGATCTTATGATTAAGAATAACACACTAAATATTAAAAAAAAAACACAATGTTTAAGTTTAAGCTAAAATCAAATTTCAGCAAACGTGTTAAAAGTTATTATTATTGAGGAATACGTTTATGACTCCATATGGTATACATATTTCTGATCAACAGCACTAGCCAAGTCCCTCAACTTTTTATATATTTCGATAAAGCTTACTCTTATTATATATATATATATATATATATCTGTGAGTAACATCCAAGCTTACTGATTCTATATTATATGAAATATCAACAAACCTATTTAAAGAACTGAGAACTGTTTTTAAGATATAGTTATTATTTAGCTCAAACGCATAATTTGTAAGCTAAATATAAAGCTGCATTTTAAATCAATAATATATTTGAGTCTAGTTCTAGTGATTAGCTGCTTAAGCCCCCAATATAAGGCAACTTACATAAAAAATAACATTATGTAGAAAATAATGCGATTGCAAATATCAAGATTAAGATTTAGTGAGCCACATAAAGGTAAAACTTGCTGGGGTAAGTCTTATTTAGTTTATATCTTTCGAAGAGGAAGAAAACTTTATTTGAGGTAATTTAAAATTTCGACATAAATAACACTCAAACAAGTAGAAAACAATCAAGCGCATAGCCTAGCAACATTATTCCATTTCTGTTAGTTAGTTGGCTAAAGCCACATTCGAGTCAAGAGCATTTCATCAAATGCTGGTCTATAAATAACCTTAAAACACGACAAAATTATTTTCGATATGAGGCAAGGAAAGAGTAGATGAGAAACTAACTTGGAGTGGTTGTTGCCATGGCGTGGCAAAGGACAATGACACAAAACTTTTCGCTTGCATTTTTAAATATAGCTACAACAACAACAACAGCAACAACAAAAACACATAAACGGAAAAACCAATCATAGAAACTGTCGACTCTTTTGACCAAGAGCTGCTTCAGCTCCACGGACACCATGAATCCATGTGTTGAGTGTTCAACCGTGCATAAAATTCAATGTGTGTGTATGTATGATTGTGTGTGTGTGGGTGGGTGACTCATTTTGGTGAGCGTCGCTTCAAGCAATATGGCTGGTTTATGTTGAGAGACAATATGTATATACATATATTTTTGTCGTGTCTTGGGCGTGGCATGAATGGAACCTTCTTTCAAAGATTCTGCTGCAAATCTGGTTCAATGTCAGGTCAATCAATCAAATTATTGCAACATCTGCAACATACACACTCCACCCACCCCATACCACCCCCTGGCACAGTTACGCCTGAATGCAAGGCAATCGTTTTCTCAAGGGGAACGCAATACGTTTGACTAAGGCCAAAGTTTTCTTGTCGTGAGTTGCCCTGACCCCAAGTCAAGGTATTTTTGTGATAAAGGTTACGTATGCCGATGATGCCACATGTGGCACGCCGAAGCATAAGCATAAAAGTTCTCTGCAGCAAGTTGAGCTGTCATTTATATGATTAAATTGAAGTTGAAAATGAATATTATTGAAAACTGTACAATTATTTGCAAGAAGTATTTAATTTCTTAGAAAATGCTTTTATTTTATCTAAATTTACAATGTAATTGATTTTGCTTGTGCATCACAATACGTCAAAAATATATATTTCAATAAAAAAAAAATTGGTATATATTTTTTATTTTCAATTTTTTAAAAATGTTTGGATCAATGAATCGAGTATGCACATTTTTTAACTCTAGTTCTAAGAAATGGAAATGGAAAACGTTAAAGCGAAATAAAAATTAATTCAATTGTTAAAACACTTATCTTTTAGTGTTGTCAAATCAGTTTCTAGTCATATCTGCTCACAAGTTTCGCGAAAAAAACACACACCCACCACACACACATACACACATGCACACAGGCATGCATAAGTACACTCAGAGATATACAAAAACAAATACCGTTAAGCGCTGCTTGTAAAGGAAAAAGAGCATAAAACGCGCCGATAACAATTAAACCCAAAGCAATAACAACAAGATTTCTGCAAAAGCAGCAGCCAAATTGCTATTTGCTGTATGAGTGTGAGCGAGAAGGCGGGGGAACTTATAAATCGAATGGAAACTCAAAGAAGAAACGAGTTTTCTCCTCTTCTCTCTCGTTGTTGTTAATGTTGTTGATATTATTGCTGTCGGCTGTTTTTTTTATGGCTTAATATCCTGCAACCAAAACTGGTTCAATTCCGTTCATCGATCGATCGCCGCAACGACGAACGACGAAACAACTCCACAAAACAACATCTCCAGCTCCAGCTCCGCAATTGAGTATTGAGTTGAGGACTTTTATATACAGTATGTCAAAAAAGTGTTTGGACACAAGAAAAATGTTAAAATGTACAAATTTTCTAACTTCTTTTGCAAAATAAAGTATTTTATTATTGACTTTTATTTTTTCTTAATTTATTACTAACAAGTGGACTATTTAAAATATCTTGCACGAACAAATTTCAACAGTATATGTTTGCCAAGGTCGGTAGTCCAAACACTTTCTTGACAGTCCAAAGAATATATAAAGTTTCACATTTGTTTAAATTAATAAATCTTGTTAATCTCTCACTCAAAAGTAGAAAAATAAGAAACAACATAAAATTCAATAACATACGGGTTTTTTCAAAAGAAATGAGACGCATTTTTTCCTGTGTCCAAATACTTTCTTGACATACTGTACATGTAATTTCGATTCGTTTGTTTTACTTTGCTTTATTTTTATTATTTCTTGCCGCTGCTTGACAAACGAGTTCTTAATCTTTCTCTCTCTGTCTGTCTCTCTCAGTCTGTCCCTCTCTCTCTCTCTGTTCCTCCCTTCTTTTCCTGTGGCTGCTGCGCTGCTCTCGATATGCTTTGCCTTTGTTCTTCTACTCAAATTGCACGCCGTTCGTTTTATGAATTAAATGTGAGAAAAAAGGCTCACACAGTCTGCGATCGGGACACAAAGCAAGGCACACAGCTGGCTGACTGGTCTGTCTGTCCGTCTTTCTCTCTGCCTGACGGGGGACACTCTATCATTGACCGGTTTCTAGGTTGTTGCTTGCGGTTGCGAAAACGGACCAACTGAAAATAACCGCTCCCTCACACACAACACATGCACACGCTCTTTGTTCACAACGACGAATTGTAACTGTAGATGGGGACCTCGCAATAAAAGTAGAGAAGCTAATAAATTTTCATAGATTGGCAAGTTCTTTAATCCTGTTTAAATGATTTGTAAAACTACAGGTATGATTAATATATGTATATTATATACTCAATAAGAATAGAGGAGTTAATAAATGTGTTTCACTTGGTAAATTCTCTAAACCCGTTTTATTATCAATATAATTATTTTTTAAGCTACAAGTATGAATAATATAGTTTTTTCCCAACATATTGTTATCTATAATCTAATTACTGCATATGACCATGAGTGTTTTTTTTCTATTATTTATATTGAAACAAAACTTGAAAATAAAAGTTTAATTTTATTATAAAGATAGTTGCTAAGAGTTTATTTTTTTCATACCCATTTTGCATTTTTAATTTAACTTTTTTTTAATAAGTAAATCCGCCAGTTTTATTTTTCCACAAGGTTTGGCTTACAAAACTTCCTGCCAACAGCAACACTTTATTCTCAAACAAAAAAACAACTCAACTTTTGAAGAAATTGAATTGTTTCGTTAAAAGAAAACTCGCTTACAAAACTTATCGAGGCGGATTGCAAAAATAGAAACCAAATCGATACATTATTAAAAATAAGCCGGCAGCTTAAAAATAAAACTCTTTCATGGAAAAGTTAACTTGGCCCACAACCTACAAAAACACAACACGACACACACACACCCTAAGCGCAAATTGAACGAATATTCAACGCAAAGCGGAAAGTAAAAAGACGGGCGACAAGAGTCACGCAGAAGGGGCGTGGAAGGGTGGGACTGGGCTGGGCTGGGTCGAAAGTGAATTTGAAAACTCGTCATAGGCGCATAGGCAAAATTGCCATTGGAAGTCGAGAAGCGGCTGTCAACACCTCCCTCATAGCAACAAAAGCAAAAAATAAATCAAACTGCTTTTCGTCTACCTATTTGTATTTTTATTTTATTTTGTTTTTGTCACAAATTTAGTCAAAACAATTTGCATAGTTTGTCAAATTATTGATTTGACAGGTTGGAGCAGTGCTTGTCAAACTATAGTTTTTGACTCATTCTGCAATTTAATTAAGCAATAGTGAAAAAACAAAAACAGTATGTGCAGTAAGCCCAGCCAGAAACCTTATAAAAAACTTTAGTCAGCAATTATATAAGAGAAGATGGGTAGCAGGCAGAGGGGAAGGGGGAGGAGTAGAGCACCTCATACTAAAAACAAATGGCGCTAAAAAGTAAACAACAATAAAAATTCCCGAAAAAAAACCGTTGTTAGCAGCACACACACATCTATACATGCTTAAAGCCTGATAAACAAGTAAGCGAGAGAGCGAGAGAGAGAGAGAGAGGAGAACCCAAGTACCCCTGAACTCAAGTATTTTAGATATGTAAGCCAACACACTCATTGTATGTATGCATAAGTGTCTACGTAAATATGATTGCACGTATTGTGTGTGTATGTGTGTTTATACTGAAAATGACTGCGATATGATTTCCTTTTTTTTTTTTATGAATATTTGTTAAATGTTTAATATTATGTCAAGGTATGTCCATAGCCGATTAGAAAGATTTATAGTTACAATTGTAACTTGTATTTCCATTGGTAAACAGTTTTGTTTTTTATTGATCTTCACGAAACGGGAAAAGTTATAGATAATGCTAACTTGATTTGTCTATCGTAAACAAGAGCTTATATTCCGATCCAATTGTCTGTGTTGGTCAAAAATATATAGATAGATATCTTAGGTTTTCCTTCTGTCTGTCACATACTGCAGTACAACTGCATTATACCCTTTCTATGGTATTTCAGGGTAGAATAGAAAAATAACAATGATCATGATAAGCAGCTTTCGTTGCGTCGTTATCAACTGAGCTCCTCAGTCGTCTCCCGGCGACAACAACAAACAATCCCTGACACAATCATCCCAAATTGATTTGCCGCCTTTTTATTTTCATGTTTATTTATTTTATTTTATTTTTTGTCTGCTGCTTTCGCATTTTTGCATTATAATTGCGCTGTTTCTATTTTTAGACTCAAATCAATTTTATTAAAATTGTCCGACAAACAGCACTTGAATTTTAATCAACGCAAAAATGAATACGACAGGTCTGAAATTTGAAATCGGAATCTCAAGACTGCGAAATACTTTGCTTTACAGACGAAAAATAAGGGAAGATGACAAAATTAAAGTTTGTGTTTCTTAACTTAAATCGAGAATCGAAAGCTATTGTTTGGGTTTCTACTTATTGAAATTATTTCTATTTAAATTATTTGATTTAAATAGTTCTCAAAACCACAAAGAATCGTTGGAAAAAATGAAATTAAATCAAAAACACAAAATATTTTTTTTTTGCAAAGAAAATAGTTGTACTTTTTTGACACGCTATATCTTAAAACCTAATTGCATTTTTTTTATTCGACTTTTTAATAAGTGGAAAGCAAAATTGAACATTTCACATAAGCAATATAATTTTTTGATTGATGTTGAAGTCAAAATCACACATATATAATATATATTCTTCCTTCCTCATTGCAAATTTGGGATAGTTTCGATTTTCCATATTTTTTTAACTAGCTCTAAAAACCAAACATTTTAGCAAAACATGAAATGAAATTCGAAATTTAAAATATGAATGTTTTACATAGTCAAAATACTTTTTTCCCTAATGAATTGTATTATTGCATTAAGCTTATTTATAAATGTTTCAAGTTGTTTTTTGCTTTTTTTTGAGAATTGAACAACCGAATCACAGATAAATCTAAAGGAAATAAAAAACAACGTTGGCAGCTGTTTCTAATAGATTAAAGTTCATTATCTGCACTTGGCATTCTAGTCATCAAACATTGAACTAATGCCAACTGTTTACATCCTTCCTGTTTGTGACTTTTTTATATTTTTTTAATCTCAATTGGAAAGGTTTTCTTATCTGCGTTGAGGCAAACAGTTTTTTTTTCTTATCTGCGTTGAGGCAAACAGTTTTTTTTTTTTAGTTAACGGTCGTGGCGTTAATCTCGATGCATAACAATAACGCGTAGAAAGGCGCTGAAGAACTCTCCTCAAAACCAAAAACAAAACAAACAAAAAACCTCTTCTGAAATGCTAATGCCATCGTGGACCACATTTATATTTAGAGGCAACAAAAAGTTGAGCAGAAAAAAGTAATAAAACGTTTATAATTCAATTCCATTGACAAAATGCCAACAATGCTCATTGTTGTTGCTATTATTACTTATGTATGTATATTATTATTGTCTGTAATTCTTGTTGCTGTCGTCGTTGTTGTTGTTGCTGTTTATAATCGAATTGCCGCACATAACATGCCAATATCCATTTTCAATGGCATTTGACGTTGAAAACAACAACAATAAAAACAAAAACAAAAAAAAGCAACACAAATTGAGAAAAAAACAGCAGCAAATAAAAAGCGAGCGTCGAAGCAGCAACAACAATAACATTTTGATTCATGTAACGCAAATGAACAGCCGGTTGCCCCTGCACCGCAGCCCCTGCGTCCTCCCACAAACCCCCTCTGCAGCACAAGTCAACTAGACGCTTAGACACTCACAAGCAGAGCAAAATGATAAGCAAAGAACTCACACACACACACACACATCCAATGAAAAGCACATGCCAAGCATTGACAACGAACCGTGGGGCAAAAATAATGCACTAAAATGTGTTGGCAACAAAAGTAACTAGAAATTTATCTAAGCTTAATTATATTTACATGTTATTACGTAAAAAACAATTTAATCAAATAATATTTTAACAATATCCAATTTGGATAAACCAACCCACTGTGCAATGCTGTAGTATAAGATAAAACACAAACACATATATATATACAAAAGCAAATTGGCTAGATAAGGGCGCGTTGATTAGGGGCAGCGACAATGTCGTCGTCGATGACAGAGACAAAACAATAGCGAGAGTCTTCAACAAAAAGAAAAATGAGCAAAATTAACGAGAACGAGTGAAAAGAGCGCCGGTAAAAAAAGAAATAGCAACGAGTGCAGTAGCAGCAGAAGCAGCGCAGCAGCCGCCCCTCTGCCAACTGCATTTGGGTAAGCTTTTGGGGTTAGGCACATTGTACGTCACAGCGCCTCAGCTGATGTATGAGTGTGAGTGTGTGTGTGTGTATGTCTGTTGGTGTTGGTGTGTGAACAGCGCCTCAATGGCCGATTGACCTTTGCATATTAGATTAACATTGAATATGCATCTGTACTCCATGTGCTTTGTTACTGTTGTTGTATGGGTGTACATAATACATGAATATGCATATGTATGTATATATCCGCAGCGGTGGTTGAGTGTGGGGGCGTACCACCAGTCGTCAACGAGCGAGCGCTTTAATTAGTTTATTCCGTAATTTGGCACACGTGCAAAATACTAAAATCCAAGTAAATGAGCTTTAGAGGTCAAACTTTATCAGCAAAACGCAGCTAAAAAAACGACCACTCAATTCAATTATACACACATGGATACATATATACATACACACTTTCATACATATAAATTGTCTGTAATTTGCTTTCTAGTGTTTTCTTCCTGCATAGACAACCTTCTCGTCGCTCGTTAGCATTGTAAACACCTCACGCCCACTCCTCCCCCTCCATCCAACCCACCACCTCTTCTTACTACTCTGGCGCTCGATTTCTTCCTTCCTCGCCACGCCCCCTTATGCTTATGGCGGCATTGAGAAAGCTCACGTGCACAATACTTTTCGAGTGTGTAAGTAAATGCATAGATACATATATAAATATGAATGTGTGTGCATGTGTGCATGTCTCATCTTGTCTTGAATAGTTTGTGTGCGTGCGTATGTGTGTGTGTGGAGGTCAAAGTCGCACATTGCAATTTGAGCATAGTTTTTTTTTCTTGTTCGGAACAGAAACGAGATCTCTGCTCTGGTCACACTGTTCGCTTCAAATTTACAAATTTGGTCTCTGCACAACACATGTTAACCACACACACAACACATATATATAAAAACACATACATATGCAAGTAGTAGTTGCACTAACCCGGCAAACTTCGTGAAACGGCGCTTTTAATATTGCTGCTTGTTCTCCTCTCTCTCTTGCTCGCTCGCTCACACGTCACGCTGCTCTCTCTCTCTATCGACGCGATGCGGGGGAGCCAAGCCAAGCGCTTGCTTCGCACTGTGAGCAGCACAACAGCTGTTTCTTCTGCTGCTGCGGGCGTTCACTCGAGAGCTCGTTGTTGATTGGCCGCGTCGTCGTCGTCTTCTGCTACTGCTTCTTCTTCTTTTTGTTTTAATTGAAACTTGTTTAATTGTTAATTGCAACTAGTTGTTTTTGTTGTTATTGCATTTAATGCACACTGCACATGCACTGCATCATTTGTATTGGCTCAACTTTATTTTTGGGCATTTCCTTTCTTCTTAAAAATAACAAAAAACAACAAACATTATTTTGATTCGCTTTTTTTTTTTCTTTTATCACTTCACTTTTTGCCACAGATAAACTTTTTTGTTTCACATCGATTGAGATTATTTAACGCCAACGCGCTTTCTACTTTACACAAGCCTACAACAACAACAATGACAGCAGCAGCAGCAGCAGCAATAGTTGTAGTCTCCACCTTGGTTTCTGTTTCTTTTGCTATTGTTTTGTGTTTGTTGTTCGCTGTCGACAATTAAAGCTCAACTACAGCCACAGAAGAGAGTTTTAAGCTCTCTTTGAATAAAAAAAAAACAATGCTTTTTAATTTGTCATATCCGTTTCGCTTGCCTTTATCTGTCTGCCTGTGTGTGTTTTAAAGTGAGTGAGTGGGAAAGAGAGGGAGCATTTGTAATACTCGATTATGTTGCAATTTGAGACGCAACTTTCGCCACATTATGAAATTAAAGAAGCAACGGAGCAGAAGCGACAAGGCGCCCACAACACTTTACGGATTTATTTATCTTATTTTATCCAGTTTATTTTGCAGGTCAAAAGTCTGAGGACTACGTGTGTGTGTGTGTGTGGAAAGAAAAGAGACAGATACCGAAAAAGCGGGCATAGCCAACAGGCAAAATATAAATTGAAGAAAAAAAGTCATAAATAACTCGAAAAACCAGTTTCATGTTGCCGGTGTACAAAACCAGAGGCAGCAACAACAACAACAACAGCAGCAACATCAACAATAAACAAATGTGCAAGAAGTGCTGCTGCTGCTGCTGTTCGAGTTAGTGCGAGTGAGTGAGAAAGAGAAGGCGAGCTAAGAATAACACTTAAAACTCGTTAAAGTTGTGCAGAAGAAATAAAGCACAAAAAAAAAATCAGACAGCTGACTCAAAACAGAAAAACTAGATACATACACACACGCTATTGTGCATGTGTGTGTGAGTGAGACAACGACTCATTAATAGTGACAGCAGAGCTAGTAAAAGACAGATAAGAAGTTTTTACAGTTTGACAATACACTCAGGTGCATAAGAAGCAAAAACAAAAAAAAAAACTCAAAACAAAACAATACTTTTTTTGTCTATTCTACTTTTTCGTGTGCATCCAACTAGTAATTTAGTTAAACTGTGACAGAAGAGAACAAAACAACAACAGCAGCAACAGCAATAAACTGGAGCAAACATAAATTAACAGAACGTCACAGCGATAAAGTGATTAGCACACACACACAGCAATATCTATGTACATATGTGTGGGTAAACACCCACACACGCATACAGACAACACTCACTTAGCCACGCATGCAACGGCATACAGAATTTCCTCCATGCGTTTGCTGCTGCTCTTTCTGTGAGTGTTGTTGCTGCTGCTGTTGTCGTTGTTGTTGTTGTATGTATGCACACCCGCAGCGCTCCGCGCGACCGACCGTTGCAAAAACAACTTGGTTTTTGTTTTGTTTTTTCTGCTTTTTTTTTTTAAGCCAACTGCGACGATAATGGCCGCAAAGAAATGACAACTGCTACGGCGCACGATCGAAAACGAACTGAGAACAAACACGAATGATGAACGAGCGAATGAACGAAACACACAAAACCAGCGAGTAACTATTTGCGAGAGACAAGAGAGCAGCGAACGAGCGAGAGAGTGTGCGAGCGAGAGAGGGAATGTGAGTTCGAACAACGTTTCTTTAGCTGCTGCTGCTGTCGCTGCTGTTGCAGATACAAAAGCAAGAAAAAAATAACACTTGTGCCTGTGAGCGTGTGAAAATTAAAATGCGGCAAATGAGCATTTTGTATTAGTATGTAATTATTGCTGCTGCTGCTGCTACTGCTGTTACTGTCGTCGCGCCGTAGGGGAGATATGTATACAGATATAGGCAGAGGGAGAGAGAGAAAACGAGCGACAAAAGTATTGATAATGATAAATAGTTGTCGGTGTGCGTATACATTTATGAGCACGTCTATCTGTGTGCCTCTGTGTGTGTGTGTGTGTAAATGCGTCAGAGCAAAAAACTACAACTCAAACTCGCTACACGCACACACACATAGAGAGCACCTGTCAAACACACATGCACATGCACATGTAACAAAAAAAAAATACAGCAAGCAAAGTAAAGCAAGCAAAGCCGGCAGCCGAGATCTGTACAGTACAATTGAATGTGACTAGAGTGTTTGCAGCTTTCAACTGAAGTTGAAGTTGAGTGACTCATGCGCAGGTGCCTTGGCCTCGTCGCACAGACAGACATAACTGTGATATGTTACCAGCTGTTTGCTGTTAGTTTTTTTTTTTTTTTAACAGCGACGTCAATAACAGAGATATGTGTGTGTATATATAAATGGCATTAACCCTTTCAGAAAAATGAATTTTAATTTGTATTAGTTGAATGTTTAAGCCGTAAGCTGCTGTTAATGTGAATAATCATCAAATAAAAATTGGTTCAAGTCATGGGTCAACGACATCTACAACTGGGCGACAACGATAAGAGGTTAAAAAAATACTCGTCGCGCGTGAGATAATTACTGTAAATAACATTGGCTGCAGCTGTTGTGCTGCACATGTGCCTATGAAAATGGAAAACGGAAAATGCAATGCAACAAAATTGAAATGTTTACCAAAAAGAGAAACAAATCGTAATAAATAATTGGCTCACAATAAATCTAAATAATTTTCTGATCTGATGCATCCTTAATATAAATGGATATAGTTTTGCATTTTCAAATACAATTTAAAAAACGATTTTATTTCATTTGCAACTCATATAATAAATGAAATTCATATCATTGGCTTATCATTGATTACGAATAAGCTCGATGATTGATCGATATCGATATTCTGCCAATTCGGAGAAAATTACAACAATAGTGAAACACTCAGATATGTGGGGGAATGCTAGACTCCGATATACCCTGTATATAATATTTACTTACAAAAGTTACTAATCTATTTTTATATGATTAAAATAAAGATGCGGTTTGTATTTATTAAATATATTATTTACTACATTTAAATATATAAATATGTATATGAAAAACTTGGCATATCTCTCTGTTGGCAACAAAAAAAGAAAAGAAACAACTGGGCCGGTGTCACATTGTTGCCAACCAACCAAAGCACAACACACACAAGCACACACACACACACATGCAACACATAAAATACAACTTTTGTAATTTTTTTATAGCATTGTGAGAAAGTAGTTGTGGGGGCCATAACCTAAATTTTGCGCTATCCCAAGAATAGTAACTGTAATAGTGGCAGGATTGCCACCTGCCCCACACACACACACAGTGCGCAAGTAAGCAAGTTGCGTGTGGCAGCAGGAAAAGTGGCTTCAATAATAATCAGACGACTCAAATGGTGATGAAAACTTGACGAAAGCCTCCACCTCGGCCGGTAGCAAAAAGGGGGTCAAAAACAGACAGACGGACAGAGCGACAGACCGACCAACAGTGGGTAGCAGCTGTGGCACATAAAAACAAGGACAAATTGCGGATTTAGCAAAAAAACAAAAATGTGAATGTGAATGTAAAAGCGTCCACACAAAATAACAACACAAAGAAATAATAAAAAACGTCAAGCACATGACTTCTTCTTCTTGTAGTAGAGCAAGCGAATAGAGGAATGGTGGACTGGTGGAATCATGTGGAACGACAAAACGCACCGAGTGACCCATCAAACATTATTCGCCAATGACGTCATTAAGCTGTTGGCGGCTGTCAATGTCGTCCATCTCGCTCTCCCACTCGCTGCCCGTCTCCCTTTTTCTATACCTCTTAAAGTGCGTGAGATTGTTGTGCGTGGGTGCACTCAGAAACAGCCCAGAAAACAGAAAGAAAAGCTTAAGGCCATCAGATGCTAATAATTAGTTAAAACATATGGATAGATGTACCAGATGATGCCAAGCATAAGAAATGAGTGAGAGAGAGATAGAGAGAGAAAGAGAAAGTGCAGCAAGTGCTTGTAGCAAGCGCAAAAAGTTAAATAAAGTGTGCATAAGAGCAGAAATCAATTGTTGTTAAGTAAACGATGATTGTCTCTTGAGTGGGTGGCTTCTGTTTAGTATGCGTAAGTGTGTGTGTGATTGTGTGTTTGTAGTATATAGGAAATTGTGTTGCTTCAATTCACAGAAACACCTTTGTTGCCAAGAGATGTGTGACGAAAAGCGTGCGAGTGCAGGAAGAGGAAGAATGCATAAATAAAAGCAGCAAAAGCATCATCAACAACGACGTCACAAGAAGTCGGAGAATAACAAGAACAAGACGAGGGAGAAAGGGACAAACGGAGAAAAGCCAGTAGTGTGAAAATTTCATCTAATTAAATTAGATGCCAGTCATGCTTGAAGCCAAAAGCTCAACGTGTGCGAACAGGACAGACGATACATGTACACATGTGTATGTATGGAGAGACGGACGAATGGCCGGGCAAAGGCAAGGTGCAAAATAAAAAGCCTGTCAAACAAATCGATGGGATTTAACGACCAGCAAGACAAGCAGTAGCACACACACACATACAGCTACGAGAAAGCTTGAAAACAGAATAAAAAAAATGTCCAATGTCCAGCAAGGAAAGCATCACACAGTGTGACTCACACAACGATTTGAAGAGATGATTAATGACACAAGTATGTAATGGAAACAAATACAAATGCAAACTTTTATGTATGCACACATAAGTGATATATCATTATTTTAAATTTCAATCAAATAATAATCAAAAGGTAAACTCACATATATTTCATTGAATAAAGTAAAACAATACTCACAAATATTTAATTATCACTACAACAGATTTTAAATCGCAAAAAAAAGGTAGCTAATCTTCATCTAACACACACACACACATTCTTAAATCAAGCTACGTGTCCATGACAGCGACATCGACATCGAAAGAGAGATAGCGAGAGAGAGAGAGAGAGAGAGAAGAGAGAGCGAGAAAGAGAAGAGCTGAATCCTTTAAG
The DNA here is from genome assembly GCF_018153295.1 of Drosophila grimshawi. Lineage (NCBI taxonomy): Eukaryota > Metazoa > Arthropoda > Insecta > Diptera > Drosophilidae > Drosophila > Drosophila grimshawi. The sequence continues at coordinate 579,376 of NW_025063098.1, forward strand.
CAGTTTAGCAGAAGGCACTTCACAGTGAATGGCAAGCGGCAAATGGCAGTGTCAAGTGACTGACAGATATAAGCAGTTCATTAATGACAGCTGCCTGTCTGCTTGCCTGCCAGCTTGAGGACGCCCAGCGGCGATGACAGTCAGTCTCTCAGTGCGTAACACTTATGCAAGCGAACACATTCCCATAATGATAACGTCTACGTCTACGTACGTAACAGACGTCAATATCAATATTTATGCCAGCATCATCAACTTTATCGAGTAATCCAGAATATTGTGGTGTGAGAAACAGAAACATAAACAGAAAGACAAACGTAATCGGCGTAAGCACAAAAGAGATGTCATACAACACACAATCCCAACTAAAAAAACAAAAATAAAATCTTAGGATCTGGACTCATTTCCAAACGATAGCAAAATCTAAATGAACACTCTTACTGATAAGACATTTTAATTGTTTGTTTGCTGAATATTTGTATTAATTTGAGTTTAGTATTATCTTAATTCACAAATATTGTGTCTAGTTAAATTATATATAAATTGCAATTTATATTCTTATAATAATGATTATCTATATTTTGATCTGAGAGTAAGATAAATTCTTATCATTTGAATAATTTGCTTGGTTAAGAGCAGAGCGAAATACTTATTTTAAAAAAATATATTTTTAAGTATATCCTATCTTAAAGACAAACCTATTTCGTTAAATTGTGCATGTATTAAATAATTTTTCATTACTTTTAGTTTCCAAATTAAGTTTATTTCGATCAGCTGATGCATAGTGTTATTTTTCTCCCTTGTTCCAAGGCAACGAAAATTGGTTCACTTGAAAAATATAATACATTATGGAAGTCAATTTGTACCAGCTATTAATTTTCTAATTTTTTGTACAGAAAATATTTTTTTGAGAAATTTGTTTTTTTTTTTCTAAAGGATTCTGTGTACAAACAATAATATAATAATCAATGAATATTTCGTGCATATTTGTAAATATATATATATATTTTTTTTTGCATATTTTAAGCGCTTAAACGTTTTTCGTGCAATTAAATAGCGACTAATATTATATTTTATTTCTCATATGGCAAGCTGGTGAAAGCGGTCAAAAATTCTTTCTTGTTTTGCCTTATACAAAATCGTGAGTATTTAATTAGATTTGCAATTATAATTTGCGGAATTTGCTTTTGCTTCGCTTGCGTTTTCAATTGGGGCACTCATTATGGCAATAAAAAATAAAATGAAATAAAACAAATGCATTTACAGTTGAAGTCCATACGCAACCATAAGTCTTGCATTCTCGCGGCAATTCTCTTTCAAGCAGCGTTTCGCTGCTCGAGATTTCAAGTGCAAAGCATACGCGCCGAGCACTTGTGAAAAGTTTGAAAACTACTCCAGCCAACCCCCCCCCCCCCACCCCCACCCCACCCCTTCCTTCATTTGCTGCAGTCGCTCTATTTGTCTTGGCTGTCGTCGTCGTCATCTTTATCACTGTCTGGCACTGCTTCTAATTCCTCTTCTTCTTCTGCGATAGTTGACGTTGAGTCATTAGAAGCGCTAACAAGTTGGTCAAGTTTTCCGTCGCTTTTAGCTTTATTTTTTTCAATTCTCAGCTGGAACTTTTGTGGTGCTTGCAGCAAATAATTTACCAGCTAAAAAGCAACGCAGAACCAAAATTGAGTTCAAGAATAATTTCAGTCATTTTTAATGGATACACAAAAGGAAGAATCAACCGATCCTTTACTTGAGACGCACACTTGATTTATTCCACCAAAGTGTTTTTCTTGTTTCCCTCTTCTTTTGTTCAATAGTATTAATTCTTATTGCTATGTGAATCTGCATTTTTATTTTGGAGTTTGATATTGGAAAAACAAATAAGCATAAATTATATTTTAATTAATCAATTGCTGTTACTTTTTTGTTTAGTTCCAAGAGCAACAACCAAATAACCCACACAAAAGCGAGTATTATCTATCTGATACTCTCTTTATCTCTATCTCGCTGGCTCTCTCTCTCTCTCTCTGTTACTCTAATTGAGGTCAAATGCGCCACATATCAGCGACTGAGCGGAGCAGAGCTCAATAATCCCAATCTCAAGTCCAAGCCAAGTCGGCTCAGACGCAGATGCCTCTCCCGCTCTCTCGCTCGAGTTTAGCCCCGATAATTACAAGTATATTTATACATATACATATACATACATATGCATTATATATACATATACATATATATGAAATATGCATTTCATAAACTTTTGATCGAAGGTTAAATCACTTAAATGCGCACTATCCAAATATTTAATCACTTAATTATGAACATCATTCACGACAGACTTTAGAGACCCAGATGTAGACATATTTGTACATGTGTATGTATGTATGTTTGTATGTAATGTTTACACAGCTGAATGTTGGCGTTTGATGATATTGTTGTTCTTATTTACAATGAATGCAACAGCTGTTAACACGATGCAACACAAATTCTTTGCATTCAATACAAAATTGAATTCCCTTGGCCAGCAATTACTTAATCGCAATGGTTTTGAATATAATTAATGATGTACAAAAGTTTGTAATTACATTCACACAAAATAGGTATTAGTATATTCCTCAAGCCGATTCGACATAGCTCTGTTCGTCTCCGTTAGTTTAAAACCCATTCTGATGAAACTTGAATGACTGTCTATATATATACATATATGTAACGAGTAGTTACAGTGGGATTACAGTGCTGATGTGTGGCAACGCTGGTTAACAGATCTAACAGCAGTGTTAGCATTAATCGTAGAAGAAGAGCAGAACAAGGAGCTGAGTTCGTGAAGCGCAGCGTTAAGATCATCAATAAGAAGTCGTCAAAGCCCCGAGTACCTAAAGTTGTAAAGTTGTCGGTGCTTCGAGGAAATAAGTCGTTGTTTTATAAAGTCGAATACGAATCGATAACATCAACAACTCATTCAATACTCTCTGTAATACACTTATAACTATTATATTAATAATAAACAGAATATAAACAGTTCTACATATATACTATATAACTGAGATAGGAATCTTATATTTATAATATATATAATCTATCTATTAATCTATGGTATGATTTACTAACCATAAATCTGATTTTATGGCATTGAGTTTTTACTGAAGTGTGCAGCAATGCTGTTTGTAAAAATACGATAAATCATAGATTTAAAAGTAGAAACTTAAAGATCTTTGTACTGTGACACTTTCTTATTTTCTTTTCATTTTTTTTTTTGGGAATTAAACTATAGCAATAATACCGAATGCAGCAGTGATTAGAACCATTTTTTTTTGTTTTCCGACTTTTTAAAAGTGTAAAATCAATTACACAATAGCAATAAAATACAAAATGTAAGCGACTTGCCAAGAATATATTCCAAGTATTTTTGACTCTTGATTTTCTAAGGAGGTTCGTCCGTTGGCTATAATGCCTGGACTTGATTTGTGTCTCTTTGTAAAGCTGGGGCGAGAGTTCATTGTGCTATTTACGTGACCATTGCATATCTATCTAAATCTAATTAGGCTAATTTAGTAAGAGTTTATTGATTTCACCATTTGAGTGCAATTGGCTAATTATAGGTTTAGAGTGCGTGTCAATATTAATAGAGGGATTTAAGCTCACCCTCGTATCTAAGTATTTCTGCAGTAAACTCGCATTCAAATTAATTCAATTAATCATTTTAATAAAAAAAAAAAATAATAAAACAAAAACAACAAACTCTAAAATAGGAAATGTTTTCCACATGCAGTAGAAAAATTACAATTTTTATTCACAATTTAATTAGTATTAACATTCAATAATGTGGTAACGCCAAGATACCAGACTGCTTTCAAATATGAAATATTCAATGTCAAAGGGAGGACATACAAACATGAATATATATATATATATATATATATATATATATATATATATATATATATATATATATATATATATATATATCTAGCATAGCTAGCATTGTAAATATATATATCAGCTATGCTAGAAAATATATACATAATTAATTTGTATTCTCACTTAACAGTTGAAGCCATAAACCTACACAAACAATTATTCCCCAAGGTCCTATTGTATTCGCTAACTTATGAATCCCCCGTAAGCCAACAAAATATAGAGAAAAAAAACATTACTGCTTGCTGTCTACGGGCGCAAAGGGAAAGCCCCAAAAACAAAAGAACATCATTAAAAACCAAAAGCAAGAAACTACAGGCTATGGTGCAACATTTAGAACAGCCACAGCCACTGAATGAATATGGTAATCAGAGATAAAACCACAGACAAACAGGCAGACAACAAATAACAACCTAGAAATGTCAATAGAATAAGGCAGAAGGTAACTGAAATAACAACAACTGCTTTGCCAGCCTACAAACAGGCGGAGACAGGACAGAAGGCCGATATCTGAAATGACTATACATACACAGGTATATGTCACTATCTGTATGTGCGTGTGTGTGTGTGTGTTTGCGTAACTTAACTTTCCGCTTCCTTACAATAGGCTAGCATCCATTTTAAAATTTCATTCAGCCCTCGAGCGACTGTCGCCTGCCAGCCAAGAAATCGCATTACAAAAGTTGATATAGATATATAAAAGCTCCCCCAAATAGTGCCGAAATATAATCAAATACAAAAAAAGTTTAAATAGAAATGCCATTTGCTAAAAATAACAATGTTAACGGAACAACAAAATGAAAACAAAAAGCCATATATATAAATATATATACACATATTACACACATACACACAAATAATAGTTGCGACTCTTAGCGTAAAGAGGAAATCTAAAAGAGAGCATCGATTCCTTTTCACACATACACACACACACACACATATATACATATACAGTTATAAATAGTAGAATATTCAGAGCATACAGGTGGGTATCGGCAATTTTTACTAAGTGACCACAATGGCGGCTTTTTTTGTTTCTATTTTAGGGCCAAATACATTTAGCATTGAGTAAAATAAATACACATAAATACGTATATGTATGTGTGCTAAGAAACTTGGACGTCACTAGTTGCTATATATATATATATATATATATATTCTTGAAGTCATATTTAAGTATGTCTGCTGTACAATTGCCAATCACATAAGAAAGCTGAGTTGCAGTGTTGCCAACTTGTTGAATTTTATTGTTGCCAGTATTTAAAAACTTAAATTTATAGCTGTACAACATTAAATTAATCTGTAACATTTTCATATTTATAACATTTTAATATCACAGAAAAAAGTAAACTAATTAAAAGAAATAATTATTTAAGAGTATTCGATATTCGGCATCGCAAAGTTTGTTATTGTTATTGTTGTCTTAAATTATCTAATCGGCAAACATTTTGTATATTTTTCAGCAGCAGCAGCAGTCTGATAACACAATACATACTGAAAGAACATATTTATAAATCATAATAATGAACGTTTTATAACGTTATTTAAGTTTTTTTTTTTAGATAAGAAACAAGAGTTTGAGAACCTTTCACATGATCACATCGCACTTGGCAGTGTTGCTTCGTTTATTAATGGACGGGTTTTTTTTGTTTTCTTTTTTTTTGGTAATCTCAGGTGCAAAAGGAAAGGCCGGAAATCGAAGTTCAATCGAATATTTGTGGAGATGATTAGGAGTCTTTATTTAACTGGGTTCGGGACTGATGTTGATTTTGAATTATTTAGAGCGCCTTTCAATGTTGGCTCAAAATATCCATAAGCAATGAAAAATAAATATACATGGACAATACATTGTCTGCTTAGTGATAGCACACAATTTTCAAAAGGGAGCAGGAACCGAACAACAAACAATTTAGGCCTGAAAAGCTGTCATGAAGACAAACCCTTCTGTTGATGGTTATGCTTCAAAATATATGTGTGGATTTGTTGTAAGAGTTTTGTTGGATGCATTTAAATTTCGGGGTTGATTCAATACTCACCTAGCTTGCCGCTCGCGTCGTTGCATGTTGTTGTTGTTGCTGATACTGGTTAGTGAGAAATATTCGGCAGGCTCTCTCGAATTTTGAGTGAAAAACGCAATCACTTTCCACAGAATTTTGAAAGATAATAAATGAAAGTAATAGCAACGGCTATAGTTGGTTGTTGATAAGATTGATCCGAATCCGAAAAACGTTGTCGAAGTTGAAATGCGAAATTTAGCTGCTCTGCTGCTTCACAAACTGTTGAATGTGTGTGTGGGACTTTACTTTTTTGTTGTTGTTGCTGCTACACACACACACACTCACGCGCGCACTCACACACACACACACACACTCGCACACACACACACACACTCACTTAACGTCCGCGACTGCTGCGTCACGCATGCGTCCACAATGCATACGCCAAGCAGCTTCCACTGTTGCACTCCTCTGCTCCGCCTCTCCTCTGCACTACTTGTCTGTTAGGCTGCTGTTAACTAACAGTGGTTACACTTTGTGTTTGATTGTTGTTGTGGATTTTGTTATTGTTATTATTATTGATGTTGCTGTTTTTGTTGTTGTTGGTGTAGATATTGGTGTTTAATGTGCTACTGCTGTCGCTTGTCATTTAAGTATTTAATTTGAGCATTTCCCTTGGTACTGTTTTTGTTTCAGAGTAGTTATATTTGTTGTAACTTGTGCGCTGGTTTTGCTTGTCCGGTCTGTCGAAATATTATTATTGTTGTTTATTGTAATATTGTTGGATGAAGAAAGGCAGTTATGTTCTATTTAGTACTAGGTAAACAAATAATTTTGGCTAACAATTTAACAAACACACTTTTGCACATTTTTCCCCCACAAAATTTCAAACAATTTTCGTAAAGTATGATTTGACGTATTTGGCTAATGTTACGCCAATGTGACACACATTCACACACACACACGCAGAGCAGCAAACAACAATTCTTCTATTTCGAATGATTATTGTTATTATTATTATTTGTGGATCGTTGGATCGTGTAGTCAAATACAATTTAACCGGTCATCAAAATCAGCTGCTCGTATTTGTATTTGGCGCGCGCACGTTGAATGAATGCAATTGGTGTGCTGCCTTTTTTGTCTCGAGGCTGCAGCAACACTGTTGCCTGTTTTGTTACTGTTACACCTTAAGGCCGACCCTGCTGCTGAAAAGGTATCAAAATAAGCAAACAAACAAATCAAGCATTGCATTAATTTCATTTTTTTTTTTTCAAACTTCATTCAAATTGTATTCTAAATGTGATTTTTCCTCTTCTGATCGCTAAAATATTGCTAACTTTACGTGATTCCCACAAAGACTTTTATTTTCTATATTATATTGTTTCAATTAACACAATATTAAAAAGAAAAAAAATGAATAGTGCAAAATGTAGTTTGGTGTGGCTACAGAACAGTATTTTGTAGTATATTTGCTTGCTCTGAAACGGTCACACTTAAAGCTGAGAGGGCCTGTCTCACATACAATTTTTGCCCATTGATTTTCGTGTGCCTGCCTGTCTCCGTTGCGCACAATTGCTGCAAATTGGTTTGTTTGTTAACAATATGTGTTAAACAATAATATTGCAAGCAAGCAACGACCAACAATTTGCGCACTGAACCTCTGAGCTTGCCCTTGACAAAAGTTCACTACGAAAAATAGTAGTAGCAGCAGTCGCCGTTGCGAAGGAAGTTCATCAAAATTAGGCCAATTAGTGCGTATACTTTTTGCACCTAGGGCAAAAATGGTTCATGCTTTTTTTTTTTTTGAAAACCAGAAGGCCACACACATAATGAAAACTAAATTTGTACGTGATTTTTTTTTATTTCATTTGCTTTTTTTTTATGCTTTTGCGGCACGCAAAAGTTTCGTTTTTTTTTAGTTTTACAGGGTGCACAATTAACTGTTCGAATTTGGCCATATTTCTGTTCACTGCCAACGCGTCATTTGGTTTCGTTTGTAATTGAACGTCTTAGAATTAAATTCAGTGGTTTAACATTTGTTTCTTTTTACCTTTTCGACAATTTTGCACACATATTTCTCACCTACGCCTCATTTTTCATTGCTCACACACACACACGCGCGCACAAATACATTTACACGCGCACACACACACTAGCGCTTTTTCAATTTCTGCAGTCGGATTGCGATTTTTATACAAATGTATTTTGTGGCGTGGTTTTGCTCGCTTTTGTGTTTGCTGCTTTTGCTTTCGTTACTCTTGAGCAAACACTATTTCAAACACATTTATGCGACTCTCCATTAAATTGTTTTGCAAAAGCCAAGCATTCGCAAGATAGCACGAGAAAAATGGAGCGACTTTTCCCCTGCCTTGCACACACACACACGCACAAATTGAACACTGATTCGCAATGTGGCTGTCTTGAAGTAGTGAGAAAATACCAGTTAGTTGACAAAACGGTAGAAAAGTGCTTTACCAATTTATACCAAAAATACCAAACACAAAATTTGCAACTAATTAGCCGGCAACTTGTTTTGAACTAACAAAAAATTGTCTTAAAACTCTACAATCGTTTGCCAGACGAGTTGACACACTTGTAAATGTTCTTACAATAAAATTTTGATATTACAAACCATCTTCCAACCTTTCATATAGCACAATCTGTATATATGTAGATATGTATACACCATGCACTCACGCAGTCAGCAACAAATGTCAGACGATGACTTGCGTATTTCTGAATCTCAAGTGTAACTGATCGTCACTATAATAACTTAAGTTAATAAACACCATTTACACATTTGCTACGCGAAAAAAAACATATTTTATAACTATTGCAAAGTCTGCTTTGTATTACTCCTCACCAGTGTAACCAGCTTTAATATTTTAATAATCATGTTGTTGTTGGGGATATGTCGATGTTCGATATATCGAACGGCTACCGCAATATGATTTCTATCGGAAGTTCACTTATTCGATATGCAGCATCCAACAAATCGATTAATTTATGGGGTGTTATTGTAACTATTGTTTTAAAATTTAAGCTTAAAAAATTATTTCAGCTACACAGACGTAATCTCGCCAGATTAATAAGCAATTCTATTACAAGGATTCAAGCTAACCATTAAAATCTATAGCTTAATATACTGACTTCATTAAAGACATTGTAGGTGATTCGCTAATTACAAAGCCGGAATGTACCAATGTGCACTATGTAATCGATAAGTAGTCGATAGTTGCGCGAATCCGGCAACACGTGCGGTCGACTGCACGCTGTTTATTTGTTCTTCAGATTGAATAAAAAAAAGATGGGTAAAATCAAAGCAAGTGGACAAAAGGCGGTAAGCTTGAAATATACTTAACTAACTACCCGAAGAGCAACTCTAATAGTGAATGTCAACTGCAGTCACGCGCGCCAGTCGCAAAATCAATTGATGACACGATGTTGGATGCCACCGCAATTGTCACCAGTAGCGACGATGGCTTCCATGAGCCAAGTCAAAGCCCAGCACAGAAGCGCAAAGCACAGGCGGCCAAAGGCGAGGGGAAGCCGAAGAAATTCAAGACGACAGAGGCGAGCGTTAAGCCGCCAACACTGGAAGAAATTAAGGAGCTGCGCGACACACGCAATCTCTTCCATTCCAATCTGTTCAAGCTGCAGGTCAAGGAGATGCTGGAGGAACTGCAACTCAAGCCCAAATACAGTAGCTACATCGATAGCTTTCTCGAGACGTTTACGACGGCTGTGCAGGAGCTAGAGAACGCATTGCTCGACACCTGCCAGCTGGAGGTTCCCCTGCATCTGCGTAAGGAGAATTTGAACTTTAAATTCGTGACGCCAACGTCGGCGCCAATGTTGATTGGTGCAGCGGCCACAGGCACTCTGATGGGACCCAAATTTGTTGCGGATGTGGCACTGGAAATGCCTGCCGCATGCTTCCAAAAGGACGATCACCTCAATATGATTTACGACCAGAAGCGTGCTCTTTACTTGGCCACAATGGCCAGCAAATTGAAGCGATTGACCGAATTTGCATCTATTCAATTTGCCTACAATTATCATGCGAATAATCCGCTGAAACCGGTCCTGGAGCTAACACCAGCCGGTAAAATGGGGAAACATTTGTCAATACGTTTGTTTATCACGGCGCCAGAGCAGATCTTTAAGCTGAACCGCTTTGTGCCCAGCAACAACAACATTCGTCCATCGCTCTTCGGCGATGAATGGAAACAGGGCCAAACTTTACCCCCGACTCCGCACTACAATGCCAATGTGCTATTTGATCTGACACTGGCACAGAATCAGCAACTGTTGCTCGACTCCTTTGCGGATCGCCGCAATTTCCAGGACGGTTTACTGCTACTGAAAGTGTGGCTACGACAGCGACAGCTGGACATCGGCTACAGTGGATTCAGTGCTCACATTCTGGCTGCCTACATTGTCTACCTGAAACAGCAGCGCTTGCTGCATCAGTCCAGCAGCAGTTATCAGGTGGCCCGCACAGTCTGGAATCAATTGGCCAACAGCGATTGGACGCAAGGCATAACCCTCGCCCAAGAGCAGCCCCAACAGCTGAGCATGCTTGCTGGTCACTATGATGTGTGCTTCATGGATGTCACCGGCTATTACAATTTGTGCGCCAATCTACCGCTTGCTGTCTACAAGGCTGTTTGTGCGGAGGCCAAGCTGGCCGTGGAGCTCCTTAACGATATGAAAGTCAACAGTTTCACGCACATTTTCATGCAAAAATCACCGCTATACACACGCATGGACAACATGCTCAAGTGAGTTCAGTTACTATAATCATATATATAAATATATACTTATTTCTATTATTTTCTTTGCAGAATAACACAACCAGGCAGCGTGGATCAGCTGCTTCAGTTACATCTACAGCCGGATGTCAAGTATGATTATGCCAACAACTCCCATCCGCAATTGCTCAAATTGCTAACAGAGTAAGAATAGAGCTTCCAAAAAAAAAAGACTGGAAAACAACTCATCTTTTATCATCTTTCATAGATTGTTGGAGAAGGGTTTGGGTCAGCGGGTGCATGCCATTCTGCCTGTGGAGTTGCCCACGACGCCTTGGTCCGTCGACAGCCAGGCGCCCGTCATTGGTCGCTGTCTGCAGCTCGGCCTCATCCTTGATCCGGAGCATGCATACGAGGTGCTGGACAAGGGACCGGCAACCAATGAAGATGCCGCTGGTGCTGCCGAATTTCGTAGATTTTGGGGTGAAAAATCGGAATTGCGTCGCTTTCAGGATGGCAGCATTACGGAGTCAGTTGTGTGGGCAGCCGCAACGGATCCGCCCAGCCAGAAGCGTTTAATTGTGCGCCAAATCGTTTTGTATCTGCTCGAACATCAGCTACAGATGGAGGCCAGCGATGTGCAGTATCTCGGCGCTGAACTGGACATTGTCCACTCACTGACGCCGTCCTTCAAGGTGGCCAAGCTGCAGACGAAACTGCAACTGAAACAGGACACCGATGCGGAGGCACTAACACCACACGTCATCCACTGCTACGATGCGCTGGCCCGTCAGCTGCACTCGCTCGAGGATTTGCCACTGGATATCGTGACGATATCGGGTATTTCACCTATTTTTCGATATTGCGAACCACAGCCGTTGTTGCCACAGGCGCGTCTGGTGGCAGATCGCATGCATGCGAATCAGTTGCTGCATGTGATCATTCAGCTGGGCTCCAGCGGCAAATGGCCCAATGAACTGGGCGCATTGCGCAGCCTGAAGACGGCGTTTCTCATCCAAATTGGCAAGCAGCTGAAGGCACAGCATCGCCTCCACTGGCAGCTGGCCAAAGAGGGTTTGCTGCTGCTGAAGCAGGGCTATTGTTTCCTCTTGGAGCTGGCGCACACCAAAGAGCTGGCGCTGCTCAAGCAACAGCAAACGGAACGTGGCATCACCACCTATGTGGACAATCCGGCCAGTCGAGAGCTGGAGCGACGCCAATATATATTGCCTCGAGTCAATGGCGGACTGCATGCACTGTATCAAATGCATGGCGCCTTTGGCGCGACAGTGCTCATTGCCAAGCGTTGGCTGGCCACCCAGCTGCTAGACAATGGTCTGTGGCCAGACATGGCAACGGAACTGTTGGTGGCGCATCTCTTCCAACAGCGACAGATGCCACATACAACAGCCTCGCCACAAACGGGCTTCATACGCTTCCTTCAGCTGCTCGCTCACACCGACTGGAATGCGGAACTATTTCTGCTCAATTTCAACAACAGTTGGACGGGTAAGTCAGCTGAGATCTCCTCCATTTCATTTCTCATCGAATTCGAATTCGAATTTGGTTTTGCAGAGCAACAAATATCGGATTTGGGTCACAGTTTTCGCAGCGATCGCCAGAGCTATCCACTGCTGTGTCTGGCCACCGCCTACGATCAGCAGCACGCGGGTCGCCTCTGGACGAGCGATGAGTGCCCCAGCAAACCGGTTCTGGCTCGGGTCACTCTCTTGGCCCGTCATGCCTTGCAGCTGATCGAGACGAGACTGTTGTCCCAGAGACTGACATTTGTGCGGCCCGCGCATTTGTTTATGCCCTCTGGCGAGGGCTATGATCTAGTCATACAGTTGAAACCGGATCTGGTCTCGAATACGCTGTGCTACGATCTCGGTTCGCCATTTGTGCAATTCAGTCAGCGCAATTTCCGTTTGCCGCAGGCAGGCAGTGACCAGCTAGCCAGGATTGTGGAGCAACTGAGGGTATGTAAACATCGTCATAACGTGTAGCTATTAAGCTTATGCTGCTGAATCTGATAAATACCTCGTGTATTTTATCTAAGAGGGTTGTCTCAGATTCCTTTTTTTAAAAACAGCTTTGAAACCGATCTTAATTTGATCATATAACAATTTACCAAGCAATCGTGAGTTGCACATAAAATAGTTTAAAGTTAGGCTTTATTATTTCCTTAACTCGATAAATTCATAGGTAAATGATTTATATTTTTGATTGCTAAAATTCAGAAGTGCTCACTTGAAATTGTGACAGCTCCTTTAGATTAACTAGTTGGAAATCTGCCCTTTTTGGTTGATATTGATGAAGTTTGTATATGTCAGAAAATATTATATACAATAGTGTCTTTAATTGCTATCTATGGAATGAAATATACTTGATATGCCTATGTTGTAAAAGATCTTAGATATCAAATCTAATCGGCTTTTGATGCTAATCAAGCATCTATGATATATATATATATGAGATGGGCTCGTAGATATTCCCTTCTGCCTGCTGCATACTCTTGCACAATTTTATTGTACTTCCGTACCAATTTTGAATGGCTTCAAAGTTTAATCACATTTATTAATCAATTGTTTTATATGTCCGACAGGCGGCGTACTCCGATTTTGCGGCATTCTTTTACAATCCGCACGGCGGCAAGGAGTTGGCGATTGTTTGGCGACCCGCATCGGAATTCGCGCCGAAAGCCTTCAAGGTTAACGAGCTGCAGGCGTGCACGCCCTGCTCCGGCGGCAAGGTGCAGGTGTCGCGGGACATCCTGCTCGAGGATTTCAAGCTGCTGCTCAAAGACTTTTATCTGCGCGTCTGCACACCGGAGCAACTGAAGCGTGAGCGACGGGAACACACCGAACCCAAGCGCTATTTCAATCGCCCGGCCGAGGACGACACCAGCAAGCCGCAAAAGAAGCGAAAGAAACAGAAAAACGCGCCTCAAACAGATTCAAAGAAGCGTCTAATAAAAAGTAAATCGCTGAGTGCATTATGCTAACATTTAAGACTTTGACAAAGAACTAAGAACTAAAATGTAGATATTAAATACATAAAATCACTGATTCCATCCTTTTCTCAACTGAGCAAGTCAAACTGCATTGGCTGCTTTTTGATCAGTGCTTCCCTTTTGGCACAGACTGCATGCGCATGAGTCCTCATCGGTTGATGCCTGTGTCTTGATGGGCTCCGTGTTGCATGCCTGCGATGTGGTTTGTGCTTTTGTCTCCGTGGTGTTGCAGGCACATGAACTTTTCTGCTTTTCACCTCCACTTCGCCGTTGTTCCTTCTTTAGGATCTGTATTTCCGTTGTGGAAGTGGCGACGCTGTAACTAATTGGATATGGTGACGTCGAATTGTTTATCTTGGACCACCTTAGCTGGTTGGCGACATTGGCCACAATTCGGTGCGGTGTCTTCTGTAAATCATGCATCTCGACATCAGGGCAATCTTGACTTTGCGCAGGCAAGAAACCACCACCAAATGTTTGGGCGTAGGGAAAGATCTGGCCATTGGGACTGTAACGAGTGTAGCTCACATGGCGAGTGTCCTCGATGCGCCTTATGTCCTGCTGGATAAGCACGAACATCTCATTGCCCACCATAATGGGTACTAAATGGGAAGAACCATTCGCATGTGACAAGTATTATCAGAATTTGACGCTTACTTTGCACAACGGGCGCTGCCTCCTCGGACACTTGCATCACCTTCTTGACTGTTGGATTATAAATCATTTTTGGATTTGAAATTTTGTCTTAAATACAGAAACTGAGAACAACAATTTGGTTTTTTTTTTTTGTTTTTGCTTTTATTTACTACCTACAAACTGACTAAATAACCAATTAAATGAAAAAAATAAGAAAGAAACAGTTGACGCAAAGCATTCTATGTGGAAAACTATTCTAAAGGGAGTCTAATAAATAAATAGCATGACTCCTTTCCACAAATTCTTACTTAACAAAATTAAATATATCAAGTTGTTTTCGCATAAATGTATCATTTAAAATTACAATTAAATAGATGAGAAAATCATTGTCTTTTTTCTAGACATTAACTTTTCCTGCTTGGGCCTTAAGGTGGCCTGGTCAACCAGTTCTAACTGCGAATGGAATCGTCTTTCAGATTCGACGGGATCACGCCCGGTGTCAGTATATCCTTGTCCTTGTTGCCAAAATCGGGATACAGTTTAGCAGTTTGACCGATGGGTGTGCAAAGGCGTCCAGTGAAATCCAGTCGCTTACTCGACTGGCTGCGTTCCGCCGAGCTAATCATGTCAAGCAGCGAGCTGATTGAAATTGAAATGATTGATAATTGATAATGATAATTGAAATGATTATTAAATGAAATAAATTCGTTAGAATCTCCAACACCTACCGCTGTCCAGAGCTGGACATGCGTCGCTTGCTGGCTTTCAGTAAGCTGTTGGAACTGCTGCTGGTGCTGTTGGGTTCCAGTCGTTCGGGCGAAAGCGGCGATTCTGTATAGGATCGCAAGTGGGCGGCGCCTGGCTCGGATTTGTTGGTTACATCACCGTAGGCAGCGCGCAAGCTTTGCAGACTCTCGAGCAGATTCTTGTGATGCACCGTTTGCACGTTCAACTGAATTAGTTGCTCCAGCTCCCTGTAGAAAAGTCGGTACTGATCCTTGGTTTTGCTCATCTTCGGTCTGCAAATGTGCATTAAAAGTGATTAATTTATTTAATGTTAGCCGAAAAACCTTTAATTATTTGACTTTAATTTTCTAAAAATGTTGAAA
Organism: Drosophila grimshawi; assembly: GCF_018153295.1. Classification (NCBI taxonomy): domain Eukaryota; kingdom Metazoa; phylum Arthropoda; class Insecta; order Diptera; family Drosophilidae; genus Drosophila; species Drosophila grimshawi. Next base: position 594,788 of record NW_025063098.1, read on the forward strand.
TTATCATTTTCAAATTGAGTACAGTCAGAAAATCTGCTCAAAGTGCATTTTATTGGTTTTATTTCCCATCTCATTATATTAATATTCCTTTTTCTACAGATTGCTACAGACTAATCCTTTTAATGCTGATAAAGAATATTGATAATATGATGTTGGAGATGTTTCATTCTGCCTTTTACATATCTTTGCAAAGCTTCTTAATAGTCCAGCCCATTTTTAATGAGTCCAAACAATTGAGGATCATCTTGAGGATACGAGGAATTTGAATTGCGAACTTACCGCGTATTATTTGTGTTGGTGAAGGGTAGCATGTCGCCGCGGGATGCGCTTTTGTATAGTTCATGGATCTGCTGTTGGCAGCGCACCTCGTCCTGCTTGTCCATATCCTCCTTGACGAGCAGATGCAGAAAGTGTGGCAGCCAGCTCAGCTGCCGCTGCAAATTGAACAGTATGGTTACATTCATGGTCCTGGGAAAGTAGCGTGGCAGTCGCCTCCATAGATGTTCGCCCTGCGACATTTTGCCCTTGGGCTTGGCTTTGAGGGGCACCATGCGTGACATCTTCAACAGCTGGCCCAATTCGGGTATGCGATAATCTGCGACACGTCCACCAGGGCCATCGGTGATCGAGGGCGCCTCATCCATAGCGGACCGTGCAATGGACAGGGAGTGCACAAAGATCTCGCCGCCACGAGCGGACAACATGTGACTGGTTGTCTTGGTGCCCGTTTTGCGTGGCACTTCCAGCAGCACAGAGCGTCCGTTCAGCAGAAAGTTGATCAGACAGGAGCTGGGACGCGAGGTGACATCGACGGGCGTCACATTATATTGGCCGACACACGGCTGCAGATCGGAGGAGCCACAGCCACGCGGCGTGCACCATTTCAGGGTAACTGTCTCGTAGGAGGTGCCCGGCTTTATGCTGGTGGTCAGCGTGAAATCCGGCCCACAGACTTTTGTGTGGGCGGCGCGTGCGTGCAATATTTCCACATCATAATTGGCACTGGAATTGGCATTCTGCTCCTCCTTCATGGGTATGTTGGTCACCGTTGTACTGGCCAGATCGTAATGTCCCATAATCAGATGCAAAAGCTTGTCCGATATGTTGGGCGCATGTACTGTGTGTATTTCCACATCCAGCAACGGTGATATTTCCAGCAGACTGCGATTCGTCACCAAGGATTCCACACCCAATGGAACTATGTTCAATATCACCAAATGACAATGATCTATGGACAGACCCTTCTTGCCAGGCGGCCCAACCAAAGCGTTTTGCTGCAACAGCACCGTGTTGAAAATGTCCTCCAAACCTATGCCAAAAAAGAAAATATATACTTAATATATTTTTATATTCATTTAATATAATTTTGTATGATTAAATGAGAATTAATGAACCCATTAAAAATGCCGATCTGCGGCTGGATCACAATTACATACTCTTCATGCTGGTATTATCCCGGGCCGATGTAATGCAGATGACACGACCCTCGTTGGAGATTTTCTTGCAGCCGACTTGAGCCGCTTGCAGTTGCTCATCTGTTGGCTCTGCCAGGGCCTCGATGGCAGCCCTCAGGCCATGTATGACCGAATAGTCCGAAGACTGTGGAATGCTGCGCGATGGCACGCTGACCATCATCATGGCGTTCGAGACGTGTGACATGTTCTGTGTGCTCGGGCTCCAGGTGTTCACAATGTGCGCAGCCGTATCGGAGACAATGAAGCGCACATGCTTTCTGCCCGGAAACAGATCCCAAACAATGCGACAATACTCGATGGACGACTCAACGGCGCAGGTCCACAAACTTTTGCTTAGCTGGGTGCCGACGCTGCTGCCCGCAGCCGGCGTCTCGGCGGGCATCGGCTTGCCCTTCAGATAGTCCATGGATATATACTGTTCACTGGATATGCTAAAGTAGCGAGTGTGGTCCAACACAAATATGGTTTTTTCATTGCGTTCAAACATGGTTAACCTATATGAATTTAAGCATGCAGCAAAGAGATGAATGTGAAAACGAAAAGCTGAACAAATTGTTTGTTTACAACAGCTGTTGCAATAGAGATGGGATAAATCATCCTCTTATCGGTTAAGTTATCGTGACTGTGAAGAACGATTAAATATCTTAGCTGAAAAAGGTCCGCTGTCACTGTTTGAACTTATGGGTTTATAATTAACATAGTTAAATGCTTATATATTTTTATAAATGATTTGTTATATTTTTGTGCTTTTAAGCAGTCCATGGCATTGTCATCGATATATTAAACATGACAGATATCATTCAGAAAGCTCACATAGCACACTGATAAACTAATTTCTCATTAACATATTTGTTACGTTTGCAATTATTTTTAAATGTATGCTGCAAAATAGAATGAATAATTTAAAATAACAGTCGATTAAATTGTATCGATATATTCACAAAGTGTCATCAAATATAGATACATATATCGGTAAGTGTTTCTTACATCACTACTAAAATCACGTTGTCGAATGAGGGTTTGAAAGAAGAAAAAACACACGCTCCCACAACACACATTTTGGAGTATTTCGTGCAAAATTACGTTTTGAGTGGGTGTCAACACAGTGAATTCAAATAACACATTGACATGTCTTGGTTATTGGGAAGAAATCGACAGCAGCCGGCGCCGGAGTTTAGCGGTGGAGCAGATGGAGGTGATAATCCAGAGGGCAAAACTGCCGGTGAACGTGGAAACGATGCTCAGCTAACAAAAGCTGAACGCAAGGCAATGGAGGCATATCGCTTTGATTCCTCGGCCCTAGAACGTGCAGCAGACGCGGCCAAAACCCTAGAGCGTTCAAGTAAGTGTGTGTTCAATAAGAATGTACATCAATTTCATCATCACTTGCGCATATTGCATAACCGATGCCATTGATTGTGTGTGCATACATATATATATATATATATATATATGTGTGTGTGTGGTTTTTTATTAATGTGTGAGTGACCTGTTGCAGAACATGCGCGGGAGGCACTGGAGTTGTCCAAGATGCAGGAGAGCACACGACAACAGGAATATAGCACCAAGGTTAAAGAATACGAGGCGCACATCGAGCAGGCCAAGGTGGAACAGAAGCGCATTGATCATGAGGAGAGGCGCAAAACGCTCATTGAGGAGACCAAGCAGCAGCAGCAGCGGGCCCAATACCAGGATCAATTGTCTCGCAAACGTTATGAGGATCAGCTTGTGCAGCAGCAGCGCGTCCAAGAGGAAAATCTACGCAAGCAGGAGGAGAGTGTACAGCGCCAAGAGGCCATGCGACGTCAGACCATTGAGCATGAGATTGAAATGAAGGAGAAGAACCGGCTCAAGCTGCTGGAGCACGAGCTGCGCGCCAAGGCTCGCGTGGATCGCGAGAATCGCGACCTCAATCTCGAGAAGATTCGACTGAAAGCACAAGAGCATCGCACCACAGTGCTGGAGGGCATACGGTAAGTTGTCATGCGAATTTCCGATTTCACCAATGGCTAATCACAATGCCAATGCCACAATTTACAGGACTGCTGGCGCAGTGTTTGGTGCTGGCGCCGAGGCCATGCTGACCGATTGGGATAAGGTGTTGACTGCAGCCGGTGGTCTGTCGCTGCTCGCCTTGGGCGTGTACACTGCAAAGGGTGGCACTGGTGTCATCTCGCGATACATTGAGGCGCGCATTGGTAAACCAACGCTTGTGGGCGAAACTTCACGTTTTGCGTTCCTCGACGCACTCAAGCATCCGGTGAACTTTATGAAGCGACTGCGCGCGAAGCCAACGGATGCGCTGCAGGGCGTTATCCTCAATCCCAAACTGGAGGAACGTTTGCGTGACATTGCGATCGCCACGAAAAATACGCGCATCAATCACGGCCTCTATCGCAACGTGCTGATGCACGGACCGCCTGGCACGGGCAAAACAATGTTTGCCAAGAAGCTAGCCGAGCATTCTGGCATGGATTTTGCCATTATGACGGGCGGTGATGTGGCGCCCATGGGCAAGGAGGGGGTGACGGCCATACACAAAGTGTTCGACTGGTCGCAGACCTCAAGGCGTGGTCTCTTGCTGTTCGTGGACGAGGCGGATGCTTTTCTGCGCAAGCGTTCGTCGGAGAAGATTTCGGAGGATTTGCGTTCGGCACTGAATGCATTCTTGTATAGGACATCCGAACAGAATCCGAAATTCATGCTTGTGCTGGCCTCGAATACGCCAGAGCAGTTCGATTATGCAATCAACGATCGTCTCGACGAGATGGTCGAGTTTACGCTGCCCGGTCTGGAGGAGCGCGAACGTCTCCTGCGCCTCTACTTTGACAAATATGTGCTGCAGCCAGCGGCAGCAGGCGCCAAGTGAGTTTCAATTACCATCTGATAAGTGGGCATAGTTGTTAATCAAACTGTTGTTCTGCAGGCGTTTTAAACTGGAATCCTTTGACTATGGCCAAGCGTGCGTTAAGATGGCTGCACTCTGCGAAGGCATGTCTGGCCGTGAGATATCCAAGCTGGGCGTCTCCTGGCAAGCCGCTGTATACGCCTCTGAGGACGGTACGCTTACCGAGAAAATGGTGCTCGACAGATGCACCGACGCTGCCCAGCAGCACAAACAAAAGGTGACTGCCAACAAATGATAAACCCATAAATAATACAATTCATAATGTGTTGTTGTATTTTGTAGATGGCCTGGTTGTCTGAGCAGGAGCGCGCTGATCATAAATCTATAACCGGTGGCTCGGCAGCCGCTAAACCTCCGCTGACACTCACTGCCAACAAACTGTGAGCAGGATTAGCTGGATGTATCTGTTGACTAGCATTCAGAAATTGTTTAGTTTTTAAAATGGACTTAGGATTAAGTGCAAAACGCCTCATTGGGTTCTTTAGGGTGTACATATATATATGTATATATACGTAGCATTGTGTGTCCAAATGCATTTACAATTGTACAAAAATATTGAAAGTCTTGCTGAAAGCAGAGATACAATTAAGTTTTACCTACTGATAATTGTATTTAACTATAGCATTGCATCTTAATTGTTACTTGTACAGAGTATATTTGACAGCCATTGCATTTGCAAATCCAAAGCTTTGTATGTAATCTTTAAAATTAATGCCAACTGCGAAGAGCAGCAATTTTCAACTGGTCGCGCCAGCACTGTGAGAGATTTATATTAAACTTCTCGCTGGCGTTGCCAAGAAATTCTACTAATTTGGCCAGTGTTTTCTAATTTGGCCAGTGTTTTCCACAGACGTTAATAATAATAAAAAAAAAAAACAAAACTGTTGATTGAATTTGTTTGAACTTAATATACAATTTTTTTATTTTTGCTCTAATAATAATGAAATAAATAGTAATGCATTTGTACGGATCACATAGTTGTTGCCTACAAACTAAACGTCGGGTAATATGGAGGCATCGGCATTACCGTAACAACCCATATCTGCCTTGTACAGTATCCGGTTAATATGGTATTGGACCGTGTATTTTGTGTTCCGACTGTATTTGCCAAACTTGTGACCTAGAAGCTGCAGAAAGCTAGCGTCATCGCTGGCCACTTGCATGGGATTGGCAATGGGTGTAGTCGTGGCTGGGTAACTGCTTCTACTAGCAATGGCATTCACTGATGTTGTCTCTGTGTCTGGAAAACTGGTAACAATAAATTGGCTCATATTGTTGTTGCCACCGTCTTTGTCGGAGAATGTTTCGCGGAAATCATGCAGTTGGCCAGGCGATTGCTCCAACTCATCGGGCAATTCCATCTTGACAATGTTGATGCTCTCGTACTGGCCATGGTCATCGAGTTCAATTCCAGGTTCGTTGAATTCCGATTTCATTAACAATTTCTGTGGCTCTGATACGAATTTAAACTTCGGTGATAGGGGGCCCGCATTTTGGGCCGCCGATCGTTGGAGCTGCTTTTGGCGCAACGCCTTGGCGTATGTGGACGGATGTTTGCGCTTCAGATGACGCATCAGATTCTCCGAGTGCCTGCCAGCCATATCGAAGTGACATACTGTGCATGTACTTTTGCGGATTTTATCGTTGTAAGTGAAATAATTGTCAACTGGATTTTTAGTACGCTTTAGTGGCATTTTCAAGGCCACTAAACTTGTGTTTCCATCTATTTGCCTGTTTAAGATCGAAAAAAGTTATCGATAATGAAAAAATCCATATAAAAAAACGGTGTAAAACAGGTCGCAGCATTATGTACAGCGGAATATTGATGCTCGGCTTTGAGACAGCATAACTGAAATCCACACTGTTAACTCACTGTTACCTTTGTGGATTTTGTGAACAGCTGTTCGACGGTGTCGATGAAAGTATGATAGTGTGTTCTTAATTTAAAAACACCAACTTTTGTTTTCGTCAATTTTAATTAATTAATTAGATTGCGCAAAGCGCTTTAATGGAAGACGCGCGAATTTTCCTGGGGCGGCGAGTGTGGGCGTGGTCTAAAAATGCATATGCCGATTTTTGACGAAGGCTACCAGAAAGCTACTTTTCAAGCTCGGTGATTCTATCTTTGAAATTGCGGGAGATTTGCGACTTTATCAATTTACACTCTCAGAAATATCGCTTTGGAGATTTTGGAGGGGGTATGGGCGTGGTCTTCCCATTTTCTTATCGATATTTAAGGGCGGTTACTTTCCAAATGATGGATCTAACTTAAAAACAGCGGAAGATATGCGATTTTTCTGGGCGAGGGGTTTGGCGACGTCGATGCCGATCTTTGAAGAACATCGCCAAAAACCTACAAAATACAGGTTAAAAAAAAATTTATTGGTAAACAAGTATTAAAAAGTATAATAAAAAATAAAACTAATGGTTCATAAACAGGAAACTAAATATGCATAGAAAATGCGGTTCAAATCTTTCTGAAAAGTAGCGAACACCCTTGCTTTTGTTTACAATGTATAATCAATTGAAAGATTGTGCCATAATAAAATATTAATAAAAAGCTTGCTCTCAAAGCTTTAGCTCAATTTGAAATTGAGATAAACACTAACTAGACTGCGGTGTCACGGTGATAGCAAACACATAATAGACTGACTCTCTCAAAAACTCAGAATTACCAACAACTATAATATCACTTAAAAAAGCTTCCAAGCAGAACAATAAATTGCGTTTTACACAAAATTTGGGCTCAGTATGCAATTAACTTCGAAACCAAAATGTTGGGGCAACGTTTAAAGATTCAACAAATAATACGCACAACTCTACCGATACAGCAGGTGTGTGTCACTACGATTAGTATATATGTACATATTTTTCATATCTGATCACACTTATGAAAATGTTCAGCGCCAGCAAACCAGTGCTGCTATATTAGATCATGAGACAGCCACTGCAAAGCCTGCGAATTGGGATTCGGCGCGCCCATACAATGAAATACCAAAGGCTTCCATGCTGAAATTTATATGTAATTTGATGCCCGGTGGCAAGTACAGTAAAATGGGACCCGCGGATATTATGTTGGATTTGCGGAACGAGCATGGCCCTCTCTTCATATTGCCTGGTCTTGGCAGGAAAGACTTTCTTGTTTCCCATGATCCCCATCATTTCGAGCAAGTGCTCCGCGCAGAAGGCCCTTGGCCGGAGAGGCCAGGAAATCATGTACTACACCACCATCGAACCGTGCTTCGCGATGACTTTTTCAAGGGCACTGTGGGCATTTTATCATCGTAAGAAAACAGTAAATCTTTATATCGAAATACCACAGAAACATTGAAGCCTTTTGCAGACAAGCGGAGCAATGGTCAAAATTCCGATCCACTGTTAATCCCGTACTGATGCAGCCGAAAGCAGTTCGTCTATATTATCAAAAAATGTCATCAGTAAACAAGGAGTTCATGCAGCGGTGAGCTAGATGTTTTATCTAATTTGTTGCTATGATCTCTAAACATTTACTTGCACTGAAATTAGCATTCGTGAGATACGTGATAGCAGCACTTTTGAAGTTCCCGACACTTTTGAGGATGAGATCAATCGCTGGACTCTGGAGTCCGTTTCGGTTGTAGCTTTGGACAAGCGCCTGGGAATAATGACTACAAATCGCGATAATCCGCAAGCCAAAAAACTCTTTAACTATCTTAATCAGTTTTTTGAGCTGTCGGCAGATCTTGAAATGAAGCCGACAATTTGGCGTTACATAGCCACTCCCAAGTTCAAGAAGTTAATCAAAACCCTAGACGACATCCAGGAGGTGACAACTGGCTATGTTGACGAGGCTCTAAATCGTTTGAAGGATACGCCATCCAACAAACCCGAGAATGAAAAGAGCGTGCTGGAGAAACTCTTGGAAACCGACAAACAGATCGCCATCGTCATGGCCATGGATATGCTGATGGCCGGTGTGGATACGGTAAGAAACTGTGCATCAGAATTGACTATATAAAAAGAATTTCGATAAATGAATTGTCATTTATAGACGACCACTACTTTTACTGGTGCACTCCTCTGTCTGGCCAAAAATCCCGAAAAACAAGCAAAGCTGAGAGAGGAAGTGCGTCGTATTTTACCCAACAAGGATTCCGAGTTCACAGAAGCCTCTATGAAGAATGTACCTTACTTGCGCGCCTGTCTCAAGGAGTCACTACGTCTGTATCCTTTGGCATTGGGTAATGGTCGTGTCACCAAGACGGAGCTCGTACTAAATGGTTACCAGGTTCCAAAAGAAACACAAGTTATGATGTTGTCCCACGGCCTGCTGACCGATGAACAGCACTATCCCCGAGGCAACGAATACTTGCCCGAGCGCTGGCTTCGCCAAAGTAAGGAGGAAGCTGCGAGTGGAAAATGCCCGCATTCCCTTAAAGCGAGCAGTCCATTTATCTACTTGCCTTTCGGATTCGGCCCCCGCATGTGCATTGGCAAACGAATTGCTGAAATGGAATTGGAATTGGGAATCGCACGACTAATTCGAAACTTTAATGTTGAGTTCAATTATTCCACAGACAATGCCTTTAAGAGCGTGCTGATTAATGTGCCGAACATACCTCTGAAATTTAAGTTTACGGACGTGGAAGATTGAAACATGGTCGGCTGTCGATCATAAAGATTGGATTATATGTATTTTGTACTATATTACCATGAGAAATGAATAAATAAGTAAATCACATACCAAAGATTTATACCAGTTTTAATCGTTGGGAGTTTTTTTTTTGAGAATGGATCGTTAAAAGAGCAAAGAGCAACTCTTTCGAACTGCTTTGCACATTTTTGTGGTCATCTAAGAACCAATCACTTGGTAAACATTTGCACTCTGCTTGACCCAGGACCAACGCGTCACTTAAAGTAAAACATTACGAAAACAGATTTTGAAATATGCTAATAGCGTACATATTAGAAAAAATTCTTTTTAAGAGAACGTACGAGAACGTACGATCATGACGGGGATGCAGAGGTGGTCGAAAGACACTTCCCTTTCTCGCTGCTGCAAGTTTATTATCATTACATATTATTAGATAATTAATTAATATTATTACACTTGTTGAATAGTGAAATCATGTTTTGATGTGATCAGATTTAGGACCTACTTAAGAGTAGTACACGGACCTTCAATACGCAGTGGTCTAATTGTACATATGTATGAACATCTAAGTAAGCATATGTTGCTGCGTTAACCGTAGCCTAACGTCCTTTAACTCATCGACAGCAAGCAGATCGTTGTCCTGCTCCTCACGATCATACTTTAGTGTTTCGGCTAGCATCACAGCATTCTGATGACACTTTGTCTCCTCGTGCTGTCGCATGTGATGAAGCAGGCGGAAATCTTTTTGGCAGTAGTCGCATCGATATAGCTTAATGTCCGAGTGTATCAGCTGGTGCTTAGTCAGAGAGTGAGCGTATGCGAATGGCTTATCGCATACCTTGCACACATAGGGCTTGATACCACGATGCACGCTGTTGGATGATGGAAATATTGTAAAGATGACTAAGTAATGGGCAAGTTTGTACTTACTTCTCGTGCGATTTTAGCACACTCTCATAGAAGAACTGGCGGCTGCAGTAGCTGCACTTATACGGCTTGCTGCCTGTGTGGGAATACATATGCTTGCGCAGCTGTTCGCGCACCTGGAATTTGGCATCGCAGAGTCTACATCAAAGCATTTGCAGAAGACATTAATGCACATTTTGCTCTTTATGATTGTTAAAACAAACTTACTCGCACTGGTATTGGCAGATAGCATCGTGACGCCGACGATGTTCCATCATGCGTCCACGCTTCTCGTAAAAATTGCCACAGACATCGCAGACGTAGCCACCTTTTTCGGTGCCATCCGAAGTGCGCAGCGAATTGAGACCTGTACGGGTCCGTCCTCGCCTGGCTTTCATTTCAAGTCCACCAGTTGCGTGGCTATAAGAATGTTGCAATTCCTCATGACCGGACTTGGCTGTGCTCATGCCCATACGTGTGGGACCTCGTCTCAGCTTAATATCACCAGAGGCAACTGTGTCATCGTATTTAGTTTCGAGTATAACTTCATCATGCTCGGGATTCATTTCTATGGTATAGTTGTCCTCCAAGTACTCGATGTCATCCGTAATAACCTCTTCTGGGTCGTTCGTGCCATCGACTTCCACAAACTCATCCTCCTGGACACAATCGACAACATCACCCTCGGGACTCGGCACTTCGTTCATCACCAACTCATTCATGTCATCATCGTCAGCTTGTTGATTATGTTGTGACTCCAACTCGTCCTTCACTAGATAATCGTCACTTTCATCCAGCAGGCCCAGTTCACGACAATAGTCTTCGATTTCGGCCTGTTTGCGCAAAGCTTTCTCGCGAAACTGAAAAGCCATGTTCAGCTCCACCTTGCATTGCTTGCAAATACCATCCGGTATCTGGTATTTGCCATTTAACTGGTGGATTTGGTTATTGAGTTAATAAGCAATTACATATCACACATAAATTGCTCACCTTACTGAATGAAATGCCCAGCAGCAGTATTAGCATTTCATTTGGAGTCTCCTCATCCTCCTCGCGGGACTCGTCAATGCGTTGTAAGCGCTGGCTGGGCTCTAAGCACACACGGCAAGTGTTTGGTCCAAGTTCAGCGCGCATTTTTTGTTTAATTGCTGTTTAGAACAGTATTTTAGTGTTAAAATTGTTGTCTGTGTTGTGTAAAGGTAAAGCGTCTGTATTAATAAGAAATCGCCATTTTTTCTGAGTAGCGATTTCAATGACACACGAGCTATCGATAACATGAACATTGTCAAAGACCGATAACAATTAGATTAATCCAACGGACCAAAGGAAAAATAAAATAAGATTAATTGAATAAACTGAAATTCACAGCTCAACCAGTCGCAGTATCATTGAGTAGCTCGAAGGCTTGAATATTTACCGCTTCTAATACTTCAAATGATAATTCCGTCAATTAAATTAATGAAAATCAATACAGCAAAGTGGCCTAATACATATATTAAAAAACTTTTTATAAGTCGACTTATGTTAAATGTATTTAATTGCTTAGTATAATTTATAACGCCAAAGGTGAATGTATTGCATATTGTTAAATGGAGATATGTATGCGAGCTCTTGAAAAATACTAAAAGCAAGTACTAGCATATGCCATGTTTATGTTTCAGTTGTCCATTACTTAATGGTTTCCAATAAAAATCGATTTTAAAAATTAACAAGCCCTTTTAGTGAACATAGTCACTAACTGTGAAGTACTTAATACTGATATAATATTTTTGAACATAGCTCACAATTTGAATACGACGTCCATCGGAAAGCAACACAGTGTTTACATTGAGATCATCTGGTATTTTTTAGCTCATTTACGTCCACACCAAGTTGGTCACTTTCGTGTGTATTTTTCGAGACGCAGAAGGAACGGAGCTCTTATCTCCGCGAAAAATGGATTATTCCAATATATTTTGTAATCTTATTAGAAAATAGCTAGCGTATTGGAATTGCAGGAGTCAAATATAATATTGTATCTGGCGGCAAAGGCGTACATACGCCTTTCACTCGCTTTATCCATGCAGTAAACACAGTCAAAATGGTTTATTATCTTGCGTTTTTAACATCCGTGTCTTCCGTCGTCGCCAAAATGTTCGTCGCACCAGTTATCGACTTCGCAATCTTCATCTCCTAAAGCACGCGACACGCATACACACATACATTTAGTGCGTAGGCTTTTCGACCAATTCAAATCAAACTTGCGTGCATCGGCAATAACAACAATAATAATAATAATAACAAGCAGCAAGAATTAGGAGCAGCAGCAGCGAGTGACGTGCAATTGGCGAAAGTGTGAGTAGCAGCAACAACCCCGAGAGGTTGCTGCTGTCTGCTGTCTGGTGGCTGGTGGCGCTCGTCTGTTGTAAGCCAGCCTAAACCCACCTAACATGTCCGAGAAGCATGGCCAACTCAGTGGTGCGCAGTGGACGACGAAATCAGCAGCAGCAGTGGGGGGCACAACGGCAACTACGCTGCAGAAGCATCAGCAACAAACCAATCCAAATTCCAATCCGATATACGAGGCAACAACAACAGTTGCACACACAAATCCGTATGGCGCTTGTGGTGTTCCCCTACCGGTGCCGATTCAGATTTCGGACATTCCCTCGTATACATCGGGACGTTTCCAGGCACCGTCCATCCATTTGCAAACGGCGAAATTATCACCGCTGACCATTGCGCCAATTGTGGCGCCTGCCCAGCAACACGCCCAGTCCCAGGTGTCGCCCACATCCACAAATGTACCTGCTCCCAGCCAAAGCGGCTTTGTGTCGCCAGCTTTTACAAATTTGAATGCCCCTGGCTCGGCAGCCAGTGGAGCCACATCCGTGCTCACTCCGAATCCCTTTGCAGCGGCCTCTGGCAATGCTGGTTTGGCCTTTGTCAATGCCTTTAAGAGCGCACAGCAATTGGATCTGGGGAAGATAATGCAAGCGATAAATGTTAATGCCTCTACAGCGGCAGCAGCAGCGTTGCCGAGGCACCCACATCCGCCACCTCCCCATCCCAGTGAAGGCGGTTCAGTAGCTGTAGCCGCTGCCCCACCCAGTGGCGTCATCAACTCCACAATTGCGGAGAACGTAATGAATGCGCTGACCAGCGACGAGGAGCGAATGCGACGCGTCCAGCAGGTCATCGAGTCCAGTTTGGAGTTAGTATTCATTAAACATAAAGCTTCCTTCACACTAATTATTGCCTTTTTAGTGATACTGCCAAGCTGCAAATTGCGCAAATTCTGGAAAACGTGGCAGGCTTGAAGCCCATTGAGAAACTGTTTCTTTATTTACGATTACCGGGCGAGAGTTCGGACACTGACCCATTGAGACAGCCACAGAATCCGTTGGGTACACGCTCAGAGATTAATCATACCATTAATTGGGTGCGCTCGCACCTCGAGCACGATGCTCAGGTCTCCATACCAAAACAGGACGTTTACAATGATTACATGTAAGTTGGTTGAGAGGCGCACTTTAAATGTGTTCATAAATATCGTATATTGATCGCTGATTCCGCTTTAATAAATCCAGCCATACAACATATAAGATTTAAACTAGTCTGAAAGTTTATTTCAAACTTATTTCTTATATCATACGCATAAGGTGTAATAAATGTTTAATTATGGCATTTTACGCTTTGCAGCGTCTATTGCGAGCGCCTGAACATCAAGCCGCTGTCAACAGCTGATTTTGGAAAGGTAATGAAGCAGGTGTTCCCCGGCGTCCGTCCGCGACGTTTGGGTACGCGCGGCAATTCGCGTTACTGCTATGCGGCCATGCGGAAGACCACAAAATTGACGGCGCCACAGTTGCCGCAGTTGTGCAAGGATGAGCCAATCGATGACAGTGTGCCCACTGAAACCGCCCCAGCACATTTAAAGCGCACACCCAACGCCCCGGGAAGTGTACCAGGCGCAGATGACGACGCCAGCTGGGATGTGGTGCGCAGTTGGGCGGAAAAACTACTCAACACTAAACTGGACAGTGTCACTGAGCTAGCCACACGCATTAAAAGCAACAATGCAGTTATTAATCCAGTAGTGGCGGCCAAAAAATATACGCCCAGGGAGCCCAAAGAGAAGCGCTTGCTTGCGGTAAGTTTTCTCTTCTCTCTTAGAAAATTGAAAATTTTGATGAAGTATATAACAACGATTAGGTTTTTATACGTTTCTATGAAAATATAAAAGATTAAATTTGAATAAGACCACGGAAACTAAATCATACATATTTTATATTAAATAGGACATGGGGCCGCTAAAGAAGCGCCGCAAAAAGAAGCGCAAGGGCTCCACCTCCTCCGAATCGAGCTGCAATCAGCCAAATGCGGCCACCGATGCTGGCAGCAGTCAGGAAGCGGTCAGCGATGACCACAAAACGGAACAGTTACTACAGATCAAACAGGAGATTATAGACTCGCCCAGTAGCTATCCGACAGCCCCACAGCTTCAGCAACAGCAGCAGCAGCATCAGCAAGTTTTGCCTATGAATCTGGCCACGGAGCCACGGAGCAATGCTGTCCGCAATCTAACGCCGAAGCTAATAGAGTTGCAAACGGAAGCGGCGGCACAACAGCCGATGTCACCCACTGGGCTGGTCATCAAGGACGAGGCGGAAGAGTACAACACCACAAACATATTCTGCAAAAAAGTGCTTAAGGCCCAACAGACCAAAGGCAATTGGGTCAACTCGCCCAGCAGCGGTAGCGGTAGCGGTGGCGCTAGCGGCAGTGCTCTGCTAATACCACCAGTGATAACCACAACGGCGGCAACACCTCCACCACCCGCTCAGCCACCACCGGACAGCTCGCCGGTAAATGTAACAGCGCTATCAATGGGCCCGCCCGCCCAATTGAATAATCCCAGCTCAGTAAGTCCGTCAAGCAGTCTGGAGACGAACAACAGCAACCCCAAGGTCTCGACACGCAACATGATTTTGATGCGGACGAGACGCTTGATGGCCGAGAATGCAGCGGCATTTGCCGCTGCCGAGGACTCTGGACTGCCTGAGAATTTGGGGCTGCCGCGGGAGCGCGTCATTAGCATATGCAATATGGATAAGCATGAGCTGGATGATTACTTTCTGCCCGGCGACGATGAGGAGGAGAATTCCGAGGGGCAGGATACCGAGTTGCTTCAATATTTTCAGATGGGAGACGCTGAGGAAAAACAACTGAATTCCTTAGATGCTCATGCAGAACAACACAGAAATCCACAGGCTGCGTCAGCTAATGCACTAGCCAATGCAATGGCAATGGCAAATGCTCGATCAGCAACGGCAACAGCAACAACAACAGCAGCAGCGATGCAACAGCAACATCAGCAGCAGCAGCAGCAACAACAACAACAGCAACAGTTGCAGCTGCAACAGATGCGTCGCTCAATGCCGTTGCCAACAGCAGCTGCAGTAGCAGCAGCAGCAGCGACAGCAGCAACAAATGTTGTGGGTTCTGCCTCAGCGTCTCTGGCTTTAATGTCACGAAAGCATCAACAACAACAACAACAGCAACAACATCAGCTACAACAACAACAACAACAACAGCAGCAGCAGCAGCTGCGATATAGCAACAACAGCAACAATAACAACAACAGCAACAAACGCAAGATTAGTTTAAGCAACGCGTCCAGCAATGGCAACAACAAGAACTGCATTTTTCTGCCTATTTCCCCAAACAACGCAGCAGCAGCAACAAAAGTGGCAGAAACTGCAACATCAATAGCAGCTGCAACCACATCAACAACAACAACAACAGCCGGAAAGCTGCCCACTCAGAATTGCTTTGCCAGTCCTGGACTCACACGAATGCGACAACGTTCCAGTATGCTAACCAAACAGCAATCGCTGGACTTTGACAACAATAACGGCAATGGAGACCCAATGATTGGGGCGCATAGGCGCAGGCGCAGTTATGTGTACAGTTATCCCAGCAGCAGCTCCGCCTCGGCTCCGCCAAGTCCCTCGCTATTGCAACAATGTATGGGCGTCAATTGGTCGTTTAGCGGCAGCGCTGCTAACAACAACCAGTTCAGCGAGAGCACCACAAACAACAGCAGCAGCAACAACAACGTGGAGCTGCTAATCAATCAAAACTCGATGGATTTGGAAACTAGTCTGGCTCTGAGCGGCGCCAGTATGGAGCTTAACGAAACACAACGTTCACAATCTGTGCCACTGTCGCAACTGCAACGCGGCAGCAGCAACCACTCACCCTCAACGGGCTACAATCGTCAGCTAAATCAGGCGGTTGTCAACGCTTGCATTGTCCACGATGCGTTCTTCTCCGAGAACAGCAACAGTCAGCAGTCTGTGGGCGCACTAAAGCTGGGCGCCAACGATGTTGATGTGCCGGCTAGTCTGATCTACGATGATGTGGACGTCAGTGCGCTCATTTCGCCCAGTTTTGCTAACAAGTTTAGCGGCATACAAACAACGACCACATGCAGCTCATCGGCGGGCTCCTCGAGCGGTTACAGCAGCGCTGGCAGTGCTGGTGGTATAGTATCGCGCTCGGTGCCCTCCACACCGCTACCACATCAACAGTCGCAGCTGCAGGGCTGCAACAGTAGTCAGAACACCGCAAATGGCAACTGCAACGATGCCAACGGGCTATTCAACATCTCGCCAGCCTTCAATTGGGGCAGCAGCAATGTGTCATACAATGGTCAGCCGTATGGTTCGCGAACGGCACTCGATATATCAAAATCGATGCCAACGACGCCCATAACGACTCCGTGCTTTCGCTACAGTCCCGTCGAGCTGCATCGCGACTTTCTAATCAATGGCAATACGATTGATAGCCTGCCGTCGCCGGCTATGGTGCCTTTCGGCGTTGGCAGTGCCACAAACGCCGTTTTGGCACTCAGCAGCGATGCGCTGATTGATGATGTGGCACCAACCAGCAGCGATGTGGATGCCATTATTGGAGCCGCCAATATACTCGATAGCTTGTAGAATTTGCACGAAGAGAAAGCTCAAACTCAGGCAGAGAATGAAAACGAGACGCAGCCAGAAGAGCTGGTGATAGACTGTCTGCTTCAGCATGTGGACAAGTTGTAAATGTCTCAATATCTGCCTGTTTCCCTCTCCCTCCCCCTTTCTGACTATTTGTCTGTCGCCTACAAATTGAAAGCGTAGTCCGTGTATCTTTATTTGTAAATTTTGAATTTGTTGTTGTATTTACTTAAGTAATTATTGTAGAATTATCGGTGTTTCCTGTAAAGAGCTTTCTCTTCGCAATTCTAAAGCAAAGCACAGCACCCACGCCTATATAACATTTATATATATATATATATTCTTAAGATAAGCTCCAATTGGTTTCAACAATGTCCATAAAAGCAATTCATGAATATGTCAATGGTATTGAAACCAACATCCTCAACCAATTATCCCTCAGGCCCTTGTTATATGGTTATATGTGCGTGCATAAAAATGTATATGTAATTGTATATATATAATTATGTACTGTCTGTACTGTGTATGCTGCATATTGTTATAAAGTGGGAAGTAACTGGAAAATGTTTGCCATTTTCTGTAGTTGAATAGTTTTTACTGTTGACCCTCGATTTGAGAACAAAACTGAAAACAAGAGAGAACCTTACAAATGAAACGAACTTAAAGTCTGAATGAATTCAACGTGCAGCGGTTTTAAAAACAAATATATACACATAGGAAATAAAATAATGTAACATTTTAAATGCTCCCGTCGGGGATCGAGATTGTTTTACGATACCAATAAGAATCCAAAACTATACATGCAGGATAGTTCTAAGCAAATAAGTGTTGAGGGCCTGAATAAACAAAAAACAAGCTTCTAACTTTAAGAATTATCAAGATCAAGATCAAGATGAAGTGTGTAAATGTGTGTGTCGTATCATAGCGTATCGTAATTCTTTACAATTTGTTATCGAATCAATTTGAAACTCAATCAGGCTTTCAAACAAAGTTGATAAAGTTGATTAAAGGCGCGTGTAAAATTGGTCGACATTCTTTTGATTTTATTAACAACCTATGTATTTGCTACTCTGTAATTTCAATGTTCTATTCAATTTAATTGTTATTATATTTTCTACCCCATCACTAAACCATGTTCAATGGTTTGCAGTTAGAATTAAGTGTTTGTTTGTTATTGAATGTGTTTTGTTTAATGCTAACGCATTATAGGAGTAGGTATCTCTCTTATTGTCCATAGTTCTTTAGGTTTAATTCCCTTATGTACCGCTGAAATTCACGTTTTATTATCCGTACATTTAGTGTTATTCGTATGCTTATTGTTGAACCCTCTATCCTGTTTAGCCTATTCTATTTTTTAGATTTCTACGACTTTCAACAAAGTTTAGCTTTAACATTTCGCTTATACAAATCAAATCACAAACGATTTTCCCTGCTATGAATTAGCGTTAATTTGTTTGTAAAACAAAGTAAAAATTATGAGTACGAACATCTACAGCATCTTTGCGTTCTCCACAATTAAATTGATAAAATTAAAAGCGAACAAAAAGAAAAATAAGAAAAATTATAACTGTGCCTCAGGCTTATTGTAAAACAATTATATACATACATAACAACAATATACCATAGCATATACACACAAACCATACAAATGCATTAAAACGAAGTTATCGCAACGTATACATAAATATATAAATATATATATATACTTATATAAAAATATACACTCATTTACAAAACAATTGAACAAGGGAAACAATTGAATTTGGCAGAGACCGCAGTCTCAGCAAAGATTAAGGATAGTCAGCAATTACACCATTCAATACGTATCTATACAATTATTCAAACAACCCCCAACCATAGGCATAAAAGTGCAGATCATTTCTCTGTAATCCTAAACAAATCATCACTCCGCGCTTGTATCTATGTATATTTAAGCTAAGCTAAGCAAACGAAGCCAAGAAACTGGATATGCACATCCCCGCATCAAGCTGCTACCGCCTTAAATAAATAGAAATAGAAATAGCCCCTTAGGAATACGAGTACACATATAATAATTTCACCGGGAACATACTTTGATAAACAAACGTAAAATATTCGTAATGCATACAATACAATAGTTACATAAAGATAAACGAACCAAATTGTACTTTTTATAAGATATTTGAATGAAATACACAAATCAATTAAAGTCAATAAAAATCTATGGAACAAAATATAAATTGTGGTCTTAATTGAAATACTACTGGGCGGCAGACTATCAATCAATACTCCCATTGATTGATCAGGGTGACATTTGACATATTGATGCAATAAATCAGCTAATAATATTTACTTATTAGATTTATCAAAAATTTCAATATTTGAAAAAACTGATAAGCCAACTGGGAAATTAATTTCTATTTATGAATTATTAATTTACATTAGGAAAAGACAATTTATTAATATTTCGTGTCTTTTTTTTTATTAACCTTTTAAGTTTAAAATAATAATATTAATATGCAATAAATATTTTTTAAATATACATAATAATACCGTTAATTGTAATATGCGTGTGCTTTTTGTTTAATTTGTCATATTTTCATTTACTTGTTGTGTTTTTTTTTTCGTTATTAATTAGTTGCGTTTACTTAATCGTTAGTTAAATACTTATATGATCATTTATTTATGTAAATTTAACTATTTTGTTTTATATGCATTATACATTACATTTTAATAGCGCCAAATAATATTCCATTTGC
The DNA here is from genome assembly GCF_018153295.1 of Drosophila grimshawi. Taxonomy (NCBI): domain Eukaryota; kingdom Metazoa; phylum Arthropoda; class Insecta; order Diptera; family Drosophilidae; genus Drosophila; species Drosophila grimshawi. Next base: position 614,434 of record NW_025063098.1, read on the forward strand.
TACAACTGATTCTTGCTTGCAGGGCCATTTATTGTTATAAAATGTATTGGTTTTGTTTGCTTGGCCCTGCGTCTCTGTATATGATGGTAAATATAAATATAATACATATGTATACGTATAAAAATCGTTTATGCGCCATGTATGTACTTGTTCTTGTTAAATGTTAATATTACACTACGCTAATAGCACATTTGAAAATCCAATTAAATTGCTATGGGCCTTATTGTGTTATTATTTATATTAATTGTATGTTTTTCTTTTTCTTTACTGCTGCTGTAACATATAAAACACTATTTGTTAAATATGGTTTACGTATATATTTTATATATGTATGTTTACTAAATATTTATTTTATTATTTGTTGTTGTTGTTAAATGCTTGTAAATCATTTTTATTTGTTACTTTACTGTTTAATTGGTTTCCTGATACTTGACTTGTTTTTGCTGTTATTATCGCACCGATTCCGTTAATACTTTCACTTTAAAAGTCTCCCGTTTCATATACATATATATACATATATATATTATATATATATATAACACACGTTGGACTCCATGCCTGTTGGTTTACAAATAAAAAAGTGCTTAACGGAATGGCCACACATACACATATAATGTATGTATATATAGATTTATGTATATATATATATATATATATATATATATATATATGTTGTATATGCCGCTACTGCTATGTATATAATATATATAAAATTGTTGTTATTTCGCTGAGGTGGAAAATTCATTAATTAATAAGGTTACTTGTTGTTCGGCTGCCATTTTGCTGCTTTAGCTGCATTTTTCTGCTTCTTTGTTGCTAATGTTGCGCTACATAAGTTTCTGAGTGTTAGTTGTGTATTAGATTATGGTTAGGGTATCAACTGGGTAATGCTGAAATTACACCGAAACGTTCTATATGTCTGTGTATGTATGTATGTGTGTGTGTGTCCTATACGCTCGTATATATTTATGCTAAGCGCAATAAAATGATTCAGAATTGAAAATAATTTTCAAAGTGCATTTATTAAGATGCATTTATTCCGTATGCTCAAATATTTGTATTGCATTTTGAATATCTTATTAGTATTATTTGCATATATTAATTTATTTGCTTGTAATAGGATTTTTGGAAGCGACGTTGACAATTTTACATACATCTTGCGAACAGGAACGGATCGATTTTAGAAGCTTGTTGTGTTGGTCCCAATACAAGAAACTGTAAATAATCAATCTGGAAATTTTGGAATTCAAGTTGAAATGAACGGAAATAGTTTGTAATTAGTTTAGAATTTATTTAAAAATCATAAAAAACACACATTCCCAAATAATAGGACAAAACACACAACTTAAAAACGAATACAAATCAATTAAACAATAAATTTTAAATACATTTTATAACTAATAATCATACTCATAGTAATAATGATAATAATAATAATAGTAAACTTGGTAATAATGAAATCAGTAACATTGTTCATCAGAAAATGGGGGCTTTTTGTTGATGTTATTGTTGTGGTTGTGGTTGTTTTCGGATGGTGCCTTAAGAGTCTAACACATATGTGGTCAGTTAAAATATGCGACACTAATTTGCAAAAATAAACATTAGAAGAAAAAAAACAAGGCAATGCTATACAATAAGTTAACTACAAATAAACTCAATTCATTTAGTTACACCTTAGAAGACAATCCAACTCGATTCGAATTGAATCATTATAAATTACAAATTAAATTAAACATAAAGCAAAACTTTGCATAAATTTCTTTCGTTGCGTGCGCATGTGGCTGCTGCGGATTGATTTTCATTCTCATCATTTTGCATTAATCCATTTTGTTTCGTACTTTCGTATTTTTCATTCTGTTCAGCAATTTAACTAAATTAATTTATATTAATTACTCGTTGTGGTGGCGCCACCGCTGACCCCGTTCAATGTCGGCTCGCCCGTGTTGCTCCTGCTGTCCAGCGACCAGTCCCAGTCCTTGCCCTTGGGCCGGAACTTGGACGACTTGTGATGATGATTGTAGCTGGCACTCGCATTTGCATTGTTCGCACTGATGCTGTGGTGCGGCGACGATTTCTCCTTTGGCGATTTACCCGATTTGCCCAGCACAGCTGGCGGCGTTGCTGCTGCTGCCACGCTGACGGACGTCGGATCAAGCATTGTTGGCGGACCATTGCCAGCGGCATCGGCCGCCGTTGCAGGTGCACTGGAGTTGGAGTACGACAGCAGCTCATCGCAGTCGTACTCCCAGTTGCGCTCACAGAACTTCTTCTTGTAGTGCTTCTCGGAGCCGCTCTTCGACTTGCGCTGATACTTGAGCGGTATGCGCAGCTCATTGCCCAGCGATGACGGTGCATGGGCCAGTGGTGGTGTCGCAACGCTGGCAGCACTGGGACTGGGCGTCCGTGGCAGGCCCACATCGGACAGCGGCGGTGACTCAATGGCGCCCGAGTCCACCGGCGAAACCGTCTTCAGCGAGCTGCTCGCGTTCAGTGTTGAGGAGGTGCTTGACTTCATGCTGCTGTCACTCAGATGATCTGTCAAATGTTGCTGATGCTGCTGCTGCTGTTGTTGTTGCTGTTGCAGCGGCTGTTGCTGCTGCGGCTGTTGTTGTTGTATTGGCTGCTGCTGCTGCTGAAGATGACCATGCTGCTGGTAGGGATGATGACTCAGATTATGCACCTGGCTGGCATAGAGGCCGTTGTTGCTGTTGCTGCTGCCACTGCCACTGCTACTGCTGTTGTTGATGCTGATGGGCAGCTCCAGTTGCGATGAGCTTGACGAGGTGGACAAAAATGTACGCGCCGCATCCGAGTTGCTGCTGCTGTGCGTGATGCCCGAATCCGGTGAGGTGTTGCAACTAATCGAGGCGGGCACCGTGTCGCCATCAATGGAGCGGCGCGTCTTGTCCAGCTCAGTGCTGGCAAAGGCCACCAGACGATCAAAGCCGGAGCTGACACGATGCTGCCAGTGGGACTCCTCGTCGGCAGCGATCACATCGTCTGTTGTGGACAAAACATAGGCAGTTGATTAGCAATCAAATGTGATATATAATCAGTTAAGTGGCAACAGCAACAACTGCTGCTGCTGTTGTTGGTGTTGGTGTGCTTCTGTGTGTGTGTGTGTGTGTGGCTGGGGGTAGGTGTGCTGAGCGATAACAGTAGCAATGAAAGGTAGCTATAACGATTACGATAACACACATCGTGTGTGGCAACCAAACCCTAAACATTTGGAAGGCTTTCTCGCAATGTCGAATGCTTAAAGGTGTGTGTGTGTGAGTAAGTTGTAAGCTGTATTTTGCGGCGTGTGAAAATTAAATTAGAAAGTGTTACAAAAAAGATGGTTAAAAATCATAAATAAAAAAAAATCAAAGCAAAATGAAATTAAAAAAAGTTGAGAAAGTAAACCAATTAGGCGCAACAGAACTTACCTCATGCTCATGTTTAAATTTCATATATATGTGTATATATAATATACTAAAGGTTTTTGTTTTTTGTTTTTTTCTTTTGAATTTTGTTTTAAATTCGGTTAGGTTAAATTATTCAACGAAAAATAAATTATGTTTTGTCTTTATAAATGTTTTTTTTTTGTTTTTTGTTTTTTATATTAGATATTTTGTATTTTGTACTCTGCTTCTCAACAACAACATTAGGTTTTGGCATTTTTTGTTTTTTGTTTTTTGTTTCGGGGTGTTCGTGTTCATTTTCTTTATCGATTTTTGTTTCGTTTGTATTTTTGTGGGTTTGGCTTTGAGATATTTTTGAGGTAATCAATGGTTGTTATTATTATTGTTATTATTGGTACTACTACTATCGGCCACAACAAATCCATTGTTATGAGTATTACAATTGGTAGCGGTTTGTTTCGTGGCGCCAGACAAAGTCGAAGTCGGTGTGCGAAGTCGACGTCTGGGATCGTAATTAGTTACAGTACGATGCGTTGCCAAATCGGTAACTGTATGGGAGTAGAGCATAATAGAAGAGATATAAAGTCGAGTTTTGGATAAGTAGCGCGACGATTTGTTTTATTTTTATTTTTATATTTTTTTTAATGTTGTCCATTGTTCGATATTTGTTGTTTTTAGTAAATATTTGAAAATTAATTATGCAAAAATAACATTCCACAGGAGATTGTTAATGTTCAAGTAAAAAAAAATATATATGTTGATTTATGTTTCTTTTTTTACAGAGAGCGTTTGAGAGTATGTGTGTGAGTGTGTGTGTGTGTGTGTGTGTGTCGTATGTAATTTTGATTCTTATGAAGTTAATGATTTATTTGGCGTGACTGACTCGGTAAGTTGAAGTAAGTATGAATATAAGCTGGCAAAATGTTTCATGTTGCATGTTGCATGTTGCATGTTGCGGCAGTTTTTCATTTTTTATTACAACTATTTTATTTTTCGGCGGTTTTCGATTTACAGAATACAAAGTATTTACACGTTGCCCATGATCTATCGATTTTATAAATTGTAGAAAGAAACAGATTCATTTACCATCAGCTAATTAACTAATAAATAAAGTGGGCAAACATTATCATCATCATCAACTCGGTTTACAAATCACACATCGGAGTCACGTTTTTGTCATAGGTTAACCACGGTTAGGTTAACTACTTTATAGATTAATGATTATTCTTCTTTTTGATTGGTTTATAAGAGGGGAATCTGGTTTATACTTTTAAAATATATTAACAGATGATAATCATATATTTAGCTATATCGTTTTAAAATTTAACAAAAACCAAAATAGTAATAGTTTTTAATTAATATTGAAATATTAAAACCAAAAGGTATTTCAACAATAGATAAATATTTAATTATTTGTGTATTTTTATATGTATTTTATTATCGGCGTTTTTTGTACGTATTTTTCTTAGTAAATAGCCGAAGAAAACTTGTTATTTTTGTTGCTTTAAACTGTAATTTTCATGTGAGAAAGGAGAAGGAAAACAACAAAATACAAAAAACAAAAAAAAGACAAACAATAAATAAATATGAAATATTTCTAGGAAAATAAATGAAAAACATGCAAAACTACGAACAACGCACAACATAAGTTAAACCAAAACCGTTAGACGCAACTCAAATGTGGCAACAATCTGGTTTTTGCTTTTGTGTATTTTTCTATGTATTTGTAAATAGCGACAGTAAAATAATATGCAAAGTGTAATTGTAATTGTAATTGTATAAAATGTGTAAAATTGGTGCATGCATTATGAAGCGGTGTAGTGTGGCATTAGCTGGAGTTGCTTTAGCTCGAGCTGGAGCTGGAGCTGGAGAAGCTGGAGGATGAGACACTCTCGGTGTCGGAGTCAGCATCCGACGCAGCTGAGACGTTTGACCGCCTGCACTTTGTGGTGAGATCTTGAGCCATCGTTTGGGTGGCGAGTCGGGTTTGATAGCTGTGCAATTGATGATATGTGGCATGAGCACCATGAGCTGGTGCTTGTGGTGAGTGTGGTGCATGTGGTGCGTGTGGTGCATGGAATGCTTGTGTGTGTGATGCTGTTGCTATAACTGGGCATACAAATGGCTTACCATCATCGGCGGCATTCGACCGCTGGCCGCCCACAATGGTGGGCGTGATGCTGTGGCTACCTTGATGGGAGCCTCGCAACTGCTGTTGCTGCTGCTGATGCTGCTGCTGCTGCTGCTGGGCATGCTGATGTGCTTTCACCTGATGGTGGTGATGGTGCGGCTGCTGATGACTACTCGTCGACAGCTGCAGCGGTCGCTCATCGCCCATCAGTGAATTGATCTCGGGACTCATTAGCAGCGGCGGCTCCACGAGCACCTTGCTGCGTCTGCCACAGGATGAGGACGATGACGACGGTGTCGGCGACGGGGTGTTGGCCTCATGTGCGGGCGGCGGCAGCGATTGCACCCCATTGCTATTCACATACAGATGCTGATGCGCATGGGCAAGCGGCTGCTGATCAAAATGCGGCAACTTGGCGGGTCGCGACGGTTGCTGATGCGGCGCCAGTGGCGAGCTACGTTTTATGCCCACTGCAAAGAAGAAGATGTCGAAATGAGTGACTTGGCTAAATACGCTGCTATATATTTATTCCAGCTTACGCTCCACTTTGTGTGGCGTGCCATTAAGGTTGCCAGCGGCTGTGTGATGATGCGACTGCTGCGTCGGAGGCGGCTGCTGCTGCTGCTGCTGATGATAACTATGAGCGGGCGGCGCCTGATGCGCGAAATGCGGTGCCAGATCCAGAGATGAAGTAGCGGCAGCAGCACGTCGTTGTCGTTCCTCGTTCTCCTCCTTGTATTTGCGTGCTCGCACATGATCCTGCAGCGAGGCAGCTAGTCCTGCAACAAATGAACGAAGACTGTTAGTAAAGAACCATTAGAAATTGTAAGTTAGTGGCGCCATCTAGAGTGACATGAGCTAACTTTGAGATCTGGAATAGATCAAGAATAACAATAACTCTTTTAATCCGCAAGATGGCGCCACAACATTAAAGCAATGCCGAAAATGGGGAAATTAGGAAAAAAAAAAAAAGTTTGTTGTGTCTTCAAATACAGTTTGATGTCATCATTTTGAGTCTTCTTTCTACATTTTTGGATTGGTATACAAATAGTTTGTTTATTATTTATATATATTCTACAGTTTTGTTTTTTAAATGTTCTACAAGTGACACATATCTTCTCAAACATAAAGCACGTAAATCAGTAAAAATATTCACATTTTTTATTGTTTTACTTTATTAAATGCTTTATAGTTTTGAAGGAGATGTTAAATACCGATACAAATTACAATTGTTGGTGAGGACCTTCTTCCCGATCCCTGATCGCTTTGGCTCTTACGCTACACCCAACCACAATTTTGCACTTACCTTCCAGTGGCGGATTGGCACCATTCATGCGTGGTGCACGCAATGCACTTGCACCACCCCCAGTGCTCTTCGATTTGGGGTACTGTTGCTGGTGGTGATGTTGTTGCTGCTGCTGCTGCTGCTGCTGTTGTTGTTGCTGCTGTTGCTGCTCCTCGTGAAAATATGCCTCAATGCAACCGTTCATTTCCGCACGCGGCAAAGCAACCGGTTGATAGTCGCGTGCCGAACGTGACGATGACGATGACGCTGCACGGGAAACTGCCACCTGTGATTTCTGGGCATAGGCGACATGGGCCAATGTGGCCAGATTATTGCTGCTGCTGCTGCTGCTGCTGCTGCTACTGCTGCTGCTCGCTGCTGCCTGACTGCTGTAGTTGGTGGGCTGCGGCTCGGGCGCATCATCGCCAATGGGCCGCACGTGAACGCGCTCCGGCCGTTGGGCATTGAGATTGATCAGCAGTCGATCGTTATTCCGCTCGGCGAGAAAGGCGCGTTCCATAAAGTGTGCGCTGCTGACGCCGCTGCCGGCACCCGTGCTCATGTTGACCGCCGCATTGATGATGCTCTGGTGTGATATCTCAAGCGTACGCTCGATCTCGCCATTGACCAGATCCCCAATCGTCTTGCCGGCCGTCACTGGTGGCGCCAGTGCCATTGGTGGCGGCGTTGGCAACGCCTGCGGCGGCTGATTCAGTTTCTCCTGCGACAGATGACGACGCAGTGCCATTTTCGCGGGCGACACTTGCGTATAATCAGGCTGTGAGCTGTTCGAGCTGGGACGACTTGGCGGTCGCACGGATAGACGCTCCACACGGTAACCAGCGTAGTCCGAGTTGGCCGAACTGGCCCGAGGCAGCAGCTCCAAGCTGTGCTGTTGCTGCTGCTGGTGTTGCTGCTGCTGCAGCTGCTGTTGTTGTTGTTGCTGCTGTTGCTCCGCTAGCTGCTCGCGGCTGCCTGAACGCTGCAGCAGATTCTCAGCTGGCGCTTTGAACTCGGCTGCCTGATGATGATGATGATGTAATGCAAGTGATGCCTGATGTGCCTGATGCGACTGTTGTTGCTGCTGCTGTTGCAGTCGCTGCTGTGCTACGTGGGCAAACATAAGCGCCTGTTGCTGCTGCTGCTGGTGCTGGGCTATAAAGTGCTCGTAACTGTTGGCGCTGACGGAGGCGCGTCGTCGATGATAACCCAAATCGGCAGGCGTCGCCGTTGTTGCCGCTGTTGCATTGTGTCCCGCATACAGCGTTGCCAATTGCGCTGACGATGAGGGAGGCGGTGGTGGCGGTGGCGGTGGTGCACCCGAACCAGCTCTTGGTGGTGCTGCATACTTGGACTCCTTGATCGATACCGTTTGGCCGTATTTGCTTGACAGCTGCTGAAGCTGCTGCTGCTGGTGTTGCTGCTGCTGCTGGTGTTGGTGGTGCTGCTTGCTGCTCATGTAGGCGCTGGCATAGGGCAAATTGGCTGGCGGTGGTGGCGCCGTCGAGGCAGCTGCAGCCGCCCTTGGGCCCGGCAATGGTGGCGTTATGGGCGATATGGTCGTATTCGCATTCAGATGCATCAAGCCCTGCGTCGACACGGTTATGATGTTGTGCAAGTTGTTGGCCGACGTCGTTTGGGCCATTTGCTTGCTCCGTTTCGAGACGGGCGATTGGAGCAGCGCCACTGCGGGTGCTTCAATGATGGGCAATGCTTTGCTGCGCTGCTCCTGATCCTCGTTTAGCGCTGATGTTATGATGCTCTTGAGCCTATCCTCAAAGTTTGCCACCTTGGGTGATTCCTGTTTGCGACCCAATCCAGGCAGCTCACACTTGGGCAACAGCACAGTAGTCGCTGGCTGTTGCTGGTGTTGCTGCTGTTGCTGTTGGGGTTGTTGCTGTAGCAACTGCTGCTGCTGCTGTTGTTGTTGCTGTTGTGGCTGCTGTTGTTGCTGTTGCTTTGGCGCTGGCATCAGCGTGCTATCCTTGTACAGAGACGTCGTTGACTTGAGCTCAATTTTGGGTTTGCCACCATTGACAAAGTTGACAGTGTTGCTGACTGTTGCACTGCTGGCATTGATAGCAGCTGGCGGCGCCTGAAATTTGCCAGCCTCGACCTGGCGACAGGTCTCGAGTATCTTTTGGGCCAGCACCTCCGGATTGCTCTCCTGTATTTTGCCCACCTCCGGCACCTCGGGCCACTCTTGGGAGCGTGCACGATGCTCCCGACTGCGACGCGATGATTTGACCGCTTGCAGCTTGTTGCAATTTGGCAGGGCAACATTCGATGCAGCCGCAGGGGCAACAGCAGCAGCAGCTGCAGCAGCAGAGGCATTGCTAGCCAGGCTAATGTTGGTGCCCTGGGCGAGCAGAGCGGCAGCTGTGCTGCGATCCTCGGCAGTCTTTTGCAGCGTGCTCGTCTCCTGTTCGATGGTCGAGACTTGGGCGTACAGCTTTTTGCGCTGACTCAATGTATTGGCAATCTCCTTGAGCACCAGCTCTTGGGCGGCCGTTTCGGACAGCTCTTGTGGCAACTCGGATTTGACTTTGCCGTTGCCACCGCCGCTGCCATTGTTGACGCCGCAGAGTTTCTGGAATTCGGGCAGATGCTTCAGCTGCTTGCTGAGCAGCAGTTTCTGTTCGCTCTCGTAAACGGTGACCTCGTTGCGCATCTTGCTGACCGCATGCTGCAGATCCTTGTGCCGTCCGACAATCTCCTTGGCCTGCGCAATCAGATCGTTCGGCGAATTCACATTGATGCCCAGCTCATTCATGCGCACCTTCAGCAGCGTCACACTGTCATCGATCAGCACCTTGATCTGCTTGTCCAGCTGGTTGGCCCGGTTCTTCAACTGAGCCATACGCTCCTGCTCCTGGGCAATTTGCTTCTGCACCTGCGGCAGATACGCACTCGACCGCATACAGTCAATCATCGTCATATACTGCGAGCGAAACACATCCAGCAGTATTTGCAACGCATACGGCGTGTCTTGCGGCGCAGTGGGTATATCCAGTTCCCGGTGCGACATGTCACCGGTGAGGAGCGACGTCAGCTGCTGATCAACGGTGCCCGGTGCAGCGGGCAGCTTCTTTGTCATCGAGTCCAACGAGGTGCTCAGCACTGTCTGCTTGTGCAGCACATCGAGGCCGGCAATCTTTAGGCACTTGCGACCACGCTGCCCCTTCTTTAATCGTCCCTTGCGACCGGGACCCGCACTAGCCGCCCGCGGTTGATCCTCCTTGCTGCTCGAATCCTTGCTGGCCGAGGCGGATGTGGCGGACGCAGCAACCGCTGCAACAGCAGCTGCCTCTTCCGCTTCACGTTGCGCCGCTGCTGCCGATTTGCTGGCAATTGCCGCTTTACGTGTGAGCTTCTTGCGCTTCTTCAACGTGGTGAGAGTGCGAGGCGGCACGCGTCCCTGGTGGCTGTTGCTGTTGTTGCTGTTGCTATTGTTGTTCTCCTCGTCATCGGACTGCGAACTCTTGCCCTTGGAGCTGCACCAGTCCGACCACACCTTACGCGTCATTGGTCCATTCGATGTTGAGGTGGTGTTTGTGGTGGTTGTGGTGTTGCCACCATTACCATTATTCACCTCGCCATCGCCGTCGCTGTCCGTGCTGCTGTCCATGTCCAGACTGTGTTGCTGCATCTGTTGCTGCAGTTGTTGCTCTTTCTGCTGCTGCTGTTGTTGCTGCTGCTGTTGCTCTTTCTGCTGCTGGGCTGTTGCCAACTGTTGGCGAGTCTTGGAGGCGGTTACTCCACCACCGCTAACATTTGCCGGAGATTGCGATTGATGGCGCTGCTGGGAGGCTGGACCATTGAAGAGCTGCTCCCGCTCGCGTTCCCGCTCACGCTGCTGTTCCCGGTGCAACTCCCCCCGCTGATGGTTGTTATTGTGGTTGTTATTGTTGCTGTGATTGTTGTTGTGCTGTCCAACATTTGCCTCACGCTTGGCGCGATCGCGTGTGGTGCGCACAGTGCCTGCAAGAGACAAATTTAGACCATTAATCGAGTGCGAACAACCCATAAAAAATGCGTATTTTTACTGCCTAGAATTAATAGATTTCTTATTAGGTTTAATTTTTTGAACATGGGACATGAAAATGTTAGATTTCTCTTTGATATTTATAAATATAAATATATCTTTAATTAATAACCGGACTAAAAATATAAAATATATCTATATATATAATGATTACCTAAAACCTGTTTAGTAGCTATAATTTAAATTGTAATTTACTTATAATTTTATATTTTTTATAATTAGTTTAACATAAGATCAGAAGGAAACAAAAAGATGGTGATTAATTATGACTGATCGTAGGTGATTGTGATTGTGATCATGCGATGATTGTGATCACTGACTGACTGACTGATCTGATCATGACTGATACTTGAGATTGATGTGTGACTGAGTCAACGTGTGATGTGTGTGTGTGTGTGTGAGTGTATTGATTGTTATTTGCTGGTCAATTTTACCATTCCCAATTTTACTTACCGACATGCTCGTGATCACCGCCCTTGGTTTTCAGGCGCTGAAAATAGCGCTCTAAAATAGTGCGATCGATAACATGTAAATAATATGAAACCGGTTTGCAGGTCCACGAAACGGAACCCTTCAGTGGCGGTATTTCGCTAACATGCATTATTGTGCCAATATCGCTGAGGTTTCTGTGAGAAAGAGAACGTATTATTATATTTTAGTTTATATCATTCAAGTTATCACTCACCGATCCGTGATGCGAAAGTTGAGCGGACAAAACGATTTCGATGAGACAACTCGGGCGCCATCGCGCAAATCGGCAAATCGCTCCTTCAGCTGATGATCAACGGTCGGACCGAAGGCAAAGTTATTGACAAAAACCAGCGTCGATGAGGTGATCTTCTCGCGATGCTCGTCCACCAGAAAATCACCCTTGATCAATTTGTACTCGCAGTAGCGCTTGCCGAACCAGCTCATGTACTGGCGAAAGATCAGATCCATGCGTTCCGCATAGCGGGCGGGCGTGTCCGCCTTCTCGATGCCAATGCATGTCTTGAGGGGGAACGAACCAGCCATTTGTAGTACCACCTGTCCCACACCGGAACCGAGATCAATGAACGTGTCCTCCTTGCTGACGGTGACATGTTTGAGCATTTGCTGGACCAGCTCGTATGACGTCTCGCCGTACACCTCCGGCGAGAAGGGCTCGTACTGATTGAGTTTGTCCGGATCGAGTACGGCAGCATTGTAAACTAATTGCAGTATATGTCTTAAAAGGCTAGGGTGAGCGAACTTATTCAAACGCTCGGCGGGCAGTGAAGTTCCTTTTTCCTGTGCGAGCAAATGCAAACAATTAGTTTCGAATCGAATCGGATTGGTTGGGGATTGATTAAGGATAGCTAACAATATCGATTGGACAAGACTGTTAAAACACTCTCGTAAAAAGTAACAATCGGAAGTTTAGCATCTGAATTTGAATAGGACTTATTTTATTTTTTTTGTAAATCTACTAGCTCAATAATATTTCAAAGCTTCAATTAATATATTCTGTATTAGTATGCAAATTCTCAATAATTCAAAACAACGTTTCGTTAATTTGATAAAGTCGTAAATCATTTAATGGAATTATTTTGGTGATTTTATAATGCAATCGGGGGATTCAAAGGAGTCAATGGAGGAGATTTTAATTTACTTACCAATGCAACAATACTGTCGACAGCCTTGTTGAAGCGATCGACAAGATTTGTCATAGTCTTATAACAGGCAGTGTCAATGTGATTGAGGTTGATTTCCTCGAATGCAGATGAAATGGATGGCAGCTCATCGCATACGAATTTAATTGTATCGATGATATCGATGCCATTGTCATGCTTATCCTGTCCATGTCCAATCTGCAGTGGCCACGCAAAGGTGAGTGTATCGGAGGAGCCAGCTGGCGAGCGCAACACCAAGTCTTTGACTTGCGGTGTTGCCATATTTTTCCCTTGCCAGCTGAGCGGCAAAAGGTCAATGCGAACCGAAACACCAAAACAACGACACGTTGTTGTTTTATGCTTCGCAGTTGTTCTTCCTGTTCTTGTTCTTGTTGTTTGTTAACTATATATATATATATTTGCTTGCAGTATCAGCAGATTGATTGGCATATGAGCGTGTGACGCAGTATTGATCATATATCGTGTATCATATTATGCATAATGGATATATATATATATATATGTATATATATATATTGATGCAGATGTGTTTTTGATGCTGATGATCCAAAAAAAAACAATAAAAAAAAAACAAAACACGTTGGCAGAGGAGCAGTGTTGTTTAAGCGTTACGTTACTTTAGGCGTTACTTTAGACGTTACAATTACGATTACGATTACGTTGATAGGTTATTTGTTGTTGTTGTTGTTTTTGTTTTTGTCTTAGGAACAGTGGCAGCGTTGGGTTAACTATGTGTACGTGTATTGTATTGGGCTAAGGAAAACTATTAAAACAAAAAAAGAGATAAACTAAAACAATCTATCTTCTAGTTGCGTTCTGTGTGCGTCACGTTACGTTGCGTTGCGTTACGTTACGTTACGATCGTTACGTTATTGTTGCTGCGCTGCTGCTGCTGCTCCCACCCGCAAATATATCTCGTTCTCTTTCTTTTTCCCGTTCTCGTTCTCGTTCTCGTTCTCCGTCTCTGCTCACTCCTTCGCTTCGTCGTCTTCCTCCAGCAGCAGTGGCAGCTAATGGACCAGCAACAAAATATAAAAGTAACTGATGATAGTTGCGTAGTTTTATATTTTGCTGTATGTTAAGAAAACGATGCATTTTCCTCAATATGCGACAACATTTTCGCCAAGCAGTTTTGGTTGCTTTTCTTCTTGTTGTTGTTGTGGTTGTTGTGGTTTTTGTTGTTGCGGCTGCGATCGTTTCATTTCATCGCCGTGCAGTTGTTCCAGTTCCAGCAGTTGTGTTTCATCTCACTGCGTTCCACGGCACGCGCGCTTTGCCAACTACCGTTACGCATGATGCGCGCGCGTCTCTCTCTCGCTCTCTCTCTCCTCAGTGTTGCAAAACGTTGAAATTTGTTTCAAATTGAGATTTCGGCTTATTTGCAAAACTATCTGTTTGTGTTTCTTTTTTTATTTTTTTGTTTGTAATGCTTTTTATTGTTTGAAGGGGTCTGCAAGAAAAAAGAGATAGAACAGAGAGAAATGGTAGAACATAAATAAACGAGGCTTGAATGCATTAAACGTAAGATAAAATCATAAATCTAACGAGTTAACTAAAACAAATAAACAAATTAATAAATAATCAAACTCGAGATGCTGTTTATGAGCGTGCTTCAAGTTGATGTTTTACCAAACTAAAACTAATAAAACTGATCAAAACATGTAGCGTCGTCTCATGCGAAAGTGTTGCGATATCAGTAAATGAGTGCGAGGAGCGAAGAAATGTTGCAAAAAGAGTAATGCTACAATATAATTGCTATTTACTAATAACTAATTTAATCAGTTTCTGGTATTAGCTGTTGTTTTTACGGTCTACACGTTGCCTATGCATTAATATTGTATCGCATATTGTACTCAGATTTGATTATTTATCTGTTTAAAATTGCTTATAAATATTTATATTGAAATTTGAGTTTGTAATACAAATAATAAGCAATACATAAGTATAATTTTAAGACTGACGTATTATTAGCAGCAATAGCCCCAAAACACAAAAATGAATAAATTAAATTATTTTAATATCCTTGAATAGACTTTCTCTTAAACATTAATGCTCATAAATTAGAAGGACCTGTTTGAAATGTTGGGCTGAGAGATTTTAAAAGTCAGCTTTTAAATTCCTCTCACAATCTTTGTTTTTTTGCAGATTTAATTTTTCTTTGTATTTACTTTGGCTCATTCTGAATGTTTATTATGCTAATTTAAAATGCGTGGCACGTTTCGACTGTCTTTCTGTTAAATGTAATTCAATTCTCGAGCGTTGTCTTTGTTGCTATGGCTGTGTACATGCGGGTGGGCGTGTCCCACAATGCGACAATGGGACTTCATTAGCATCATGGGCACAACATGCCGACAACAGCTTTCTAAAGTCATTTTAATGCTGCCGTCTATGGACAAGACACGAGAAAGGGGTGTGTGAAAATGCTGCGAAAAATCAATAACAACCCTCAGCCGATTTGGCGGGCGATGGGCGATGGGCAGCGGGCGACGGGGGTGAAGGCGAGTGGCAAGTGGCGAGTGTCGAGTGCCTAGTGGCGCAATGTTGGTTTAATTAAAGCTATGGGTCATTGAAATGGTTTAAAGCGCTGCTCGGCAGTTGAAATATTTTGGCTAGACAAGAGCCGAGAGCCACATTAAATTGAATGGCTTTTTGGCTGTGCATTCGCAATGCTACAACAAATATTCACTTGTGTGTGGTGTGTTTTGTGTGTGTATTGAAACACAGCCTGTTCCGAACACCACAAAACCCAACCCAATCCTGTCTAGCAACTATATTTTACATGTATATATCTATATATATATATATGTTTGCACATAAGTGCCGTTATATATATATATATATATACATATATCCCCGTTGTTTAATATTTGTTATGCATGCACGTGTGCGAATATCCGCCAGTCTCGTCATATCTACATATGTGTATCCTTCCTGTGCTCAGTGTTTCTGTGTCTGTTTCTGTTGCCATGAAAACCCGACTACAGACAGAGTTACAACAACAACAACAACAGCAAATAGCAATAGCAACAACAGCAAGAGTGTTGCATGTGGCAGCCCCGTCAGTCCCCCCATTTTCAATCGCCTCTGACGACCTACAGTCATCCTGTTTGGGCGGTTAACCGTTGTCATCTATGTATCCCAGCCATGTCTGCTACGTCTGTGTGTGTATGTGACTATGTGTGTGTCTATCTGTTGGTCTGCCAATCAAGTAACCACCTGGACAGCATCACATCAGCCTTTTAGCAAACTTGGCTTTAATCGATAAAACGACTAAAAACCAAATTCACTTAAAAGTTCAAGCGACTTTGATGTATTTGCAGACAAGAGTTAAAATGGGCGGTTTTTTAGTGAATAACTGCAAACCAAATTCTCTTTTTACAATTTAGGCTTTTATCTATATATATATAAACAATATATAAATATAGATATATATATATATATATTAATAGCAATTTACCCAATTTAAAGTTATTCTCGGTTGCTGAAAGTACTTGAATCATGTCGTCATTGGCCAGCTAAGGCTGGTACTAATTATTATTGTTTTAAATGAAATAACAAAAGCATCATTTTAATTTCAGAAACGCATTTTAAAAACATAGGTTCTTCCAGACTGTTAAAATAATAAAACTCAAATTAAAAGATGGTATTTTAGAACTCCACAAATTATTAGTGTTCCATTGGGATAATTCGAATATTAATCAGAGAATTGAGAAATAATTCAGGATTTAACATTTCCTTATTTGCATTGACCATCGATGCTCACATTTTCATCATACATAGTCTATTCACAATGAACACTTTTAGTAGACGTTGTGGTAAATGCTGAATGCAAACATTGCCCGACAACAACTACAAAATCAAAGGGCAGACAATCGTCGACTGAACTCTCTCTCATCTGTCGGGACCCCTATTGTAATCGATTCACTTTATTGGCTAGCAAGCTCTTCTCTCGCTCCTAGTGTGTGTGTGTGTGTGTGTATGTAGTGAGTGTGTATACAATGTGTGTACGTTATTCTAATATTCAAAACACACACACGGACAGAGGCCAACAAGTTGGCGGTGCGGCAGTCGAGAGGTCAAACTTTTGCCAGTCTCAGCGCCATTTTGTGCAACTTTTGTTTGGCCTGTACCTCTTTGGGCGGCAAATTGTACATACGCCCCGTTGAGTGGCAGCTGAAACGGTTCTGGCTCAATATTGAATTGAAGTCTTTATCTAAAATGATTTGGCATATTTTACGCAAAAGGGAATTTTTAAATTACAATTGATTATATTTCAGTTAACATCTGGACTATAGCAAAACCCCTATAAATTTGCATACAATTGACAAGGGTATTAAAATGATTTAAGCAATGCTCTTGGGAACTAAACCACAAAAATACACACATTTGGACCAATGATTCGGATCAATGGTCCGACTTTAACTGAGCTTGTTTATCGCACCATTGTCATTTCTAATTGCTAATTAAACGACAACAATACAACTACGAGTCATAGCTGTATACGCTATGCAATACCCTGTACTGGACAAAACAACGTATCATTGAGCAGACCGTTGACCACTTGGGCAAGTCCCCAATTTATAGCTATATATAAAAAAAAATCTGAACGCACATTTGTTTGTATGAATTTGAATTTTACGGATATTCCACAGCCGTTATATTCAGGGTATCCGTTAGTCAAGCATACTCGATGTAAAGCTTAATTGTTTTGCATGCCTGCGGAGGCGTGACACACATTTCCATTGCAAGCCCACTCATTCAAACACACACACACACACAGAGGCAAACACACGCGTGCTGTAGTTGACACAATTACAGAGAGCACAGAGACTTTGACGCTGTTGCTCGCAGAAAACAGAACGCGCTTGTAATCAACTTCAAAAGCAGCACTACTCGCACTTCATGCTTACTCTAAACGCTCACTCTCTCTCTCTCTCTCTACTCTCCTCAATGGGGAGAGAATATATATTTATACATATGTATGAGTCTAGCAACTGACATACGCAAGCAGCGCCGCCAACGCCCACGTTTTTAACATTTTCTTCTTCATGCACAATTTATGTACTTACAGTCTGACAAGAAAGTGTTTGGGCATAGGAAAATATTCATAATTTCTCACTTCTTTCGCAAAAACAAGTATTTTATTATTGACTTTTATTCTAATTTTTCTACTATTAAGCGGAGTTCTTAAAGCTATTTAACAAAATAATGAACAAGATTCATTCATTAAAATAATTGTGAAATTTTAAAAACCCAAACTATACATTCTTTAGACTGTCAAGATAGTCTTTGTACAATGGCTGTTTACAATTTTGCAATTCCCTTTTCGGCCGATCCCGTTAGAATTGAGCGATTTTCTTAATATTTTTATTTGCATTTTGTCTGTGACCATGGTGACCATATTCTGTTGAAATTTGATCGTGCAAGATAATACTTTTTCGCAAAAGAAGTTAGAAAATATAAATGTTTTCCAATGTCCAAGCACTGTCTTGACACACTGTGTGTTTTGGTATTTTCGCTTGAGCTGCTGTTATTGTTGTTGTTGGCGGCCTTCTCGCCTTCTTTTTGTTTTACGACTATTCGCCTGCCACGCAGTCTGTGCTGTGCTTTGCTTTGGGGTTTTTCAGTTATTGCTTGCTGTTGTTGTTGTTGTTGCTGTTGCTGCTCATATCAACACTAAAAGTAACAATGAAAATAAATCGCACTACAAAATGAGCACAAATTCCAATGCTTTTGTTGTTTTTAAAATTCTTTCTCTTGTTCTTTTTATTTGTCATTAATTTTAGCGTGTGCATTGCTATTTTTATAATTTATTTTGGATTGCTCACTTTGTCGTGAACGCTCTCAGCGCTCACTGAGTGAGAACACTGAGAACACACTGTGGGTCAAGGTCATTTGCGACAAATAATTAAAATTAGCGCAACTCTCTGTTTGCGTCGAGCCAAAGCGCCAGGCCAGTGTTGGTGTGTGTGTGTGTGTTTGTCTGTGTGTTTGTGTGAATGTCAGTTAGTTAACATGCCAATTAAATGCCGTTACAGCACGCTCTTTGTCGCACTTATTGCTACTATTGGTGTAATTGTATTATTTAATCGTTGGCTGTCAGTTTCATAATTTACTCGTGCAATTTCTAACAATAACATTTTATATTTTGTTCTACATACACACACACATTACATAGTATTACATCCACACACACACACACACACATGCACACACAGGCAGCAATATATTATTCATGGTCACGTGTTTGTTGTGAGAGATTGCATGACTGAAGGTTAAATAAGTTTACGCTTTGATTTCACGTTAATTTGTTTGGTTTGCATTGCTTTTGTTTCTTGTCGATATTCTAATTGTTGTTCTCGCTGTCAGTACTTAATAATTGTAATTGTTGTTACGCAAATTCTGACGTTTTCGATTTGTTTTGATAATTAGCGCGAGGCTGTTGTTTTTGGGGTCAACCCCAATGCGTAAGTGAATACTTCCAATCCAAATCAAATCGCTAAGTTCTTGCTCAGTGTAAAAACACTTAGCGTACAAATGATAAACAAAGGAGCAAACAGCTTTACATTCCACAGTTTGAGCAGCACTGCGTCTGTTTCATTTCCATGCATTCCCTTCTGTTCATTGTGGTTTTTTGTATGGGGTTATTTCAAAAATGCACCGCAAGAATCCAAAAATATGCAATAATTGAATTGTTAACACAACCAGCAGCTGCGAAATAAACTTCAACACAATTTCCTATATTATGTATATATATATATATATATATATATGTATCTATGTGTATATACATTCATACTTATTCCTTGGAAATATGATTGTAAGGAAATCATTCGAATTGCCTTTGTCTTTGTTATGGTTCTTGTTGTTCTTGTTCTTGTTGTTATTGTTTTTGTGTGGCGTTGACTGACGTTACAAGGTATCATTGAGGTCATGCGCTCAATATTGATAATCAATATGTATTATGTACACAATGATATATGAAAATAATAAAAAAAAAAGAATTAGAACGCTCTGATTTCTTTCCATTTACTGATAAGCCTCCTTATTTATAGAAACTGAAATGTATATATGTATATATAAATATATATATGTACACATAATGAAACACATGTATTTCAAATCTTGTTTCATATGCATTTTTATACACTGCCTTTGCAATTATCACTGCCATTGAGCAACACTCGCAACGAAATTTAAACACAAAAACTGTCAGCTGGCTTAAATGTGCTGACTTAATGCAATTTCGTAGTGTTTATATACTTAATACTCAATCAGTCAAATGAGAAGCGACTAAAAAAAATATCAAGGCTTTATAATAAATTTATTGTTACGCCCAGAGTATGTCTATCTATCTATGTCGGTGTTTACGTAATGCGTAATGAGCGCCACCTGTTGGAATTTAAGGCCATCAAATGTTTGCGGCCGGCCTAATAATAATCACAAAACAAACGCCACTCTGATAAGATAAATTATTTGACCTAGTTACTTGCTCACACAAACATATATACACATATACATATATATATATATATATATATATATATATGTGCATATATATATACATATAACTTGATGTCATCCAAAGTACACAAAACAAGACAACAACAATGACAGCCAACATGTGACAGCGAACCGCAATTGGAAGTTGTATTTTTATTGAATTTTTTATTTAACAGCTTGCAGCAAACAAGTCAAACACCTGCGCTGCCTGAGATCGGCACAGATCGAATCGAGGGGGGCAATGTGGCGATGAGGGGATGCGAGAGCACAAAGTGCAGTGGCAACATCATTTTTGGTACGTGCCAGAGGGGAAAACCTCTTTGTACATACCCTATACACACATGCTGACTTATATTGGCTGATAAAAAGTGTTGTTGGGCAGAAAACACAAACAGAGGGTATTAAATGGCAGATAGAATATTTATTTTATATATAAAAAAATATATATTTAATATTTAGCTATCACAATACATTTGCATGTGCAAATAAAGTCGCACTTTTATTGCAACTCGAAACAAATTGAGTGGTTCATAATTGTTCATAGTTAAAAGCCTTTAAGCTATGGAGGCATACTTCAACTTCAATAAGACAATCTGGTCGTTAGTTTATATATTTTTATCAAAGTCTCTATAATACTAATTTGATAAGTTTTTCTAGAAAATTGGATTAAAGCCCAGCAATTAATTTTCGTAAAAAAATTTTAATATAAAATAAATAAAATACATGTTTGACAGCGCTTGAATAAAAATTTAGATTATATATTATTTATACACATAGAAAAACTAGAAAGTTATGCAGCAAATGCTATCAGAATGATTATTTAGCTGTAATATGGGTCTGCCATAAAGGGTATTTGCTAGTCGATCGTTTTGTTTAAGATAATTCATGGCACTGCAAATGTATGTAAACATATAATTTCTCGTCCTCCAGCAACCAGGTTAAGGATTCCACTTATACTCTTTGTGTTGCGGTTGCCCCGAAAACAGCTGCCGCTTCCCGTTGCAAGTTGCATTGACTGACAAAAGTGCAGCGGGCAGTCATCAACTGACGTCAGGCAACAGGTAATAGCACGTGGGCCAAACAGAGAGAGAGATAGAGGGAGGGAGAGAGAGAGAGAGAGAGAAAGACAAACACACGGCTTTTGACAGGAAAATTTAATGCCAACATGTGCAAGAATTGACAAGAGACATGGCCAAAACGACTGTTCTGCATAATAATTACACTTGCAAAGTTGCGGTCAAAATATATATAAATAGCAATGGCATGAATAATTCACAGAATTAATCATTGAATTTATTGTTTATGTTCTCGATTCGTATTTTGAAACCTCTATTTAGTACTAGATATTGTCGAGTTGCTTTAAAAATTTATATATCTGTTGGCCAACTTCAATTTCAATTTGGTTCCTTTCTTGAGTATAAAATAGGATTTTCCCTGCAGAC
This sequence comes from Drosophila grimshawi, assembly GCF_018153295.1. Lineage (NCBI taxonomy): Eukaryota > Metazoa > Arthropoda > Insecta > Diptera > Drosophilidae > Drosophila > Drosophila grimshawi. Next base: position 635,896 of record NW_025063098.1, read on the forward strand.
AGCCTTTAAGCTCAGCATTATACAAGAATATATGTTAATATTGTATTATTTTACACAATGAAATGTACATGATCTAAGAAACCGAAGGGAATTTCGACAATCAAGTCAAATAATTAACTCAACGATTTAATGTGGCATCTCTATTCTCTTTACTTGGGGCAACAATAGATCTAGTAGGTCGCAGTGCGGGTATCCCCATTATAATAAGCACTCTCTTCACTCTACGCTCTGAGCTAATCGTCTTAAATCTAGTACAGTTGGTTAGACAGTTCCAACTAAGTCACACTTCTGGCTTTAAACTCCAATAAAAATAAGTGTGCACAATGAAATTGTTGTTTTTTTTATTAAATCAAATAAATGTATGTTCAAATTTCCATAGTTGTCTTATAGCTTTTCCAAGTGCCTGTTATTTGTCATTAAAACTTGCCTAAATTCATAACTTTAATAAAAGAAAACTTCAACTTCCATTAAAATGGGTATAAATGGAATATATATATATATATATATATATATATATATATATATATATCGAATATAAACATAACATTTGACAAAAGCACAGCAAACAAACAAAAGTTGGACTTCAACTTGGCACTTTGTGCTTCAAAATGGTTTAAAGCAACGAACTGAATTGCAATATTAAAGCGCGCCAAGCACCCAGCGAGAGAGATGGAGTCAGAGTGAGTGAGCGAGATGGCAGTAAAAGTAAAAAGATATAAAACGGGCGGGAGTGAAACATTATCAGATACACACACACACAGCCCACCCACACACACACACACACATACACTGAATGTAAGAGCGCCATATCTCAAGGCAAGTCACTTGACTTGGGGGTTGAGTTTTCACAACCCCAACCCCCACGCACACACACACACACACATACACACGCGCGAAATTGAGAACGTGGGAAAAATGTAGAAAATGCGAACAAAGACGAGTGCGAAGAGGGAATGGTAAAATGTTCAGGCTACAGATGATGACGATGATGATGATCATAAGAAATAACTAAACTAAAGCCAGAGGGCTTCCAAACACATTCGAGCTACACTTATAATATATGTATACAGTCAAGTCATGTGGGTGGTAAGTGCCGGGCGTTATGGGAGGGGTGTGTGTCTGTTTCTATGTGTGTGTGTGTGTGTTAACTTGAATTATGCAAAAAGTTGTTGAAAACTTCCACAGCAAAAGGCATAAAAACTTGACGACGTCCTTTGTGTGTGCGTGTGTGTGTAGGAGGAGCTGAATTGGGGTTTGGGCCAAGTCTGACAGACTATGTATATATACACATATATATATCTGTGTAAGTAATCATGAATACACACACACATACACCAAGGGTCGTTAGAAACAAACTCTGTAGGACATACACACAAGCATGTGCAGAGAGAGCCTAAGGAGCACTGGTCACAGGTCCTGCAGACCAACGAATACGCTCTCTTGAGATGGCTAATAATGTTTTAAGGCCCTGTTTATGTAGATACAAATCAGTTTATTCATATTGGTTAACATGGATTCAAATATGAATTCTAATTTTGACACTCAATTAGAATGTTTCAATTCTACAACAACAAAAAAGATCAATTTATTTCATTAATATTAACAATGTGGGTCTTCCCGATTATTATCGATAAAACTATATTCAAATCGATACTATTGATATCACATTTGAAGCCCGAATGCTTATCAAACGAGTATTAATTGCATTCAGGGTATTTGTGTAGGTTTTTCACTAACGCACACACACACACACACACACACAGGCACAGACATATGTGTGCAAGCACATAATATAGTTGCATAGTTGTATGTTTTGGCCGTTACTTTGGGCACATTGCCAACAAAAAAATAAATAAAATGTCTGTGCCAATACAGATTGTTGTTGGCGCTTTTTCGGTGGCAAGGATGCCTCCTGCTGGCACCATCCATGTCTGGGAAACAGAGCAGCACACTCATATGGCATATGGGGGAATTGGCCAACAAAAACTTTTCTCATATTTGGTTTTATGCCAGGGCACCGGCAAAATTTACTTGTCATTTGCAGTAACAACAACAGCACAGCAACCATAAAAGCCAAAAACAAACTGGGGTTTTATATATACTTTAAGTTTGAGCAGCGTTGACAGCTCTCATTGGATGAATGTTAGCTGGGATTTTGTTGTTACAACGTGGCAAAAAGTTAATCAATATTACTGACAGACACGCAAACCAAGCAGAGAAAATCCCAAAATATAAACAAAGAAAATGTGCGGATTTAGCAACATTATTTTCACAAAATATAAACCAAAAGAATGCTGAATGAATTAGTGCAGCAGAAGACTGCAAGCAATATCTTTTCGTGGAACAAGTTTTGCAACAAATACAAGCTTGAAAATGTTTATTTTTACTTTTGTGTCAACATATTTATTTTAGTATGTATATGGAAAAACCCAAAGGAGCACACATATAATTTGAGTGTGCAATAAAATTGTCTATTTTCCACAGGAAAAGTCAAAAATGAAATGAGAGAGCTACTTAAGGGGCGGATTGCCAGTGTCTGAAGTGAAGTAACAATATGAATTAAAATATATTAAAGTCATATTCACACACACACACACACACACACACACACACACACACACACATAGACACTTATGTGGCTATAAGCAGTGTTTATTAAAGTTAAGCGCGCGCTTTAGCGTATCCAATGCTGTTGCTTTCCTTTTCTAACGCATTCAGGCTGATGTGGCCACCCAGTGCAAATACAGCCCGCATGGCAACGCCGCCAAACGAGGGTTGCAGCAATAACAACAACAACAGCAGCTTGAAAGTAATAAACACGCTGTGCAAGACAGAAACAAAAACAAAAAACAAGAAGAGAAGAAAAAAAACAAATAGAAGAACATGAGGAAGTAGATGGAAGGAGAAAAACATGCGCTCGCTGCTAAATTGGTTTGGGTTGGGCTTTTGTTTTTTTTTTTGTGGGTGGGTGGCTGGATGGTTGGGTTGGTTGTATGGTTGTTGGTTAGCTGTTTATTTTTGTACGCAGGGTTGCTCTGTTACAGCTACTCTTGTTGTGTTGTGTGGGGGTTGCCAGCCACTTTTTGCATTAATTGCTTTATCGATTTTTGCAGAATTTCAACCTCTTTCTGCCTACACGCTGCCAACGTTGAGTTTTTAGCACAAGGACGTGAAATAAAAGCAACTGCAACGGCAACAGCAACAGCAGTCACAAATGGAAAAAATCTTCTGTTGCGTTATTGTGAATGAAATGTGGCAACAGTAACAGCAGCAACAACAACAACAACAACTATGTATCTGAAGGAGAAGCAGAAAGTGCATTGCCTGAATGACGGTTTTGTTTGAAAAGCAATGCAAACGCTTTTTGCGCCACCTGCCTGCATTTTCATATATAAGGGCTCAAACACACAACAAAGCCCAAAAATGTAGGACAGCGCTTCCTCCACGAACCCCCAACCCAACCCACTCCACCCATCCACCCAACCTGGCTTGAAGCTTGAAGCGAACTGCAACGTCAGCAGAAACAGCGACAGAGTTGCCAAATGCATGCATGCAAAATGAGCGCAGCTCGATAGGCGTGAAGCGAGGCGGGGCAGGCAGAGGCAAAGAGCGACAACAAAAACGCCCGCCAGGCGGCGCCCCAGTAAATGTGAAAAAAAAAAGTTGCAGTAAAATTGTGCACAGTCCTAAAAAATGAGGTCAACTATTTGCGGTGTGTGTGTGTGTCCGACAGAGATGGCGCGAACAAGAGGGCGCCACCAACTGGGTGGAAAGGGTGGGGGGGTGGGGGGGGGGTATACTGTTAGCCTGCGCTTGCATTTGTTTCAATAGCGTGCTTAGTTAGTAGGTTATGTTTATGTAAATTTGCATAATTGCATGTACATTGCGTATATAAAATTATATTTACTTTCCAACTTGCACAGCACATAATGTTTATATATACAGACACACATACGAATCTAAACTGAGTTTTGAGGTGCTCTTTAAGCCGCTTGGCGCTTTAAGCTTTTGCCAGTGAAATGCGGCAACGGCGCAAGCCAGCCAGCCAACCAGCCAGTGCAATGAATGAAACGTGTCGGGGAACATGGCAAAAATGGGTCAGTAATTAAAACGAAACGCTTGCGGGCTTTAATGTGTTGCAAACGCAAAACGAAAAGGAAAAGGTCGGCGGCGGCAGTTAGGATAGGTTCTATGATATAAACATGCATCATAGAAAGTGCAACAAATCCAATTGGGAACAAAACCAGAGTGCAAATGTGAAATCAGAAATAAATGTGAAAATTATAAATTAAATGGAAGTATTTTTATGGCAACAGCCAGTTAATAATTAACAACAAGTATCTAGTTAGTTGCTCTACTAAAAAAGCAACCCTATTTTGCTAAAGTTGATATTTTTCTGATAGATTTTATAAACATTTTTGGTTTATTAAAAGTATCTTTTCCTCCTCTCCTCCATATGGAATTTAATTTTAATTTAATACCATTTTCAAATTGATGCTCTTCTTTAATTTAATTTAATTTAGTTTCCACCCTATTCCAATTACGTGTAATTTAAATGCAGAGCTCACTGTACAAGCGGATTTATTTCGTGTACGTGGTTACAGGCACGTAACCAGCCCAGACAAATACCCAATCAAGTTTTGCCGTAAAGCCAAAAACATAAGAAAACAAAAACTGACTGGCGAAACAATGAAAAACAACACACAAAAAACAGAAAAACAGCAGTAACAACAACAAACGAAACAATTTCGAGCTAAACTCAAAGAAATTGCAAAGGGCCTTAAATAAATAAAAAGCTCATCTAATTTATAGACTCGGAGGTAGCAAAAGAATCCGCAACGAAAAGTCCTTATAGTACACACACACATACGCATACATATACAGCGATAACAAAAGCGTCAAAAAGAAGGAGCAATGCGACGTTGCCAATTTTCACAAGCAAAGGCCTAGAGACGATGCAGGACCGGGGGAGGTTTGGGGAGGTTTTGTGTTTTTTGAGAGCACAAACGACCGATAAAAACCGGGAAGAGAATTGTAGAACAAAATAGAAATTGAAACATCCTTCCTGCCAGCGGATTTAGCTTAGGATTGGTCTGCTCCGCGGGAGGGTGGGTTGCCCAAACTACTCTCCTTGTGGCAATTTATATGGGAAACAAAAAAAAAAAACTATGCTTGATGTGTGTGGTGATGGTGGTGGTGTGCGGGTGAGTTGACATGCAACAATTTTTAGTGGATACGAAAGAACCTGCCACAAGGGTTGCCAGCCAGCAAGTCGGGCGAACACAAACCTGAATAATAATAATACCCATGGAAAAGAAGCAGAAAAATCCTACATAGCTGCGCAGAGGGTTGCCAGAGTTTGTTTTTTTTTATGTGTTTAGTTGTTTATTGTGTGGAAAGGGTGCGACAAGCATTTCCGGGTAAGTAGCAATGGTAGCTGGTAATAAAATCTGTCTAACGCCGTGGGGGGTGGGCGTTAGAGGATGGGGGAGCAACGCACTTGAAACTGGAGAAACGCAACAAAAGCTGTTGGGCACTTTGCAGTGACGTCCAAAAGAAAAAGAGACAAAAAAAGGCGAATGAATTATGATAAAAATGTAAATTGAAAAAAATTTGTTGTTTGCGCCAGATGAAAAAAAAAATACCGGGAAAAAGGAAACCCACTAAAATTTATGTATAACGAGCAGCGATAAAGTATGGTAAGACTGCGAAAGGCGAGGAGGTAGGGTAGATGGGGAAAAGCGATTACATTGCATAAATTATGACTAGCACATCATACTTGGATGCTGTAAGGCCCGAGATGAGCTATGATAGATAATAAGAAGGAAAAAAAGCGAACAATGAGTTGAACAGTTGAAGGAGAAGAAAGCTTTAAGCTGATGCCAGATAAAAACAAAATGCCATTAAAGTGAAATGCGACAACGTTGCCCTTGGCAGTTTATCGATTGTAAAGATAAAACCAAGAAAATAGTCAAAGTCAAAGTTTGACATTAAACAGTCCAAAGTCACTGTGTACACACAACAAAGCATCAAGATAAATATGGCAACGTTTACACAGAGTTTAGCTTAGTTAAATATCCAAGAAGTTTATAATGAACATAATAATAATTATTGTGCCATAATAATGTGCTCGATGGGATGCCACTCGATAGACTGAATGAATGAACATTCAATTTGATAGTCACATTAAATAAAATCCACTGTCAACAAAGCCTTTGAAGTTCTTGGTTTTATTAAACGTAGTTCAAAGAAATTTGATGACCCTTATACGACCAGGATACTTTTCGCTTCTGTTGTACGTAGAATTCTGGAATATGGATTTTGTGTGTGGTCTCCGCAATATCATATTTATCAAAGTAGATTTGATTAGATTACTTTTTGATCTTCGTCGCCATGACTGGTGTGTACTGCTTCCATATACAAATAGACTGATCCTTATTAACCTTCCCTCCTTAACTAATCGTCGTGTTATGTTTGTAGTTAAATTACTAATTGGTGAAATCGATTCAGCTGCGTTGATGAGCCAATCATATTTTTCTGTTCCCTGTAGACCGTCTCGTTACTTCTTCCCACTTTCTCTTAATCGTTGTACTACTAATTATTCGTTGCATGAACCGTTTCAAGTACTCTGTAATGATTACAACAGATTCTATCACGTAATCAATTGAGAGACCTCTATTACTGTAGTTAAGAACTGAATTTTAAATGTCCTATCCACTAACTAACTAATTCAAACTACTTATTTTTTGGTTTGATTGGGTTTTCCCCAATTCATGCAACAAATTTTGGACCATTTTGCATTTAAACACCGCCAGAAATATTATTTTAAATTTATATATATACTTTTAAATTTTATTTTACATTTAAATTAATTAATTTTTACTTTCTGTATTTTTTGTGTCGACTGACTTTAACTGACTTGAAAAAAAGAAACACAATTCTAATGCAATATAGACTTATCTCTTACACTAAGCAATTACAGTTAAATTTGTCATGCTGTCTGTTTTTTTTCTTTAATATAATACACATACACACACTCACATTAAACATACATAAAGTATACAGCTATAAATAAACAAACACACCAAAAACCAGGACAAAGAACGTAAAATTGAAGTGTTTTCATACGGTAAATATGTATGTGAAAGCAAAAACATTCAACAATTGTGTAAACGCTAAAAGAGAGAAAACATTTAAATAAAACACACACGCACACACTCATATACACACATACAAACAATCGAAAAAGTCGGCAACGATGGCGACGAGTCGTTGACAGTTTCAGTTCATTGAACTGAACTTAATTAAAAATCAAGTTGAAGGTCATTTGCGTGAATAATGCCGTACGCTTCTTCTTCCTCGGCTACTTCCTCTTGTTCACAGTTGTTTTCGTAGTAAATGATTAACAACAAAAGCAAATATGGCAACAAAAGAAGAAATACCGATAGCAAAAATATTTATGTGTATTTTTTGAACATATGTAACGTCGTCAAATTTAAGTCGTTCAGACAAAAAAAAAAAACAAATAAAAACTGGAAATTTCGGCAAAGGTCAGTGAACATATTTAACAAAGAATGCCAAGCCGAAAAAAAAACCAAAAAGACACAACAAGTGAAACACAATGAAAGGCAGGCTGGCAAAGCCAACAAGATAATATCATGACCATCATGGATCATGATCGCTCTTCTCTCTCGCTCAGCCGCTCGTTGCTCTGTTTCCAGCTGTCTGAGAAAACAAAAAGAAAAACAAAAAACAAAACCTGTTTCAATTTAATGCTATTGCGTGAGTAAGCGCGTGAAATATGGCAACAACGCACACATTATTAATTGTAGACATTTGGCTGAGCTGAATGCGTATGCATGTGTGTTTCGGTTTATACATCTACGTGCACATAATATCCAATCAGAATTTCAAACATTTTCATAAGAAGAACGTGACACAGCAACATTAGAAGGCAGCGGTACATACTCTATGCTCGAGAAGAGCGCACAAAATGAAACAAAAAGCATCTGCTGATGGTGGCCTCCTCTCGCCGTACAAGCGGGACGGGTGTAGATGGCATTAGAGTGAGTTTTGTCTGTGTCTGTGTGCGTTCGCCTACATGCGTTTGACAGGTGTTCGGCAGTGCGTGTCTATTAGTGTGTGTATGAGTGTGCATGAGTGTGCATATGTGTGTATCTGAGCATAGACGACGTAATAGCTGCATAACTGCATTGAGTGAGTGAAGTGCACAGGCACGTACGCCACAACAAACAAACATACTACACACAAAAAATAAGCAAAAGAGAAGAAAAAAAGAAAAGGAAAACAAACAGCTCTAACAACAACAACACCAACAACGAGCAGGTGTTCATTTTCACTTAAGATAGATATACGGCAAACAAAGAGAGGAGGAGAGGTGAAAGAGAGCAAATCAGCGCTGTCTTCTCAATTTCAATGCAATTTTTTATAAGTGTCACGTTAAATAAGGAAATGACAACAAAGATAGAAGCAAAATACAGTAGTAAAACAAGTTCTAGCTGTAATTGTCGTTGTCTCTCACAGGGGTATTAAATTATTTGTGCTTTGTGCAATGTTATGCAATGCGATTGGGCGAAGGCTGCTTATGCAATACTATTAAATCTAAGCACTTCGCAAAAGGTCAACCCTTAATCGTTTTGGTATTGGCTGTGAACTTGCAACAGCTGCTTCCCTGTCTATTACTATAATTAACTAAATTGAGTTAAGTGTTTAAATTTACGCATGAGGTCATCCCAAAATGCGGTTTGGTCAACACTTTAACCAGTTTCTAAACCAATCTTTCTAAGAATAAACAAAGTAAATTAATGTTGATGGTAGTTTTTAAAATTCCAACAGAGTTGATGTTCTTGGTTCTATAGTTATAGATAAACAGTTGATTTACCTTAAAGCAACTGGTTTCAATGGATGCGCAGGGTGTAAACAATTTACTTTTCTCAAACTATAATTTCTGTACATCAATATTTCTATCTATAAGAAACAATGAATATTGAAAAGTATTCAAATTCAAAAGGAATTAAAATACTGTTCAACTCAGATTTTATTTCAAATTTATAACAACTCTGACAATCATCAGAAATGATTTAAATATTGTTTTAATTTTTTTATTTATCTTTCGATCCAGGAACACTTGTGTTAGATCATGCAAATGGTATTCAATTGAGCGCCATTAGTTTTCTCAAATGCACAACAATAATCCACAGATAGATTTTTCCCAAGCATACATAAATAATTCAAAATCTATTTATAATTGAATTATTTAAAGCTACATTCACACTTCCACTTCCTTTGCATTCGTTGGTTGTTTTCACCGAATCAGTTCGTTGTCTCTGTTTCAATTGTAAAGCCCACTAAACTTGTCGCACTGACTGACCGACGAGTGGCAGCAGGCGACAGACAACAGGGCAGATGATAACGGCCTTAAAGGCAAAACAGCAGCAGCAGCAGCAACCAATGCAATCGCAAACAAATAAACACACACATATATGCACAACCGCCCACATTTGCCCTCAACGCTTTGTTCGTTTTGTCTATTTGACGCAGGCTGTGCACAAAACGTGTTTTTAGTATTTTTAAATGCAGCTAAAAACTGATGAGGCCGCCTATAGTAAATACACACTCACAGAGACATATAAACTTTTAGCCATAGTCTACAATAAGCGTTTGTGTGAGTGTGTGTGTTGGCCAGCAGAAACCTGCAATACATTTAATGCCGCCCTTAGGCTAAATACGTCGCCGCCGCTGCTGCCTAGCCACATTTATTCTCTGCCAACCAACGTGTTGTTGTTGTTTGTTGCTGTTGTTTCCTGGCGTAGTCGTGCGACTTCAACGACGTCGCATGGCCAACGACCTTTATCGCACACACACACATATACACTGATACATGCGCTCACGTTTTTGTATGGCGCTCTTCTCTTTTTTTCCTTTTTTGCTCTTTTTCCCCACAGCAACTCCAGCAACTCAACTCGTTTCGCAGTCAGACGTTGTTTTTAGCGCTTTTGTCTGTTGTTGTGTTCATCAGTGTGCGTGACTCTTCCGCTCGATTTCCACACACCTCCGCTCTGTCTAACATACTCAGACACACGCACACACACAGAGAGAGAGCGAGAGAGAGAGAAAGACAGGTACACAGACAACACACGTTGCTGGGCGTCTGCAATTTAATAATTTTGAGTTGGAGCTGGAGTTTTGTGTGTTTCTCTGTCTCCTCTATGCCCGCTGTCCTCACACTCTCTCTCTCTCTCTCTGTCAGCCACTTTCAAAATAACGCAACCTGTCCACGACTAATACACTAATACTAATACTAATACTTCACTGCACTCCACACACACACACACATGCTCAATCAGACGATGATTGCCTCCACTCATTTGTTATTGCTTCTGCATGTTTTTCCCGTTTGGCTTTGCTTTTGCTTTTATGGTTTGTGTTTGGTTTGTTTGTCTTTTGCTTGGTCAGAGCATTTCAATTAAAGTGTTGCATACAAGTTTTCTCTTCCTCTAGTGTCGTCTCGCTTGCGCACCTGTCACATTAAATTGCTGTCTATTCTCGACACATATGTGTGTGTGTGTGTGTGCGAGAGAGAGAGAGAGAGAGAGAGAGAGAGAGAGTGTGTGCTGTAATCGTCACTTAATATTTACCGTTGCAAGCCGGTGTAATAATAAACCAACAACAGCAGCAGCGACTTGCAATAACAATAAAAATTAACTGTTGCTCATGATGTTCCCATTTGCCACTCTTTCTTTTTGCTCAGTGTCGGTGAATGCACATATATATTTATTTATTTGCAGCTGGCACGCACACAAAATTGCCGCCGCCTATATACATTTATTTATATACACACACATTACATACACAGTACATAAAATGTAATTTTATTGCAATTTTATTTGCACATTTCTTTTCGTCTGAACTTGGAACCGCTTCATGAATCATGCGGCGGTCCGTTTAAAATCGGGTCATCAATCCCCGCCGCCTCTTACGAACAAAATGAGACACAAAACGCAACAACAGCAACATCAACAGTAAAAACAACAATAATAACAAAAATGTCAACAAAATGGCATTGCAGAAAAATTCGACGTAAACATGCAAAGTTTATTTGACACAGATTTTATTTATATGTACAAAATACCCAAAAGTATATTCGCATGTATGTGTGTGTGTGTAGTAATTGTGGCACAGCATAAAGTGTACTGTTTGTTTTTGTTTACGTTACCGTTAGTTTCGTGTGGGAGAATCGTTTCCCCATTCGTTTTACTCGAATTTCTCGAGTGCTAAGCGAACCGAGTGTTAAATCCACAAAACAAAAAGCATTTTCCACTCTTCTTGTTTGCACTTGAGCCATATTAATAAGTTTATTTATTTGTTGTTTTTATTTACCTTTTATTTTTTTCATTTGAGTTCCTATCGCAAAGGCGGAACGAACCTCTGAAGTACTTTGTGACACATGCGATTGTTTAATCGTTGATAAGAATTGATTGGATTAGCCACGATTATCTTTTACGGAAGTCTTGCCTCCTCGCGAATCGAAACAATTGTCAGCAGTAATGAAATATTCTTACGTTTTGAAGTGTTGAGAGTTTGGATAGCTAGAAAATCTATTAGATCATTTAAAATGCGGCTATTCAAAGCTAGTTGAATCAGTCAATCCGGATAATCAGGGCAACCCCTCCGCAGTGTTATTTCCAATGAGTTTTCCCATATTGCAACCTGTTTAGTTCCGTCTTCCAAGGGGGCTTTCTAAAGCACTCATCGTTTTTCAGCGAAAACTGCATATTTAATCAAAAATGACAAATTACGGATTTGCAGCAAACCAACAATGACTAATAAGAAATTCAAATACAACTAGAAAAATTCCATTCAATTTACTACACGGGCAAGTCCGATTTGCTCGATTACAATAATTACAATAATTTCCGGAGTCTCCGATCCATAAAGTATATTTGATTATTCTTGATCAGCTTTAATTTATTTCATTTTATCAATTAATTTTTTCCAATTCCGAGATATCTGTATCTCTGTAGATAACAAAAGAATTTATAGTCTGCATGCCATATCTTATTTTACGTAAGTATGATCTAGCTAGGTGTTATACAATTATTTCAAATACAACATTGCAATTTACTTTCATTATGCAATTTCACGATGAGAAATCATTTATTATGGTATTTACAAATCATTCAAAACTAACATAAAAATACGGTTTTTACAGGGTGTTGAAAGGCGCGAAAACATAAAAAACAAAATAGATTTCACTTTGGTAACACAGCACTACAAATGGGAAAGTAAGCAATCGAGGTTTCTTGAGTGTGAGTGTTTGTGTGTTTGTGTGCTAATAATAGAGTTGAGAAGAGTCGAGTTTGACGCACCTGAGTAATTTTCGAAAGGGGACCGCTATGTAAGAAAAAAGAGGGTATAAAAAACTCGAGTAGGTCTAATCAATGAATATTTACTCAGGGCTGCTTTTACATATATAATGATACATCATTTCAAAACTTAAGGAAGGAAAATTGGTGGACCCATCCCTTATGCAAATTGGACTTGGCTTGAAATCGGGCTGAGGTCAGTTGATAAACGCAGTTAACTAAGAATCGAGAATCGAGAATAATTAACTGTAATTTCCCGATTAAAATGAGTCCAATTAAATTGAATGAACAGCAATAGTTATTTTCCCTGTAAGAATTTATAATTCTATTGCTTGATGATCACGTTACGGTTTCATTTCATTCATTTCATTTTGCATTTTGCCTAGCTTTAGCTTTTGGACCTGACCTACAACAAACACATACACACACACATGAATTGATATTTACAACTCCCTCAATGCCGCTCAATTTGATGTCTCTCTCTCTCTCTCTCTGTCTTTCACTCAGGCGCTCTTGCACTTTTTAGCAACGGGAAATTGCGCAACACATGCAAAATGGAAATAAAGCAGAGACCGAAAACCATTCAACGGTAATATGTAAATACATAAATAATGCAAATGCAGCGCGAAAGAGGGTGACAAAGAGAAGGCGTGGAGGAGAGCGCAGTCGATGTCGAGACCCGGGCAGGGCCACTGGTAGGGGTAGGGGTGGTGGCCGGTACGAGGGCAAGGCAATTGAACTTTTAGTGCAACAACTTTCTTAAGACACAGCCAAACAAACAGCTGTTGCTGAGCGAAAACACAGCGAAAGAGGGAGACACAGAGAGAGAGAGAGAGAGAGAGAGAGAGGGAGAGAGCCAAAACGAGAGCATGACGCGCAAAGTGAGTGAGTGCAATAACTTGGCGCTTGCTGTCCACCATTTATTATCGCTTTATTTTTATCGCATAAATAAAAGTGGCAGCGTGAAAAAAGGGCTTGTCAGCCGGCAGCTAGCCGGCTAAACGAACGAGTCGAATGAATGACTGCTGCTGACTGAGCGTCGCCCAGAATTGCACAAAACAAAAGTTGTTGACAATGCAAAACGGAAAACACAAAAAAAAACGAGAAACAACAACAATAACAACAAATTGAGTGCTAAAAGTTTAAGGACATTTCCTATGTTTAAATCTCACGTGACCCGAGAATAGACAGAAAGAGTTAAACCTTACGACGATGATGAAGGGGGGTTGTGGTTTACGAGCACTTCTCGGCCAGTTGTTAAATTCATGACGTCTAAGCACGCGACAACTCTTTTACGACCATTCATTTTGTTGTTCGCACAGCCACACCCCGGAATGCCGTAAAAAATACAAAAAATTAAAGACTGTTTGAGCCACGAAGTGGAGTACCTACTTAATGCATATGTATTTGTACACACTTTGTTGCCTACAGTTTAACGGTGCTAATAGCCTTCCTGGTACAAATGGGCGTATACCGCCTCTGCATGCAGACAGTTCCTATTGTCGCATGGAATTTAACAGACCGACGAGCAGATGACCTAAGGGAACTGATTACAATAATTGGAAGAGAGAGGGAAAGAGACAGATTGAGTGGTCGGAAGAGTTCTTAATTATATGCGAGTAGATGATTAGTGAATAAGTTAAGAGTTCTTTTTGTTCATTTGTAGAGCAACTCGTATAAAAAGAAGCCCTCGCTCATCATATAATATGATCTGGCATATTCCAGTTATTATTTTTTTGTGCAGCCTAGTTACTAAATGTCAACGTTTTCCCTCATCGATAATCGCTAATGTTGTCAAATTCTTTGCATTTAATGTTATTTCTATTAGTCAATCAATTTATCATATGTTTGCTTTTAACGTATCGAATTTACAGTCCCAAATTACTCTCTTGGCTCACTTTCAATTCTCCCATTACTCAAACTTACAACACACCCTTTGAGTTTAGCCACACATAATGTGGAATGTGGCGTATTTAATATGGTTGCGCCCCTTAGAATAAATAAATAATTTATCAAAAGAGCTGCTAACCGAATAAACAAACAGCAAAGTGCTCTTTTTTAATGGAAATATTGATTTATATGGATTTCTAAAAGGTTCTTAATGCAGAAACACATTCCAAGTGCATTAGAAAAATTGCAAAACAAGTAATAATTTATAACTTAAGACTTATGTTCAATGGGAAGATAATACATTCAATTGTGCGTGCGAGTTGAACTGAACTCATTTTGAAGAGTGCCAACTGAAAGCTGATATTTATATATATGAGTATATATATACATATTCCTTAAAGCTGAGTTGAAACATGTAATATATATATTCCTTAAATATTGGTTTGCTACACTCACTTCCGGGCTAGGAAATCTATAACAGTCATAAATGCAAATCGATAAAACGATAAGTCAACAAATGTGTAGTATAATATTGTTGTTAATGTCCTTCAAAGTTTGACATACATGTATATAATTCCTGGCCCTGCCCAACTCGCAAAATATTATATTGTAGAAATACAAGATATTAGAAAAGCAATTAACAATATATACTCAGTCTTCTCTTACTGATATTTCATAGATTAATTAATACTAATCATAAATTTAATGCTAATTTAATTAAAGTTCTAAAATACATACACACAACATAAACACAGCAAACACTCATAAACATTAAACCACACAAATAGTTGCAAAGCTGTATAAATAAATTCCCAAAATGGTCAGACAGAATCACAAACAGATTGCAGCCAAAGAATTTAATATTAATTGAGAAGACCAAAAGACGACCTCGCACAACAACAACAAGAACAGCAGCAGCAGCAATATAAACTCAGTGTGGCTGGGTGGGTGTACAGTGGGTGGGTGAGTGGGTGTGGGTCAGTTAAAGCGAGTCGAGTTGAAAATTTAAGCTTTCAATGCAGCAAAAATTGACACAAGTGGAACTCTGAAATAAGAGTAAATTTAAATGGTACAAAATTGGTCGGCGAAAGATTAAAGCCACGCCACACGCAATATATATATATGTATATATATATATATATATATATACATTCAACTGTATCTGTATACACACATACGAAGAAGCAATTTGAGTGAGTGGTGGGTGGACTTGGGTTTAAATGCAATAAATAACAACGCAGCAGAGCAGTCAGCACATAAAAGCCAAAAGCACATAATGTGCAAGCGACAGCAGCCGGCCGGAGTACGTACATACATACACACATACATATATATAAATATATATACATAGACATATATACAGTTCCGGTCAAGATAATAGTTGTGCTGCTTCTTAAAGCATTTAATAAAAATGTACTTATTTTATGCTGATAAAATCGAGACCACTTCAAAATCTTCAAAATGAAGAAAAATTTAATTCCGCTAAACAAATTATGTTTTGTTTCTGAACTGTTTTAAAATACTATTAATAAATATAAAAATTATCAAATTTATGGACTTTAATTTTTGTTTGCTAACAAATTTTTTACTTTTTACTTATGTTAATTATTTGTGTTGAAATGAAGTGTTCATAATTTGATAACCAAATTTTAAGTATTATTTTGAACATTTGACAAAGCATATGTGTGCACTACTATTATTTTGACCGCAGCTGTATTTAATGGCAGCAGCAACAACAACAAAGAAATAGCAAAGCTTAGCATAAAACAGAAGCGCGCGCGCTTTTATGAGCATACCATCATTTTGGGTATGAGCGAGAGAGAAAGATAGAGAGAGAGAGAGAGAGAGAGAGAGAGAGAGAGAGAGAGAGAGAGAGAGAGAGAGAGAAAGAAGAGCGAACAAAACACGCAGAAGAGAGCAAAGAGCGCAAAAATCGATAAAATCAAGGGCAGACAATGTGTTGGGCCGGCAAGGCGGCCATTAGGCGACGGACAAACAGAGAGAGAGAGAGAGAGAGAGGGAGAGAGTGAGAGATAGCAAGCAAGCAAGAACAACAACAAAAGCAACTTTAGGCGCACGTGAGGCGACGGCTTCTGTTACTGCTTCTTCTTTGCTTTTCCTCTTCTCTGCTTGTTTCATTTAATTTTTCTTGCACACCGAGCGAGTGGGTGGAGTGGGGTGGGGTGGTTGGAGTGCGACGCCAGCAGCAAGCAACCCCCACAGGCAGCCGCATTGTGAAAGTTGCTCTGTGCGAGGCGGCAGCAGGCAGGCAGTAAAATGAAATGAGAAAAAGCATGAAAAATAATCATGCACCTACTCTTGCCCATCTCTCTCTCTATCTATCGCTCTATCGGTCCCTCTCTCCTGTCCCCCAAATTCGGGTGTCTTTCTAAAATGTGCTACTCGCAGAAACATGATTTTTTCTTCTTTTTTTGGGGCGGTGCCTGGCAAAAATACATTTTAACTATAGAAGCCGTCTTTAATATATGTATGTGGATATACACAAGAATATATATATAAACATTGTATATATACATATATGTGTGTGTATGTGTGTGTGTTTGTAAATAACCCTTGAAGCTTGGGCATGGTAGGTTTTTAGCCAACTACATACATATATATATATATATATATATATATATGCCTGTGGGGCCGCGCCTCGTTTTGGGTGCAGCCAAGGAGCAGCAGCAGCAGAACCAGCGCCAGCAGCAGCAGCAGCACCTCTTGTTTCTTTCTCCGTTTGCTTTTTGTGCGAGTCATGATTTTATTTTCGGCTCGACTGCCATTTGGGTTGGGTTGGGTTGAGTTGTTGTACTGGGGGAGGGGAGTACTGGGGTTGGGGGTTGGTGTATTGCCAGGATATGGTTTGGCAACAGCGCGTGGTATAATTTAATGTGTGGAGTAATAGAAATGGCGTCTGCATTTAAATTTCACAGCAAGGACGAAACTTGAACTGACTGGGGCGTCGGCTGACGTTCTCCGGGGTTGGGCTAGGGGGTGTGCATTGGGGGAGTTTGCCTTTTTGGTTTTATTGACTTTATGAGGTTGTTGTTGTTGTTGTTATTGTTTCTGTGGCTGTGCTTGAAGTTTTTGCCTTTGCTGTGGCGCATTAATTTAATGTGAATTGTCAAATGTTTGATATACTAGAGGGGAGAGTGGGGGAAGGGGGTTGGTAATGCGATATCCCCCATTATACATAGGGCGTGGCCTGTCAGGCTATTTTTTTTTAACAGCATTAACATCTTTCGGCTTAAAGCTGTGGATTTAAGGAACAAGGTGTTTTAATTAAAGGTTTACTTTACTTTATATTATCCTTATACCCGGGACGATAATTAGACCAGATTTCATTGATTGCATTTGATTTATGACTTAATTTGTGCATAGGAATGTGAGACAAATGATAAGAGATAAGAAAGTTTACCATGAATTTGAACTTTATATAATAAAGCGATTTTCTAAAAATTTATACATTTCAGCCAGCTTTACAGCAGAATTAATAAATATAACATGGAAATCGATTCAGTTTTGGTTTTGGTGTGTGATAAAATATTTGCTATTTATTGAACTCTTTGTAAATTAATCAAGCATTAAGTTTTAAAAGGATTTTAACTCTAGTTGATGTTATTTATTATCATTTATAAATTATTTCTTAGAATTATGAGAAAAATAAAAAAACTCTGTGTTAAAATCAAAGTTTAATGTAAGAAAAGTATTACATAATTATGTGTATCTCTCAAGTTTCTATGTGTATTTTGAGCTTAGATGAATCGAAACGAAACTGGACAAACAAAATTTAAATAACATATTATTCAATATTTTAAACATATTTATATATTTTTAAACTCAGCGCAGTTTACAGTTAGCAGGGCAATAAGCAGACTATTTAAAGAAAGTTGTATTCAAATAGCAGATTTCCGACACTTAAAGCCAAGTTCAGCTTTAGTACAAAGTCGACCTACTGTTCTCAATATGCCAAACTGTATTTTGATGTATAATTTCAATCACAAATGTTGCACAAATCTCCCTTTAACCTTTTTAAATTGTACTTACTTTCTTTCTGACTTTCGGAGCTTTAAGCAAAAACGCAATGCTTAAAAGTTTTGCTCACCTGACGACCTGTGTAGGTATCGCAAGTGTCAAGTGTCAAATGACAAACTAAAACGGTAAATTTGCAGCAAATGTTTAATTAGCCAAAATGTTGTCAAAGTTGACAACAGACAACTCCAATTAGGTAAACAGATCACAGACATTAAATAAATCGGACAAATTAAAGCAGCAAAGCAGCAGCAGCATCAGCATCAACTTAAATTAAGGCACGAAGAGTGGAAGAGGTTGAAAAGAGGGGGAGTTCGGGGGAGAGGAGAAAGGGGGGGGGGGGGGTTGTTATGTTGGGTTGGGCGCCAGCGCGCGTTCATCTTCATTCAGAATGAATGAAAATTATTGACGTTGTGTGCGAGCGAGAGGGCAACAGACGACTTCTGCTTTGGCTTAGCTATCGAGCTGAAGTTTGGCAACGTTGCACACAAAGAATGCCAAAGTAAAAACGAGCGCAAAAAATAAAAATGCTAGTTACTAAACTCGCACACACACAAACAAATTCACACACACATATATATTCATATACATTTAGACAGTGCCTGGGCTAGCGTCTTGTCTGCGCCATGCCACCCACTGACCTGGCACGTTCTTTGGCCCCTTGCGTCAACCACCTCCCCCCCTCCCCATCCCCCTCACTCTATCCCTGTAGTGCCGCTTGTGCGTTGTTGCCGCATTATTTTATCACAAATGTTATCAAAATGTGCGTTGCCAGCTGCGGCCCTAAACGACATGGGGGGTTTTGGGTTGGGGAGAGAGAGAATCACCCTACCTCTAAATGAGGTCGCCGCCCAAGTGATGGCTGAGGGGGCCGCGACGCCGACAGTCAACAAGAAAAAGTTGAAAATGAAAATAATGCAGCAGCAGTAGCAGCAAGGCGCGGGCAGAGAGCGAGAGTGTTGAGTGGGAGGCTTCAAAAAGATAGAAAGAAAGCATGAAAGAGAAGAGCAGATAACACACCGAGAGAGAGAGAGCGAGAGGAGAGGAGACGTGAAAGAGAGAGACGAAGCGAGACGGCTCACAAAGTCAAAGCGTAGGCAGCATTTGAAGCAAACGCCTTGCGGCCGTGGGTTGGGGGTAGTAAGGGGTGTGGGTGTTAAGCTGTGCTCCTTTCTCACTCTCTCTCTCTCTCTGTTCTGCTTTTTCCTTTCTTTAGTGTTTATTTGTTGTACAGTGGTCTTAGAGCTGTCTTTAAGCTGCGAATTAGTAACTTAATAACTTATGCATTTTAAAACTCATAATTTAAAATAATGGTTTTTTAAATAGTGGTTTTTAAAATATACGAATGCTTCGAAGTGAAAGTATTCTCAAAATTGTATGTTTCTGCTTGCTACTCCTGTTTAACGACCACTGTGCCATTTTGTTGTTGTTTCTGCTGATGTTGTCTTTTTTCTTCTTATTTTGTGTCGATGGCTGCCTTTTTGTTTTGTTTTGTCTACGAAAAAAAGTTGCACAGTCTTCTTCTTCTCTTCTTCTTGTGCTCTCTATGATGTGGGAATTTTGCGCATGTACATCAAAATACATAATACATGAAGTACGTAGATATGTCTGTATGTGTGTGTGTGTGTATGTGTATATACGAGTATGAACAGACACACAAATACATGCATAGAGTGACAGACGCACGGTAAATTCCCATCGATTTTCTGTTCTGTTGCCATGTAAAAGCATTTCAACTGCTCAGGAGGAGAGCAGGTGATGGTGAGGGGGAAGGAGGGGGTGGGTAGTTTTATTAGGGTTTGCTAGCACACGTTGACGGTTCACATGGTGTTTATGTTTACGGTATTATTTTATGCATGCTTGTATGTGTATGTGTGTGTGTGTGTGTGTGTGTGTGTGTATGCATAACTATCACACATGGATATATACATGGACACGTGTCTAACGTTAGTTATAACCGTTTCACGCCACAATGGATCCAAATGGATAGCTTGCCAGCAGCAGCAGCAAACCGTCAGCTTTAGTTGCTATCTTTCGCATCGACGAGCATTATTTGTGTGTGAAGTGAAGTAAGTCTTTGCCTATCTTTTGACTTTGCCAAAGTTGCCATGCGGGCTAATTGCCAGTAATTCTTTTTTTTTTGTACTCATTTTATTTCGATGTGCCTCTTTCAGCCCAAAAGTTGACAAGAAGTCACATAAAACACACAAAATAGACAATATTTTCTTAGTTTCTGTATATTAATCACGAAGGATAAGGAAACTAACAAAATAAACAAAACTTTTTTTAGTGAATAAATATGCAACATTATCGAAGTAATGACAAGAGTCTATTATACATACTTTTTATATATTATATATATGTATATGACAATGGATTTTCTTGGTAAAAATATGATTTATCTTATATTCGATATATCAAAAAATATATTAATATCGAAACTTGATACGACCCAAGTAAGATTGCTCTATTTGGGAGAACTCGACTAGCAGTTACCCTGCACCCAGCTGGACTGAGTAGTTTGTTTATTATGAAAAGATGTCTTGGTTCATAAAGTGTGTGTTTCTTATCCATTATCGATCATTATACAATTTCTACAGTTGTTCAATATTATCCCAAATTATTAGAACCCTATATCTTTATTTCCATTGGATGTCGGTCTGCATAGTATCAATTTCATTGATAAAATGAAATTCTAAACAGCAAGTCTCTGGCACTTAAGGTCATTTCAGAGCAGACAGTCAGAAGATAGATTATTGGAGCAAAGCTTAATCGATTCTTCTGTTAATGCTGATCACGAATATATATACATAAGGTGGTCGAAAATGCTTCCTTGTGCCTAATACACAATTTTGCACAATTCTTTACCCATTTTTAGGGCATTCTATATTAAAATTGCTATTTATATCTTGGCTTGTTTGTTTGTCAAGGCGTCAGCTTGTCAACTTTGACCCTAAAAAGGACACTCGGCATATTACAGTCAATCACGCAACTCGAGCAAACATTGGACTCCAAAGCACAAGGCACAAATCCAATCAATTCTGCCTGTTTCTATTTACATGGCATTTTTTCAATGAAACGAAAATATGGCAACAAATAGCGTTTGGACAGAAAAAACAAAGGTCAACAGGACTAATAAACAAACAGATATTGCCACATTGCCGCAAATTTAATAATAAATATAAAAGACAAAGAAGAAGATAAACAGAAAGGAAAAGCCAATATGCCATTAATAACCCGTTGAAAAATAGAGCATAACTTGCCAAGAAAACACGTGCCAAACAGCAAAAAAAAAGGGACACAACACAAAAGGCAACTTTATTAGTTTTTTTTTTTTGGCCCAGGAAAGCGTCCCCAAAATAAAGCAGCCCCATTGTCAGGTCTCCCCTTTGAGTGATAGCGTCGCCAGTTTGTCTTGGCTCCGTTTTCGAGCACATTTCTATTCTCATTTCTGGCAGCTGCTGTCAAAGCAAAGAAACAACAAATAAGGTAAAAACGAAAAGTAATTTTTAACGTGAAAAACTAGAGACATTTGCAACATTAGCAAAAGTCTCAAATTGAGAGCTCGTTGCTTGGGGCAGGTGTGATATATGAGAAACTATATCGCTGTCACACAGCGAGCAGCGTGAGAAACCAACAAAATACAAATGTCGATCGATTAGCACCTCAACGCAAACCGCGTGCGATTCTCGAGCGACTAAAACTGCGCAACTTGACCTCCATATTGAGAGTGGAACGAAATGGCGTGGAATACCGTGGAATGGAACGGGCATTGTACTCGTCATGGTTTAAGCAACAAAACGTTTCTTAATGACGATAATCAAAAATAGTAGAGCGAAGGACAGAAAGAGAATCGAGATTAAGATTGAGTGAGGTGGGCGGAGGGGGGCTCATTCGCTTTGACATTGATTGAAGCTGATTGAATAGATGAGTGAAGAAACGAGTGAACGCCAATAACTGGAGTAACTTCACAAAAGAGGAAGCAGAAAAAAGCACACAACAACAACAGCAATTATATTCGCCATATTCGAAGCATAATTAAAGACAGAAGAAGTCAGATTATCCAACAGCTGATTGAAGACAAAGAAGCAATTAAACGCTCATTTATACTTTCAAATATTATGGCAAATGGATAATTGAAAATAAAAGATTTTTTCCATGAGCAATCGAATCGATTTTCCGAAACAAATGCATTTTCTAAATGAAGAAAATAAGAGAGAGTGAAAATGCACGACTTATTTTTGCATTGAATAGAAAACTGGCAACGTTGCTGCACATTGCATGTGTGTTGTATGGATGCACATTGGCATATTCATGCCGCATAATACCCTTATCTATTGGTTCTTTGTATTGTGTGAATATCTTTTATGCTTTTTTTTTTTATTCATCTCTGTAAACACAGAGTTGCATTCATGCTTTACACTCTCTTTAATTGAATATGTCTGGCAACTTTACGTAAACTTTATTTAACGTCTGCTCGCATCCTATCTCCCTCTCTCTCTATCTATCTATCTAAACCCTCCTCCCCCTTTCCTTTTTCCAAAGCATTCCCAATTCCAACCGGCATGCATTTGTATTTTATTCTCCTGATTTTTTTCTTTCTAGTTTGCAGCCACACTTTTGGTTTGCTTTGACTCGTCTCCATCTCTCTCTTTCTCTCTCCCTCTCTCTTTACCCCACACCTCAATTACAACTCTTTTGGTGGGTCGAGCCGTTTATTTTTAATGCCGCTTTTGCTTTGTTTCTGTTTTCCTTTCGCCTATTGCTTCTATTTATTTATTTCCTTCTTTATAATAACGCAACAATAAATGCCAGACTTGCTGTTGCTGTTGTTGTTGCTACTGCTGTGCTTGCTCACAGTTCATTCAACTGTCAAAAAAATAGAAAGAAATACAAACAATTAAAAAAGAGACCCACACACACACACACACATAGAAAGTCACTCGCGATGCGCATAGAAATGAAAAAAGAAAAATAGAAAGAAAAAATTAAAAGCAGCTTCTGCTGGCTGGCAACACTAACCATTTGTATACACACTCAACAAACACATATATATATGAATACACAGATACACACACACACATACATATTCTATGAGCTTTGCCTTTTTAATGGGATTTCAATGATTGTTGTTTATGTTGTAGTTGTTGTTGTTTTTCTCGCAGTTCCTCAAAGTTTTGCTGCTCTGTTTTCAGTCTCGATTCTTGTTTGCAGCTGCGTTTTTGACTTTTACATGTTGTCCCCTGTCTAAATTTAACTTTAAATTCTAAACAGTCAACAACATTTTGCAGCAGCAGCAGCAGCA
This sequence comes from Drosophila grimshawi, assembly GCF_018153295.1. Lineage (NCBI taxonomy): Eukaryota > Metazoa > Arthropoda > Insecta > Diptera > Drosophilidae > Drosophila > Drosophila grimshawi. The sequence continues at coordinate 659,512 of NW_025063098.1, forward strand.
GGCAGAGATTTATTCCCTCACGAACCCCCACCCACCCCCGCCTATATAATTTTTGTTACAAATGCATTTTGTGTAAAACTTTTTCGTTGTTTTTGTGGTTTCTATTTTCGTTGCATATACACAAATACAAATATATATATTTTACAGCATTGTTGCTTGCTGCTGGCGAGTTCACGCCAGGCAGACCTCCAAAATGCTAATGAGATACAGCAAAACTATTTTTGTATCTTACGGATACATAACTCTAATATGCAGATAGATAGACAGATGTATACAGAAACAAGAGATGCTTACAACATATGGCGCACTTTTCCATTTTGTGGGGCGTGTAAACATTGAGCAAAATTCATATTTAAAGCTTTATTTTCATTCATTTTTTATTTTAGTTTGTTATAATTTTACTTTTAAGAATGAAAAGAATCCAAAAAAACATGGATTGATAATAAACGAAGCACATTCAACGGTATTTTATATTAATATATATATATGTAATAATAATAATAATTATAATATATGTATATGTATTCATCTAACTGAAGTCTGAAGCTCGCTAGTTTATTGTGATTGTTGTTGTTGAGGATGAGTCGCCGCAGTAGCAGCGAATGCAGCGAAGCGCGCAGAGACCACAGCAGCAGCAAAAAAAAAAAACAAAGCAACATTACAGACAACAAACACACCCACACACGCAGTGATAAACACAAAGAAGGAGACAGAATGGAGGCAGCGGAGCGCAAGTAAAGTTTCTGCTGCTGCTGCTGACGCCGACTGAGGCCGTTGTCTGTTTTTGGTGTGTATCCAACGCCAACAACAACACCAACAACAAAACAGAGCAACTTATTTTTTTTAGCTGCTGCCACGTTTTTTGTCCGCTCTCTTTTGTTGTTTTTCGTTTTATTTTTTATTTTTTTTTGTTTGTCTGCTTCTTCGGGTTTTGTTTTGTGCTTTGTACGCTTTTTTTATGGATTTCTCTTTCGGCTTGGAATTTTGCAGCCGCTGCAAACAAAGCAAAGCCAACCAAAAAGGAAAAGAGAATTGAATCCAAGCTGAAGGCTTTTCAAAAGGAGACGGCGACGCATGCTGCTGCGTGGGTTGTGCCTGTGTGTGAGAGAGAAAGAGAGAGAGAGAAAGAGACACACTCTAAAAAAAAAATATAAATAAAAACGCATTGCATAGAAAAATAAACAGAGAGAAAAAAGGAGAACGATTTGCGAGCGTTTAATTGACAGGCGACTGCAGGCGGCCATCAAGCAACATAAATGGCCAATTGCCTCGCATGTGTGTGTGTGTTGTGATCAGTGTTGCCAAGTCAAATATGTGTGTGTGTTTCTTTTTAATTTTTATTATAAAACAAAAACCACGTATGTATTGAATTGTTGTATTTGATTTTGGCAATACTATAAATCCGAAACACTTTCGCTCTTTAATTTCCCGCTAAAACTAGCCGTTTTTGCTTCGCAAAAGTAAGCAACACTGACAACACTGCGAGCAAGTCTAACTAGTTGCCGTAATTGGTTTTATTTTGGTGTGTTTTGTGTGAGTGTGTGTACTTGGGTCTTTTGGCATTTGTTGCTTAGTTTGTTTTGGGCTTTTAATTGGATTTCATATATGATTGACAGCGTAACAGAACTTTTCCATGTAAATTGTTAAATGTTGCAATCAAACTCGCGTTTACCTTTTCCCTCTCACACTGAAAGAAATAAAAGTGTTGCCGCATTCGCAACAGTTTAGCCCATTTCCACTCAGGTCTTTCCCACATCCGCTCATCATTATCAGCTGGTTTGCCACCACTTTATAACACATAACCATAAAAAAATATATACAGAAAAAGAGGCTCATTTCCGCTCAATTTGATCGACAGATCGCGAATGCATAGGCAATGTAAAAAAAAAATTAAAGAGAGAACCGCTTACTGATATGTCGCGTACAAAAATAAAAGGAAACAGTTCATAAACATGTATGTGTCTAGTGTGAGAGAGAGGGTGGTACTCACATTTCACGCCGCCCTCGCTCCAATCTCCGCTAGCCAACTCTTCTCTGCTGGTCGTTCTCTCTCTCTCTCTATCTGTTTGTTGTAGTACTTTTATCTTGATCAGTCTTTAGCGCTTATTCCATTCGTAATTACAGTTATGTGACATTTTCGGCGGGCGAAACTACGCCTTGTTGTTGTTGTTGATGATAAGACGACATGCAAAAATACGAATTGGCGAAACCTCGAGTTTGTTTTGTTGCTTCAACTTTACACTTAAATTATATTTGTTTCGTTGTTGTTGCTGTTGTTAAGTGATTATTATTTAGCTTTAGCATGCGCTGCAAAAAAGAGACACAATAATTGAAATACATTGCTTGGCTAAATTTTAATTTCCGATATTCTCCGCGATAATAAATTTCAGCTGCTGCTGCTGCTTTTGTATACATATATACGCACTAACACATTCACACAGATATTATAGACACACACATATATATATAAAACACTCGCACGTACACACGACGACGACGTCGACGTTGACAGAGGCGGCGGCAACCGCTTTTTCTAATTTTTTTTTCTTGCACTTATTGAACAACAGACGACGCAGCCTCTTATTTCTCTTTTGCTTCTTGCTGCCTCATGCTGCATATATATATTTGATCAACATTTTAGGGCAATTTGTATTTCAATTTGTTGTAAATTTCATTTCGAACTCGAAACGTACACACACACAGAGGCAGAGACACAGACAAAAACACACAGCACACAAACACACGCGTGTCGACTCCGAATATTTTACTTTTTTTCTTTAAGCCATTTTCGTCGTCACATTTACAGCAAAAGAAGCACAAGCAATTTAGATGCGCTGCTTCTCTTTCACACGGCTACGCGGCTATGATGAGCACTGATTTGCTGACTCGCTCTATCGCGTGCACTGCATACAAAACACTCACGTAATTAAACTTGATGTATTTTGCTTATTGATGCATTTCCCTGCCATTCCGCACGTTGTGTATGTATGTCAGACCCACTGCACTGGTGTATTGAATGCAATTTGTTGCATATTTCAGAACAAAATACATTTGTATTGTATAATTAAGTATTTTTTCCTTAAGCCAAGTTAAATACACACACGCGCAGCGGCAGTACACGTCCGTACCGTTCAAGCGAGAGCGAGAAACAAAACACAAAAGAAAATGTGAAAAAGAGAGACGGATGGCAGTGTGACCGTACATTCTATGAGACACATTTACTAAAAATGACCGATAAAAATACTAGTTTGTTATTGAACATGAAAAACATGTATTTCTTGAAAATAATCAAATTGGGCAACCAACGAATACTTTAGTTAATTTAATAACACTGTTCAGATAGCTATGTTATTGTCTTTTACAAATGAACATGCATTTAAGGGCATTGCTTGGCATATCACACAGCTTCTGTATGGATGACATCGAATCTTTATCAACACTGACTTTTCCCAGCACCAACAGGGTTGCTTCTTGAAAGTTTATTTAACGATATCGATAGATTGACATAGTAATTAGTGTGTGTTGATTACTAGCGCAGAGAGGAGCTCACGTTGCGGTCCGCATAGCAGAAATGCATAACAAATTTTTTTGGCTCAAAGTTTTGAGTGCAGCCAGATAGTATTAAAGAAATATTTAAAAGCGACGCGCCGTGCAGCCAAGACTTTAACGACATAATATCATAATAACATCAATACTATTTCCCAACTTCAATGGCAATCGTGCGGCAGATTTTGTGATGCGCACAGAGCGCAACTTTTGAGCGCAAAGAAAAAGGCCAAAAAAAAATATTGCAAATGAAAAGTTGAAGAAAATCGAATACACAAGTGAAAATTTTAAATAATTGGTAATAAACACAGACACACATGTATATATAAATATAAATATATGTATTTGATTTTTGTTCTCATGTTGCTCAGGTATTGAGTTGCTCTGTGAGTGTTGTGTTTGAGTTTATCTGTGTGCGTGTGTCGATCTGTGTGTGTGTGTGTTCATGTGCCAAACAAAAAAGGGCGTCACAGTTAAAATTGTATGCAGCGAAAGCAAATCAACACATACACATCGACCACAAGGGACCAAAGGTGAGTGCGTGCCGATTATTGTTTATAATCGCTGCTTTTCGTGATGTAGCTAAGACGAATTCACACACACACACACGACATACACATATAGGCAAACTCGATTTGTACCTTTGACGCACACATTCACAGACGTGCGTGCATGCATGCGTGCGTGTGTGTGTATGTGGGTACTGCATTTTTTTAGTATTGTTTCCAGATCTCTCTGGTCTGCTCTTCTTCTACGCCCGTCCTCTCGCCCTCTTGCACTCGATCTGTGTTTCGTGCCTGGGTCGTACAATTACAGTTAATAACAACTTCAATTTAATTCATCACAATAGCGAAATGCATGCAATACACAGTCTGATTGGACAATCGCGCCATCTTCGAGTGCCTCTCAATTGAATTAGCTGCAGTTGCTCTCAATGCGAGTGTAAATAGTACAGAACATACATGCATACATAGCTATGTATGAGTGTGTGTTGTGAAGCTGTCTCAAGTCAGTTTTCTTTTGATTACTCTTCCTTTGTTGTTGTTGTTGTTGCTAATATTCTTGGAGCCAGGCACCGTTTTATTCTACAACAGTTACAATAACAACAGCAACAACAACACTCTGCAATTGAATTAAATTACAAAAAATAAAAATTATAACAGCAAGCGAAGAGATTTATTTATTGTTACTGCTGTTGTTGTTGTTGTTGTTGTTACGGGCGCTAGTTGCTGCTGCTATTTTTGCTCATTGCCCGAGCATCGCAATTTTTGTACATTTTATTTTTATTATTTAATTTATAAACATACACAAACATATATGTGCTTATATATATATATATATATATATATGTATGAGTGTGTGTGTGTGTGTGTATGCTTCTCATCTTTTCGCCTTCAACTAATCCGACCATTTGTCGCTCTTCGCCTGACAACTGATGAAATTATTTATGATTCTCCCACCAAAGATTTTTCTCATGCTGTTTTGGGCGGCCATTAACACGTCTGTATGTGTATGTGCATGTGTGTGTATGTATGTGTGTTTGGGGAATTCATATATTTCATCGAACACAATATGTTATATGTTATATATGCGTTCTTTTGACATTTATTTGGTTATTCGATTTGAGAATGGCAGCCAATTAAATCATTTTAGTTGCTAAGAGCTGCTCGGCTGGCCAAAAAGTGCTACAATGAGATTTAAGTAGATAAATACATACTCACAGACACACACACACGCATATATATATATACGAGTATATATATATATATAGACATATTTATACTTTTACTTATGCATATGTATTAAAAGCAAATTTGTGATAATTTGAAGAGTGTGACGTCCAAAACATTAGCTAGGAAACAAAAATGAAAGTCGCAGCAACAGATACCCTTTAAGTACATTCGATATAACTTTAATAAATAATTAAATTACAGTTCGATTTCAAGTATAAGAAATAATCAGTGAAAAATAATCAGACTCATATATATATATAATATATCAAATAATATCATATACATAAATATTATTAAAGAATGAAAGTGATATACGTAAACATTTTTATACATAAATCACATTTTATAAATTGACCTAGCAACTTGTCCAATATGAATCGAATTTATGTAACAGAAGTGATTCTCTATAAAAACCTTGCCCTGCACAAATCTAATCGGGTATGCTTATCTCACTTTTGCCGCACGAGATTCCCCACCCAGCAACAAATGCATAATACTTTCAACGTGAAAACAAAAATGATACATATTTTCAGACTTTCCTATGTGGCATTCTACCGACTACAAAATACACTTTCCCCAGGTTATCAAAATGTAAGATTAGAAATATGACAAGTCACTTTTTCTAGTAGAGTTGCCACAAATGAATTCATTTTAAATTTCACTGGCAAATCCAAAATTAGACTCTCATCCAAGCTGCTACTTTTTAAAGTCACGAAGAAGACTAGAGGCAAATATGGGATATCTCATGAATTAATTTCCTTATTGAAATCATAAAATGAAAAATGCGAAATATTAAATATTATATAGGGGCAACTTACTAATGCCGTAAAAGGTGTGCTGTCGATTTGGGTGCGGCCACTGTTGCCAGGTCGCAGCAATTTCTGTTGTCTCGTTTTTATTGTTTATTTTGGAAGTTGGGAGAGCACGTGTACGCTTTCCTCTTCTTCCTGCGGCGCCTTTCCTCCCCCTCTCTGCCACTCTCTTGTTCTCTCTAATGTAGTATTGGTGCCCCTTCATTTGCGTCTGTTTCTTTTTTGGACACACGCCCAACAACGTGTGGGGAAAACATGGCAAAAGTGTGCGTTAAAAAAAGAAAACAAACCAATTTCAAAAACAAAGGCAACAACAATTTAATCGTTCAAAAAGTTCAAGAACAAAAAAATAAACTGCAAAAAAAACCTCGATTTTCTTTTCCTTTTTTTTTTGTTTGTGATTTTTGGCAAACACACAGTTCTCGCAGCGAAATTATGCAAAATTAATTAGATAGGCAAATATTTGCGTGACTTTTGGTGCTTTATTTGGCCTTATGCTCAAATTATTGTATAATGCACCACTAAATATGAGTTGAACGAGGGCAGGGTTTAATAGACTATTAGAGAAACTAACAGAAAGTCAACTGAAATTGAAATCGAAACTGAAACTGAAACTGAGGGCTTATTCAATTAATAATTGAATTTGATTGATGAGCGTCGATCAGTTGAGAGTTTATCTTGTGAAACTGAGCAACAATTGTAATTGCATTGAATTAATGTTAGTATTGAGTTTTGAAAAACATTAAGAAGTCAACTATTAATCAAGTAAATAAAATGCGGGTCCTTTCAACTGATGGATTCTATTTTGATTCAACATTATAATTATATCAAATGGTTGGTTTCATAGAAAATGATGTCTAAGCATATGAAAAATATTTAGTGTCTATTTATATACAGAAAAATCATAAATAAATAAATAAATAAATCATCTATTCAAATTACTCTGCAGAATCGGCAATTGCCACCTTTTTGATTGTTTTCCTAATCAGCTTTTCTCGTGGGAAATTGAACTTACCCGAAAAGATTTATGCCGAGGTGCGTACAAAAAGAAGAAAAATCAGTTTGAGTCTGTTTTCGTATCAAGAATGAATTTAAACACAAATTAATTTTGATACAATTAAAATTGACAAACCAACTGGATATCAACGAGCATTAAGATTTTGCTTAAGTCATAAGAAGTCGACTGTTCTTTTTACTAATCGTTAAATACTTTCAAACCTTACTTTGCCAAAGTAATGACTTAAATATAACTAGAACCGCCCTCGTTCAATCCGCTTATCGGCTTTAATTTCTCAGTACGTAAATATACAGTGCCGGCTAAACAAATGGTACTCTTATCAATTCAACTGTGTTTCTGTTGGCCTCAGCTTTGTTTTGCTGGCTTTTTGGGTTTAGGTAAGTCGAATATTGAATGCAGAAATAAACCAGAAGCTTAATTCGATTTTCTTAACTTGTAATGTGTCGGATATATAATTTGAACAGAAAAACGATCATAAATATACCAGCAAGACCATTCGATTATCGCCATAGCATCTTCTGATCTAAACTCCATAAAGCAAATTCGAGCTGACTTTAAAAAAACATTGCTCGGATGACCGATCAATGAATAACAAAGAACTTTGTCCCGAAGTAAATATTTATCTATAAGCAAAGTGTATCTTTATTCACAAGAGTAAATTTTAGTACGACTTAACGAACATTTATTTGATTTTTAGTGTGTTTACTTTGTCTTATAATATTTCATTTCAATTTATATAAATATTTAGTCGTTTTCAAACGCTCGAAAAAATGCGTTAACAAAGACAGTTTGCTAATTTGGTTATATTTATTCATCCTTAGCTGTATTTTTGCTCAGCTGGCTTCCCTTGAGACATTTTAATGACTCAATCGAATGCACTGCAAAGGTATTTCAAGTTCTTACGATTCTACTTATCTACATACATTGATACGTGTAAATATATATTTACATATATATATTGCGAACTGTGCCTTCATCTTAATTGCCGCTGAATTATTGTCGGTTTGTGACTCATCAGCACGCACACGATTCTCACACGGCAACAGAAACAACGTTCGCTCGTCATCTAGTAGATGACCAAATCTGACACTGACCTTATAAGTAACAACAACAACAACAGCAATAATAAAAACAACAGCAGCAGCAACGACAACAACACGCAGCTTGTGGGCCACTCAACTTAAACAACTTCCGTTGCTCACTTTATGCACTCAAACAAATTGAACGAATTTGTGTAAAAAAAAACCACAAAAAAAAATAAATAAATTGTAAAACTTTGTGTGTGAAAGCAACAACAACAAGAGCAGCCACTTTTCACTTTCACCTTTGTGCAATGCCCCCAAAAGGGGCAGCTCCGTTTGCTTGTTTGTTGTTGATTCGATTGAAGGCGAAGTCCGCAGGGGCCAAGTTCGTTTGTCAATCAATAATTTTGTTTTTCTACACATGTGCATAAAAAGCGAGAAGATAAAGCGTAAAAATTGAATGCAAATAGCAAATATTAGCTGAAACCTAAATAAACTTTCCAAACTAAACATGAATTTTAATTGCTTTTTCAAATGATGGGGGAATTGATGTTTTTGTTATAAATTGCCTGATAGACAGTTTTTGAATAATAACAAATTTTATTCTTATTACTTTCATACTTTTTCCTATTTATATATTATTGTTTAAATGCCATATCCTAACTTTCTTTTCTCTCCAACTGTTCATAATGTCTCCCTTTTTTTTGCACTCAAGTTTATTCCCCTTGGGAACATTTGATCTTTCACATTTTTTTCGTGTGTTTGTTTGCCAAACACAATTACTTAAAAATTTAATAATAAATGTATATTTTTAATGTACGACAAGTATGTGACTGGCAAAAGAATGAAAAGTGCAATTCATTCGGTTGAGATTAATAGAGATAAGCATTATTAAGTGATATGCGTATAAATAATGATATGAAGACTTAACTTATTCTTCAAATTTAAGAATATTAATGTGCTTCGGCTGCCGGAACGCCAGCTCAAAAGGGTAACAACAATAGCAAAACAACAGCAAAGGCAAAACAACAACTTTACTCAACTCAGGCATTACTCACATGATTCGTCATTATGAGCATCGTTTGTTTTTTGGGGCCGCAAACCAAACAAAAAACAGCAACTTGGATTGCTTTAGGCGGGCGAGACAAGCTCGACTGGGAGATACTGAGTGAGCTGACCTTTTAAATACTCGTAGATAGTAGACTGATTGACTGATTGTGGTTTGTACAATATGAAACTATGCTTTGGTTAACAACAGCTGTGTTTCTTCGCCGATCTTGATGAACTTTGCACAGCGTTGATTAATGACATTTCTGGGTACGTTGTACATCAATCAGAACACTAAATCTTTAATCTTTCATCTGCTTCTAATATGCGAGAACTTTTATAGCAAATTTAAAGTCAGCTTGTTCATGCAGATGGTCAGACGAATGTGGCCAAGTCGACACGGCTGTTGGCGATAATCAGAAATGTATATATATTTTATGGGGTCGCAGTGGCTACCCTCTAACTGTTGCATGTGCTTGCACAACTTCAATATACCCTTTGCACTGTAACCGTTTGCAGTGCTTCCATGTTCAGGGTATCAGTTTCAGACCCCACATTGGCGGTCTCCCCAGCGGTGGCTTGAGTTTAGCTTTGATTTATATATACACATACTCGTATATATGTATATACAAATACATATATGCTTATGTGTATGTTTTTATGTAATTGTATATTTAATTTGTAAACTTTGCAACTTTTTCGCAGTGTTGTTTTTTATTTTCCGGTTTCTCGGTTTTGTTTGTTTTTTTTTTTTGTATTTCCAGCACGATGTGGACAAAATAACTGAAAATGTCGTTTTTTGTTTTGCTGCCTTTTTTTTTGTTGTTGTTATTGCTTTGTTTTTATAAATGTGTTATTATTTATTTAGTTATTTTTACTTTGTGTGTTTATTTGCATTTCAGTCATGCGATGGGGCGTCGTTTGTCTTTTTTTCCGCGTCACTCATTCAACATTCGGTGTAAAAATGTTAAACAGGTTGATCTTTGTGCGATGAATACGCCTTTATATAGATATATATATGTATAATCTGCATATATCTGCAAAAAACAACGCTGACAACGCAGCTGACGCGACAAATGGCTCTTCTTGCTTTGGGGGGGAAATTCAATGAGTATTTTGATTTAAATATATCTTGCAAACGTATTTGCATATGATCAAATTATGTTTCGATCGTCTGCACAGATGACAAAATATTGTTGACGTATCCGATTTTCGCACGAATTTCCGCAAAAGTAAAGAAATTCTGATGAAACATGTTTTTCGAATAGGCAGATTTGAATGAATATTTCTGATTAAATTAAACGACAAATTTATTAAGAAACTAAACTTGTTTAAATAGATATAAATGTTTTACTATTTTGAGTTGCTGTCTTTTGAACAAATCGAATTTATTTTCGTTTTCAAAAATAGTGAAATATTAATAAACAACTTTGAGAAGTAAGGATGCTCTAAGCGAGAGAGCTCTAGTCTAATTCTTATAGACTTGACTCGGCTGATAGTTGCTAGATAAACTTTCTTTCTTTTTGGAAAGAGTATTTTCCAGTCGATTTCACTTCACGATTACAGATTGCAATTCAATCAGCTAATGCTGAATATAGTGCATGTAATCGAATTGATTTCTATTACTCTTCGACTCCAGCATATCTGGAGAAATGTATGCCGTCATTAATTTTTGACTGAAGATATAAGCTCGAAGCGTAATCAGAACACAGGCAATTATTACCTCTATGATAGTTATCCAATTCAACCGGTTCGGTCTGTTCGTCTATTAGCGCAATTGGTTTGTGCCACATTCTAAAAAAAAAAGGCGACCCGCTTCAGCTGCTGTTGAATGATGCTGCAGTTTCTCAAATTTGTCTTGGACATTGGCCATTGGCACGTTTGGCTTGTTTATGACTGCCGGCCACTGACTGGTCAAGAACAACAAGAAGAAGTAGTAAAAAATGCTTGGCCATGTGGGTGTTTTCGTTTGTCATCTGCTTGGGCCATAAATCAGTAGCATAAGCTTGTTTAGGTACGTGCTCTTCTAAGCCTTGACCTCAGGTAGTGTTGTGGCTAAACATATCTATATATATATATATATAAGCGTATGCTTGGATCTCTTGTGCGAGTTGGCTGAAAGAAAATCGAGAAAATCACCCACACAGCATCTAACTGCACTGAAATGAAACTGTACCTTTCTCGCTAGTCAAGGCTAATTCTCCAAATTGGTTTTGCGTGGTTTAGACTCTTAAAATGGTCATAAACAACTCAACTTAAAAGCCTTAAAAAAAAAAACCAATTAAAACTGAATTTTCCTAAAGTATTATTTTTTTAATATATTTGTTTTTTACTATCGTTTGTGCGCAGTGTAAAAATTACGTAGTTGTAGGCGTTGATTGCCAAGTCTGAATATATATTTTAATTTCAAAGCAAACTGTGAGTTCATAAAATCAGTAAATGAGTTAAGTAAGCTTTCTTTTCGTTTTAAATTATTTACTATGAGTAATAATTTATTTATTTCAAGTGTTTGTGACTGCAACAATAAACTGCATTCATTTTTAGTGGTTTATTTGCTATAAAAATAAAACCTTATATTAAACGCAATGCTTTCTTTTTATATATATAAATATACCAGAATAATTTTGTAATAAATTGACGGAGGCGTCATTGATTCCATAAGGTCACAATCTTTTTGCTTATTGAGTTATGCAGATCAAGCTCACTAGTCACTGAATCATCAGGCGACTATGTCAAAGATCTCTCATTGAAAAAATCGTTTATTTTTTTTTTTATATTTATAATGAAAGTCGGATTTTGGGCTGATTGACTCGAAGGGTGTGTAATCTTCGGTGTGCTGCAGACGGGTGTTATTATTTGTTTACCTGCATATGCATATGCCAGTTGCTTAAACAAGTTCAAATTCAATTTTAGTTTTTATATAATTTGCAAGCAAATTTAAGGCAAGAATTCTCTAAACATATTTCGATACCTAAACATTAATATTCTGCTCTCCCGGCAGCTCTTGTGTATAATTAACCTTGAGTGTTTTCGCAATTTGGCCTTCGATTGCCCATTATTTAGTGTGTATGGCTAATTGTTTTGAAAGCATGCCGAGCATCCAAAGTAAACAATTGTAAGCGATTTAAAGCAGCGAACTCAATGACAATTTAAGACGCCATTTATGTGGCACTTCAAAGTCAGCTAATTTCATTTTTTTTTGTTTATTGCAACACAATAAATTGCACAAGTATTCGGAATTTGAGACTGTAGTAACTGTATATATATATATATATATGTATATGTGAGCTAGTAAATTATGCATAATTTTGACGAGACATTGGCAACACTTTTAATTGTCGGAGGAAGAGGATGCCGCATTGCATCATCGTCAACTGTCGGATCAGCTAATTGACTCTTGGCAGGCGGGTCAATAACTTTTCGAAACAGTTAATGTGTGCCACGACATTTGTCAAATGTGATGATGATAAAGCAACACCCAGCAACACAAACAACAACAACAAAAATGACTTGAAACTGAAACTGAACTTTCAGCTCAACTTTGGCTGGTTTCTGCTTTCGAGGTGTGTGTGTGTGTGTGTGTGTGTTTGATTTGAAAGGTGAATCATCACATATACTCATTCATATACATGCTGACACACATATGCAAATAGAGCGAGTTCTTAGTTAATATTGTTCTATTGGTTGAACGTGCTCTAGAAACTCGTATTGTGTATTGTGTGCATATCGATTGAGAATATACTGTTTATTATTGTTTGTAGCAGCAGAAGAAAGCATAAAGTATATATATTCTCGATCACCATCGACAAGCGAGTCAGTTTTGACCTGTTTGTCAGTATGACTCCAAATTTGGAATGCAAGTACTCTGCAAGTCTGCCACACACAGATCAAGTCGAGCTCTCTCGAAAAGAGCTTTCTTACTTATTTGTTGCTTTTATGGAGCCACAAACAATAAAATGCTTGAGATTCGTTGAAAGTTGAGTGATAAATAATGTTTTTTTTTTTTTATATAATATAGGTTTCTTTGTTAGGCAGAACATGAATTGTTCATTTCAATGACCGATACGCGTAGTTCCGCCCTCGTCAAGATGATTGTCTGGGCAATCAGAGACTGCGTGGTCGGCATGGCTCTTTGCTCACAACAATACTGTGGGCGCTCATTGAGTGATGTTTGCCACATAATGGAAACCCCAAATAGGGGGAGATAGGGGGATAGAGGCGACTCTGACTGATTCTCACGACAATCGTCACTTTGTGTTGTTGGCATTCGAGTTATTTACAGGAAATGTTTTGTTTTCATTTTTCAAATAAGTAAATAAATAACTGTGACCAAATATAGAAAAGGTGCTTTGCCTTTGGCGATCTGAATCATGCATGCATCATGCAACAACAGAAGCACGATTTCTGTCTGATATCAGGTGTCAGCAGGTGGAGCAACAAATTCGTCATTCAATAAATTTGGTTGATTAAAACTTGTTATCATAAATGAATGCATGGTTTTTATAATCAGCGCCATATTCCACTAAATCTGGCAATTTCTTCGCTTTTATAGAAGCGTTCCCTTGCCAGGTGTTCAGGGCTAATCAGATAATAAACTTTAATGGCCAGCCGGGTTAGGTAATGGCAGGTGCTGGTAAATATTGGAAAGTTTACAGTTCCATAATGCAGTAAAACGAAATATATATGTACAGCAAAGAAATACGTATAAGATTAATTATTTTGTTTTAGATTTTCTGTTGTTTTTTTTTTCAAATTGTTTTGGTAGACTTTTAAAAATAACGATAATTAACCTGAACCAGTTTACTGTGTAGTAAATGTAGATTTTTTTCCACAATTAATCATCAGACTTATCAAGCAACTCGCATATCATATCTCCATAGCACAAAATCTCTCTTTCACTTTCGCTGTCCCCGTCTCTGTCGCTCTTCCGCTACTGTCTCCCAAGTCATTAGACATTTACGATGCTGCCAGCCATTTATCTTACCAGCAACAAATTTTCCGGTTGCCAACTTTTCTTGAATTTCACGATTTAATTACATTTTTACCTGGCACGGCTGGAAAGATGTGTCTAACGATTTGTTTGGAAACCGCAGACTCATTTGGGTTTTGTATATGGCAACTAGACACTTTCGGATTAAAGAGTCCACTTATCAGCTAGATAACTTTACTTCATTTCTTCGCTTTAAAATGCTGATTCACACAGCTACGCAATTCTCTATCTTTATATAATTAATCATAAACACAGTAATATCCATTTAACAATCAATGAAATTGCAGTCCGTACGTGAATCAGTTTTGGCTACTGTGTGAGCAACAAATGCCTTGTGATTGGTATCGTGCGACATGATTTGAAAACAAATAAGAGTGTTCGAGTCAAGAGTGATCGACGAGAAGATATCCTAAACAAAAATCTATAACTTTTCATATCATGGCTTAAATATTGTTGTCGATATGTTATATGCGAGAACTTAGAAGGACAGAAAGGCGGAACCGACTCGGAAGTTGGTGCTGTGATCAACAATATATATATGCTTAATGGGATTGGGAATGATTTCTGCTGACTGTTACACACTTATGCACAACTTGATCACACCCTTTGTACATATTTTCAATATGTTCACAATTGCCAGCATTTTGTGAATACCACCTAAATCAACATAACATGGAATGTTTGATTGATAAGAAGGCGGGTAATTAAAAAGCAATTGCAAAGATATCAACGAAATGCAAGCGAAATATTTCTCTTTAGTGATAACACACTCACTTGCTACATAATCAACACTTTGTCGACGCGACGCTTATAACATTTTCAAGTGCTTATCTAAACCAGCAAACAACAACAACAATAGCAATAACAACAGAATGTTGCACAACATTCTTGTGGCCTGTGCCCCCCCTGGGGAATTCACAGCCACGTTTGACACCTGCCACAGAGCCTATGCCACGCCTACTCCAATCGACATGTCGCATCTAAAATAGTCAACTAATTAATAACATATAACAAAAGAGTGAGAATAAGCTTAAAAGTCACGACATGCTAATTATATTTAAATTAAACTAAACACATTTAGTCCACTGCGATAAATTATGAAATTATATTTTTGAAAGCTAATAAGAAAATAGAATTATTTCAAACTTGAGAGTAACTTCCTTATAGAGAAGTATAACTTTAAATATATATTTTGTCAATAGAAATTTTTCATTTATGAATAGAATATGATATTAAGCCCCATTCATTTTGAGCTTGTCATTTGATATTTAAATAATAATCGTTGAGAACTCAATTGATTCTTTTACTCATTTAATTAACACTCATTTGTGTGCTTACTTGTCGAATGATGAACTTCCTATGTGCTGCTTGTGTACTTAATTTATTTACATTACATGCTTGATCTGTTTCAATTGATTTGAAGTTGGGAATTAAGTGTTTTCAATTGCCTTCAATTGAGTAAAATCGCTCAAATATTAATAATGAGAATTTGCTTTAATATACCTCAAACTTAATGGAAATTTGTTCTGTTTAGGTTTCAACACCTGCAATAATAAGCACAACAAACATTTAAGTTACTTTTTAAAGCTGAAATAACATCAACAATTATGGCTACAACCGCTTGAACTTCTGTTGCGCAAAGTTTGCATTTTGTTTTGCATAAGCATCCAAAACGAGTCTTGAATAAAGCAGCTGGCTAAGCAATTTAACGTCTCCATCTACGTGCCAGCCAAGTTCAATGTTTTGACCTAGCTAACTGTTATGGCCAACACAGCGAGATGCAAGTTGTACTATTATCTCTTACATAAGTCAAGTGCTTAAGTTAATTATGTGTATACTTAATGTAAATAGGTCGACCATCACATCATCACATGGCGAATCGAATTACAAAAGCAAAAACAATCAATTTTATTCACGTTAGTTAATACTCACAACCTTAATTTCCATGTCAGTTTTGGCCATAAGTGTTATTAGACGCAATTTATGTGCTTTCTAACTAAATTTAGTAATAAAAAAAAGAGATATTTTGCTAATGATCACAATTTAGAAAAATGTTTTTCATCATTTCAATCGGCCCTCTTCTCTCTATTGGTGATCTCAGCAGTGGGTTCAGTGGATTGGAACTACTTCAGTCAGGTACACCAAGGTCTTGATAGAGACTGAATTATGTATATATTTATGAGAAGCATCAAGAAGCGAAACAGACTAGCGACTTTATCTTTCTTAAGACTGAAAGTTGTCGTTCCATACGCAGAGGAAGGTTATTTAATTGCATCGATAACTTACTCTTTTTACGCAATATTGATAAAAATCGATTACCGGTTTTAAATTTTAAAGATACATCCTATTGTATGGTAGTGTATATGGCTTGACATAATATTTATCATATTTAAATATAAATATAAATAATGTATTTATATTTAACAAATTACACGGAAGCAATCGAAAGCAATTCTTGTATGAACGTATACAATGATTTGGATTATTCTATTCGAACTCTTTTGACTGAGCTCAGTTTGTGTCCTTGTCGAGCTTTCTCGACTGTAGCTTGATTATTTCCGAGTTGCGTACACTTTCTGCGGACTAAGTCGGAGACTGAGTAAAATTGCATCTTTGAGGTTTGGCAGAGTAATCTGTTGGTTGCTCTGGCTCGCCGTCGTCTACGACGCATTAGCACTTTGTAATTCTAATGATAGATCTGCTATGCATTACTTATAATCAGCTACTGTGCTGCTTTTGTATTTTTAAACTAGCCACAGTCGACACAGCGACGCCCGTCGCGACCTTCACAAATGGTTTTTGTTTTTTTGTTATTTTTGCGGGCGCCGCAAGTTGGCTGAGTACTTATTATACGTATTATACACACACACACACAGACACACACAGGCAAATACAAATCTGTAGACATAGAACCAGATGTGGGCAACAAGTCTCCCTAAGATGACGACACTCATTAGCAAATGACTGTGACTGCGCATAATTGAATCTAATAAATGCAAATCAACCTGATCGCAGACACATGTACATAACAAGACATGTATATATATATATATACAATGTGTACTTATGCAGTACGAATATATAACTAAATGCATATATTTGTTGAGCATAAATTATCATCTCTGTCGCTGTCTGAACTATGGCTCATTCACAACGATAAACAAGAAATGCCTTTCAGCCTTGAGACACACGCGGAAGTTGCGTTCATTCAATTGATAACTAGTTCGCTGAGTTCATGTGCACTGCATGCAAGGCTGACCTAATCGCTGACTAACTGACAACGTCCACTTATCACGCAACCAAAATCTAATTAGCTCGTGATAATGGCACATACACCTCAAACCCACCTCAAGCCGAGACCACCCCGCTCGTGCTGTGTCTCCGAGTGCAATAACCTTAACATAACACAATTTTATATACTCACATTTTAAGATTTGTTTGATTATTATTTTTCCCTCCAATGCCCCCCTCACTGCTTATTCACTTTTTCAATTTTCTTTACGATCGTCTGTTTGAACAAGACAACAACGAAGAAAGCGAATTTGACGAGTGGTGAATAACAACAAAGCAACATAAAAAAAGGTTACAAAATGCGATGATTAAATTTAACAAAAAAAATAAATAATAAAAAAAGTAAGAACGAAGTTTACATACCCTTACACAGCGAAGTCAAGCTATAAATTATATATATGCTCATAATATATATATATATATATATATATATATATATATATTCTTGGAGAAATCACTTCCGTCTGCTTCAATGCGTTATAAACTTATAATATGCTCTGCATGGGGTATTAGAAATGGAGGTAAAAGAAAAATGGGAGTAAGTCGTTGTAAGACTTGGCTGGCTTTGAGTGAAGTTGCTGGTCGGTGGTTGGTTTGGGAGAGTTGGCTTTAATGCTTGGGGCGCAGTGAACTGCAGATGAGCATTTGGGTTGCAAGTGCAGCCAAAGTAAAAATAGAGAAACTTTTTGAAATGTGTGCCAAGTCAAAGAGCTTTAT
Organism: Drosophila grimshawi; assembly: GCF_018153295.1. NCBI lineage: Eukaryota > Metazoa > Arthropoda > Insecta > Diptera > Drosophilidae > Drosophila > Drosophila grimshawi. Next base: position 677,688 of record NW_025063098.1, read on the forward strand.
GGGATTAGTCGCTTGAAATGGAAAATTACCAAACATCAGCATAGTTATAGCTGGAGAGATAGCCTGGAGTGAGTCAGAGTGAGGTAGGTTCTGCGACAAGTCAACTGTTTATGAGTACAAAAGAGACATGGATTTGGCTAATTGGAACAAAAGCATTTTATCAGCGTGTGTTAAATTTAAGCAACATTTAAAAATAGATGAAACTCAGAGCATGAACCTTATCAAAGTTATTTTGTTATTTGTTGTCGACAAGGCTGCCTGCGAATTGCGTTCTTAATTGTTTTGTTTAGCTATTTTAGGAATGATTTGTATTCATTTATCAGTCGTAGGAATACAAGTTACACAACTGCTTGTACCTGACCGATATTGGCAGCAATTGAACCTCTGCACTTTTGTTTCAAAGTCACACTTAATTTTAGCCCAACTCGAGAGTAATTATTTTCATTATTTTTCGGTAACACAATACACGTTGTGCAGTTGAGGTATTTTAATGAGTTCGAGTCTGTTTAGAACTCTAAATGAGTTGTATAAACAGAAAGGTATATTGGATTTCTTTGAAGGGTCGCTTGGGATAGAAAAAGCACACATTTTCAGCTTAATTTAAAATGAAAATTGAGCGTACTTTTATGGCATTTGGGGAGTCCTCAAAGGGTCGGGTCGCCCACAATACTGTCGACCCACTCAAGTATTGGGAACCACAGCATATGCTTCTCCACAATTATAGCACACACAACGCAACAAGGAGAGAGAGGGGAGGTGAACAAAGTTGTAATATAAATATTTATAGTAAATTATAAACAATTGTTATCTTTGTATGCCATCATCGCAATCGCTTCCTCATCCTCAACACATCGCATCGACATGCAACGCTCAGCACTTGAATTGAAATTGAATGCGAGAGTCGCTCTAAATAAGGCTTCATTCCGGTGCACACATTTCTATATATATGTATACCTCCTATATGTACATAATCACATTATCGTGAACATAAACAAAAAGAACAACAACCTTATCAGGTGCATATTTGTACATTTTTTTAGATTGTATTTATATCTGGCATCAGACACTTGAGCGTCCGTACGTCAACTAACGACAGCCAATTGTTTAAGTATTGATCGAACAGCCTTACTCACTCTAAATATATAATATATATATACAGACAGTTATATATATATTTATATGACAAATGCTTCTTCCTGGTGGATTTTTCTTAGGCGCATGTCCATATTATATACACATACTTAATTCTATTAATTCAAAGTGTGGAATATATAATGAAAATCTTTTTTTAGATCTATGCTAAAAATAGTTAGTTTATTATACAATGAACTCAATAAAAAGAAATAAGAAAAGGGTATAAAGAAGTTGTTAAGCTAGAGGCTTCGAATTGTAGATATAAGTTCTCGTAATCCATACACAGATCAAGTTTATTTTACAAAATTTAGTTAAGAACGGATAAGAAACACAACATTTAAGGTGAACTCGCATAAAAGAATTATTCCATATTGAGTAACGAGTATCATAAAAGCGAGCAAAGAATATGTACTTTAAGAACTGCCCTCGTTACTCTTTTGGCGTTTTCAATTTGCCAGCAGGCGCACAAATATGCGAAGTATTTGAAATTTGTTTAATTATTTCAGTATGAAATATTATTATGAAATACTCAGCTGCCTGGTATGCCAAATTGGCAGCGGGGCGGGCGAGCATTTGCTCCACTTTTGAATGATTGTGATTGGGATTATCAGCGGGCTAAGTTGATTCACCTTTTGACTTTGGACTCGCCTTGCTGCGAGCTGTTGCTGTTGTTATTGTTCTTTTTGCACTGTGCACAATCTCAATCGCTGAAAGAGACAATATTTAATAATAATGACCGCATTTGTTTCTTGTTTCTTATTTTTGTTTCTGTCATTGCAGCTATTGAGGCAACTGCTCGAGGTTATTGCCAGCAATATGCAATAATGGATTCGTTGCCAGTGACCAGTGGTCCGAGCACGTGCCGGGATCAGCTAACGTTGCAGTCGCTTCGCTCGTCTCGCGGCTCCAGTTCCAATTCCAATTTACGGCTCAGCCGTTCCCCCTCAGCCACCAGAAGCAGTGAGCAAAGTAAATGTCACAATATATATTAAATTTAAATAGCTATACATAATCTATCCACTGATAACTGATAACTGATAATACTGTTTCCGTGTGTGTGTTGTATGTAGTCTAATAGCTTTAATCACTTGGCACATAATTGGATTCTGACGATATGCTCATCAACAGAGGCTTATCACTGTGTGTGCGTGTGTGTGTGTGTGTGAATTGTGGCATCCATGTTGCTAGGAATGATAACCAATGTCGGCGACTTATTCACTTAGCACTTCCGCTTGTTTGACTTGGCAGCCACTGCTAATGCTTATGATAAGCGAGTTTTTAGTATTTGTGTTTGCTTTCGCGCCCATTTTAATCCATCGATTTAAGCAGCCTCTTTTTGTACTTAAAAAGTTGAAATATGTTGATAATTCCTATGTTGTCTTAATTTAAAACCTGTTTTACTAGATTGCTTTAACTATAGACAAAGCTATGCTTGGGCAATTATGCCATGTTACAAATGTCTCCCTTCATGCAATGCACTTAAGCTCCCCTATTTTATTTATTATTTATGTTTACCCTCATCTTGTTTTGTGTAGTACTTTAGAGATATGGCAGCCAAACATATTGTTTGCATGCTTGCAGCCAAATGGCTTAAAAGCTCGTGGCAAGTGCAAATATGTGTTGTGTGCTTTTAAGCGCTCTCTTTGCCCTCTTTGCCATGTTGTGGATGTATCTGCCGTTTGTTTGTTTGTTTTGCTTGACTTTGTTTTGTTTGTTTCTTGCTTGCTTTCATTGTTTCGATTATTTGTTGGTGAAATGTATTTATAACTGACTTTTGTGTTTTGCTTATCGCTTATCGTTTATCGTTTATTGCATTTGCTTATAACTTGTGTGTTTTGATTATCCTTTTGTTTTCGTTTCTCTTTCTATTTTTCTTTTCTGTCTTCGCAACAGCTTTATAAACGTTGACTACGCAAACTACAACTACGACTGCAACAATCCATACATCCAACAGCACTCATACATATCAAAACTGAGGTATTCCAAACGGAGAAAATATTTACAGCAATTGCATACACATAACAGACACACACACACACACACATATCTACACATACACATACCTACACACACATGCATTGCTTGCATTTTTCACATTGTCTATTTTCCCCACAGCGCAAGGCAAGGCACAGTTTGACGCGATTTTAAACGCTATTTAATCGCTGGCTTTTTGTTGCTGCTGCTTTCTCACTTCTCTCTATGTACGTCTCTCTTTCTTTCTCTCTCTCTCTCTCTCTCTCTCTCTTTCTGCCTGTTCAGCTGTCATTAACACTCACAAATGCACCCACAAAAGCTTACAAGCGCTGCAGCAACAACAACAACAGCAATAATAATAATAATAACAACAACATCAGCTACAACAGCAACAACAACAAAAACAACAACAACCAAATCAGCAGCAACAGCAGCGAGTTGAATTATTATTCCTTCTTTGTGTGTGCTCATTCGTTGTTTTTCTTTTCTTTTCCTTTTTTTTATTCATTATTATTATTGTTTTTGTTGTTATCGTTCGCTCCTCTCGCCCGCAATCCAATCCATCCATCAATTTGACAAACTTGAAAGCCTGAAGCGAGTCTAGCCATAATCTCTACAATAAACGTACATACATATTTTCTATGCGCCACAACTCATCAGTGTCCAGGGAGCGCATCGGCGACTCAACGCCAGCAGCAATAGCAACGCCAACCACGACGACAACAGCAACAACAGCAGGAGCAGCGGCAGCAGCAGCAGCGTCAGCAGGAGCAACGTCGACAACAGCCAACAATAGCAATTCGTCGGCCTCGTCCAGCACAGTGGCAGCTGCACAGGCGGCTGTCTATAGCGGCGGCAACACGGTGACCGGCAGCCTGGGTAGCAGCGGGGGCGTGGCGGTGCGCGGCTTTCGCAGCCACAGCCCCACGCACCGGCGTCGCAGTCGCGAACGTCAGCGACGCACACATGGCTCCGATCAGGGCGGTCTGCTCGCCTACAGCGGCATCATCGGTGGCGATATGACGGACTTTGGTGGTGGAGTTGGTGGCATCGGTATCGTTGGCGGTGGTGGTGGCGGCGGTGGCGGTGGCAGCGCCGGCACTGGCAGCGGTCTGGAGGATTCACGTTTATCGGGCAACGAGGACTATTACTTGTCGATCGTCTCCGATGAATTCGATGGCAGCAAGAAGCTGCATCATCGACGCACTCACGAGCGCAGCTCCAGTGTGCAGGCCATCGACCGCCTGAACACGAAGATACAGTGCACCAAGGAGTCCATCAGACAGGAGCAGACTGCCCGGGATGGTGAGTAGTGCGAGACCAAATCGAATCCGTTTAGCATAGCATACTTTTAAGAGCAGCATTTATTCCATGAAAACCAGAGAAAGCTGATAAAATAAACAGTATTCGATTTGTATGCATCTAAAACCAGAAATCATTTTTGATTATTTACCCTTTTAGACAATGTCAACGAGTATCTCAAACTCGCTGCCAGCGCCGACAAACAACAATTGCAGCGCATCAAGGTAAGATTGAAACATCAACACAAATACCAAAAAAGGGATTTTAATGGGCGTTGTCTGTTTGCAGGCGGTGTTCGAGAAGAAGAACCAGAAGAGCGCACACAGCATCTCGCAGCTGCAAAAGAAACTGGACAACTATACGAAGAGGGCCAAGGATCTGCAGAATCATCAATATCAGACGAAGAGTCAGCACCGGCAGCCGCGCGAAGTGTTGCGCGACGTTGGCCAGGGACTCCGCAATGTGGGCGGCAATATACGTGACGGCATCACTGGGTTCTCCGGTTCGGTGATGTCCAAGCCGCGCGAATTTGCGCATCTCATCAAGAACAAATTTGGCAGTGCGGACAACATAAATCAGATTAGCGAGGCCGAGCTGCAGGGCATGCAGGCAAATGCAGATGCTTTGCAAGCGGCTGGTGAGCGGTTGCCGCAGCTGCCTGGCATTGGCAACTCAACTGGCTCTGGCTGTGGCACCAACAACAACAACAACACCGGTGGTGGCAGCGGCACGGGCAAATTCAACAGCGACAACGGCAGCGAGTGCAGCAGCGTCACCAGCGAAAGCATACCAGCGGGGTAAGTAGTGCTCGAAGCACTAACTATCTTAATGTGTTTGAAACATCTCTGTAATATGGCTCTCTCTTCAATGTAGATCGGGAAAGAGTCAGTCCGGTGCCAGTCAGTACCACATTGTGCTCAAGTCGCTGTTAACGGAACTGGCCGAGCGCAAGGCCGAAAACGAGAAGCTTAAGGAGCGAATCGAACGCCTTGAGGTAATTGCGATTAGATTTGCTTACTCCAAAAACTTCAGATTGAAAAGGAGTCTTCTTCTGGAGCCCAAAGAGGCTCAAAGTCAGCCCAGGCAATGTCAATTAATAGACAGGCGGCAATCAAATCTATTAGCACTGAATGCGTCGAATTCGATATCGGTAAAAAACTGTCGCAAATCTGAGCACGAGATGACTAAGCAGCATGTTATCAGCCTGATATGGGTTTCTGTTCACCAGGACATTGAAGGCAACTGAAAAGTTGATGAGTTACCTAGGAAAGGAACTCTATTACCCCTCCTCACAGATAAGGATGGCTTATGTATGTCTCTAGCTACCAAGCAAGCTCAATATCAAGGAAGAAAGTAGTCGCAGGACTAATGATAAATTGCGAAGCGCAAACTGCGGTCCCATAGCTCAGCAAAAATGGTCCAATATGAATACAAAACACAGTAGAGAGCTGTATAATCTCAGTCGCACAAACTGCTCTGCAGTAACCTATGCCATGTCAATAGACTTCAGGTTCCGTATAATGACTTCTGCAGAAGCTGTAAAGAGAGAAAGAGTATTTAAGGAACACTTCTGCTTCTGCCCGGCGCTTGGCAGGAATCGATTTTCAATCTTGGGCAGCCACTATTTACTTAGTTTATCAAAGTTAGCGAATATGGGACCAGCCAAGATTGCGAAATTTATATACGCAACTGGCTGGTCTAATCTTAGATCTTGAGTTTTTTGAGTGTAGGAGAAATCTGAGATTTCAAATTCAAAACATTATTCAAACTACCAAATACCATTTAATACATAGAATTTAAATCATTATGACGGACGCAAATGATTTTCAATTACTATGCTTGCCTAGGATAAACTGAAGTGATATTAAAAAGAGGTGTTAAATATATCTGCTCGTGCAATAGCAATTTAGCGCACAGTTTTTAATCGTTATATTTAATTAAATTTGCAGACGAGCCAAAAGGAGTTCAACAACTTGACCTCCACGCTCGAAGGCGAACGCTTTCGGGCCGAGGGACTGGAGGAGCAGATTAATGACTTGACGGAATTGCATCAGGTTCGTTGAGTAGCGCTTGGCAGTTTGCCAACTATATATATATATATATATTATATTTATATATATGTGTGTACTTATACTTGTGTCTTTTGTTGCAGAATGAAATCGAGAATCTGAAGCAAACAATTGCTGACATGGAAGAGAAAGTACAATACCAAAGCGATGAAAGACTACGTGACGTCAACGAGGTGCTAGAGAATTGTCAAACAAGGGTAAGTTCAAACACACACACACACAGAGACATTAAGCCGACAATTAATGTAATGTTGAAAACGCACCCACCCGCACAGATATCGAAAATGGAGCACATGTCACAGCAGCAATATGTCACCGTCGAGGGCATTGATAACTCGAATGCTCGCGCCCTGGTTGTGAAACTCATCAATGTGGTGTTAACGATATTGCAAGTGGTGCTGCTGTTGGTTGCCACCGCTGCTGGCATCATAATGCCCTTTCTCAAAACGAGGTGATTAAAGATGACAATGATTACAATACATATATGTTAGTATTATTTATATCATACTAATTAACTTTCTTGTAATTGTAGGGTTCGTGTGCTGACTACATTTCTGACGATTTGTTTTATAATCTTTGTGATACGCCAGTGGCCGGATGTGCAGGATATAGGCGCCGGGCTGGTGCGGCATCTCAAACAGTCGCTGGTGGTCAAGTGAAGAGCCTCTCATGTTAAAAATTCGTAGACTCTTAATGTTAATAGTATTAAGTTGAAAAGTGCATATTTTGTATATAGCTTATAAATACACAAACGTAATAGTTTAACATTTAATTAGTTACAAGATAAAACGCGCATCACATTAACGACTCACATATACATTATACATATACATATAGATACACGCATAATTGCGAGATGCATACAAGTTGTACAAACAAACAAAACTGAAAACGATATCGCACACATCTAAACACACTCACACTCAAATACACATATAAATATACATTAATGTATACATCTATATAGCGAAATTCGATATAAAAGCTCTGCTAAAGGTTTAGTCTAATAACTGCAATGCTGACATGTTTCTGTGCATTACTCAATACTATAAAATACTATGTATATCTAAATACTATATATGAACTATATTTATAGTTATCGTATACATTAAAATCGTTTGTATTTGTACAAAACCAAAACTTTATTTGCATTTCATTTTGGTTTCTCAAATTGCATTTGTAGCAACAGTGTAGCAATTATTATTGTGGCCTATACAAGTCAACTAAACCGATTAAAAAGCCTACATTTACAAGTACAAGGGAATAAGTATATTAAAAATGATTTCAACAGCTGTAAAAAATAGATAAAAATGATTAAATAAATAGCTATTTATGTTAAAATGTTTACTATTTATGTTAATATGTGACTTGCTACTGTAATGAATCAACTTTACTTAAACAACTTGTGTACGTTCTTAATGGGCTCCTGGCTAAACATGATATATTTTCCAATAAACTTGATTCGCAATTTGAAGCTTACTTAACACGATTTTAGTTTGAAGGGATTCAAGGAGTTATTTTGTGTTTATTAATTATTTACTTCGGTATGTCATTTATATTTTCTGTTTACCTAACAGTTAAGGACCTTCCCCAGTTTAGTTTTACTAATATTTTGAATTGGATTCATACGTTGTGGACCATCTGCAAAGGAGAGCAATCAATACATTTATGACGCTTGTTTTGTATTCAATTATGTTTAATTTATTGTAAATTAACTTTAGATTACACGTTGAAACACACAAGTTATGTCTTTATGTTTAATTGATTTCGTTTTACACATCTTTATATTTATTGTTGTGAAAGGTTTTTATCAATTGCAGTTTTTTTATTTGTATTATTTGTAGAAAAACAAATAGCAAATTTTGAAAACTGCTTCGCTGCATGCAGCTATTATTAAAAGTATTATTTCCTGCCATTTACAGAGAAAATAAAACGAATGGATGAATTTGGATATATTACACAGCAAACTTAAAATTAGATAAATCCAGCATAATATACAGTAACATTATACAAATTATATTCACGCCTGAAAACAAATTGCAAGTGCTTAATAAAACTAGTGTTTATCAAATAGTATAATTACACATTATCAATTCTATTTATTGACTTATTTGTATGAACATTTTCCTTGCAAGCGATTTTACTGTTTTGTTTTTATTTTTTATTTATTTTGGAGTGTAGAGTTGAGTGTGTTAAAAACCAACATAAATCGAATATGGAATTCGAAACAGGTAAACAATCTTATGCGGTGATAAATGTTAATTTCTTTTTTATTTTAGTTTTGTGTGTTGTACGACTTTAGTTATTCAAGCCAATTTGGTTAAGAGTAGGTATATAAAATAAATCACAATTTGTATACGCATATTTATGTATGTGTGTGTGTATGTATGAATGTAATTTTTTTGCAATGCAAACCATAATCATCCAGGATCAACGATGCATGATGCATGATGATGATGATTACAAAGACAATTACATTTACATATGTATATTAAGGATAAACATTTGTTAATTGTTTAAAACAAAGCAGCGGGCAGCCACAGATTTGCCGCTTCCAAGCGACATCTACTTTACTATTCCTAAAAATTGGATTTCTTTTAGTTGGTTTTGCCTGCTGTGGGTGGAAACTATGCCTAGAAAACTAAACTCACTAAATCGCCTCTACTTCATATGAGAAACTGGCGATCGTCGGCGCTAAGCGGCAGCGCTGCAACTCCTATTCCTCCTTGTGTGGGAGTCTGTAGGAACGCCGAGTCCGAAGCAGCGACAGCACCTGAAGGCGTTCCCAGCTCGGTTGCAGGCGTATTGATAGCAATCGGTTCGTAAATGGAACGATGCGGTGGCATATCGTCATCATCCTTGAAGGAGCCGCTTAAATTCGGGTTTAGTATGTTGTTCGATGAAGGCGTGGACATAGCAGCAGTTGTGTCAATCGCTGCCACACCACGAACAGTCACCTCGCTTGTTCCCGACACCACATGATCGAGATAAGGTGGCGCTGCCACGCTGATGCCACCCGGCTCACGACGAAATGGGAAGCTAAGGAGTAATAAAAACAATTATCAGCATTAAAGCTTACAATGAGTAAGAAAAAACAACTCACCTGGATATAATACGCGACCAAAGTGAGCGCCGTGGTTGGTTTAGTTGATCTGCCAAATGCGCAGGTAAATTTGGTGAGCGATCAAATGGATTAACACGCCGTTGGAAAGATGACGATGTATTAGCCTGAGTTATGGTAGACTCCAGCAGCGCTGTTTTAGACACATAGAAATGATAAGAATTATAAAACAAATTTATAATATATGACTATAAATATGGTGCAACGTAATTATTGAAACGCCCCTTAATTGTTAATCAAGCGCAATGGGTAAAGTGCCATTAAGAGGTATAAAGATATTGCGGAAACAAAAAAAAAAGTAAGCTGCGAAAATACTGAAGTTATTCTTAAGTTATTTATACAGGAGCTGAACTTTTGCTAGGTTTTTTCTGACTTCGACTTCAACATTTGTTCCGTCAGCAAAAGAAGAGCCAATCTATTTGGTATTATCTTCAATACGCACCATTTTCATCATCAGAGCTATGATATTCTTGCGCTGCTGTGGAATTTCGCACGGTGTCGCCACGTCGAAATGTGCCGTGTCTTGTTGTGCCGGCAGCCGAGGAAGCAGAATTGATGCTGGCGCTGTTGCTGCCACTAGCGTTGGCCGCTGCTGCAGCTGCAGCTGCCTCCTCTGGCTGTTGTTGCAATAGTGGTGTAGTATCATCATCAGTATCGGTGACGATATCTAAAGAAGGCTGTCGAAGTCGACTCGCACGAATTTCGCCCTTCGAAAAAACCTTCCGCTTGCATATGGGGCAGACGCGTCGGTTTTCCGTTAACCAGGGATCAATGCAATGGCTGTGATATGCTGCAAATGAGAGAATACATTGTTAATTTCATGAAACTGTTACGATATTTACTGTACACATTCCACTTACGATGCGAACAGGGCAATACGCGCAGCTTATCGTCCTCGACAAAGTCATCGAGACAGATAACGCAGGTCTCATACTTAATTCTCGTATTATTTTTGGTATAGCGCAGCACTGGAATTTTCTTGAGCATACTCTTGGGCAATCGATAGCGACGCAAACGTCGCTGTTCTCTTATGCATCTATATATCATATAGACTATCTAAACAAAAGCATAGAAACAGTTGTTGGCTTGGGTTAGACACAAAATCAATGCAAGTTAAGTTATCCGACATACCATAACGAGAAAACACAATGCAATCAGTATGGAAAACGGCAATATCAATTGTGTGTTGATATTGAAGGGCAGCTCGTCGTTGATGATTAGCACCAACCCTGGCGTAGAGAACGATAATAATGTCTTGCCGGTCGTTTGGCCAACAAAAACGGAGGGTATGTATATGCCTGAGGCATTGTTGGCGGTCATTTGTTCTGCAAATATAAATAATCAAATTGTTTATTCTTCCGCTTAGTGTATTTTGTTAAAGAAAATTAAATTAGTTACAGAAAATTGATTTGAAATTCATGTATGTTATTTATAGATTTCCAATGCAAAATTTTCAAAATAATTTGAACTACTTTCGTGTAGAAATCCCCTCTTTTGACTATAACGAAAACAACAAATAGTAACTAATTCAAGGCCTCTGATTAATAGATATAAACTAGATAAGGGATAGCTATAAACGATATGGTATCTTTACAATTTTGTTTGTCTATAGTCTATTCTTGCAGTCTCTGCTTGCTAATAGCTAATAATATGAATAGTGCAGATCATACCTAGCTCGTCGCCTTCATTGTTGTAGATGATCACAGCAAAATACGTTGCATTCTGGGCCACGCGCACCTTGCGCTCAAATGTGCAATCGCCGCCGCTGTGCAAGCAAAAGAAGAATATAAATATATGTATAATCATATTTATTTGGATTTTTGATTAGCTTTGAATGCTAGAAGTTCGCTTACCGAGACACAATCGCCACAAACTTGGCTCCAGTGGGATAGTCACTGTTGCGTGGTGGCAAATTTAAATAATCACAACCAAATGCATATTTCGGCTCCGGCGGCACAGCAAAAACCCGAAGATTATTGCCAACGATCGAAGGTCCGAATGTTGAAGGCAAATCATTGAACTCCTCAATCAGCTGTGATGCAAAGATTGGCATTAAAAAACAATCAGAGACCGGAATTAAAATCAACTTGCCTGTGACGTATTTCGTTTGTAGACGAGGACATGGCCAGCAACGACTTCCTGATGGCATATCAAACAGAGCCCAAGCAGAGCCAGCTCCAGAGTGGGACAACGCATCCAAGCCATGCTGCTGCGACTCCTGCGATTACTGCTGCTCAAGCCAAAAAGCGTTGCTGCTGCTGCTGCTGCTCCTGCTGCTGCGAGCAGTTGTTAAATAGTTGTCGATTTGCTGTTATTGATTTGGTTGATTGCTGTTGCTGTTGCTGCGTCGTCTGCTGCTGCTTGTAATTGTTACCATTTGCAGTATTCGCATTTCTCATCTGGGCGGATATGGGCCTGACTCTGACTGTGTTTTATTTCGTTTTATTTGCTTGTGCTGGCCTGTAAACGAAAGTCCATTAAAGACAAACTGAACTCAATGCAAACAAAAACATCAACGTCAACCAGAGCCACGGCATTGCCTGCTGATAAGATAATCGGTTCTTGTGTGTTTTTTTTTCTGTTTGTGTGCATTAAATATTTTGTTTTCTTTTCCTACGCTTTTTTCCTTTTGTCCCGTGGCCGGCACTCAGCTGTTTTGATGTTTGTTTACAAATCCTTAGTGCTGGCACATTGAGCGATATTTTAATTCTATGCAGCGACTTTAATAGATAACTCGACTCGAAGCATTATTATGATTGAGCTTAATTTGTATCAATTGAAATCTTGCCACAAATTCCCATTACGTCTGCAAATGAAATTCTTTGCAAATAAACAACAGCAGAAGTGAAGTGCTTTGGTCAACCGGCAAAATTAAATGAATCATCGCCAGTCAAAAGATAAGGTTCAGAACGAAACTATTAATTGACCGATTTGGACGGACCCCCAAAGTAAATTTAGGAAAATTGTATTTCAAATCAAAATCGCAACTGATAATAAATTTCGCATACATAAAAGTGACACTAATTTGTGTATTAAATGTATAATTAAATAAAGAATTTCACATGTAATTAACACATCGAACCTACACAAATGTAATATTGATGACAACGTGACTTTGTAGTTATTGTATGCACAAATAGCGCAATACAATCGGTGCAGAAATACACGAATAAATACATGAGTAACTTCGTGTTAGTTTAAAAAATAGTTCAGCAAGTAATTAATATATATGTTGCTGGCAGCTTATCCTAGCCTGACGTTATTTTCTTATCACTCTTTTTTGGCTTCAGAATCGCTGCTATAATAACATAAATAAAACCTGGTCACATTTGAAAGCATATAATTTGGTTGTCCCTTTACCCCTAATCTGCTGGACATGTCAAAACAAACAGCACTGAAACCACCTTACGCACACCAACACGATTAAGGCAGCAACACCCACTGTATACACACACACACACACCCACACTCACTTGTACGCAAACACTGCCTTGAACTTTACACACGTACAAGTATTGTCGTCAAGGTTTTCACCGTACAGGACCGTGCAGCGACAAAACTGCACCAACAGGTAAAAAGCATAAACAATTTTTAAAAAAAAATGATCAGAAGTGCTTAATTCCAACTGCGTATGCTTTTGTTATGCTTTCAGATGTACGTACATGCTTATGAGTGAGTGTGAATGTATGCGTGGGTGTGTGTCTGTTTTGGTGTGTGATTTAATTTAACCAAGAAAGCAGCTGATACTGAAGTTTTACAATCGTTACAATTGGCACTGCTGCTACTCACTTGTATTTGTTGTTTCTTGTGACAACTCTAATGAATTTAGCTGCTTGCTTTTACTAGTCGCTGTTATAGTATTATTTTTTCTTTGTAATACTCGCTCTTTTTTCTCTCATTCGCTTTTGCTCGCACTCGTCGCCATCGCAATTGCGTTGCAACTAATTATGATTTCAGCGCACACAACACGCACCATCCCTAGCAAGTCTTAACAAATGGCTCGAATATTGTTGTAATATTGCTGATTACACATTTCGCAGGACCTTAACTTTTCTTTTTTAAGATGTATTGTGGATTAGAAGTCAGCACAGTGCCCGCAGTGTTCAGTGTGACCATTTTAATACCGATGACTTCACATCCAAACCAATCGCAGTGTATTTTGTGGATTGGTGTCTTATGGGGACTCCCTCTCTACGAAATGATTTCGATAACTGTTAATATTATGCAATAATATTTAGCTCGATACCCAGCTTATACAAGTTCCTTTTTTTAAGACAAATAAAAATGATGTAAATTTATTTTGAACAACTAAAAGCAATTATTAACATCGTTTTCTACAATTGTATAAAAATCGTATTATTAAGTATCTTTTAATTTCTGATAATATTATTAAATATTCTGTAATTTCTGAGAATATATTCTAGATTTAGTACGGACTATTTTTATTTTTGTAGTGTTGCATTAATTTTCTGTATTTGTGAATCGACTACTTCAATTCTCAGGAAGCTACATAATATGTATTGCAAAATCTATCGGAATTATTGCCGATGTTTTCTGGATGTTCGACTACTTCAATTCTCAGGAAGCTACATAATATGTATTGTATTTTTTCGTCTGGTCACATATTTTGGCGCCATTGTTGTAATAAATTAAATTTTTGGCAAAGAAAAACTTTTACGGGTACCCATTGATAGCTACATAATAAATGACCGAATGAAGAATGCTGGCAATGACATTGAATTGTAAAATTCAATTTTAATAAGTATTGATAATATTTAAAGTTAAATTTCTGCTCATCCGCTAGCAGTAAAAGATATTTGATACAAGCAGCTTAAACTGCTGCCGATATAATCATTTAATCCATAAATACATTTTCCCCTGTATGGTATGCTTGACAGGATTGATTTTCTTCAGTATCTTGGTCATGGTCTCAACGAGGCGATCGCTCGACACGCCCGTCTTTTTGTTTTTGAACTTGGTCAGCAACTCAGTGGCTGTCAAAGGCTTGCGCTTCAGATAGCGACGCACTGCCTCCTCAGTGATCCCATAATCTCTGCAAAAATATATGCAAACACATAAAAAAAGAAAAAACAAAACTCCGAGTAGCGCAATTTGCAATGCAATACGTACTCCACTTTGTTGCTGACAACGCCGGCAAATGACGATGGCAACGAGTTGCTCAGCTCGCTCTTGGGACGCTTGGCTGGCGTGCTACTGGGACTGTTGCTGGTGTCCGAGCCAGTGAGATCGCTTGGCAAGCTGTTCATTTTGCGTTTGCTCGCGTCATTCATCAGAGTTGGCGTGGCCGAGCGTGATTTATTTGAATTGCTGCCACTTGCGATGGCCTTGTTATCCTTATCCTTGTCCTTCTCTTTGTTGGCAGTCGATTTCTTTTTGGACGGTCCATTGCTTAGATCGTCTTCGCTATCAGTGCTGTCTGAACTGAGATCCGTTGATGAATCGCTGCCATTTGTTTTTGATTTCTTATCGTCTTTCGATTGCTTCTTTTTCTTCTTGTCCTTGGTGGCCTCATCTTTATTCTTCTCCTTCTTCTTTTTCTCATCGCCCTCATCCTTATCTGATTCATCCGATTTCTTTTCTTCATCTTCCTCCTCATCGGAAGTGAGCAATTTACGCAATGCATCCTCTTCAGCCACACCTTTCATATCCTTTACCATCTTGGATTCTGGATCGGGTTCACTGTAACAAGTTGAAGTGGAATTAATATTGTTATTTCAACATCAAGATGAACAACGCTCAGAGTCAAACTTGAAACATATATGATAAATCCATATTGAAAATTATGTTTGCTTGCAACTTACTCTTCACTGGAGCTGGTATCGTAGTCCATTTCGCGACCCTCCTCGTCACCATCGTCAGACTCCTCGAACGCCTCATCGTCCACATCGCGTTTTTTCTTCTTTTTGTCCACACCCTTTTTACCCTTACCCTTCTTACCAGTTCCATCGTCGCTGTCCTCCTGCTCCTTCTTCTTCTTTTCCTCTTCATCCTCGGATTCAGATTCGTCCTCCGAGTCAATCCACTCATCCATATCGGTGATTTTCAACTCCTTCGACTTTTTGGTGGCGGCCTTCAAAAGTTTGACCTCCTCAGGATCCTGTTCCTCCTCCTCGTCGCCGCGCAGCCGCTTGCGCAACATAAGTGAAAAGTAATTCAACACCTTTTTGCGGCGTCCAAATTCTTGTTCGGCCTCCTCCGCCGAAAGCGACTTGTAGCGCTGAATGGGCTGGAAGTTGTACCACTCGGTAAGCGGATAAGCCTCAATGGCACCATCTGGGGCATGTGTGAACACATAGAAGGCGGCGTTTTCACCAACTCCACCCTCTCGTATGCCCTTGAATTTCTTTCCCGTCTTGCCGCCGACTTTCAGTATCCACGGCTGAGCTTCTGGTCTGTATTTGCGCGCAATTATGCCAAATTTCTTACGGCGAGCCTCCTCACGCTGGTCACGATTGTATTCGGAGCCAGCACCAAATTTCGGCTGATCCTCGTCGAAGCCGCGGAACTCTTTCATGTTGTTCTCACGTTCCAATTTGACATTGCGCCACTGTGCGAAATCTACGTTAAGCGTGGCATTGAATCGCATCACATGGTGCTTCTTGCGCATCTTGGGCACACGAATCTTAAACTCCTGCACATTGCCGCTACTCGATGGTGATGCGGAGCTCGACCCTATTGCATTTGCGGACGTGGTACTAGCACTTCCACTGCTGCTCGACTGGGATTGGCATGAAATTGAGTTCGATGTGAAAAGTTGTCGAGCAAAATCAACTTATCAGTGCACTTACCGACGATTTTCTAGCACTTGACATGCTAAATTTGTGAAATTGATATTAATTTGACTGATTCTCTTCTGTAAATGAAATTGCTGCCCGGCCGATAAGTTTAAAGTGAATGTCGTATCTGTGTATCGATACTAACAAACTGAATTTACCATTTTGTAATATTTGAAATTGTTGTATGTATCGATATTTACTGTTTACTGTGAATATTTGAAATTAATAACTAACAAAAATTGGCGTTTTGCCATTACACGTTTCAAAATAATGTGTTCTTGCATTCAATTTCAATTAATTTTCCCATATAATAATCCGTGAATTTAAATTTAAGGATCTCATAATATGTGTTATTGTCGGCAGATAGATCGATAGGCGAGGGATATCGATGGGAGACCATCTTTAGAAAAATAGGGAAGAAAAAAGGAGAAAGAAAAAAAAAAAAAGAGAGAAAGAGAGACGGCATGCGTATGCGCTGCAAAAATAGTTATTTAAAAAGAAATTCAAATAAATTAATTGTGAATAAATTATTAAGTAATTATATATAAAATAAAATAATGTAAAATAAATAAATATAGAGCAAAAGAAAAATAATAAATAAAAATAAAAAAAAATAACATACAAATCGGCTGCAGCAACAGTCGGAACTATCCATCGCCGCCATCAAGAAGAAAATCGCCAGGGACAACTGGACTCAGGAACCAAGAAGTCGAAACCCGGAGTCCCGGAGACATCTCGGATTAAATCAAAACACCTGTGAGTTTGTTCCCGCCTAACTGCGGCAGAGTGAGCCAAAGACAGCTGATCGGCCCTAACCCATGCAATAGTGATGCTCATTTGTCACTCAGTGATGCGCACTTTTGAAGCCAAATAAAAAAAGAAAAGAAAAATCATAAATATTTTGTAAGCTTTAAATTAAGTAGATAGGTGAACTTGTGTTAAATATATGTAAGCGAATTTAGTGTTGGCCAACAAAATGTGAGGGATCACGATGTCGCATGTATCTCATGAGTTGTAAATTAAATAGTCTGAAAAAAATGAACATGAGGTGGTAAATGAATGTGATTGGGTGAGATGAGGGCATAAGAAACAAACGAGAAAGGAATAATTGTGAAAGGGAATTTCTCCAGGAAATTTAGAGGAATCACTAGGAAGGGAGGGACACGCAGGCTGTACAACATCCACACAGCCAACACAGCAGCGATGGTTTGATGGAAATCTTTGTTTTTTTTTATTTATAAAAGAATACAAATTTTTTGTTAACTTGCCGCCCAATATATCGCGGTCGAACTACCCCTGAGCCGATAGCTAGCCGGCTGAGCGATATATTGGTGCTTTCGACTGGCAAGGCATAACATATGATTCAATCATTCATCAGCCAAAGTGAGCTTGCAATTCACGCAGCGATATATCGATATTTTTCACATCCTCTGACGCCGATACTTTCAGCCTTACTAGCCAAATTCCATAAATATTAGGTGTATTACAATTAATATTTGTTTGCTTTTCTCTTTGGCCATAATTTTCGCTAAGAATGCCGCGAAGTAGCGTACTGACCGATGAGCAAAACAAACTGAATGCTCGTCTGGATGCGCACATAATCTACATATGTCCCGAGTGTGGTAAAGCCTTTCGCACACAAGTCGAGTGGCGACAGCACTTAAATACAGTACGTTCCTGTTAATGATTGATCTGTTATGTTTTTCTCAATTTGTACTTTTGTTTTGCAGAAGCACGATTACCTCAAAAAGACTCACACTGATTTCAATTTCAGTCAAATCGATGAGCAGTTTCATGAGTGTCAGATTTGCCACCAATGGGTGGAGAATGCTCACAAGACTATTGCTTTGCTGCAGTACCATTATTTCATGCATCTGGATCGTCGCGAAACGTACCGATGTGTATACTGTCAGTTGGCTTATCCACGGCGGCGAGCGCTCAATGATCATCTATTGTCGACGCATTTGAAAGAGATCGAAAACTATGAGGCAAAGTTGAAGCATGTGAAGCGTAGTCAGGAGGAAAAGAAGGCAGCGAATGCGAAAAGTGTAAAGCTGCCAGGAAAGCGCAATGATCTGTTGCAAAAGGCACTGATGGACATTGATCTGCAGGCAGAAGATCCCGATGAGTCTGCGTCGACAACAGTGCCCGCTGCCAAAGCCAAGCCGAATGCTAGCGAACAGGCGCTAGATCGCTGCTTGGATGCTTACGATGACATTGTACGTAAGGAAAAGGATATGCAGTATGAAGTCGATTTAGAGGCACTGTGTCAGGAATTCTTTGAGGAGCGCCTTGAGGACACTGATAAGGACACAAATCCAATTGATGCAAGTACCGCACCCAATAAGGAAGTGGTGACTATTGAAATCGATGCGCTAGGCGAAGAAGAAGTGCATAATCTCAAGAAGAAAATGAAAACGGAGTTAGAAACACATCCAGAAATGAAAACGCCCCATAAGCGTCGACGTTTGTCAACAACACCAGAGCGTGATGTGGATGTAGATGTAGAGTTTTCCACCATTGGCCTGATGAAACTAATCTCGTTTTTGTGTCCAAAGTGCGGCAAGGAAATTGACTCCATGGATGCTTGGCGTACGCACGTGTTCAAGAAGCATAATTTCGAGCACTTCATTGAGAATAGCTTTAAGATCAAAGATCGACAAAGCATTTGCCTGCAATGCCACGAGCCGTTGCACACAACCAAACGGTCCGAACTGCAAAAGCATTGCTTCAAACATCTGCCATATCAATCGTATTTAAAATGCAGCCTATGCGAACGGACCAAGACAAGCATGCCTAAGATGTACAATCACATACGGCACAATCATCAGGAGGAGCTGCAAAGCAAGAACAAGACCCAGTTACTCATCAAATCGGAGCCGTGCACACAACGAGCAATTAAGAAACGAGAAAGTCCGCATTCTGATCAAGATGTGGACCTCTTCTGCCAATATTGCAGCAAGACATTCAAAACACGTTGGCGCTTCGAGCGTCACATAATGCTTTGCAAGTCAGTAGTTGCACCTGCATCTACATCTGAAGATGACCTAAGCGCAGATGCATTGCTCAAGCATTTGCGCGAAGGACGATTACGCATGGATGCAATTGATGGCGTAATACCTAATATATGTCTGTGAAATCTCTCAATCTTTCATTTAGTAATTGTATACAATAATAGTAATGTTAATACACTAATGGAATAAATTATACACCATTAAGTAAAGCGAATCTTAAGAAACATATGTATGAGTGAAAAATATAAATAAACTGTATAGTTTGTAATACAATTATGTAAACATGCGTATATATTGCATTTTAAATGCTAAAAATTAACAAGCGAGATTAAATTCAATTTTAAGTTTAATAAATTTCAATAGATGTATATAAATGTATAAACAGATATATTCACAGTTTCATTAATTTAGTATTTATATATTTCGTCGCTGGCGGAGAAGCGTAAGCCACTTAGCTAAACCACTTCCTGGGTTATAATTATGAGCATACTGATCACATTCATCTCCTTCAGGCACTTTTTGAACGTTACATTTGATGTTCATTTTATTTTGAACTAAATAAGTAATGATTATAATCTATCTGATATAACTATTTTAAGCTACAATCGCCTTCAGTTACAACTCTTTAAAAAACATAAATCAGTAAACATTATTTTCATTAAAAATACCTTTAAAATTATATACTTTAGATACACTCCAATAAAAAAAAGTTGTGTATATCCAGCTATATTTAACTGCGTTTTATTCGTTTTGTAAATTTGGTTGGAATATTCCGAATTCCGTCCAGATCTCCAGCCTCGAGAGATGCCATAACTTGGTTCATTTTTGATTTAGCTATACGCACAGCATGCTCGTCCGGATAATTACGTAAAGTGGCAGCTACGGATTTGCCCCACAGCTCGAACTCGTCTTCGTGTCTTGTTTGCTTTATCATTGCTCTACTATGAACATAAGTTTTAGCAACTTTACGTCGCTTCGGCGTTGGAGTTGAATTGGATGATGGTGATTGAATCGGCTCATGCGATGATAATGGGTCGGAATCATCATAGCTCTGATCAAAATGGAAAACTTCAGATTTAGTGGTGAACGGTGATACACTCGATTCCGATTCTTTGCTCATTATCTATGATGAAAAAAAAAAAACAATTTAAAATAAACAAACTCTTCTTAGATTTTTAATACAAAAAATAATCTCGAATGTTTGTGAGAATTGCTGGAAGTTTTCAAAATTTTATTGTCGATTGTTGAAGAAAACTCACATTATTTGGTGTCCGAGCGACCGTTTCCTTTCTTAGAATGGGTTGAAGAAACAATAATGCGTTGTAGAAAGGATTTGGAGGCATTCGAATAGCAGTTGCCCGACCACTTTTACTTTCCTTCACTTTATTGTAAGCATTCTATTTGACAATTTAAAAAACAAAATTTAAGTTAATATTTAATTAAATTTTCTTTATTTCATTAATAATGTATTTCACTTACACGAAATTGTTGGCGCAATAGATTCCATTTATTGGAAACTTCATCCTTTGGAAGATTCATTTTTACTGCGATTTCTCCCCAAGCGCTCTCTCGTTTCTTACGATTTTTGTAATCGTTGTTTGAAGCGTTCCACAAATTTGACTTTGACTCCACCAAATCAATTAAATTATGGCACATTTCGTCAGACCAATTCGTATCCACTTTTCTATCGCGCCTCGTTTTCTTTTCCACTGTTTCATCCTTTTCGTTTTCGAAGTCTGAGTGAATTTCAATTAGTACATTCATTTTTTAAATAAGCAACAAAACGATACCAAAACAAACTTGTTTGTTGACAAACAAGTCAATTTCGATAGCAAGTTTGTCAATCCCAGCGTGATACAGGGTCAACTGTTGCGTTGACTGTTGATTGCTAATGTGAGAGGCTTCAGATTATCTAAATATAGTGTAAATGCTTACTGTTAACAGTTGGCATAATTTTGTAGACGCTATGACAATTAAAACTAAATTGACTTTGTGCTTGTCTTTAGTTTTGTGTTGACAAACTTTCTGCACATAGAGATGTCAGTGAATATTAGAGGTGGTCCGACTTACAATGCCACTATTAAATTTTAAATTTAATCAATTGTGTGGTTGCGCAACTATATTTGGTGTTGTGCAGTTTGATAAAAGAAAATAAAAAATTGTTTGGTTAAAAACAATACACAAGTACTTCTTTATTGGTTTATTCATTTTTGTAAACGGAACTATTTGCTTGATTGATTGTTATCGGAAGCTATCGATTAGTGGTAAATCGATGTTGTGCTACCACTATAAACAAACAATAGTGGAGAATGAGTTTTGAGGTATAAATCGATTTGAAAGGCTGCCACCTAACAACCTAGAATTGATAACGAAAAGAGTCGGAAAACGAATAATTATCGATAGCGGCAATAAAAAGTTGTGGAAAAAATTTTCGGGACTTCTTGTAAATGATAATTGAATAGAGCGTAGAGTGAGTGGTAATTGTGTAATGGAAACAAGTTTAGAAGAAAACGTGGATGCGGATAGAGCATGTCCAAGTCCGCAAGACTCAAAAACACAATCGCCGCTGGGCATTAATGGCAAATCTGGTGGCGCTGGGGTCGGTTGTCAAGACGGCCCCAACGGAGTGGCAATTGCTAGCGAGAATCAAAATCAGCCCAGCGATGTGCATTGGTAAGTGCTTTCACAACGCATCTTTTTCAGCTGATATGCCCAATGATGCGTCAACTCTTGAATTCCTGTAGGTCGAAGCCGTTCAATGCGTTCAGCGGTCGTCCCATTGGCGAACATACGCAGATGAAGCAGCAGCAACCGCAACAGCCACAACAACAACAGCAGCAGGCGGCGGTGGCGATTCAGCATTTGGCCAACACCCAACCGCTATCGGGTGTCAATGGGGTGGCACAGCCGCCAGAAATTTGGGTCGAAACAAAAGCCGAAGACGGACGTTCATATTATTATCATGCTGTGACGCGTGAGACAACCTGGACACGACCCGATGGTCCAAATGTCAAAATCATGACACAAGTCGAGGTCGAGGAGCTGGCCAAACGTCAGTCGAACGCAGTTGGCAAGCCCGAAACGAACGATCGTGCCAATGTGCCAGCAGCGACATCAGCAGGAGCTGTGGTTGCAGCGCCAGGACATTCGCATTTGACGTCGCAGCCACCGCCGCATCTATTGAATCAACCACCGCCGAATGCAGCGGCACCGCTGCTCAGTCAGCCGCCACCGAATGTGCGACAACAGCCGCCGCCGATGTTTCAGCAGCCACCTGGTATGCAGCCACCGCCGGGCTTTGGTCAGCCGCCACCGTTCTGTATGCCGCCGCCCGCATACGGCTTTCCAGGCGCTGCACAAGCCGGGCCCTGGGGCGTTGGCGTGCCGCCATGGCAACAACAACAACAGCCACAGCAGCAGCAACATATGCATGCGCCGCCTTCAGTGTCACAGGATAAGCCCACTAAGAATTTGATCATCAAGCCGGGCGTCATAGATCCGGCGGTGATTGCCCGTGCAGCTGAATGGTCTGAGCATCGAGCGCCCGATGGCCGACCTTACTATTTCCATGCGGCACGCGGCGAGAGTGTGTGGGAAAAACCGCAGGCCCTGCGCGATATGGAGGCGGCACGCATGGCCGCCCATTCGGGCGCCGCACCACAGGCACCACCAGTCGGAATGCCGGCTGGCATGCCGCCCCATTTGCTGCCCAATCCGTTGATGCATATGCCTCCTGGTGCTGGTCCCGGTTTCGATCCGCAAATGGCGTTTGCCGCTGCAGCGGCAGCCATGAAGGCGAACAGCGAGAACAACAAAGTGGCCCAGGCAGCCGCCATGGAGAAGGAGGCAAAGAAGGCGGCCGATGAGAAGCGCAAGAAGGACGAGGAGCAAAAGAAACAGGCGGTGGCAGCAGCAGCCACTGCGAAACAAACAGACAAATCGCGTCCCGTGACGAGCACACCGATTGCAGGCACACCCTGGTGTGTGGTCTGGACAGGCGATGCTCGGGTCTTCTTCTACAATCCCTCGACGCGCACTTCTGTCTGGGATCGTCCCGAGGATCTGATGAATCGTGAGGATGTCGACAAGGCGGTCAATGACCGACCCGAGCAGCTTAAAACGGCAGAGGAGAAATCCGTTGAGGCAGATCAGAAACTTGGTGAGAATGCTGCCTCACTGGAGAAGCTGAATCAGGTGCAAACGCAGCCACAGCAGCCGGAGGTGCAGCGATTGGATGCCGAAGATGACGAGGATGAGGTCATTAAAATTCGCACCGAGTCCGAGTCAAGCGTAGAGGAGGTGCCCACAAAGCGAGTGCGCACATGTAAGTAGCATGGGCATCCGGATTGAAATTTATAGCTATATGTAATGGTTGTTGCCATCCACAGTTACCAAGGCGAAGAAAAATGAGGATGCCGTGCTGGAGGCTGAGCAGCGAGCGGCCAAGGAGCGCGCTTTGGTGCCGCTGGAGACACGCGTCACCCAGTTCAAGGAGATGCTGCGCGAAAAGGATGTGTCCGCATTTAGCACCTGGGAAAAGGAGCTGCACAAAATTGTGTTTGATCCGCGCTATTTACTGCTCACATCGAAGGAACGCAAACAGGTATTTGAAAAGTATGTGAAGGATCGCGCCGAGGAGGAGCGCAAAGAGAAGCGCAACAAGATGCGACAGAAACGTGACGATTTCCGCAAACTCATGGAGGAAGCCAAGCTGCACGGCAAGTAAGTGGTTGTCAAATCTTTGAGCATGCATTTAGAAATCATATTTAATTTGATTACTTTGTGATTGGATTGTAGGTCTTCATTTTCGGAGTTTAGCCAGCGCAATGCGAAGGAGGAGCGGTATCGGGCTATTGAGAAGGTGCGCGAGCGGGAGAGTTTGTTCAATGAGTTCATCGTTGAGGTGCGTCGGCGTGAGAAAGAGGATAAGCAGCTGAGGAAAGAGCAGGTATGTGTTGGCGTCGCGTGTGGCTGTCTGTCTGGCCGGATGTCTGGCCAGTGACCACTTACGTATATATCCATATTTCATATATATGCCATATCTATTTTTATATGTGTTATTGACTTTACCATAATACTTGTATACAAACGTATTTACATAATGTTATTGATTTTTGTTAATTATTATGACAACATGAACCGATCCTCCCCTGATCTGAATGATTGCCCCTGACCGGTTCGGTTGACAATTGCAATCGATCGATATTGCCAATTTGTGTGGTTTCGGTACGATCCAAATTTTTTAGCTACTACTAGCTAACCGATTACAGCACAAAACAGCACCCCACAACAACAAATGCAAACACCACCAAATCAATCACACACAGCCGTTGTTCCTGTCGTCATCGTTGTCGTCGTCATGGTCCCCGTTCCAGGCCAAGAAAGTTGATAGTTCACCAAGTTCACCACGCACACGCTTGCAATCTGTCTGTGTGGTGAGTTCAAAACCAAAAACAAAAATAAAAATTTACAAACAAAAAAATTTGTTTTTCTGCAAATAAGAAACAAATTTGGAATAAAACAATACAAAAAAAAAAAAAACAATCTCAATCACTAAATATCAAATGGTATGCAAAAATCTAAAAATTACCTGATAATCGTTGGTGTGATTTCCACTTCCCGCCCCGCCCTGCGTCGCACGTGTCGCCTTGGAATGATGTTGATGATGATGATAGATGATGGTCAATGATGGTGATGATGTTATTTGTGCATTGAGATGTGATGTTGATGTGGGAAGATGATCAATTGTATTGGGTTATTGGAAGCGGAAGCAGCCACTCATCAATGAGCACGCAACAGCAACAGCCATTCAGCAAGAACAGCAACAACAACAACAACGAAACGCGTACAGGTGGCTTCGAGGCTGAGCAAACAGTATGAATAATGCATAATTTAATTAAACAAATATTTCTTTTTGTTCTACCAATTACCAAAAAAAAAAAAAAATTATGTAAATGGCAGCGTCCACAACAGCACAACAAATTACCCCAAATGTAAGCCTGTGCAGAGCAATGTGGTGAGAACTGCATTTAAGAATCACTTTCACTCACCTACTCTCTCTCTCTCTCTCTCTCTCTCTCTCTCTCTCTGTGTCTCTCTCTTCTCACATTGCTCTCACAAGCTTCAGGCAACGGCAACAGAACGTTGAAATGCTCTCAGTCTCTTTATATATTGTATCTTATGTATTTGGTATGTTTACTTTAGTTTTATGAATTGTGCACTTCGGCCCAGCTGAAGCTAATTCCCTGGCCCGGCCAACTGAAATCCCACAACAACAAATCTTTCATAGCTAATGCTAGTTTATCCCCATTTGCCTTTCATACTAGTTTAAAATTAATATTAGTTACCCTCACGCATCGAGATGAAGTCATTTATTGATCTTATCAATGCTAAAAACAATTTTTTAATTAGCACCACAAAATGTGTAAATTGTTTTTTGGAACTTAAAGTTTTTTTAAAATCTAAATTCCTTTGATTACTCACTTAGCTGTGCAAAACTCTTGGTTTCATAGACAATAGAACTAACTACCTGATCGTCTCGCTTTTCCAATATTGAGTACATTTTGTTTGCAAATTATCTGCACCAACAATTTTTCGTTAGCTTAACCATTAGCATCACCAATAATATTGGTTGTAAATAGTTAAATCAACACAAAGCTATTGAAAACTGACTTATTACATTTTTGCTAACACCAGTAACATAAATTTGGAGTAACCAAACAAACACCATTTTTGGAAACAAGTAATTAGTGACGAGCAATATTCATTGAGCCATGATGTTTCCCTTCCGCTATAGTCTGTTTTCTCGAATCAGACCTGGACCTAGACTGATCTAGACATTCTCTTCTAAAACGGATAAAACGGCCAAAACTAATCGCAACCATTTTGCTTACAGCTATGTCTCAAACAACGCTAATCGAACTCTTCTTTTACAGCAAGGCAAAGCGTGTAACTATGTTTATAAGTTTTAAGAATATCTAGTTGTTAAGGCAAGTTAAGTTAGTGCAATAAGTTGGAGCTAAGATTTAAGTGAAATACGCATCATTGCCAAAGACGTAACTAATACATTTGTTCAACCAATTTCTCTTCTCTTCCGCATGGCTGTCATGTTGAATTCCCTTTTTCGAATCCTTAGATACGCAAGGACTTTATGGACATGTTGCGGGAGCGTCATGATATTGAGCGCCATACACGCTGGTATGACATCAAGAAGAAATTTGAATCGGATTCACGCTATCGCGCTGTAGATTCCATGTATCGCGAGGAGTTCTTCGAGGATTACTTGCACATCATGAAGGAAGAGAAGCGACGAGAGCGTGAGCTGCGTGACCAGAAGGATCGGGATCGACAACGCGAACGTAAATCTGATCGCCGAGATAGGGATAAAGACAAGGACAAAGACAAGGACAAGGATAAGGAGAAGGAAAAGGGTCGCAAAGAGAGTCGCAGGGAGCGCAGTCGGTCAAAGGATCGCGAGCGCAAATCCTCAAGAGACAAGGGGGAAAAGAGCAAATCGGATCGCAAAAAGCTGGAATCACCGGTAATTACCGATAATTTAAGATTAAAGTGATTCGGAGAAAACTAAAACAAAAATCAAAATTTACAGGAGGAGGGCGAACACTGCGACGATTTTGATCCGGAGGACCGGGCTGATAGCGAGGATAGTGAAATGGCCCGTCAGCGCGAAAGCGAAGCCGAACAGAAGCAAAAGGATCGGGAACGCAAGCTGCGGGCCGAACAGAGCATCAGAGAACGCGAGAAGGAGGTGCATCGAACACTGGCTGGACATCTGCGTGATCGGGACAAGGAGCGTGAGCATCACAAGCGCGACGAGTGCATTGGACACTTTATGGCGCTGCTGACGGATCTGGTGCGCACGCCCGATTTCACCTGGAAGGAGGTCAAACGGCAGCTACGCAAGGATCATCGCTGGGAATTGATTGAGACACTCGATCGCGATGATCGTGAGCGGTAAGTCTTCCATCCCAGCGACATTCTGTTAAATTGGCATTTTTTATCTTAAATCTCGTGTATCCGTTCGCAGAATCTTTAACGAGCATATTGACAATCTGATGAAAAAGAAACGCGAAAAGTTCCGCGAAATGCTTGACGAGATTGGCACACTGCAACTGACTAGCACCTGGAAGGAGATCAAGAAATTAGTCAAGGACGATCCGCGATATCTCAAATACAGCTCAGATAAAGGGGAGCGCGAGTATCGCGATTACATTAAGGACAAAACCATGCAGGCCAAAACAGCGCTGCGTGAATTGTTGCAGGAGTGTAAATTCATAACACACAAGAGCAGCGATCTCATCAAGGAAAATGCCAATCACCTTAAGGAAATCCAGGACATTCTCAAGAACGACAAGCGGTAAGCTCAAATTCAGATTCTTCGGAAATGCATTAGTTAATCATTGTATGATATTGTTGCAGCTACTTGGTGCTGGATCATTTGGAGGAGGACCGCAGCAGTATCCTAATGGGCTTCTTGGAGGAGATGAACAAACGTGGTCCTCCACCACCGCCAACAGCCTCCGAGTCCACACGTCGCAATAAGTAAAGCCGAAAAACAATATTCATAAACAAACAAAATAACTCAAGCCCCATTTATGTTAAGCATTGAACTTATGTAGCACCTAAACATAAAATATATTAATCCCTTCAAGAGCATGCAACAATGTGCTATATAATAAACAAATAATGAAAAGAAAAGCCCAAAAGCCATTTTGTATTCATATATGTGTATATATATTTTTATTGATCATTAATACGTTATATTAGATTTGTATTTGTCATGAACACATATATATATATAAATATATATGTATCTATATATATATATTTGTTTTTTGTTTACTCGTTTTCATTTCGTAATTTCATAACTCTATTTCTATATATATGTACGCATGTACTTAGATTCCAATTCTTCGCTACCATTATTGTTTAATACAGATGCATTCTGTACCTTCGTTTTTGGTTCCTAAATACTAAAAAATACAATAATTTCTATATTTGATGTTTTCGTATTCATATTCGTTTTTCAACTGCCGGCGCCAAGTAGTTTGACGTTCGCTCCGTAGTGCATAGTTCAAATTATTGTAGATACATCCATACATTTTGATGTACTTCAATGTAAATGTCTGTGTTTGTCTGTTTTAGGAACTAATAGCGAAAATAATGCGCACCGTGTATGTTGTACAAAATAATTTCCACAGTTTTCTTCGATTTATCATTTTGGTGTTATTGAGCTGTTAACGAAAATTTCAACTAGTCAAATCGGACCGCTGTGGACCGTTCGAGAGGTAATGATCCATGTACAGTTGTGGATGTGTAAAACTATTCCCAATGACGACTCATATGTAACCCCGATCAATAAATAACCAAATATCTTTCAAGTTATCATGAGAAGATTATTATATTTCTTCGATAAATTACATAGACTTAATGAAACAATTTCCTTCAACTAAATTGTGTTTTAGATATAATAAAAAAGTAGCCCACTAAATAAACGTTTTGATCGTTTTGAAAATGATTCATTTCGTCCATCTCTTTGGTTGGTTGTTTCCCGGATCTATCCCACTCTCATTATTGCATTTTATCTACCAACTATTATATGCTACGTGCCACCCATAGGGTAATTCAAAAGGTTTCCGCAAATAGGACACATTTGTATAAACTGTCATATGTATTCTAAAATATAAAATACGAAAGGGTTGAAACATATTGTTGGATTCAGCTTTTCATATATGGTTTACTCAAAACCTATAAAGTTGAAATATAGAAATAATCAAGGGAGTAGAAAACTTCATATGACAGTGTCACAAATAAATTAAATCAATTTTGAAATGCAAATTATTTTTGTGTGGCTGTTTTTTTTTGTTGTTGTTAGCTCTCCTACGCTACGTGCTATGTTAATCTATATCAGTTAGTTAATTATTTATATATTAATTGTTGTTGTTGTTTCTCTTATTGAATGCATTTCAATTGTTTGATTTTTCATTTATTGGTTAGGCACAAAGTAACTGTTTTTTTTTGTTTGTTTTTTTCTCATGGTTCACGATCATTTTTACACGCTATTTAATTGCTAGTTATATTTAGTTGCTACTACCAACTTATTGAACAGTTAAGAGTGGTTCTCTTCATTTTGTTTAGTTTTCTATTTGCTATGTCTATAATATTTCAATAAATTGCTACATATTGTTATCTCAATAAACCACATTGTTGTTATTTGAAAAATATATAGGCTCTTCTAATATCAAGGTAAACTCTTTTACAATTAAATGTTACGAAGTCGATTTACAGCTAACATTTACAGACATAGTACAAAAGGGATGTGGGTGTTGTATGTGTGTGTGTGTATTTTTTTTTGTCTTGGGTGCAATCGAGCGATGGGCAAAGCGTGATAAGGTAGTATTTAGTTGCAACTTGTTTTTGGACAGATCCTTTGTGAAAGTCAAAATGAACGCTCAAATTTCTTTTCAAAATAGCAGCTAAAAACAAAATACAAAAACAAAAAATAAATAAAAAGATGCACAAAATAAAAATTCACAAGCTCATATGTAAAAAAATATATTTACGTTTTGTTTTATTAAATAAAGCAGTTTAAGAAACTAGTCGAAACTTTTACTGAATGCAGCAAAAGTTTGCAAATGAAACATTTAAATAATACTCTTAAGTGATTAAAGTTAGTGTTACAGCGTTTTGCGCAAGAATTTCGTGTGTGTGTTTTCTCTCTTCTACTCAGTTTGTTCTTAAAGAAAATGAATGAAAAACGATTATTGAAATTATAGGTGCTTTTCCTCTTTATACAATTGTTATAGTATATAATATTTAGTTATTATTATTATTAGTTTCATATGATTTTTAAATGCAAATGCCAATTTTTAAATGTAGTGTTTTTTACGATAATGTGTTCAATGAATTTGTGTCGAAACTATTTAAAATAACTTTCCAAGGCATTTAAAATGCCCGATAATTTGGTATAACAAATCAGCAGCAAAACTGTCAAAATTGAATAAATTGTTTGCTGACCGCTTTTAATATATATTTGCATATATATATATGCGAAACAAAGTACTTGTTGTCGTTTAAAATGATCTTAAACTTCAGCAATCGACTGGAAACCGAATGGTGGTGTTAAATAATGAACTACGCGTATTTTGGCTACATGTGTGTTGAAGTTGCCCATTGAATTGTTTTTATAGAGTAGTTAATAATGTATATAATAAGAATATATATGTGTATGTATATAAATACGTTTATATAAATAATCATAAACTCTAATCATTTATCTCTCATCTGTTCATTCATACGCATAAATTGGTGCTATTGTTATTGTGGTTGCTGTTGTTGTCGCTGCTGCTGTTGCTTGTAATAGTAATTCATTAGTAATGGTTAAATAAGTTGCTGCTTTTTGGTTGTCAATCAGTTGCCCTTAGTTGCCTCCTTGGCGGCCATAATCAAAGGCGTCAGACTGGCCAATGGACGTGCCAATTTCAAGAAGGGATGCTAAAATAATTATAACAAATTAGCATACACAATGAAATTATTAAATGAAAGTTGAGTTTTAGTCACCTTTAGCAGGTCCATGGCGCTGGCGCGCCGCTCCACCTCCACTTCGAGACACTGATCTAGAAAATCTTGAAATGCTGCCGTCAGCTTGTCTTTTTCCTTAATCTCCGGCTTTCCGTTTGTGGCAATGAGGTATAGGGCTTTAAGCGGATTCTCATTCAAATACGGCGGTTCACCCTCGACCATCTCAATGGCCATAATGCCCAGCGACCACAAATCGACCTGAAATCAATTCACATCCATAAAAAGATCGTTTTTTTTTTTTTGTTATCAGATATATATTGCAAGTTATTATTACCTTGGGTCCGTAATGCTTGCGTGTGACTACCTCTGGGGCCATCCAGTAGGGTGTGCCGACCATTGTTGTGCGTTTCGATTGCTCCGGCGAGATTTGCGCACAGAAACCGAAATCAGTCAGCTTGACGGAGCCATCCAGGCCAAGCAGTATATTATCACTTTTAATATCGCGATGAATGACCTGATTGGCGTGCAGAAACTCGAGCGCCTGCAGCACCTCACGGCAAACGGCCGCAATTTGTCCCTCATCCATACAGGTCTCGGTAACGACATCGGTCAATGAGCCACCGGGCAGATATTCCATAACCACCCACAGCTCTTCCGACACCAGATAGCTGTCCAAATAGTTGACGACATTCGGGTGCTTGTTCTCTCGCATAACGAGTATCTCATTGATGATGAGCTCCTTTTTGGGCTGCTGTGACAAGTTCATCTGTTTGATGGCCACCTCCATGCCCGTGGATGATTCAATTGCTGTGTAAACTGTGCCCGAGGCACCCTGGCCAATTTTCTCCATTTTGGTGTACTTGCGATTGGGATCACCCACAGAGACAATGGTGCGCAGTTTCTCTAATATTTCCTCATCCGACATTTTCTTCTTCTTGGCGTTGGCGGCTCGCGTCGTCGTCGTTGTCGTCGCCGCCGTTGTTGTTGCTGTTGCTGCTGCTGTTGTGGCAGCTGCTGCCTGCTGCGGCACTGCAATTTGTGTGCCCGCCGCAGGCGTTGCTGCCAACGCTGAGGCATTGAGGTTGTTGGCCGCCGCCGGATAATGGTAGAGGTCTGTGGCAGGTGTGGCAGGTGTTACCATCGTTATTGTGGGCAGCATGGGCGGCACAGCGCCGGAGTTGCGTGCGGAAGACGTTGGCGTTGGACAGTGGATCGATGGCAGGGCATTGGCGGACAGCGGCGGCGTCGCATCATCATGGAACGAGGTGAACGATGAAAAGGAGGAAGCAGAAGAGTGGTGATTAGTCGTTGTTGCTGTTGCTGCTAAAGCGGTTAGAACTGTTGCTTCTGTTGTTGCTGCTGCATTGCATTCAACGAGCTGCCGCTCCTCTCTGCTAGAAGCTGCAGCAACTGCTGTTGTAGGAGTTGTGGGAGGACAATTAGTAGTAGCATTTGTAGCAATAGCAGACAAAATACGAGTAGCATTAGTAGCAGCTGTTGTTGTTGTCGTTCTTGCTGTTGTTGTTGTTGTTGTTGCCCCAGTGCCTTCTGTTTCTGCTGCTGCTGCTGTTGAGCTGCAGTCTGCTGCTGCTGTTGCAGTTACACTTGTTGCTGATGTTTCAGTTGGTTGTTTAGCAGCAATTCAAAAGCAATTTCAAAACAGAACAAAACAGAACACAGAGGCGATACAAATGACAAATGACAATAACATTAACATTACACATTACACATCAATGCATTAGTGCATCATTACTTCAACTAAGACAACAAGGTAAACTGAAACCATCTTCGAACTGCACTCCGAAGTCTCCTAATGCCCTTGCAGTTAAATGGATATTGCTTTCATTTTATGTAAACTCGTATTCACAGATCTATATCAACTCTATATATTTGTCATTTGTTAGCAAGAACTTGTAATATGACTATGATTATAAAGATTGGGTATCAAAAATAATGTAAATATTGAAAATTGAGTGGGTTTTCAACTGATTCATTTAATGAGCTAACTGTCACTCTTTACTGAATACAAATGTAGGAGATTTGTTGATATATATGTATGAGATATATCTGTTTTTGGGTTAACGAAATTCGTGTTTCTGTTTTATGTAGATCTAATATATGTCTGGTTATTTCAATTGGTATGCTATATCTTTAAAATTGAGTCTATTACTGAAAGCAATAATCGATTTATATCGATATTTATATTTATCTTATATTAGGTGAGACGGACATGCTTAGATCGACTCGGCACACAGATGGACATGGTTAGATCGACTCGGCTATTACTGCTAATCAAGAATATATACACCTGTTTCTTTCTACCTGTTACCTACTTTTGCTCATATTTATTATATCCCCTTTCCTATTTTAAGTGGGTTCAGAGTAGAAAGAGAGATACTAGTGCCCGGATACTATAGTATACAATAGCCTAAATAATAATATATGTATATAAAAAATTCTAAGCAGAGCAAAAACTGTCAAAAATAATCCGCAGACGACATTTGGATTATGATCGAGACTTCTGAGGCATTTGAATAAAGCAATTTAATTCCTACATACTGCAAAGCACTGTTAGTAAAATCAAGAGCTAAATTTGGCTGAGTTTGCCTGACAGCTAACAGACATTTAAACTCACTTTCATTGTTTTTGTTCTTGTCCAGCGTCGTTGTGGCATTGTTAAGAATTAGAGGTGATGATGCCGCCGTCGCTTTGTGGTTCTGCAGTGGCGTTGCGGGTGTTGTTGCCGGTGCCGCTGGCATTGGCATTGGCGCTGGCTGCAGCTCCTCAATGGGTCGCGTATAGATGGACTTCGTGCGCTCCGGCCGCGAGGCAACTGGCGGCGGCGCCGGCTGCGGCGCTGCGCCCATATCTACATACATGTCGTTCTCATTGGCAGATGAATGTTGCGATGTGGATGTGGTTGAGGAGGCTGTGTGCCCAACGAAATTGTACGAATGCGATTGACTCATTGATCCAATGTGATGATGATGCTGTTGTTGCTGCTGCTGCTGCTGCTGCAGTTGCTGTTGTAGCTGCTGCTGTTGTTGCTGCTGCTGCTGCAACTGTTGCTGCTGTAGCAAATGCTGCTGCTGTTGGTAGTGATTGCTCAGCAACTGCCCCGCTGCGGACACATTGTTGGCATTCGGGCCGAGTGTCATGCTGCCCAGCTGGACGCCAATTAAGTTGCCGCCACTATTCGAGCCATGCAGCTCCGAGTCTGTGGGCGTGCTGCTGGGACTACTGCTGCTCACACGGCTCAGCGATGAGCCTAAAATCGGAGTAGAGTATGTTAATAACAAATGTTTACAACTTTTAGTTCACTGAATCAGTTATAAACAAAATGTTCTGCTTATGAATATTCATTGAATTTAAACTGTTTTATTTTTTTTTTTATATATTTCTTAACGGGGATTGTTGAAGAACTGATTCAGTTAACTATTATTAATGGGTTTCGTATGCAGAAGAGCTCACCTGAATGCGTCGTTATCGCATTTGTCATGTACTTGGAACTTGGCCTCTGTTTGGTTGTATTGTCAAACCATTTGAGCACATCGAGCACGGCCTGTGGATTCTTTTTCTGCTCCTGTTTGCTGATGTTGGAGTTCATCAGCAGACGCGCCCACGCCTCTGGCATACCCTGTAAAATTCAGAAATACCAATTAGTCGGTTAAGATCTCAACAATTTCAATTAAAAGGAACCCAGTTACAAAAACACACACACACACTCAGAGAGAGAAAGAAGAACAGCAAGGAGAAGCGTGAATTGGTTTTGTATATATCTGGGATTAATTGGGAGTATATTCATAATATATATATATACTTAAGCGCAGCGCCCTCAGTGATAGTTGAAGTGTGTGGTGTGTTGAGGGGTTTGTTGGTGTAGACTAGACTAGTGTAGATAAAAGAAAGAAACAACTTCAAGGAACAAATCTAAACGAAATGTGTAACTATGGAAGAGCCGATTTCAGAAAACAAGGAAATGGATTGAAACACACACAACTGAAGAACAACAATAGATGATTGGAATTTCGCTTAGAAAACTAATGAAGGCAAGTACCGTTGCTTTAAACGAGGTGTTTTACTTACTTTCATTGGCAGCTTGAAATAATAATGAATAATACAAAATTGGTATATCGCGAGTTAAGTTACATAATGTACAATTAAGTATTTAAATAGGGGGCATGATATCAAACAAAATCAATCAATGATTCTGAGAAGCGTAAAAGCCATAAAAGAAATGAGCTCTGGCAAAAATTTGACTATAATCACAATAAAAATAAAGTTACCATCATATTGGAGTAAATAGTTAAATTTCATGTCGAATCTTGATCTTAAAATCAACTGAGATTTTAGATTTTCACGCTGAACATTGAACATAGAGCAATTTACATATACTATTCCTAAGAAATCTTTGCAAGTTTCGCTTTGTTTTGAAAGCTATTCAAATTCCAATTAACTTTAACTAACATTTGGTTTTTTTTTTAGTTAATCCTTGAATTGTAGTTTTACGTTTAATGTGATGCATATTGAAATGTTTTAGTTCCTTTTTTGTTTCTTGTTTTTTGCATTGATTTTCAATTGGAACTGGCAAAAGATAGATTGGCAATCGAATTTGTGATAACGCTTTTGCTAGGCCATAAAACAATAATGATTGCGAGACCAGGAAGCAAAGCGCACAACAAACTAAATCAATAGTCAATTGTAACAATTGCAATGGGGACATGAACTCACCGTAAACTCGCCGGTGACTGCATCGAAGCCCACATGCACGGTGTGCTCAAAGTTTGTGGGATACGAGATATTTGGTTTGGAATCCATGTGCGAGGGTTTCGAGCCTTTAATCTTGTTCTTCAGCGTCTTCTTCTTGCGATCCGAGTCGTCGGGTTCTTTGAAGGCAATTATAAATAACTATATATAAATATATATGTGATTGAGTATGGTAATACTTACCCTTCGGCAAGGGACGCATGTCAACTGAGGGCGCATCTCCACCCGCTCCTCCGCTGCCGGGGAGGGGAACACGTTCGATGCCGACGCCGCCACGATTGCTGGTTAGACGCACTGGCGGCGCTGGTGGTTTATCCTCCTCACTGGACATCTCTGCTGCTGTTGATGTCTGTCTATTGAAATGCCTGGATTGATAGCAAGAAGCTAGCTACGGCTACAAATATAAATAACAATAATAAAACACAATCAATGTTAAAAGAATGCTCAACTTGTTGAGTTACTGCCGCTGCTGCTATCAAAAGGAAAAAAACAACAAAAACAACAACAAATTCTTTCATCCATTGGGTGGCATGCGTCACACAGCCACAGGCAAGGGCAGGGACAAGGCCTTTTATCTACAGCAACAACGCTTATCTAACTAGATTTCAACGGTTGCCTTTTACTTGTTCATTTCTACGCTCTTTTTTTTGTTGTATTCTCATATTTTCATACAACTTTAGCTTTAGTCATAAGAACAGTGAGCAACACTCTTTATAAAATATATTCAGTAAATATAATATATATATATATATATCGCGATTGAGTTCTGCTTTGTTGTTGTTTTTTGTGCTTTATGATTATCTGCAAAATCACTTCAAATATTGTGTGCTCTTCATTTGAACAATTTTATTTTTTGGCACACAAAAAACCATATTTTTGTTTTTTTTTTATAAAAAAAAAAGAAAACACCCACACACAAAATAAATATACAAATGTAATTAATATCAATATGGACTGACCGACGAACTGACTCTGACTGCCAGTTGCTGCTGCTCGGACTCGCTTTGAGTGTCACTGCCACTGCCCGGCGGCAAAACCAACAGCAACAGCAGCAGAAGCAGAAGCAGCAGAAAAACTACAACAACTCTGCTCGACAAATGGTGAGAGTGAAAGAGAGCGCAGCAGACGGACGATCGTCGTGGGCAGCGGAGAAAACTTGGGCGATAACAAGAGCAATAGCGGCACAGCTGTTATCGATTAGCACGTAAATAAAAACAACAATAATGCGACTCACGCCTTTCAATCTCAATTCAGAATGTGAAAGAGATAAATAATGTGTGGGCACAAAAAATATATCACTCACGCTGAGAGCGCCCCTGTCTGCCCTATCTCTCTCTCCCTCTTTCCCTCTCTCCGTTTTCACTAGTTCCTTGTTTGCGTGCAAGTTTGCCGGTGGCGCTCTGACTGCCTGCCGTTGACTGCGCTGCTTTTATGATTCATTTATCAACGTCAGGCGTCAAAAGTCAATGCAGCGACTGAGAGACAGCAGCAGCAGAGCAGCAAACACAATAACAGCATGCAAGCCTTTTGCTGGGGGACGGGGGTGTGAAAATTGTAAGCAAACAAGGTATTTTTTTTCCCTCCCCTCCCCATTGTGTAGATTGTATGTGCATATATGTGTTTGTTGGCCGTCTGCCCAACATCATCAAGAGCGCAATGATGACGAACACCGTCGATAGGTAATTATTGGTTTATAAGCTCCCCCCGCGCCCAGCCACTCCCCTTCCTTATCCATGCCGGCTACTCCAAACAACTCCTGAGTGCGGCGAGTGGGCGCCAAGAACTGGGTTACATTTTCTGTTGTTTTTTTTGTTGGGTTTTTATTTTTTATGTAACCTGGTCCCACAGAAATAGAGTATATTGGATAATCAAATACACTTTAGAAATAGAGAAAAGTTTGACAGCATTTTAAATTGAACGGTTTTAATAGTTGTAGAAAACTTTGCATTTAAAAGTAAGAAATATTTTTAGAAATTAACAAATAATATGAAAGAGAGAAAAACGAAGAAAATTATAATATTGATTATAATTTGTAAGTTCTATATTGACAAAAGATATTTTTGCTTGGTGTTGAGAACAGGGTATTTCGCCGTCGGGAGCTGCCAAATGAAATACTGTTTTATAATTTGTTTTTGCTCATGATGTTGAAGTTCAAGTAAAATCAATATATAAATTCTATATATGCAGATATATATATATTTATATGTTCAATGTGTATATATCTGGCAAACAGTTTTTGCAGCTAATGCAAATTATTCCCTAATGAGCGACAGCACTACAGGAAACTCAACAACACTTGCCGCATTCAGATTAGTGTGTGGAATGGCAGACGCCCAACTGCCCCCCTTCGTTACCCCTATATCTGATCAAGTGGGCCAACCAACACACATACATAAATATATGTGTAGTTGGGTGCATGTTGCAACAAAAAAAAGAAAACACCAGCACAACAGCAACAACAACTACAAGTGCATTGAGTGCGCTGCCTCCAAGTGCTGAGAGAAGCCACAAACATACACACACTCACACGCACACACACACAGGCATATAGAGAGACAACGACAACGTCAGCAATGAATGCATTGTGGGATCATCAAACTATTTAAATGGATACAATATATTTTTTCCAATTAATTTATGAAAAATTCTAAAATATGCTAAAAGTCATAGTAATCATACCTTAAAAGTGATTATCTTTTATATTTTAATAAAATATAATATATCAAAGTTTATTTGAAAATTCTATATTTTAATTTCGAATTTTCGTGCTTAAGCACAGAAAATATTTATACAATTAATGCACAGCTAATAAATTTCTTAGTTATAATTGGTATTATGATTTCATTCAATAAGAAAAATGCACTTGCTAAAATTAGCCACCAATTGCATTTATGCAAATTAATTAAATAAATATATGTTTTTTTCATTGCAATTTACTTATTTTGCTTAAATCGTATTTCAATAATTCAAAATGATCGAAAAAGGGAACAATTCTCGCCCACTGTGCGCTGTTGTCTATTTTGGTTTTGTTCGCTACCGAGCGGAAATGTGTCTTCCACTATTTCTTTTTCCCTTCCTTTCCTACTTTTTTTGTGTTGCAAGTTGGCGCTTTGCTTTCCGTTTTACGTTTTACCTGTCCGGTGTTAGGCCTAGGCAAATACAAATAGATTTATGGGCATATGCCGTTAATGCAGAGGCCGCTAACCGTTAAATGCCAAATTGACTGCAAAGTGTGGCCAGTCTAGCATTATAATTATTACGTGCATAAGTGTGTACACACATACGCACACTCATACATGCATATACATTTAAATGTATTTTTTATTTGGTGCGGTTTGGCACGTTTTGCTTGTTCTCGCTGTTATTTGAGTTCTTTGCTTGCACTGCTGGCGCTTCACGCTGCACGTGCGTGTGGGGGTGGGGTGGGTGTTGCTTGTAGGCACCCTGTATGCATCACACGCTTGTTGACATTTTCTACATATTTTTTTTTTTGTTCTTTTGATTTGGGTTAGCGGTTTATTTTTACACCAAAATGGATATGGAACAGCAGCAGCAGCAATGCATTAATCGCATATAATCCAAAACTAAAATGAGATAAAAACCACTTGGACGGCACACACACACACACGGCGCGCACTCAAATGAATGTTGGAAAAATCAATCCACATGTGTGCGTATGTCTGTGTGTGTGTGTGTGCTGAGGTGTCGACGAAACAGCTGCATTCACCACCAATTGGAATTTGTTGCAGTGTATGCGTTTTTTTTATGAATGAAACTTAAGGCAATAATAGAAACACAAAACTAACTCACAGCAGAACCGTTGTTTGCCGACGTTCAAACAATTTGAGCAGCCGCCCCAACTTCCCCTCGTTCTCCTTCTCTAAGCAACTCTTCTGCTTCCTTTTCTTCTTCTTGTGTTGATAATTTAGATGAGCTTCACTTTAACTACAACTGCATCTGCACTTTTGCTGGGCGCATTTGTGTGTAACAAAAACTGCCCGCGCAACGTTTTTGTGTTTTTCACGTTTTCGCGTTTTCACTAATATTTTGTAGTTTCTGGATTTAAATGGCCGACATGGGAAGAGAGAAAGAAAAGCGCTGCGGCAGCAGGCGATGCAAAACTGGAGCAAACACTTGGTTTTGACAACGGATCCGGACGCGACTTGCTGGCTGACCTTTTGTGTGGCTTAAATACGCGCGTTGTTGCCGCTTATTGGCGATACGAAAGCTTACATTTTATTTTAAAAAAAGTTTCTTGTAATAAATACAAAAAACATGACACATGTAAATGGTGTGACCGCAAGCGGTTGTCGTTAAAATACCCCATAAAAAATGTCGCTCGTAACATGCGCGACCTACGCTTTACATTTTTTGTCGCAATGTTATTAACAGCATGCTTACCATCGCTCTCCCATTTAATTTCTACTAATCACTTAATTTATTTATTATTTAAACGGGTGTCGTGATTTAGTCGTAAATGCAGTCAACTGCTGCTGGGCGGCTTAACAAAGAAAAGATTCTAGAAATATGTAAAGTAATAGTAGAGGCAAAGCATTTTGATAAGGAGAAGTAAATACATTAGGGAAGTTCTGTCAATATTATCCCAATTGGAAAACAATCTTGAACAGACTATATCGATTAATTTTACAATTTGAAATGGTACTTAACAAGCAAAATGGTTTGCCAAACTATTTTTGAACATTATTTTCAATCAGTTAAGAAATAAATTATTTTGTCTAAGTCTTCATAGAAACTTTAATTATTTTTTAAAAAATAAATCAATTTTTTGCTCAAGCCTGGTTGGCTTGCTGTTAGTTATCGATATATATGAAAAAATCATAGCAAAACCCTTGATGCTGGTAACACTCGCATTTAAAAACAAGAGCGCCAGTTGACAATTTAAACTTATATTTGATAAATAGTCTTGAGCCATTTAAATTATCTTCAGAAATAGGCGGGCAAATACCTGACATACAATTAAGTATTTTACAAATAAATATGTTTAAGTTGGGGTAAAAGCAGCACTCATACTCCAAGAAATTTGGTTACAACCCCTAATTGTCATATTGGACGTTGACGTTACGCGACGCGTCCTTTTTTGTATTATTATTGTTTACACAACATGTCAGTTCAGAGTTCAAGTGGCCGGCTGGCGCTGACCAATCATAGAGCACAACAATAATTGTTTACAAATTGTTAACACGATGATTGTCACTTTTGACGTG
The DNA here is from genome assembly GCF_018153295.1 of Drosophila grimshawi. Lineage (NCBI taxonomy): Eukaryota > Metazoa > Arthropoda > Insecta > Diptera > Drosophilidae > Drosophila > Drosophila grimshawi. Next base: position 718,629 of record NW_025063098.1, read on the forward strand.
TTACGCCCCCCTCCAGCGATGTGGGCGTTGGCAAAGGAATTCGCTAAATAAATAAAAAGCACAAATCATGTGGAGCTGAAGTGTCTTTGATTTGCATATCATTTGTGGACAAATACTACACACACTATAAAAACCGCCAATAGCTCGTCCTTTTCGCTCAGTTGCATCGAGATCCTTGGCATGTCCATGTCCCTCTACAATGGCTGTCAGGTGTGCGGAGATCAGAGTTCTGGGAAACATTATGGGGTCTCCTGCTGCGATGGCTGCTCCTGCTTCTTCAAGCGGAGCGTACGCAAGGGCAACAATTATGCCTGCATTGCTGGCAAGGGAAATTGTGTCGTGGACAAGGCACGTCGCAATTGGTGTCCCTTCTGTCGTTTCCAGCGCTGTCTCGCCGCCGGTATGAACATTACTGCCGTCCAGGAGGAGCGTGGTCCACGCACCCAACACCAATCGCAACCGAGCAACTCGAATCATTGCCGTCGTCTGCTGCTGGCGCGGACATCATCAACCCCGTCGCCTACTCCTCCGGTTGCTGGCGGGCAGACACTGCACTTTCAGATACTCGCCCAAATTCTGGTCACGTGTCTGCGCCAGGCGAAGCTCAACGAACAGTTCCGTCTGCTGGAGCGAGCGCAGCAGGATGCCATTCTGCAGGTGGTGTGGAGTGAGTGCTTTATTCTGCGTGCCTCGCACTGGTCCCTCGACATCAGCGCCATGATCGACACCTGTGGAGATGCTCAGCTCAAGTGGCTGCTAGCCGAGGCCCAACAGCTGCGTGCCGATCTCATGGAACTCAACTTTCTGGAGACGCTCATCTTGTGCCGCAAAGGTTTGCACAACTTAGGTAACTTACAGTTAATTGTCTCTGATAAATGATATCCTTGCAGAACTGGCCCTCAATGCGGATTATGCCGTGATTTTGGAGGCACACTCGAATGGAGCACTCTGCTCCCTGGCCCGCTATACGCTGCACCGATCCCATTGGCTGCGATTTGGCCAACTGCTGCTCGGATTACGGCAACTCTGTTTGCGGCGCTACGATTGCGCCCTCTCCTGCATGTTCCGGAATGTTGTGCGAGATATTCTGAAAACACTTTGAGTGTAGAAATCATGTTAATAAAGTTTTGAAAAATAAAAATGTACAAATTTAAGAGTTATGGATTGAAAAATATATTTCGATTGAAATGCGACAAAGAAATGTTGACTATTTCTATGATTAATATTAATCTGCTTTATATAACTTACATATTATTTAAATTTTTATGTTTACAGTAAGAGACTTCAATTAAAGCACAATTATTATCTAAATTATTGTCGATGTTAAGACTGAATTAAATATTTGGAATTTTTGAAATTGTTATTATAACTCATATATTCAATTTATAATTGAATAAGAAAAGCTCTCAATTAAATCAACAAAGGCAAAGTAACACAGTGATTATTTAAATTATCAACTTAAATATGTAAATTTCAATTTTTTCAAATTTAAGACAGCTTTAAAAATGTTGAATTAACTTAAATTTGCACCAGTGCAATCGAAATATTACTAATATTTATGTTATTATGCTTTTATTATTTATATTATCATTTTAAGAGCATTAATTTCGAAGTTATCAAAATCAAAAGACTCGTTTCGATATATTGAATTATTTGAAACATTTTCTTTCTTCATATTTTCACTACATACTTGCTGTTGAAAACAAAAAGCCTTTAATTGGAGTCTTACAAGTAAAAAGCCACAGTTTTTATTTAAATAAACTGCTTAAGAACATTACTTTCGATGTTTTAAATGCTATGACTGCTATAAATATGTTGAATTAGTTCAAACTCACGCCAGCACAACTTAAATATTTTCTCAATTCATAGTTGTGGTATAAGAAAACTCTTCATACGTAAAAGTCACATTTATTGAAATTCTTAATTGATTTTGTTGAATATTTAATTTTTTTTCTTCATATTTTCAATTTAGACTAGCTTTTGAATAAGTAAATTTTTTAATCAAAGTTTCATTAGTAAAAATATACAGATATTAATTACGTTAGCAGCTTAAAAACATTAATTTTTGATGTTTTTTCAAAGACTAACTGAAATATGTTGAGTTACTTCAAAATTCACGCCTGTGCAATTGAAATATTTTTTCAATTCACACAAGCTGTTGCAGAAAAAAGGCCTTCAGTTAACAGCTTAAAAAACACAAATTTCGATGTTTTACACGTGAAAACTGGTTTATTTATGTTGAACTATTTCAAAATTCGCGCCAATTTAACATCTGATTTGTTCTGTTCCATTTTCATTCATTCCACAGCGATACATTTGGAATTATAAAGCAGAGCTAATTTTCAGTATGTGTGCCAGTGTGACCAGAACGCACTAATGAGAAATTATCGCAAAAAAAGTCTTTGAGTTTGATAAACAGTGTTTACCTGAGTTAGCCGCTCGGCATTTGCAAGTTTCTTTTTTTCTATTAACAAACAAAAAAAAAAATAACTCGTGGTCGCGCGCGAACAAAAAGTAGAGCACACAATAATGGCCGACGATACGAATGAGGATAGCTGGCTGTACGGCACCTCAAATCCGGACTCAACGACCAACGAAATGACAAACGGCAGCGATCCATTGGCGGCGGAACACGAGGCGCTCGCAGCGGTGACCGGCGAGAAGCCTGGAACGGCTGGATTGCTGCCCCCCTTTCCCAAGGCGGAGCTGCTCGAGTTCGCCGACGACTTTGAGGATCCCGCCAAGGAAATGGAGGAGGACGAGGAGGCGCTGCCCGACACAACGGACAACAGCAAAGCCAGCGTTGCGCCGGCAACCGCCCTAGATGCTGGCTCCGCTGGCGCATCAAATGATCGAATCGAAGTCGGCTCGCCGGACATCGATGCTGAGATGGCCGATGATATGACGGAGGAGGGGACGAGCAGTACAACGGTGCAGCGCAAGGAGCGCAATGGTTCCGGTTCGGAGGAGGATGACGATGATGATTCGGATGATGATATCAATGTGGTCATTGGCGATATCAAGTCAGCGCCGAGCACATACAACATTAAGCAGCGACCCAATTTGCTGGCGGGCGCAACGGCGGCGGACAAGGCGAAACCATCGGCCCAGGCTGGCAAATTCAGCATCGAGGATTTCGAGGGAGCGGGCACAATTAATGGTGTTGCCGTTCACGAGTTCAGCATCGATTCGCTAGAGGAGAAGCCGTGGCGAAAGCCCGGCGCTGATATCACCGACTACTTTAACTATGGCTTCAACGAGGAGACGTGGCGCGCCTATTGTGAGCGACAGAAGCGCTTTAGGGTTGCGGAGAGCGGCGTCGGTTTGGCCAGTCTCACCCAGAATGTGAATCAGAGTGCCGCCTCCATGATGATGCCTGACGGCAGCAGTAGCGGCAGTGGCAACATCTCTGGCGGCGTCGGCGGAGGAGGCGGCGGCGGTGGGGGTGGCGTTGGCGGTAACCTCATTATGGGAGGACCCATGGGCATGGGTGGCTCCATGCATCATCACCAGCACCAACAGCAGCAGCAGCCGCTAATGGTGATGGGTGGTGATGGAGCCATGCAAATGCCACCGCCAGGCATGCCACCCATGATGCAGCATCAGCCACGTCCCGGCATGGGCATGATGGCCCGGCCGCCACGTCCCATCTCGACAACGGGTGGTGTCAAGGAGAACGCCATACAGGTGATGACGGCCGAGTGTCGCGAGTATTCACGCGGTGGCCCTGGTCCAATGGCGCCAAATTTTCCGCCACCAGGCGCCTCCGATGAGCCGTATTTCCACGAGCCGGAACCCTTTGATTATGGCTACGAGCCGACACAGGAGTCCCAGTGGGGCAATGACAATGCCGGCTGGGTGCCCACCGGCATCAAGGAACTTACGCCAGGACCCGCACACCATCCGTCCCAGCAGCAGCAACAGCAGACGCCGCCGCAGCTGGGAATGCCGCCACAATTGAATGTACCGCCGCCACAAATGGGCGGACCGCCGCCACAGCTACGTGGACAGCATGCGCCGCCCGGCATGATGCCGCCCAACATGCGCATGCCGCACAACATGGGTGAGTGCTCATCCATTCCTATGCAATTCATATTTATTTATTTATGATATATATTCCTCTCACTACAGGCATGGGTCCACCGCCAGGCATGATACGCATGCCGCACAACATGAGTAAGAATGCCGAGGAGGATGACTCCTAAAACACTAAACTGATTTAATTTCATTTTGCAGATATGGGACCACAGCAACGCATGCCAGTTGGTGGCAGCAACAGTGGCAACAGCAACAACAGCAATATGCCGTCGTCGTCTTCCTCAGATCGCAGATCCGATAGCTATGATGATGATCGCGAGCGCCGTCGACGTGAGAAGGACAAGCAGCTAAAAAAAGAGCAGGTATAGAATCCCCAAGAGATTCCACGATTGAGGCCATATACCCACTAAAAGTGGTTTAAAAGGATATACTGAATCTGTGTTAAAGTTTGTAACAGGCAGCAGAAAGCATATCCGACGACTTCAGAAACTATTTTACTGATATTGATGATAATCATCCAAAAGCCATGTCGATTTAGCCAGGTCCGTCTGCATGAGTAACCCGATCTCAGCAACTAAAGAGCTACCTTTTACAGCTTTTGCAGTCTTTTTAATAGAGTTTTATTCGCTGGAAATTTGTAAATGTAGAATTTATAATTTTGGCGAATTTGTAGTTCATTGGATACTATTCCATATTATTCGTATAATGCACTGAAGCAGACGATCCCATAAAGCATATATATATTATAGATCATCAAGATCCATGTCGATGTAGCCAGCACCATCTCTCAGAGAGTTCCTATTATTTTGGTGAAACTCATGCAATATTTTAGTTTGAGTGCGTAATGCACTTGCAGGAGACGTCTTCGATCCCTTAAAGTATATATATATATTCTTTATATAGCCATATCCATTCGTCTGTTTGTATCTAGAGCCAACTTAAACAGAGCCAGTTTAGAGCCAACTTGATGCAACTTAAAATATGTCAAAGTGAATCGGATCAGTTCTCTATGTCATATAGCTAGGATAGGGACGATCGGTTAAGAGTTGAGTTCTTGTCATTAGAGAAAGGGTTGAAACTTTCCACAGCCTTAACTTTGTCAAAACTGAACAGATTTCTAAATGCAATAGCTTTTAGATCATGGTTTGGCTTTATGATTAACGCTGCATTTGAGTTAAAAATTGTTGTTTTTTTGTTGGAATTCAAGTTAAAGCTCAAAATAAAATCACTCCTAGTCGAACACTCTCTCCTAGAACAATCTAAGTGGTTGATCATGATTTGATTTCTAAATTAATGCTAAATTCATGTTTGAAAACACAAAATTCTCTATCCAATGAGTATTCTAGAAGGCTTAAATTCTGTTAAGCCTTTCATATATTGAAATTTAGCTGTTGAGCTTAAGTAAGGATCGAACTGGGCTCAGAATATATCGAACTAGGTTGTAGGACAATAATAATATAAAAACAAATTATTGTCATATTGATAACTCCTTTAATGAGCTGTAGTCAAAAATCTTGAAAATTATTTATGTATATTCTAATTGTGTGATTTTTTTCGGTAGCTACGCAAAGACTTTCTGGACATGCTGCGGGAGCGGCACGACATTGAGCGCCATACGCGCTGGTATGACATTAAGAAGAAATTTGAAACGGATCCGCGATATCGGGCACTGGAATCGGCCTATCGCGAGGAGTACTTCGAGGACTATCTGCACATACTGAAGGAGGAGAAGCGCAAGGAGCGCGAGCACAAGGAGCGCGATAGGGAACGCAGCACGCGCGACCGTCGCTCACGTGATAAGGACAAGGAGAAGGAGAAGGAGAAGGAAAAAGAGAAGGACAAAGATAAGGAGAAAGAGAAGGAGAAGGATAAGGATAAGGATAAAGACAAGGAGAAGGAGAAGGAGAAGGATAGTTCAAGACGTGAGATTCGTTCGCGATCCCGGGAAAAATCGAGCCGCCGGAAATCCAAGTCACGCGAAAAGGAACGCAGCGAGCGGAATAGCAAGCAAAGCAGCTCCTCAACTTCCGGTTCTTCCAGTCGAACTGAGAAGAAAAAATCACATCGCAAAGACAAAGAGGAGGAGGAATAGCATTTATTTAGGTATTATATGGAAGACGAGCAGACCGTTCTCTGAGCTGCCCACACACACAAACACACGCAGCCACACACCTATGCACTTATACACAAAACACACACACACACAGACACCCAAAATGCTAACAACACTGCAAATACACTTCCAATAATAAAATCCTACCAATTAAGCAAACTGTTGCAACTGTTAAGTCGAATTTTATTTACACTTTCAGCATTGTTTATATTTTCTGGAAATCGATGTCTCTTCTAAATTTTGTATCTGTCATGTAACTAAAGATGCTTTGTTTGCGGATCGTAAGCGAGAATTTTCCTCTAGCTAATTAATGTATACAGATTAGAAGTTCATGTCAGTCCTATATATTCTGAAAGAATGGAAAATTGGAAAGTATTTCTATATAAATGTGTTGTGAAGAAATTTATATTGATTTATTATAGTTTATTATTATTTTTATGTCGTGAAGCTTATAATGCATTATAGGAGACGTCTCTGATCCGAAAAAGTATATATATTCTTGACATTTGTCCGCCTATTTCTATAATAAGATAACCGTATTTTCTTATTTCGGATCATATTACTCTATCGTATAGCTGTCGTATGAAGAATCGGTCGAATGATGAGTTTTGAGTGAAATATTAAATTAAAAAAATGTAGGCAGGAATAAAATATAGTTGGAAGCTTATTGTTCTTATCAGTATTTTATTTCAAAAGTTATCTTTATATGAACCCGTGGCTATTAATCTTCAGTGGATATAAAATCATGAAGAGTGATTTATATTATTAATTCCAGGTTTCCCAGTAAAATGATTTAAAAATTGCGTTTTCCATTTATTTATGTAGTTTTATTTTGAGATTTCTGTTTATTAGTATTCATGCCAATATTAAAGGTAAGTACTCGTATTTAGAAAATTAACACGAACACAAACACAGCTCAATTAAAAACAAAAGCGTTTCGAACAATTGGAATACAGAACAGAATACAGAAAGTTAATGCTCTTTTGGCTTCGACATAATTGACAGTGTCATGATTAGAAAAGAAAATTGTTCTGTAATGATAAATTACTGACATAGAACATAGAACAGAAGTAGAATAAAATATTTAGAAACATTTGAAATGAACAGTTTATTTTTGTTTAATCTTAGAGCTACGCCTATATAAGTTACAAAATATTTTAGTTTAGTGGGATCGATTTAAATTTGAATTATATTCCGGTTCAATTAGCTATAGCCTTATATATTTGATAACTGATATTTATGATTTTCTAGCTGTTCGCTATCATATCAGTTAATACTTGACACAGATTATAAATGGTTTAGAATCCGACTAGACTACTGTAGAGCTGCTACAAATTACTTATATAGACAATAACATCAACTACTGTAGATCAATAAATAAAAGCTTTCATTTTTATACATATATATTTGGTTTTTCTTTTTGGTTTTTATAAAATTATTAACGATTGTCTTTAGAAAACTAAATTCACGTATATAATTCTTATTTGATATTATGCTTTTCATCAAATACTTTCTTAAATATTTTACTTACTCAAATACATACATATATTGCATGTATATATAGGTATTTGTAGATCTGAAAGGAACTTGACGTAGAATTGAAAACACATGCGAGTAGTGGATGAAAGAATCAGCCCTCAAAACTTTTTGATTAGATATTGTTTTTTTTTTTTTGTTCTTTTTTTGCTGAGTTCAGTTCAGGAGTTTCATGCTTTGATTATAGTTAAATATACATTTGATTAGGCTTATACAAAATTGATTAATTAACTTACGCTGGGTTCATTCCCAAATTTCTAGACTTACGAAGCAGATACAAATAATTTTGGCATGTTTAACCGATTAACGTTCAAAAATTTAAAATTTTCCGACTATAAATAGATTTTATAAACCCAAATAACGTTTTTCGGCGAAGTTAAGTTAATATAAAAAAATGCTTTTTCAAACTGAAATTTATTTATGAATAGGATAAAAATCTGCAATCGGCTCTCGAATCAACTCAATACAACTTCTTATAGATAGAAGATATAATTTTAATTAATTTTAACGAACATTGGTTTGCAAATAATAAACGATATAAATATTTTCAATTTATACGGGGATAATGTTTTACTATAAATTGAAAACACTTTTTAAATAAAATAATTCATTTTGGAACATGATTGAGCAAACACACTTTCTCTATAAAGCGAACTCATGTTGTAGAATAATATCAATTGCGCTAATTTTAACTAGATTCTCAATGAATTTTTGTATTCTACATTCGGAAAATGTATTTCAAACGTTAAGGGGTTAAAGTGCCACATTGAACTTGACTAGATTTGGAAAGCGGTATCGAATACATACATTATTGTGTTCGATCTTTGGACATTACTAATCTTGAACTAAATTGTACTTTCATTTCGCAGCTGGAACCAAGTTTGCATGCATCGAGGTACTTTACTTGACATCATCATCACAACACTCAAAAATTCTCAGACCTAAAGCTTTAATTTCTGTAGTTTATATTATATAATTGGCACTGGGGCCTAAACTGTGCCCTATCTGCTCAGCAGCTGCTCCACATTGAGCGTTATCTCTGGACCCCGCCGGCTGTTATCTGGTGCATCATTTGGACTATCGCTTCTGCTGCCGCTGCTGCTGTTGTTGTTGTTGTTGTTACTGTTGCTGTTGTTGTTGCTGCTGGTGCATCGACTATGCGCATTGAGGCCGTTCAAGGAGCGCGAAGGTGACGGCGAGGAAGGCGCCGACAACAGCGGCGGGCTGAGGGGTGCCGCTGTGGAGGTGGATGGTAGCGTTGGGGATTGGACTTCCAGTGTGGAGGGTGGACTGCGATTGAGATTGCTATCGAGACTGCTGTGATGCTGCGAGGAGGCCGGCGACAATGGTATCTCCTCGATCTTCTCCAGATCCTGGGCAATGGAGGTAGAGTTCTGTTTGTGGATGCGGGCCAAGGTGACCTTGGGACTGCGTGACGCGTCGTGCAGCATGGGTATGTCGAGCATGGAGCTCTTGCTGGCATTGATTAGTGCCGCATAGTTGTTGGCCTGCAGCGAGAGCTGATGCTGTTGCTCCGACACCTTCGACTGCTGATCGTCGCGATCCAAGCTGAACTGGCGACGCAGCAGCCGGCTGGAGCCGGGCTTGCTGTCAAACTTGGAGGTGCTGCCGGCGATGGAACAGCCACCACTACCAGGTCCATTGGCACCAGCGACGCTGCTGCCGCCCGCATTGCTAAACAGATACTTGCCGTCGTAGAACTGGGTGAGATTGCTCTCGCTGGGACTGAGGCATTTGTAGTGATTATACGGCGAGCTGAGGTCCATCATTTCCTCGATCTTCTTGTAGAGACGCGAACTCGACCCGCCCGTCGAGCTGGGCAAACGATTAAAGCTATTCGGATTGAGCAGACTATCCGGCGTCAGCTCCGATAGCTTACGGGATTGTGGACTAGTGCTGCTCGGCGTCTTGTTGGGAAACTCGGGGCACAGCGTCGCATTGGGGCTAATGGTATTGGTGGAGTTGGAGTCCAGCGAATATGAGTTTGGCAGCTGGCTCGAGCACATCTCCGAATTCGCAGGCGGCGTTATTTCCACCTTGACCTCCACAGATTCACCGGCCAGCGATGAGCTTTGCGATGATGACGGATTTGTGCTGGTGCGCGATTTATTCGCCTGCGCCTTCAATGTTATCGAGTTGCGTATAAGCGACTCATCCAGCCTATGATCCAAATGTTGAATTAGCTTCATATTAAGAGTTTAGTCATTGAGTTCGTTTACCTACCCATGCGACTCCCTGAGTTGGTGGTGCGTATTAAATGAATCAAAAGAATGTTGTCAAGTTACAGTTAAAGTAACGGTATATTTTTTATCCATATATAAATACATATATACACACAATGAGTGTTTCTATATACATATATAATTCCTATTATTCTGCAAATCTTTTTCCTCAAGAGTAGAATAAGACTAAGCGTGAGAGAGAGCTTCAGTTATGGCTTGCATTTGATCGGTAGATCATTAATCGCGTTAAGGATGTACAAAATATAATCTAAAGAGACAAAAAGCTGCTGTTTAAGGTGTAAGTGAATTGATCTGAAGCAGTCGTGATGCTTCACATGATTTCTTATGTTTTACAAGTACTTAAAGTAAGTAATTTTAATATATTTTTGCAAGAGATTTTAATAAGATTAAGATATCGTGGGCATTATATGCTATATAGTTTTTAGTGTTGTCTTAAATATGATATGATAAAAATTAATTATAACAGATGAGGTGTCTCTCCTTTCTTCTCTCTCTCTCTCTCTCTCTCTCTCTCTCTTCAACATAACCTTACATTTTTAAACATGTTTTAAAACTTTTATATTATATTCCAAGTCGGGACTCGCTGACCTTAACTTTAACTACTGATTATCGATAAATTTATCTCATCGTAACAATCCTAGCCTAATTATAATGAACTTACCCAATAGGTGGAGGCACAGGCAACGGCTTATCGAAGCCCTTCTTGCCCAGCAGCCAAAATGTGTTCATCATGCCCTTGCCCTTGATATCGATGAGTCCGCGTGGTTCAATTGAATATCCACCACGGGCCTCCAAGCGATCGCGAGTCTCTTGCGACATATGAATGCGCCACGAGGATCCTACCAGAGACGGAATATGATTTTCATATGCACAACATATTTAAAGTCTTCAGTATATACCTGTTGATTCCATTCGGGAGGCTGTGTTCACGGTATCCCCAAAGAGGCAGTAGCGTGGCATTGTTAGACCCACAACGCCGGCACAGCAGGGACCCGTGTGCAGGCCGATGCGCAGCTGGAGCGGCACACCCGGCAAATGCTTGACATTGAAGCGGCCACTCTGATGGAGCAGATCCAACGCCATGGTGGCTATTTGCTCGGCATGATCGGGTATTTTCACTGGCAGTCCACTGACCACCATATAAGCATCTCCAATCGTTTCGACCTGAAAATAAACGTGGGAATTGAAATCTGAGTTGCTCTCTATTGGAATTATTATTCTATAAACGCTGTTCACCTTGTAGACATTGTAGGCATTGATGGTGGCATCGAATATCGTATAGAGATCGTTCAGCAAGTCCACAACCTGAACGGGACTGCAATGGGCGGCGATTGTTGTAAAACCAACAATGTCGCTAAAGTAGATTGTGACATCGGAGAACTCCTCTGGATCGACAGCCAGACCCATTTTCAGTTTCTCAGCAACCGAGCTGTGAAAATGGACAAAATTGTTTCATTATTGTTAATATTGATTGTCCTTTGGCTCCAGTTAATACCTTGGCAACATGCGATTTAGCAGCTGCTCAGTCTTCTTTCTTTCAATATCCAATTGATCCGTTCTCTCGCGTATTAGCTCCTCCAGATTGTTCGAGTACTTCTCCAGCATTTGGAACATTGTGTCCACAAAGTTCACTTTGCGTCCATGATTGAGCATCTTGAAGCGCTCGTAAACGCTGTCGATTAAATAGATATAAACAGGCATAATTAAAGATCTCTTCTGATGGTATCGGAAAGTTTAGAACCGTCTCCATTAGTATTATTTTTGTATATAAATTTATCAAGACTTTGACTCAGAATTGCGTTCCTTACTTTAAATGCATTTTTATTCTAGAGGTAAAATCAGGATCAAATAGCCTTGGTTTTTGACAATCGGCTTAGCCTTGAGACAGTTTCCACTGTTATTATTTTTTTTTTGTTCATACATTTTTCACGACAGTTTTGAACCTTGCTCAAGAGAGGATTTGACTTTACACAAATGTAATTTATAACTATTCTGTTGAACAGCTCAAAAGTCTAATTATAGGTAGTTTAATAAACAAATTCTTACAAAATGTGAGGCAATAGCCAGAAAAAGATTCAGTATTGTATTCAGTCTAAATATAATACTATGTTTATTCTAGGCTACAATAGGAAGCCTCGTTTTCTTAAGAAAATATGAATAACTCTGAATGAGACTTAATAAAATAGAAACCAAAAATGTATGTAAAAAATCCGTTTAATTTTATGACTCTTTCACTCAGACCAATGACGTCAAGTTGCATAAAAACTATATTTAAATTGTTTGTTAGACTTACGAGTTAAAGTCAGGTCGCATATCTGGTTGTTCCGCCCAACACTGTCGCATAATGTTGATGGCCTCTGGTGGGGCAGCACCTTTGGAGACCGAGGGCCTTATCAGTGGCGGTGGTTTCTTGATCTTGGCAATGATGTCGTCCGGCGAGAGGGAGAGCATGCAATAGGGTTCGCCCCTGACGACCACCTCCTGCATGATGATGCCAAAGGAGTAGACGTCGCCCAGCTGGGTGCCCATCTGAATGCGTCCATGCTGCTGATGATGATGATGGTGATGATGATGATGCTGTGGCTGCAGTGGTGTTTTCATGTTGCGCAATAACTCGGGTGCCGTCCACAGCAGCTCCTTGGTGCTGCGTGGCAGCTGTGCCAGGCCCTGCGATTCATAGAAGGAGCTGACCCCATAGTCGGTGATCTTGAGAACCCATCTGGCGTCCACCACACAATTCCTGGATGTAAGGGCGCCATGGACGCGCAACGGTGAGGCATGCAAGTAGCGCATTCCACGCACCAGATCTGTCAGTAAGCTCAGCCGGAAGGACCAGTCCAGCTTGATCTCGTCCATGATGAGCACATCCTGCAAGGAGCCCCGCGAACAATAGTCAAAGACCATAGCCGTGCGATTCGGATCCGAGAGCCAGCCAATCAGTGGATTGATATTTTCGTGGCGCAGTCCATGTGCCATCACCAGCAGATCCATGGCCTTGGAGCGCAACTCTGCGGAGCCATTCAATTGGATCTCCTTCAGCTGGACCAGGTCACCGTTGTAGCGCGCTCGCATGTCCAGGTGAGCCGGCTTGTGGCGCGCCAGGCTGCCTGCCGCATACGAGCCACTCTTGCCATTGACAGCCGTTGTTGTGGCGCCACCACCAGCACCACCACCAGCGGCAATGGCACCACCGCTATTGCCCGCTGGCGCCGCGCCTGGTATCACAAAACCCAAATTCTTTAACGAGCCAATGGAGCCCTTGAGCAGATCTGGCTTATCCACTTCGGGACCACCGAATTCCTGCAGCTGCTGCAGCCAGCAGCAAAGCATCGCCTCAATGCCCTCGTCCACCTGCAAATTCTCTCTCTTGCATTTTGAACTCTGAACTTAGTTAAACGTTTTGCTTACTCGTCGCGAATCCACGGGAAACACAAAATCACTGGCCGAGAGCACAATCTTATTCGGTCCCTTCGAGAGTCTTTTGCGCAAAAAGTAGTTTCTGTCAATTGAGAACAATTTGGCAAGAAAATATTAAATATGTTTACTAAATTGAAAACTGTAAGAATAAGTAACCCTGAATCTAAGTGTTTAACTATTCAAAAGCGTATACGTCTTAGTTATGTAACTTTATTATTCACTTGCTGCTGTTTACTTTGGTAAATATGGAATTACGATTTTCCTTCGTGTTGACCATTATTAAGGTCAAGGTACAGAATTAGAAATATTTTGTTTTAAAAGCTGAGAACTTGTTTATCAAATTTGGTTTTTTCTCTCTCTTATAGTCTCTGAGATCGTCTTGTTCATAAATTTGTTGATGTGAAGTTATAAAATACAACTAAGATCGATCTGACGATAATTTAAGGATTATTTGAGTTTTTGTATAAAATTTGTTTTTTATTTTTGCATTGTTTTTAAAAAAGAGTTGTAAAAACACTGTCTCAAAAAAGTGGATACAAAACTCTTTCGACTTTAGACAATAATTTAATCTGCTTCAAGCACCATATTTCCAAAATTAATAATTACGCCCATTTTTCTCCATTCAGAGGCGGGTATATATATTGTCGGCTCTGTTGTTGTTTTTCTTGTTGTTTTCTTCACTGTTGTTATTGCTTTAGTTGTCACTGTACAGTCAACATGTCCAATATTTGTCGGATTGGTGCAATCAGTGCATTGAGAAGGTAGATTTGGAGCTATTGAAACACAGGCCACGGCATCAGCATTTTTTATGAGGCACATGGCCAAAGTGGCACAGCAAAAGATCAGCATTTGAATTCGCATTTTGAGTTAGATTGACAAGACTGATGGCTAAGACACTTTGTTTTTATGTGGCTTTTTTCTAGTTGACTGACATGTACGTAAAACCAGCAGTTTACACAGCTGCAGAAAGTCTTTTAGAGTTTTCAAAATATTATGGAAACATTATTTACTCATATAATCATACGCAGCGGAGCAGCTAGTCACGATTAGTGTTTAAACAGTTGGTTCACTCATTTTATCTATCTTTGACTAAGTTTGAACGCTTTCATTTCACTAATTTCTTATTTATCTATTCATTTTACCCTCAACTATGCAGAGTAAACAGCTACTTTTTTATAGGTAACATTTCAACAGTTGACTTAATTAAAACCAAGAAATTTAGTCCGCTGATTTGAATCTGAAAGCTGAAATTTTTATGAAATTTGAAATAATAAAATAAATAAATAATAGCACATGTAAATGTAAATTATTCGACCCTGAAGCTATTAAAAATTGGAAACATTGTTTAATGAAGAGTGTGCAAAAAAACCGTCTATAAGCGACTAGTTATTTCGTAGCTAAAAAGCTAAGATTATATGCAGACCAGAGTCAACCTGTCGATAACTTTCGAGTTTTATAAAAACATATTGGTCAAGAATATTTATATTTTGAGATATCACAGGGATCTCATATTATAATACCAAAATAATAAGTAATACACTTTAAAGATGTTTTTTTTTTTGTTTACTTTTCAAATGAAATATATACTATTAATTGTGCAGTTATAACGAGGAATTCAATTTCATATTTCACATTTCCACATTAGGTATTTAACTAAAAATGTTAAAAATCTTAAGAAATACTATCTTTTTACTTGTTCATATCAATTTCTGCTTGAAGTTAGCAATCCCATGACTCACTGAGAAAATATATCTTCTTTCAATTGAATTTTATGTAAATAATTCTCAAGTTTCTCTCAGCTTATCAACATTTATCAAGCTTTTAACTTATCAATGGCTCCTTGATTTATTTACATTGTTTTTTCAAGCAACCTAGTTGGCTTCTATTGTCAGGGGGCAGAAGCACCAAGCTTGACCTGGAGCAACTTTTCGTAGCAAAAACAAGAGCTTAAAACTACTTTTCAGTTTGCTCAATTAACTGTAGCTTGAAATCAGACAGACTACTTGCCACCTCCACCCTTTGCCCATGCTGCAATCTGCATCTATTAGCATAGTCAACCCTGTGGGCACTTGGAGCATAAAAACTTTATTTAGTTACGTAAAGACATACATACATACATTAAGGTGGGCAATACAACATTCGGTGGCAGGAAAAGCGCAAATTCAGGCAACAATTGTTAAGCCACAAGGAAATTTGCCACGTGGCCAAAAGCCCCAAGTAAGGTTAAATGTATTATGCGCATTAATGGGCATTATCTAGACCAAGTCGAAACTCTTTGAGGGCGACACACACGTGTAACGCCAGTTAAGTAGCCAGCCCCAAAGCCATTAAAGTTTTTCTATTTACGCCTTACAGCTTTCGGCCTTAATCATAGACAACATTTTTACCTGTGCTGTGTTAACCAGGCCAGGATAATCAACGGCATCGTTCAGCATAAAAACACCTGCACGTCTGCCTTACTTCCTCACACCCTCTGCTGCTGCCAGAAGATGACTTGCGCTATTTTGAAAGCATCTATTATCTACTTAAGCTGTTGCCACAAAACATTACTCTAGTTGTCGTTTTTAGTTGTACATTTAAGTTAAGTTATCTTTAGCAGAAGCACTTTCCAGTTTTTTTGCAATGAGACTTTAAATTATTATCATTATCATTATTATCAATAGCTAATTTATATACTATTCTCAATATTAGGTCTCAGTGGTCCGGCTTGAAAGTGTATTCACTAATCGGTGCTCCTCAGCTTGCATGTATTTTTTTGTTGTTTATCCTGACGCTTTCCGGTTTGATGTCCGTGGACATTTTCATTTTGCTATTATGTGCGCCACACGCTAATTAAAACTTCATGAGTTGCACTTTGTGGGTTTATGATTGTTTCGATTTAAAGTTGAACATGTAGCTAACTTTAAGCTAACACTCTCAAATATAATTGAGCTCAGTTTGCGAGGTGGGCGTAACTCAAACTACCGCGGGCAGAGTTCTTAACCTGTCAAACAGTAAATGATTTGTTCAACCGCACTTAACACTGTTTTTGTACTCTGTTAGCAAGGGTAAGAGAGTATTTTCCAATGCGGAGCGACAGTGTAAAAAAACTTTGAATCTAGAGGTTTCTTAAACACAAATAATCTGCTATGCATGAAATGCTGTTAAGTCGATATGTTATCGATAAACGCGAATCGTCTCTTAAATGTCTCTTAAACGTATGGGGTAAATTGCTGGTTAAGTTCTTCAAAGATCAATATGATCACGCCCACTTTATTATAGCATGCTAAATTATAGCTAAATTTACTAAACTCTGAAGCTAGGTTATTATGGAGTTTCTACTTATACTTGTAGGCCATAAAAAATAAATAAAATAAAATAAATATTTTAAAATAAGAAATATTTATAAGATTTCTGGGGGTATTTAAATGCAAAATGATCCGAAATTTGTAGCGTGAATAGGGGAAAATGGAAAAAAACCCAATTAGGCCAGAATTTCAGAGCTACAATTACCAAATTTGGAAGGTAGATTTTAATAATCTCTTCTGCAGGTTGTTAATAAAAATAACTGTTCCCAAAAAATCAAGAAAGGCAACGAATTTTAGAATAATAATCTCTGCCAAAGATTTGTAAAACACCTCAGACCAAAACATTTTGAAAGCGTTTATCTCCCTCAATTTAAGTGATACTTTTACTAAATTTGGAAGGTAAATTCTATTAATATCCTAATTAAAATAACAGTCCCAAAAAAATGGAGAAAGTAAAAGAGTTAGAGTCACCACATTTATTATTATTATTAGTTGAGGCAGCTCCTTGCAAGAAGCATTTTTGCCATCAGCTGTTATTAAACAGATATCAGAGTATTGAGCAGTCGGATACCCCCGATTGCAGCGTTCTCACCTATTTTTTATTGCAGGTGTCCATGGAAATGTTAACGTGTGTTGGCGTGTGTGAATGTGTGTTTGTGTGTGTGATTGCGGTGAATAAATGTCAACTGCCAGGAAGCATTTCGAGTGTGAGTTGCTTTAACTTATGCTACGCTTTGATGAAAGTAATTAATTAAATGCTTGTTAAAATGGACGACCTATGCGTGTGTGTGTGCGTGTGTGTTTCGGTGTGTGTGTGTGTTTGTGTGTGTGTGTGTGTGTGTGTGTGAGTGAGTTGGTTACCCTCTTTGAATGGGTGTAATTCATCTGCGGTTTGTGTATTGATTTTCTGTAAATGATTGCTGGCTAACCAATTTGTAATGTGGATTAAATGCTTTTATATGCATGCAAATTAAAATGCGCAAAACGAGAGCATTGCCAACCAGCATCTGTTTGATGCGAGCAATTAACACAATTGATCAAGGACTAATATAAATTATAAAGTGACATAATGCTAATGGGATGTATGTCAAGAAATCACTAACTCCACATTTCGTTTTAAATTTATAATGTCTGTGTCTGCTGAGTCAGATATAAATTTAAATTATTCATTTGGCGCATGCCTGAAATGACAGCTTGTCGGTGTTCGGGCTAACTTAATCACATTAAAAGCTATCTAATTATGCTCTATACAAAAACCAAACTAACTAACTTTTTGCCTCTACAATTTACAATAACATAAGGCAATTAACAGGCCCCCTCTCCCCTCCCCGTTGGGAAAAAGGGGGCGAAAGCGAGAAAAATCCTAATGATGAAAATTAATATGGAAATTGCCACGCGCCAAATATTTTGCGCTCAGGTTAATGGCCCTGGATTGTGTGTGGGAAGCTCTCGAAATCTGAAACCGCCTTTAAGGTCTGCTAATTGATTAGGCTAATCTGCTCCGAAAATGCTAAATAAGGCCAAAAGGTAAAAAAATAAACAGGTAAGAATGCTACAGTCGAGAGAGCTTAACTGGAAGATACCCTGAATCCAATTCCTTTCCTAGCAACAACCATACGCACCTTTGATATCCGGGTATATATGTATATGCTCGATTAAAAAGATATATCTTTATAGTTATGGTTTTGTTAAAAATCGATATTCGCAAAACGGGGAAAGTTATCGATAGATTGAACTCTGCCTTTTACATACTTTAGCACAAGTTCAAAATATCTTTCTTGTGGGTACAGGGTATAAATACTCGTAATAAAACATTTTGGCTCGGTTTCAAAGCTTGGACGTAAAATTGAATAATGTTCATTGTCTCAAGGTCACAAATTTTATACAGATAACCCTACTGTAAATTAAGCCAGCAAAAATGAGAATATTATTAATGAAATAATATTTCAACACTTTTTTACTTAAACTGAGTTGGGTTATGAGAATATATGTTTTTAAAATCATACTCTTAGATACAAATATTTTAATTATTCAAAGGAAATGAATTGATTGTTTAATTTATTTCTGAATACCGCAGTTCAGTGAATTGAGTTTCAAAATCTTCTAACGGTAACAAACCAATGGTAATCAATATATTTTAGATTAAATGAAAAACTAACAATTGTTTCGATATTATAATATATATATAAAAAATGATTTCTAATAACATTCTTAAAGCATTTTAAGAAAAATAAATATTTGTCTGAGACTGATTTCTGTTGATATTATAGATAATAACTATGACCTACATATTTCTTTTAGTGTCTTAAACACTGAAAATGATATGCAATACAATAGAATATAGGGTATTTGTAAGTCACTCACCTGACAGCAACACCAGCCGCGACGCTGGCAACCACAATGATGAGCAGGAGGCCAATGCAAATGGCTGCAATTGTCCAGCAGATGGCGCCACAATGCCACATTTGAACGGTGCTCACCAGCAGCCATTCATCGTAACCGGGCTGAATGGAGTGCGTTATATAACTGCCCCGGCCATCCATACCCTTGATGCCATGCTGTTCGAGTATGAGCAACGGTCGCCATTTGTATGTGGCCAGTGCAGCATCCACAACAATGTCGAGTACAACAAAATCGTATTTGGGTGTGGCTGTCCCCGTTGCTCCGCTGCCCCCGCTGGCAATGTGCGAAAGCAACAGATCGTACAGCGAGAACAGATTCATAAAGGGCAGCAGCTTATCGAGGCTGGCATTTTGACGAGCCTCCAATGGGGCCTGCTCAGCACTCCCCACATCCTGCTGCTGCTGTTGCTGCTGTTGCTGGTCCGTTGCTGCTGGTGTGCGAAAATTGTGCACCATGCCCATCTCAATTCCGGCCGCATTTAGCAAGTGGCGATGCTTATCGCTTAGCAGTGTCAGCACCAACAGATTGCTGGTCAACAGACCCGAGTGTTGCTGGCTGCTACTGTTGCCAGGCCAATAACCATTACCATTACGATTACCATGCCCCTTGCGAGTGGCCGCATTGATGTGTGCCAAATATTTGTAGAGTCGATGCTCGACATTCAATGAACTGGCCACAATGTCGATGAGCAATACTTTGGCATGCTGCTGTTCCTGCTGCTCCTGCTGTTCCTGCTGTGCCAGCGATTGCTCCTTTGCCCATTTGGAGTTGCGTAGCCAACGCAGCGTGCTGGCATCGTTAAACGGTGCCGTAATAATAATTGCTAAAGTCAGACAGTGGCAGATGTGAGAGGTCGAGAGAAAGAGAGGTGATTAGTTTGGTTGTATGCTAATTTTTGGTTTCTCATCTTTTCGACTAGCCAAATTTCACTGACAATAAGCCAGAGAATAGACTCACGTACCTTTGCCCGGCTTATCCTGCTCATGCAGGTCACGTATTGTGTCGCCAACTTCGATGCGATACGGTAAATGCAACTTGGATGCAATGGCCAGTGGTAGACCCCAATTGTCGTCTGCAAATAGAGAGAATTGGCATACTGCATTTGAGTGGGGCACTGAGCTGCTGTGACAATTTCTGTGGTTAGTTTACGGATGCGAGCACGCAACCAAATTCCATTTTCGCGTTTCATGCAGCATGTTGCAGACAGCATTTCAAATTATTTCAGTTTACTGAGTCTCAAATTGAGAGTGTTGCAGGTTTTTCTGTGGCTAGTTTATAATTCAAGCGATAATAGCCTGTGGCTTGGCATTTAAATTTAGCAATACGATTTCTGCTCTAAATTCATGTTCAAATTCTATTGCACAAAATCCTTGGGAGACGCTTGCAATTTGGTTTGACAGGAGGTTGTTTGGGTAATTGGCATCAAGGACTTTTGAGTGACTTGAATGCTTAAATTGTTTTGAGTTCTTTTGCAACTGGAGTGGGACAGTTTGGGCTTGCTTAGGAAAAGATGTGCCTAAGGCGAATTAATCTGGGCAAAATTGATTAAATCTTTCCAGCAAATTAATTTATATGTGCAATTTTTCGAACAAGTGAGCTGGAGTAGTTTTGCAGTTTATGGAGGTTTTTGTTTTAGTATTGTAAAGTGGTATACTGCACTTAATTATATGTATAATTGTGTTTCCTAACATGAATCTGATTATGACATTGAGTCTATGCCAGACTCTGCTTATGTGTAATTGGGAAAACATAATTCAAATTATCGATTTAAAAAATATATGCTTGGAGTGTCCTAATTTGGATCTGTATTTAATATACCAGTGCAATTTTACCTGAACAAGCCGAACTCAGAGACTGTGAGAACTAGAAACTTCAATAATGGAAAATAAGTTCAAGTTCAAGTTAGTTTGATTTGTTGATAGCTGCCCTAGATTCACGGATATCGATATAAATCGATAAAAGACAGTTGTAAAGACATCATCTTCCAATTGGTATTTAACATAGCCTTACACCTTATTGATTAACTGCAAAAGCTTTATCAATATCGGATAAGAAATATAAGTTTAAATTCGATAGTCATATTAAATAAAATTCACTGTCAACAAAGCCTTTCTTGGTTTTATTAAGCGTTGGTCAAAGGAATTTGATCACCCATATACGACTAGGACACTTTTCACATAGAATAAAATACATACAATTCTGGAATATGGATCTTGTGTGTGGTCTCCGCAATATCATATTCAACAAAGTAGATTGGAATCTGTGCAGAAGGGTTTCTTACTTTTTGCTCTTCGTCGCTATGACTGGTGTGTACTGCCTCCATATACAAATAGACTGATCCTTATTAACCTTCCCTCCTTAACTAATCATCTTGTTATGCTTTGTAGTTAAATTACTAATTGGTGAAATCGATTCAGCTGCGTTGATGAGCCAATTATATTTTTCTGTGCCCTCTAGACCGGCTCGTTACTTCTTCCCACTTTTTCTTAATCGTTGTACTACTAATTATTCCTTGCATGAAGCGTTTCGAGTACTCTGTAATGATTACAACAGACTCCATTATGTAATCAATAATAACTTTCTCGCATGCACTTGTGGTGGAGCTTAACTAATTCATCCTAACATGTCAAGAATAAGCCTCAAGAAATTGTGCAAATTATTAAATTATTAGCTGATTCCGTAGGATTCAATAACTATTGGTAAGTTTGACTTAAGACGTTTCCTAAATACGCAATTTACTGTGAGTTCTAGTTTGGAAAACTTATTATTTTATTATCATTAATTCCTTCTACCAGTTACAAATAATTGCAGCACATAATTTTTGTATTTGACGCACATTATTTTGAAGTGCTGGATGAAATAATTTTTTATATACATCAGTAGCTAAGACTAATTATCTATAGGAATTAGATACAATACTAACAATAAACAAGTATTTTTTTCTGATTCAAAGCTAGTCTTAAAACACAATTTTTTTTATGCAAAATGTGGCTTGCACAAGCAGCTTTTGAATGAATCTTTATGGGTCTGAGGTTCGCTGTCCCCGGCTCCGGTTTCTAATTTCTTTGCTGGTGCTTTCGGTGGTGCATTGGGGCACACCTGATTCATAAGGGCGCAATCGTGGCGAGCAGCCGCTGGGCATGGACACTTGTCAATGCCCGCACTTGCAATTAGTGCATCGAATTGCTGCTGGTCCATGGGCGCCTTGGGCACATACTTGTTTTTGGGGCAGGCATGGATCTTCCAGTTGGGATGCGATGGCAGATAGTCTGTGCCATTTTCCATGTACTGGGCTGCTAACTGAATGCAAATCTCTGGATCATCGACGGCCTTCAGCAGTTTCTGCTCGAAAGCCTTCTCCTCCTCGGCCCGAATGCGTTTCATCTCAACGATTTGGGTGTCTAAATCGGCGCGATTTTTTGCGTACTTGCAGAGGATCATTTCCCGTGTGACTGGTGGATGCACAAATCGATTCTCGATAATTCCATTCTCACGGTGCTCGGCCTCCAGTCGCATCTTGCGTTCGATTTCCTCACAGATCTGCTGCTTGAGCTGTGCATGGCAGCGTGCCGCTTGCAGGCCCTTGAGGCGTGTCTGCTCGGCAATGTTGTTCTTGCAACAGGTGTCCACGTGGTAGAGATCATCGATGCGATCGTTCATCATCTTCTCGATGCCCAGCTCCAGGTTGCGCATCCGTCGCACATAGGCGATGTACTCGTGTGTGGCACGGCACAGCTCCCTCTTGGTGCACCAGATGCGCTTCTTGGCCCCGGCCTCGAGATGTTGTGTTTCCCGCATGAATTCCTCATGTTCCGCCTTGTCCGCCGTCCATTCGGCGAGCTTTTCACACTTGTGCCGTCTAATATCCTCGAGCAGTTCGTCACGGTATTTCTCCTTATCCTTGTTGGCTGCCCGATGTTTTTCGTCGAATTCCTCCAGACGCAATTCCTCAATCAATTTGTCTACCTTGATCGTATCGAGACGCTTCTCCTCGCGCTCCTGCTGTCGCTTCTCTTCATGCTCGGCCAGCTGCACTTGCAGCACCTGACAGATCTGCTCCTGTACCTGTTCGCGTGTGTGCATCTCACAGTTCTGCTGACGATCGTAGTCTGCCCAGCGCCTTTCGTTCAGCTTCAGCCAATAGTTGTCCCTTTCGCATTCGCGTCGCTTCTTGCGCAGATTCTCCTGCATCTGTTGCTCCTGGCACAGTTTGGTCTCGTTGCAATCCTTTTGGCGCAACGCCTCGCGAATCTCATAGCAATTTACCATTAACTGTTGCACTCGCTTCATGTCGACGAACTTCTTATGGCGCTGATCGCGCTGCTCCTTGATCTCGTGCAGTTGCTCCTGACGCAAACGGATGTTCTCGTCGAGGCGATTCCTCACCTTGCTGGCAAACTCCTGCTCAAATCCCTTGTCCTCCTCGTCGAGCAGCGTCTTCAGTCGGCGGCAGCGATCCTGCAGATCCTCGCTAGCCGTCTCCTGCGCCTTCTTCACAAGCAATCCAATCTGTGTGTGAAGACTCTTCCGGTCTGTGAGTTGCATGAACCAAAAGTGTTCGGCACCCTTGCCATGATTCTGCATTTCTCAATGGGAATGTTGCCAAATTAATAAATAGAAAAATATACGCAGCACAATCAGATTGTCAATTTAATTTGTGTGAATGTGGGTGTTATTCACTTCGAGTACTATTTCTAAAAGCTTGCTTGATGACATTTCATATTCACATTTCGTTTTCACTTTGTGTACTATTCGCAAAAGCTAACTTGATGGCATTCAATATTCACTTTTGTTAATATATATCCAAGCCAACTTGATGGCATTCAATATTCATATTCAATTTGAATTTTGAGCTACCGATTAATTTATAAAATATTAATAGATGTGTGTGCAGGAGTTAACTGAGTATTAAAATCTTCAGTTAAGATTCTATAAACTTATTTCAATTAATATAGTAAAGAGTATAACATTTTTTGGTTAGTCGGTCGACCCAATGCCTCTTTTTTCCACCTTCTGAGACTTTTTAACAGGCTTAATAATCTACGGTCGATTTGCCATCGTTTTGATAAATGGATTTATTAACACGGCTAGGATGTGTGATATGTTGCTCAAGATAGTATCAAGAATAAAGTGTACAAGCCAAATAAATGTTACTTAATATAAATGACTGGCAATAATGCCCTTTTCTTTATTGATGTACTCTTATTTATTGTTGGCATATCCTCTTTAGTCCCTTTTGCTGTGCTATGTGAAATATTTGTTAATTTTCATAAGAAATACCCCAACTGATAGATTTCTGTATCTAAATGTTCAAAAATTCTACATTTTACTGCCCTTAAGGAGATCAACATTTTAAAGTACATTTTTTAATTCTCAGAATTAAAATGAGAAAAATTCTTTTGTACTATTTAGCATTTTCAATTTATTTGAAATTTCTAATTATTCGAGGAATTTATTTGAATTTTTTTCGAGCCTATAAATATCCGCTCTGCTTATCAGATATAAACAGGATACTGGAAGTCTTTCCTAGCAAACCATAAAAATGTTTTGTAAAAATCATTGCCCATAAAAAAGGAAGTACGAAAGTAGTTAATTTAAGTAGCTGCCCATGCAGATAGAAAGTAAACACAAAAGGCAAAAAGATAAACAGTTCTTTGCATTATCATGCTGAATAGCAGATTTCGTGGAAAACTGAAAGTGCATAATTTATGGGCATGAAGGAGGCGTCGCATTCCAATTGGAGGCAAGTGTCGGTGCTCATTTGGGTATTTTATGGTTGTACATTAATTGGCAATGAGCTGGCGAAAATGTGAGAGTTAATGAGACATTACACATACACCACACACACACACACGTACACACACTCACATACTCACGTTGAACTGTTCATAAGCATTTAACGCAATTGCAGGCAACGTTTTGTGTGCGTACCAAAAAAAAAATTGAATTAAGTCGGTGCTCAAAATTGGCTGACAGCTCAGCTGCCAAGACCAAAGTGAGAGGCTCCCTGAGCTATATAAAATATTTATAACATTCATTCAGCGCAGGCACAAGCGGATGGTGTTCTCGTTGTTGTTTTTGTTTGTGAGACATGCGAGTTCAAGATCCTCAGGCTATTTTTCTTAACAAATACCATTTGCCACTTGTTGTTGCTGTATTTGTTGTTGTTGTTGTTGTTGCTGTTGCTGTTGCTGTTGCAGCTGCTGTTGCTGTGGCTTCGGCTGTTGCTGTTTCCCTTAACTCAATTAGCAATGCAGCTGACAGACTAATTAACTCAGATGTGAGATGAAAACTTGCACAACTTTTGGCCAGATGCTCCACCTACGCTGAGCATCCACAGGGTGAGTGCATTGCCATGTGTGGCAAGTTGCAAACTTGTTGTTCCGCGCCTGTTTGCTCATGTGCACAGTTCTGCAATTACGCAATACGGCAACAGAGCTTCGCGCTCCTGTCAACATATTCCACTCAGTTTGGGACAAATGCATTTTGCACATGATTTTTGGTATCAGATGTTGTTCTAGTTTTGTTTTTGCCAACCCAAAGTTTTTTATTGTGACACAAGGCAATTTGGCATTCGTTTCTTGCACTGTGGTTTATTACAATCCTATTCCAAAGCTGGTGTCACATTGCACTTGGCAAGGACATTTTTTAATCATCAACAAATTGCGCAATTCTCACTTTAAAGAGTAGGTGTTGAATTTTGTATGATTTCGCAGTTATGTGTTTGGTTATCTGTAGTTGCATAATCATCGTCAAAGCTTTACAAAAATTACAAAACGGAGTTTCACTATTACGAATTCTAATTAAAACTATTGATATTAAGCTGCCTAATATTTGTTTTTATACCCTGAACCCATTCCAAATGGCAAAATTGAAATAAACAAGTAGTGCAAGACTGTGAATTAAATGGGGTATCTTGTAGTCGAGTATTCGAACCTGCTTCCTCTGACTAGTTATTATTCAGTACTTTCCGTTGGATGCCATTGCCGGTTCTCTGTCTTTTCATCACACAACCAGCAACCCGATTATTCAAAAACACACACTGACACAACAACTATCTTAATGCATTTCTCAGCAAAAAGCATGACGCATACGCCACGTGTGACATGCTCTGATTGCATTTTTGTGGATGTGTGTCTGACCCATCCGCAATTGACAAAGGCTGCCAACAAAAAATGGCACTGACCATGTGGCCAATCTACCCAATTTATTTGCCTAACTGACCATTTATTTTATGCGGCTATGCATTTGCCAAAAAACAAAAAACAAAAAGAAAAATAAAACTGTTGTTTATGTTTCTCTGTTTTTTTTTTGTTTTGCACGTGCTATGTTCACTTGACCAAGCAAAACTTTCTAACTAAATCAGGTAATATTGCAGCACGTCGCATTCAGTGTACGCTTGAAATTTGATGTGCGGACAGCGGAAAATCCACTGGGTTTCCACTGGATATTTTTCCTTTACCGCTCACATTATCTGTATCCTTTTTTCTGATTTGATTGTAAATAACATCGCTTGGTTGACCAAATACGCTGGCTAACAAACAAACAAGCACAATAACGCTACGTAACAATGCTAAAACTGAAAAAGGCATTTTCATTAAATGTTTGTGCATTTGGTAGCCACACTCTCCCACACACACACACACAGACAAACACACACACAAACATACACAAACAAATAAACACACCTGCCAGCTGGCTTAATTTAAATTTTGAGCAGCGCATGAATATTTAAATGCACTACATGAAAAAAGGACAAATGCTAATGTGTGTGAGCGGGCACACATTATGCCTTATATCACAGGGATTTACACCAATGTATGAGCTCATGTATGTGTGTGTGTGTGTGGGTGTGTCTGTAAGCAGATGCAAAGTGCAGACAGCTGGCGCTAAATATGCACCTTTGGCAATGTGTATGTGCAACGCTGGCCTCAGAGCGGCTTTCCTTGGCCTTGGCTAGGTTGTTTTATGTGTGTGGATTTGCGCGCGTGTGTCTTTGTGTGTGTGAGCTGGGCTAAACACATCCACAAAGGATTGCGGTATGCAAGTCATAAGCTGGCCGAGCTTTTTCTGTTCAAAATAGCTATTTAAATAATAAATGCAGCTAAGGCTATGATTATTTTGGGTTTTTAAACTGTTGCAATTAAATACCAACTACAAAAAGAAATTAGGAAAAGAATCATTATATTTTTCTAATTATAAAAATATATGTATGTATCCCAATATTTCTTATATAAATATATTCTTCTTTAGAATGTTTTACGATAACTAGAATAAGTTTTATTGTTTGAAGAGTTTTTTGTCGAATTCAAATAGTCAATAATTAGTTGCTCTTTAAAAGCCACCTATTTAATGTACACTAAAAAATTGTAAATTTCAATTTTGTATTAATAAATACAAATTCATAACTAAATTTAAAATTAAAGTTACAAATTAAATTACATAAAATAAACACAAATTGTAAAAAGAAAATAAAATAGATACAATATATCTGGAGGTATTAAAATATAAAATATTCCAACATTTCTTGCCATTATTGGGATAACTAAGAATAAAACCAATTTAACAAACTAGCTTCTTCAGAATTTTGATAATATTTTCCACTTCACCTTTGCATCTCTAATAAAACTATGCAATCATAGACCAGTAAGTGGCCCAGAAAGGTGAGTGGGTTTCCTTCCTGACTAGGACGTGACCTGGAACCCAATACATAGTTATTCTATCAGTCTTCCATTGTTTACTGAATAACACTGCACCTTGCCAGAGAACAACCTTCTAAACTCACAATGATTTGATAAGTTGCCTATCTGCCTGTAAAGAATTAATTTTCTGAAGATGAAAAAGAAACAAGTAAGATTGCTGTAGTCGAGCGAGCTCGACTACGATTTACCCTGAACCCATTTGTTAAAAACGAGAAAGGGCAAACTTGATCTGCGCCGGGACGGATCGACTCGGCTGATGATCCTGATCAATATGTATACTTTATGGGATAGGAGATAATTCCTTCTGCCTGTTACATGTATTTCCATAAAACCATTATAAATTTTTTAGTGCTATCACCTCCACATCCTTGATAACATTTTGCAAGTACCCGTTTGCGATGAAGTGTCACCATAAACTTTGCCCCAAGTTTATGAACTTACATACGGAAGCAGCACATGCCACATGCTGAAGTTTCATCAGAAACACTTCAGAACTAAACTGAAATCCAAATCCGACAGCCAATTTTTAAATCATAATTTCACGGTTAAAGTTACGAGGGGGGAGAGACATTAAAATTAAATTATAATTCACTTAACGAGTGGCAAAAGGCACATCCAAGGTCGAAAGATAGGCGACAAATATATTTATATAAGAATAAAATAAAATGCTAGCTGAGGTAAGCCGAAGATTGTAGATCCCTGTAGATCGGAGACAATATGATTATTGATTGAAGAAAAAAGACAGATGTATTTAAAATTACAGCAATATAGTTTTATTGAAAAAAATGGGAGCAACAAATTTTGACAGATTCTAAAAAGTAGAAATTTAAAGCAATTCACTAAAAGTACACCAAAAAACATTTATATATTTATACTTCATAAGCAGATTTAATTCCAGTATTATACTGACATCGGTTTGAAGTAATTTCTTGCCTAGTTTGTAAGTTTTCGCATAATTGATGATGATTAAGATGCAATGTTTTCCGCCCAAGATAACAATAAAATAATTAAAGTTGAAGTTGGTTTTGTTGCAGCAATTACCCCCAGGGGAACATTTAGAAGTTTGAGTGCTGTCCAAAGCAATTACAACTGTAATTAGCTAAAATAGTTCATATGAGAGTATTAAATGGGAGCTGTCGCAAGTTATAAAATCCAAAGCCTTTTTTTATTTAAGTGGGTAGGGTACAAAAATGATGCAGTAACCATAAACTTGATGGTGTCTGGTGCTTATCAGTGGGCGACATGCTGCATAAAAACTTGACGATAATTATGCAAGAGATTATTATGTTTATTATATGTGTGTGCTTGGCAGAATCTGCAGCACAGTTTTTGGCGGAGATATGTATGTAAATTGCTGTGTTGAGTTTTTTTCACTTTTGAAAGAAAACTTTTACGCAATCTATTGAAATGCAATTAAAGTTTAAATTGCATCTGTCGCCATTTACTTGCAATTTACATTATTCATGAGATATAATCTTGGCGCAAAAGTTTCGTGCTCATAGCTCCACTGATTGAGTCGTTGTCCATTGTTGTTGTTTGGTTATTGTTATATATGTATATACATATATATATATATGGACACTTGCCAAGTAAAAGCGATTGTGTACTGAGGAAATTCAATATTGCGCTGATGATCTGGCAACTGAACGTAATTTAAGTGAAAGTCAAACTCAACGTGAAAGTCAAATTCAAAGTCAAACCAATCAGCACATAACTGGCGCAATCAATTCTGGCATATGGCTGCTTGGTTGCCCTTCAATACTTGGCCACCTTTTATGGCCGGCAAGTCCATTAGCTGTCACTTAGCGTAAAACAAATCATAAATAAAATTGTGTTTCGGCCATGACAAGCAATTGGCGAACAACTCGAGCTAATTACGCTGTCATAAAAAGCAGCTCTAAATGATATTGCTAAGCCAAATTAAGGCGCTTTGCCTGCCACGTTTCTGAGCCAAAAACAGCCAACATTAATTGTTGAACACTCGAGATTAATATCAGTGCCACAAATGAAATCTATGCCTTGAGCCTGGCATCTCTTATGTCCTCTGTCTGCTCACCAGTCGTGTTTATGGGCCATTTCTGGACGAACATGTTGCCACATTATTCATAAAAATGTTTGTCCAAAATGCGCACGCACATCCCACATAAGAATTGCTGTTCACTTTGGTTCGGTTCAGTTCGGTTCGGTTCTGTTATTCGCTATTTATGTAAGTATTTGTGTATGTGTCGGCGCATAAATTAGCGGATAGTGTGTGTGTGTGTGTGTGTATGTGTGTGTGTATGTGTGTGTGTGTGTCTGTGTGTGTGTGTGTATGTGTGTGTGTATGTGTGTGTGTGTGTCTGTGTGTTTGTGGATGTGGGTGTATATGTGGCCTGCGTTTGCCAAACTTAGTGGCCATCAGGACCTTAGCTCTCACTTCTTTATCGGACAGCTTTGTGTTCTTTTGAGGAACTGGACTGACTCACGTAAAGCAAACTGAGAAGTTCTGTATGTGATTTATATAAAATCTATATGAATGGGATATATTGAAGACACCTTTTAAACTTTCTATGATGAAACATTATTTTCAATAATTAGATATAATTTTCAAAATTTGTGCGTATTTTTAAAATAATTTACAAAAATATGCTAATACTTCCTATATACTAAGAAAGCTTGCAAAAGTTATCTAATAATATAAATTACGTTACAAAGATAATCGGGTTAGAATTTGGAGTATTTTTTATAGCCACATATCCTTGCAGAAGTTATTATAATTTTGTCTTGAAATTTCAAAAGCGTTCGATAAAGTATATTTATTCTTGATCAGGAGCATCAGGGCAAGTCATCATATCAAAGTGTTGGCTGTAGAAATGAAAATCGATTTTCCATCGCGGAAAAAGGGTCGCTTCGAACACATATTGAAGGTACTCATAACCAAGTATGTACTTGAATGGTAATAAACTCGACACAAATTTAATTAAATTCAATGTTTTCTAAAACTTTACACTGTGTCTCTGTCGATATTCGTAAAGACTAAAATATGAAAGCTAATTTGTCATTTGTCTTTGCTCACACACACATTTTGCTCACCCATTGTTTTCAGTTAATTAGTTAATGACTTACGATTTTTTTTTTTTGTCGGGCGATTTACGTTTATTTGCCGAGTTTTATTATGCGTTCTGCGGTGGTTTGCAGCAGCTTAACT
The DNA here is from genome assembly GCF_018153295.1 of Drosophila grimshawi. Taxonomy (NCBI): domain Eukaryota; kingdom Metazoa; phylum Arthropoda; class Insecta; order Diptera; family Drosophilidae; genus Drosophila; species Drosophila grimshawi. Next base: position 749,576 of record NW_025063098.1, read on the forward strand.
GCTGCCTGGGAAATTTTATGCGTTGTCTGCTACGGTGACTACTATCCCTGTTTTATACCCTTACTGTCGCTGTTTTTATGTGTAGTTATGACGTTTGGATGTGGGTCCTATTATCGCTCGCCTGCTTGGCTGCCAAATTTACATTTTTTCCTGACATTTTCCGTTTTGTTTTTAGTGTTTTTTTTTTTTTTTATGACTGCTGTGCGCACATCTTGGCTTTGCTTGCTGCCAGTTGCCGGTTGCCATTTTGCTTATTTTATAACTTTGTTTTTATCCAATTTCTCAACGACTGTCACATAATTTACAAATTTTCTTATTTTTCGCCGATAGGGTCAACGAACTGAGTTCAGAAATGTCAAACGCTTGAGATCAGACAACAGCTTAAGCAACTAGTTTACTCAATACACATATGGCTCCTCATTTGTATGTAGATAAGGGCAAATACTGTGTAAACAAGTGACACACTGAACTCGACTCTTGCCCATTCCAAAAAAAAAAAATATCGGTCATTTGTCGGTTTGTTTGCTTGCCATAAACATTTGCTGATGTCTGACTAATTAATTAAGAGAGCTACGCTTTCTGTGCCTTTTGCCTCGAAGTCTTTAATTGATTGCTCACTGCAACATCTGTTCGTTAGTGATTTAAATTAATTAAGCATCTGATACTTGCTTCAAAATGCAGTCAGTTCGTGGCCTTGACTGCAGCTATTTGCTGTCTGCTGTTGGACATGCGATTAGCTCTTGCCACCTAATTAAATTTCAAATGCAGCCGCGTCACAGTCTAATTGTAGCTCTGTGTGTTTGTCTACCCAACTGTCAACATTTGTGCTCACACACATTTTGGTTACATAGATACGCCTACACACACACACATACACAGACAGGATACACGCTTGACTGGAGCTCAACGTTAATCATAATAATGTCACCACTAATTGCATTGCGTATACGCACACGTGTACTTCGTCTGGTTTGCTGGCACAGCTCGTCTGTTGTCTTAATAACCATACCATAATTCGGCATTAGGTGGGCCCCCTTGGAGGGCCATTGCAGTGTCCTAGTGCCTTCATGGGCATACTTAATGTAATGCAGGCAACTTTGCCTGTTTAAGGATAATAACTATGTTAAGCGTCTGCCGATTGCAGGCTGTAAACGGCGATATGGCTGCACAGTCAACTTGCCAAAGACTTATATTGTTTTTAATTAATATGTTAAGCTAGAATTCTGCAATTTATAAAACTCTTCTCAGTATGGTGCTTGCAAATGTCAGAGCTATTGCAGAATGAAAATAAGGTTAACTTTTAACGATTCCAGCTTGGGGTCTGGAATTGAAGTAATTACTTATTATGTGTAATTATATTGCTTCAGCAAGGGGGTGCTATGTATGTCATTAACTTCGGTCTACAATTTTGCCAAATATAAAGACACATTCTTGATCGAGATAGGAGTAAACTTGTGACTTCAAACTCATCTTTCGACTAATTATTCCTATGGCAACTATATGATATTGTGATACAGGATATATAATATAATTCTGCGCATATAAGTCAGATAATTAGGACGTGGCTAGACTTGGATCGACTAGTAAATCTGAAATCAAAATTAAAATACCGTTTACAAGTTTAGAAAGTGGAAGAAACTTTCTATTCAAGGGAGTTGGACTACGAGATACCCTGAACCTATTTATCTATTGTGCTCAGAGTAATTCCCAGTCCTCTTAAATATATATGCTATATATATATAGATATAATAATAGATCTAATAGAACACTTCAACTGTAAGCTTAAAGTCATTCATTAGCGGAAATGAATATTCTTAAATTCAATTTACATTTCATCACCTTGTTTTATTATTGTTGTTTTTATTTTTGGTGCGCTGACAGGCGTTGAGAATCTGAAGCAATTTAATGCAAATTAAATGATGACAGTTTGGTCGCATTGCGACTGCAAATCGTTGAAATTATCAGCTATTTAATCGGGAAATAAGCGTTCACTTACCGCCTACATAGATGTCAACCTCCGTCCAATTTAACTTGCTGGCGATGCTCCGCACGGCCAGGGAAATTGCCTCGAATGATGGCAGAAAATTGCTCGAGATCTGTAAAGCAAGATATGGCAAATGTTAAAAAAAGCAAAGCTTTAAGTTAGCTTAAAGAACAAAAAAAAAAAAAAAGAATAAAAGAACACCCCACTTAGCCCTATTGCCTATCTATGTATATATTTATATATATATATGTATATTTAGATATAAGGACTTTACCGCCAGTGTTAACCATTTAATTTTGTGCTCTTTTGTGGGCTGAACCAACATTTGTTCTTATTTCGGTTTACCTTTTGTCTGATTTGTCTGAAAGCTGCGCAAATACAAAGCCAAATACTAACTAACGCTCAACAGTTGTTGTTCTGTTTGCTGGACTTAAACAAATTAAATGCTTAAGCTTGCTGATAGTTAATTCAGGTAGGCTTTGATGGGTTCAGCAGATTGTCTAATATGTATAATGAAAGCAACCTTGCTTAGTACAGTAAGCACGTTGTTGTTGAAAGCTGCCGACTGTTGAATAATCAGAGAATATAAGCCAAGTTGCTTAGAATGATATGGAATAGAGGTCATATAGTTATTAGCTTAAAAATTGAATATTCATCCTAGTCTCTAATAATGCAAATCTATTAGCTTCTGCCTTAAAAATGTAAAAATTTCAAATAAACTTAAAATTTATTGATTTTCTGTTTAGATATTTTGCTACTAATGAAGCTTAAGCGCATAAGTTAAGTTTAACATGCATTAAATTATGTCTGCTGTGAGTTATTTACGAGTCTTGTCAGACAGTCAAATCGTCCAAATCACAATAGACAATTCAATCAGGTTTAATCAAAGCATTAAACTCAATGTGTGTCCTTATGAGTGGATGTGCGTGAGTGTGTGTGTCTGTGTGTCTGTGTATAAATATAGTGAAACGCAACGCACAACAAAGCTCAATCAATAATCAAGCCTCATACCCCAAAAATATCCTCACAGCCGGCCATAAAAAGGTCCCTGTCCGTTGCCTTTTCAACGAAAAAAAATATATATTCGATTTTGTATTGGCATTGATAATGAGGGCTAGTCTGTTGTTGGTGGTAGAAGCTGGCCAAGGGCCAGCGTAAGCTTAAAGTTATTTGGTACCTTTTTGACCTTTATTTTTCCAATTTTTCTTGCTGGCTGATGCTCACTTTTTGTGGGCGCTCATTTGTTGGCTTGATTTGAGTTTGCGCCCTGAACAGGGCTGACCAGGCTGTCTCTGGCTCTTCTGGTGCTGCCTTCATTATTTTGGCAGACGAAATAAATTGAAAAACGTTTGAAATACGTTTAGGCACATACAATTTTCTGCGAAATTGAATTTAAAACTCTGGCAACAGGAGCAACGGATGCAATCAGTTGAGCCACCCCACTCAAGGGGGCTGCCTGATCTGATTAGGCAATGATTTGCCATTTTTTCCTATCATATTTTTCTTCTTTTATGTATTTTGACACATAAATATAAAACACAATGTCGATTACATTGCGTTGTTGTGCAACTATGCGTATAAGTAATGGATTTGTGGGTTATGAAAACACATATAATTGTTGTGTGAAAATGTTGAATGCATTGAGTTATGAAAACACATGTCACTTGTGGTTTATAGCCTGTGGTGCAAAGTGTATGTGGATGGATAAAGGAAAAAGGTAATGAAGAAGGTATGTAACAGATAAAAGGGTGCATGTTCCACCCCAAAAACTGTGGAAATTCTCGATTTGATTAAGCAGCCGAGTTGGTATAATAGCTATGTCAATCCGTTCATCCCTATAAAAAAAAAAAACGATCTAAGGGGCTATATACTTAAAATGTTGAAAATAATACTCGTATACAATTATTTCATTTTATCGATAACTGTCCTTGTTTCGCGAATATCGATTCGATTCAGTATCCGATGTCATTAAAAGACACAATTATAAAATGATACTCTGTAATCTTAATGAACAACTTTTAAAACTTTTAAAACGTCATTGAGACCGGATAAAAAACACAGATATTGCTTGATAAAACGTATTTCGGTATTGAAGAAATTACTATCAAAAAGGCAACTATGTATTTAAAAGTTGGGTTTCATTCAGAGCAACTCACGTCATATCTACAAGTCCTGGCAAACTGCCCACCTTAAGCATTGAAAACATGCCAGACTAGACTACCCCTACATAAACTAGCTTCTCTTTTCACATTACTTCAGCACTTTCCAATTAATCTGAAAATTGAACTATTAATACTTCTAAATAACAAAGCTGATTTATGTTTACACTGTAAGTAACCACTAATAAATAAAGTGCTTAAAATATTCACGATATTTAATATTATTCTGAAGCTATATTTTTGTTTTCAAATAAAAAATTCTAAAATGATTTTGATTGAAAGCTAGTACCTAAAATCGATATTTAATATTTGTATAAGCGAAAGCCTGCTTTAAGAACTTTTAGCGCCACACAGGAGCAGGAGCTGTGCCTCGCAACTGGTATATATTTTCTGGGAACCATGCTGCAACTTATGGCAGGAACTGCAACAATTTGGGCATCAAAGTGCATTTGGGATGTCTGTTGACACAACGTGACCAGTCCGAGTAGTTCGGGCATTTACTCGAATCGTCCAGTTTGCCGTCCACTAAGTGCACTCTAGTCGATGGGGAATCGAGTTGATGGTGTCGTTTGGTCTTATTGTTTTTTTTTTGCTTGGAGATTTGCTGGCACTTTCTTTCATGGCTGGGTAAATTGTTAAGCATTCAATCAATTTAATTAATTGCCATACAAATGCCAAGCAAAATGAAATAAATGCCAAGCAATCGAGAGTTTTCTGCTTTTCGTTTTCGTTTTCTTTATGTTTTGTTATCTGTGTCTTTGTGCAAAGAAAATGAGTTTCCGGTGTCGTTTCCTTGCTATTACAGGTAAATTGTCCTAAGCAGGCAAAGATCCCATGCAAAGGGCAAGAAGTGTGCGTAGAATCAACATTAATCACAGCTCAGCAAATATTTGACATTTGTACGCTCCTTGGATTGTCGAGGGCCCACATTGCCGTTGGCTTATCCTTAAGCAGTGCTTTTGTCATTCATTTCATTTTTTTCCTTCTCTGTGACGAGTCCTCATAACACGACAACAGCAGCGACGACATTGCATATTTATTCAAATGTTAATAATTTTGTTAAAGGTTACTCCATATGTCTACACAAATATTTTTTAATCTTAAAGTTTGCCAAACAGTAATGTAAAAATAGTTGAAAGTGATTTTTGAATAATCTTTTTCTTTTATTTGTCAAATTTTGGCAAAATATGCGAAAGAAAGTAAATAATTTAATAATAATACAATAGTTATTAGTTTGACTTTTGCGAATCTTTTTTAAAAATTAATGAAAGTAAATACTTTACTAAGCAAAAAATTTACAATTGTCTCTAAAATTGCTTCGCATAGGGAACATATATTTCCTTCAACTTTTGCTGCTGCACTCAAAATACCATTTAAGGATTAAAGAGGTAGAAATTTTATTTGGCATAAATCCTCTCTTTAATTTATGAGTATTGTGAGCAAATTAAAGATATTCTTTTGATAGCCATTGGTTTCTGTTAGGGTGCGCACTGAAAACAAAAGTGAACTAAAATAAAATGAAAATGGTAAATTGAGACGAATATGTCAATTATTTAGAAATTTATGCGTAATATTTTGTGCTGCCGCACTCTGTTGGTTTCAATAACAAGCAGCTGTCGTTTTCAGATAAAAATTAATGTGTCCACAGTTTCATATATATACATAAATATATATATATATATATATATACAGTCATTATTATCAATACACAATGAAAAGCAAAAGTTGAACCGGACACTTAATTTTCTGTCATTTTACTGAAAATGAATGGCCAAAACATGCGTCTGCAGCAACAGCAGCAGCCGAATCAACACCATTAAATGACAAGGGAAATAGCTGCAGAGAAATAACTTTTGGACCTGGTCTACTTTGGTCAGCGTTGTTTTTCTGTACCCTTAAGTCAAATTGGAAAAAGAGTATAATGAAGCTGTGCGAAAGTTTGCAATCGGCAGAAGAAAGCATATATATTTTCATAAAATATGTATATTCTTGGTCACCAGCAGCCAAAGAAGTGATTTTGGCGTGATCTTCTATTTGTTTATATAAATAAGCTGATCTCAGAGACTATGGAGTTATAGAGTACAAATGTGGAATACAATTCTCATTTGCCATAAGCAGATAAAGTTCACGTTATTTTATCGATAACTGCATCCGATACAAATCGATTCCCGATGGCAATAAAAGACATTCTTGTTAAGCTAAAATCTTCTAGCTTACACTTAAAATAATTTGATAAATTATTCATCAATTGTAATAATGTCGTCAAGCCTACCATGTAATTCACAGCTGAGTTCAGGGTATCTCCAAGTCGAGCTCTCTCGACTAGATCATTCTAACTTGTTTAGATTTCGATTTGCTGAAGCAGAAATGAGAGAGCTTGAGAAAAATAACCGATTTTACTGTGTGAAAAAGTGACAACAAACGTTGAGGTGCTATAAAGTTACACAACACAGCTGCCAACTGCCTGGTTGTCCAACCAAATTGCTCTCAGAATGAATCACAAACACACACTTACACAATACTGACACAAGACTCACACTCAGGCAAACACCAACACCAACACCAACTTGCTGGCGAATGCAAATCACACACAATGCGAACGTGCTGCTTTTTCCGAATGGTTTTCACTTTCGCCTAAGCACATGACAAATTTCGGTTTTCCGCCCTTTCTCCAACCTAAATTGAATACGCTTTGAGTTACGAAATATCTGTTGGATGTCTTTCAGTGTTGGTCAAATTGGTTTTTAATGCCAGTCCACTATGCTTTTGTTTTCTCTTTTTTTTTTTATATTTTCCAAGACATTTTCCTTTTGCAATTTATGTGCATATTTATGAAACGTTGTTGTACATCTTAAGATTCGTTCCTAAAGTTTATTTGACTTGTCAGCACTTGGGTAATGTATAGCTTGGCTTTGGTAAATTAATATGTTTGTAACTGTAATAGTCCAAGCAGATGTTTGATTTTATGCGTATATATAACTATAATGCTGATTTCTTTCGATTTAGGATAACGAAAATTATAGTGTTAATATGATGTGAAAACAATTACATCAGTATTTGTTTGACTTAAGTACATATTGCTACATATGTTTACATCATTAATATGCTGAAAGTATCCATCTTAGGATTCATAGCGCAGTTGTGCCAATTTGAGTGGACTTCTTTTATGAATTATTTGCCCTCAAAGCATTTCGTTATAATGAAGGAATTGCCAAAATGTTTGTGAAAAAATGCTGCCCAATTACTAGGCGCACATTTTTGCTACCTGATTATCTTTGCATTTCATATTTTGACGCCTCTTTGTAAATAATTGAGCGACACATAAGCGACCGACCATTTGTGTGCCCTTTTATATGAGTCGAAAAGCCAACAAAAAGGTCCACACAAAAAGGATCATTTCATTTATTATGATTTTTATGCAAATTGCTTAGGCTTGCCCCGCATTCCCAATGGTCCCATCATAAATGCAATTAATGAGCAGAGTTCTGACTGGGCTCCTAAAGAGCTTTCAAGCCATAAGAAGTACATGTACTACATTTTGAGTAGACAGCTCTGTTGTTGCTTGTTGCAATTGGAGACAGCCTGAATATTATTGGCCACAACCGCACTCAACTAAGCCTGAAAAGTAAACAGTCAGCAAACAAAATATAAAAAGGCTACGACAGCTGTCAACTGACTATCAAAAGACGACAAGAATTGCTGAAAACAATAATGTGTACAATCGATGGAAGTTGGTTGATTGGTAAAGACAGATGTTTACCAGGTAACCAGGGCGAATTGAAATTAATTTCCTTTTGTGCCACATCTTTTTTTGTATAGTTTGTTGATTGTACTTCACTTCAAAATATATATTAATAAGAAAAGTTGGTGGAAGAGTAAAAATGTCATATTATTAATATAAATAAATCTACTTATACATAATAACTCATAAGTTGAAATGAAATATATTTAAGCATGAAGATCTCGACTAATATTTATGCCTTGAATATAATAATTTGCTTAAAATAGTTTCTAGTCTTATTGACAATCTTCTACTTAACAATTAACAAATTTTCCAGCTCATCTTTCCAGCATATCTATCATATATTTATCTTTATTAAAGATATTGCTTTACGATTATGTCTTTTATTGCAATTGAATTCGATTGGTATTGATTTTCGTGAAACTGGATAGTTATCGATGAAACTAGATAAACTTCATTTGCTTGTTATTACTTATTCCAAATTTGAAGTCTCTAGCTCTTATAGTCCCTGAAATGCTTAATTCACTTTCTTCATTTTTAATGGGCTCACAAATAAATATTCGTATGCAAACACTGATAGCATTCACCTTAGGCCAGTGTAAATTTGTTACTTTATTATTTAAAGATATTTAAATATGTTGATGAAACATTAAATTGACCATCAAAACAATGCCCAAGGCAAACCAGGTGCGGGCGTGTGCCCGAGTGGGTGTCCTTTGAATGGTTATGCACACCTTTAGGGGCAAGTGGCAGGCACGCTATGTCATCCGGCATACGCCGCATTAAGTATGCATGCCATAACCCCCACCCACCCCCTACAAGCAAAAGCTCCCTCATGGATAACGGGCAGCCAACTTATTTACACCTGCATATGTCGCCGATTCGCTCACCTGTGGGTGACTTATCTGGCTACGTGTGTGTGTGTGTTTATTTTTTCGATTTGCGGAGCTAAATTGATTTTTGATGCATATCACGCAAATTAAGAACAATTTCATTTTCATTCGACTGGGCTCATGTGATTGGCATATTTGATTAGATCTTGGCCAGGAGGGACCGGACCAACCAGTCATTCCAAGCCAAATAAAACAAAGCAACCAATTGATTACCATCAAATTCAACTTTCATCGGCTTTTCTCATGAATGTATCTGGTGTGTTGCTTCCAATTAAATATTACGTATAAGCTGTGCCTTCGAACTGCAGCAGCCTGCGTCTCATGTGCAATGTATTTTACAATTAATGAATTTTCCATGTACACGAAATGAGTGTGGAACTTTTAAAACGTAAATTTGCACTTTAATTTCATGGAGTTAAGCACGTAAACGGATATTAAATTAAATTGTTAATTTAATTTCCAGCCCACATTGGTACATTGATGTATGCTTACAGTCGGCGCTCTTTTCATCGATTGCATTACAAAACTTGTTTTGAGTTTTGCATAAGGCCTAAGAGAACACAACTTTATTTAATTATGATAAGTATTTTAATTGCATTTGTAGTAAGAGAATTTGTTTGTCAGATGTTGACAAATGAACGGTGTTTTAAGAAACCAAATCTATGTAACACATGATTAAACATGCCTCGCAGATACTGAAACTGCAGCAGCGACCGCGTGAGAACATTATAAAGATAAGTAAAAATTGATAAATAGTAAAAAGAAACCCTTGCTTGGGTTAGAATGATCTTCTGCTTTGTGCTTAATTTAAAGTAGTAACCATTTTTCGTACAGTAAATGTAAAGTAAATTGTGAGTTGTCATCGTTCATAAACATAGACAAAATGCTGTTTATCATGGGTGAAAATGTGTGGCAATATGTTGCTCAAGCTCAAATATTATTATTTGGTCAACAAGAAAATAAATATATAGTATTAAGAGTACAAATCAATTATCTCCTTAATGAACAAAACTGTACAATATAAAGTATATAAATAAATTGTATTTTTAAATTAACTGAAAGACATATATAATATTTCACAGCACTCAATTCGGCCAAACTAAGCTTAAAGCTCTTAAAGTCAATAAATGAGCTATTAAACTCTTTGTAGCTGTTTTGCGCCAAAATAAACACACATTAAACAACCATTTGAAAAGCAGTGCAGTTTGCCTCGAATTTGTACTGGCCATCTAAACCTAATATTTAAGTCGCCTAGTCGATCCCGCTGAGAACATTTACCACATGTGGGTCCTGGGTGAGGATTGGTTTTGGGTTGTTGGTGTTGCATGAGGTGCAATGACCCAAGAGCTTATCGTAGCGCCACAATAAACAAGCCAATCTCAACATTGAGTTGCTCCTGATGCTGCTGCTGCTGTCGCTGTTGCTGTTGATGTTGGCAAACAAAGCACCATTCGTTTTGGCATTTACTGCGAAATATTGCGTATACGTAATGTGTTCTTTCTTCTGCAATCAAGCGACATGGCCAAGGCGACAGCGAGCGTGAGAGAATGATATAATGGTGGGATGTGTTTTGGCAACTGCGTTGCAAGTTATCCTTTTACACACACAGACACACACACACACACATACACACACACAGTTGTGGGCACATTGGGGACATTGGACACACGAGTGCACTTAATTGTGTGTTTGTGTCTGGCGCGTCACAATGAGCGCCAACTGCTGAAGTTGCACAAGTGTCTTCGAAGTAAAAACAAACGGGCGACGATGGTAATATTATTGATTAAAACCAATGCGGCGAATAAGTAATATGACACACACTAAAATAACTATCTTTATTAGCTATAAGACAAAGCTTAGCAAACTGAATAAGATATCTATTCCCTAATGTGAGCAGCTTGATTGTTTGGGGTTTGTTAACACACATTGTGATATGAAGGGTAAAACTGTTACAACTTTTAACTTGGTCTTAAACTTATTTACAATTGAAACTGAGTAGCACAAAAAAATAATATTCAAGAATTAAAGGTCAAAATCGGCTTAGAATAGGTCTTTGCTTTATACTTTCGGCAAGTGCCTTTAACTACATATAATTATTTTTTTAAACGAAATAGAGTTGACATTAACGACATGAAGTATTAAATGTGAGAAGGCTTTAATAGTTTTAATATTGTACCAAAACTGAATAATAGTTGTAGAATATTCAGTTTGCAGCGAGTCTCAATAAATACATTAAAATATCCGATTAAACATTTTTAAAATTGAAAACATAAAAAATGATTAATTTAGCATATTTGATTAATTTTATATACAGAAATTATTGATGAAAATAATAATATCAAGTACGTGATGTGGCTAAAAAATTTAAGAATATTTTTAAAATTCCACTTTATGGCAGTAAACTTCTTGTTTCATAAAGAATACTACATTTTTTTTCTTCAGAAATTTGCATTTTGAAATACATTTTTTTAATTTAAAAGACGAAGCAAACTATTTGCATTTTGAGAGGTCAATGTGTTCTGGGAATTCAATCCGATCAGAGTGGTCAGGGCAGAGTGGTCTATACCGAGGTAATGCTGGTTATAATGAGCCAGAAGAACACAACTGACTATGATGATGGTGGTTTGGTTATGGCTCAGACTTCATAAGACGCATGCAATCAGTCGGAGAAGTTTCATCTCACATCCGAATTACAGATCGTTATTTATTAACTCGCGTTACTTCATTTATATTGTAATATTTGCTACCAAAAATGTATTTTGTATATATATTGTATATTTTGTATATCCGAATTATTATGATAATTAATGAATGTAGCTGGAATTTTTTCTTGTCCTGTAAATGATAAAAATAATTTAATTAATTATTTAAAACAGTTTGTCCTGGAACACTTGTTTTATTATTGAGTATGATTTGCATTGCATTGTCGGTAACATAGGAGGAGGCACCATTAACGGATTTAGCAGCTCGTTAAAGCTCACCATTCACATTTTCAAAACTCAAAAAATCTCCAACAAAAAATGCAAATCTGATGATATAATCCGAATAATAATATTGACTTCAATATCGTAAGTACAATCGATTGAACTGTAATTGACATTTAAATGCTGGTTTGTTCGTCTCCTCGGAACTCTGTCAGCGGAATAGCTAGGTTGGTGGGCTTGGTTGCAGTTTCCCGATACTGTTTGCATATTGGCGATGCTATTTCGCAAAGCGAAGTTGTAATTTAAAATGTCGTGGAAGAGTGTGTTGTTTAGCTGCCTTTGCTGCCTTTCGCTCCAATAAATCCAGTTTGCAGTTCGGACACTGCCACCTGACATTCTATGACAATATTCATAGCAACGGAATCTGAGTGCATGCGAGCTTTGCGAAATCGAATTAGAAATGTTCCAGTTTGAGCGGCTTCTGTTTTTGTTCAGCTGGGCAACTGGGGCAGCTGCCAGTAAACAGCAATCAATCATATTGCAGAAAACGGGGCTAAGCAACAATAATAACAACAATAACAATATTAAACAACGTGTACTACGAAAACAAGCAGCAATTGCCTCGATTGCCAGTCGACCGCTCTCAATTCGCATAGCAACAATACAGAGCTTAGTTTTTGTCATTTGTTTTAAAATATGTTGGATATTTCACTGTACTGTTACACTCAGAAGTTTCATAAGTTCCGAAGGTATATATTCGAAACCACCTTATATATTACATAATAATTGTTCTTAATAATAGAAGACATTTACTAGTTGTAGAAATGCAAGCACTTAGTTTGAGAAAAAATCGAGAACTGTAAGAGACTTTACTCAGAATGTCATAAAATATGCGCTCTGGTAAATGATTCTCAACCCATTTTAAACTAGACAATTGTTTGATTTTGTGCGGATAAACAGTGTCACGTGTCAACGCATTTGCACAACTCGCTTGATATTGACAATTGTAGTTTGTGTCGGATGGCATCATCGTCGTCAGCCAAGCAGCGCTGAGCTGCCAGTGTGATTGTCACTTGTCAAACTGATTGAGTGTGCAGAAGTGTATCGCTATCTATCTGTAAACTTTCGGTTGATAAAGAGTAGTGGTAAGCTCTAACTGGTTGACTGACTGGCAGATAGACATATAGACAGACAGACAGTCTGACTGACTGAATGACTCACTAACGCTGCTGATACACAAGCTCTGCAAATTGATAGATAAATGGGAATGCTGATCAAATCACATGCAGCTATTGCCAACTTGCAGTTTGCAATGACTTATTTTTCATTGTGATTTTGCTTGTCTCGGAGGACTCGCATTGTGAAATGCATTAATCTTCATTAAGTTGTTTGCATGTCCGCGCTGGGATTAAGTGCTCGTATATGTTGTATTGGTAGATGGAACATTTGAATGCACACATTATTTATTTGTATTTAAATCCCACTGTTGACAGCTTATTTAAATGGGTCAAACTCAATTTTCCGTATTAAGTAATTCAAGAGGCGCAAACCCACAATAACAACAACAGTACAGCAACTGGTTACGAGTGTACTCAAAGTTGACATACCCTGTATTTTTGTTCATAATATTTGGTATAAATTGCATCTGCACTCAATCTCCAAGTTCAAGTTTTTAAAAGGAAACTTGTATAGTTTAAGAAGTGAAATTTATTTCAAGGGTAGACAGATAAAGTACATTAATTTTGGCAGACTGGTAAGTGTAAGTTTTATTTTAGCAAAAGCAAGACACAATTTTAAATCATAGGGCATTTTAAGTATTCTCTTGGCTCTTTACAACTAAGTGAACCCTCAAGCAATAGCTTGGCAATGAGTATAAATTGCCGGAAAAGTTGAACACAGTGTATCAAAGTTATGAAGTGCTGTAAATTTTGTGAAATTTCTGTGCAAAAACGAAAATGAAACTAAAGTGTGTTGTTGCCCTGCCACTTCATATTCAATGACCATTATGGAAAACTAAGACCAAAAGATGTTTTATGCCGCTTTTATGTTCTGTTTGTACTATTTGCAGTTGGTGAATTGTGTGGCTTGAATGCATCATCGCATTTGCTCTGTTGAACAGTGCGCAAATAAACAACTGCAAAAAGGGATTGAGGGGCATTTGGTAGACAAAATTATCTTGCTTGAAAGCAGTACTGAAAATCAAAATTCTTTTTTAGATGGTTTCTTCACAGCTGTCTGCTCAAACGCTAAACACAAACTGAAAAAATCAAAATATGTAGACCGTCTTTGTAAATAAATAATGATTGACTTTAAGAGATCTTAACGCTGTTATTAGAGAAAAATGCTTGTTGATGGATTATTATTACTAGGGGGGAAAACTGCACCGCGACCTATTTGATCTATTGTGCCCCATTGTTGATGTATATAATAATTATTATAATTGTGTACGGTTTGTGAGAGGTAATTATTTGGGTTCAAGTGAATATTATAAATACTATTTTTATGCAAAGTTGAATTAATTTTAAGCAAGTAGACGGTATCTTTACAATTTAAACCTTAACGTCCGAGGTTTTATAGAATTTATACGATTCATAATAAAAATACATTTTTCAAATTGTAATTAAAAACAGAGATTTTAATTACGAAATAAAGAATTGAGTTCAGGGTAACTCTTAGTCGAGCTCTCTCCTTTGGACTATTCTTACTTGTTTTCGTATGAATATAAAAAAAAAGGAAAAACATTTTTAAATGAAGATGCTTTCTGCTTATCTCTGAACTCATTCAACATTTTTCAGCCATCACAAAAAAAAAAATGGTTTCGGTGATTTTCGTTAATACCCAATTGCACTTTAAGCCTCTGGTTACAAAAGAGAAGTTTCGATAACGTTCACTTGACACAACGACACAATGAAGAATGCAAATTGGAAACTTGCAAATTGGTTTTTCGCCATTTTTAGTTCGTACTCTGTGCCCGCGTTGGACTGCAGGTCGTATGCGCAATGCGGCTTTGAGCTTGTGTACTGAAACGAAATTTGAATGGGATTCGCTGAGCGATTTTTGTTGTTTGTTTTTTTTACACTCCCAAAGCGACTCCAGCACATATTGCACATTTTCAACTCTCTTGCAAACTGCATTTTCATTGCTGTCTGCGATCTGGGGCGTGGTTAGTAGGCGTATGTTGTTGGACTCTCGGCGCATAAATATGGCACATAGCATTAAAATCAGAGTTAATTCCACGCTGTGTTACATAGTTGTCCACGGTATCTGCTTTTATGGTGGTTTTAGTTAGTTGCAGTGCCACAGTTCAGCACTTGCCTCACATGCGTTGCATACTTTGCTGCGCATTTTTGTGGTGCCCCGTGTGTGTGTTTTTCTTTTTGTTTTCGCTTTGTGTTGTCTGTCAATTAGAATCTCTTTTATCAGCTACATTGTTTTGCGGGCTTAAAGCTTGCAGCTAGCAGCATGCAGCTCGGGGCACAGCTGGCAGCGCTTGGGGCAAGTTGGTGGTGCGGTTTAATGGGAGTCCATGTGTGGGCGTTGCATGCACTTAAATACTACTTAGGTATACACAAGCGCTTAGTTTAGTGCAGTTTACTTTTTTGTGCTCATGTGGGACCTTAATTTATAGTGGAATTTAAAGTCTAGTCTCGAACAACATGTTCGAGGAAAATAAAACATTTTTGCTAACCCTGAAAGTCTGGGCAAATTTAGTAGCCTTGCAGAGCTTAAACAACAATGTTGCCAATGAAAAATGCAGGGTATCTCATAGAAAGCACAAGCTGATAGAACTTGGACTGCAGGATTATTTGTATTTATTCAATGGATTTCAAGCCACATTAATTCAATTTTGTTGCTGCAAAGTAAACACACATATTTAATCAATTTCATTCCCATCTGTGCATAATTTAATTTGAATGCGTTATTCAAATAAATGTTTCGCGTTTTAGATATATTTGTGGATTAACTTCTTGAACAGCAACATTCAAATAAATTGACAACAATGTAAATATTTAAACGCGGAATTTATTTTTATGCAACACTCGCGGAAAATAATCGCTCTCCAAACATAAATATCCTGCTGTGGTTGTAAATGTGGGTCATTAGGCTTAGAACTATTTAGTTTGTGCTGAATATGCTGTTACAGTTTATGTCAGTAGTTCTTCTTTTTTGTGTTTTTTCAATTTCATTTTTGCCAAAGAGGAGTGGACGAATAATGGCCTATATTTCAGTGGCCCCTATCTTTTTTTTCGTACGGTCGAGTGAGTATTTAAGCTAGTGTGTAAAGCTGTAAAGTTAGCTCATAACTCTTAAAAAAAATTTAATAAATTGTGAATGTTTGCAACAAAACGCGAAAATGCATGCAACGGTATCTAACTGGCATTCCTGTCTTGTCTCTAATTCATTTTACTTTTGCCAAAAAGAATCATTTTTAATTAAAATTCGTTGAGAAATGCTTAGCTACTATAAGAATAATTGTTCGCTTATCGGCCATAAAATACAGTCTGTAAGTTTTAACATAGTATATAAATAGTATATATATTTATATATACTATGTGTTTTACTGTGCCAGTGTCTAAAAAGTTTCGTTCAATTTTCGTCCCCTTAGCCGTGATGTGCTTTTAGTTGCTGCAGGTAACCGACTTTGCAGACTTGCTCTCAAACATATTCAGCTGCATTTGATGTGCATTTTGCATTATTTTAACAATTTTGCAAGCGTCTGCTTAGAGCTGCACTTGTTGCGATTAAATATTTCCATGAAACGGTCTGAGCTCAGGTGCTGGCGCCAAAAGCGGCACATAAAAATCAGACAGCTGCCAGGCTAAACACAATTTTTTTGCTGAAGATTGTGCAGCAGATTTGTATAAGCATCAAGCTCAGTGCCAACTTCTGAACAAGGGAAAACGTGAACAACAGACGTGTCACCTATCGGCTGGAGGCAAGCCCGACGGCACGTGGCAAGATGAGATATACGAGATTTTCTTGCAACTTCTTGGGGCACATGCTTACGGTTTTGTGTAGTTACGGAATCGCCTGTCTTATCCACATCTGAGTGATTTAAATGCTCTGGCAGCTAACGGCTATTCGCATGCATACAAATCAGAAATTATGACGCTTTAACGTTGTGAAATATTGTTGCAGCACTCGGAGTGTGCAGTTACGAGCTGCCTTTGCCACTGTCTTTACCCATCAATTGCAGGACATTGCTGTTCCATTACCATTACGCCATGCCATGCCATGCCATACCAATACCAGTTTAGTTTGAATGGTCTCATTGGATGATTTGTATGCAAATGATATGCATTTCAGTTTACCAGTTGCCTTTTATCTGTCTACTGCCTTGGCTTGCTTTGGCAAGCTTTCCCCAGCTGTTGTCTCTTATGCAGCAGGAATTGTCTTTTGTCTCAGCTGCATATTTGAGGCATCTTCATTTCCACTCTCATTAAAAATCCATAGCTTTGGGTAGCTAGTTTTAATCACTGTTTTGTCAGCAAGTCTGTCGCAATTTGTCATCATATTTTGCTAACTTTAAGTTTTCATTAATAAAATGTCTGAATTTCCACAAAAGTTTGCAAGACTTTGTCAATCAAATGTCAAAAGTTTTTCTCTTGAAATATGCTACGAAAAGCAAACTGTTATCTTTGGTATGCTAAAGATGAAATACCTTCTTCTTTTTATACAAATGATTTTTTCATCGATTTTGTATTTGAAAAAGTATAATTAAATATTTGGAATTTTTCATATGTTGGATTTGACCTGTAACAAAAGTAAGTCTATCGAAAGTTTCTTTAAGACTAAAAGATTATTTTTAAATCAGGTTCGAACTGGTGAACTGGCCAAAGAAATACATATATGAAGAGTAGAACATGTATATCTTTTATTTTATTATTATTTTATCATTAGTGGCGAACAAACTAAACTAACCTCTGCCCTTTTGACCTTATGACAGCTTCCCAGAAGGATATCAAATTGTGAGCTATTCAAAAGTTATGTGAAAAATTCTGTGCACTTTGACAGACACTTTTAAATTAGGCGCAACAACAACTTTAACGAGTTCTCTTGCATTTTGCGACAGAACGTAATTTTATGCCCTTGCCGACTTTTATCGAACAATTTCTGTGCAACATATTTTTGGTCAGGTTTTTCACTCACTCTCTCTATCTAGTTCCAGGTCTCTCTTTGGCTGATTGTGTTTGCAATTTCTGTCCTGGATTTGCATGTGCCTTGTGTACCCTTACCCTTCCCGGCTTGACTTGCTAGACTTTACTGTTGGGTGCTTTTGCAAAATTTTAAAGTTTGGTTACAAAATATCTAATGGTCAGCTTGGGCCACCTTTCGCTGCCAGTGTTCGTTTCGCCACGGGTTGGTTTTGCAGCTTTGGTTAATTAACACACAAAGTAAATGCGTTTTACTTCATGAGTAAGTTGTTATCCAAAAAAAAAAATATAATGCGACTCAGGGAAATCAAGAATTGAGCTTAACTTTTATAGAGAATACTTAATGCAACGAGGAAACCAGCCAACATGATATTTATAACACCTAATTTGTATTGTGGAATCTTTCATTATAAAAGTACAAAAAATCTCTTGTATTCAATTTTTCTCCATTTTACTCAACAGATGATATAAATTGGACCATTTTCATTATTAAAACCATCAGAAACCGCGCTCAAATTCCCTAGCTTTTATAAACTCCTTCGCCTTCTTAAGCTAAATCGAATCCAATAAAATATTTGTGCGTGTTTTGTATTCAAATGAATTCCATTTTCTTTTGTGATTCTAAGGAATTAAATTGCAATCTAATAAGAAGCTGTCAAAAATAAGTTTATTATAAAATACATGCTAAGCACATTTCTCTGGAATTTATTACATAGAGCAATTTCGAATTTTGGCAATTATATTCTTCTTGCATAGAAATGTATCTATTCAGAGAACTTTGGCAGAGACAAAATTTATGTATTAAAACGTGAAAAGACAAAAAATATTTTAAATGTAAATATATTTATGTAAGTACTTACTTTCATGTGCGGACAGGGCCAAAAGACGATGCTCTTATTATAATCGTGAGCAAGCTGCTCAGCCAGCTGATGACAGTCCCCAAGGCTGGCCGTATCCGAGTGTTTCTCCTGCCACTCCTGTTGTTCTTCTTGTCCTTGTTGTTGTTTTTGTTGTTGCTGTTGCTGTTGCTGTTTTTGATGTTTTTGATGTTGCTTTGGTATCTGTGTGGATGCTGATAAAGTGTCTGCTGACAACTGTTTCATTTTGGTTTGTTGCTGACGCGGCTGCTTTGTTGGGTCAACGCCATTGCCATCGCCATCGCCATCGCCATCGCCAACGCCATTTCCATTGCCATCGAAGTCCACGTCAGTGTCCACATTAATGCCCGCATTTAAAGTCTTTACAACGCTCGTGTATTTGGGTAGCTCAAGTAATTTAATGAAGCCACTTAAATCTGTGCGTCAGCAGCGCCATCAACATGGCAAAATGCAAGCGAAAGTAAAAAAAAATAAGAAAAAGACACAGAAACAGAAACATTTTATGTATCGTACAAAAACTGTTGAATATTTAAGCCCTTTGTGTGTGTGTGTGTGTGTGTGTATATATATATATATATTTATTTAATATGTACGTGCATGTATGTGTGTGCTTGAGAGGTGTAGAAGCAGTAACTGCAGATGAAGGCAGTCGACTAAAAGCGGCTCCCCTTGAAGTGCTTCTGCGGTTCACTACAGTGCCTGCCAACAGTAACTGGCATGTGCTGTGAGTTGTTATAAGTGCCATCATTCACATGAATCTACAGTGCTCCATGAAAGGAAACCTGCCTTATAATCTGGCCTTTTAAAAATCTAGTTAAGTGCCCACAGCATACAAAAGAATTGCTTTTTGTTCCTTATACAATTCAATCACATATAATTAATATAACATTCTCTTCTCAATATTTATTTATATTTGAGTTGAACAAACAATTTAATTTAATGAGTTGTTAAACAAATGCTTTCAATCAATTAAGTTCATCATAAATACTTTTTTCTCTCGATGCAGCACATGCCGCGATTCATTTATTCGCATATTTAATTGAATTTAAAGCTTCATAATTTCATTTTGTGGTTTTATCGCACTACAGTCTCCGAATTAAACTTAAATCGAACTTTATTACAACAAACAAGTTAGAATGCTGCTCGACTTGGATATACCCTGCATTTTCACAGATAAATATAATATATATATATATTTATATTTCTCGATGCGCAGGCAGTTGGCAGCAGCAGCAAACAACTTTTAATTGCTTAATTTAAATAGCTTATTGTTAGCTTTGGCTTCTAGCCTAACTATATACTTTTAAATAAACTTTATAACGAATTGGAAATAACTTTGCGTTATTAATTGGAAAATAAAGCTATCCAAAATGAGATAGCGCAAACATATACCTTATATACTTTGGAATCGGAGATGCTTCCTTCTACCTTTTTCATACTTTTGCGCAACTTCATTATATCGTTTTTACTATTTTTAATGGGTTCAGAGTACAAGTATATTATGCATATAAGTAAGAACTATTTGTTTCATATTCACAATGAATGAGGCAAACCTTATTTTCGATCTGGTGCATGCTGCAACCATTTAATGCATTTGGTTAGTAGGCGCTGCATGGAAATACAATTTATAAGTTTGTCCGGCCTTTTGTTGGCTCACCACAAATGCTGAGAATGCTGGCTGTGGGCATAAACTAAACTGTATTTACTGGGTCATGCAAATGGGAATGCAGGACAATAGGTTTTGCTTTGGTCTACTCATGTGGTCAGCTCATAAATTGTGTCGGTGGAAGAGAAGGGGGCACCTAACTGCAACATATGCAACCAAAATCAATTTCAATATCTTGCAACATAAAAACTTGGAAAGAAATTGCGGCAAATAGAATTTATTTTGCATGTGGACAACATAACTGAGAGACAGAGAGAGGGATAAAGAGTCAGAGGGAGAGAGAGAGAGAGAGGGAGAGGGCGAGAGAGAGAGACAGATAGAGAGAGGCAAAAACAATGTATAGATTTACGAGGGAGTTAGAAAATTGAATTTCTTTGTAAAGCTTTTTATGCAGTTTCTGTGTAAGAACTCAATTTATACGATTCAACCTCGGATGAGCAGGTGAAACAGTGACAACTTTTATTTATGACAACCAACGGTAGACTGTGTAAATTAAAGGTATCAAATTTAAACTTTCGCAGAGCCAAACAAAAATTGTTGCAATTGGCAAAACTTTGGCGCCAAATAAGTGAGCAATTGTGCAAGTTTTACGCCAGCCAACTTGAAGGTTCTTCTTTCCCATGTGAAGTCGTCCATGTTTACTTCGAAACTAGCTAAAATAAAGCAAATTGAAAGAATACAGCCAGCAGCCACTGCGACTGGCAGATTGATTGAAAGAAAACCAGACACTCAGCGAAAACTTGGACAGACCAAGTTAAGCCCTGGTCGCAGATTAAACTATCCATTTGGCAGAACTTAAGCTTATTGCCATTTGTCGCAATTCATTTCAAAAACTATCCTTAACAATAAACTCAGACACTCATAAGTAATCAACAAAAAAAAAAATTGTTTAGTTTAGTTTAGTTTAGTATTTAATTGTGACACTATAATACAAAATTTATAGCTTTTACTTAAACAAAGAATATCCCTCATAAGAATCTAGAGAATCGAAAAACAAGAAATTGTTTAGTTTAGATATTAATTTCGAATTTATTTATCTTATAAACAGCATAATAGCAAATATTCAACTAACTTTAAATGCGATTTTTTAAATATTTTTTGATGGAATTCTACAAAAATTGCATGTAATTTTAAATTGGCGAAATTAATCGTTAATCGTTTATCTGGCAGAAATAGAAACCATTCAATTTAAACATGAGAACATTACGTATAATCTTTTTAGTTTAGGTTTTATTATCAGCATAAGAAATATATGACATATATCAGCATAAGAAATATATGACATATTTATAGATATTTTTGCACATCAATAATGTATTTTTTCATTTCATTTTATTATAGTTGCAGCTGCTTACAATTGACAAGAGTCTGGTTTCGATTTCACTCTCGGTAGATTTGTTAGGCTTTCCTATTTATTAAAGCGCTTTCCATCAATTTAAAAGCATAACTTCTATCATGAATTTAGCAAAAAAATAAAAAAACATCATAAAATGCTTCAGGGAGCAGCGTCTAAGGAGATGGACTTGACAAATGCCTGGTCAGAGGCAGGATTACAGCAACATGGTTGGGTTAAGTTTATGGCACGGTTCACTGTAATAAAATAAAAATACTCATAAGTCAGTTGCAGTCGCAAAGTTTTCAAGCGGAAATTGTAAGTTGTCACTTGCCGGACAGGAATATTTACGACATCGATGCTTGGCGGAGGAGAAACTCAGGATGGAAGCTAGTTCTTTGGCGGGACAAACGCGCCCGTAATTGAAGGCAATGTAATTAAAGTTGTAAGTACACAGGAAAACATAGAAGGGCAGCAAAGTTGCCAACTTGATGAGTCGTTCGAGCCAAAGGCATAAGTATGAGGACGTGGCAAGAAACTTGCTTACTGCGATTTAATTAGTTTAAAAAGCATAAAAAACAGCATTTTTCCCTTTTTTTTCTTCAGAACAGTCTGCGCATAATGCATGCAAATTGAGTTTGCATTGGGGACAAATTCGCAAAGCAAAAAGGCAGAAAACTGCATTTGGATATGGTCGTAGTACATGCGTCCTTTCCCTTTCAACAAGTCGAGATTTGAAGAGAAACACTTGGCATTTTCTTTAATACAAAATGCCTTAGATGATGCATTGAGTAACCAAGTTGGGCATGACGTAAAATAGCGGAAAAAATGGTTGTAAAATATAGAAAGATTAAATTTTAAATTAAATTTGTAAAGAAATTATTTTTATGACATGAACTCATTAAGAGTGGGAAAAAAAGAGTGTAATAAAGTTGAGCATAAATATGTTACACACAGAAGAAAGCATCTCCGACCGCATAAGGGATGTAGATTCTTGAACAGCATCAATAGAGAGTAAATTTAGCTGATCTCAGAATATTCATATATATGGTATATAAGTTTTCATATCTATATCTATACAACGACTGTCTCTCCCATCTCGGATATTTTGCTTTTTCTGTTGCTTCAAGTGCAATTAAAAAAACACTTAATATTCTTTTACTGCTGCTTTTAATGGCTAATTAGACAACTGCAGTAGCTGGGCTAATAAAATAACAACAATCATATTATACAAGTAATTTAATTAATTTGCTTGAACGACTAATAAATCTTCTTGCTTTGTTATATCGTTTGTTGTGTAATCAGTTAGTTGCTTAAATAATGCGATACTTATTCGATTGGTAAAGTTGTTACATATGGTATAATCATTCTTTCGATGAGTTTTCACAGCTATCACTGCCACTTTTGGCAATTTATCTTCTTAAATATCCCATTTGAGTTACAAGTGAGTCGGATGAGAAAAAAAACATCGATAAAAGGACGTGTTAATGCAAAGATTTGAAGGACTAAAGAGAAACAAAAAAAAAAAAAGAGGAAAATCGGAAAGAAACTGAATGAGGGAGATTCAGTGGCTGGCCTTAAATAAATATACAAAATGGCTAACCACTGCCTCAGTGTGTGTGTGTGTGTGTGTGTTGTGTGTGGGATGTTGGTGTTGCCAGTTGCTGTTATTGTTGTTGCTTACTCACCGACATCACGTAGAAAATCGACGCTGGCATTGGATAAATGCGCTTGAAAAAACTCAACAAAATACTGGAAACCCTGTTGCACATGCATCATATCCATGTGCAATGATGACGGTATTAGAACTGCCACACGCTGAGCCGCCAATGCTGCAGCGGCTGCTGGTTGTTCTTGTTGTTGTTGTTGCTGGTGTTGTTGTTGTTGTTGTTGTCGGCGTTGACGTTGACGTAGTTGCCGCTGTTGCCGCTGTTGCCGCTGTTGCTCTTGTTGCTGTTGTTTCTGTTGTTTTCTTCGACTTTGCATTTGACGTGCCTCACGCTCAAATTCACCCGCATTACGCTGGTGTTGTTGTTTTTGTTTTGATTGCTGTTGTTTCTGCTGTTTTCTTGCTGTTGCTGTGCTCCAAATTGAATTGCTTTCAAGTGTTGTGGCTGCTGTTGTTGCTGTTGTTATTGTCGTTCTTGCAGTTGTCTTGGGCACTCTGCCAGCTTGCGTTGAGTTCTGCTGGACAGGCAAGAAAACTGGCGTCAAGATGCTGCTGTTGCTGTTGCTGTTGCTGCTGCTGTTGCTGCTGCTGTTGCTGCTGCTGTTGCTGTTGATGAGGTGGGCCAAGGTGTTGTTGGGTGATATGAAGGTGGACGAGGTGACGTTGGGGGAATTGAGAAAGAAGAAGGCTGTCAACAGCAGAAATAATTTAGCAATTTGACAGATTGTTAACTTCATTTATGTTGCGTATTTTGCTTGTGCTGCGGTTGTTTTCTTCTTCTTCTTGTTTTTGCTGTTGTTATTGTACTTTTTATGTCTTTGGCTGTTTTTGTTGTTTTTTTTTGTTGCTTTTTTTGTTGCTTTTTGTTTTTGCTATTGTGTTTTTGTGATGCCTTTAACTTTGCTAGCTGCAGAGCTGATGGACCCAGTTCTGGAGTCCCCTTCAGCCGTTTACATTTTGCAGCCGTTGCTGTTTTTGAGTATTAATGTTTTTGTTGTTCTTCCTGTTGTTGTTAACGAACTTTACGCGCACTGCCTTCAATTTGTTTATAATTGCTTTTCGATTGCTGGCAAATTGCAGCTTCCTGGAAATATATTGAGAAACAAGACCAGATGAGTTAATCAAATTTCTTTGCAATTGTCATTTTTTGTATAATGAGATTTATAGGATGCTGGCAGCATCGTCGTAACTGAATTTAAATGAGTTCTCAATTTGTCATTTGAAATGTAATGAGATACTTCGAGTGTCGTAAATATCGCACAATTCTAACTTTTAATGGCACTCAATGAAAAGTGAAAAGATAGTAACTGTTTGATTATATATTTATACTTTGCATTTTCGTTTTCGTTTAAGTTTATTCCTTTACAAAATCAACTGCTAAAATTTGCTCCAGTGTTTCAAAGGTTAATATTTTTGAATATTAATAGATATGCATTTTTATAAATATCGATTTTGGGGCTTTGAAAATTCGACAAGCTTATTTGGCTCGTACAGTTCTCAAAATAGATTCGGTTTTTGCTCAGTTTTTCAATGTTTCAGTACATCAGCACATAGCGGATATCGTTCATTCGTTTTAAAATTCGCACACAAATTAATTAAATTAAAATTTCAAATTAGTTTAAAAGTTCAGATCGACACTCACACACACACACACACTCGTACACACACACTCCACCAGAGTTTGCCAAGCACGCGTTGATGTTGTTGTGGTTGTTGTTGTTGTTACTGCTGGCTGACAGCATTTTCATGCACGTTTAAGCACTCACCCACACATGCTACACATACGCACACACACAGGAAGCACTTAAGTACACACACACACCCACACACATTGATAGACACCTACTCGCTTTGCTAAGGGAGAAGCTCTGCATAATTCACGGCGCAAATTTGGCTTAGAGGGCGTATGTTAGCAGCTTCGATTGGCGGTTGCCTTTGTTATTGTTGTTGTTGCTGTTGCTGTTGCTATAAGAAGCGAATTGCCATAAAATTGATTGGGCCTAAATAAATATTTTGTTTATTTTTGTTGCGCTGGTTCCAGGGACACAATCGCACCTCCCAACTCCTCTCAACTCTTTGACTTTATTTTTGAGCGTTGCGCCTCGATTGCTTCGCATTTGCATACCCTGCACCAATCAAAATGTTTGGGGCATAATAAACATCAGGTTGAAATGGGATTAAGTTGCTTAAGACTGCAGAATTATTCTTAATATAAATCGATTTTAAGTCAGTCTAATGTACACTTTGATTTATGTGCAACATCTACTAAAATATCTGTGACATATTTTTTCAATTCTCAATTCTGCTGCACCCTAATCAATTTTCCAGACGATCGTTAAATTTTTGGGTGTAATTTATTTCAAGGATATCTCAAAGCTAACTACTCTTGGCTATATTTCGCAATGTTGTGAATAGACAACTTTTTAACAGCCCCATCCACCTCAGCCTCAAGCTTAAAACGCAAAGTTCAGGCCGCTTTGTATCTATTCTGAGAGCCTGTCTTCTCCGTTACCCCTCCCTTACAGCCGGTACTTTGAGCCAACTTCATGCTTGACTACCTGCAAAACGCATTCGTGCGGCAATATTTCAATTCATCAGCCATGGCGCCAATCTAAACTTTCATTTAGATATTAAATTTGGCACTCTCCCGTCGTCTTGACACCCTCTGCGCCTTATGGCTATTGCCCGGAAATGATTGATCATTGTGCGTTGTTGTATTGTCAATGGGCCAACACAAATAATCTGGTACCCCCAGCAAGGCTGGCAGGCAAATTGTCACACAATGTGTAGGCCAATGATTATGGCTTAAGCACTTGATATTTTTGTCGTTTGAGGCCGCCAATTGTTAAAAGTGTGAAGGTTAAACGAGGGACACGCGGGACTGAAAAGCTTCTGATGAAGATGCTCAGAGTGCGCATTTGAAAAATTACAATCAAACAATGGGTTCATTGTACTTTGTTTAAGAACATTACTGTCAAAACACAATAGAATTTTGGTTTTTATTGATGGCAAAATGTTATACGTCACGTGTAACCATTTTTTAAACATTTATCTCTGTGGTTGCTTAAGCTATCAACTGTGGTTGCCAACTGTCAGTTGTTCGTTTCTTGTCGAAATGTGGAGGAAAATGTTATTTAAAATTTGTAAGCAGAATTCTAACTCGTGAATCAATGTTGTTCGTCATAAACCTCACTTTAAATTCATAAAACAACCACTTTTTCTATAAGCTGCAAAACTGTATCACATTCAAAATGATTTTAAAGTTATTTTTATTATTTTCCTTCAAAGTGCCATTCAATTTAAATTTAAAAATCATACAACCTTTGTTATACCAAAGTTGGAACAAAGAAGAATTTATTAAATTGTTATGGAGTATTTCAGCTCGACACTCAATGGACACTTTTTCGACTTTATGTAGTTTACCGGACATAGTCTGAAATTGAATGCTGGGTTTTGCAGACTTGATGGTTTGACATTCGCTCTCCGGTTGACCTTTAAGCTCTTAAAAATTTTAATAACTGTGAATGCAGCACAACAGAAAGAGAAAGAGGAGCAGAAGCAGATGAATAATCTGAGAATTTTTCATAGCCACGAGCAGCTAGTTACGAGCCAAAATGGAAAAGTAAAAGCATTTCCAACAGCAAAATTGCTTTTAATTTGATGACATTTTATGAGCAGCGTAATAAACCCCTTACCAGTGGACGCTAACAACATTGGTTGTCGGGCGATAAACAACAGCATTGATGGCTCGACGTGGCACGCTTATATAAATAAAAACATATCACAAACTTTCAAGGATGTCGGCAATAAAACCATAGAAAACAAATGCGAGTGCGCGCCTGTGGGGAGGTGGATTGGGTGTGTGTGGTGTGGGTGTGGGTGTTGGTGGGTCAAGCCTAGAGTAGTGTACTTCAGTGTACTTAATAGATATATTGTGTTCATGCTCAGGCTCACACATACGCATACTTGAGCACACCTCGATGGTCTTCTTAGCTCTGTCTCACTTTCCCTCGTCTTCCCTCGCTTTTCCTCGCTTTTCCTCACTCTCAGTTTCTCAGTTTCCTTTGTTGGACCGCCATGTTTACGTTCATTTATTTTATTTAACTCAATTTTTGTTGGTGCCTATATTTTTACACTCAGCTGGCGTGTCCTTTCCTAAGGGCATTATTAGTAAGGCACACCTACACACACAAGCACACACATACGAATCGCACACACACACACACACACACATATATACACAGAAACCGAGATGGAGACATGCGTGCGGATTTACTCTTGGTTGACGGCTTTTGGCCTCGATGGCGTATTCGCAATGTTGTTTGGGCAACGGCAGCATCCTTGTAAATTTATAGCCACTTGTTTTCTCGCTTATTTACATACATATTGACACAGAGCAAACGGCAGTTAGTGTTTATGTGTGTCAGTGTGTGAGTGTGTGTGTGTGTGTGTGTGTGTGTTTGCTGGTCTATCTGGAGCATCTTTCATATGTACATACATATGCATTGAGGACCCAAGAAGCTCGAGGCCTGAGTTCGGCGGCATCTTCACAACTAACAATGTGCGGTAAGTGGTGGCCAGCCGGGAAGGGAAGGGCAGGGAAAGAAGCTGCCACTCAGACCTGTTAGGTGTCTCTCTGAGTTGTGTCTAAGTGTGTGTGTATTTTATTTACCATATGCTGTGAATGGCATAAAGATATGAAACGGTTCTTGCCGAATCGCTTGTGTGTTAGTTCTTCAAGTTGTGGCATCAACTTTGATAAGGATCTGTTGAGTGGTTTGTTGGTATAGTTGGTAAGCCTACTTAATGTATACTAGTGCAGCTTGCACCAATTAAAATTTCGTATTTAAGACTTGCATATATTTCCAAATAAAGCAAACGCAATCTAAATGCGATTTCGATACTTTAATTAAAATGGTAAATAAATCGCTTATGCCAAATGCAGTTTTGCATTCGGCTTTAGAGTAAAAACTTAAATAAATATCGTTTAAATTCTAAAATTTATTTATTTTTCCATAACTAATATTTTGAATTTATAAATGACCTAGGAATGCTTAAATGATCTGACTGAATGTTCTTCTAAATTAGATACTTTTTTGATATTTATTAAATCTGTTAATGATATTTATTAAATCTCATATTTATAATTCGTAGGTATTTTTTATACTTCCGATTTACTAAAATATTAAATATTTTCCACTGCATTCCTCACTATTTGTTAGTAGATGTTTTCTTATTATGTATATGTACAGGATATCTCCTAGTCGAACAGTCTAACATTATTTCTCGAGTCTTTGCATGCGTTGTCAACGGTTGAAGCAACTCAATTATTTGCCTGTTCTGGTTACGCTGTCAAATGATTCTCAGTTGTTTCTTTTTAATTCCCTTAATGAGGGTGTTTAGCTCGTTAAGTTTGTAATGCATTGAAGGAGATGACTTCAGAAGCTACGTGTATATATCAACATCAACAGGCAGTACAAATTTCGGAGCCAGGTGGATCGCATCACTATATATTGCTGGCAAGTTATCAGAACAGAACCAGTTGTACAAATAACCAACCAAATCAGATAATTACATCATGCAGCAGCGATCGGTTTTCATCAATTTCAATTTATTGAAATTTAGATGTTGGCAGTTTGACTTTGGTCGGCAAGAGTATTTAATATTCGGCGTGCCTACAGATAGGCATCCTTCTTCTTTTGGTTGTTGTTTGTCGTAAATAAACGTGTGTTGTTGTAATGGGCACAGGACGAGACTGCTGCGCGTCTAAGCCTCCTTAAGGCTGTGTACTAATTGAGCTCAACTAGAGACATATCACGACAGAGAACAGCCCGAGTGTTGAGTTGGGCTCCAGGCGAGTGCTGGTTGCTAAGATCCGTGGTGTGCACGTTTTCCAATTTTATTAGAATAAATATTTGACTAAGTGTCGCACTTGGCGTGTTTATCAACATTTTCACATGAATCAACGCAGCACGAATTTTATTTGGACGACGAGCCTTTGAGTTTGGTAGGGGAGCGGTGGTGTTGGTGGTGTTGGCGGTGCGGTGGATGCTGCTGCGCTCCTTCCTGCACTAATTTCAATTTAAATTGTCGGAATAGCAAACTTTGTGCACGGCATTTGAAATAACAAAACTCTCGCTGCCGGCATTCGTTCTTTGATTGTGGTCAGGCTAACCGTGGCTTTGGAGAGGGTTTTTGGTTTTGGGTTTTGCGTTTGGATTTGAATTAAAGTTGATTGGTTAGCAGCGCCGAGTTTGGTGCCACAAGATAAATAAAATACGTCAGATTCTATGAAAATTAAGTTTGGTGTTCGGGACAAAAGTGTTAATCAAGAAATACTGTTTGCATAATCAAGTCTCTTGTGCGTCCACTTCAAGTTCACATTGCATGGACAAATTAAAGACAATATATTATTATTCTACTGTATTTGTATACGGTCATAATTACAGAACTTAAAGAAAGTTCACATTAAAGAAATGGGAAGAGTGAGCAAGGAAGGTTTTTACTCAGCAATGGTTAAATAGTTATCACAATTTGATTTCTATTCGCTAGTTGTGCAAAAGTACCAGGCAGAAGGAACTCTTTCCGCATCTGTAAAATATATTTTTTCTTGACCATCGTAAAGAGTCGAGTCGATTAAGACATGTTCAAAGACTCAATGCTCATCAAAATTATTTCAGTTTATCGATAACTGTTCCCGTTTCAATACAAATCGATTTCCGATATCAATAATCCACTTGATGTATAACATGTCCAGATCAACTAATTGACGATTGAATGCAAATAGCCACAGATTTAATTAACCAAAACGCATTTTCAAAATAAGAAACCATATTGTGTATATTTAAGCTGGTTTCAGGGTATCTCCTTTGTCAAGAGTATTCAAAGTTTTGGGATAGTTCCAAATTTTCCACAGCAATAATTTTGTCAAAACTGTGGTAATTTCCAAAAGAAAATCACGTTTGGCTTCTAAATTAATGCCGCATTGAAATGCATTCATGTCTGGCTTGGATTGCATGTCTCTTCTGGTTGCTGGACATGCAAAACTTATGTAAAAGCGAATCTTTCAAGTTTCCAGACTCATTTTTTCCCAAAAACCTGACAGCAATCCACTCGACTTAGTGTGTTTGTTGCAACTGTTCTTGCAGCATCGCAATAAAACTTTCATTTGCTTGTTTCTCTTTCTGTGTTTTTTTTGTCGCTGTTTTTTTTTTTTTTTGCTTTTATGCCAGCGTCGCCTACTTTTTGGCGACAAAAATCTCTTGCGCAACACGAGCCGAGCAAAAGATTTTCAATTTTTCAGTTGTTGTTGCTGCTTTTACTGCTTGTTGTTTATTACAGTTACAGCTGTTGGTTGTGCTTTGTTGACGTCTCACTTTGAGTGTGTGTGTGTGTGTGTGATTTTCTATAAAGTAAGTAAAAGGCAACCCCATTTTTCTGTTTGTGCAAAAGTTAGTGGAATGTGGCAAAGACGCAACATGAACTTGAAATCGTTGGCACAATTTCCTCACATACATATGCGAGTACATGTAGCTTACACACACACATATGTATATATGAATGAATATATGTCTATATATGAAGTAGATTACATAGACACACACATATAAATATATTATCCCATCTATATACGAGTACTTGGATACATACAATGCTCATACATTTTGTTGTTATTGTTGTTGAGTGTTGTAATTGTATTCAAAAAGTTGTGTCGTTGAAGTTGTTGTTGCTGTTGTTAGTTGCTTGATTATTCTGATTGTAGCTGGGGCAATAGTCTTCAAGTATTCAGGCTTTCTACTTGTGCGTGTGCTTTTGATTGCCGTAAATGTCAATTGGCTCTAATGTCTATGCTTTTGACCTTGGCTTAAATCAAATCTAAGCAAAAAGAGCCTAGCACTTTTTGTTTACCATTGAGTTGTGAAGTCAGCCAAATAATTGCTCAGACACAGAAAACACATAACTGATAATGATTATGTATCTGGAATTCATAGATTTTCTCAGAATATTTTAATAAATATCTTATGCTAGCTTTTTTAATTAATTTGTGAATTTAAACTGACTTATTATAATCTGATATTGGTCTTGTGAAATGTCCGTCATGCTGTCTGTTCGTCTGTGCGTCCGTCCGTCTATATGAACTAATTTTTTTTCTACATCCGTAGAGAAAGGGACTTGACACTTGGAAAATCTACTGGTCTGTACCCGCGTTAAACAAAGTGTAAATATCGATAATCGCAAATCAATAAAAGCACATATCTCCCACAATGGTCAGGTTACAGTCCGTTGTCCTTCAAGCCGCCCCTACAATTCTGATATGGCAATATCTTCCACAGTTTTTGAATTAGATTCGTAGGTATATTACTGGTAGTTGTCCTTAAGAACCTATAAAAAGAATTGTAGGCCACGCCTACACCTGCCACCCCCAGGCACTTGGGCCCTAGAAATCTGAAATGCGCCTAAATTTGTAAGCTGAGATCAACAAAGTAAAAAAGTGTGTTACTGATAAGTCCCCTAAGAGATCGATAAGTTCACCTCCTTAAATCGGTACACCTGTCGATAAGACCATATATCTTAATTAACAAATAAAAAAATTCTCAGAAGCTTGTATCGTCCGCAATTTAAGAGCTACACTTATCAATCTTTTAAGGTAGGTTACTAGGAAACTCTTCCAACATTTGTTTTTCCAGCCACGCCAAAATATCTACAGCAATTTTCAAGGCAAACTTGGACTATATATTAAAAATCTCCTTCAATTTCTGTGCATTTCTTGGCTACCCCACCCTGTTCTGTGGCACGTGTTATCAGATGGTATTGCTTATGGCATTAGAGTATTTCGCAGTCGGTTACGCTCAACTGCAACGTTCTCATTTATCTTAATTGATATTTAGCTGCCATAGTTACGCTGTGTTGCAAGTATTCTTTGAAAATTGTTCAATTTGTTGACAAAGCGATTCCAAGAAGCATTCACTACGAAATTTTTGTTTAACTTTTGGCATTTGATTTCGAAAAACCCACATTATTTTCTGGCAGCACTGTTTGAAAATTTAATTTCCTTAAAAGTAATGGAAAAAATTCTAAAAAACATTTACATATTTGCACGAATTTATGTAGATTTTTAGGCAAACGCAAACAACACCCACACACATACCCTCACACACATACACACACACACACACACCCACACACACAAACAGCAGCAAACACATACCCACTCTGACGTGCCCATTCATCATTAAAATTCTTCCAAAAATATATATAGAAAATAAAAATAAAATACGTTCCCATGTTGCCGCAGTCATATCAAACAGAGAAGGCAAAGTGAGTGTGAGGCTGTCACAGAGCTAGAGATAGAGGGCAGGGGAGACGAGAGAGAGAGAGAGTGAGAGAGAGAGAGAAAGAGAGAGAGAGAGAGAGAGAGAGAGGGAGAAAGAGAGACAGAGAGAGAGAGAGAGAGAGACAGAGAGAGAGAGAGAGAGAAGAAGGAGTGACCCAACCAGGGGCAAACACAAAATCTGCGCATAATGTCATAATTTCTTTAGCCAACAACAGCCACACACATACATACATACATATATACATATATATATACATATACGCCTAAGTATATTTGCATATATACACTCAGAAAAAAATCAATCTCATCATATTATTCTGAAAGAATATTTCTAAAATTTACTAATTATTTTTTTTAGTCTGATTTGGTATTTCTGGGTTTTCGTATTTCTGGTTTTCGTTCTGGGTTTTACTTCCTGCAATAAATGTTGGACCATTATCCATTTAAATTGCTCCAGAAATCTTTAAATTATTTCTTAGTTTTTAATTTATATATATAATCTTAAATTTTATTTAATTCATTTTTTACTTTTTGTGTCGGATGAGTTTAGTTGACATTAAATAAATAAATAAATAAATAAAATAAAAATAAATTTTTCAGAACTTATTCTAAGTGTATGGATGGACTTGCATTTCTACTTCGTAGAAGAATTTTTTATTATTAAAAAATAAACTTCCGAAAAATGGACAAAAGGCTTGAAAATTTTAAGAAAATTGTTTTATTAATTAATTAATTAAGAAATGATTTGTATAAACAAGAAATGCCTTCTTTAATTAATCTTGAGGCGATTTTCAAAAATTCAAAGTGATTTTTTTTCAGAGTGTAAGTATATATATTTAAGCCTGTTTATGAATTTCGCTTTGCTGCTTAATGTAGGATCCCACACATTTTAATGAAAAACACTTGCGGGCACAGAAACTTGCAGATGCTTAAAGCCCTCATACATAAAGATATATATGTATATGTGGATGTGTATGTATTTTGTACAGTTTCACCTGCCTTAAGCTCGGTGTCGGGCATAAATTTTATGTGAAGCAAAAATCAGAGCTAAAAGCAATTTGCATATTCGCGCATACGAAAACTTCGAGCGCTTCCCACTTAACATTTTTATTCGCAATTTATTTGATTTGCGTTAAGCTCAAAGCCTTCTCTGCCAGTGTTCTCAGCCCTGTATCCTACCTTCCGTCCCCCCGGTCCACCATTGTCATTGGCTACTTAGCGAAGTTTGGGGGCTCGCCAAGACACTCGTCACTTGAGTCGTATAAAGGTAATAAAAGAAAAAAGAGAAATCACAGAAAACTCGTTTGCCAAGTGCCACATTGGCTTTCTTCACAGAAGATCGATATGAGCTAATATAAATATATATATATATATATATATATATATACATATATATATATATGTATACCTTAGAGTGAGGTGATAAATGATTTATGACTATTTGTGCATAGTGTCAGCCAATTAAATTAATTGTGTTATGTCTTTCGGCTGCCAACGTTGAAGTGTAGGCTATAAATATTAATTAAATGTGGCCCGAAGTCAGGGATTCAGCTGCACGTGTCTAATTTCTGACAGAAGACGTTTAATTTGTGCGCTTGACAGATCAAATCTAGTAATTTAGTGACTTGCTGACTTGCTGACTTGGTGACATGAATATGATGCGGTCAAAGCCAAAACTTTTTTTGTACAAAATTCTAGGTACAATTTCGAAAATCTACTCGATTTTGTATTATTCTACTTATTTTTGCTCTTGTGCAGCATACAAGAAAGGAGACAATCAAAATTAATTATCTTGCGTAGTAGAATTTACAAGTCAAATTATTATAAAAGCTGAGTGCGAATCTATGTTTAATTTATGCCATTATTATTTAATTGACGGGATGGCAATAATATGCCAGACATGTTTTACCATGAATTTACAAGAAAATTATATATATCCCGTACTGATATTATTGTTGACAATTGTGGAACTCATTTCGGAAGCCAAAGCAACCTCTTTCATAATGTATAATTTATTGACTTGTGTCCTAGCAGAATTCCTAGAATGCTGTTGTGTTTTTCCTGATGTTGCCTTGGTAGAAGAAATCACTTTGCTGCTGATTGCAGTTGTAGGACATCTATCAACCATGTTTTGCATATTTGAAATTGAGTTCTGATTTTCTGCCTGGCATTTATTCTCCATTCTCTTTAAATGATTGCTCTATAAAAGAGTCAAAGCTCGAACAACAAAAAAAAGAGCTACTCCAGTTAATAGTTTGGCAAAACCCAGTTACCAAATTACTTAAGAATGCCTACAAAAATGTCGCAAGTAAAGATTTTCCATTTGTCCTCTTTGACATCTTAACTGACTCGAATGTGCTGACAACCCACAAACACAAACACACACGCACACACACACACTCATATATGTAAATGCACACACACTAAGTTGCCAGAAACTATACAGAATGAGCCCGGCTAACAAAATTTATGCAGACAAATTTGTAGAGCAAAGTCTGCGCATAAATTTGACCAGTCGTTGCTGCTGTGGTTGCCTTCTTATACACTTGCACTGAGTCTTCTAATTTTATCCTGAAGCTTGTAATACATTGAAGGAGTCGTCTGAAGTATATATATTTTTGATCAACAATATTAGATAAATTGGTAAAGGACTGCTCGTCTCTCTGTCTGCTACGAAGAAACCCAGTCGCTTAGTTTCAAAGCTATCTTAGTAAAATCTAAGTAAAATCTTCATCAGACAGTTTTCTGAGGAACCATTGGTTGGATTTTCTTTGATAGTGAAAGTAAGATTGTGGCAGGTTGACTGAGGTCGAAAAGGATATGAAATATTCGGTATGCCCAAGAAAATCGTTCTTTCTTGTTTTTCTTTTCCATTTTTTTTTTTTATTTTTGTTGGCCTGTGGCGACCATAAACATTTTCAATTACATTGCCATGGCTGCCAAACAGATCTACAAATAGTCTCGCATTTAAGTTGCCATTCTAGCGCATATTTCACACACTTACACACACACACACACACACACATACACACAAAAATTTAATTATGCACAGCAAGTTATTTTTGCCACTTTTTCGCCGTTTCTTTTTATGCTGCGATTTTTTATTGCATTTCAGGCATTTGTTATGCCCAGTTCTCGTGACTTTCAATGGGTCATGACAACCCTTTTCCTTTTTTTTTTTGTTGGGGTATTTAGGGTGTAGCCTATCTTAAGCCTTTTTAATGTTCTTTGACCTTGCGCTGTGTTGTCGCTTCCTTCACAGCGTTTTCATTATATTGAAGAGCATATTTTTGGGGGAACTGTTAAGGCCACCGAGTAGATTGGGCAGTTCGAGTTGTTGTTCGAGTCCGCCAATTGGGTTAATTGAATTTCCAGTTGAGCTACAGCTTCTGCTTCTTGCTTTAGCTTCAACTTCAGCTTCAGTTAAGGCACTTCACCAACTCTTGGCCTCTTGGCCCGATTGGGGACAATCTGGTTGTCAACTTATTTTATTTTGGACCTTAGTGCGCCCCATATTGTTGGCATGTGCCAATTTTTGGCACAAGTCGGATTATGTGATGAAGCATACGACCCGTGGGACGGTCTGATTATTTAGGGTTTTGTTTTGCAACTCAGCGAGTTGAAACGGTTACACAATATTCTTGCATAAAGCCCTCAAAGCGCATAAAATGAAATAAAAATTCTTTGAAATATGAAAGAAAATAAACAAATACTCAAAGCAAACAAACGTAAACAAGTATTTATTATATAAACGAAAATGTTTTATGCTTACAACTGATACGCTTTCATTTTAATGTTTGAGATTTGAAAACCATTTTAGCGTAATATGATGCTGATGTGTACTTTAAAAGAGATTGAAGACTTAGAGACTTCATGATTCATAATAATGTGAATAACACTGGGCTTATCTCATGTGATAAATAATCATATGCTTTTCATATATAACTATTCACTCTTGAACTCCAATAACTATTGTTCACTATTAATCATAGATTATATATTAAATTTATTTATTTATTTATTCGTATTTGCATACTGTCAAATATATTTTGATCACCATTGCCATACATGAACTATCCACAGTTATTCACATAATACGTAATTTTCCTTTGAGACTGCCTCAAATTCAAATTCAAATTCAAATTCAGTTGGCTCTGATGATAATTGAAATGCAATCCAACTGTGCGAAAAACTTGTTCAACAAGTTTTGTACTATAAAATAAAACAGACTTCGTTGCGTCAAATGCATGGCAAACTGTTTGCTAGGAGATAAACGCATCTGCACATATGCACACACTCACACACAGTCGCTCACACACACTCACACACAGTCACACACATACACACACACTTACACACACTTACACACACACATATATTTGAGGGGTAAATTGTGCAACCACATTTAATGCTGCCTGGAAAGTTTTTAAAGTCGTCGCCTCATCAGGTTTTATGTCTTACTGTTGAGTCTTTTGGCGGATTTAAAGTTCTCCATTTAATTATTACAAATTTATTACGTTAACAAACATTATTGTGTCCAAATAAATGGAAGTTAACAACAAGTAAAAAATATTAAAGTCAATCAAAAATAGTTTGTCATATTATGCAATTCAAAGATCATTTTTACTGTAACAAAAATTGTTCGTTTTTTCTCTCTAAACTATATTTCGATGTGCATTGTTAATGTTGTCGAAGTATGTTTTGGCCACACGATTTACGAGATTTACACCTGTCCGCATAGTTAGCTCATTTGCATTCAAATTAAAATGGATTATGCAGCGTGAATCCTTTCTGCCCCTTGGCCATTTGCCAGTCATCATGAGAACTTTGTGCGAAAAGTTTTAATTTGCGTGGCAAATGAACAGCAGGCCACATAACAGGACGCGGATGGCATCCTGGCCAGAAGGCAACCAGCTGCTTAGTTACTGCTAATGAGCAACATCCAATGAATGCCCTGTGAATTAATTCGAGTCGCGTGAGCATTGACGAATTGCACCAGGTGCTAGTTAGTGAGAATATAAAATTAAAAGTTGTCCAAGTACTGGAAACTGAATCCTTAAGTATAGCTAGGCCTGAATCCTTAAGTATTTGCGGCTGCCTTGCCCATCCAAGCAGAGTCAACCTTTTGCCAGAATCTTGGCAATTTCAAGCATTTGACTGCCCTAACGAAATATATATATATATATATATATATATATCTTCTTTTTCTTTTTGCAAAATTCCGCACGCAACGTGATGGCAGCTGACTAAAAGGAGAGTAGAGGCAGATTGGT
The DNA here is from genome assembly GCF_018153295.1 of Drosophila grimshawi. Taxonomy (NCBI): domain Eukaryota; kingdom Metazoa; phylum Arthropoda; class Insecta; order Diptera; family Drosophilidae; genus Drosophila; species Drosophila grimshawi. Next base: position 787,586 of record NW_025063098.1, read on the forward strand.
GGGAACGTTTGCATAGCATTTGTAGATTACAAAGTGTGTGACAAGTTTATGACTTTTTGACGGCACTTTGGCCGAGTCCCTATGCGGAGAAGGCTTTCTCGCCGTCGTCTGTCATAAGCTGTCACCCATTAAAATTCAGCGCTCTGTGTAGTGTTCAAGTTGTGTGGCTTACCGAGCGTTATAATGAGTTCACTGAACTTGCATGATAACATTATCAATGAATAGCATGCTGGCTTAAGCTCTTTTCCGATTTAATGTTGGCAAACCAACGATCGAATAATCTTGGCTGAGGTGCGTTAATTAAAGCTGTAAGTGTTGCTGCATGAGACTCAAGATATTAGCAACATAGATGAGCAACAAGAAAATGAACTTGATCCGATGCCTTGAACAAATTTAAAGTCAAGTGATTGAATGTGAAGGCTGGAGTCACCTTAAGCGTTGACATTTTCGATTTGTGTATTTTCAATCCACTAATGGATTTGCGTTTCTTTCGTATTCGTATTCGAACAAGTTGATCGCTCTTCACACGCCCAATGCTTAACACTTCAGTTGGTAAACTCATTTAACTGCCAAATCCCTTAGTTGAACCAAATGTCACAGCAGTTCAGCATATTCATTCACAACCAAAAGAACAAAGAGAACAAAAAATCACCCACTTAACCCCTTTTGTTTTCTAAGGCACACTGTTTGTACTTTTCGGGCAATCTTTGAGCTTCCCCTTGTTATCCTGGCTGGCAGTACACAAATCTCCCAAGCTCAAGAAATTTCTTTTTACACAAAAATCAATTCATGGAAGTGAGTAGGAGTGCGATTAGGGTACTTGACTAGCAAATACCCTCTTTACAAATGTTGACTACTATTTAAATATTGATAATTTTTACATTTTACATTTTGTTTCTTTTCTTTTTTGGGTACTTTAAGATCAGAGAGTAATTAGAAACAAGTCACCTTGATGAAAGATACAGGTGAGTCTATTTTATTTTGTACATACATTTGCGCAGTTGTCTGATACCTTCGAATATTTTTTATTACATTTATTTCGACTACTGGGTATAGAAGGAGTGAAAGGCAACGCAGATTGCTCTGTCATATTTACCGACTTCCCCGAATCCTTCCGTTTCTTGGTTGCTCCGCCATTTACGTATTTCATTCATTGTGTATTCTGGGTGAAGGGTTTTTGGTGCTGTCCTGTTGTTTCCTTGCCGGTTTGTTTATTGCGTAATTGTTGGAAAATGGCGTCCCGACTTAGGCAGTCTTGATTTTAACTATTTTTGGTACCTTCTCTCTCTCTCTCTCCCTCTCTCTCTCTCTCTCCATCGCTTTGTCTATCTTTTGGTTTTGGCCTCAAGTTTGCCAGGGGCTTAGCTTTGCTTACAGTTACACGAAATTATATTGTCTTTACCATTCTAGCCAGAAATTTGTTGGTCTTGTTCTGTGCTCTGTTTGAGCAATTGCTTAACATTGCAGTTTCAATATGGCCAAGTTGGGCTCCGCTTTTATTATTTTTAATTAAAAGCACCTATTTGAGCAGCTTTAGCTTCCTGTTGTCTGAACGAAAATAAGCAGGTTACATTTCCTAACTTGGCCCAATTAGGAGCAGCTCTAATGAGATGCCCGTCGCGTCGGCCTTCGCGACCACAAAGGCAACCACAGCAGCAACACCATCCAGCGGCATTATGATGGCACTATTAAGGACTCACCAGCTGACGATGCCAGCTTTAATGCACGCTGGTCCAACACGTGACGCCCAACACCTGGTTGGTCCCCACCCACGCTTCAGACACCATAAATCACAGCAATGGCTTCACTGGCGCTGGCCAGCGACTTGGACACATTAATTTGTGCCTTGGTCGTGCTTAATTTCTCTGAATGCTTATAATTGCTGCGCCTCCCTGGTATTCCAGAGTTTTTCACTTCAGCAGATCGCTGATAGAAATAATTTTGCCAGTCGACAATTTGCGTTCATTATCCATACTCATTATATCAAATTGAGTTGTTCACTGAACTGTTATATTATTGCCCACAGGCAATCCAAAGTATTTAAAAAGTATACTTGATTTTTCATTTAATATTCACGTGCAACTTTTGGGTTCTTTTGTAATCTTGTCATTATATGAAGCTATATCATTCTGAGCTGTTAATTTGTTTTGTGGCAAACTCTTTCCACCGCTCCAAAACCCAAAATCAACTCTAATTTGAGTATACAACTTTTTCCATTTACAAATAAGCAATTAAATCGCAAATCTTTTTAATCTCCCTCATTTGCCAAACACAGTCAGCTTATTTGTCAGTGCCAATTGTCGAGTATGTTCCGGATATGCCACTGGCAGCTCAGCCTATTTTTGCCATTCATGCATCAAACTACCTGTTTCCGGCAAGCATTAAAATGTTGCTCTATATTTATTTGTATATATTTTCTGTTTTATTTGCATTTTTGATCGCTTTTAATTAGTTTGCCAGCTACGCTAATTCGGGTATACATTAATGAGAAACCACTTTTTGTATAATTTGTCACAAATAAACAAATTAATTATGGCAGTGGATATTAAGTGAAAATTGAGCATTATTTTGCAATCTGGATTTTGCCATAACAAAAATAATTTTCCAAAAAAACAAAAGCAAAAAATAGCTGCACCTTTTTATACATTCGATATTTAATAAACAATAAACAAGTAATCATATAAAAGTATTATAAGTCATATTTCCACTCCATAAAAAGATATGAGCAAAAGTAAAAGTTTCCGTATTTTATTTTTGATTGACGACAATTCATGACAAACACAAAGTAAATGCATAGTAATATTTGGAGAAAAAATAATCAAATTAGATCATAATCAAAATCAATTTACTGCATTTGTTGTATGCGAAAGGGAACCAGAAGTGTACATATATATAATTCAATATACAATTGGAAAGTGCTTTTCAAGTGAAACAAATTGCATCGTTTATCACTTAGCAGAACAAATTCGCTTTAAATTGCAAAATTTGCTGGGGTCCTGTCTCATTGGGGGCGGTATAAATAATGATGTTGTGGCTGCTGTTGCTTGTGTTGCAGTTTTCCTTCTGATAATTTGTTGCCATAAGGAAGTGCATCGAAAGTAGCTGCCGCTGTGACTCCATAAATATGCAGCCAGACAATCGGACAGTTTGTGGAGGAGAGTGCTGTGTGTGGGGGCAGCATGGCGGGGCAGAGCGGGGCAGAGTGAAAGAAGGAGGCATTGTGCAAACGGGTGTGGCATTTGTATTAAATCATACATGACAAGATAAATTAGCACACAGTAAGCAAATGCGGGCAAGCAGTAAAAGCCCGTAACTGGCAAATGCATAAAGACATAAATACCCCGCATAGAAATTCTCACACCACACACCATACACACATAGACACACGTAGATACACAGACACACACACACACACACACACACACACACACACACACACACACACACACACACACATTCTCCTCATTTTGCGCTCGCTCAAGCAGAGCGCTACTCAAAATACTTCGCAACAATTTTGTTTTATTTTGTTTTGTTTATAGCCTGAACCCATTGAAAATGGTTAAAAAGGGTATAATGAGTTGTGCAGATGTGCACCAGCAGACAGAAGGAGGCATGCTTGAGCTTATAAGGTATATTTATCAATATAAGAATAAAATACGCAGACATAGTTTAGTTACTTTTATCGATTCCTACACCGATAGAAATCGATTTCCGATAGCAATAAAAGACACAGCTGTTAAGATATTGCCTTCCAATCGAAATTGATTACTGGACTTTTCAAAGCTGTATACAGGGTATCTCCTAGTCGAGTTCGCTTGACGTAAGCTGGCTTGTTTTTATTTTGCTTTGTTCGCTGTCAGCTGCTGCTTTCGGCTCTGCCCTGACGTTTGTCTTGATGTTTTTCTTTTGTCTGTTTACAGCGCCATTTTATTTTTAAAATTTTGTTGTGCTTCCGTTCGGCAGACTCATTCCAACCCCTTGTCAATGTCCGCCGCTTACTCTTAACGCATTCGCTATAGCTGGTATTCATATAGGTTGTGTGCGTGTGCGTGTGTGGTTGTTGGTGTGGGTGGTGTGATTGTGTGTGCCTTTTTTCGTATTCGATTCCATTCAGTTGCCTTAAAATGGCATTAAAGCAGATTGCGAGCGATGAATTATATGTGTGTGTATGTGTGAGTGTGTGTGTATATATATGTGTGTATGACTATGTGTGACACTACAGTCCAATCCATTTAATTAGTATCATTTGAATTTTATACATTTAAGATAATCTTAATAAGCTTGGCAAATTTAAAATAAATTCTACTGCGACAATTGAATTGAAAATACATTTCAAGACTTGTTGAAATATAACTATTTGAAGAGACTTTAACCTACTCAACATAAAGTTGCCTATTCATTTGATTCTTTTAAATTATTTTATTGTTTAATTATTTCTGAGCCAATCTTGTATTTACAGAAGAATGCATTTTGATGGTGCTCTCGATATTTGTTAATTTTGAAGGTTATTGATTATTGTGGAAAACAGAAAACGCAGCGCGCTTAATTTAGAATATATTGTCAAAAACAAAAGGAATAAAGAGCACTTATAATTGAATTACATAAGAAATATATGATTCGAATTTTATTTTCAAAAATATATGAGTAATTCAGATATTTGGCTTGTGAATTGTTTCCTATATTTTCTGCTTTTATTGCATCTCAATTAAAACCAATAGATTGTGGAAAAGTCACTAATGAATTGATAAAAGCGTCCATAACAATTTTTTAATCTCTTTTGCGTACACTTTTTAGACAGGACGTGACCAAAAATTCATGCAATATAAAATCCCAAAAAAATCTGTATCTGCATATATGCTCTATTTAGTTGGTGCAATAGTAATAAATAAATGTTTTAAGCGCAAACTGTGAAACGTTAAAAAATGCAAACGGTGTTTATTTACAACCGAAAAAAATAAATAAATAAATGTAATGAACGCTCCACAATTGGAAAAAGGTTAAAGCTCAAAAGGATGAATGTAAAAATACATAATGAAGCTGAGCTGAACAGCAAGAGAAAGAAAAAAGTGAAAATATTTTGTAAAGCCGCTTATTCCAAATAAATATATAGGTATCAGGTATTTTTTTTGCCTTTTGTTTACATAACATAATAGGATTTATATCAGTACTTGTGTAACGGCTTTAAGATGACTAAAGTGGAATATAATTGAAAAACATAATTCAATAAAGTCGATGCCAATGCAGTTTAGAACAATGGTCGCTTGAATAACATATTGTTCCCTATTTGTATGGTTTTTCCTTTCTCGATGACTGATTTGATTAACATTTTAACACACTTGTGCACTGTTGTGCAAGAGTAAATGAGAAAGCAGAATACACTTCATCGGCAGACAAAAGAAATCCCATCGAAATTGTGCAGGGCACAATGGCATTGAGTTTGGCATTTGTCTGACATCTATATGTATATGGTATTCAAGTCTTCGAATGATTACTAACCATGACGCTGATCCAAAGCAGCAACTGCGACTACTGACAGTCACAACTAACTTCATTTGCCACAGACCAACTGAAATTAAAGCATATGTGAGAGAGAATGCGTCCCTCTGTGGTATATATTTTTATTGTGCGCCTGCCGGTTAAAGCTTGAAATTCTCGAAGTGTAGCATACTTTTGGGCTGAGCCTATGCAAAATGGCCGTTGAGGCCATTTAAAGCCAAGGCGGAAGTTGTAAACGGCAGCGAAAACAAATGTTTCACTTGAACCATTCGGAGCATCCCTCGTAAAAGGCACAGGGCCCCTTTCCCCTCTCCCCCTGCGGACTGCAAATAAAAATAAAATAGTACCAAAGTTTGTAGCTGCCGCATGCTGATAGCCGCTAGTAGCTAGCAGCTAGTGTGCGTTTGTGTGTGTGTGTGTGTGTGTGCATGATTTATGCTCTCTGTATGTGACAAGTTGAAAAGTCTGAACTAAGATATATATAAATATATATAAATATATATATATATATAGTATGCGAATACAGCAAAACTTCAGCAGAGAAGTTGAAACATAGTTGTGCTCTAAAAATAAAGAAACTTCGAGTGGAAAAATGGAGCGAAAACAATGTGTAGCGATTTATTCTGATAAACTTCATAGATAGCTCTTGGAAATAAAATGAATATGTGCATATATACTAAAACTAAATTATAGTAATTTTTAAATTCAGTTGAAGTCTTAGTTTATTATTAGTTATTAGTTGCAATACCTTTCTCGCTCTGATCATTTATTTTCTGATATTCACTTTCACATTTAATTTGAAACCAATACTGTGCCGCTTTATTTTCTGTGTCTGAATACATTATCCTTATTTATTCCTAAGCAATCTGCAAATGCGAGGTCAATCACTACTTTGTGTGCTGACACACCCCCTTTTTGGCCGGTTTTCTCATTAATTTCTTGCAAGTCTTCACACATGAGCTAATTAAAATTTTGCGCCACCTTCAAATGTCTGTCCGTCAGTCAGTTCTAATATAAAGTGCCAAATGGCATGCAAATCGCATACAGTCTTAAAGCTCTTTTAGTTTGGAGTATGTGTATTGTTTGTTTTATCTATTTGACTTTTGTTTTTGCTTTTTTTCGTGCAACTTAATCAGCACTTTACTTTATGGAAGAAACCTCTTCAGCATTTTGTCTTCGTGTCCAATCTTCTAGTTGGCGTAGCACATTTGTTATTTGTTCACAAATTTGTCAGCACGACTTTTGTGTGACTTTGTCGCGTCTTTTTCACTTTGTTCAGCTGTGAGTTTTATTTTGTTCGTCAAGTGGATTTGGTAGCTGCTTTTTGGCTAACAATCAGAGCAGCAGCATCAGCAGCATCAGCAGCGCCCAGGTTACGTCAGAGTTCTTGCAATTTATGTGTTTCGACACCCATGCCCGTATGAGTTATTTGAGTTGCGAATGTTTTGGGTGTTGCTCTCCATAATTTAAGCGCACTGCATTATTCAGACACTTTCAGTGTCTGGTGAAAGACAAACAAACTTTGATAAAGATGTACACATAAATAAATGAATACAAAGTGCGTACATATTAGTTTTAGCCGATGCTACACAATATTTTCTCCATATTGCATTACCTTGCACACTGACAATAACAGATGATCGTTATTGTCTGTATTGAATTACTTTCACCTAAAATAACAACAAAATTACGAAACCTTTGAAGAAAGGAAGGATGAGCTTCCCTTTTGTGAATTGTAATAAGCCAGTTTGTATGAGAGAAATTCATTTTCAAACTTCGACGCAAAAGATAAATCCAAGCCACTAGGAAAACTTAAATACTTATGCAGAGAACTATATAAAATATAATAATCCAGCTCAAGTCAGACATAAATATTGCAGGGCTATATTTATTATATTTCACTGTGTTGCAGAGAAGATAATAATTTGATTTAAAATGTATGTAAATCAAACTAGTTTTAAAGATATAAATCTTAGTTGCCAGACGAACGGAAAATAAACGTAAATGAAACAATTATGTAATTATGATTGAGTTAATGTTTTGAACAATGTTTAACTGCAAACCATTTGGCACTGATCGCTCCATGGCGTATACGTAATTTGGGCACACTTACCAACAGTATGTGGCCGACCAGGACGTACTTGATGCACTTGCCGAATGCGTCGAGGCCAGTTACCTATTAGGGTATGTTATGTGTGCTAGTGTGCCTTGTATTGTAAGCTGCTTTTGTGGTTAAATCGGTTAAATCGGTTGTTTAGTCTAGCCCTGATTCTGACAGTGAGCTTCGTCTGTGTGTGAGTGTTTGTGTCTGCGACACACGCACACCACACTTCAACGGCTTACATACACACACACGCACACACAGGCACTCAGCGGATACGCCGTAAATCCTTTTAGCCAGACGCAATTAAAACGTTGACTGTGGTCTTTTGACCGTTTGACTTCAACTCAACTGCCTTTTTGGAATCAGCTTTGATAGGCACTCACACACATACACACACACAAATACAGACACACGTGTTTGGCCTAAGAGGAGTTTGAACGCGTACACGGTTCTCTTGTTTTTTTTGTTATTTGGATCGGCTTTCAACCCCAAGTTGCGTGTCAGGGCGCAAGCAGTAAACTGTAAAAGAGGCCTGTAAAAAATTTAAGCGTCTTTCCGCCAACGCAAAAATTTCGGCAATTAAGATGCGCGCCTAACATCGGCACACGGCGCGTATACGCAATGTCGGAAACGAAATTCCTTAATGTAAGCAGGCGTCAGTTGGCTGGCGTGTGTCGTACTTAATGGCAGCAACTATGGCGACAACAGCGCTCTCAGCAAACCCCCAAAGCCTCAACAACACCAGTGCCAGAGTTATCTCGATGCCATTCGAGTTCCTGCGATTGAGTGCTGTTCACATGATCAAATAACATTCATCTAAGATGTCAGCCGGAGATTATGCTTGGCTGTGTGTTAGCCTGTCATAAGCTTTGACTTTGACCCTCCCCACCTGTCCCTGCCCTGCCTGTAATTTATACCACGTTTTTATTATCAAAAGCAAAATTTGGACAGCCCATTGTCGCGACAACAATCACTCAGTGCTGGAGTAATGAACGTGATACTCAATGAAGTCGTTGTTGCCTTTTGTAGAACTTTTTACAAGCTCAAAGTGTTTTTCATTTACCAGTTTGGTCACGTTTTCAGAGTTTAAATCTAGTCGGGTAGTCCAGTCTGAACTGTTTATTTCAAATTTAATATGCAATTTATTGGCACTTTTACTGCACTTAAATCTTTTGAATAATGGCGGCGAGTTAAGTTAATCTGCGTATAATTTGTTTGATATATATTATCAATAAATTGCATATTTCACAATATATTATGCATTCAAAATTGCTATTTATAACATTATCAGATTAACGCCTAATATATACGGTATTTATGCTTGCTCATTTGGCATAATTACATTACACAATGAGAGAAATTTGTACGACAAACGCACGAAATTCGACTATGAATTTAGTCAACCCATAAATTGCTGAGGCAGAGGTAATTGGATTATGTTCCTAAAATAGACTAGCAAAGCCACATTGCTTTAAGCAAGTAGATATAGTTGCATCTGCTGAGCGAATTATTAAAAATTGTATCAGAAAGCTTGTTCAAAAATTAAAAAAGTTAAAAGTTTATGTTCTTTCTGCAACCTATTCCAAATTTTGAATGTAAAAGAATTAAACTCAAGCGAGAGGATAATCGTGTAAATTAATTTAATAGCGTAAAGATAAAGTTCTGTTTTTTTGAATTCACATTAAATATTACAAAGCATTTTTAAAGTGACTTCTTAACTCCATTTGGATTGCACATAAAAAAAATTGCACAGTTAAGAATGCAAATCGAAAATTGACTACAAAGCCACACCGATAACTGTTAAATCGCCGACATTTGAAGAAGCAACATCTTAGCATGTAAGCCTTAACTTGAGAAGACCAGAGTAGGGTTGTTATAGGTTTTACCGACAAGCATGCCGTAAACATTGTTTGCATAACATAGTCGACAGTCTAAGGATTCTTTGGTCGCGCTGTTAGCTCATTAAGACAAACACCAGCTGATACCAATGCTGATGCTGATGATGGCAACGATGCCTATATATATATATCGAATCGGGCAATGGGAATGCTATTGATATGCCAGGCACGCGATGCCTTTGAGAGACCACATCCCACAATTGCCATAGGCGAGGCAACTCAGAGGCAGTTGCTGCCTTGAATTCATTCATAAAAATCTTACGCTCACTGGCTGCTGACTGCTAACTGGTTGGCTGGTTGGGCAATGTTAAAGTCCACACTAACAAGTACAGACACACACACACACAGACTTACACTCATACACAGACACAAACACGAATTTTAAGTTGCGGCTGTGAATACCACTTGACATCGAGCTGTTGACTTGGGGGCCGTTTCTTGCACAACTCACGTTGCCTGCTTATCTGGGCCGCATCAGAGAACAACACCAACTTCAAAACTGTTGGAAATCCGCACACGACTTGCGCGTCTTGTAGCCTAATTCCACGGAATGGCACACAGAACTGTTCGCTTTGAGTTTAGCACGGCAACTGAACTGGAAATTGAAACGGAATTGCCTTACCAGCAGAAGCAGAAGCAGCAGCAGCAGCCGCCAATCGTCGTCCTTGTCCCATTCCTCGTGCTCTTTGTCGGCAAAAGGCTCGCAACGAAAGTGAAAAGTAACGCATACGCAGCGTTGACCCGATTGCTTTGTGTATTGCGGCAGCTTTTGAAGTAGCATCGATGAGCTTTCGGAGAGCGAAAAACAGCTGATTTTTGTTATTAAGGAATTTGCCGGGCGGCTTTCAGCTGAGTCATTTTGTTGTTGTCATTGTCTTACTTTGAAATTTTTACTTCCGGATGATAACGTTGTTATTATTGCTATTATTGAAAATTGTGTTTCAAATACAATGGAATCAAACACTTCAAAATTTATTTCAGAATTGGGTCGAAGCATATAATATATTAAAATGTCCTTGAATTAGTTAAATAGCAACTAGATAGATTATCTAAATGTATGAGCTTCATTAAACAAACGTGAAAAAATTGACAAATTTTTGGAAATTTTTGAGAAATAAAATTATATTATAAATAAAATATTAAGTAAAATAAAGCTGTACAATTGTCTAAGACAACTCCGACCCTGTTCAGTATATAAATCCAGGGGCTAAAAAATGTGTTCGTTCAACCGACTTCAGCTTTATTTAAAAATGTGTACTTAAGTGTGCTTAGTCTATGGTAAGCTTTAAGAAAACAATTCGTCATCAGATTTATTATAGTATTGCACTAGGATATCCTTGACGCTTTTGTATTAAAGCTTAAAAGTCTCATTAAGCTTTTATCCATTACTCCTACCATTTGAATCTTTTCAGGGTGCTCTAAGTACTGTAATGTTTTTTTGTTTTTATTTAATTCCTGAACCATAATTTATAGCTGACCTTAAGCTTTTATATCTGAAATTTATAGCATCTTAATTAATAAAGAAAAATATTTACCCTAAAGGCGGTTACTTAATTCACAGAGCTAAGTCATAATGTTTATGAATGTACTTAATTTACTTAGCAAGAATTAGGATACACATAAATGTACCTGCAAATTCTACCTAATTGGAATTTAATGGTAATTTTTTCATCTAATATGGAAACTTTTTCTGTTAAAACTAACAGTTGTAAAATGTAAAGGATTTTCCATTAGCTTAAACAATTAATTTGCATTCCCCTGCCATAGGTCTCGTAAAAATATTCATTGGTCGAAAAGCTTTGTCCTCGTAAACCTTTATTTTGGTTTTTGTTTTTAGAATTTAGGTTTGAGTAGTGAAAATTTTATTGCTTAACTTTTTGACACGAATCCTTTTAGCAGCTGGCTGACCTTTTGGGCAGCCCAGGAATGCCGAAAAAAGTTTACACAGGTCAAAGAAAATATTTGGCCAAAACATATATGACAACTTCTTTAGTGGGGCGTGGCTAATGCCACCCACATTGTGTGCATGCCAAGCGAAAAACCAGAGAAACTGAATCTAAACAAAAAGCCACCCGACAAAACGACAAGTCCTTTGATAAATCGAGTGCTGTTGTTAAAGGGATTAAGGTTAACCACATGCCTCTGAGTTTGTAACTTACTCAGCTTCGATAAAAACGCATGAAAATCTACTTAATTTTGCAGCATTGATTGACCAAAGGTCTTAACCAAAGCGTTTCACACCAGATACTATCGAAATGTGTGTACTGAAAAATGCGCAACCATCTGCTTGATTAAATTTCATTTCCATTCAATTTATCTGGTGCTTTCGATTGGCTCTCGATTGCCACTCACTTCTTACTTCTGATGGTTTACAGGTGTGCCAAAGATTTCGCTTAAATAAATTGAAAAATTGCTTAACGCTTTTGTTTTGGCAGCTGCCAGAAATTCGAATCTAATTAAATTATCTGCGCTTTTAATTTGCTGGCGTTGGCCAAAAAAAAAAGAGCAAAGAAACTTGGACTCGCTAAGTTGGCTAAGTTTGCAAACACCTGTGAGTTTAACATGCTTATACTTCCTTGGCCAGAAGCTCTTACATCCGGTTCCTGTTGAAACTTTTGGTCAGCCAACTTTTAGCCATCTCAGCATTCGCATTTTTGCATGCCAGGCACATAACTCATTTCGAATATCCCAAGCTATGAGCTGAAAACGGAAAGCGCCAAATTTTACTTATATAAACAAAGTTTCAATGTTCCTCTTTTGTTCTGCCACAAATCTCTTCTAGAGTGTATTGTGCTTAATAACAAAAAATCAGGTCTTTCACGATTGTCTTGAGCAGCTGTTCACTGCTAAAACATTGTTTTTTTTTTTTTTAACTCCCGAACCAAACTTGACAAACCATTGCAATGAAACTCCTGAAAAATAATGTAAATGATTAATTTGTGGACTTAATTTGTATTGTACATGAAAATGCTTCTGGATAAAAATAAACATGTCAAGTTCAAATTAAATTAAATTTGCACCGACAATAGTAATTTAATCCATTTGCAAAAATTTATATAAAATGGCTTTATTAAATAAAGTTTATTTTCATTTGGCATTGGTCACGCAAAAATTTAATTACATTAATAAACTTGTTGGCTGTTAAGTGTATTAAATAAAAATAAAAAAAACCCTTTAGTTAGATTGGGTTATCAAAAGAATATCTTCAAACGGATTCCAATTCATCAGTGGATATAGTAAATATATATCTTAAGTCTGTACTAAGTACTAAGTTAGATATAGGTTTAAGTCTGCCTCTTGAGACATGTCTGACAGCATGTGTTTGAGGGTTTTGACAGGATTTTCTATTGTGTAACTTTTGCATAGTGCATTCATTTATTTTTATGACCACCATTAAGACCATATTAAAATCAACATTGTGGAATTTTTATGTGCACCCGAAAAAGTTGACGTTGGTCGCTTATTATTAGGCCGGAAAATGAATGTGAAGTGACCGTTGGCGATAACATGGTTCATATACCATTTACGCTCTTGACTAGACACTGGACACCACTATGTGCGCGCAAACATGTCGTATGCGTAATTGCACATACGCCATGCTGTCCATGGCCATTGAAAGGGGTGAGCGTGTAGAGAATGTTTGGCCGAATTCATGCACGGCTCACACGCCACAATAATTTACTACCTCTAACAAGCCATAAAAATGGCAAATTATGGCCATAAGCAAAGACTACAAATTTAAAAGCACAAAAAATATCTTTAAGGTTGCCTACTTCAATACAGCTGCTGAAAGTTTACAATAACTTCTGTTCCTGGCCCAATAACAATGTTAACCATACCCTTGCTGATATACGAACGTCTGCGTTGGCAGGAGGATTTTAATAAACATAAGTACATATGAAATTCAAAAGCGAAATCGCAAGCTGAGTTTGTTTTTGTATTTAGAAACTATACTATAGAGATTTCAGCTGTCGTATAATTTGGCCGCATTTTTATTTCGTCTCCGTCGAAAACTTGCTTGACAGGATATATTACATTGTCATTTGGGGATTTAATGAAAACGTGGAATGCCAGAAAGGTAATTTATTATTCGATATTCGCAAGTCAACTGTTCTTACTTGTTTTTATTACATACTAAAACAAAAATAAAGAAAAAAGGGTATAAGGAAGGGCAGAGTGAATGAGGTATCAAAACATGGCCATAACGTAAATATTATTGATCATATCTTTAAGCTGTGCTTACACAGAATTAATATATTTAATAATCAGATTCAGGGTATATCCTAGCCGAGCTCTCTCGACTAGAGTATTCTTGCTTGTTTATATAAACAGATGAAACTTTTTGGTTGTTCACGCCTGGCTGACACTGAAGTTAACATTTGTATTCGGCTGGTTTAGGTGGGGAGCTTATGCGAATCATTGCCTGAAATACTTGAAATTTTTGTTCTCTTGTTGACATTAAAAAACTGTCTAATAACAGCAGCCTTATTAGGAAGGCAGCCGGAAAACTCATCACTTGTTGCCTCACTAATTAAAGTTGGAAAATCACGTAGCAACAAAGTTGACATTTGCTATATTTGTTTTGTGTGGGTTTTTTTTGCACTGGCTTAAAAGAGAGATCTGGCTCTAATTGAAAAAAATGTCTGGTTTCTTTTAATAAAAAACATAAAGTTCCTCGAAAAAGAAAAGTTGCTTGCCTTCATTCATAAAACTGAACAGTACTTTAAGCCAACCGTCGCTGGAGGTTAAGATGAAATTTCCCTTTGAGAGACATTGAAACCAGTATTTAAGAGAGATGAGCTTTGGCAAGTTAGCTGAGCTAAGAGCAGAAATGTGCTCTTCGAAACATTGCAAATTTATTTACTGAGAGCGGGAAGGATTAGATTGCATTCGACCCATGAGCCGGACACTCGAACCATGACAATCAGATATTATTTTTATATGAAGTTAATAATGAAATTAAATAAATAAAATGACAGATTTTATTTAATAAAACTGGTCACTTCTATCAATAAATTTCACATTAAAAAGTGCTCTTGCCAATAATGCTTGACTATGAAATTTCTTGTTACATAAACAGGAGATTCCGAAATGCACAAACTTACTGAATAAATATATAATGACTATATCCACATCATATTCCAGCGTATGCCACTTGCATAATGATTCCATATTTGTTATTTTATCTTTCCTTACGCATATTAAAACCTTTTGAGTCTAATCAAATTAGAATTGAATATACTTATTGTTTAGTTTAATTTAGGCCATGCGAAAGACAAACCATAACCCCAAAAACTCCCACAAGTAATTATTTGGAATGTGTTCGTAACAAACAACAGTAAAAAAGCTGAGATCAGGCCATCCTCATATGAGTTGCGTCAGCATAAAAAAAGCTGGCTTTTTTTGGGTAATCATAACAATAACTACTCCCGATACACGCTATCCAATTAGCCGACAATCAGCACATTCTTCATAACAATCATTTGTGTCAATTGCGAAAATGAACGCAGCACAATCAACAAACTGAATCAGCCTGACGAAGGCAACACATATTATTTGATGGGTTATCCCTATTCTGGCGGCGCAGCTCACATCTATGGGGTCAATCAGTCGGGGGCTGTGCCCACGGTGAGAGTTCAATGGCCACAAGGGAACCTATGATACAGCAACAACAATGGCGGCAACAGTAAATAAATATTATATAGACCATAGACCATAGCTAAAGCGAAACTCAATTGATATACTTGTCAAAGTGGCAGACAGTTATAATTTGCCATGTGTATAGAGAATCAAGCTAAGAAATGTCTAACAACAAGGTCAAGCCAAAGTTTTCTATGCGACGCACAAGGCCTTCTTTTGTGCTTATCAGTTTGTCCATCATTCTATCGTTGATACTTCGTGCACTCTGTATTAATTTCGTGGATAAAATAGGGTATGCAATCTTGCATATTTGGAATGACCCTTTTTAACAAAGGCGATTCAAACATTCAATTCTCAAGCTAAGAGTGCATTTTCCTTGCCTGATTGTGTGCGCCTGTAAATAGATGTTCTTCACATTTATCAGATTCAAAACACAGACTTGATTCAAAAAGCGAATGCCAAACTATAGATCTTGATAGAGGGTATGTGGATTTCCAGCACTGTCAACCAAGACATTGTCACTTCTTGCTTTTGCAGTTCAGGCTATTGATAAGCTAAGCTCGTTGCCAAGACTTTGAGTGTATCTGTAATGACATCGTAACAGCTCAGCATAAGTGAAAATGCTTTTTGTCGGGAGTGTCGTGCAGCGTCCTTGACACTGATGGCATCTTGGACGCCAGTTGGACTGGCAAATATTTATAATTGCTTCCTGTGTGGAGGAGTCGCCTTTGATTTCATTTATTGCAGACCATTTTGAGTTGGATAAAACTCTTTCTTTGATATGTCAATGCTATATTCTTACGCTATTTATTCAATCTACTTAAACTTATCATGATACTTTGTATTTGCGGCATGGCCATTTTTAGATTTTGTGCACAATTTAACTTTAATTGTGTTACTACCATCTAATCAACGTCCGAATCGCTGACATGTTAGGAAACCCATCATTATGCTTAGAGACCTTAGCATTAAGTAACTCATGCATAAACAGTATTAATGATATTCTACGAAAACACGTGGATTAGGCACTTCCTAGTCAGTGGCAACTCTGAACCTATTTGAATTCCAATTTCAATAGGAGACCCTGTTGGTTGATAGACCAACTGTTTATCTTTTTGGTATTCAGGATCTAGGTTAATTTAAGATCTAAGTTTTGAAGTTCAGAGTAGTCGAGTTCATGCAAATATTAATAAATAGTGACATCAATAACTTTGCATTCATTCATATCGCTAGCCAAATAAACACACATTGTGTCAGTTGAACAGCCAAGGTCTCAACTGACATTTTACCTTCGTAAAAGTGGATATTGTCAAGGTTGCACAGCAGCGTGTATTTTGCTTCCGCCTGCCATGTAAATAAGAATGCAACAATTTTAACCGCAATATTCCCATTTGTGTAGTCATCGCATATTTTATGACTTTTTTTAAGCTGCTCAGCACTGAAGCGCTTGCTGCACAGTATTGATGCACATATTATTTCTACATATATATATATATATATATATATATATATATAGATATGCATATATGCATGTTCTGAATAACTTTTGCCATGGCAACTCCCATTTAGCAATGAACTTTTCACAGTCATTTCGCTGATTGCATTCGACACACTTATGTTTTTTTATTTTGCTATTAAAATACTTGGCTTATATCCAATTTCAGAAAGCATTTTATATTTTTACTTTTCGCTGGAGGCCACGCGGGATTTCATTATGCCAGTTTTCAGGACAAATCTTGTAAGAACTTTGTTGACAATTTTACATTTGTCTTCTGTTTGATGTGCACCAATAGAATTGCTTTTAGCGCAAGTAGGGGCTTGTCGAAGATAATACGAAGATGAAATCTTATCATAGATAATGAAGCGCTGTTGACCAACCAACAAAAGATAGTTAGTATTCATTACTTACTTTGGCAACGTCACAAAGCTTTGTTATGCCCGGAGCTGACCCGTGTCCCAATAATTCCAAGCATAATTATTGACATTCATTTATTTTTCCTGATTAGATTTGTCGCCATTTGTTTTATTGATTCATCCATGATGCATGCAGCTCCTGCCAGCTCACATATTTAGACACGACCGCTAACAAGCTCTTGGCCATCATTACATTCATCTACATTTATAGTTTGCACACCAGCTTGTCTGTTCAATATTTGTTAGTTGAGCAGATGATGGATTTTTATACAGAATTCCATTACCGCAATGTGTCAAACTTTGATGCGACTCAAATAACCTGCAAATTTTTCACTGCGCTCTTCTTTGTTCCCATAATGGCTATATTTTTTTTATATGACTCCAACACGGCGTATGCGCAACGTTTAATTAAGTTGTGCATAGACATTCTGTGGCGAAAGTGAGTCGCTTACATTGTGAACTTTTTAATTGCATTATATATATGTATGTATATGTATGTATGTAATTGCACTCAGCGCAAACTAACAAAAGTTAAAGCAGCACATTCAGGCAACTCTTTTCATAATTTGATTAAAAACCATTTCAGTTTGCTCGAAAAGCATTCTACGATATTACAAATATTAACTATTATTTACTATAACTAGAGACATTGAATTTTTAAGTTTGAAGCTGCTAGTCTTTGTTGGTGCGTAACCAGTTTCTCATTCAGTATTCTATATATTCTACATATATTATTATTGAAAACTGTTCGACAGAGCAATTCGAATCGGTTAAGAAAAATACTCCAATCACGAGCAGTGTGTTAAAATTCTCATTAACTGCATTGCTTAATAATTCCTGCATTTATAAGGTTCTAAGAAATGCACGAAATTCGCATAATGGAATATTGACAATTATTCAGCCACATTTGTGTTGCAGCACAGTAATAAATGCAACAGTTCAACTGGCACACAATGCCCCAGAAAGCCTTGATACGCACGCTGCTTTAATATGAAGCAGCCGAGGGGCAAAAGCAGTAATATCAATTGAGCGATGGGGTGGCAACTGACAAATGCCGCTTTGCCAACAATCTAATTGGCTGATACGTTATGTTTGTGTGTGTTATTTCGCTGATGCAACTGGATGGGCCTGTTCACATTCCGATAATGGCGTGTTAATTAAGTGTTCGCACGCACAGTTGAATAGAGTTGAATATAGTTGGAACTGTTGAGCCTGCGGGTCCACAAATGTGCTCCATAAATTTGCCCCAGACTTCACGCAAGCTGCTGCTGCTGTTCTATGTACAGATTTATGGTACAGCCAAACAGTAGCTAAAAGTGTTTTCTGCATGCGAGCCTGGAGGACACCGGCCAGAACAGCCACTTCTCACCTGTATACACACACACATAAGTGTGTGTGTGTGTGTGTGTGTGTGTGTGTGGATAGTGACAGGTAATTTGTGCATAGGAGCGAAAGGCTTTTATATGAGGTTTCGCGTGGCATCAGCGAATACATACATTATTCATTTCACAGCTAGCTTTTTTCTGACATATTGTCTCTCTTGGCTGACAGTTTCAACGTGCTGGGAAAATATTACGGTCAATGCGTTTTTTGGTTTTTGCACTTTTCAGCACATATTCTGATGACAGACAAAGCAGCTTGAAATGGCTTCACCCATTTGGCAGTTCGACTAGCAACCGAGCGAGTCAGTCAGGGCAGGCTTAATGGCTAATTGGCTGTCTAGCAAACGAACTGGATTTGACCAATTACGGACTTAATGTAAAATCGAAAACAGTTTTGACTCTAAGTTAGAAAAACTGTGCTATCTTGTGTCAATTTCAAGCTGATTTACTTCCAGTAGTTTCTTTTTAAATAAGTCTGCAAAATGGAATTTAAGATATTAAACTCATATTTATTTGACCCAGCACATTTAAATGACACAAGAGAGGCCCATTTTGAGTAATTAGTCAACATTGAGTTTCCCAAGGAGAAGCAACCTGAGTTCTGCACTTAATTAAATTCTGAATCAACATTGAATTTTGTGTGGACAAAAGTCAATCACAAGTTGACTGCAAATTTCATTAAGTCAGTCAATTTCGAATGCAGGCTGTCGTCTCTCATTTAAAGATTACATCTGCATTGCAAATGCACAATGTTCATATGCATTTAACCTATTTAATTACAACCTCAAATATTGCCAGAACGAAAGTGGATTCCCTATAAATTATAAAACACAATTGGTTGCCTCGAGTCCGTATATATGCAAATCCTATATATTTTTACACTCACTTAACCACACACACACACACACAATGTAGCAGAATGTGTTGTGCCTGCGGGCGTTTCTTTGGCTTCAGTAAGCCAACATCTATGCAAATGATTTGCAGTTTACTTGGCATGTGTACGCATCGGCTTATAGCAAAAATAACTCAAATTGTAAAAATAATTTTATGACTTAAATTCTGTTCAAGCACGTTGATTTTATCGAAAGCTATGTAGAAAGTCCGAAAAGAGAACATGGATTTTCTAATGTGATATCAATGTTTTTATTAAAATGTAGTTATATAATTTGGGTTCAATACTACTCTTATTATGAGCGGAACTGTAAATGGTTTGTCCCTCGATAATCAAATTGGATTTTCACATTTTCTCATGGACATTTTGCTAGTCTTGTATTATGAGTCGGGGAGATACTCTGTACCAGAGCAAATGCGATTCAGAATGGTTTATTTTTGGAAGGTGCAAGGCTAACTCTTAAAATGCTCATATTTTTAGGTGTATTTCAGCTTATAACTCGGCTTATTTTTGATGGTTGACAAGAGACAGATCCAAAGACATGTGTACAAATATGTACAGAGTTAATCCTAGTCGATCAGCCTCAACTAATAACTTGATGATGTTCATGGCTTCCGCCGGTTTCCGTTACATAAATTTAATCAAAATTAAAAATTGCGGATGCTTTTTGAATTGGCCGTATTTGCAGAGGGGTCAACTTTGAGCACAGCACAACATTTAAAAAGGGCATGCAACAAAAGGGAAAAGTTGAGGTATAACTTTCCATTCCACGGTTTAAAAATAAGTTTAATTACACTCAAGAGTTGCCCTTAACACCAGAGACCATTTACGTTATGCAAACCTTTGCAAACGCGACAATTTTCCGCTTTTCACTTAATGTTTTATGACTTAAAGCCCAACTTTTACATGCTGCTTAACAGACAACCAACATTCAGTTTGCGTGTGTTGTGTGTGTGTGTTGTGTGTGTGTGCGTGCATGTCTGTTGTGGCACGTGTATGCAGATGTGTGTTGAAGTAAACAAACTGCTTTTGACAGCCACTCGCAGGTGCGTGTCTCGTTTGCCAAATCCTTCTGGCCACAAATAAATGTGTATATGTATATGTTAACAGCCAAGGCTGTGGCTTTATAGGCAATAGCGCAAGTGGCAATCAGCAATGGGCAATCGACAGCTGTATTTTGTAATTTGTGGCTATTTGTGAGCCGCCACTAAATTGCATTTCCACATGCATAACATTAAATATATTGCAATTGGCAGTCGTAAACTGTTCACTGCATGTGATTTTCTGGTCACCTTCAGCGTTGGCATTTCATTGGGCAAATGCAGATTACCCGCATGACATAAAAAGAACACATTTTTGTTTTTCATTGCTCAATACGTGTTTAAGTGTATTGCCAACAATAAAGTTCCACAAATATACAAACTCATAATTAATCGTATTCATTTATATTTTTCTCTTTTACAAAGTTACTTAATTATATTGTTAAGTTTGATCTGGAGCCAGGAAAAACCAAGTTTCAACAAAGTTGACTAACTAAGAGACCATAGGATATATTAATGTGTTAACACTCGTATAACCTCCATGGGGAGAATTGTAAAATATATATACGTATTTCAAACCGAACTTGCCATGGAGTCGCATCTGAATATTAGAATATTATGTGTTATCTCTCTCTTCCAAATCGATCGATTTTACGCATTATTCTCAATCGCCCTTTCTCTGGTATTCGTGAGTGTGTTGTGAATAAACTAACTTTGACCGTATGGTGCCACTTTGTGTCGTGTTCTGAATACTTATATAGATGTAATGAACGACAGATAACTAATTTAATTAATGTTGGGCACAAGTATCTTTTAATTGGTTTTATTATTAGCAGCTAGCACCGAGTGAATTGTGAGTGATGTGCTGTAAATATCTGCATTAAATAAATAAATACATTATATTATTTGCTCTGCACTGCAATTGGTTCTCCAACAATAACTTATCAGCTGGCTAAGAGCTTAAAGTAGAAAATCTGTTTCCATCACATAAATTTGAACTCATATCCATTATCACCAAATAAGTTACAGCTTCTTATTGATTTACGCACGCAGTTGCCAAGAATCTGGGAAAATGCATACCAAGGTTTGTTGTGGTTAGTGCTTAAGCAGGACCAACTTAAGTGCGTCTGAACTTTAATAACTTCGGTTGGCCGTGCAGCAATTGTTGAACGAGCTCTTAGCAGTGGAGCTTAAGTGGCCTTAGTTAAAACTTTGAAAGTTGCTAAATTTACTGATAGCTTAAAGTAGCAAGAAAACAGTGCATTAATCTTGTGGAACATTGCGGATAAACTATTTGAGACCGATGAATAGACACAGAACTGAAAGTTGCATGATAATTCAAAGAAATAAAAATATAGTAAGTGTGCTTAAATATTTATCCTATGTTGTAGACGAGACGTTTACCTCTCTCCAAAAACAATTAATCTGTTGACCGATTCTCTCAACCGGCATTGAGTTAAATTTGAGGTGTAAGGAGGCGAAGCCTTCTCTACACTCTTGACCAAATCCGAATCAAAACAATTCTCTTGAGTACATAGTTTGAGTGTAAAATAGATCCCAGGTTATGCAAATGCAGTTAACATGTTCTGCTGTGAGTTGTGGTAACCCACATGGCTCACTTCAATAACAAATTGCAGACCGCACACAATGTAAGGAAATGTTGGCAATTGAATGTCGGGATGCACAATGTCCTTTGTGCTCACCATTGGCAGTGGTGAGCACAATTCGGGTATTTACCTGAGCCAAAACGTGTTTCGCAAAACAACAGATAACGGCGAACAATGGGATCCATGTAAAAGTCCATGTTCGAGTTTGGGCCAACTCTTTTGCAGTTGCTTGACTGCTGTGGGTGTGGCTTTTGTTGAAAGTTGCCAGTCGGTTGTTCATTGTTGTTTATCTTTGGTCAACAGTTGCTGGCTGCCGAGTTTCCCTTTTATTGTAATTTCAACTAAAATATAAACCGAAATTGTTGTCTGTTGTCCTTTTTAGCCAAGACAGCACTTTTGTGTCACACTCACATTTAGCACTTCTCATTTACTTTAAGTTGTTTTTCGGGTCTTATTTGCACTGGACACTAAATGTGGCTAGTGCTACGAGCCATTAGCTCTTGACATGTAAATTGTAGCTGAAAATTGTTGCAACTATCTGTGGGTGTGTGTGTGTGTATCACATATGCCAGCAATTAACGCAAATATAATTTTGTAACTACGTAATTTTACCATCCAGGCTTAATTAAATGTAAACGCAGTTCACACGCAAAAACTTTCGATGCCCAAAAGCAACAAGCACGTGCAAATTGCGCACACAACACAATAAATATTTACATACTCATTAAAGTTTTCACATTAAAATAATAGAGGCCAGGCACATAACTAAACAATCATCCACACCCAAATCAGAGCCAACTGCGAACAAAAAGCCAAGCTTAAAACTTTTTCGATCTCCGTCACAAAGTTGACCCAAAAAACAATAAGTATTCTCCAGTCGAACTTATTCGACAAAGCGATGCTCTGCAACCAGAATAACTAAAGGATTCTTCTAAATAACTTCAAAATCCACTGGCTAACAAATGTATATATACATCGATATATCTTTCCTGTCAAGGGCTTAATCTTGGTTGTCGAATCGAATATTAAAAATCGCTGCTTACAGTCTCTACTCAATAGTTTATCGTGGTAAATATAAATTTATGTTTATTTTATATGTGTATTTATTTTTCAATTAGACTTTTAATAACTTTACTCAGATCAATAATTTGATGTTATTTTGTTATTATTTTTTCTTCAAATGAGTCTTAAATTATACATTCTCAAATTCGTTTTTTGAATGCCCATAAAAATAGTTTTCAGTTTGTAACATATTTTTTATGTTATAGTTATTACTCTCATTTTTTTTTTTTGCACCAATAGACGTATGCAAACATATGTACACAATAACACACCCACACACAAACACCCCATCCAATTTATGATACCCCATCTAGTCTCTTCTTATAACGGATTTAGGGTATAAAAGCATCGTAAATGTGCTTTTTTGCTCGGATTATTTGCTTGAGGGCGAGACCCCTGACTGGGACGAGGCCCTTGCTCGGGTCACGTGCCACATCGACGGCTCACAAAGCGAATTATAAACGAGCTGAGCTGAAACTGCTGCACAGGACGAGTCGGTGGCAAAGGGTCGGGATTATGAGAGTGTGAAATATTTTGTGGTTGTCTGTGAAATAAATTGACAAACACCAAGAAGAACTCATTACTTTAATTGAGGCTGAAGTGGCTCTGCGAAAAACTATTATTCGTTTTTCTACACAGTCATGCAGTTGATAGATAGATCAGCCAAGTGCTGGCTTCTTGCCATTGGAAATGAGGCAAAGGATTTCGACTTGCACACTTATTAAGTGCAGTTGAGCTGCAGCTCAAATGGTCCAACCTCTGGCTTTCAAATGCAGTCTTTGTCGAAACTAGCTGCACTGGCATTTGCCAGATTATTGTGCTGGCATTGTCCATACTCATGCTTATGCCGACATTCTGTGGACACTCATTAATCATAATTTAGTTCGTGTCATGCTGTTGCGTGTTCGCTGTCAAAATGGCTGCCACAGCAACAGCAGCGAAACACGTAGCTACTTGCAGCAATACTTGCTTGCTGCTCGGTATGCGTACAGCTTGACGTATGAGTGATTTATGTAAATGAAATTTGTTCTCACCTACCTGCAACGCACTTGCTTCATTTGAGCGCATTAACCATTTTTTTTTTGTTTTTTGTTTCTTTTTAAGTTTACACTTGAATTCACGCTAAAAAAAAAAGAAAGAAGAAAATGGAAAGTGAGTTGGCAACAATTTTCCATCAATTTTAATGGAAATGTTTGTGACACTGCCGAGCGATTGGGCGAACAACTTCATTAATTGAAAATGACCTAGTCGAGCCAAAAATGTATTGCCCACTTGACCATGCCGCATACATATTTAAATGTTTAATTTGCAATTTTAACACGCCCCCAGTGGAAACGGTTGGCAGTGGGGTTTTAGGGGCAGAGTCAGTCGACGGTCGACGGTCGACGGTCGCCGGTTATCTTTGTGGGTGCTAAACAACGCAATGAAACATTTACTGGCCCTCGTGTGTGTCCTTGTGGGACTGGGTTTGTGTGCGTGTATGCGTGTGAGTGTGTGTGTGTGTGTGTGTGTGTCTGTTGTTGGTGGATGTGTAGGGATACACAGAGTAAGCCTTCATCAAGTGCCAGCCGCCAGCACGTTGATGGCCGGGCACAATTAAGTGTTTTTATGCACGCTGCATTGTTACCAGCAATTGTTCAAGTATGCTAATGACGACTGTCTCTCCGTCCAGCTGTCTCTCCGTCTATCTCTTTGTGTGAGCAGCTCTGCTTGAAGCTGTTTTTAAAGAGCTAAAGGCTACCATAAGCGGATACACACACACATACGATCTGACATCGCTGGCTACTTGACCTTAATCGTGTCGCATGAGCAAACCGAATGTGATAATAAAAGTTGTCCAACAGCAAAGAAACAGGCATCGAGACAGATGTTGTAAATGTTTTGCTCCACATTTGTACGCTTTAAACTTTTGACAAAATAATTTACACAAAACTGGATTTGCTCCTTCGTACACAATGCTGCTGGTTCGGTGACCCTGGGGCAACCCACGCATGTCACGCTCGATTCATGCCACAGATGCGTCTTGCTTCTGTCTCGCAACTTTCAATTGTGTTCTTCGATTGTTCGCTCGCCTCATTGGCAACTGGAATAGCTCCTTTCAATGTTACAGACACACACATAAATATGTATATACATATATATATATATATATAAATTCCATTCCTTTGGCATGGTGAATGAATAGAAAAAGCTTTTTACTTAATTGTTGGGCACAAATTTAAGGCATGCTTTTTATGTGGTCAATGTAAATAAACATTTTGATTGCTGTTCCGTCGCTTTGTAATAATTAACAAAAGCAATGTTCGCTCAAATGTATTTTGTAATTTGATTTCAAAGGACGGATAAACTATTAAAAAATACAATGAGGTATATATTTACCTTAAAGGACATAACTAATGAGTTTCTGTGTAGATATTTATATACTAACATGTAATCTGATGACATTATTCATTAATATTAAATAATGTAGCCAATGGCATTTTATACAACATAAATTGTATCAATTCGATTTTCACAAAATCATTAGATTCATATCAATAATGTTTAGTTTTATATATATTTCTGTAAATCACAGTTGAATCGAAAACAAATTATTTCCATAATTGTTAATTGTGAAATCAGATTGGTATTTTACTGTATTGCTTTATTATATCAAAAAGTAATTCAATTTCAGGTCATTAATTTTAAAAGACAGGTTATGCGAACATATTTGTGGGAAGAGTTGTATTTATTGGAATTTGCCTCATTAAATATTAATTATATAAACTTGTCACAGATTTGATAAATACCTTTTGATTGCTTCTCAAAAACATTTGAGCAGCAAAACTTAATTGATATAATTGTTACATTTGTCCTTACAGACGAAGAAGAATAACTTCATTATAAATTAAGATTATCGATTTTATTTAAAGTAACAATAATGATATACAGCTACAAAGCTGTTCCTTTTATATACGTAAGTATGTTTTATACTTCATACAAGCCAACATTTTGAGTCAAAGTATTTGCCAACGACTCTCAAGGGCCAATCGAATCCCAGAGCTATTATAATTCTGGTGCACTTAAGCTAAATTCTGCTCAAATATGAAACACACATCATTTTCATAAAATAACACACAGATATCGTATATATGTATATGTGTAGCACATTTTACAATCTGCTAGCAAACAACTTCCAATCAATAATCTTTACCGAGCAGCAGCAGTATTCCATCTCTTTCTCTCTGTCGTTCTCTATCTCTTTCTCTGTCTCCCAATTGCTGGTCCCTCCGGTGCATCCTTTACTGTAACCATCTGTTTTTTTTTCCAATTTAAATTACATTTTTCTCTTCGGTCAGGCAGAGACAAGTTATCGCTGCAGGCCGGGGCACATTCATATTCAATGCCTGCCTCGAAGGCGTTCTTGATGCTTAAAGATACTTGTGGTTTGTCATCGCCGTAGTCGTCGTTGGTATATTTGCATAAATGGAAGAATTTGTGATTTGATTTGGCCATGTGTCTCGCAAACTGCACTGCCACATGTGGCAGCCTTCGCCGGCATGCAAAATTATGAAAATGACAACGTAAACAAAAATAACATACAAACACACTCAGAGAAAATAAATAACCTTAAATGGATTTAAAGTGAAATTCAAAATATATTCTCAGATTCTCTTAAATCCAACTTGTTTCCTTCTTACTTAAATTTTCCAAAATTCATTCCTGATTTTTTATTGCAGATCTTAAATAGAGTTTGAAATTAAAAATTTCAGTTTTTAATTCCAGAATGAATACTTTTTCTAGAATGCATCCATTTTTTAATATAACATACAAATGCTTAATAGCGACTTGCTTATAGCTTTTGACAAGAACGCGTGTCTTGATTTTGTTAGTGCAATAAAATATGCCAGACAATAGCCGACTGCAGAACAATGCTGCCAGCTTGTCAATCATGCAACAAAGCGCCAAGTTGAGGCATCCCTTCAACTTTGGCTGTGTGGCATCTCCTGAAGGTCACCTTAAAGCCGGCATCAAATTTAATTACTCCCTTGTAAAGGCGACGGCGTCATATGATACACAGCGCATTAGGCATTAGGACTTAGGCAGCTGCTGCTTTTCCAAGAATTTACTCACTAGAATTTTCTAAGCATTTAAAACAATAACAGCCCAAGGTAATCATCCAGTGTCGCGCTAGATGCAACTTGAGATACCCAGCAGCAAAACGGTTGATTTTCAGAATAAACAACAAAATGAATTAACCATTAAATTTTAGTCGGCCAAGTGAGTGTTCAATTTTTGTTTCAATTAAAAGACAAGATACAAGCTCTTATACTCTTTGAATATATTTTGCCAATATTAGTGGCTCTTTAAATCTCGTAATAAAACATTCAATTCGTATTTAGAGTATTTTTTTTAATATTTTTTAATTGCTATCCTTTTATATATGTCTTAGTCATTTTTATAGCTTATATGTAAATGTATTTGTTTGATTTTAAAACTCAAGTTCCACTTGAAGACAATAAGCCAAAGGTGAATTTATTAAATGATAGTTTGTCATTTAATGTAAGTGTTGCAAGCTGTATATATATTTATATTAATTATTCAAAAAACGTATAATTTCATTTTATCCGGCGAAGATTCGTATATAGAGTTTATTTTATTTATTTTTTTTTTAAATTATATTTATTAAACAAACATATATTTATTATCATCTCCAAATATATTAATATTAAATATTTGTTTGATTAAGAAATATAATTAAAAAATTAATAAATAAAATATGTAGAGTTTTTTTTATTTATTTATTTTTTTAATTCTATTTATTAAATAAACATATATTTAGTTTGTGAATTGATGAATTTCTGTTGAAGGTATTTTAACCATACCTGCAGTTCTTGCATTTCATTTCGCAACTTCCACTTCGAGATATCCCCTGGCTGCGTTGGATATAGAGTATATAGTATAGAGAAGAGAAAGAGGGAATAGAAAGCAGCAAGCCACGAGCAACGTGCCTCAGGCTATTAGCGTTCGCTTCAACTCACGCCTGGCAATAAATCTCAGACTGTCAGCTGGGTGGCTTCAACAGTGCCGACAGCAACAAAATTGAAGAGGCTGTCTTCGTTGGCTTTGGTTGGTTTGGGCTGAAAATTACCTGCCGCTGTACGGAAGACACGTTAATTGGGCGTTGCGGGGTAGAGTTTAGGCGGATGCTAAGTAATCAGAATAATTTATTCATGGCTTGCAAGCTTGGGCATTGAACTTATTGGATTTGCCAAAGCAAACACAAAGTGTTAAGAGAATTCACGAATCCAGAATAAATCACGCAAATCACGCAAAATGAAATTCAGAAGCGATGCCCCAAGACATAATGAGAGCTAAAAAGTATGCTATTATTCTATACAAACTAGTTTCACATTTTTCACAATTATTCACAAAACTTATTTCTAGTGATAACTTAAAGCTGTGTTGATGCATTCTGATTTATCAGTTTGCCCACATGAAATCAATAACTTATTTATAAACAACATTGTTTGAGGTTGATTCTTGTATCTGACCTTTATTTCCCCAACCAGCCGCAAGTAGCCACAATCATGTTAGATGTGCCTCGTACTCATGTTTATTTATAAGGCCATGCAACCAGTGCTCAATAAACATCAGCATAAATGTAACCGATAGGAAAATAACCTCATACCTGTACAGGTACAGGTACAGGTACAGGTATACTTGTGTTGGTATATGCCACATGCAAATATTTGAGATGTGTCTCAGCATTTATCGACATGCAAGTGCCACTTTGAACTTGAGCCCCTATGGGTTATACAGCAAGTAATGGGCGAGAGCCCGTGGGAATGTAAACACACAGACACTAGGCCAACTAGGACAATGCAAAGCGGCTGTGTTGGCATATCAAGTGGCAGGCGGCAATCAAAAGCAGGATCGGGTCTCCTTTGGCTCCTTCCACAGCCGCTTCAGCTTCACTTCCTGCTAACCCAGGCATGCCACACATTGTTATGATACAATAATGTTGTCGCTATATGTATGTTGCGACTGTGTGAGTAGGTGTCTCGCTGCTCGTCCTTTGGAGTGCCAAAGGAAACCTCTGCAGGAGGTTGCTACGTTGGCGCATTTTCTGCCGCATATTGGCTTTTAATTTAAGGAGCAGTGTCAGCAGCTATAGCAACAAGAAACAACAACAACAAAGAACCACAACAACAGCAACAATAAGAAGAAATATAACCAGAGGGAGGGTTACTGCTGCTATCAGCTGAATTATTGTGGGAATCATGCATGCAAGAAAGACATTATGCATGCATTCAAAGCGTTTCTCTCTTTTTGCCTTGGTCCTTTAGTAAATGGGGATAAATAAATTTTTATGTTTTCTTATTAATGTTCTGTTGGCAGTCGCAATCGCGTTTTTTAACATTTGCATAAGGATAGCGGTGACAGCACGAGTTAACTGTAAATCTTTGTGCTGCCTGAACATGAAATGAGATCAGCAAAATCTCTAAAAATGTGAATTTGCATTAGCGTCCTGGCAACAAACAGGGATAATACAATACAATGGATGGTGCCCAAACTGTCGCTGCTTATTTAATGTGAGCAAACACCCACACTCCCCCCACACACACACACACCCACACACCCACACACACGCAGCCACATTCGTTAAGGTATTACAACTGAGAATAATGCCACGAATTTAATTTAATAATGCGACTTTTGCGCTGGGCAGCTTAAAAATTAACAATGATCATTTTTATGTGCGTCATATAAACTTATTAAAATCAGTTTCTCACTGCGTGTGCACACACGTGGGAGAAAGTAAGGGGGAGAGTATTATAGCTTTTAAGCACACTTCCGTTAATGAAAAACGGATGCAATGCTTGTGGCAGCCGCCGCACGATAAAAACCCTGCTTTTGTTTTGATTGCCATGCTCACTTTTAATTATGAAATTTAAATTGCTGCGACAATAACAGTAATAAACGAAGAAATCACATTAACATTAATTAGCTTAATATTATGTGCATATCATTAATTTTTTGCTCATATTAATAAATAAGCATGCAGTATATTAAAAAGCATTAATAACGCATCTATATCTGGCGAGAGTCAATTGAATTAAAGTGGTAGACATGAGAATTTAAAAGTATATACTATATACAATAAACTGTTTTTTTCCTGGCTGACTTTCGTGATATATTGACAGCAACAAAATTTGCATCAAAGCAGACCAATTTGTTGAACACAAATATGGCCAATAATCTTTTTGGAAGTGTCGAACTTGTTCAATTGAGCGGCATATATATATATAGATTTATTGCTATTAAAGAAAATGTTTTACTCAGACACCCAAGCTTTAATCCATGCAAAACGCATTAATATTTAATTTTTTAAATTTAATTATTTGAAAATTTTAGTTGCGAATACAATTTGAGTTGAGGAATACGTTTAAACATCTTGAAGATGGAGGGATGTGGCTCATTGAGAACCACTCTGCTCGAACCGGAAAATTCACGGATATGATTGGACGATTTGAGTGTTTAGAAGATCTGAATAGAAGCTGATCCACGAGAAATAAATTCTGCCTTTTGATACATTAATGGCCTCAAAAACCTTTAAGTGATGGCGTTAAACTTGGCTTCCTTAGACTTAATACAGCAATGACCAAAATAAAATTAGTATGCCAATTACTTGAAAGACAAATCAGCGCAGGAAAATACAAGCATACCTTTTGAATGACAACAGCACTTTTAAATTCTGCTTTTAAGTTATTTTGTTATTTCCATCAAATTTCCGTTGTCCCTAAGAGCAATATTATTATAATTAAGTCAGCATAGCCATTAAGCCTTGCCACCAAGTAGCCACTTGTAATGTGTACTCGACAAGGCAATTTGCCATGAAGCGAATGAGCTATTATTATTTATTGTCGTTGGGTCGGTTGACCAAAGGATTCTTCATACCCAACGGAAAATGCTTAAAGTGTTTTGCATGCTTTAGTAGCTTTGCTTCAATTATTGAACTTTTTTTTTTACTGAATTTAGAGCGCTTGTTACTATCATTGTCATTGTCAATATTTAGAAATGCTTTGGTTGTCTTTATTTTTTGGGGAGTATATCATCCCCTCAGCTGTTGCCCTGTTCTGGATATCTGTCAATCACAATTCGTCACAGCTGATTAATTGTCATTTATCTAAATTAAAATTAAAAAAGGACTGCTACGCAATGTGTTTTAAATTTTAATGTCAGCTATTTTATCACAATGGTTGTACGCATACAAAATAATCATGAATGAACGAAATTTGGAATCTAGCTTGGATTGCTTAACGAAATATTCGAATTTAAAATTTATAGCTCAGTTACATATATAGGCAGTATAGTTTAGTATCTCTCACATGACAAAAAAAAGCAGAAGCAGTAGACCGAATTACATATACTCGCATCAGCGAGCATCACAAATTGTCTAACAGAAACTGTGCAGTTTTTGGCCGGCAGGCACATATTGGCCTGAATATGTATTTAAGTTTTGGCTGTCTTTGGGCTCCCTTCAGCATTTTTTTGGCAGCTTGTAATTTGTGCTAAAGCCAGCTTGAAATATACTAACAGTTTAAGCTGTGCACAACCAAAATCCCATCTCGCCATTTATCACAGCTCAAGTTAGCTAGCACTCGTAAGGAACTTAGAATCGCCCTTAAATTACCGAGTTTATCCCATTAAAAGCTGACATTCATTAAACTTTTCACATTTTTCACCGCACACAAATCATAGCAAGTTTGTAACTTACTTTGAATGTGACTGGGGCTTATCTTGCAGCACACAAAGCATCCAACCTGCTAATTGGTGCCCGCAGCAACGTTCGCTTCTACATATTACAAATGTATAATGTAACCTTGGTGTTCATACTTTATATGTACATATATTTCATATTTGTGCCGCTTACTGCAAAAACTCCAACATGCATAGATACAACTGTTCTTATACTCACAAGGAATTCGTGTCAACCTTCATTTAATCAAACCACGAAAAAATTTACTTACAATATTTTTATTCTGCACATAAAAGACACACTAAAAGGACAAATAAAGCAGTATAGGGATTTTTTGTATATGTCTTGCTTGGCTTAGTATAACGCGAAGTTCATGTTGCGAGTTGCTTGTTTTGGGAAGCTGTTTCTTTATAGGCCCTTGCGAAATAACATTTCCCATTCAACAGTGCAAATTGCCAGCTGAAATACGTGTGGGGCGCTGCTGTTATGGCAACTACTCAATTTCAAGTGAATCCCTTTTAATTTAGAGGCAAAAAAGCCCTTTGGCAGGAACATATAAAAAAAACATTGGAGTTGACACAATTTATTTACACAATTGCTGTTAATATTGAATTTTTTCACTTTTCGTAAAAAAAAAGGTAAACATATGAATAAATGCGTGCTGAAAAAAAAAGTTATGGTAAAAATGGACTGTGAACTATTTTATTGATGAAATTTTCATTGAAAAATATAAAATGTTGTTTATATTTGAGAGATTAATTTGTGAGATTAATTGTTTAAATAATAATGGCAGCTGTCAGTAAATTTGAGCAAGTCCATTTAATAAATACAATTTTGTTACTTAATTATGAAACGCATTGCAATCGAATGAAAAATATATTTAAAGCATTTTTGAGATTATTGACTTAAATTTAATAATAACCGGCAGTAAATTTGAATTTGCATTAATATTTCATAGTACTCAATTATTGGTTTACATTTTTTTAAACTCAATTTAAGTCGATTCTGTCAACTGTCGCATGAATATTTTGTAATATTCGATTAGTCCCAAATGTAATCAACATTTTTGTTCCTATACGTTTGTCGCATCTGAATGCATTTTAGTTATCTGTTGCCGCATGAGCAATTTATGAATAGAAGAAACGTATTATTCAAATTCAACTATTCAATTTCTATCTATTAAATTTCGTTCTATAGTCATCGTTTTGTTGAAAGTCAGCACAGTGCACCTTCTTAAATTACAAATTCAATTCAATTGAATTCACTCGACGTTGTGAAACAAATTTCCTTGACTTAACAGCTTTTGTTTCGCTTTTGGTTACTTTACCCGTGGTTCGTCTGCTAAGAAAGCTGTATAAAACAATTTAATTTTAAACATATTCCATTAAGTCTCATTTTCAAAGGTCGCCCTGCCTCACTTTCTCTTTTACTTTCTCTTAACTGGGCCTGTTGCGCTCCTGGGGATTTGCCTGCTGCGCTTGGCTTACACTGCTCCTGACACATGAAACAATGTGCGTACTGAATGTGTGTGTGTTTGTGTGCTTGTCTGTGTGTGTGTGTGTGTGTGTGTGTGTGTCTGCCTCATGCAAATAAGGCAGGCACTGACAATATCGGCTGTCTATTGTTTCGGTAAGGTCTCTTGTTTTATTGTCTGGCTTTTATTGAAATTGAAAACATTTTGAAATCAATTTCCTCAGGCTTTGCTTTCGTTTTGTCTTATGCCAATGAAAACAATTATGAGCTTACATACATGTATTGTTTTTCTTTGACTCATAAGGCATCTTAACGAGTAAGCGATACTATTTTCTTGTTGCATTTCATCGTATTTAACAACAACTTTAACAGCATATTCAATCACAACACTTTTAAACATTTTGTCTTTTGAGTTTACCTCTTTATAAGTCGGGAAAGATGACAAAGGAAAACGCTGATAATTACCTTCAAACTAACATAATTTTGGCAATAATTAAGTTTCTATATAATTCACTGAACCTTATGTAGCCTTTTGGGTTTTTAAGCTGTATGCTTTGAATTTTCATTTAAACAAAGATCTTAAGTATAAAAAAATGCGTCTTACATGTATCTTGAACTCTCTCAATTAAATCTTATTTACCTGTTTCCATTTTCTTTTAATTGCTTTACTAATGTGATTTTGTGGAAGCAATCTGTTTATTTGCATTTCATTTCTTCTTTTTCATTAGCGTTACATTTTTTATTTACTCACAGCACTCACCACTCATTGGGAAGTAGGATTTGTTTCCCTAAGTCAACTTTACTCACACTTTAGCCTTAAATATGTAGTCAGAAGCTGCAACATAAATTTCCGCTCTATGACAAAAAATATGTATTGAATTACCAAAGTCAAAGTGAATAAATCATATGAATTGGGTAGACAGCCTTATGACCCAAAACAAATTGATTTATTATTGACTTATTTATTCTTATATCCTGAGGACCTGATGATAAATTTGTTTCAAAATGTGTAACGCATTGATTATGAATACCCATAATATGCCTTAGCGATTGCTCAAAATACAAGATATTATTAAAATGAATAAAACATATAATAGATAATTGAAAATGAGTACTGATTTCACATTGGAATAATGGTGAGTGATTTATTGAAAGGGTATTTAATCATGAGGGCCCCAAAAGTACTGAATACTTCTTATATAGTATCTAAATACCCAGAATAGTGAGTCAAGTTAGGAATTGTTGTGTGAAATGTTTAAGGAACATTTTTCTTTTAATCGTTGCCTGCTCATAAAATAATCATTAAGCTCTTAAGTGCTTGCATACATTATGCTAATGCGAAAATATTGTTTTAGTGATAATTTAGTTTGTCATTATAAAAAATCGTAACATATATGCAAATATTTATCTTTGCGCTAAATGCGAGCCTATTTCTGCAGGTTGGTCACACATTGAAGGCAATCTCGGAACGAGAAAAAGAAATTGCCGCCAGCGTTTTGGCAACAAACAACGCTGTAAATTTTGGTGAACAATGCGAGCAACTACAACAGCAACAACAAAAACAACAACAAAAAAGGAAGAACATGTTTGGCAGACAAACAATTGCTTTTAATGTCGATGATTAAACGCTTAAACTGAGCCACTTAAACACAGCTTGTGCGTTGCTTTGTTGTCTACTTTTAGGCCATTTAACCGACAAGCAGCTGAGCCAAGTTTTCTCGGTTCGAGCGTTGAAAAGAGTTTACGCAAAACACACAGATTGTTAAATGGGGCGTATGAGCAACGTGCGGCGCTTAGAATTGCCAAATTAATGCTCAAGTGGCCATTTCTTTTCCCTTCCCCCCAAGCTCTATTCGTCATTGGCTGGGCTCCAGAAACAACAACAACAGCAACAGCGAAACAAGAGAAAAAGTTTCACCAAGAAAAGTTGTGCTGCCGAAGCCACGAGGTATTTTATTCAGTATTTTAACTTTTTTTTATTATTAAATTTGCACAGCAAGTTGGCCAACTTTTGTTGCTACTTAATGCTGCTTTGTTTATTAAATAAATATTTGACACAACTTTTGGGTTTGCCGCCTTGATTGCCCACGCAAAATGGTAAAGGTCACAGCATGAGAAGTCCTAAGCGTAAATTTTTAAAAATTATATAATTTAATGACCGACATAAAAATGAAGTCATTATAAGATTTGTTAATGGAATGGCGGCCAAGTTTTATTTGCACTTCTCTCTTTTATTCAGTTAGCCCAATAATTTGTAAAGTTTTCTCATATCATATTCTGCTTGATCCACTTTAAAGCGATTGGAGAGTATGCTGGAAGCGAAGTTGCTTTAATGGCTAATAAACTATATATTATCAGCTTATTTATCTACAGCTATAATGGCAATCGTATCCCTTTTTAATTACATAATTCTACAAAATTCTTAACTCAGTAATAAATAATAAAGTTTTTGCATAGCCCCATTTATTTATAGACCAATTGGGAACAGCAGCTCTGACTGCCAGTAAAACACCGCACAGAAGTCTTTAGCATTATATGTTTTTTTTTGGCACAGCCAAAACAATTTGCCTGCCAGACTCGGCCCTCAAATGGGCTCAATTGTTTGGGTCAACAAGGGGCAAGATGATTTGAATTGGATGCCTCTCGAATTTCACTGTGATATTTTTTTAGCAGTAAACAGAACAAATATGCAACGCTCTGATGAAGCCTACAGCAACTAACTGAAGCGGACAACAACAATAAAATATAAGCTAGTTTGTGTATCTGCTTACAGTTGTTGAGTGTGAATGCTTTGTGCTTCTGTGTGAGCGATTCAAGCAAGACAAAACCCCATTAAACATACAACTGGCGCTCAACCTCAACATCAGATTGCTATTGTGGCTATTGTGCTGCTGGCACTGAGCTGTATCTTCGAGTGGCTTAAATAACCGACACCCCGTTCGGAATATATCTCATATAACGTATACGCCACGCCAAAGATCTCCGCCTTTGTTTAATGACCACTCAGGCGCCAGGCAACGAGCATCCTGAACAAATATGCAACAAAATGCATGTTGAAATAGCAATCCGCAGTTGGAAAGCAACAGTTTTACAAGCAAATACATATATATTTGGGGCACGTATGCCGAACGCACATGATGCAATAAGTTTCGTGAACTCATCTCTGCACTGAATTCAATTCGGGCCGTAATAAAACCTTGGCTCGAGTAAATACAACTTATGGACTATTTTTATATTGCAATGAAAGTAAATCCCTCACTCGCTGCCTGCCGATGTTTTTGGGCCAACTAAATACAGGAAACTTAACAAACAAAAAAACTCTGCCTATGAAATTCGAAGCACGTTCATAAAGCACACAGCACATATGTATATAAGTAAATATATGTATGTTTATATAATGTTCGTTGACACGCAAAAGTTTTTCAATATGAAGCATAACCAATGCACGTTTCATTCAATTATATCGAACCAGCAGGGTTTGTAAAATTCCCATAAAAGCGATTTCATACGGCACAATAGTGGTTGGAAACCCAACATTTTCAAATTACCAACAAAAAAAAAAAAAATATATAAAAGACGTGACGTATATTTTCGTGACATAAATATGTAAACACTTTTTAAATTCAAACAAAATGATAGCAATGCCATAAATAAAAAGAAAAACCGCTTATAATTCTTTTAAAACTGGCATAATAGTGCTTTTTTTGCATGGGCTGCATTACTTAGAATTTCGAATCATTTCAAAGTTTTGATTAAAGAAGCCTTCAGCCACACAATACCCCACAATAGCTCATGAACTGGCCGACTAATAACCAATGATTATTTCTCACATTCCGTGTATTATTCATTCATAAAATACGCAAGACGCGAGGGAGCAGCACTGGCACGTACAATGTTGACAGCGAAGTGGCGCGCACGTGGCGTCTACGGGCCGTAAGCTGACCACCCACTAACCAAGCAACCACCTCAAACCACCCCCAAACCACCACAGGCGCCAGGCAACTGCAGCCGAGTGTGTGTCAGCATCTGGAAAATTTCCCAAACAAAGCCAAACGAAATTTCCCACTGTTTGTCGGTGCGAAGAGAGCGCGTTGAGAGAACGGCAAGTAAGTGAAGAGCGAGGCTGGCGCTGGCGTCGACTGTGACTGCGGCAGCGACTGATTTTCACTGGCTTTTCAGACCCAATGGACCTGTTTGGAAAATTCGCACAGTCAGTTTGTTTTAAAATTTTGCCGCGTTGCGTTCGCCTGCGAAGCGTTCAAAGTTCGCACAAAATCGAATGAATAATAATTTTTCAAAATATTGCGCGCGTAAAAATTGTATAAAGTTAATTTTTAAAAAATAAGGAAGCTAGAACGAATAATTGCCAAAGTAATTTCACCAACTGCTCGTGCTCAGAATAATATAGAAATCCCTTGGAGAAGTTAAAACTTGCTGTTGAATAACTTATGCAATTTGCAACGCTTCATTTTGTGAGAATAAATTAATATAACTAAATAAATAATAATAATAAATAAATAAAAAAACACATAAAATTGTGCGCTATTTAGCGACACCAGATTTCGGTCACAGTTGTAAGTTAACAAAAAAAATATATACAATGGAAAAATAAATGGAAACAATAAAAAAATAATGAATGCAAATAATAATCAAGGCACACAACAATTAGAAAATTCTCGTGTATGCAAATTTGTCAAATAAAATCTATAAATAGTTTAACTGATGTTTCTTTAGAATTGGAAAATTATGGCTCGAATTTATTTGAGCAATTATGAATGAATAAGAATGTGAAATTCAAGCCAAATTTTTAATATTAATATATTATGTCTTATAATATCATGAAAATCTTAATTTCGGAAACTTTAAGCCCGCATTATATGTTTTTTCTTGTTTTTATTTTTGCATAATGTTGTGGCGGGACTCATAGTTTTCATCTGTTATATAATACAAGTTAAATCGAATTTTCGTATAGGGTACATATAGCTAAATTAGAGATCAGTTAATCATTTATCGAGCTTGGAGTAATGCTCCAAAGTTCATGTATTTAATTTGCCGAGATGTTAGTAAAGTTCAGTTTGATATTTATATATTTTACGCAAGAGTATGTAATATTCTGCATGCCAATAACATTGATATCTCACCAAGATATATAACCAACACAGTATAACACAAATGAAGCCAAAACAAATAGAGTTCATTAATCAGCCACTTTTCTAAGTTCATCGACTTTCAGCTTAAACAAAAGTTTAATTAATGCAAAAGATAAATGTAATGCGTATTTAGTACTTACATTTTATCTAATCTGCACTAAAGCATTTTCTCTTCATAACTTCTTTAAACATAGTTTTTTTGCTTAATAAATTTAATTTACTTCATGCCTCGGAGTCTTATTGGTATATTTTCATTTAATAGATAAAAACATTGGACTTAAGTATACGATGCAAGTACTAAGTAAACAGTGAAAACTTAATAAGTGGGAAGCTGATTACAGTTTACCACTTCAATAGATCCTCATTACAGAGAGCCGTTTTCATATTCAAATATTAATTAACAGTTGAAAAGTGTTCAGAACAAGCTGAAGCGAAACAATAAACAAACCAAACAACAGTCTAGAAAACTGGCAACAATTCCAAATGTAAATTAATTAAAATCTAAACTGAGCGTGTGTGCCCGTGTGTGTGTGTGTGTGTGTGTGTGTATGTGTAAACTGCCATAAAAAGCGAATGGTGAATAAAAAAACGAATCATGGTGATGTAAATAAGGTGTTCCGGAAGGAAGCCGGCGGAAATCAAAGCAACGCCTGCATAAAGTAAACTTTGTGGCATCCTTCCCACGACTCCTCTCCGACCCCGATCGTTGCTGATTACGTAATTACATGAATGTAAATTTTTTTGTGCTGGCTTTGTTTTGTTGTCAGTGTGTGTGAATAAGTTGTGAGCACACAGTTTTGCCGAGTCACGACCAATTAAGGAAAGGCAAATAGCGCACGCATTAAATGATGAAGGAAGTCATGTTTCAAATGCGACAGGAAATGAAATGAAAGCCCATCCAGCACCAGCAGAGTATAGCACTAAACGGTTGTGTGGCAGGTGCGTATTAAAGAAAAGTATGTGCAAATATGATATTCTACCACTGTCAAGATAGCATGTCTTAATTGTTTTCGAACCCAGAAATAAATTCCAAAATAAGTCAACTGTCCGGCCCGAACTCAACTTAACTCACACTGAAAAGACGAACATGTCACACAGAGATTTATTACCAAAAGGGCCAAAACCAAAATGCAAAGGCTTCCTTCCTTTTTAATGGTCTCTCACCTTATCCTTGGGCTTGAGGTTTTTCGTATTCCCATGCTGTTGCCCTTGGTATCTCGTAGGTTCTTTAAAGCTCTGTCAGGAAATTAAACTATTAAGCTTGCTTGATGTGCATAAACTTTTAATAGCACCTGAATGGTGTTGGGGAAATTATATTATGTGTGTCTGTGTGTCTGTGTGTGTGTGTGTCTGTTTTACCTTTACTGGTCCATCATTAAGGAAAAAGCAGATCAACTTGGCCACAGAGCAATTCCTGCGATAAGTGATGCCAGTAAAAGTTTAATGGCAAATCAACATAAAATTCTGTTGATTACTTCAAGTTTTTTTAGACCAACTGCTAAGCTGTTTAAGTGCTGTCAGCAACAGGCATCGAATTTAACACCGTTTGGGCCACAACTGTTGACAGCCGCAGCTGAAATCGATGGGTCGTTCGAGTTCCGTAAATAACCAACAGAACAATTTAGCTCCGTGTGCTCCCAATGACATTTTCCCGTGTGAAATTAGCCACAGCAATGAGTTGATAATTGTGGGTTGTTTAATTTATGGTTTAAAGAATATTTTCGTAATAAGTGTTAGAATCGAATTTGTTGTCTGACTTTGAACTATGAGCTGTGTTCTTAAAACACAATATTTTACATATGATTTTTAGATTTTCGTGTGCAGTTCATTCATACATTCAATATTTTACTTAAAAATTCAAACACTCTTAAAGCAATACATTTATTTTGGTTTATAGACGACCAGCCAATCATCGTTGTGCTAAGTGTAGCATAAAACAAGATAAAATTAATAGGCGCAAACAT
Source organism: Drosophila grimshawi (assembly GCF_018153295.1). NCBI lineage: Eukaryota > Metazoa > Arthropoda > Insecta > Diptera > Drosophilidae > Drosophila > Drosophila grimshawi. The sequence continues at coordinate 827,951 of NW_025063098.1, forward strand.
TTATCATGGGCATTATTCAATTATATTTGTTTATGGGCTACATGTGTGGATTTATGTATTCAGAGCTAGGCTACTGCTGCTGCTGCTGCTGTAGTAAATACTTACTACACTTTTGCACAGACTATACTTAAAAATAAAAAGCCAAAAAACAATTGAGTATTCGCCATTGCATTAAATTCAATTCATTCGTGGCGTCTACTCCCAAAAATAACGTCTGCCAGCGGGACGCATAATCGTTATCTGGTCAATGATAAAATTTAACGGCTTTGTATAAATTGAATGCTGACGACTATCAAGATTGAAGTCGAGCCAATCAAAAGTGACGCGCAAACAGCACTAACCGAAAATAAATACAAGCTGCCAACAGCAAATGAAAAAAATAAACCAAAGATAAACACACACAAAAGCAACTAAAAACAACAAACACACAAAAATGCTGAAATTGTTGAAAATGTTGAAAATGCTAAAATGTTAAAGTCCACAGACAGCAACAACTTGTTGGGCCTTTCAATACGCTTTCTGATTGTTGTAATAAATCATCGTGGCAATTGACTTTGAGCAATTGTGCGAATATTGTTGGCAGTTTCGTGTTGAGATCTCCGGCGATCTTCAACTTTGAAGCTATTTTGACTAATCTATGTCCTCTCATTTAATTGGCCATAAATATTATTTATTTACTTTGTAATTGTAATTAATGGTTTTATCACTTAATTGGCTGCCATGTAAATTGCTCATGAATATTGCAAATCCATAAATAATATTTACTATTTATGATTATAAACAGTGCTCAGCTAATTGAAGTCGCCTGTCGCTTGTCGCTTGTCGCTTGTTGTTTGTCGTGACTTCCGATGAGGAATTCCCATGACAATTTGACCACTCGACGCACAAATAAAAAATAATATTTTGGCTTGTCCACTTCTCGGCCAGTCGCTATATGCACATATCACTATAGAGTATATATATATATATATATATATATCAATATATGTTTATTTAAATTTATATTTCATTGCTCAATTACCATTGTTGCTTTTGTGTTTAGTTTAGTATGCGTAAGTTGGCCATCGCAACGGCCATCAAACATTTTGTTTTAATTTGTAGCCAGTGCAAATATGCAAAATGATTGACAGCACAATTTAGATACCTGAACACACAGGTAATGCAATATTTACACTAGATCGGGCAGACGAAGTACGATGAAGAGAGAGAGAGAGGCCACGTGTCAGCTATAACCTTATATGGCTGCAAATTTCTATAGCTGTGCAGATCATGTATCCCAACCGACTACTGGCTTATGTATATTAAAGCAATTTTGAATGCTCCACTCGAGATAGCTCGACTAGCAGACACCCTGGTAATAGTTTGTTTAATTTGAAATTACTTTATGTCTTGTCTTTCCTCCATTCTTTATGAACTTTCTACACGTGACCAATAAGATGTCTGAGTATTAATAATAATTGGAATGCTACAGTTTTGTCCTTTATTTAAATAGTTAAACGATTTGTGTCGATATTCGCGAAGCGGGGACAGTTATCGATATTATGATATAAGTGTGGATTATATGAGAACTCGGCTGTTGATGCTGATCAAGAATATATATATGTTATGGGTTCGTGCCTATTAAATACTTTGCTCAACTACTAAATATACATACTATATATATATATATATAGTATAGTATATATTTACATATATTAGGATGCAACAAGAAGAAAACATTTAGCATATGCAGTGGAGTGTATAAGCACAATAAAATACCTAAAGCTGTTTTTACATTACTAACAATGTCAACTGATATTTATTGTAATTCTCAAGTGTCGTTCGCTTTTTGCTCAAAGGATTTCATAGAATAAATAACAAAAGTTGCCAAAAAAGCAATTTGCATTATTACGAGAAATATCAATTTCGTGCATATCTTTTTCTGCTGAGAATTTGTAATCTATATTGAAACTTTTATTCATGTTGCATGAACGAAATAAATTGAATAGTTGCTGTGATTAATGGCCATCAAGAAGTTCAGTATTAGTCAGTTACAGCTTTTATCAATTTGTCATACGTTAAATCACAACTAAGTCATTCATTTAAAGTGTGTCATAACAAATGATTACACTATTTTCCTAATTGTGTTTTGATTGTTCCTAAACCTCTATAATATATACCAACAAACTTACGCTTAGTCATACATCAATTCAGCTTGCTTAATTTATTAGTTTAATTTGCTGTATACTTGTTAGTTTCAATACTAAAAATGAAAGGGCTGAATCTAGGCTATATGTTTTTCTGCCTGCTTGTTTTGCTGCCTTCCTTTGGTTCTGTTTGGCTGATTGCCAGCAAACAATATGAAAACAAATAAACAAGAAAAATAGCGTGAATGACAACACAGAAAAAACACGTGCCGCTTTGAGTTCTTTTTTGAGTTATACATGACGTATGAGTAATGTTACTGACTTACCAAAAACGCTAGTGGGAATATTAAAAATGTATTCCAATTTCTTTATTCAAATAAAATTTAAATATTAATTCAAAAATATAACTGAGATAAATTTTGAACACTGGAATGTTATATTAAAAAATGCACTTGAAAAAAGTGATTTGAATTACGATTGGTATAAATCTTAAAAATAGTTAAATTAAAAAAAAAAAAATAATAAATCGGAAATCAATGAGAATATTAAAGAACAGAATTCCATTTGTGGAAAGTGCAGTTTTAACCTTCATAATTCGCCAGGATATTTGTAAAAGTCGACACAGCACCAGCAGTTGCAGCACCACAAATGCGTACAAGTGGCAGTTGGTAGTAAATCAAGCCGTCACTTCTTGAGAGTATTCTGGTAGTACGTGCATTTTGCCAAGCATTTTCAGCCATAAATCTGTACAGAGCATGCACCACTGACAAATATGCTAAGATCTGGGCAAGCTACTGCGTTTGGCAGCTGTTAGACATTCATTTGTACATTGAACTCCAATTGACTCCAATTTGATTTGTGGCTATGAATAACGTAAGAAAAACTTGTTAGTAATTATGCAAAATCAAATGCATCAACTGCGCAAGTCAAATTATACTTGTCAGCCTTTAACAGTCAATTTAAAATTGTCAAAACCAGCTCCCCACGCCCCGCTAAACTGGTGTGGCTGAGTGCATTTGGCCATATGTATATACATATATATATATATATACGTGCATATATACATATACTTTCCGCCAATAACAAAATCAAGAAAATAAATGCAATTAAAAGCTTTGATTGAACCGTTTAATTGAAATATTTCTGTGTTTTGGTTTGACACCAATTATAAACAATTTGCCAAAATGATGATAATCGAAAAAGAGTATTCGCTTTGAATTTGTTTTTCTTACTCAATTGCATAAATTCCGAATATATATATGACCTGCATATGTCATAGAAATGGCAGTTTTTAGAAATATTTCAAATGTTAAATAAGCATAAACAAGAAAAAGGATGACACTTAGAAATTAAGTACTTTATGCCCGGGTCAAATGAATATTTGATATATTTAAAGTAAATAAATTGGAAATTGTTAAGCATTTTCCTGCGACAATATGCCTCTCATTGCTCCTTTATTGGTGCAGGGTATAAGAAGGATAACATATTTTTATGCTCCTCTCAGGCATCAGTTCAATGCACGTTGCACTCTTGAATAATTTGGTATCTGTGTGAAAATAAATGTTTTATATCATTGACAGTTGTTTGTGTTGTATTATATTTGTACTATGTTTTGTGTTTATTGTCATTTATTCTACACTTTTTTTGGCTGTTACTCGACAACGTGCCTGGAATATTTATTGTGCAAAAAGTTATCAAACGGACTGCAGTTTTGGCTGACAGTTGCGATTGGATCTGACTTGGGGTCAAAGTGGGCCCGTATACAAATAACCTCCAGTCAGATTAATAGCTGCGCATATTTCACTAAATATACACATCTACCCACATATATATATATATATATGTGTGTGTATAAATATATATCTTTCGCTTGGCATCGCTATTAAAGCATACGAATTATTAGGAAAATTCGTGCAAGGCAACCACCAACAATGGCAGCAACAATAGCAACAACAACAGCATGGAAGTACTGAATAAAAAACGAAAATTTATCGATGCTCACTTCCGCAAACAACCGCAAAGCAACAACACCAACCACAGGAAGTAATGGGCTTAAGTCATAGACAAGAACAACATTAAAAAAATGTGAAATTTACACTCGGCACCGAAGCGAAAATACCCTATAGGCCAACTCAGAGATGAGTTAAATGCTTAAACGAAGGATATGTTAGTATATATGTATATATATTTAGAATAGTAGAGATGGTAGAAACAAGCGTACTCAAACCCATCATGCCCAGTGTGTTTGGTTAACTCAAATCGTTGCTTAACTTATAACATAGTCAACATAGCAACCAGCAAGAACAACTTAAAGAGCAAACATTTATAAAACACTTTTGGCCATTTCTCTTCATTAACTGCATGCCTGATGGCCAGAAAGAGAGCAGGCCAAACAGCAAGGCAAAGTGTTTGCCAGTTCGCCGCCATATCACACTTTCCCACCATATACTCCCTCAGGCTCCTCACCAACCACTCCTGGATCTACTGCACCTTCCCCCTTCTTACTGTCTTACTGTGTGACTGTCTTACTGGCTGGCATCTTGTCGCTTTTCGGGGCGGTGCTTAATGAAGTTTTCACACAAATTTCTCGGCAATTTTACTTTCGGACATTGCATAATTGATGAGGCCTGGCGAAACGGCGACAGTTTTGACAAATCACAAACGCCTGAACAAGTTCCAATTAAGTCTTATAGCCATTGGGGGTGTCTGTCTGTCTGTTTTCGTTGCTCTTGTTGTTGTTGTTATATTGTCATATTTACTATGTCGCCGGCCGGAGACGTGTCTCTTATTAATAATTCGCAATAATTTGTTGGGGCAAGCAAAGTGTTAATGTTGATGAGTTAAGGTTTAACGTTACGTCCGCCAAATGAGCAGCAATTTATTTGTGTAATTGAAGCCGCCTGCCATTGCCAAGGCTGTTCCTTTGCGATGCTGAGTTGTCGTGGCAGTGATCGTGGGCGTGGTCGTCGTCGTGGTCGTGGTCGCGGGCGTGTTGGCAACATCTTGTAAGTTTGTGTAGCAAAGCTGGCAAAACATGACCATAAAATGTTTACAGCGCGCACTTAAAGCCGCTGTAATTCAAGCCAACCGCAAAAACTCAGATGCAGCGCACCGTTAATAATTAATTACATAATTAACCACAAATTAAGGCACACACGACTGCCCCCCAACTGCCGCAAACAGCACAATGTCAACACAGTTGCACAGTTGCACAGCTGGCCAGCAGTTCCTGTTGTCACCAGCAGCGCAATCAACAATTAATCTGCTTAGTCTCAGCTATAGCTATAAGTATATATATATATACACAGAACTTGTCATATCGGCAGCGTATCCAATTGATTAACAACAGCAATATATACATATATGTATATATATATCTATATTTAGCAGAGTCAAATAAAAAAAATGTATTTATATTTAACAGAAAGTACTGTCAACAAATCAACAAATGTATTGTGTTTCAAACAAATATTATTTTTCCTGCTTTCCACTGCTGTTATTATTGTCACGGGCTGCTGTTTGCTATATGGCATTTTACCCCATTCCCTCTTGGCCGCTTGCCACTCAGCCATGCAGCAAGTTTTGCAATTTGCATTTTTTTGTTGTGTGAAACCCTTACACATTCTAAGCACATGCCTTGCGGATATTAAGTATACGCATAGATAGAGCGCAAAATATGCTTTTCAAACTTTTCCCCTTATAATGTCTATTCTATTCTATTCTATTTCTAGGTGAATACTCATTTAAAAACGCTTAGAATATACTTTCCATCGCCTAGCTGCAATACACTCGATTAAAATATGATGTTTGCAGTCTACTAATGGTTGTTCAGCTGAACAAATTTCAACACCATTTTTTTTTTATAACTATTAGTTAATTAGTTGAGGGCTTCTATTTAAGCCAATGCACATGCAAAATAAGTGCTTGGTAATGCCACAACAAAGGCGCTAGCTTACATGGCTCACATGACATATGACATGCGAGGCACTCTGACGCTTCCAAAAATATAAATGCGTTTCTTTGGCTCTTTGTCCTCGAGCGCTTTGCGGCCTTTTTGCAACAATCAAACAAAGGCCAGCCTTTGCTGCCAGCTGGCGGTTAAAAAGCATACCTTGACAACTCATTAAAGCCCACATGCACCTGCCCTACGACCCACGTAATTATATAAAACAGCATAACCAGAGATATAGAGCAAAAAAAAAAACAGGACGGAGGCCATGACACGGCAAGTGGATGCTGAGTTGGTCTTTAAGTTGCAGTGACATCGTCAGGTGCATATTTATATATGTGTATATGTATGTAGTGCAAGTGCATGGTTGTAGCTGAATCTGAATAGGAATGTGGATGCCTCTCAAATTAAGCTCGGAGAGTGCTGACGAAACAGACACATTATGTATGCATATGAGGTGGATGCCAGCGACCCCGACATCTACTACTTGATGGTGTCAGTGGTTGAGTGGCTGTTTCAATTGGTAAGCGGACAGTTAATTGTCGTTCGATATGGGCGATTTCAACTAACCAAAAATCGCAATTAATTGTAAGGATGCGGTTTACAAAAATAACTGGGGATGGGAAGCACTGTCACACCGAAGCTTTTATACACTTGCCAACCTCTTCAATTGATTGCCACTAAAATGCGGAAACTAATAAGTTTGTATAATAATTCTTCAACATTTCTCCAAGCCTTAAAAGTGATGTGAATCGTTTTCAAAATTAAATTGTTATAATATATTTCACTATATTATTATGTATTTGGCATTATTATTTCACTTGATATTAATAGTAATAAGAATTATAATAAAAATAAGTATTTGAAAAGTAGAATATGAATTTTTGTTATACCTTTCAATGCATTTTAAAGTTGTTACAAGCGATTTGGCTTCCAGCTCGTTCTCTCATTGTTTACAAGGATTGAGAAAAAATGCAACTCATTTATTTTCATTTTTGGCAGCACAACAATTTTTCATTTCGCCCAACACAAAATTGCAAATGGCGGTTGGCTTGAATGTGTGCTTGTTGCCATTGTTGTGCCATGTAGCAATGGTTGTGCCCTGCCACACACCCATCACCCCCGGCACCCGAACGCCGTCTTTGTTGCGGTTGATTGGCCAAATCACTTGCATGCAGAATGCGCTTTTTGGCTGCAGTCCTGAGGGTGTTGATGCCACCCACACATCCACACATTTGAGCGTTTGTTGCAAGAGTTTACGCGCATATACATTTCATGATCATAAAAATTGGCAACAATATTTTTGCAAGTGTTGCGACAAAATTTCGTAGCAAACTTTAAGCATAAATTCAAATTATAAAAGCGCTGAGTAGAAAAAAGTTGCAAGGCTGCATGCAGCAGTAACTCGTGATGCATTTATAATTAACACTTTATGCGGCACGTCGCAACAGCGAGGTGTGAGCTCATTACTAACAAATGCAATGGGTAATGCAGCCCACAAAATTCCATACCCTCAACGCAGACAATAAACAAGCTTGCGTCGCGTGTGTGTTGCACATGCCAGTTGCATGCTGACGACCGTCTGCGACAGACAACTGGTGACAGTCGCAGCAAGCGGTACACAAAAGCTGCAGCAATGATGTTGCTGTCTACTGAATGTAGCAGTCAAACAGTTCTAATTAAAATTTAATAAATGCTGAAAGAGCTGTCAACGCTTTTATTGTAATTTTAAGTCTATGGCTTGTCTACCTTCCGAGCTGGATGGCTCTATCCCTGAACTAGTTGAAATTATGTATAAATAGTAATTAATTTAAATAGTAAAAATAAATTTTAACATTTAGAATATAGTTTATATATATAGATCATGATCATGATAATAAGTTTTTATTAACAAAATCAGTGCATCTTATCCGATCTTATCAAAATTCGTACAGCTCTTCAATAATATGGTTGGTTACATTATATATTTGCAAAAGGCAGTTATCGATAAATGGAAATCAACTTTATCTGTATACGAGAACTATAAATTTCAAACTTCTCTAGCTATTAAAGTCTCTGAGATAGACATGTTCACATAGACGGACAGTCAAACATGGGTGAACAGATTAGGCTTTTGCCGCAGATCAAGAATCTATATACCTTATGGGGTGTATGCTTCCTTCTGCTTGTTAGATACATATGCACAACTTCATTATATCACGCAAATCCTAAATCTACTTCTACAAATAATTAAATATATTTTAATAAGACAAAAATGTAGTCTTTGGCATACTTTCTATTTGGAGCAGTTTAAATAAGGTTTGGCAAAGAGTATAAGTTAGTTTAATTTAGCTAAGTTGACTATTAAACTTGAATTTTGATTTATATAAATATATATATGTATATATTTAAAATAAAGTAAATAAATATACTCATTTCATTATAAAACTTTACTTTAACAATAATCCTAATCTTGAAGTTCTATTGAAATAACTATTAAAAACAACTCCTCGGCTAATGATGGGATCTGTTCTGCTCAGCTTACTGAAGTGACTTACGTATATATTTTTATCTTTGCAGCGCTCCAGACAATTGGTGAGAACAATAGTTGACAGTAACAATAAGTGAGTTAAGAATATAAATAACAAACATAACAACAACAACAACAACGGCTGTACTATAACAAGTTGTTGTTGTTATCAAGCGAGCCACACAGCTTTAGAATGAAATGGAGATGCAAAGTGAGGCTGGTCATGGACCAACAACAGAAGCAGCAACTGCAACAACAGAAGCAACATCACACAGCACATATAGGCGGCTCGACTTCAATTGTCGGGTTGCACAAGTGGCACAACACGAACTCTGGCAGCCTTTCATTAGCTGCGAGGCGGCACAGAGACATGGAAGCAACAACAACGACAGCAACAAAATTAGCAGCAGCAACAGCAACAGCACAACAACATTCCAATGCACTTTGCAGGCATTCGATAGACGCGAGGAGAGAGCATTTTATGCGTGCAATTCAACAGTTGAGCAGGAGCAGGAGCAGGAGCAGGTTGCATCGGCGACCTATGCGCCCTGTGCCTTAGACACGCAATTATTGGGGTCGCCAGACGAGGCATTTACGCAATTCGAGCTGGCAATGAATGGGGGGCTTAGTGATAATGTGAGTGATACGCATAGTTTTAGTGACAGCTGCAATCGACAAAGGCTCCTATGCGAGCCCCAGGACGTGGAGGAATACCACCAAAAGCTAACATGCCAGCTGCAACAACTGCAGCAGCAGCAGCAGGAGCAGGCAACGACAGCCTGGCTCGACTATAACATCGAGCTGGGCACAGATGACCTGTGGTCGTGGCTAAACTTAAGCGAACTGGTAGACAGTGTCGCTGCCAGTGGCAATGGCAGCTTCAGCAACATAACCACCACCACCACCCACAGCCTGGACATGATAATGTCCAACTACACACTGTCCAACACAGCGCTGACCACGACGACGACGGTGACATCAGATCTGGGCAGTGACATTGTTATATCGCGTAGTTTTCTCGACTATACGCCGCATGGCTACGACTGGCTGTTTCTGTTCGTGGTCTTCTTCATATTCGCCGGGGGACTGGGCAATATACTCGTCTGCTTGGCTGTCGCCCTGGATCGCAAGCTGCAGAATGTGACCAACTATTTTCTGTTCTCGCTGGCCATTGCCGATCTGCTTGTCAGCCTGTTTGTCATGCCAATGGGCGCGATTCCAGCGTTTCTGGGTAAGTTTTTCAATTCAGTGCATAGATTATTATTTCAATCAAGTCCGGCCCCTTCACAAATACATATGTAGATAGTTATCCAGACATGAGTAAATACCTCGTAACATTTTTAATAGCTCCTCAAATAAATTTACGACCCATATATATTCTAAAAGTGTTTTTCATTATTTTTATGGCATTTTCTTCTTCTTTTTTTTTTGTTTTAATTTTGAGTGATTGGAATTTTTGTATAAAAATGCATTTAATTTTTGTTTTGAAACTTTTCATTCTTCGCTTAAGCGCTGTGAATCAGCAAAACTTTGAAAATGATTTAGAATCTATTTATATAAAACACACATTGATTGGTATTCGCTTTATGACCAGAATATATTTAGAGAGCAAAGAAGAGAGACCAGAGATAAATTCATGAGAAATAAACAAAATGTAAATATTGTTATATAAATTCTAAGTTTTAAACTACATATGACAACTGACTTTTATTTTCGAAATTCGATAAGAAGCCGACACATTGTCAGTTAAGTATGCAAATCATATTGGTATGAACACGCTCGAGTTTGTGCCTGCCTAATTTGCATTCGCCACTGATAAGGTCTGTCTGCTGTGCAGCTGAGCCCAATGTAGCATGAACAGATCAAACACATAATGGGCGCACATGTTGCCAAAAGCTCTACACAAAAAGGCCGCATCTCCACCGGAGGCCCATCACAGCATTTTGAATATTTAGGGGTCGAGGCGGCCAACCACATTTACAAATTTAGTGTTTTTCATTTAATTATGAGCACATTAGTTGCTCACTCAGCGGATGGCATTTTATTTGGCAGACAGTCTACCAGTTGTTAGGCAAAGCAGAGCTGCATAAATTAGCACAAAACTAAACACATTTCAAATGCAGTCTACACATTTGAGGCCATCGAATCTTTAAGGTAAGTGAATCGCTTGTTTAAAAGCAAACATTTTCTTAACGAAGCCTTAAATTGACCAAGACCAAGAGTAGAATGCACATGTACAGGCTTGCAAGCAAAAATTGCTTAGTTGCTGCCCTTAATGGACTTTATCTACGTTTCTGTGGCTTTCAGCACTCACTTTGCCGAGTCCTTGAGACAAACAAGTTAATCCTTGGCAGATTTTCCGTACTTTTAGTAATTTGGCTTGACTTGCATGTATGCTGCTTTAATTTCTGGCATCTTTTGGCAACGTGCTGTTTGGCTTGCACTTTTTACGAGGCACTCCGCGATTTATGCAACAATTTTCTGTAGAATGCTGCACCAGCGAATTTCTCACTGTGGCAATTTTCACTTGAGCTGCTTCCTCTGCTGCTTGGTTTTCACGCTTGTAGACGGCAACAGCAAAAGTAAATGCAGCTAAAAGGTAAAACATTGTTTTCAGCCGGAATAACTACGATAAATACAAGAGAAAACTTGGCCAGCAACTATGTTAATGGTACCAACAAATGTTTCTAGTCAAAAATTACTTCCTTGTTCACTTTCATGTTGACTTCTGAACAAAGCTTCCTTGGTAGTGAAATCTGCGGATTTTGTGACACATCAAAACAGATTGTGTCGCCTTTGTCAGGAAAAGCTGTGATAGCCTAGGGAAACACTTGTTAAACTCGGAAGACTCAGCAACCCTTGAAGCGAGCCCAATTTATCTAACAGGTCGCAGTGCAAGAAGTTACCCAATAATTATAATAAAATTGCTGACTTCGACATAAAATGCATGCCATTGAAATAATAAATTCAATTTAATTGAGTTAAATTAACAAATTACTGTCCCACACTTACGATTAGTACAAAAATGCTTACCACTTTGTAAAATAGAAACTAAAATGAAATTGTTCTTAAACGTGTTAATTATTATAGTCAGCATTAAACTTGCACTACCAAGAATTTCAATTGCAAAAGATATGCCAGCAGGTATCTCGTTAAGTATACTTTTTGCTTATCTCAAAAAATAGTGGCTTATTTTACTAGTCTTATAAGAAAGTATTTTGCCTAGGAGGAAACAGTTTGAAGAACGTAAATTTATTTAGAAAAGTTTAGTGTGCATTGCAAAATCAAAATTTTATTTGTTTTACTTTTTGTAGTATTATATATTATATATTATTATGGTCAATGTACTTTCTTATGCGATTTCCTTAACATGCTGGGCATATATATAAGAGTCTGACTAATTTAAGAAAATTATCACTTACATGGTATACAAATGGCACACATATTTAAAAATATGCCTTTTGCTCACCGACATTTTTAAGGCACTTGAGACCGAATTCCGGCCAACATGTCGCATACGTAATAAATACATATTCAGCACTAGATGTATTTTATGTGTGTGTGTCTGTGTGTGTATCTGTGTGTGTGTCTGTGTGGGTGTCTGTGTGTGTGTCTGTGTGTGTGTCTGTGTGGGTGTCTGTGTGTGTATGTAAGTGACAAGCGTATAAAGCTTAATAAAATATGAGTGTACATCCGGATGTGTTCGCCCTTGCTAAAGTGGCTGTTGAGTGGACGCTTCTCTGTTTGTCTCCTTAATTGTGTGTGTGAGTGTGTGGAGCCCAAAAGTATGTGGGTACAGAGCAGTAACAACAAACAGCACATTTAAGCGCATTCCGTACTAATTAAGCCTGAATTTGCCCAGAGGCATTGATGCTAAATACCAACTGAAAGCTGAATACCCGCCATCAGGTGGCAGTAATTTTTATTTCGCGTTACGCATTTTGTTTGTCCCCAAAAATTATAATCGTTGATTGGATTTTGTTTTGTTTTACATATTTTGTGATGCAAGAGAGTTTACGCTTGGGGATATTTATAGTTTAGCTTTAGATGCCCGTGTCAACATCAAATTTACAGCCATTGACATATACAGCTTGTAAACTGTTGTTGATGCTGTTGTTGTTCTTTGGAATTTCTGGCACGTGGATGAACGTGGCTTAAATGTACACCATTTCTTAGAACTTTGAAAGTCAAAGGACGCCAAGCAGCTTCACTAGCATCTTTGTTGTGTCGAACGCGGATTTGAACTGTCATAGTTAAGTGAATAGTATGACAGTACTTTCACAGAGTTGGGGAGAGATTGACTTGAAAGATTGTTGGGCAAAGTAACTTCCTGAGCGATAGTCACATCAAAACGTAACAAAAAAGTAGAATATAATAATGTCCTTTACTTACTTCTAAGTCTGTTTCCCAGACGGCGAGTGACACACTTTTTTAAGTGCCTCGCATTCCCAAAAAGCTGGTCATAAGTAAGCTCTTTTCTTGCTATGAAAGATATGAGAAAAAAATATGCTCAATAAAGTGCAGTCAGCTTCTGAGTTCAGTTTCTCCCTTTGTTCAGCTGGTGGCTCCTTATAAGCTTTCAGCCAAGAAAATGCTTTGGATGTTTTGCTTCGTTCTCATATGTTGACTTTCACTCGTATCTAAAATATCACATGTCTTGCATCACATCCAGTGAATGTAAAAAGTCGATGCGGTTTCCCATTTTCTACCTAAATCTAATGCTATCATTTAAATCGAGCTTCTTAAATATGAAGAAAAACTAACTACAAATGTTCCGAGATGCAAGTCGTTAATTCTATAGAATTACATAAGTGGGAATTCGTATAGGAGATAAGCAAGCTGTCAAAGCTAGTCCCGATACTATTGAGAGCAGGTAATCGAGTCAGTAAAGTATCGATATCTGATCGGCATCGAGACATTCGGTTGCAGCCAGCAGTGGCAGAAAGATACCTGTACATGCAGCGCAATTGAGCACCAGTTCAACCTCATTATCAGTAAGCACAAACATAGCAATGCCATCTATTATAATATAATATATAAAATATAGTTTCAAAATATGAATTCAAATATCCATCCATATTGCTACAGTTAATTCCAATTGAACTCTGTCGGAACCAAACTTGATTAGGTTGGGTTAGGTTTGACGGATGCCGACCAAGGTCGACACATTTAGGCCATTTTTGGCCCGTTGTGATACGGTGTGGATCTCACTTCATTTCTTTGGCAGCCATTGCACAATTCTGGTTTGTCCCATATTCTCTAACTGGGTTAGACTTGGTAGCAAGTGACTTTCTAGTAAGGCGCATCTTTTCCTCGCCAGATCAGAGCAGATACAGAGGAAGTGTTCCAGACATTTTACCCCCTCTTCGTCTCTGCAGCTTCTGCAGAAATCATTGTAATCTGATTGTAACCTATTGTGCGACTTAGACTACACATCTCCTTACTGCGCTTACTATTTAAACTGGGCCAGGCTTGGCCTGCTATTCGACAACAGTTGACACTTAGCCATTTGACTTGGGTCTATTCTCTTCTCTGAGTTTCAGCTTACAGTTTGCCAGAGACATGCATGTACCTTCCTTATCCGAGAGGAGGGCAAATAGTATGCCTTTTCTAGCTAGCTTATCAGCTTTGCAGTTGCCTTCTATATTCTGATGCCAAAGCACCCAGATTAGGCTATAACATGCTGATTTGCCCTAGAGATTTTCGACAACTTGTTACGGATAGTTTGACGGCATCGCGCTGATAGATTCGATCGCTGCCTGGCTATCAGTGTATATATTTATATTACATGAACTAATTTTAACCTCTTTAGGCAATTAAGTATTCCTTTTATGGCTAGACTGAATGACAGCTGAATGTTAAGCTGTGCGGGATAAACGCCTCCGCAAAAGCGATATTTCAGCCTTGAGCCGTCTGTGTAGAATGCTAAGGTTGCCGGTGGAAACAGAACTTGGTTAACAGTACTCAATTTTATTTTCATTTAAAGGTACTTTGACTTTCGCTTTTCTCCTTACTTTGGGATTAATTAATTATTTTTTGATTTTCTTTTCATTACTGCCCCTTCTTACGTCTACTGTTTTACTTCTCATTGCGATTAAAATTACTTTTGATTCTCATGCACCTTCATCTGCACACATATTTTCCCCGTTCTGACCGTTTGCACTTTTACTTCATTAGGCTATTGGCCACTTGGGTTCACGTGGTGCAACGTCTATGTGACCTGCGATGTGCTCGCCTGCTCCTCGAGCATTTTGCACATGTGCTTCATCAGCCTGGGCCGCTATCTGGGCATACGGAATCCGCTGGGCTCGCGACACCGTTCCACGAAGCGTCTGGCCGGCATAAAGATAGCGATTGTTTGGGCCATGGCTATGCTGGTTTCGAGTTCAATAACAGTTCTGGGTAAGCTCAAAGTCAGCAGTTCCCAGACTTATTGGTTATCACATTTTCTTCTTTGTTTTCTTTTTATGCTTCAGGTCTGGTCAATGAGAAGAACATTATGCCGCAGCCGAATGTGTGTGTGATAAACAATCGAGCGTTCTTTGTATTTGGCTCTCTGGTGGCATTCTACATACCAATGCTGATGATGGTGACCACATATGCCCTCACCATACCCCTGTTGCGCAAGAAGGCCCGCTTCGCAGCCGAGCATCCAGAGAGTGAACTCTTCCGCCGGTAATTGAATTGAACAATTTCACATTTGCATTCGCACTCGCCATCCAGTTAGACACACACACACACAATGTAATTAGTTGCAACATGGTGCTCCCAGATTTGTGCCACCTTTGATCAGACACCAATTGGATAAAGGCAATAGTCAATGGCCAGCAGCAGCTGCAATTGAATTTGTCTAAAAATCAATACCAATAAATTATGCGCAAATGAAAATGTCATCAAACGAAGCTTGCAGCCAAACAACTGTGCCAACTAGTTCCCAAATGCGGGCCAACAATGCACTTGGAGAAAAATATGTACTACAATATGGAAAATAACCTAGCTTTATAGCCAAAGGCAGCACGCTTGATTGATTGATTGTTAATTGCAGTTGTACTTTTGTTTCAATTCAAAATCCAATTTAAAATTTTCAGCATTTTATGTTTCCCTACATTTTACAAAGAAAGTTATTAAAAAAGGGATTGGCCTTTCTAAGATAAGTAAAAATAAATACGATATTTATATTTTTAACGTTTTTATTTTCAAAAAATAAATTACGTAAATTTAAGAATTATTCCTCACAAAGCAAAACCATTTCGACCCATTTTTTGTGAGTGTGGAAGCCCGCAGGGCGTATGCGTAATTAAATCTTGCACTTTGTGTTACGGCTCTGTGCATTGGAGTTGGTTTTTGGCACAGCAGAAATCCAAAGAGATGCTGATTGCCACTGCCAGGCAAAATGCGATTTATTTCGAATATCCATTTGCGCGAGTACAAAAGGGCATTAAACATGGTTGGGTGTGGCAAGTTTGTAGAAATGCATTGAAAATTAAAGTGATTAACAAACAAGAGTGCAGTTTTCTGCTTGCAAGAGTTCAATAAAATTATTATGTACAGCAAACTGATTTACGAACTCAATGCGAAATCGTGTCCTGCAAATAAGCTGTAACTCAATAAGTAACTCCATTTGAAGTAAGCCAAGCACATCGATCTTTCATCAGTTCTCCGTCTATTTGCTTCTATTCCAATGTCTAGGTTGGGCGGACGGTTCACAATACGGCCACAGCACAGCCAGCAACAGTTGCAGATGCACAGCAGCTTCATTAGCAATAATTACAGCAATAACAAAGGCCAGACAATGGGTGACAGCAATCGCAATTTCAGCAATACAACAACTAGGACGAGATTGTCGAGCGCCAGTTCGGCTAATGACCACTCGGAGCGACCATTGATGCAGCAGCGGACGACGAGCAATCGGAGCATTGCCAGCGTCAGTTTTCGCAATGTGGGCAATGGAGGGGGCTCAAGTGGCGGCAGCGGAAATGCGACCAATATTGGACGAAGTAACTTCCGATTTGCTGGCGGTGGCATCTTGCGACAATCTTCGACGCCGACAACCACCTCAACCACATCATCCTCATTCGCGGCACGCGGCAAACCCCGGACGAGCAGCTTCTGGCGCAAGCACGGCGGCAATCCCAATCTGATGGACAGGTAAGTTAGTTGATGGTCCATCCACTTGAAAACGTTAATTAACCGCAATTTTTGCGATGCACTCGCCATCCAATCTGCATGCAAATGACGCAAACCGCCGCAAATTGTATCCGGTGCCATTAAATTTCCCGATGTTAAAAGCGAATTAATTTAAACGAACAAATCATTCAAATCTCTTCCAAACTTCGACATAATCAAAATCTATAAATTAATATTATTCCATATACTTTAAAGCTTAAAGTTTAAAATTCTTTTGACAGAAATTGTTGTCAATTGCAATAGTTTGAACAATGCGATATATTAAAAATTTTCAAGAGCAGATCCGTTGCTTAAATCATATTTGATTAAATTATATTTGGATTTCTTAATTAGCAAAAATCTGGTATTATTGAGCAGAAATTACTTTTACATAATATGTTCAGCTTTTGTATTTAATGAATATATTTGAGATTCTTAATACTATATGAAATATAAAATATTTATCTGAAATTATTTTTAAATTGATTTGCTCAGCTTTTTATTTAATTGATTTATTTGAGATTCTTTAAGCAAAATGATCTATAAAATATTTATCTGAAATCACTCTATATTAAAATTATTAGCTTTTATTTAATTGATTTATTTAAGTTACTTGATATTTAAAATAATATGCTCAGCTTTTTTATTTGAGATTCTTGATACTATTTGAAATACAAAATATCTGAAATCACTTTTATATTAATATGATATGATATATTTACATATCAAACGACTCCCATGAAAGAGTATACTCTTGTCAGCCACTTCTACATTAACAAAAGTAACTCTGGACTCACCGAGGTGCACACAGAAACCCGCAGAGCAGTCTTCAGCGTTGCAAGCAGTCCATGAAATTGTAGTCACAATGTTTTTGGGTAATCTCATTAACAATGATGGCAATCAGTTGGCTTATTCGGGTAATGACAAATCACAACCACAAAATGGTCGTAACACCATGCAACAGTATCCTGCCCGATGACATTTGTGTTGACCTCACACCTTTGGTTACGTGTTGCCAATTTGGGAGTGTTAGTCATGGTGTTTTGGCATGAGACGAGATGAGATGAGTCGAGACCTACAGACATTTATTATCAGTTGAGCATACAAGCTCTTAAATTTATTACATTTGTCTTACATGGCCCCCCACAAAGGCAGCAAATAACTTTTCCGACTACTTCCCTAAGAAATTTGCATAATTTAGATTGTAAGTGCAAAGCGTTTTGGCATCGTTTTTGCCCCAGGTTGAAAGTTGACTTCAGAGGCAAAACAACAAAACAACAAAAACAAATTGAGTTTTATTTGGACTTTGCCATCCTGTCGACTACTTTCTTCTGACAAGTTACCTTTTTTTATTTATTTCTCCCTCTGTTTTTTGTCTGTGTTTTTGTAACAAGTTTGGGTCCAAGTGCTTGCCAAAGGATTTTTATTTGTTTGTGTTTGGTTTGCAAGAAGTAAACGTAGACTTAGCCTGTCTAAAAAGAGACCTCGATTATTGTGCAAAGTAGCATCTAACGATTGGCTTCTATTCGAATTCGTTGAATGAATTTAAAATACAGTTCAGGTTACATAAAGAAAATTTATGTTTCTCTCAGTTGAACAGTTTATGCAATTGCCTATATCATTAAAATTTGTAAATTAATCTCAATTTGTATGCGAAGAGTATGGGATAGATGTAGTCATAATCAGGTGTAAGGTAATTAATATCACTTTTACGGCTATATTGATTTATTTTGTAATTGAAGTTACTATTCGATATACGCCTCTTGTCGTCAAAGATAACCCTCCTTATCTTTCATATAGTATATTTCTTTTCTTTAATTACATGGTAATTTTTTTATAAATTTAGTAAAGTCTAGAAAGTTTGTGTTCCAGGGATGTATGTGGATCTTATTAAAAAACGAATTGCTTAAAATTATGATTTTACGGTGATTCGACACTTTTCTAGTTTTCAGGACGATAATCATTTTAGGGCGTTTTTGAATCTTTTTTGTAAGTGTACATACGGTCGATATGGGCAAACATTGAGGGGAATAATGAAGCCACAGCAACAGACTGCTAAAACATTACTCCAAAGTTGCAAACAACTTTTGAAAGGCAATTATGCAAGTTATGTGTTAAGTTACTGCACATGTGGTAAACGGTAATCAACCATGACTCGTTGCCCCACCGCCTAAGAAAACAATCAATTACGTATCCTTGTGCAATTAAATGCACATTCAAGTGTCACACGACATAGAATATAAATAATTTTAGGGCAAGCACTTGCAACGCGCCGTAAACATAAATCACTCATGCATCATGTGGTGCAGCGCCAACAACAGAAAACACAAATCTGTTATTTGGGGTGCCGGCTATTTGAGACATTGTTGTGTTTAAAATACAGCTACTGCTGTTGCTGTGGTGACAATAAATAGCGGATAAGAGTGACAGCCAAAGCATAAGACTAGGGTGTGAATCAGAGCTGGGGTGTCGGGGAGATAGTGTTGCAGGCTCTCAAACTCCAGGGGCGTCATTGCTGCCAGCGGAAAACGACAAAAGGTTCTTGCCACAGCAACCACTGAAATATCATTATTATGGTTGTAGCAGCATTTTGTTGCCATTATTGTTACTGCTGCTGCTGCTGCTGCTGCTCCTGCTGCTGCTTTCTGCATAAATGCAACTGCGCAAAATTTTAGCATAAGCAGCTGGGAATAACGTCAGCCAAAAAGATGTAGCTGCTGCAAGTCAAAACACTTTATGGCTTAGGCACGTCCCAAAAAAAATATATATATATATATAATAAAATAAATACATAATAAAAATGCGCGCTCAGGCAAATGTCACGTCTATGCGCTTTGTCGCGGATTTGTGTCGCACAAGCTGGCGCATAAATATATGAATTTCTAATGAGACAGGCCCATAAGGATGCCCCACCTAACAGGTACTCGCAACACACACAATTGGGGAAGAACAAAAAAAGTTTTCCTTTTACTTGTAAATTATTAGTTGAACATTCGACGACATTCGGTCGCCTCTTTGACTCCTATTGGTAGTAATAAATGTAAAAACTTTTTGTTTCATTTGAGTGGCAAAGTGCTCCGGTGAATTTGTTGACAACTGGCCAACTGCCAGCTGTCGAGGGATATAGTTACGATAGTTACAGCAACAATTGCCACCCAAGTTGGAAATGCATTTATTAACGACCTGCACTGCTCGCCTTGGCCAACAGTTTATAGTTTACACAACTTCTTGTCAGCTGTCTTAGGCACTCGTCCTGTGCAAACTTTCAAAGACTGGAGACCCATAAAATATGCATCAATTTATTTAAGTGAGTTGTATTCTCGACCCTCTCCCAACCCTCTGCGAGAATGTTGTTATGTTAAGGTGACACTGACTTACTGGCTTACTTATGACAATTTTATAAATATTTGAGAACAAAGATGATGGGGAGAATATTGCTTTGTGCTCCCAAAACCATCTGAGTTAAACAAAGTACACTTTTTTATAATGTACATTGCTAGTAAAGTTTCCAAAGTTATTTAAAAATTGTAATAAATATTCAAAACTGATGCACATATTAATAATTATAATTAATGCATAGTCGATTGTAATCGGATCTGATATTAACCATTTTCAACATTCAATTTGATTTATATACATAGTCCAGCTCTAATTGTAATTGAACTTGGTGTAATCAATCTTGGTGATATATATTGATTTATAGACTATTTGATAAGAGCTTATTCAAGTTTAGATTATAAAGATATGTATAGTAAATGGTTAATATTTATATTATGCTTAGACTGGAATAAACATTTATTTTTTTTGCTTAAACTAAATCTAAAAATCATACCAAACTAACTTAGTATATAAGAGATAAATTGATAAGTTGAGTGAATAATTATTTATTCCAAAAATTCTTGAATTCATGTTAGAATCAAGATTATAGGATCTGTGGAGAGAATAAGAATAATAATCGCCTTTTTAAGTTGAGCTAAGTTTGTTGTATAAATTATTTTCCATTCGCCATATGCCAAAATTGAAGCAAGTTGAAGCCATTTGGATTGGCTTATCTTAGGGGGGGTCTTTAACCTTTGTGTTGCAAGAGAGTCTCATTCTTACCGCAAATGGCGGCATTTTTCATTAGGTCTCTGACAGATTGAAGTGGGCCTCGTAGCTTCTGGTAACATCATATTAAAAGGCAATTTTATAAACTGTTGCGCACCGCGCGCAGAAGGCGCTTCAGAGTACGCAATCAAAAGATTTAAATCTAATATCAAGCACTGTCTGCTGGCTGCCAAGTGGCAGGAAAATACAATCTAAAATACGCAAACTTACCCCACTAACTGCACCCCTCACCCCTCTCGTTCATTTGTCAACAGCCATCCAAATCGGCGTGCCTCGGTGCGCGGCAGCGTCTCACAACCGCAATTGGGTTACACAACAAATGGAAATGGAGGCGGCGGTTATGGAAGTGGAGTGGGAGGCGGAGGCGGAGGCGGTGGCGGTAGCGACGGAGCAACAGCTGCGACAACGAGCTGCATAACCGCTGGAGGCGGTGGTGAAGGTGGCACAAACCGAATGAGCATTGCCACCATACAGACATCAGGCAGCGGAAGCGGCAGCCTCAATGGCAATCATCCACTGGAGCAGGTGGCGACAATGGCGTCGATGACGATGACGACGACGAAAGCGACAGCGATGGCGACGACCCAAACGGTGACAGAGGAGCGACGCCACAAGCTGCGCCCCTTCAAAATTGCTTTGAATCGTGTTGGCACGCCTACGCTTAATTTGCCGTAAGTACTACCAGCCACCAGCCACCAGCCAAGTGGGCAACTGGCCACGTGGCCCAACGGGGGGCTGTCGGTTCAGGTTACTCAATTTCTAAAGTGCTTTCACCAACAGCTTTCTCAACAGTCGCGCCAAGCGCAACAGTCTCTCGGCGAATGCGGTGGCCACCGAACAGAAGGCCACCAAGGTATTGGGTCTGGTCTTCTTCACCTTTGTGCTGTGCTGGTCACCATTCTTCATACTGAACATCATCTTTGCCGTCTGCCCGGAGTGCCAGGTGCCGGAGCATGTGGTCAACACATGCCTCTGGCTGGGCTATGTCTCCTCGACGATCAATCCGATCATCTACACTATTTTTAATCGCACCTTTCGAGCGGCCTTCATACGTCTCCTAAAATGCAACTGTGAGCGGTAAGTGGAATGGGGGTGGCAGGGGTTGGTTGCAGTGGTTGCAGTGGTTCAATGGCTTGTGTAATTTATTGCGTTTAGTTGTGCTCTGTGCAACGTGATGTATGATTGGGCTTACAGCGCTTTGTGTTTGGAAATAAAATCAATGTGAGATTTACTACAGCCACTGGCAATGTGTGAACAATACACAAGATAAATAATTGTACATATGTGCAACAAGACGTTGAACAATTCATGTGTTCAGATAAAGTGTCCAAATATTTCATATGTGATACATGATAAATGGGGGCAAAATACTCGACTTAGTCTACGTTACAACTGCTTATTGATTCTGTTCTATATTTAATCTTAGAAATTCTCTTGATATTGCATTTTAGTAAAGCATTCTATTAGAATAAGCTAAACTGTTTTGCTTCAATGAAAACGTAAATGGATTGAATACCATTAATTATTAATTTAACCAAAAACAATTCAAGCTGGGACTCGTACTGCCTTAAAATTTATTTCGATATTATTTGTAGTCATATGATGATAATATAAATCTTTGTTATGTAAGCCCAATTTGCGTCTGAAAACGTAAATCATTAAAATAATTGAAACTAGTCTATTTTATTCCTTATCATTTATTTCACGAATACCAATTAGAAATTTCCACATTTAATTAATAAATAGAGAACATATAAATTAAAGTTGTTCAAAAAAAGAAAGTCAAACAGCTTCGCATTGAAATCATTGATTGATTGTCTGACTTTAAAAGTATTCAACTAGAAGCGCATTGCGCATTGATTGTTCTTTAAGGGAAACTTCCAACTTTTTGCGAGCAAACATAAAAAAATAAGGTTTGATAGGTTCGAAGCGAAAAAAGTTGACACAAGCCATTCAAAGCTTCGACTGATGACTTGGTAAATAATAAAAAAAAAAAAAGAAGAATAATAAACCCTCTCCAATGTCCCTTATTGGCCTTTCATTGCAGTTCGGGTCGTCCGTTACGCTATCGGTCCGTGACGGAGGGGCGCAGTGCACTGAGCCTATGTGCCCCCTCCGCCCTGCCACTGGCAATCTCGTTCCAGGGCGCCCCCCTAATGACGCCATCGACAACGAATGCGACGCCGCTGAGCGAGTTCCGGGGCAGCTATACAATCACCGATGACGAGTGCTGAGCGGAGCAACTCAAGCAAATACGAATTTATGGGCCGTGATTGGTAAGAAGTGCAAGTAATCAAAGCAAAGATAGCAACGAAGACAGCAGACAGACCTAGTTCAACCTGAAATCAAATGTAAACTACAGGGTCATTTAAAATCCGAATCAAATCCAAATGGCAAACACATACCAATATTCAATACTTGATGACTATTTAATTATGTAGCAAGTGTTATTACGTAAGGAAAGGCAAACTATTTAGTAAACTTCATCATATCATGAGCAAGCGAAATAATGTTTATATTAGTCAGGCGTGACTGTACCTGTACTTTCATTCTTCATGCCACCCCATTGTCACTGTACTTAAGACCTAAACATTTCCCAAACAGAAACTATAATTTATATGTACGTATGTATGTAAATGTGTACTAAATACAATTAGTATTAAAATGCGACGTTGTGTGTAACTCTAAGTGTTCGTTATTAACTGTAGTTGCTGTGTTTGTTATTCATTTGAATTAATTGCAACTCGAATGTTGTAGTGAAATTTCTGTCTGGCATCCCATGATGACTACTATTCCAAGTCACGTCAATATAAGCGCCCCTCTGTTATTGTCTAGCAGATAGCTCTTAAGAATAACTATTTTGTCATGCATCAAATGTAGAATAAGATATGATAGACATACTTAATAATAATGTATATACATATACATGCCTGCTAACAAGAGAGCATCCTCGTTGCTATATTCTACAATAAACATGTATTTCTATTTCAATTGTTTACGTCTTCTAAGCAACTGAGTGGAAAAACTTGTACTTGCTGTTTTTTATTTCATTTTCATGACATAAATGTCACTTTTGTAGAGATATCGAATTTATAAGAAGGTAAGAATGCTTTTGACTTGAGTGTTTGACTGGAATCGGTGCTTACTTGTTCTATTGCTGAGATGGCTAAATTAAATTGAAGTATTTTTTATTTACTTTCTTTTTTAATACATATAACTGCGTTTGTTCTTAAATTTTTAAGTATTTTGTTTTGCAGCTAAATTTCGTTTATTCGAATTTTCAACGGAAAAGTTTGATTTGATTTGAAAACGTGTTGATAAAGTTAAAGACCTAAGTTAAATCGTATTTTTATAAATGGATATATTTTGCATATTTCAAAAGTTCCCAATTGTTTCCAGATCTGAACTTCCCCAAGGAACACTCTTCCTTAATATTGTTACTGCTGTTATGCAATCTCAGAGCAGCTTAAATTCAATTGAAGTATTTTTGATTTACCATTTCTTTTTTTTTTTTTAATGTGACCTCGCTTGTACTTCAATTTTGAAAAATGCTAAACTTCTTTAATTGGAATTTTCAACGGAAAACTTTGATTGTGTGTAAACAAATCAACTGAGTTGCGTTAGTGAATAAGTTTTGAAAAACAAAACAGTTTTAAGTTAGAAAACAAGTAAAGTTGGAGACATAAGTTAACTGATTACTTCTGGTATTTGTGAGAATTACAATCAGTTGAATATTTCAAAAGTTTCAAGTAGTTGCGTACCACGCACATCTCTTTGAACCATCTTTGTCTGCTTACGTTTGAGTTTGAGCCTGACACTGACATTGAATGCTGCGTTGACAGAAGTGCAGCATGTGTCACGCCTGAGGGACATCTAATCAAGATCTTTGAGTGTTGGGCGGACCCAAGTGTTCTATGACACACACACACACACACACACACAGACAAGCAAATTTAGCATGGCCGTCCATGCCGTTTACTGTGCAGCTCGACAGCAAACAGTTTCCGGCAGCTGATGGCAGTTGATGGCGTTGCCAGCCCACTCGAAACTTTCGTCACACTTTGGTGAAGCATCTGTAGTCGAATGTGGACCGAGGTGGGAGGTATGGGAAGATTGGTAAATGGATGCAGGGTTGCTTATGTTCTGATGCGTTTGGTACTTTCCATGAAAATTGCATTATTGTCATACATTTTTAATGCAATTCAAATGCTTTTAAGACCAAAGAAGTAAAAATGCATTGAAATTGGAAAGAGATGGACGCACTTACGAGGTGTCTAGAGTTGCAGTAATAACAAAATGTGTGTGTGTGTGTGTGTTGCACATATAGCGTGGGGCATGCTGAAGCCGATGTGGTGTTAAGCGCTAAGACGACGCCAACAACAAAGTGCACGACAAAACGGCGACAAGAACAACAAAGTGCACGACAAAATGGCGACGAAAACAACAATAAACTAGAGAAAGGCAATTATAATGTGCGGCAAACGGCATACAAAATAAAAAGGAAAATGTGGTAAAGAATGAGAGAACGTGTCAAAGTAAGTGTAAGCGAAGGAATTGTGTGTGGAAGCGTGAAATTGATTGTCGCGTTGGCATTCGCTCACATCTCAGAACCAGTACTCAGCCTTAGCCTCAGCCTTAGCCTCAGCCTCAGCCGGCATGCGGCATGCAATTCTGCGAATAGAATTTTCAATTTTCCAACACACCTCTTCAAGCCGACTTGAAAGGAAATTTGCGATTTCAATAGCAAAGCCCAAGCAGGCGAACATTTGCATTTGCCAAAAAAGAAAAAGAAACAAAAACACAGACACAAGAAAAAAAACACAAAAGCAAATCACGGAGGAAACAAGCGCTGATCGCTCAATTGTTCACATATGCACATTTCCATAAGAAATACTCATTACCTGGCGGATTTGGCTTATTTATTATGCGACACACACGCACACACACACACACACATAAACACACAGTTACAGTTGGGATTAGCATTCAACACTTTGACGCTTCATTAGCTTTGTGCTTGATGGGGAGTGACGACTCTCAATCTAAATAAAATACAATTGCCATTTATGAGATGACTTTTTGCCTGTTTGTGTTTCAGCATTCGTTTTCAGCTCAATTTCACCAATTTTTATTCGGAATTATAATGTTTTAATTTACGAATATAAATCTATCTTTTTTTACAATTTTAAGTAAACTGGTGAGACAAACTTCATAAATCTTATCTCGAGTTCCAGACTTCTTAGTGAAAAAAATAATAATAAGCTTCAAGTGAAAGGTTTTGGAGTAAGAAACATATTCTAAAAAATACAACTAAAACTATCTAGTTTAGTTAAAGTTTGAGCTATATAATTGTGAAACTCGATAAGTCAGTATAAATAGCAATAATACAAATAAAGCTCATATTAATTAGGCTGGTCACGATAACAAGCAAAGCGCCATTGAAAATAAAAACATATATATACTCGTACGCACATTAATTTATACAAT
The DNA here is from genome assembly GCF_018153295.1 of Drosophila grimshawi. Lineage (NCBI taxonomy): Eukaryota > Metazoa > Arthropoda > Insecta > Diptera > Drosophilidae > Drosophila > Drosophila grimshawi. Next base: position 854,295 of record NW_025063098.1, read on the forward strand.
CTTAAAGAGAAGAAAGAAGAAAACACCTGCTGCTGGCTTAACCAACCTGCCGAGTGCTTTAAAAAAAGCTATTATTATGGCACATTTGTGTGTACGAAATTTGATTCAACTTCGGCATAAGGTGCGTATGTGTGATATGAGGTTGTGCAACTTGACTGCTAGTTGGACGATAGTCGGTAGCCGGCAATCGGTGTTGACTTTGTCAGTGGTGCTGTGTTGTTTTAGCACTTGTTGTTTTTGTTTGCGGACACCAAACGTGTCCTTCTCAGACAGCAGCTGAAGCTAAAGGATAAGTGGAAGCAGTCGTGCGTGTAATTGATAAAAGCATCTGTCGGAACTGCTGTGTTAACACTCGACCCTTATTTTAGTAATTAGACCACGGGTTGCCACGAATATTTAACAATTTATGCATGAGCCTAACGCAATACGGATATCTTTTCTGGAGCAAGAATAAGAATAAGATTAAGCTCACAAGTCCTTGATTACCGCTCAGCCCGTCCGTCAATGCAAAATGGACACGAAATTCAACCAAAAAGGTTTTCACCTTCAGACTATGTGGCTGGGCTGGACCCTTGGGCATCCTTGCTCCCATTCGAATTCTGCTGAGAAGATTAGTAAAATTGGTTGCTCGACTGTTTTTTCAGCCGCTCCGATTTGCACGTGGCCCCTTTTGGCCAAGTTACTTGCTGTAAGCCATTCGCTCTCAACGAACACCAAGGCCAGCAGCGCTGATAAATTGAACGTTTGACAGGATGGCAGCCACCTGTCACACTTATCTTAAAGATGGCATTATGGAAATCAAATCAAAGCGGCATCTGTAATAAAAATGTTCGAATTGTGAATGCTATCTGTAGATTATATAGATTATACAAAAGTAATTCAATACTTGAATTTTTGCTCATACCTTTTTCTTGCTCATTGTATTTAAAGAAAGGTCTTTAATATATAGGATTATGAATATTTGTGAATATGCTTAAAGCTACCTGAAAGAAATATATTTTTCAAATTAATATGTGTTTGGTTTACTGTGATTATTGGCGCTTTTATTTAAAGGTCCTTAAAACAGCTTACATGTGAGTATGGGCATTATTGCCTTTGTTAGCTCAGATATTAACATAACATTTGGAATTAAGAAAATTTTGTATTTTTTGTTGGCAATATGATTAGCAACATGTTGTGTTGTGAATGCAATGAGGGGTAACCCTTTTGGGAAAAAGGTAAGCACATAAATTAAATTCTCTAATTATGCAACAGCGTGTTTCTGGCCGGCAACATTTGCTAATTGCTTATAAATTGTTGAATTGCTTAATGTTTTCAACAGCTGACTGGCAAAAAGGGGTTAATGAGGAGCGTGCCCAGGGGTACGATAATTTGAACTAGGACACATTGCGGGAGAAATTCTCGCCATGCCGGAGCCAATTAGCAGGCGCAACAAATGGCCATTTTGTGTTAATTAGCCGCGTTAGTGGGAGACTGCTGTTGTTATCCTAGGTGATTAGTTACAGCCATGGCATATTGATGCCAGCTAATCGCATTGAGCCAGCAGCATCTGAGCCGGTTGCCAAGACATGTTTCGCTACTTAGTGCCCTGCAGGCTGATTTAGCGAATTGGTGCAGCTAAATGAAGTGGCAGATAACAGTCACAATGTTGCCACAACTATTCGAGTCAGGTCCTTAGGTCCTCAAGTCCTTGCGGCAGCGCAAACCGTTCGAATTGAATTAAAATGACAAAACCCAATTTTCTCTCGGTTCGCCCAAAACGAATGTATGTGCACATCGCTTGACTGCCACACAGACCTTTGCTAAACCTGATGGGAAACTTGTCGAAGCAGGGCAATCAATCACAGAAATTAAAAAAATTCACTAAGAGCGAAAAACTAGAATGCTGAAATAAAAGAAATTGGAAAAGGAAAATCAAGATTGTGTGTAAGCATGCTCAATTGTTCAGTTCAACGATATACCCTGTAATTATGATTAAAATTAAGAATGCATGCAGAGAGTAAGGTATTGTTTTTTAAAATAATATTTTCTTCTTATATGTTTACATTTTATAAGTACGTATGTATTTAAAAAAAAATAGTTCACTTTCTTTTTAGACTCAAATCATAATAATAATAATAATAAAATTATTATGATAATAATAAAAATATAATTTAATATACACAGAATTACTTAAATGGATTAAAATTAAATAACAGTTGAAAACACATATTTTAATAAGTGAAAGGAATTATATTTTATTATACGGGTCAAATTTGCACTTACTTTGAGGTTTCAATTGAAATAAATTAAAGCATACTTTCGGGCTACAATGTAATTAACTAGATAAGCACTAAATTCAAACATCTTACGGCATACGAGTACTTTGAGGGGTACATTGGTGACCAGACAATAGCTGCAATTCTGTCAAATGCTTGCCAAAAGAATCACAAGAACCTCCTTTATCGGGGTGCACTCAAGGAATATTGGCTTATCGAATAATCCAATCACGTGTTAAAATTCGAGTTGGATTCACAAAATCTGGTTTCTGTAAATACAAAAAGGATCCACAAGTGTATAACCGAGATAAAGGCAATTTTCTGTCTTGAAAGCGTTCCTTTTATTTTAACCGCTTGAAGCACTTTCATCCTTCCTAGGACTATCTGTGGTCGAAATAATATCGTGATATGATTATACCGGACTCCGTGATTTATTTGAGCTTGTGAAATTTGTACCCAAACTTTTTTATCGAAAAGTTAAAATCCTTAAATGCACATCGATAGTCCTTTGTGCTGAGCTCAAAAATATGTTTCCTTTCAATATTCGTATGGATATTGTTTAATAACGCATATTTTTTTTACAAAACTAGCTCTAACTTTGACAAATCCTTGCAGAATTTCAAAGGAGTTGCATTGGAATCGACAGATCTATTGCTATCAATCTGCATATAAATGACTTTATTTTCCGTTCTAAAAATAATATTCCCTTTAGTATTGGTTGACAGGGTAGAAGCAACAAACAGGTAAGCCAAAAAATCGACAAGAAATACATTTATCTTCATCCGCCACAAGGGATGGTTAGAAAAACTCAATGCGGTTTTTATCTAATGCAATTCGTACTCTTTATTTGCTTTCTCTATATATATTTTTGTCTCTATCTCTCCCTTTCTGAGGTTTGCCAGATATACGTAAACAAAAGCCAGACAAAATCAATTTCCGGTCAGTTTGGCAATAAAGGCATGTATTGCCTGGGGATGAGAAATAACACAGACCAACAGAGAGCCTTTTAGTTTTGAACAAGGAGTCAATTGTATTTCAGTTGCATAGGCAACAAATAATGCAATTGCAATTATGCGAACAGATCCAATTACTTATAGCTAATTAATATGCTATTTACAGAATGCATTTAAACACCACTTGGACTTCAATTCGTTAGATGGGTGTGTGACGCTTAAAGCTAATTAGTATTATATATTTATATATATATATATATATATATATATATTTATATGAGACAACTTAAGTATTAGTAAGAACTGCCTAGCGGTGGTCATCATCTCATTGGTTAGGGGGATCTGCTCTACTTCAACAGAAAGTCCATCTCTGATTTCGTGGTTGACATATACTGATCCAGCTCCTTGTCCAGATCCTCACGCTTCACCTCCCCGCGCCGCTGATTTCCTAGGTGATGGAGAGCAAGAAAAAGAAAACGAGTATTAATCGGAGCACCTAGGCATAAGATTCCATATTCCATCATATTGAGTCGTTATACGCTCCCATCCAGCAGGCAGCCTGGTGTGTCCAGTGAGCCGCCAATCTTGCAACGCTTTTACCTGGAACCGTCCGACCACCACGAACACGACTACGTCCGCGACGACCCTGCTGCTGTTGTTGTTTCTGCTTTCCCTTGCCAGCTCCAGCGGTGCTATTCTTCTTGGCGACTTTGCCAGCGTTGCGCTGCAGACTGCGTCCTCGACGACCACCCCTTTGTCGGCCATTCGATGAAACTGCCGCACCAGCAGTAGCACCCCCAGCAGCAGCAGCAGCATTACGTGCTCGGGAACGGGAACGGGAGCGAGAACGATGAGTGACGGCGCCACCTGCAGCAGCAGCAGCAGCAGCAGCTCGTACAGCAGATCTGCAAGGAGGCAAATATTTAATTATGGTAATTACTAATTCACAAACTAAATCTTGCGGGATACCTTATTGCTGGATCTTAATATACTTAACTCTTAGGATAAAGGAAGTTTATTTTAGAGGCGCTATATCTAAGTCTGTTCAAGTTACTACTGGAGTACCACAAGGAAGTCACCTTGCCCCCTTGTTCCTCACGTTATTCATAAATGAACTTTCGTCAGTTAAGAGTCTTTTCCTGAGTCGACTAAATTTATTAAATCTTATTTGTGATAAATACAAATCAATGCCTTTTTATAGGCGAGTGCCCATTTTAAATAATTCTTAATGGAAAACTCGCTGGATCGCATTGAACGTGTTGATGACTTGGGTATCCTTTTAGAACCCAAGCTTAAGTTTGACATGCATATTTCTTCCTCTGCAAATCAAGTCTTGTATATTACTAAAACACTATAAATTTAACTTGTGCATCCTACTTTCGAATACGCGTCTTGCATATGGTACGCCAATTACAAGGTTCATCAGAACAGGATAGAGTCCGCACAAAAACTTTAGACTTTTATTGATAAATATTCCTTATTTTTCTGATTGTAGATCGTAATTCCGATCAGAAATACAAATAATTTTCGAACTCTTTCTTTCTTTCCATAACACATTTTGGATCTAATGGGAATGGGGCATATTTGAAAATGCTGCTCTTACCTGCCACGTGCACGTCCGTTGCGTCCTCGTGCACCACCGGCGGCGGCAGTTGCTACTGCCTTCTGTGCCGTGTTCGAGTTGCGACGCTTCTCGATTCGTCCGGCGACTACGCCGCGCTGTCTGCTGTTACCGCGACGATTGCCACGTCGCTTATTGGCAGCTCCAGCTCCAGCTGCTGTTGCTGCTGCCACGCCCGGACGAACGCCCAGGCGCTGCTTGACCGACACACGACGCGGTGCACGCGGTGCACGCGGCGCACCCCTTGCACCGTTTATCGCCGGCTGGCGACGTCCACGGCTCTGCGAGCGTCCCGAACGGCTCGGATCCCGGCTGCGACTGCGGGCCCGATCGCGTCCACCACCAGCACCACCACCACCACCACTTAGGGAACGGGCGCGTCCACGACTGCGTGAACGGCCGCGTTGCTGCTGCTGCTGCAGCTGATCAGCCCTTTGCTGCTGCTGGCGCGTTAAGCCGCGTCGACGTTGAGCCACACGCTCGGCGGCACCACCCACTGTGGGTCGACGCTGGCCCAGACGCTGGCGCAGTCCGGCCACAGCCGAATTGGAACGTCGATTGCTGCTGCTGCCGCTGCGACGGGGGGCGCTGCGTCCACTATTGGCAATCAGATCGGCGCGCATGCTAGTTATGTGTGGGTTTCAAGTTGTAGATAGGCGGAATAAGCAGAAGAGGTAGATGTGTTTTTATGTTGTAGTTGCATTTTTGGAGCAGAGCGAGCAGTCTTCGTCCATTGACTCTGATGCAGGCAGTCAATCAACAACAGCTACAAAGTTTGTTTTTATTTTTTTGTTAGATGCTTACGTTGCCAGTCGGTTGACGTTGTTGGAGCGCATCGGTCTTCCATTGGGTCCGAGGCGGAGCGTTTTGGTGGCGCCAAGGCGTGCGGTGGAGCCGCCACCACCACCGCCACCGCCGCCAGCAGTTGTCCGCAAGCTTCTCTGTAAGATGCATAAGGTTTGTGATGGATTTTTCGTACTTTGTTTGTTTGTTTTGTTTGTTGGTTGGTTGGGTATGTTTTTGTTTTGCGTTTACAGACTGAATTCAGACGCTGCTCAAGCGGTAGCTGTTCAGTGTGTTCTCTGTGTGTCAACAAACAACAACAACAACAACAATTACAACGACAACAATAGAAGAAGTCTACTACAAGTGGGTTTAGTTTTTGGGCTAAGCTTCTCCACGAGATCTGGGCTGAACTTGGCTAGCTATGAAAACAGACGGTGTCTGCCTGTGTCTCTCTGTCTGCATCGGCTGGCTGTTGGATGTATTTAGTTATATTGTTATATATTAATTCCATTTCCAGTTGCAGCGCGGCTGCTCTTTGCGCCAAGTCAACGCCTTGCCTTGCCCAGCCAGGCTCAGAGAATAAAGAACACCATGCAGATGTCGTCGTGGCTCAGTTCATACTCGATCCACAATCCCAGAGTAATTTATTACTCTGATTGCTCTTTTCTACCTTTGTTTTGCTTGTTTGTTTTTTTTTTTTGGAAGGGGGAGACACATACGCGCTTCAGTTTGAGGGCCGTTTGCACGGTGTGCTTCCGTTTGAATTCCTGCAGCAGGCGCGTATTTTCCACCGATGCTGCTGCATTCACAATGCGGCGACTGCGACTCCTCGACCGACTCCGACGGCGAGCAGAGATTCCTTCTCCGCCGCCTCCACTAGCCGATGGCTGTTGCTTTTGCATTTGAGTGAAACGATCGTTCAGCGATATTGCAGTCTGCACCATTTTAGATACTTATTTTTGTAGATGCTTCTTTATTTTCTCTTTTAAAGTTCACTTTTATTAATTGCTGCAGTGTTGAATTTTGTGCTCTTATCAGCGTGTGTCCGACTTGAAACTTGGTTTGCAACTGTAAGCAAAATCAAAGCAGAGGGTTAGTTTTATACACCCAATAATTAGCTACCTGCAGGCAGCTCTCAAATCAAATATATACACAGGTAGTTGGATAAATCTGCAAGTTTGCAGCTGGCGCTAAATGTGAAAAAGCCATAAAAATGGGATTAGAAACACAAGAAAGAATTTTAATCGACAGCTGTTCTGGCAATAAAATTACTCTAAAATATAATATAATATAACACCATAAAAAATATATATGTAGATCAATATATATATACGTTTGTTTAGTTTAGTATAATTTTAAATATGAAATGCATAATTGCTCCAATAACTAAACACTTTATATGTATATTTTATATATATTTGGAAATGAGTTCATAAAGCATAATGCTCAGCATAATGCTCAGATGTATTCTATAATTATACACACATTGTTGCCACAACAACAACAACAACGGCAGCAGCAGTAGCAGCACCTTTGACTCATTAATGGATACACACAAATGTTTCTGTGTATATATCATGCAATATACGTTTTTAAAATTACATAAATGATATTAAACTTTTACTTACATTAGAATTGCTCCTTTTTAATTCTTTTATTGGATTTCCAACGACGAATTTCACAATTTTTTCTTAAGCGGTTTACACGCTTTTGCGATTATGCTAATTGAATGTTCCACTTTCAAGTTGTTATTTACACCGTTTAGATGGCGTATCAGCGTTGTATAGTTGATTTTTATTACTATTTGTTAGCACAATTTATGATTTTTCTTACAGTTTTCACAAAGAATGAAAAACGCAAAAGGTATAGCTTGGTAGTGTTGGATTGCGTTGAATTTTCTCATCAGTGTGACCAAATTGGAATTGCTCTCAAAAATTGGAGTGAACTAGTTCATTGGTGCCATTTTAGTATTGGTGAACTGTCGTTAAATATTATACATTCTTGAATATTATTTTTAGTTCCTACTATATTTTTTGCTTTAACAACCACTAATTATATTATTAATATGGAGCTATCTGACAGCGATATGTAAATTTCAAATATTATAAATTCTTGTGTATAATTTTAGTGCCTATTATATTTATTGCTTTATTAACCACAGATTCCATTACTAAAATGGATCTATCTGGCAACGCTGTCTTAAGCATTTCTTGACTAGTCAAATACGGTCACACTCGCAATTCAATATTAGTTATTTTTGGTTTTAACATTTGATAGTTTTTCGATTAACAACATGCTGCACACATAGTATTTGCACAGCCGGCACGAGTAACGGCTGTGCCACCAAGCAGCATTATCACCAAACATCAGACATCTTGCCACACAACTCATTAAAATGTAAACAAACACACACACAGAATAGCTCACCTACAAGCCATAAACAAAAAAAGTTGTTTGTTTTAATTGCTGTTGTTGTTGCCTTAAAATTATGCAAAAACTAGTTTTGCGCGGTTATTGAACTTATGACACTTGACTCGAGCTGCCCAAAAAAAAAAAAAAACGCTTGAGGCGTGATTAGAAATAGCTGGCCATCAGAACTCAAATTCAGTTCGATCTTCAAACCGAGCCAAACCGTGCAGAAAGAAAGAATTCGAAGACGGAACAGAAAAGTCGCCACATGCACGTCTACAAAATGTCAAATCGTGCTCCCGAGCTGATTATATGGTAAGACAATTAAATCGTTGTTATCTTAACTACCTAATAGTATTATTTATTCGATCGTATTATTTAAATGTATATCTGTTATTCGTTAGCTCCTTCATTATCGTCAGCTTGCTGGTGATACACTTCTTCTCGGACCTGTTGCGCATCTCCTTGGCTGGCAGTTATGCGCTGGACGTGACACTGTCGCAGCTGATCGAGGCCCAGTCCAAGGAGTATGCGTGGTTGCTCAAGCTGCTGGTCAACTGCTTCGGCTACAGCTGTGTCTTTCTGCCCGGCTATCTCATCTACAAATATGTGCAGCGCAGCAGCTACTTGGAGCGTGGCAATCGCACGTTTCTGCACACGGCCATCAATATGTGCATCACGGGCAACTCCAGTTACGAGTCTGTCGATGTCATACACGCTGCCAGCAGCAGCGGCAGCAGCAACGGCCTATCTACGGAACGTTCCCACAAGCGGACAAGTTCACAGGAGGCGGTGCAGATGCTTTGGTGTTTTGGCGGCCTGATGGTCTCCTATCTGACATGGGGTGTGCTCCAGGAGAAGATTATGACGCAGCATTATCTGAATTACGCCGGTGAGAGTTCAAAGTTCAAGGACTCACAATTCCTGGTCTTTGCCAATCGCCTGCTGGCCTTCGTCGTCGCCCTCACCTATATGCAGTGGCAGCCATCGACTTCGCGACATCGTGCCCCACTGTACAAGTACGCGTATGCCTCTTTCTCGAATATAATGAGTGCCTGGTTCCAGTACGAGGCGCTTAAGTTCGTCAGCTTCCCCACGCAGGTGCTGGCCAAGTCCTGCAAAATCATACCCGTCATGCTGATGGGCAAAATCATGTCCAAGGCCAAATATGAAACGCATGAATATCTAACGGCTCTGCTCATATCCCTGGGCATGATCTTCTTCATGAGCGGCTCCTCGGAGAGTAGTAGGGCCAGTGGCGTCACAACGCTAACGGGCATCTTTCTGCTGTCCATGTACATGCTGTTCGACAGCTTCACGGCCAACTGGCAGGGATCGCTCTTCAAGAGCTACGGCATGACCTCGCTGCAAATGATGTGCGGCGTCAATTTGTTCTCATCGATTTTCACGGGCGCGTCGCTTTCCATGCAGGGCGGCTTCATGGACTCGCTAGCCTTTGCCACGGAGGTGAGTTACCCAAGTCTTGAATGTGTTTATTTCATTATTTGCTGATCTACGTATAGATTAAAATCGTATATTAAACTCTATTCTTCATGCTTAGTCGATATTTGTACACTATATTTGTTTATTCTACACGAGAACACATTTTCAAATTCCATACGGAAACAGCTAACAATGGTTAACCCAATTGTTTTGTTTAATTTATGTAGCATCCCAAGTTTGTGTTTGATATGGTTGTGCTCTCCATTTGCTCAGCGGTCGGCCAATTGTTTATCTATCACACAATTGATGTATTCGGGCCAGTTGTGTTTACCATCATAATGACAGTGCGTCAGGTAAGTTTCTCACCCCATTTTCTAAGAACGTTTATTTTTATTTCGAATACGCTCTTTGCTGCAGGCCGTTGCCATCATGCTCTCCTGCTTGATCTATCAGCACAGCATTACGCTGCTAGGCATCTTTGGGGTGCTCATCGTGTTCGTGGCCATCTTTTTGCGTGTCTACTGCAATCAGCGTCTGAGGGCGAAACGCAAGCGTGCTGAAGCCAACAAGCCGAGAGTAGCTGTTTAGTTGGGCAACATGCCTCTCAAACTATGACGCACAGTTTGCTGCAAATCTTTGCTCAGTTAAGATAAAAAAAAGAAAAAAAAAACTATTTTAATGTCAGTCAGCGATTGTTTATTTACCATTTATCAGGTCATAGACTATTATCAATTGTACAGTTACGTTTTTTTTTAGTTTTAAGGCAAAAAGAAAAAAGTCCAGAGGCTTTAGCTACTATTGTATTTGTAATAATGCAGCTATCAGCCTAAAATTATGAATAGGCTCAATACTTTAACTGTCTAATGCAGCTCCCGTTTAACCTGATGTGCTTAGCTTATGGAATATATAAATATATATATATATGTATGTGTGTACTTCCGTAATTGCTTGATGTTTGTATATCGATTTAAACATAAACTGTCAGATGTAAATTAATGAATGAGTTCAATGGTTTCCGATTAGCATTGGCTATTAGGGAATTGTGCATATAAATTGAATTCCATATTCAAAAACCAATAAAAGTTTAAATAAAATACATAAAAATGATTTCTGAATGAATGTTCTCTTTTGCAAGCAAATCATATATTTGTATCCACAAACTGAGCTTAATAGTTTTCAACATTAAATTGCGTTGTGTCAGCTCAAATTATCTAGAAGAATGTTGTAATCGAAACTAGCTGAGCTTATATATATATATACATATACAATATATTACAGCTGATCTTTCTCTGCAGCTGTCTGTGCACGCTTCCCATCACATCACAGCGAAACATAAAGCACAATAAATGAAGGGGGCTCCCAGCATAGTCATCGCGACATTGACCCACTTGTGTGCCATTATTTTTGGCAACATATATGGAGTGTCTGCTGTTTTGGCCAAATCTTCAACAAGTTAGAGCTCCCTATGGCTGGCTGGTTGGTTTTTGCTTTTTACATTTGACACAGGTCAATGCACAAGAGTCGTCAGCTTGTAACTCGTTTTCAGAGCCATGTGGGCGAAACGCTGCTTGGCTGTTTATCATCATCATGATGATGATGATGGTTGGGTTAGGCGGGGGCGATCCAAATTAGCATTTGTATAAAAAAAAAAACAATGCGAATGCGAATGCGAATGCGCTGGAAAAATTCGAGCTAATAAAAAAAGGGCATTATGCAATCGCATGCCTTCTAAGGGAAAACATCAAATTTGCCATGTTGTTAGCAATTTTCGTTAGTTTTTTGTGTTTTTTTTTTGGTTTTTGCACAGCCGTGCATAGGTGATAAATTGGGGCGTAGTCCAAGCTGGCAGCATAGTCCGTTGCCAACGCGTCGTTGAGATAGAAGTGTTCGCTGAATCGAATTGAGTGTAAATTAAATCCTTGAGAAATGCAGTTGATCAGTCTGCTGCTGCTGCTGCTTGGTGCCCTAGGATATTGTGTGGCTGCACCACGTGGCTACTACTACGGCAGCTATTACCCGCAACGGCGAGCCCCTCCATCGATCTACAACTACAACAATGCGCAACAACAGAGCAGCCGGTTCAGTCGGAGCCAGAGCAGTTCGAGCAGCAGGCAGGCGGACAAGGAGAATGCCAAGTTCGCTGGTGCTGCCAATCAGGAGCTGGACGAACTGAGCTCCGATGTCGGCGACGACAGATCTCTGCTGCTCAAGAAGAAGCTGAAGAGACTGTATCGACCTTTATATTCCGGCTATGGAGGACCTTGCTCTCCCTTTGGTCGAGACGCCGCCGGTGGCCGGAAAGATGAGGTCGAGCAGGGACGGTTTCTGTTCGACGTGAATGTGTACAATGTGTATGGCGGATCTAACGGCTGTCGTGGCTACAGTGGCCTGGGTGGTTTGGGTGGTTTTGGTGGCTTGGGTGGCTTGGGTGGCCTGGGCGGCGGTTTGCTGTCGGACCCCATTGCTCCCGTGGCGCCAATTCGACCCCTTGCACCTTTAGCCACCTGGCTATCGCTTTTTGCGCCCGGCATCTTGCAAAACAGCCTGGCGGCCACTGTACCCGCCAGACCCTACGCTGATCCACTCCCAGCACGTCCAGCACCGGCAGCTGGCGACTTGCAAAGTGATCCAGCCGTCGATCCCAACTACAACCCAGTTCCAGTGCGTCGTCCTGTTCCGAATCGCGTCTACTACGATTCTGCAGGCGCGGTAAGTCGAGACAACTCTTTCAAATTGAACTCAACAATAATTATGCAATATTAATAACAATATTACAATAATAATCAATTCCCAATTCCCATTTGTAGCCACCATTGACACCGGGAGCACTTACGGCCGGTGTCTCTACGACAATAAATGGAATAATTCAGCAGCTGACGGGTCAGGTGCAGCCGGTCTACCAGACGGGCACCTATCGCTCCACAAATCAACGCAGCAGCTATGGATAAACTCAAAAACGAGACTCGAGAAAAACAAAAACAAATCGATTAGTATTTAAATGTGATTATCTACAACTAGATGGTATCGAATACACATAAGACATAATATTAAAATGTAAAATATTATAAACCTTTAAAATTTATTACAATCGACCAAAAAGGAGCCCAAAAGTATTCTTACAGATGGAAAATATTACTTTTGAAAGTGTGGGGGAGAAATGGAAGCACAGATGAGCATGGCTATAGCGACTCGGGAATTGCACACTGCAAGACATACTTAATATATTCCTATATAAGGTCATAAAAATGTAAAATATTTTTAAATTCAGTTTTGATCCTTATTGCTATAAAGTATATACGAATTGTCTTTATTAATTAGGACATCAAATCCTTTCAATTTGAAGCTACCTTGCCATTAATATATTTGTTTGTCTTTGCTTAATATTATAATTTTGTTTTGGAACTTGTAACGCGCTTAAGAAGTCGTCTCCGACTGCATATTCATGATCAACTTCACTAGCTTAGTCGATATACCCATGTACGTCAGTACTTTATTTTTTCCATGCACACGGGTCCCTCAGTTCGATGTCTACCTCTTATTGCCGGAGACTGCTGGATCGGGTCACTATATCAATCGAGTGTTGAATTTATGTATGAAAAAAACTAAACCAAACTTGCCCACCTAACCCAAAAACCATTGAGATAAGACTACTGCATCATATAGCTTCCAAAAGGAACATTCGGTTGAAAGCTGAGTTTTGTATAAATAAAAACCTTTCTTTACCAAGCTAACACAACCAAATTCAATAGCCATTATTAACATCGGACTACGCTATGACATAGCTTTCATAGGAAAAATATGTCTCGTTTTTTTATTTATAGTAAATGTTAGATGACGGCACAAATAATTACTTTTGCTCTAAATAAAAAATACAATTTGCGCAAAGCCAGTTTGAGTTGTTTTGATTAAATGGCATCATAAATTGTGTTTATGTTGTCGCATAATGAATAATTTCCGAGTCTGTTCCTTCTTGCCCCTGATCGAGTTCTTAGTCATGCACGTACTATTATACAAATCTCACATCTGTGGCCCATACAATTTATGCACGTCGCGTTTAGCTCATTAAAATCAAGAAGTCATCAGAAGCAGCAGCAACAACAACAACAACAACAATTACGATGACAAGGACAACGTATCCACAGCAAGAAGAGAAACCGGATTTTACAGGGGATTTTCAGGCATTGTATTTTTTATACATATGAATATGCATATATGTATTTTTTAAATCGATTTTCAGTACAAAAGGTAAAAGCTAACTAGACTTAAGAATCACATTCAGCAGGGATTATCAGCCAAAGAAACCGCCGCCACCGCCATAGCCGCCATTATAATAATTGTTGGAGTACTGCGACTGGGACTGGCTGTAGTGACCTCCATAGGAACCACCATAGTTGTTGTAGCCACCACCTCCGGGATAATAACCGCCGCCGCCAAAGCCGCCATAGTGGGGTCTGTGTCCATATCCACCGCCGTAGCCGCCATATCCACCGCCGAAACCACCACCGTAGCCGTGACCGCCGCCATGATAGCCACCGCCGGGATAATAGCCACCGCCGCCGCCATGATACCCACCGCCGGGATAGTAACCGCCACCACTACCACCGAATCCACTGTAGAGCCCAGCGTTAAGTCCAATGCCAGCGCTCAGTCCAACGCTGCTGCCAAATCCTCCACCCAGCAGTCCAAAGGAGCGACCCTGTGCCTTGACAGGTGCTGGTGCTGCAACTCCATATCCAACAAGCGCCAATACAATCAAAAGCTGTAACAAAAAGAAACGATGAGCAGGTGCATCAGGAGTGGGAGACCCACCAAGACGTACACAACAAAAGCGCGCCATTTCAGGTGTGAGATAAATCCAAGATGTTGATATTTTGGGTAATGTGTCGCCCACCGATGCGGTAACGAGACTAAATTGCAATTGTGAAGTGCTTGGCTTTTATACATAAAGAGCAGCCTGTTTGCTGTATAAACCGAATGTGGCCGGCCATAAGAAGCGGACTACGCGCTACGCATTGCCAAGTAATTCTACGCAAATTGCAGAACAAATAGCGAGCCCATAACGAAACCGAAATGGAAACTGAAGCCCAACCAGAACCAGTTAGTGACGAAATCACGGAATACCCCCTTCGGTTAAGTGTGTGTGTGTGTGTGTGTGCTGCCTCCTCAGCGAACCTCAGAATGCGTTAATTTTTCTCGATTGTCAAAATCTACACATGAACAATTTCTTGAGGGTTAAGGCAATTGCCGAACCGTCGCTGGTATAGATCAAGATCACAAAAAACCCAATAAAAATAATCATGCATCAGAATTTACAACGGCACCGATGTATGTATACCCCTATAAAAACAAATAGCTACGATAAATTTAGTTATATTATTATTTGTTATGAGTCTAGACGTTCCCAATAAATCAAGTACGATTAATACTATGTTAAATACATATTTAGAAGTATATATATCAAAAAAATATAAATATAATAAAATAATAAATATATATATATATGGAAAAAAAAAGTTTATATAAATTTGTAATATTATACTTAAATCTGGAATATTATACAGAACTGTCTGGCAGTTCTTAATAAATCAAGTGCAAAAAAAAGATGTAAGCAATTCTTAAAATAAATTAAATCGTCTTTTACTAAAGCAAAACATGTTACATTTTCTTTACAAAGTACGAAACAAAAAAAATATTTAAAAATTTGTAATATTTACTACAAAATATTTATGCATTCATTTAACAAAAGCCTTAATAAAGTCAAAGGTCTCTTAAAATGAGTGTATTAGCAGTAAAACTAATAATCTGCTTAGACAAAAGACTTAGGCAACAAACTTTACACAGAACGTGCAACGAAGCATGGGCGGAGATGTCGGAAACATCGTCTACGTCTGCGACCAGCATTCACTTGGCTCATTAGCACTGACACTCGATGACTGTTTGTTTTTTTGGTTATTGTATTTTTTTGGTGCAGATCTAACAATGCGATGTTTCAGATTTGTGTACCTGCTTAGGCAAATATATATACTAGTTACGCCTTCACTTTCGTTGGCAGTTTATTCAACTCTTGCTGATTACTCAGCTGACGTCAGCGATGTTAGCCAAACCACCCACATTGTCATGAGGAAGTTTTATTTGAGTGTTATGGCATAATCCCATTAAGTGTCGGCTATTCAGACACATCTTTGTCAGTGGATTAAAGATAATGTTGAATTCGAACAAAACACATTTTCTTAATTACTAAATTAGTTTTTTTTTAATTTATAAATGCAATTGACTTGGGAGACGACCAGAGTTGTTGAGGTAGCAAAAATATCGTAGCAACTAACAAATTATTTTTGTTTTGCTCAGAATAATGGTTTTATTCTATTGTTTGCCTTATTCAGATTGATTCATACATAAATTCAGATAACGTCTGACATATTAACAACTTTTAGAACTTATAACAAATTATATACATTTAAAACAAATAAATTAATTTAAGTGAGCAATAGAATTCGCGGCAATCCCTTTCTCTACCCAACCTAATTTTATATTTACACTTTTAATTGCTACAAATTAAAAAAGAAATATTTATAAAATAAAATTGTTATGTTTGTTTTTTTCTTTAGTTAAGTGCTAAAATAAAGGTCAAAGTAGTTGTAAGAAAAAGCTTAAAAAATTGAAATATTGTTAGTAAAATACTTAACTGGCTTTTAACACAGTTTTTTTTTTATATCGATAGAATTGTTGCTTCTCTTAAGTGATTTTCACGACTATGTTATTATTTTAGTTCATTTAATTATATGTCTGATCATAGGCCATTCATGGGTAATTACATAATTCCTGCTTCCGTTGTAGTTTCACATAATAAAAAGGCCATTTCCGAAGCAATTGTCATTAAATACTAATTTATACACCAGCTATGAAGGTGCGTGGAGTGAGTTCTTCTAACATTTAACTCCTAACTAATCCTGCTTACTATATTTCTATAAAGGTTACATTATTTTCCTGTATACTGTGCTGTCTGGGAGGCTGTGCCTTGAGTGCACCACAGTGGCCAGGAAGTGGGTCTGCAGGCTATGGCTTCGCACCCTGGGCAGGATATGGAAACTACGCGTCATCATCGAGTGCCAGTGCAGCAGCCAGCAGCAGCAGCAGCAACAGTTTTCACGGCTATGGTGCGCCAGGATATGGCTATGGCTATGGCTATGGCTGGCCAGGATATGGTCAAGGATATGGAGGCCACAGAGGTGGCTACCAGCAGCAGTTCAATCAGTATCACTACAACGGGCACAACAGCTATGGATCTGGTCATGGATACGGCTACCCATTTGGCTATGGCAAATAAGACAGCTGACAAACTCATTTGCATTTATGTACGTGTGTAGATTTGTTTGCATGAATGCTGTGCTCTTTAACTACTGGAAATTTCTGTTTTGATTTTGTTTGATTTCTATTTGTTGGACTTTGTTTTGTTTTGGAGGTCAATAAAACGTAAATACCCAAATATGTACGAGCATTTGATGAATCATTTGATTGGTTTAGTGAAATTTATGTCGCTTGAAGCGGAGCTAAAGTAACCAAGGGAAGCTAAATACATATGCACGACTCAATATAAATTAATTAATTTTACTTTTGGATCTAATAGTCAATTATATTTATTGTGGGTTATTTTTAATACGAGTAATTAAGCGCATTTGGAGTAATGTCGTTAGGGGAATCGGCGCAGCATTTGTGCAACGCAAAATATATAAAAACTCTCAAATACTATTCCATTAATCCATTCTATAACTCTACCATATAAACTCATCTATATAAAAATTATTCCTCTAAAATTTAGCTTTGAAAAGAAATGCAGAAGTTTTTATATAATTATGTATTGATGGAGTTATTCATCAATCAATTTAATATTATTTAAACAAATTCATATATTGCAACGTATCTTTTAATTAACAATTTAAGCCTATCAGAATTAAATTTGTTTAGTAGTTAGTCTCTCTTTGAACTAACAATAACTTTTATTCAGTAAAAGTCACAAAAAGATGATACATGAGAAAATTTAAATTCCCAATTCTCCCTTTTTGAGAGGGTATAAAAACTTAAATTAAAAACGCCCTTTTGGTATTGCATATAACCTGAATCGGACTGACTGTTGGACCCATTCATAATGTTCAACCGTTATTAACACTTGCCAACAGATTCGCTTGCTTCCACCATCAGTGGGCTTTACATCTCTCTATATACATCTATAGATATATATTTTCATATGTATATAAAATGTTGTTCCATTTCAGACATTTATTGAATTTCTGCTCCTATTCATGTCGAAAACCAGAAATTTTCAGGGTCAATGTGTGTGCATGAGGCTGAGCTTGGCAACACACACATAAAATAAAAGCTGAAGTTCACAGCAGCAGCAGCAGCAACAACAGCAACAACAACAATGAAGACAAACAAGATATCGCCGAGAGGCGATTGCATAAGGGCGAGTAAAATCGCGCAGAAAACGCGTCTGTGACATAAAAACTGATCGCTAACAGCGCAGTCGGTTCAATTGCAGACGCGACTTGGTCCATGCATGCAAGCCAGTAGCAAGCACCATCAATCAGCGAAGAGAGATTTGAACTTGAAGACTGACCAGCAATATACAAACAATAAGACTACGACAATTATTGTAACGAGGCCATAAATCGTTGCTAACACATTTAATCCATTAAAAGTGCGTAAAAAACGCTTACCAAAAAAGTGCAACTTTGTGTAAAATGCAAATCATTGTGAGTAAAAACATTTTTTCATTGTGTTTTGAAAATAAATACATCAAACTGTAAACCTGTTGGTTGGTCGTGCAATCGAGTCGAGCATCTGAACCAAATCCAATATCAACTATCTAAAAAAATGTGCAACATTAAAAAGGAGAAATTTATTGTTAATAAAGTTCAGTTTTAACATCAATACTACTTTTGAAATTTACAAAAAGACTTACAATGCTTATTTTTCATTGCAGCGTCATCCACAACATTTGGTGCTATTGCTGGGCATTTGCTTGGTGCTGCTGCTCCAATCTGCCACAGCTGGAAAAATAAAGCTATTTGCCTTTAAGGGACCACATGCCGGCTTTGTTAAGCTGAAAGTGCGAACACCAAAGTTTCTGGGTCTTAAGCATGCTCTGGGCGGACTCGGTGGAGGCATTGGTGGTAGTGTGGGCATCCATGGTGATTTCGGCGCCGGGTTCGGCGGCGGTTACGGTGGCGGCTACGGCGGTGGCTACGGCGGTGGCCACGGCGGTGGCCACAGCGGAGGCTATCATCACGATGAATATCATCATGAGGAATATCATCACAGCAGCGGGGGAAGCTTTGGAAGCAGCGGCGGCTTCGGCGGCGGTCTATGGGGAAAATAGACTAAACTAAGCTTAAATTTAATGTTAAACACATCCTCTCCATGAGAATCATTATGTTTGTTATTCAGTTGTAAGTTCATTCATTTAAAAATAAAAGTATAGGTTCGAATTTATCTTATTGAACAAAGCATTTTTATTATATTTTAACTAATTGGTCACCTTTATAGTAAACAAAATAAAAAAAAAGATAAATGTTAAATACGAATTATCTTTTGACTCATCAATAATTGCGATAGTAAATAATTGCATAGTTGTAACTTATACCCTAGGTGGCGTATATACCGACATATACTGGTATTAACTCAAATGAGCTATAGATGGCGCTTTGACTCATTGTCTCTTGTATGAATATTAACACACTGTGTTTATGGGTTTCCGTAGTGTAGTGGTTATCACGTGTGCTTCACACGCACAAGGTCCCCGGTTCGAACCCGGGCGGGAACAAGTCTTTTGCTTTATTTTATTATCAATTACAAATGTTGTAAGAGAATTTTAAACAGCAAATCAGTCTCTTAAAAATCGAATACTTCAAAATTAATTAATTTCTTGCATTTATTTTTATGTTATCTTAAACTAAAAAGTTTATATTTAGGTATGTGCTTGGTTCTTCATGTTATGAGGTAAAGATTAAAATTATATTTACTGCATGCTTAATTCCGCATTGCATTCTGGCGACGCTTTCAGAAATCACCAAAGCCGCCACCTAAGCCGCCTCCATAGCCGCCACCTAAGCCGCCTCCATAGCCGCCACCTAAGCCGCCTCCATAGCCGCCTCCTAAGCCGCCTCCATAGCCACCACCAAAGCTTCCGCCATAGGCTGAAGATCCACTAAACGATTGGACACTTTGATATCCGCCGTAGCCGCCATATCCACCACCATAGCCACCTCCAAGTCCACCTCCATAGCCACCTCCAAACCCACCTCCATAACCACCTCCAAATCCACCGCCACCGAAACCACCTTTCCAGCCGTGCTTGTGGAACCCAAAGGGCTTAGCGACTGGAACGGGAACCGGCACCGGTTGAGGCACTACAACTGGCACGGGCACGGGCTGGGGCACTGGTATTGGTTGTGGCACAGGCACCGGCTGGGCAACCGGATAGGCCACTGGATAGCCAAAGCCACCACCTCCACCTCCAAACTTGCGGCCACCGAAGCCATGAGCTTCGCTGAATCCCAGTGCCAGGCAGAGCACTAACAAAAATCTCACAACGATTCGCTAGAATTCTCCATTTGTAATTGAGCTCGGAATCGGAACATTGATTTTGGGACTCACCCTCGTGTTTGGTTGCATGCTGTGAACAACTTCTAAGCTGCTCAAGATGCGAACTGTCACTTTTATATAGCGCCAGCACTTCCTGAACTTCCTTATAGCAACAGGTTCAACGAACTGTAAAAACCAACATTAGAACACGCCTAACCAGTTTTATTGTTTTTTGTGTGTTTTTATTTTTTGACAAGCCTTAATCATTAATATGAATGCGACTTATTTAGTAAGAGCAACTAATGCCAAAATTTAACAAATCGTGTGAAAAACATTGATAGCGTTCACGTCGTGGGTTTAAGGTCGTCCTCAGTTCCGGGCCCAGATATATAGAGTGATATGTGGGCGTTTATTCTTAGAGATCTTGTTATAAAAAGCAGAGTGTTTGCTTAATGGATAATCAGTTCACAGTTAAAGACAAATCAAATACAAACATGTTCAAGATTGTTGGCTGCTCCGTAAGTAGTTTCATTTCTTTGACCAACTTCAACAACTAATCTTTGACATATTCAACAGTTGCTAATGTTGGCGCTCCTTGGCCAAAGCTATGCGCAGTATCAACAGCCAGGTGCAGGTGGTGCGGTTGGTGGAGCTGGAGGAGCCGGCTCACCTGGCGCCGTCGATAATCGCATTATCGGTGGCTTGGGTGGTGGCTTATTGGGCGGCGGCGGCGGCGGTGGCTTATTGGGCGGCGGCGGCGGCGGTGGCTTGTTGAGCAATCTCTTCGGCGGCCTGCTGGGCGGTGGTCGTCGTCCATTCGGACAGCAATATCAGGCTCCTCTGCCGTCCTATGGAGGCTACCCCGGTGGCTATGGCGGTGGTTATGGTGGCTATCCTGGCGGCTATCCTGGTGGCTATCCTGGCGGCTATCCCGGCTATGGCGGCGGCTTTGCTCCTGGCTACGGCGGCGGCTACTACGGCTAAATTGTGCACCTATTATTATTGCCTGAGGCGTTGGAAGTATTATTCAAGTTATTAACCCTGTTTTCAATTTGTAGATTTAAGTTTGTTGACCATTAAAATAAAAACAATAAAAACAAAATTCGTTTTGCTTGTTGACACTTTGGTAACACATCTCGTATATGGGGATGTAGCTCAGATGGTAGAGCGCTCGCTTAGCATGTGAGAGGTACGGGGATCGATGCCCCGCATCTCCAAAAGTACATTTTTTGTAGTTTTCAAATAAAAATTATAAAAGCTGCCTACTTTGCATTGCCCGTTTTTTAAAATTTAAAACGCAAAGTGCTCAAGGTACATTAAATAACCATTAAGCGAATATATAAATAAACAAAAAATTCGAATGGGCTCAACCGGGATTTGAACCCGGGACCTCTCGCACCCAAAGCGAGAATCATACCCCTAGACCATTGAGCCGCTTGGTGGTTGGGGCGCCGTAAATAGTTTTGTGTTCATTCAAAGATAGTGGTGCTCAAAACTCAACTAAGCCAAAATAGTGGGAACTATTTATAGAAGCAAGCTACAAGAAACGATGTTAAATAAAGCAGCAATTGGGGCAAAGACACAGAGTGTAAACAACAGCATAAAAAAACACAAGAAAAGCAAGTCTATATTAAGAAACTGTCATACATCTAGTATTTTAAAAATTACACACATATATTTAAATACCCAATATAACTGTATTTTTTTGGCATGGGCTTCTGAGTTAATTAGATAAGAGCAACAACTTGATCTTATTGCACAATTTAGAAAATTAGCAAAAGCCAAAAATATAATTTCGAACAACTGGAGATGCGGGGCATTGATCCCCGTACCTCTCACATGCTAAGCGAGCGCTCTACCATCTGAGCTACATCCCCATTGAAACTGTTGTTATCCATTGAGCGTTTTATCAGTCGGCTTGCGATTTGTTGACATTGAAGAAAAACCCGAGGCGACTGGAAGAGTCAATATCTATGTGAGTAAATGAAATACCAAATTTTAATTAATTTCAAGTTTCGATTCAACTGATCCCACATCAAATGCATCCACATCACATTAGTTGCCAATGTGGCTTCTGTTGGCTGCTTCAAACTTGATAAGAAGTGAACGACAACTTGAATAAACTTATGCATTTAATTTCCGTTTCCGGTCAGTGAAAGTTGTCCAAAAGAAAGCAAGAACAACACCTGCCAGCTACCAGATGGAATCCAGACCTGAACCTGGACATGGACATGGACATGGACCTGGACCTGGACAAACAGCTCAGCTCGTTCCAGTTTCTCGTGCACCATTGTTGCCATAGCACAAACACAAATAAACGCTCGGACAATTGCATTTATGGGGAAGGAGAGAGCTGGAGCTGGAGACTGCGCTGCTGGATAGATGTGTGTGCTGCCCCGTTACTATCTGCACTTTCACACTTGTGTTTATACAACTGTCGCTCGTTGGCGTATTTATTTGCCAGCACCCCGCCCAGCAGAGCCTCGTCGAGCTCTATTATTATTTTCGCAAGTTATATAAAAATAATAACAGAACCGGACTGGGCAACGAGAGATGACCGAAGCCGAAGCCGGGCCAGAGAGAGAGAGAGAGAGAGCCATCCACGGCCATCCATTATGCTGCCGGGCATTTATTTGCCAAACAATTCAGCAGCGCGTTGGGTCTACGTCTGCTCCTTGGGCAACATCAACCACTTCATCAGCAGCCAGCAGCCAGCATCCAGCATCGGAGCATCGGCAAAGTCTGCAGCTACTATCTTATGGTTTATGATGGAATCAAAACAAATGCCAGCGTTTCGGTTGCTTCTGATGAGTTTGCTTATGCAGATTGCTTGTGGAGTTTTTCGGCGTTAATGGATAAATGTCCATGTGTGTTTGAGGATGAGTATGTGCTCTGTGTGCTCCTTCCAGCCATTCTGCCCCCAATTTGGCTCACATTTTTACATGTAACCCTTTTTAATGACTTGCAAACTGAGGTTACAACAGTTTGGTCACTTTAATTGTAACATTTAATTTTATAGAATCTTAAAATCATGAATATAAACTAGAAAAAAATTCTGCATTTGTATTAAAAGTATAAAAGAACTGGAAAATTATGTAGATTATATTTTTCTATTCAATTTTTTTAAAAGAGAATTATTCATTTTGTATAAAAATAAATATGTTCACGAATATATATGAAAATTTAATTTAATTTAATATTTCTAGTAACAGATATAAAATGTCTTAAGCCAGATTATGTTTCATATAATTTGCGGGAATAATATTCTTGTCATATTTGAAAAAACTATTAGAGTATGCAAAATTCTGCAGCATGAAGTGAATCTGTTTTTCTTGTGATTTTTTGTGCTGCTTTTTTGTTGCAGGCTTTTCAATTAAAATTGTATTGTTTTCTTTTACTTTGTCTGCGCTGTTTACTTAGGCGCTGCTGCTTAGCCGAGAGCACAGGCCATCGGGTTGGTGCCACAGCCGGGAAGGGGAATTGGTCCAGATCCAAATCCAAATCCAAAACTGCTGGCGCCCGCTTGTGGCGACGCCGGAAGCGACGGTGGCAGCAGAGTTGGTGGCGGCAATGGCAGTGGCAGCGGCGGCGGCGGAGACAGAGGTGGAGGCTGCCGTGTTGGGCCAGGGAAGCCAGGACCATAGGGAGGAATACCATGCTGATCACTCGGATAGATGTAAACATTGCTGTTGCCTTGAGCATGTTGTTGCTGCTGCTGTTGCTGCTGTTGTGGTTGTGGCTGAAGAGGTGCGGCATAGTAGGCAGGATAATAGCCGCCTGGTTGAGGTCCAATGGCAGCAGGATTACAGCCATAAGACGGACAGTTGAAGTAACCATTGATGGGAAAAGCAGCGCCAGCATAGAGCGGTGCTGCATTATGAAAGGCCATCCAACGATCGCGCCAGCGTCGAAACAAGGTGCCCAGAAAGAAGAAGGAGCGTCCATCGAAGTTTTCCGCCTGCGGCTCGTAATCTTCGTCCGCATCCTGCGCCACATCCGAGCAACTTGCCGCAGTGAGGCAAAGCATCAGCAGCAGCTGGCAAAGGACTATTCAATCAAATGATCTTTTAAATGAATTAGGATTACTTACTGCCATAAGCATTTTTATTATTTTTATTTTGGGAACTGTGCGCTTTGAAGTCTGCTGGCAAACTGCGCCCAAACTTCCAGATAGGCCTCCATGTAATGAGGCAGTCATTGAAGCTAGTTTTCCGGCCCATGAGATGCCGCCTAATGAGGCCTGTAATTAAATCTCTGAGTAGCCGTTGCTCTTGTAAACAGCAACGATGCGTGCAATTTCACGTTTAAAGATCACAATGAGTTGCAATATATATATATATATGTATATACATAACTGATAAGCGTGCTTAGCCACTGTCTTAGAGTCGCACCTCTTCCTAATTACATAACCGAAATTCTCCAAGCTTATCCAACGATTACAAAATCCAATAAATAATGCTTTGACTTCAAAACAAAGGCAGCTTCCATCGAGGCGTGGTCAAAGGCATTGCAGTTAAATATAAAGACGCAACTTGTAATGGAATCAATATCCATCATTTTCCAAATATGACTTGTTAGTTGGAATAATCAGAGGTTAAAGTTGTGTAATTTAACTTAATCTGTGTAAGATAAAATTCGACTTTAAATGTAGAAAGTGAACGTGTTAAAAACGAAATATATTCTTATTTAATTATTATTAATGAAAAATTCAAGCTCTATTCAAAAATTGAAATAAAAACGAATAAAAGATTTCAAACCATCTCTAAAGGGACGAAACTGAATTCATCCTAATAAAATACGAAAAAAAAAAACACAAAAGAAACACTTTATTTTTCAGAAAATAATTATATACATTTTCATTAATTAAATTTACTCTTCAAACAAATTTCGGATTTCCAAAAACATTTGCATGAATAACAAGTTTTTTTTCTAACAACCTTTATAGGGTTTTCCAGTGGTGTATCCATTAATATTCTTCCATTTTATATGATCAAAAAGTATTCAAGAAGCATGCTGCTAATGTTCCATTAGATCAAACCCTCACCAGGGGAAGTTGAAGTTAAAAATGTTAATGGGATTTAGTCTGAAATGTAAGTCAGGTAACCAAGTTTATCTTCAAATATATTTGGCCTCTGCTAGGCACTCAAATATGGGTTTAAAGTTTGATTTTTCTTTGCTGGCACGTGCCAGTCGTTATTTATTGTTGAGCGACAAAAAACTTGCCGGGTTTTGGACTTTTTTGCTTGATTCTGTTGTTTGCCACATTACGTTGCATGCCCGCTTAAAAGCAGGCAGCAACAAAATTTTGAGTTATGAGCACTGCGTGCCAGGTGTACAAAAACACCTCAGATATTTGTAAATAACGACTTCGAAGTACCCTGTACACTCAAATTGTAAAATAAAATTTGTTATATTCTTTTTCATTTGTTGTCAAATTTAAAATTTTTTATTTTTTTTGCAGAATATAAAGTAATCTTATCCGATTGGGTATTTCCAAAGCCAACAAATGTTACTGTTTGTATTTTGCTGTATATATATATAGTAGCGATATCTGCAGGTTTTGTGAAAGAGAGGAGGAATCCTCGATGCACATCCCAGCAGAATGTGTCGCCTTAACTAGAAGAAGACGCAGCATCCTAGGGGCGCATGTTTTGAATTGCAAAGACATAGAAGACCTCAATCCAACAAAGATCCTCACGTTCGTAAGGGAGTTGGGGCTGATGGAAGAGCTATAGGCTCAGAAGGGGGCACAATAGATCAAATAGGTCGCGGTGCAGCTTCCCCCCAATAATAATAATAATTTTGCTGTATTGACTGATATTAGCCTGATATTATCACATATTAAATAAATGACTTCAGTTTAAATTTGTTGTTAAATTAGGTATATATACATAATATTTTTTGTTTTTCTATTTTATTTTTCCAATCAGCTGTGCTTTTATATTGTATTTGTTTTTAATTATTTTATATTATTATTTTAATGTATTTAGTATTATTATTTTTTATTTTATTTGTTTAAAATATACATCTGCCTGAATATATATAATTTGATATATTTGTGATACAGGGAAGACATAAGCATTCCAACTCGACCTCTATCTTCTGTTTATATAGATTGAGAACTTCTTGTGTGGTCTGTTACCTATCGCCTCTCAATGTCAGCATGCCCACAGTGAGCGTTGTGCGAGGAGTATATTAAAAAGGTGACAACAATCAGTTGGATGCTGAATATATGGGTGTTTGGGCACCGTGTCTGCCAAAACAAAAACAAAAGGCAAAGGCTGTGAAAATTCACGCGACCGTGAAAATTTCGCACGTTTTTATGAGCAGGCGGGGAACACACAGAGAAATAGAGAGAAAGTGAGAGTGGGAGAGAAAGGGAGAGAGAGAGGGAGAGCTGGCGCCGTGTGCAAGTTGAGAAATGATTTCATAGACTAAGCTGCTCCCGAACATGAAACAACTTTGATTTCTGCGTTTAATTAAAAAAATATATATGCAAAGTCAACAGAAAAACTAAAACGAAATTACATAGAGCTTATCAGGGAGCAGGGAGCTGGGAGACAGGCAGAGTCGGCAGGGAAACTTTTCATAAACTTTGTTGCCATAAAAACAATAAAAACCGCAATTCTCCCCCAGCGTTGCCTTTGTTATCGAAATAAGCACCAGAAACTCAAGCGGACAATGGCCAAGTGTTGTCCTTTTTTACGACAAAGCTAAATCCGGCGGAACCACATAAATTATGTTAATGCTTATGTTGTGTACACGCCCACCATGTGTGTGTGTGTGTGTGTTCTGCTTGCTGGCTGTGCATCCAAGTTAGACCAGTCCAGTCCAGTCCAGTCCCGGATAATCACAAGAATACACAGCACAACACCAAAACGACATTGTGTGCCGAAATGACATTTGTTTAGTTCCGTGTAGAGTGGGTCGCCAGTCTTCTGTCCGATAGTTTTTGTCGTCTATTGAGGAAAATTGCTGACAATTGCTAAAAACTGTTTGCTGTGTGAGTTTTGGGTTTTTTGTCACTGGTCAGCTGCTGAGGTTAGCAGGGTGCAGGAGAAGACATTGGACAACATTTGCCGCAGGCGTGGCAATTACCTACATATGTATGTAGATACAACGTCAGTCAGAGCTGTGTAAATGATATATGTGCAGATTGAATGCACAACAATTGAGCTTATACAATTTGGTAAGGACATGTAAGAAGCCAAAAAAACAGACATGTCACAAGAGTCGCAGCGAAAAGAGTCAAATAGCCAGATAAAAATAATCTTGCACCTTCAAACTGCAAACTCAAACTAAATAAAAGGAACATATCAATCCAATAAAATATTGTTATTATTAATATTACACTTTTTTCTATATTGTAGAAATAAGCCCTTTTTATGCATAACATTATAATATAAGTTACCTTTAAGCTTTTTACTATAGATTAGCTTTATATAAATTAAATAAATTATATAAATATAAATATATATATAAGTAAAAATAAATAATACAAATATAATCAGTAAGCTAAAGAGTTTTATTATCAAGATTTTTATTATCTGGTCAATCAGATTGAAATAGAAGTACCAAAATAAATTATTTCTTTCACACTTAGCATACTTTAATTTTAATTTTAATATTTTTGAAACAATATTGTAGTCTTAAATAAAAAATAATACAAATATTGTGTGTGTAATTTTAATGGAACAATTTTTGTCATTTTCTAATAAATATGAGAAGTGATTAACTATTAATCTGTAATTCAAAATACCCCATTTAGGTATTTTGAATGACCACAGGGTATAATAAATAAAACTTTCAATTAATTTCTGACGTCCAGTTAGCATAAGCAGTCAGCAAGAGTCGCATAATAATGCTCATGAGGAAATTAGAAAAGGACATTGCTGTATCCGACGAACAAACGAAGTGCCAAGCAACCACATAAAAGGAAGGACATTGGAAATTATATCCATAAAAATGATTATGTATGATATGAACATATATATGAGAGACGGCTATTGTCCGAAGTATTTATTATTTTATCCATTGTGGTAGAAACCCCCTCAACTGAAATTATCTGCCTTGTGCGTTTGAGTATAAAAAGTATAGATAAGCCAACGGCTGCAAATAAATCGCAACAAATAAAGTTGCTGCTGGCTAATTGCAGCCAAGCTGCCCCCACAGAGAAAATAATTGAAAGCATCGTCGGGGACGACATGAGATACATTTGCAAAACCAACCACCGACGACCCACTGTAACCGACATCGGTGGACAGTGGACAGTGGACAATCATGCAACATGCTGTCGAACATATCCGTCGTTGGCTTCCGTTGTGCAACGTCGCCTGCAAGGACAACAGGTGGCAGCTGGCAGTTGGCTTATGTAAGGCTGTGCAGCAGTCTGAGTTGACAGGCATGTTGAAGGCGAATGCGATGCCACTGTTTACGGCCTCCTGCAAACTTTCTGTCAGCTGTCATCAGTGCAGACGCACAAAAGCAACATGAAAACGTTGCAAATTTTTGTCTCTTGTGACAGCAGGCAATATGTATGCTACGCACCGCTCTCGCGTATTAGATTTATGAAATAAATATGTTTTCCTTTAAGATAAAATAAAAATTACAATCGCATCAGTTATTATTGATGTGAAAGGCCCCGGCGAGATTCGAACTCACGATCTCCTGTTTACTAGACAGGCGCTTTAACCAACTAAGCCACGGCGCCAGTCGCGTCCGACGCGAAAACTACGAAATATTTTTTTCTGCATTTAAAGGACAGCTGCACTTTAGAATTTCCTTTAAAACAAGTTTTGCAGATTAACAATCAATCTTTAAAAATATGTACAGATAAAAAAAACAAGTCCAAGTGATGCTTGCAGCTAATAAAATAAAAAAACGATGAACACACTTCACATATGTAGGCCCCGGCGAGATTCGAACTCACGATCTCCTGTTTACTAGACAGGCGCTTTAACCAACTAAGCCACGGCGCCATTTGCGCACGTTGTAGACAAACAACTAGAAATTATGAAAATAATGTTCACTTGATGAATCAGAAAACATTGAGATAAATATAACAATTTCACAATATGTGTACCAAAACATAAAAATAAAAATATACTTTTATAGAATGTATTTAATTTTACTTTAATTATCTGATTCCCAAATATTCGGATAAATATAACAATTTCAGAATATGTGTTTATTTTAGATGTTTAGAAGAATATACAAAAATAAGCAGATTTATATTTACAATGTATTTAAATAAAAACTTGAATGATTCCCAAATGTTCAGATAAATATATAATTTCACAATATGTGATTATTTTGGGTGTTTATGAAAATAAACTAAATTAAAACAATACATATGCATAGAGTTTATTTAAATACATTGCATTATTTATGTTTCCTTTTATTATGTGAATTGTGTTTATTATTATATGTCAACCACAAGCAAATAGAAAATATAATTAAAAATTATCTTTATTTAACATACTAAAGGGGATTTTGCCTGCACACTTAATCAAAAAGAAACGGAATAAATATGATGAGAATGATTCGTAGTCGTGGGAAGTACATGTATATATAATTTTGTATATTCAGTGCATTAGTCAAACATTGTAAAGACTGTGCAGGGGAATGTACCGAGTTTGGCGACGGGGCTTTATATCTGCACATATATACCACTATCGTGGCATGAGTATAAAAAGCGGTTCGCTGCGCTGCAGATCATCAGAATATTAATCGCTGGCTTAGCATCAACATCAACATTTAATTCAGTTGCAAGTTTGAAATGGAGTGTCAGGCAAACGGTGATCCAAAGACGGGAGCAGCATCCATGAAATGTGGTGTTGTGGCTGGAGATGAGCAATTCAATGCACGTGCCGGAGTTTTTGCGACGAAGGACAGCGTTGCCGGACCCGTCACCAAAGGCGTCTATGGAGCAGTGAACTCGTAAGTGCAGAAGGCCTTCCATTCCATTCCACTTTCCATCTTAATGACGATCTTTCAATTGATAGCAATGGACATAGCCTATCACTGCAACATGGGCACACGGAACACTTTGGCAGCAGCACTACGGCTGCCGCACAAGCGAATCTCTTCCAGAATAAGCAGGCTGCTGTAAATGCCACCGCTTTCCACACTCACAATCGCACTCACGATCAATTTGGCGGCGGACTGAATATGCAAACGGCTGCTGGCCACTCAGCGGCTCTGGGTGTCACTCATGTGCCCCAGTTCAATATGACGACAGCGAATGTCGGTGGCAGAGCCAATCTGTACACCTCGCCTAGTGGCAATCTCAATGTGAATGCCACAGCCAATGCGACACGCCATCTCAGCGGACCCTTCAACGGCCAGAAAGATTTTGGAGCTGGTCTCGGCTTGCAATATAAATTTTAGACATGACACTATAAATTAACTTATCCAACAATATCTTACTTATATACCAATAATAAGAAAATATATTCATTAAAAAACATATTTGTTTGAAATAAAATACTTCACTTTATTTTTGAATAACAATGTTTAATGTAGTTTTATAATCGGTTTGGGAAGATGGAAAAGAAAAAGTACAATTTAAATTAATTCTATTTTGTAGCAAGTTTATTTTTATTGCAACTAAAGTTTGCCTTCAATGTGTTAATAGAAAAGATATGAACTTATTTATCAATATTTTACTTATATACCAATCTCGAAGATATATTACTTTAAAAAACATATTTGTTAGAAATAAAATACTTTAAATAGCAAACTTTATTTTTTATATCTCTATTATTATATAAATTATTTATATTTTGCAGCAACTTTTTTATGTTTGCAACAAAAGTTTGCCTTGAATGTGTTAATTGAAAAGACCATGGCTTACTTGATAAAAGTAAATTCATCTTGCAATTAACTCAATTAAACTGGAAATCAAAATAATAATCTGTTTGCCTGTTTTGTTGTGTATGAGAATATTCACAAATGACAACTTTCTCATGTCTATTTTATGAATCATATTTAGCAGATAGAAATGAGTGTCGCTTTGAGTGTAAAAAGATGTTTGTAATCATAATTGAATGATATTTTATAAATCAGTACAAAAGAATACATATTTAATTCTTGTAATTTACTATCAATCAACTGTTACCCAACTATTTTAAAGTTTCTCAGCATCTTTGATGTCCTTATTAAATTCTGTCCCATTCCAATTTATGTATTTAAATTTGTAAATGGTCGAAATGTGTCTAATTTGGTGGCTCATCTAATATGTAAAACCTGTTTTATCTCGAAGCTGCGAGCATTTGCATATCAAAACCGCTTTAGGGCGCGCCGATAATGTCCCAAGTGGCAAGCCGATTATGGCCATAATTACATGTCATTACAAGGCGTTTATAACGCGGACTCATTGGGGCTACTTGGGGCTACCCCCAACCGCCCAACTCGTCTGGTCTTGCCAATAATATTGACTTGCGCACTCTTTCATTGTGTGCAGAAGTCTACCTGCGACTTAGCCCAGAAATCGCAGCTGACATGACTGGGCTTCTTGACTTTGCCGCCTTGCCGGCTTGCCGCCTTAGATTCTTGTCATTTTTTATGGCTTAGTTGTGCGGCGCCTGTAAATATGCAAAGTATTTCGTATAAAACGCGTTATTTATGTCTTGCGACGGCGGCGAACCAGCGAAATTAATAACCCAGCCTGTCTATGGCTACATATATATATGTATATATATATATATATGTATATATGTATATATGTATGTATGTATGTTTGTGTGTGTTGTGGAGTTTTCATGATGCGCATTATTATGACCAAATTATAGCTAATACCTACCTACCTTATGAAACAGTTGCGCTTTTTTCCATCACCCAAAATGCTAACCAATTTTTATGTAAAGCAATTTATTTTGAATTATTTTTATGGCACTTAACGTTGCGCTTGGCCACATTGCGAATATGTGGCCCAGACATTGGTAGTAGCACGGCCTGACTAGGCAAAAATTATGGGACTTGTATTGTTGTATTGCATCAATTATTTTGGCCTCCTTTTTCTTTGATAAATGATGATCATCTAATGTAAATATATTGACAGGAAATGTATTTTTTTGGTAATCAAATATAATATTATTTATTATGTATTATTTTTACTTTATTTTTCGCATATTTCTATAGATATTTTTATTAGCTATACACTGAAGTTCAACGTTAGTCAAATGCTTGTCAAAATACAAGATACAAATATATATTTTATGAATACCTCGAGTAAAATTGGGAGATATATGATAAGACAGATATCGAGGAGAAACTAAGAAAATAACAATTAGGTTTAAAATTCAATTACTAAAAATCAATTCAGATTTTCTTGTGTTTGCTGTGCATAACACTTCAGTTACTAAATATACATAAATATTACTCTCTTCATTTATTTTAAGCAAGGACATAGGTACACATCGATGTTTAGAAATCAACATATGAATATGGAGCTAAATTATATTTTACATCTTGGATTCGTTTGCTTATACAACGTAAGTCGCTCAAGTAATAAAATATTATATACTCTACTGTTTCATCTGTTTCAAAGTAGTTAATGCAACTGATTAGTATTGATGGCAAGCCATTGATCAAACCAGAATTAGATCGAGGTGACGCGAAGGGTGGTCAGAAAATTGCCTTGCCTCAAGATAGATTCGCTGACAAAATGCAAAGCGAAAAATTTACACAACAAATTTTTGCAGACCTCAAAAAGTCGGCAACTGTCTCCAATTCGAAGGTACAATTGGCAATCAGCAAAGATAATTCACCCCACAGGCTACAGCCAAGAGCAGCCGAAGATAGAAAAAATGATGATCGGGTCATAGAATTGACTATTCCGGTATCGCAATTTAAAAGGGACCAAAACGGCCAAATGGGCGACAATCAATGGGGTGTTATATTTGGCAAAGTTGGGCAGAATAGGCGATTAAATAAACAACGCGTCAATTCTGAAAATATTCCGGAGGAATCAGTTACGGTCAGAGATTACTACCCATATACGTAGGTATATAATATATGTATTTATATTTATATAATTTGATGTTTATATTTATGCACCTATATGCATCTATATTTATTTTGGCAAACAGCGGCACTCTGGAAACGGTGTGCATGAGTAGATCTACAGTCTACAATATTCCTCAGATAAAGAAATGGCTGCATCACCAAATGTATAGCAAGGCACACCGCAACATTGTCCTTTTGAAGGATCTCCGGAGGAGCTTGTATAAGAATGGCAACTCCGAGGAATGCCATACGGTATTCTATTCAAAATTTGGGAAATATCAGGAGTGCGCAATGAGGCGAAATCAACGCCTGGAATCACTAATTCCCAAATATGCGAGACACCAAATACCATCTGAATAAATATATAATATATCCATTCAACCCAAATGTCGCTTTCTTTAAGGAATAAATAGACTTATATAGATCACATTAATTCTTCCAATAGAAAATGAATGAATTCGGGCTTTAACCAATCATCAGCTTACAAATGACCTTTAAAGTAAGGATAAATATAATAAATATATTAATGTTAGTTAACAATACTTTTCACACGAGTTCTCTTCGCATTTACCAACACTGTATCGACAACAAACGAAAGACTGTCTTGGCAACCATTTTCTAACAATCACAACTTCAATTTAATTACTTTAACTTTATTAATCGAGTGCGTAGCGAAACAACTATTTGGATGGATTTCACTTATTGCGAGTTCCCCAGCACCGTCTCCGTAGACACCTTCAAGGCCTATTTCAATGCCAGCGATGTCAAGCTGCCCAAAGTCAACAGTAAATCATTGGAACAATTGCAGCCGGAGACCGGCGGCGAATGCCAACCAGCAAATCAAGCGAAAAGTCTGCGACATCTTGTCCTCGATGCCATCGTGAGCAATTGGAGCGGTAAGTTCCACCCGACCCAGCATGACAACTTGTCTATTATTGTCGATTATTGGGGATGCAGAGCTGCCGCTCTACCGTCAGTTGAGACGACGCCAGGACCGTAACTACATACTCAGCCAGCTGGATACGCAGCTGCCGCTGCAGTTGCTCAGCGTCCACATTCGCGACGATTACTTCTGGCGTCGCTGCTACGAGCTGCGCTGGCGCCTTGCCCCATTTCAGGCACGCGGCATGGAACGGCGCTGGATTAACATTTACATGGAGCGACATGTGCAGGAGTTTATTGAAAATATGCAAACCGGCGACTACGAGCAGGATGGCAACGTGCAGGCCGCCTTGGACATCTGTGCGGCGTACATAAATCAATTGGAGATAAATCTGCTGCAGCCCGCACCGCCCGACAGCGAGAGCAATGGTGAGTCCATCTTCACACACTGGTCCTTGTATACCCTGACTATATAAAATATAAATATATAAAATATATATTTTAAAAAAATAATAATAATAGCTGGATTCTGTTAGATGAGTTTTTTAACTGGCCAAATCATGAAGAGATATACCAAATGTACAAGCTAATTATTTATAAATAAATAATTTACTTGCTTTAAATTGTTTACAAATAGCTTCAACACTTTCCTAGCCAGAGACAGTATTTATTATAAATAATTAGTTTTAAATGTTCCTTCAGCTAGCTTAATGAATTTATATTATAAAATTATATTTGAATTAATATTACAAATGTTACTGGAAACAAGTTTAGAATCAATGCTCAATATTTACCTTATTATTATTACTTAACAAATAATTATGAAAATACTGAAGTATAAAAAAAACTAATAGAAAATGCAGTATATTTACATGGAATTCTTGGTTATGGTAATTTGTGATTGATTGTTTTTCAATACGAAAACTTATGAATTTCGATTTTTAGAACCGTTCGTCTTCGAGCAAAATTTATATTTAAAATACTAATACTCATTTATAACTACATAGTATTAATGTTTTTTATTTATTAAGTGTCTGAATTACAAAACTGAATTAAAAATCTTTTCTGCTCACTTTACATTATTCACAAAGATTGAGCTCTTCTGCTTTAAATCCATTTCGATATTATGTTTTAAGTATATAAGGGTCTGCTACGAAAGGGACATCACAAACAATGCCATTTAGTCAAAAGCACCCTCAATTAAAAGGGTATAATGAGTCGACTCACCCACAACAGATCACATTCCACTTGATTACCTGCTGAGCAATCTGCCGGACTTACGCCGACTGCGGCTGAGCTACAGCACCAAGACAGCGGGCATCAATTACCAAATAGGCTGTAATCAACTAACGCCCCGCGACATTATCCTCCTGGCCAAGGGACTCAGTCAGTGCCACGAGCTGCGCAAGTTTTGGTAAGGCTTGCCACTGTCCCAGATCTTCATCTATCCATCGAAATATCTATCTAACTTTTAGTCTGCACAATACGAAGCTTGTGGCATATCAGTTGCGATTTTTGGCACACAGTCTGGACAAGGGTTGTCATCATTTGAAGGAGTTATCCTTTCTGCACTGTGCTGTTGGGGATGCGGGCATACGCTGCTTTCTCGGAACCTGCGGCAAGGAGTCCTTTGCAACCCTTACCGTGCTCGACCTAACCAACAATAAAATCAGTATGTTCAAATTGAGATTTATTCAAGCATCATTGTTTTACACTTATCCTTCTCTCAAACCAGCGGAGGAGGGTGCCTACACCCTGAGTAGAATTTTAACAAATGTGCCCCTCAGGCGACTCGTTCTACGCCTGAATCCCATTCAAAGCGATGGGGCTGCTGCCATTTTCCACACACTGCAAATGATGCCGATCAGGGATTTGAATTTGGGCAGCTGTTCCATCAGTGAGAGCATCACCAAGTTGTTCATGATGCTCATCTGCCAGCACAAGACTTTGCTCCACATCGACATATCAAACAATTGCCTGGGCGAGGTATGTCAAAGACTGCAACTAACTGAATGCTAACTATTTGTTCTTGTTTAGGACTTTGGCAAGCACCTGCTGAAGATAATTAGCTGTAACAAGATGCTGGAGGAGTTGGACCTACGCAATACGGGTCTCTCCTTGGACATGCGCCACAAGTTCCAAGAGATTCTCCTGAAGAATGCCGAACGTAAAAAGCACGAATCCCTCAAACAACAACAACGCGATAAATTCAATGCTATGCTCAAACTATAAACATTCTTTGAGTCATTAAGACTTCCTTTTTAAATTCTCTGATTTGATCTCTTGATTTTTGACAATTTCTAAACCAATAAAAGTCATCATTATGACGTATTTTTATAAAGGAACATTTTTATGGATGCCTTTAAATCCAATATTAGCTTTAAGTTTTATTTCTCGGCTTAAGATATTAAAATAAAAAATGATATTTGAATAATTTTTTTTTTTAGTAGCAAGTAAATCATCAGACAATTATTGAAAATAGTTATTAGAATGTAATATTATAATACTACTTTAAAATGCATCCGTTCTGTATAATCATATATAATAGTTATTAAACTACCAACTTTTGACATACGATTTAAGAAATTAGATATAACTCTATTCTGTTGCTGTAATTCAATGAATATTTTTATTAACAATTTTAATATTGTTCTCACAACATATAAGTATTTATTAGCCAATATACGTAATGTTTATAGAGAAAGGATGCTCTTCTGCAAAAACTAAGAACAGCACCTATCTATTTTTATCTAGGGTACAAAAGAGCTGTGGCAAACTTGAGCGATCAAGCAACTTTCATTAACCCTCGACCTTGTTGACTTAGTCCAACAAAAACAATGGTAACTTTCCCTACCAGGGAAAAAAACCCAAGACCCAAACACATTTAACACTCAAGCAGCCTTTTTCTAATGGCTTTGCCCAACAGCAACAACAACAAGAACAGAAACAACAACAACAATAGAAACACCAAAAACAACAACAAACTAAGTGGCGCTCAGCGAAACACTTGAAAATGAGTTGGAAAAAAGGTAAAAAGTTGTTGAAAAAATAAATAAAGAAAACTCTATTTACTCTGGTTGTTGTTACTTTGGTTGCCATTTTTCGGTTAGTTTGTTGTTGTAGTTGGCTTTTGTTGCCTTTGGCACGCAAAGTGTAAAAATGCTTTTTATTCCATGTTAATGGTTAATGGCCTTTAAGTGGAGCCCCTCAAACTTGCCGGAGTCAAATTTTGTGGGCATTAATTGGAATCATTTTCATAAACTTTGACTGCAGGTGAAAAGCATTCAGTAATTTTAGATTAGTGGAAAATGCCAAAGTTTCAAAATCGACCAATTTATTTGCAATGCATTTCTGTTTTGCTATTTTTCAATTAAAAACAATTTGTTTTCTTGTCTGCAGCAGGTTTTTATTACTTTTTTCCCTTTGTTTTGACCGTTTTGTGTTTTGTGTTTATTTAGGACCTGGCTTTGTTTTATCTGCGCAAGTGGAAACCAACAGCGACAAAGATACACATCCATATCGAAAAGAGACTCGTGTACTCAATGTACACACATAAACATATATTCATATATATATATACCACATATGATAATTGCGTTTTAAATTCTGATATGTGTACAAAGTTATGCGGAACATTCCCAGCAGAAGTTTGCAAGCAACTAGCTAAAGTCCTCCTTCATTCTTTGGGTAGCAACATTTAGCAGCTCATAAATCTTCAATGGATACAGTTTTGTGATTTATAACGACACTAAACTTGAGCGGGCAACAATAAAGAATAAATATATATAATGGCATAAGCAACACAAGCTCAAAATCTTTAAAAAAAAAAACCAATATAGAGTTGAAGTGTTTCTTAAAGAAGAAGCTTGAAACGCAGAGGAGCAACAATGATTCTTAATAATTAATATAAAAATTACACTTAAATACATCAACATTTTTTCAAAGCTCTTCAAGTACGAACATGTGAAGCTCTCAGAAGCTAGAAGATAGTGGACACTTGAGGCTACTTTTAGAGATAGCAGAGGAGACACATTGCAGTGGCCTTACAAGCGGTTGCATTAGATAAGTAACAAATGTAATTACTAACAAATGTCGAAGAACATTCAATTAAATAAAGGCCAGCTCGTCAGAGCAGAGAGTTCGATTATAAACTTCATATCATCGTGTTTACTACACACTACAAGTATTTTTTTACACAAATGAAATGAAATCCAACTCTCTGCTCATAATAATAAATAAATAAATAATAACAAAAACCTGAACTATTCAAGGAATCTTTAAGTGCACGCTTATATTTTTCAGGCACATTTTAAGCTCTTATTTTAAAACTCCGCTCTGATGAATAACATATCTAACATCTGAGCTGCATAAATATATTGATTCCTCCTCTAAGATTTAAAGATTTAAAATTCCAAAAGATTTTTTAGTCGCTCAACTTGACAGAGCAGCCTTAAGTAATTTAGCAGCTTAATTGTCTCATTTTTTCATCCGATTTCTTCGCAAAGCCCATTTAGAATCATTGTCATTGGAGAGTAGGTGAATCTGATGGGCGTGGCAATTTGTAGCGTGCCACGAAAGCTGCGAGAAATTCTGACAGTTATCATAATTATTTATGAGTTGTCTTTTGCCTTATTTTTTTTTTATAAATTTGTTCTGCCCAGCTGGCTGCTTGGGCGGAGGTCAAAGGGTTTAATGCGCCAAATGGGCAGGCAAAACTTTTCAAATTAAATTAAAAGCATTGCCAAAAGGGAAAAGACAAAACAAATTTGATGAGTCAGCTGCGTGCTGAGAAAGTGCAGCGTTTAAAAGTCAATAAATCAGCGGCTAAATGATAAGGGTAAAATATATTAAAAAAAATATAAACCTATAATTAATAAAAGATAAAAAACAAAAATGCCGACAGTAAAAAATAGCTGAAGTTTGGCAGAGGGAGACGAAAGCAAATAAGATAAAGAAAACCGGTTGGAGTCGTATCTATCTATCTTAGGTAAATAATGCATGACAAAAGCATCTGCAAGATGCAGAAATTATGTATAAAAATTTGTCGAAATATCTATTTTTGCATGAGCGGCTCAATGGTCTAGGGGTATGATTCTCGCTTTGGGTGCGAGAGGTCCCGGGTTCAAATCCCGGTTGAGCCCGTATCTCCAATTTTTTTTGTGCTCTCTCAATGTAAATAATAATAATTTTATACAGGCGTTGACAATGTGACTTTATTGCCTATACAATAGATAAAAATTCAATTCAGGATTTGCTACCATGCCCTCCTCTGCACGTTGTCTGACATGACATTTTTATGATTATTTCACTCCTTTCCTTTATTATTTTTTTTTTGTTTGTTTGTTTGTTTGCTCAGTGACAAATTTACATATCCCTAGCGTTCATGTGTCTGTCTGTCTGTTTGTCCTTGCATATGACAGCCTTGGGAATTTCCAATACCAAGACGCAATCTCAATGCCAATCGTATGATGTGAGAATTGCTACAAGCGGCTGTTTCTTGTTATTCTCGTTACAGTTCTTGTTGTTGTTGGCGTTGTTGCTTTTGCCATCGTTGTCTAAACAATAAAGAATAATCGCTTTGGCTTGTGGGCGTCTTTGTTTGCCTGAGTGCCAGTGGCAGTGCCAGTGCCAGTGCCTCGCCTCTGTAAGTTTTTCTCAAGCATCGCAGTGCCTGGTTTTATTGCTTGTAATTTGCATGCAACTTACGAATTGGCCAACTTTTTTATAGCCGACTTTAAGCCGATTAAATGGTGCATATACCCCATGCATGACTTGTCATATAAATTTGTTAGCAGCTAAGTGCAAAGTTTGCTCATTCAAATACTTTGAATACATTCAAATACAAATACTTTTAATAAAATAATTTCAATTCTTATAATCAGATCGATAATAACAATTATAATTTGTAGTGAGTGTGAGATTTATTTTAATTATTGTTTTTATATTTTATTTATTTTGAAATCCCCCTCTTCTAATGCTGCCTTGATAAAATTCCAAGAAATACTTTCGTGACTTGCTGTCACTGCGTATTAATCAGTAAACCTTTCGCATTGCCCATTTGGCCGGACAATATTTGCCAATCAATTGCCACAAAAACACAAATTGTCCATTTTCCTGTCGCCTGCTGTCGCCGGTGCGGAAGGAATTTTAAAATTCAAATATAAAATAAAATGCCCAATTGAAATCGGTTGCACAATGAACATCGACTCGACTGTCCACAATGAACCCAAGACAGCTCTCTGCGACAGGTTCAGCTTCAGGTTCAGCTGCCGTATTGGGGGTGTCTGGGTGAGAGAGCGGGAGACGGGGGAAGGGGGGGACAAAAGCGAATGCTTTGGAGACCGCAGCAAATAATATTGAAAATCCGTAGACAATTGTGTATACACATTTGAGCACTTGGCGGACCCGTACACTTCAGTTAAGTCCGCTGCTGGTAATGAAAATCAACTGAATTGGAATGGAGTGAAAATGTCCTGAATTTGCGGGTTTTCATTTGCATGCATACGAAATGGAAATTCCTTATTTCTTTTTTAATAAAAAAGTTGACGCCGTCTCAGCCGAAATGCCAATTAAATGAGCGCCCGCAACTGTTGTTTGTCTACAAATTGAATGCACAATGGAACAAGCAATGGAAATGTGAAACTCTCTCATTAGCACAAATCATTGTCAAACATACACACCTACATACATCATATAAAGTAGCCACAAAAAATACTTATATATATGCAGGCATTACAAATTATTAACATTATCATCATGTGAGCGAGGAGCAGCAGGATAGGCCAGGCCAGGCCAGGGCAGGCCTATCTGCATAATCCACTGTGAGAATATACAAATGATTTGCCACAAACAGCCAAGCCAAGCAAATTGCAAGAGCATCAAAAAGCAAGTTCTGGCAGTGGTCAGGCTGCTAAGTGGACAAATCTACCACAAATACGAAAATCACCCTCATTATGGCCAAAAGCGTAAATTCCTCGTCGCTCCTCGCACTGACTGTGTGTGTGTGTGTTTTTTATCGCAATGTCGACAAGACCACTGGGCATGTTAACAGACAACATGCTACGACTGCCACAGCCAACTCCCGTTAAATGGTCAGCCCACACAGCAACAGCAACACCAGCAACAACAACCACAGCATTCTGAATGATGGCGACTGCAACAAAAAAAAAAAAAAAAAAAAAGGCGACAATGTTCACAGTTAGTCCGCTGCCGGACCGACCGCTGTCATCATGGCTGACACTAAAGTGGTTTAAGGCGATAAGATGCCCGAGGTTTGTGTGTTCGCCTCGACAGTGGTCAGCTATGGAGAATGCCCTCCACTCCTCGGCATGGGCTAACCACGCGGTTTCCTATGACACATTGGAGAGGGTGGCCAAAAAAAAAAAAACTAAAAGAAGTTGATTTATTGTGCAACTCATATGAGAAACAAACAATAGTTAAAGTTAACACATCTCTGACTCAATAAATTATATATATTCTTAATTTGCATCAAAAATCAAGTCACTTTTTAAGCTCATTAATGGCTTGTCTAAGAACTCCTTGAAATTTGTTTCTCTACTTATCTTCTGACTAGACAATAGATGATACGTAGCAGGCTAAGTTGATGTTTTGTGTACCAGTTTTCTTTAAGATCTTCCAACTAGGAACTAACGGCTTCTCAAATTCGGTGAGAGTGTTTCTTAGAAATGGGGCAATCTCTAGGTCAGCTCCACTAATTCTTACAGAAGTTTCAATTAAATTATTGACAAATCTTCGGAATATACCTAATATCGAGTTAATCTCTCCTTATTTTTTATTATAAAAAAATGTATAATTTTTCTCAATTAATGAAAGGATTATTTAAGAGCCATTTAAGATCCGTTGGATCCATTATAAGAATAATATTTGTACTATTCATATCGATTATTATCATTATTATTCGATTATGTATAAATAAATAATGTTAAGAAAGACCCATTAGATAGACTGATCCATACTATAGAGTACAGCCATAATTTTAATTGTTTCACTTGATTTTAGCTGCTTTCTACCCATACCCCAAGCAAGCGAACAAAAACTCATTTCACAGTGACACACCCCAAGTTCTCATTCCAATCCAATTACAAAAGAGAG
This sequence comes from Drosophila grimshawi, assembly GCF_018153295.1. Lineage (NCBI taxonomy): Eukaryota > Metazoa > Arthropoda > Insecta > Diptera > Drosophilidae > Drosophila > Drosophila grimshawi. The sequence continues at coordinate 896,351 of NW_025063098.1, forward strand.
TAAATTACTTGCTGCTCTTATCCGGCATCTATCGCAAAACTGCTTAAGTAAGCAGAAATCAATCGATTTGGCCATCCCTTACATTATCGTATCTGTTCGCTTCTATATCTATCTCTATCTGCATCTGTGTTTTAGTTGCTGCGGCTAAGAATCCAATTGCTAGTCCAAAAATTATATGCACTGTGGTGTTGGTGGGGCAGTTGTTGTTGGACTCGACGTTTTCCATTTATTACAGCTAAGTAGACACAGGCAACAACAACCACAACAAGTGGTAAGAGGTAAGAGGGCTACTTTTGAGGTCTTAGCCGGTTTCTTTTTTATGCTCTTCGAGTAGTTGCGACGACTAAATGGTTTGAGCGATAAATAATGTCCGTTTGTACTTTTAAACGACTTCCTTTCATTTGTTTTGCCAACTGTTTTGCTGGGAACGCTGGGAACGTTGGGCTGTTCAAATTGTTTCAACGCCAATACATAATGGCTGCCCCGCCCACGGCAGGAGGCTTGTGGGGAGGCAGGAAAACAAGCCGTCAAAGATAGCAATCTTCGATTTTGCTTTCTTCTTCTTTTTTCCTGGGGTTTCATTTACTGTGGCAGTTGTTGTTGCTGTTGTTGTTGTTGTTGCTGCGACTGTTCAATTGATGTGTCCTGGGATAAGGCAGAAACCCCGAAAAACGAAATGCGCTGAAATGTTCTCTTGTTGTTGTTGTTGCTGTTGCGTGGTATTGCGGCATATAAATCGTTTTATTTTCAGTACGGCATTATTGGCGTCTGCCTGGATTGGATGACGCGTGTAGGAAATGTCAGTGTTGCTGTTGCTGTTGTTATTGTTGCTGCTGTTTTACCCTGAAACGGGTATAATGGTTTTGTGCAAATGTATGTAACAGGCAGAAGGACGCATCACCACATAAAGTATATATATTCGTGATCAGAGTCAACAGCCGAGTCGATATAGCCATGTCCGTCTGTCCGTCCGTCCGTTCGTCTGTATGAACACGCGGATCTCAGAGACTATATGAGCCGGAAAATTTAGAATATGGGTTCTCGTATACCCGGCGCAGATCAAGGTTGCTTTATTTTATCGAAAACTGCCTCCGTTTCTCGAATACCAATAGGCTTCGATTTCCGATAGCAATAAATGCTACAATTTTAAAGGCAGAATCTTGAAATTAATACATTATATGCGTATGTATTTTGTTAATCAACTGCCTAAGTTGCATCAAGATCGGGTGAGAAACTGCCAAGTAATGGCCGAAAATATATTATCTTATTGATCTCATTTCTATCAGCAGCCACAAGCATTTTCTGAATGCATTAATGAATATGCAAGCGCATGTGTGAGAAAGAGATGGCATGATTATCGACGCTAGCGATTGTTTTGTGTGTATTCTGCAGAGCCCCGTTATCTACGAATGCCTGGGCGTATTTATGTATGTATGTATTGCATTGTATATGCAATATGTTTGTGTGTACTCTGCAGAGCCCCGTTACCTACTGTTGCGTGTACGTATGTATGTATGTATGTGTGAATATTCACGTGTTTGTCGGCAGCCAGTTCGGGTCAGTTCGGGCTTGTGAATAAATGTTTTTACATGCGCTGCATTCGTTTTTTTACTCTGCATTCCCTTTGCCTGCCATAAGAAAAGAATGCCAATAAAACTAGAATATTTGTAACAGCTGGAATGCAGAGTATATCGTAGTCGAGCTCACACGACGGCAGCACTCTTACTTGTTTTGACTGTGGTTGTTGTTGTGTCGCGCTTGAGGTTCCTGCGAAGATAAATGGCTCACTTAGCAAGCGTCCCGGATCTGTAACTGTATGTAGGCTAACTTTGGGTGGTTGGGTGGCTGGCTGGCTGGCTGGGTGGATGTTAGAGGTGACGGAAACAAAATCAACAACAACAACAACATCAACATCATGATAGGTGTGTGCGGTTTAACGCTTCGGCTTTTTTTGAGTTGGACATTGACAGTGGGCGTGGGGGCGTGGATTGTACGTGCGCCTCATCGAGAACTGACAGCCGTTGGTGCTAAGACTGACAAATAAAGGTGACTTTATCAGTAGCAACTGATGGCAGGGCTTAGCTTACACAACAGTGCCTCTGACAGAGTGAGAGAGAGAGAGAGAAAGGGAGAGGGAGCAACAGAAAAAGTGAAAATAACACCTTAAGCTAGAATAAAGTAGAGTTGACTTAAATTAAGCAGTGTGCTGCAACTGAAGCAGTGATTGTAAAAACATAATTTCTATACTTTAGGTATCCTATAATATCACTATAATTATACAAATTATTCTATATAGCTTAGATATGCAATAATATATATAATAAAATATTTGAGTAATTAGAGACTTGAAAGCTTAAAGTATTCAATAGTCTGCTTTGTTCAGTGCGTGTATATTTATTTTAAGCTAGAGTGTTTTAAATATTCAATTCAGTGTCAAACTAGTCAAATATAAACTAAGCAACATTTATGGCAAATCATGCGAAATGAAATAAATAATACATCTGAAGTCAGCCTAAGCTGAAATTAAAAAAATATGTTGTTTTTAGTCATGTTACAAGATAGATTTTAGTAACATATACAATAATCTTTAGCAATCGCAGCTTTAAACTATTTGCAGTCTCAAAAGCAAACAGAGTTAATTAATAGTAGAGATATTCGTAATATCAGAAAGAAATCACTTATTCCATTTGTTAAGCTCCTCCAGAATTACTCAAGATTGAGGCTTTTGCCTACTGAACATTAATTCCACGCCGAATAGGAAGCATTTGCTCATGCTACGCTTATGTTGTGCACACACAGACACATAAATCAAACAATAAGTACTCTTTATTATTATTATTTGCACTTTTTGCATATTCGTACAAGGCACACGGTATTTGCTTAAGCATCCGCAGCAGCAGCAGCAGCAGCAGCAACAACAACAACAACAGCTACCAGCCATGGGGCATACTTCAACTTGGCTTATTGAATAAGTCAGCAGTGAGCAGTGAGCAGTCAGCAGTCGGCAGTCGGCAGTTGGCAGAGACGCCCAAAAACTTCAATAACAACACCCAGACCCACTTCAACAACAACAACAGCAGCAAAAAAAAGTTTACAGCGACGCCCCGTTGCTATATGGTTGCAGCCACGCCCCCTAGCTTTTCTTTTGGCCACCCACACAGAAATCTACAGCAGCCGCAGTCAACATAACATAATTTGCATAAAATTGACGTTAAAGGTTGAAGCAACATTATGAAATGCCAAACATTTACTTAGGCAGCGCCAGCCTGGAATTTGCCGAGTGCTCGCATTAATAACCTTAAATCAATTTCATTATACGAGGACCGACCCGCCGCACGAGAAACATGCGTTAAATTAATTTTTTATTTGCCCCCCAAAAAGTATTTGCACCCCACAAAAAAAGGGCTGCAAATTTCCAACAAATTACATGCGTGTAAAAAACGCGCGCGTTTTTCGACGCGTGTTTTATCGCTCTGTAGTCGCGTGTGCTTCTTACTCATAAACACATTAATTACGACCCGCTGTGTCGGCATTTTGGCTGTATATGGTATTGTTACTGATTTTGACTGTGATTTAAACGAATTTACGAAATGTACGTGTTATTAAATTAGCAAAATTACCTTAGTTTGTTTTCCCTTGCAGACATATCCATTTTTACCGCACTGCACACATTTAAACTAATTAATTAGCAAATTTGCAGGCGTTAAAATGTTCAGCGCCAGAAAAAGAAAACACACATAAATCTTGTCGCACACCAGGACACCAAAACACACAGCAACACACCACACACACACACAAACAGACCCCAGACACATCTCAAGCAAACACTTGCCCCTGGGGCGTATGAGTAACTTATAAATATGCATGTGAAGGGAGACAGATTGTGCACTTGCCAAAACAGGGCGGATATTTCCGCTTATGCTGAATAAATGCGAGCAGCAGACATCGAGCCTGTAAAAGTGTGAGAGCTTATGAAAGGGTTGTGGGATTGAAATCTATAATGTCCTAAATAAGCTAACTATTATGTTCTATTTGCGGCAGTCAAAACTAAATTATCTTTCTTTTTAAAACGCGTTTATTTACCTTACTTTATTCACCACGACTCTTCTCTTCTGCTTCTTCAAGGTGATGATCACACAATCAATATTTATCAATCGATATCGATACCAATGTTAAGTACATCGTTTCATGTTAGTTTGCAGATGTTATATTACAGTCTTACTACATCACTAGATACTGCCACGTATTATGTTATATAACATTACCTTATAAAAAAGGAAAAGAGTACAATGAAATAGTAACAGACAAAAGGAAGCATTAGGCATATATGTTCTAGTTTAGCACCAAGAGACGAGTCGATTTGGCCATGCCCATCTGTATGATCAAGTCGATCTCAGAGACTATAACAAGTGCAGATTTTAAATTTGGAGCACAAGTTCTCGTATACCACGCGCAGATCAAGTTTATTTAATTTTATCGATAACGGTACGCTATTCGCGAATGTCGATATAAATAGATTTCCAATAGTAAGAAAATATAAAATATATATGTATGTAATCTTCCCGGATCCAAATTGGGATAAGAAAAATTGTTTGATTTAGCCAAAACTTATTATCATTTAGAAAAATTAATTTCCACAAGCCTTTAATATGTTTCATAATATTTAAGAGCAGTCTAGCTTGTTCAATTTTCTTTTTAAAATTAATTTAAAAATATATTCCATCCGTCTTTCGTTATTAAAAATCCTAATAAAGATATGCTTTATATGAATATATATAGTATTCACTAGTAAGTTCCCGCATGCCAGTGAAATAGTGGTAATATTGTATAGCCTGAACTTATTGAAATTAAATTAAAGGCAATGTCAACAAACAATTCTATCACATTCAGCACAAAATCAAATACCATTTAAGCCAATTTAACTTATACTTGTGTAAATATATGTATTTGTGTACACTTTATTTATTTGCATGACCCGCAACAACAACAACAATAAGCGAAATAGTATCTAAAAACCAGCAGCTAATACGGTTTGCAGTCAAGCGTGTAAAAGCGATTACGAAGACGATTTGAGGCGAGCGTGGCAAGAACAGCTTTTTGCAACAGCAACAATAAGAACAAGAACAACATCAACAAACAATAATAACATTAACAAAACAGATAAGCCAGCATAAAATAAAAGGCAGCCAAATAATAAACTCGCTGACCGCAAGTGAATTTTAGCAGCCAGAAGCAGCCAAATCCGCTCAAGAGTAAAAAGAATGCGATGATAACGCGCTGATAATGTGAAAGGGATACTGGTCTCGGCATTTGGGATTTGGGATTTGGGATGCCATAAGCATGCCCTGTTGGTCAGCTCGAGCTCCCTCGGGTGCCATTGCAGCCAATTAGGTGCGTCTGTTGCTGCTATGCAAATGTGTTTTTTTGGCGGGGGCAACTTGTTTAACCCTTGTGCGTGTGCAGATTATCAAATTAGCGTAAATGTTATTGGCCCTGGGGTTCGCTCGAACTGGAATCGCTGACATGCCACACATGCCGCACATGCCCACGCACTCACTTGTGGAAATTTTCAATTTCCTGTGCCCCAAAAATACCGGAGACGCGACACAAACTGTTGGCTGGCTTGTGATAAACGCAAATCCTTAGATGATTTAGTCAACTGTCGTTGAACCTTGCTAGTTGCCTGCCATAAAAATAAAAAGGTTGTGCCAAATTCTTTTTTCATTTGTGTCTATGAATATATATATATATATATATATATATATATATTTATATGAAATTCATTTGCGTACTTGACCAATTCTCTGAGGCTATCAAATGGCGAACACAACTTGCGCAAAGCTGCTTAAATGTTATAGTTACTTGGGGGATACACTCTGAAAACTGGGATTGTGTAAGCTTTAGACTCTGACAAAGGTGCATTTGTGGTGTGTGTGTGTGTGTGTTGGTGTGTGTGTGGGGATGTCCTTAAGCTGGGCAAACTGGACAGCGTGTGACGGCGTTGATAGCAAAATTATTTAACTGTACACATTCATTTTGATTGTTTCCTCAAGCCACAACTAAAACAGAAATTTAAAAACAAAGTTTATTTAAATATTTTGATTCGCGTTTCTAGTGAAAAATTCAAATCGCTTAACTAGCAAAAATTTAATAATAATTAAGACAATAATTTAATTCAAAATAAATGTCTTATTATTTGCGTGGACTTGTTTCTAATGTTAATCTTTTGAAGAATTAATATTTTTAATTAATTATATTTTCTTATTATGGAAGTAACTAAAGCAAATTGTATATAATTTAATTTTATCAATTAAATTTGTCTGGGTTTTCCCAATTTCACACAATAATTGTTGGCTCATTTTGCATTAAAATATCCCCAGAAATATTATAAATATTTCTTATTTTTTAATTTATACATATAATTTTAAATATTATTATACATTTAATTTAATTTACATTTTTCTGACTGTTTGTATTTTTTGTGTCGATGGACTTTAGGTGAAATAAATAAATAAATAAAATAAATAAAGAGGTCACCAAGTAATTAAAAATTTCTTACTATGTACAATTTTTTGTTTATTTTGTATTTGGTTAATTTGTATGGCTATCATTGAAGTTGAGAGTCAATCTGATTAAATTTTACTTGATTAGAAGTGCACCCAAAGATTTTTAAATGTGAAGCTTAAGCATAATCCTTAAGAATTTCATATTTGATAATAAACAGAAACATTTCTTCGATTTAGCAAAAATCCTTTTCGCGTTTGCTTTCGTAAGCAACTTTCCAAATGGCTTTAAAGTGCTTCCAATGGTTTGTTGCCTGTTGTGGCCGCAATTAGGAAGCCGCGGCGACCGCAGAATTTAACCAAAACTGCGGCTATTAAAAAACAAACTTTAAGTGTTGCGACCCACACTGCTGACACGCCCAGAACAAAAACCATTAAAACAAATTTAATCGCACTCGAAAGTGGCGAACAAGAAATCTGCGCAAATATCAAAAGTCGAAATAAAATGCAAAAGTTTTTATTTTGAGCTCTGGCGCTTCGCTTGATTGTAAATCGTTAGTCGCGAGTCCCCGGAGACGCCTCCTGGTCACGGTAGGTGTTTGTGTTGCTGCCCTGCCAATCCTCAATGGGTGGGCTGTAAGCGTTTACAAGTTAATTTTCACATTGGGACATGACTGACACTCCTCCCTCGCTGCCGAGGCTGAGACTGAGGCAATTTCCTTGGCACTTTTGTTTAGTTTTTGATTTGAGTTTTACTTTTTTGCTTTTTCGGCTAATTATCATCATTTTTGCGAAATGCCTAAAGCGATTTCAGCCAGTCAGAAGTCAGTTTTTCTGCTATTTAGACGCCAAAAGTTTCAAGGGGAAACTTGCTTCTGGCCAGAAGCATGATTCTGGCTATTATGTAGCCATCAACATAATTTGTTGTTTGTTTTTGCTGTTGTTGTTGTTGTTGCTGTTGCTCGTCGCGACTTGGGCACAGTTAAAACTTTTGCTGTGATTTTTATGGCCAAGAAACAATCAAAATTTAATGAGCGGCGCCAGTTTCGTTTATTTCGTGTTGTTCTTATTTGTTGTTGTTGTTGTTGTTGGTGTTTATTGAAAAATAAAATACTCGACGCAATCAAATAAATGCACAAAAATGTGAAAAATAAACTGCTCATCGCTGCCACATGCCACGTGAAGCATTCCAATCCCAATCCCAATTCCGATTCCGATTCCACCCGCATTTGCACGATTCGTTAAACAAAGCACACGTTAACAGGCGAACAGGCGAACAAAACAGAGGGAAAGAGGGGCAGAGGACGCAACAACCCAGGCGGTCAGTTTCAGAGTTGCCCTGCGGACAAGCTCAACCAAATGAGACAGGAAATGTGGCACCACCATTCCCCCCCTCCACTTAACAAAAGCAGGCAACACATTTACTTACCAAACTGTGCAAAATTTCATTCATAAGTGAAAGGGTATATTAGCTTTGTGTGCAGGTTTGCCATCACTCATCAATATGGATAGTTAAATGCACCAAGTCTATATTTGTAATAAGATATACACAATCATAAATATATATCTCAGTGATTATTATTATAATTAAGATATCTGCACTGCGACCTGCTTGATCTATTGTGTCCACTTCTGAGCCTATAGCTCCTCCATCAACCCCAGAATCTTTTGCTGGGTTGAGCGCTTCTATGTCTTTGCAGCACATAGCATGCATCCCTAGGATGCTGCATCCTTTCGTATTACTCTCTGCTAGGATGTGCCTTAAGCATTCAATCGATGATTCACCTCTCACTGATATATGATCTCTTAGATCTCTCATTTCTCTAGTATTTAAGGTGTATGTCTCCAGCTCAGAGTGTCTCAGTGTCTGCTTACCGCTGGGCAATCTTCCAGATTGTGTTCTGGTGTCTCTTCAGTTTCAAAGCATCCGAGTTTTTACTAATTTTCAAACAGTCATTTGTGTGTTTCAGTCTAGTAATGTCCATTAATTTTGTACTATTTTGTTTGCGAGTACTTCTAGCTCCCCTCTAATCTATCTAATCTTCACTTGGTGCACAACTTTGCTCATTGCTACTTAGAAAGAGTAAACAAAATTCATTTTATATACGCTGCATGGATTGTTTCTTTTATCTGCCATCTGTGTGGTGCATCAAATGCTTTTAACTTTTATTTGCTTTACACATTTTTGCCATTGTTGTTGTTGTTGTTGTTGTTGTTGTCCTGTTTGCTTGTTACAACTGCCGTTTCGGACATGCCCAAAAAAAAAAGTGCAAAAAAGTGCACAAAAAAACTGTTGCCAAAAAAGGAAATAAAACAAGAAATGCTGCAAAATTGTTGGCAAATATTGAATTTGCAACATATTCGACTCATACGTCACAACGGTACAACAATAGATGTGGGAACTCAGCCCGGGGGAGGGGAGGGGTTCCGGGGTAACTCAAAACTGTCGCGAGTGAGTTACAAAAGGTTTGTGTTTACCAACATTCGCATTGCTGATGTTTTCCCATGTTGTGGGCCAAAAGAAGCTACAAAAAATGATGGCCGAATTGTTTTTTTTTTTTTTGCTTTTTTTGAGTTGCCAAATTTGGTAGCAGAATAACCAAATGTTGTGCAGCTGTTGTGCAAATAGTAAGCCATTAATTTTAAGTGTTGTGTGAGAAAATGTAACCCTATTTAAATTGGATAAAGTTTCAGCAAAAAGTTCTCATTATTATTATTAAATGATAATTCTTGAAATCTTAATTGATTTTCTCATATTAAATTGTGATTAATATTAATTGATTTTCTCATACTAGATTGTAATTAATCTTAATTGATTTTCTCATATTAAATTGTGATTAATCTTAATTGATTTTCTCATATTAAATTGTGATTAATCTTAATTGATTTTCTCATATTAAATTGTGATTAAGATCACGACCAATTATATACAAAACATAAACAAATAAAATCTAAAGTAATTGGAAGTGATATTATTATACATATATCAATTAATATGTAACACATATAATTAATTTAAGTATTGTGTGAGAAGTTGTAACCCTATTTAAATTGGATAAAGTTTCAGCAAAAAGTTCTCATACGAGTTCTCTCTCGTATATGCAATGATTTAATAATTCTTGAAATCTTAATTTATATTGTCATATTAAATTGTGATTAATCTTAATTGATTTTCTCATATTAAATTTTGACTAATATTACCATCAAACTATGTAAAAAAAAAAACATTTAAAAACAAAAGCTTAAATAATTCGAAGTATTATTATTATAATTGAATGAATATGTAACTAATTTATAATTTTTGTTAGAGTTATTTGAAGGCGAGATAAAAGTTCTCTGAACATGAAACTAAACATGCCTATGTACAATATATATATGTATATATATATATATAAAAATATTTCGTTCAGGGTATAAAAAAAGGAATTTTATTTGAGCTTAAACAGACAACTAAAACATAATGATATCTTTGTGATATTATTACTAATCCCGTTTGGTCTTTCACTTCATTGTTATGCTGCTGACCAGCACAGAAACTCCTTTGCCATTTTTGCACCCTTATGTTGAATGCCAAATAGCGTCGTAGCCAGCAAATGAACTTGTCTCTTAATTAAAGTTAAGCCCAGAGCGCAGCGGGCAAGGAAAAACCAAGTCAAAAGTTGCCACAACAAAATTAACAATTATGAATTTAACAAGAAATTATATGTAAGTGACGGGAGAGAATGCGAGACAGGCAAATTAGATTTTTATTGTTTAAAGAAAATTATGCAAATGTTGCGGTACAAAAGGCAATTAACATTAGCAGCATTCCTCTTCTTATTGAGCTGTCAGACTTTGCAGCTAAATAATGAATGCTTTGCCGGCAACCGTGCGTATGAGTAATCTGCGTTTAAGAACTCCACAATGATTATGACTTGAATGAAATCCGTGCCGCAGCTTCTTCAACTTGTGGTCTTGTGGTTACTCTCAACCTTTAGCCAGCTGGTCAAAGTTTTTGCCCATTGACTCTGAATTATTCATAACGGCAAGGGGGCGGCGGGGGATGGTTTGTTGGGGATGAAGCATCAGGCACGCCTCGAGCGTGTAGTAAACTAATTACCCCCGCTCCAGCAGCATGTGTGTCTGTGTGTGTGTGTGTGTGTGTGTGTGTGTGTGTGTGTGGACAATCTTGTTGTTTGTTTGCCAGTTGGTTGTTCATGTCGCTGTAAGGGACACTAGACAAGGACATGTGGCATTCTTGTCTGTGCCTTTTAATAGTTTCATAAGCTCCACTTAAGATTCGCTGACACATGTTCCAGGGGCAGTCAAGTGGTTGCGCATATATTAAACGACAATGCAGACCCACAGTCTCACAATCAGTCCCATTTACGTTGACATAAATTGATATCACGGCGTTTATGTCTTCATTGAGATAAGAAAGAGACCAGCAGCAGCAGCCGCAGCAGTCTCTGCCTGGGCGTGCCATTAATTGACATATTTATGAGGGTATCTCCAGCCATTTAGCAGCTCTGATTTGATTAAGACGTTTTCTGTGTGTTTGGGTTTTTGAGCAGTGCTTTCGCCATGAAGCTATTTAGTTTTGTTGAGCAAAACATGTTAGTGAACCTTTATTTTTGAAGTAAGTGGCTGGAAATGGAGGTAATAACAACAGAAGTACTTTAATCAAAGCTTATAATTACTGCAATAATATACTGAATATATGTTTATTTTAGATTATTCTGGGAACAAAGTTACTTTACTTAGTAGATGATCATTCACACATATAACAAATCTAAATTCTTTTGATAAGTGTTTTGAGCTTGGTATTAATTTTTTGGTAGTATAAAAACTCTTTCTAAATACATTTCTGAAAAAAATAAGTAAATTATTACACGACTGATATATATATATTTTAATTAGGATATAGTTAAAAATAAATGTTATACAAATATTTTGCAATGAATTTACGCTCTCCAAAGTTTGCCAATAATAAAATTAATTTAAAATACTAGAAAAATATGTGTAGCTATTCCAAAGAAAGAATGGAACAAATTAGCTTATGTTATTTTTGCTGTATTTATATATAGATTTATACTATGATTAAGGTACTCCAATATCATTAAAATCTCAGAAAAATTAATTTACGTTCTCCAAAGTTAACCATTGAGGAAATCCATTTAAAATACTTTAAAAATATGTGTAGTTATTCCAAAAATAAAACAGATTTAAGTGCTTATTAAGAAAAAGAGGAACAAATTTGCTTTAGGCAGTAGAAATGTATAATCTTATTAAAAAAAATCCAATATATTTAAAATCTCAGAAAATATAAGTAAATTTTTATACGACTATAATATAACTTTTTTAGTTAGGATATAGTTAAAAATACATTAGATCCTAATAGTATTATGAATGTCTTGCTGTGAATTTACGCTTTCCGAAGTGTGCCATAAAAAAAATTAATTTAAAATACTATTAAAATATGTTTACTAAAAAAGAAACGAGAAAACTATCTGGTGTTACTTTTGCTAGAGGAATAATCTTATTAAAACACTCCAATATCTTTCAAATCAAATAAAAATATCAAGCAATAAAATTACGATCTACAAAGTTTGGCAAAACTTTATTTAAAACTAATATAAAACAGATTTAAGTGCTTACCAAGGAAGAAATGATCAAATTCCCCGGGGTTAATTTTATGCCCGTATTAAAGTACTTCAATATCTTTAAAGTCTTCTCTTTTTTCCCAACGAAATTTGGCGAACAAATTCGATTGTCACCAAAAAACACAAGCTGAGCATACGGAAAGGAAACCCCAAAGTTCTATTTGCTTAAAGACTTTTGAAGCCAGTTGGGCGCGCGTTCATAACAGATGACCTCATAAGTTTGATTTCTAAGAGTTGTATTCCATTTTTTGTGCTTTCTTTATGGCAGGCACAAAGCCAAAAGGCAAACACACTCGACTCATAAAAAGATGCCTGCAGACAAACAAAGCGACACACAGTCAACACACGAGTGCTCACATTGGGCGCGGGGGGAGGAGAGGGGATAGAGGGGATAGCCACCCATAAAGATCAAATGTCAATACGGATGTGGGGGCCACGCTAAATGTGGCCAAAACGCAGCCAAAGGAACTGGCAAACAGTGCCAGCCAAAATATATATATACAAAAATGTCTAAACGTTGTCATAAAAATGAAATGAAAACAAGCAGAAGGCAGAAAAGATGTAAAAAACTTAAGACATTCAATAAGTTTACTTACAGGGCATAGAGCACAACGGTCATTTGCCGCGGAGCAGGTTGAGGGGTGTGGGGTACGGGGTGCTGACCTTTTTATCGCTCCAAATATGTTTATGACTAGATTTTTTATGTGGGGTGAGGAGGGACTTGGAAGTTTTCCTTTGACTGCCAGCAGCTTATAAATCTCTGAGGTTTTAGTGTGTGCCATGCACACGAAATTGTTTTTAACGACAATGTGTGTGTCCATGTAAATTATTAGTTTAATAAACGTTACGCACATAACAAATTATTGCTGAAAAGGTTTGGGGACCAAGGATTAGCCACAATAGCAGAGACAACGCTCTGTGAGTGTGTTGTGGCCAGGTTTTTAATCTCGAAGGTTCCAAGCTATTTTTCAAGTATACGAAAAACGTATTTTAAAATATTAAATATTATCAACATTTTAAAATATTAAATTATTTTTATAATTTTAAATACTGAGTTATCTAATTTTTTAAGGATTTTCAAAGATTATCCAAAATAGCAATCCTCTCTGCGTGTCTTGGAGTGGGCAGGTTTTTAATCTCTAAATTTCCAAGCTATTTTTAAAGTATGCGCAAAACGTATTTTCATTTGTTAAATATTATACACATTTTAAAATTTAAAATTATTTTTATAATTTTAAATATTGAGTTATCGAATTTTTTAAGGACTTTCAAAGATTAGCCATAATAGCAATGCTCTTTGAGGGTCTTGAAGTAGCCAGGTTTATAATCTCCATATTTCCAAGCTATTTTCAAAATTTGTGCGAAACGTTGTATTTTAAAATATTAAATATTATTAACATTTTAGAATATTAAATTATTTTTATAATTTTTAATATTAAGTTAATTCATTTTAAGGAATTTTCAAAGATTAGCCACAATAGCAATGCTCTTTGAACGTCTTGGAGTGGGCAGTTTATCAATCTCTAGATTTCCAAGATATTTTCATATATCATATACCGAAAACGTATTTTAAAATATTCAATATTATTATCATTTTAAAATATTTTAAAAATGATGCTATCTAATTTTAATTACAGCCAAAAGGAGATTCAGAATCATTTTAAGCCATATAGTTTGTATTATATAGTAACAAATATTGAAACTAATTAAAATTTAATTCCACTAACAAAGAAAGCAAACAACAACTTTATTTTATATTATGAACCATTCTGCAATTTTTAAGAATAAAATGTATTCATTTCGCTTTGGCTTCCCATTTGTCACTTTATGAAGGAAGATGGCAGAAAATATGTTGAAAATATTGACAAATAATTATTTTTGTTGTTTCATACCTTTTTTGGTGCTTCAGAGGAGACCTCTCCGAACCAATAAATTATATATATATATTCTTGATCAGCATCATTAGCGATGTCCGTCTGTTTGAACTATCCTATAGCTGTGTCGACTATAACAATCTAACTTGATATCTACTAGAAATAAGCGAACTTAGACCTGGCTGCTAAATCCACTAACTAAACAAATAATAAATATTTATTTTCAGCCATTTAAATATTTAAATATCTAATACTTATATAAACAGTTCCACACATATATATATAAATTTTATACATACATTTTTTCCTTTTAATTAAGTTTTAAATTTGACATAAAAGACATAAAGAAAAGCATCTTGAAACTTTCTTAACTTGTTACCACTTCCTTAATGTGTTTACAATCAAATGCAACCCTTTTGTTGTCAAGACGCATTTGGAAATTTATATTTCAATTAATATGAAATCAAGCATTAAAATTGAATTAGCAGCCGAAACTAAGCACAAATCCTGCTGGTTGGTTGGCTGGCGAGAAAACTTGGCAGCAACTGGAGCCAATTAGAAAATGACGACAAAGCCAAAGGACAATATGTTGCCGCAGTTTTGTGTGTGGCAAACGGGAACGTCTTGAGGAAGTAACTGCTAGCAAATATTGTTTAGTAATTTTGCCGCGCTAATTTCGTATGTTGGCCGCCGGGCAACAGACCTGGCAAAAGTTCAACTAACAAACAAAAGCGATAATTACAAGAAAACAGGCAGACCAAGGACTAGTCGGGGGACAGGAGGCAGGAGGCAGGAGGCAGGAGTGCTGTGGCAAGTAGTAAACTTTTGTTTGTCAGTCAGCGTATACGAATGCAAATAATTTCACAAAAATTAAAAGCAGACGACAGGCAAAAACTTTGCCAGAGTATGCAACATTTTTGAAATCTATCCAAAAACAGGGAGTCCTGTCAAGCAGCGAAAGGGTTCCATTTGCCGTTGTTGCTGTTGTTGTAGTTTATGTGGCTGTCTAACGGCATTTAACCTACGCTACTATAATTCACGCCATTTTCAGCGGCATTTAAATGCAGCGCGCGCTCGACTCGCATACTCCACGCATCCTGGGCAGCCTGGGCAGCGTGGGCATCCTGGGTTGCCGCGTCCTGGCCTCGGCTCCCCAACTGGGATAACGATAAGCCAAACATGATTTTACGACAATGTTATTACCAACAACAGCAGCAGCGCAAGCAGGTTGAACAGTTTGATGTTGGTTTGGTGGGTGGACGTATCCCTTGTATTGTGTGTTGTTGTGTTTGTTGAGACGTAAACGACATTTTGGGCAAGGAGGGGGTAAATCTGGGGTAGCCCTGCGGGTTATATGGCATGACGCCGACGTCGCCGTGATTGTTTAAAGTTATGAATAATTAAATATTTGAACAGGTTGCGAACTCTGAATGCTAAACGGGGCTCGGGTGTTCTCCATTAGTATAATGGCAGTGGGTTTAAAGATGTGTGCATGGATGTCTTTCAATATCTATAAGGACTTCAAGGCAGATCTTAATAGGCATTGATAGAGAGTGCAGTTTTAAGATAATAGCAGAATTTGCAGAATATTGAGAATCAAATGAACGTATTTTATTGCTTACTATCTTTAAAATTACAAGTTGTTTTGAGTTTAATAAAAATTAATAATCTTTATTTTAAAACTTTTTTGTTATCTTTGAAGATTAGGAAAAGGTTTTGAAGTATGAACAAGATAATGTCTTCTTTCAGATTAATCATTATTAGTATTATTATTATTATATATGGTTTATAAAAATCTTTATTTTTATACAAGCTCTGCTAGTCTTAAGAAAAAATACTATTTCTCTTAATCTGATATCCCACTCCCCATTATCCTTTGGTCTGATTCCAACACTCCTCTCAGCGAATTTTCCACCCCTGGGACTATTCATTCACTTAGTGGCCGGCCACAAAACGCTAATGCAAATAATTGCCGTCCATTTCGAGTGCATTCAACTGAAAATTATGTGCACAGCCGCAGTTAATTACACAAAAAAGGAAAATAATTAAACAAAAAAGTCAAACACCGACGGACTATTATTTTGCGGTTGGAGATGCGGGGCATTGATCCCCGTACCTCTCACATGCTAAGCGAGCGCTCTACCATCTGAGCTACATCCCCTCATGATCGTCGCCAGTCAAAACGCATGTCGTTCCGCAGTGGGGTCGAATGCAGTTTTCATTGGGAACGATCTGGAATGAAACAATCCACAAATCGACCCAGCAGCACCCTTAATACACAAAAGAAATTAATTTACGCATTTTGTTTTCTGTTCTGTTGCATTTTCGCTTTATTATTTATTCGCTTTTAAGAACTGTCAATATTTACACTTTGGCGCAGGTTTAGTCTGCCACAAAAAAAAAAAAAAAACAAAAGATATACAAAAATACACATTTGAAAAATTTTTCTTTTTATTGTATTGTTTGGTTTTCTTTGCATTGTTGTTTTGTGCTTCCATTGTGCTCAACGTCTTCAGCATTCGCTCCAGCCACCTGCCATCTGATGCATATAATTATGGAAATTTCAAAGTGCGTTACACCCACCCATCCAAAAATAAAATCAACAACAACAACTACAACGGTAGCAAATGGTACACAAATGAAAAATCAACGCCAGCAGCCGTAACGATTCTGCCAGTGTAAATAAAGGTTGCGACAAAACAAAACGATAAAACAAACGAAAATCTCAAGGGAAAAGAAATAAGCAAGCAGCATTTGCATAAACTCAAAAAAACATGCTACAATTTTGATTGCTCGCAGCCTGTATTTCAAATCTGTACTTTGGCGCGCTTATTTTCTACATGGGGTGGCAGCACTGACGCAGCGAAGCAACTCTGCGCACAGCTGTTCGAATGAGAACTCTCGCAGACATAACAAAAGTCAAAGTTTTATAGTGCATAGTTTTTAAGCGTTTACGCATATTTTTGCTACCAACCTAAACCCAAGTGATAACAACTCTATAAACGCAAACCGATTAGACATAATGCAAGTGCAACTGTTGCGTCTGTGATGCACTCATCGACGGTTTCAAAGAACTACAAGTACAAAAATGTCGCGCAACTTGGAATTAGTTGTCAGAATCAGTCAGGAAATGTGCCTTAATATTGATTTAAGTTGATATTTACGCATATGTAGTGTATATGTATATATATATTGTTAAGTTTTGACATGAAAGAACGTCGGGGAACGCTGCCATCGCCAACAGCTGCCGCTGCAGCATCGCCTGCAACAACAGACGCAAACACAGCGGCAACAACAACAACAACACTAACATCAACAATAACAACTGCCGGCACCGAGGCGTTTTCGGCTCCATGTTCGGCCCCCGATGATGCTCCTGCTATGTCTTTCGAACCCAAAAGATGCCATACAGGTGGTCAACATCAGCATCAGGAGCAACAACACCAACAACAACAACAACATCGTCATCATCATGCAAGCGGACCAAATCTAAGCACCTGGTAAGCTACCAGATATATACAAATTTACATACATATGTATATACATACACACTCATACAGCATAAATCGAAGAATTGAGTTTCATTCAGAATATTTACAGTATAATTTGCTATTTTTTTATTTAACACATTTTGTAATTAAAATAAAATTGCTAAAAGCTTAAGATTTTATTGTTTAACTTAAACCATAATTCAAAAATGTTATTTAAAGAAATAATATACATAATTAACACTTGCACGACCCTTATATAAAGTTGGGTATCTTAAATAGTATTTGAAGAAGTATTATTCTTAAACTGAGTACTCACAAACAATACAAATACTTGAAAAATATTTCAGTTCAGATTAATTAATTCAAATTAAAAAATACACAAACAAAAACAATTTAAACGAATAATAAGATACAGCAATTGCTGTTATTGTTGCCTATTGCCAAATACATGGTTAGAAAAGTAGTTTATTTTATTTATTTTTTGTGTCAACTTTTTTTGTTGTTTAATTTGAAGTGTTTGTCTCCCGATACATGAAATTCTATTAAAGACAATCGTGTTGACAGTGCTAAAAGAAATGTACCAAGGCTAACGGGACCTTGCTTACGCATTCTATAACGGTGCTTACACAGTTATGATGCATTGGAATGAAAGTTCCGTTAGTTTTTTCAAAGATTTTTGCATATTTGTGGTTTTTGAGCTAGTTTGGGTGTAAAATTCGATTAAAGGCAGTCACTTTCTAGCCTTCGGAAAGGAAGTAGGACGTTATATGGAATTTCTTTGTATGGGATAATAAAGAATACATATTTAATTATAATTTAATAGATTAATTGCATACAAAAATTTGGAATGGGAAAGAAATAACACTCTATACTGATTGATAAGATGTTCAAATTAAAAGAAGACTACAACAACAACATCGTTAAAAAACCAACATCCTAAAATTATTACACAGCCAAACATCTGCAATCTTATGTGATTTGTTGAACAAATTTTGTCAGGTTGTAATCGACTGGTTTGGAAGAAAATTAGGTCGAAGCCAGTATTAACGAAGGCACACCACATAGCCAGATTAAATGTTGCAAAAGAACACATGTCCTGGACCCAGGAGTGGCCAAATGTGTTATTTTCTGCTGAGATAAAATTTTATTTCGATATTCCAAATGATTTAAATTAGTACTTGTACAATTTAAAGAAGTCTGAGGGATTTTTCACTACTCGAAGCTCTGGCGGTGTTTCACTCATTATCTGGGCTGCATTCAGTCATCACAATAGTTCCCTGATTTGTAAAATTGCAGGCTATATGAGCTCGGAGTGTTATATAAACCTGTTGCACGAAGTTTTGGTGAACTTTATGGTGATTCAACCAGACCCAAATGCCTTATTCCAATAGGATAATGCTCCAATACATGTGCCGCGAACCTGTCATGGGCGGTTTCGGGTTAAAGATTGTAAACTTTTAAAGTGAATAGCAAGATCACCCGACCTAAACCCCATAAAGAACATGCGGGGACACCTGTTCCGTCGAGTTTAAGTGGGTACTCCACAGTTTCAGACAGTTGAGCAGGCTTTCGTTAAGGAATGGTCCGAAATCTCACTACCTGGGTTCAAAAAAGTTGTTTAATCGATGTAAAATCGAATTTTTTAGTTATAAATAAATCTGGAGGCTGGGCACATTGTTAATTTAATATATTCATGTCATTTCCCCATATTATATTAATTTTATTAGCACCGCCTTTAATTGAATTTCAAACGTTACCCTCACTTAAAAAAATAATAATAAAAAATGTTATATTTATATTACAAATTTAACTCCTTTTTTATTTGACGTGTATTTAAAACAGTTACTTTTATGAATCAACAAAAAATGTACAACATTTTAAATGTTATAAGGAAAAAATCCAGTAGCTTTAATCGAATTTCGCTGAGTGTATACTAAAATATTTGCAGATCGTATAGTTTTCAGTTTCACATGCACTTAGCTTGACTAACACTTATTAATTGTAGAATTATATAAAAATAAAAAAAATTGTAATGCTTATTGTGTTTATTTTTGTTTTCCCATAATGTCCAACCGAGTTTTAAACTATGCTGTTTTCGTTAGTTTATCAAAAAAATCGTAGAATACCACCAAAAATATTAAAATATAAAGATAGTTGTTGTTTCAACAGTAAGTAAAAACACTAATAATAGCTATTTATCAATTTATTCATATTGAATTGCATTATAATTGGTACAAACTAATTATTATTTTCGAATATTTTTAAGATTTCTTTTTGTCAACTCTTAAGTGTAAAATTAAATGAATTATTATATTATTATTATTATTTTTTTGTTAGCTGTTTCTAAGTTATGCCAATTTTTTTGTGTACAGCTAAGCAAATTGCACATAATATTACATAAAATTCAACTTTTTACGCACATACATATAAAAAACATATACACAACAGGAGGAGCATGCTATGAGGACGTCGTCTATATGTACATTAGATACCCTGTCCAAAGCTAAATTTCACAAACTGCCAACGTTCGCAGAAAATGTTATGATAATGAGGCAGGCTATCAAGCACAGTGCTGCTTTTGGCCTCACGTGCTTTGCTAATTTTATGGGCCGGGGCAGGTCGTGGCATCTCATCAGCCTTGCCGCCTGTCGCATAAGCATAATGTGTTGTGTATGCCACTTTATGCGATATAACACACGAGTCGTGCTAAAATAGCTTGCCTTAACGCATTTCTTTCTTTTTTTTTACTTTGTCCTGTTTTGCATACACTCGAGCATCTTGTTGAGCTTTGGCTGCTGAATGAGCTAT
The DNA here is from genome assembly GCF_018153295.1 of Drosophila grimshawi. Lineage (NCBI taxonomy): Eukaryota > Metazoa > Arthropoda > Insecta > Diptera > Drosophilidae > Drosophila > Drosophila grimshawi. Next base: position 916,669 of record NW_025063098.1, read on the forward strand.
TTGATGTGGATATTGCAGCATTGTTGAGTCTGCTGCACAAACCATGTCTCAAATTTGGGTTTAGTTTTCTTATAAGCAAGGTATTACTATGCAGAAAGTGTAAGATCTTCTTGAACCCATTGACGAAGGTCAATGTCAATAAAGAGGTATATTGAAGTTGTGTCTGTCGATCTTGGCATGATAGAGACTTAAAATCTATAAACGGCAAGGTTTTTATGTATTTAATAGCTGAATTCTCCAAGTCGAGATGTCTCGATTAGAGCATTCAAACTTTTTCTATTTTGAAAGTGGCTGTTCAGGGATCATTTGATTTTAATTCGCGAAATAATAATTTCTCAAGCAATTTATTAAAATGTAATTTATTCCATTATAATAATTATATAATTATATTTACATCACTAACAATAGAATAGAAAACATTGACTCAGATTACAGATTTTTGAATACATTGACAACTCTGCTTTCTTTTCCAAGCAACAACTAAAATGTTTATAAACTATCTTCACTTGCTGCTTCATTCATTTCAAAACCCCATTTGCCATTTGCCATTTCTAAACAAACTTTGGCTCATTCTCACCCAATGACTCTAAAAACACACATGAAATATTCTGAAATTATTAGGTTTTATGACAACCCCAAAGCTCCCTCTCCAGTCTGGTTTCCCACACATTTTTCCTATGTACTGCGGCAGCTGTTGAGGAAAAAAAAATAAAACAAAATATCGAAAATACTCATAATAAATATAAAATGGCAAAAACGTGTCGATATCGCATAACAACTTGAAAATGATTTGTTTCACAGTCTGCAGCGCATATTAACTTCGATTTTCAATTCGGGGCAGCAGCAGCAGCTCAGCAACTCATGTGCCACATGTAGCAAGGAGCTACCCCAGCTGCTTGGCCAATTTTTTTTGTGCTTGCCAGTTAGGCAGCGCCAAATTCCATTAGGCCGCAAATGTTGCCAAAAACAACAGAAGGCGACTCATCGACAACTTTTGTTGTTGTTGTCGTTTGTTTGTTTGTTGGTTTGCTGCAAGCTTGTCTCAATGACGTTGTCCTTGGCCATGGCCTGCAGCTCCGACAGCTCCATCTTGCTAACCAAACATGCTAAGACAAAGCCACAAAGAGAAAAAACTCTAATTGATAGCCTGAATGGACACAAAGTCTGCTGCTGCTTTTGCATCTTGACCATATCCGTTGTCCGTTACGGATATGCATGTCTACTCAATTTTTTCGACAAATTAGTGAACATCTTCCTCACCTCACTGCAAGCTATACAAAATTGATTGGAATTTACAACATGCCACGACAGGTATTTTTTTCTTTTTAACTCGTAACTCGTCAACACTTTGGCATTGAGCTTGTTTGTGGCTTTTATTGTTGCTGCTACTGTTGCTACTGTTGCTGCTATTTGCCCCCTGGCCTGCCACATTGTACTAGTCATAAATGTCTAACGTTGCTCTTTACTTTGTCGAGAATCTCTGAATATTCTCATTGCGTTTGTCAGCCACAAAAAAGGAAAGTAAAAGCAGTTTGATACTAGCTTGGAAGATTCCAAAGTTTTTTTTTATAAATCTCTTTTTTAATGTAAATTTTCAAGATTACTTTTCTTATTAAGTGGAATTTCAAAGAACATGGTTTTAAGAAAATTATTCTATAATGTAAAAGGGAAGAAAGTAAAACATATTTGTATCAAAATTAAGATCAAGAACTTTAACTCATTTAATATATAAAACTCTTGAGGCATCAGCTGTTGAGTCTTTGGGCGGAATTCTCAGGAATTAAGTCCAAGAAAATAATTTCTGCCATCAAATAAAAAGACCAAATTTGTAATGCGGCAAGGAACATTTGAATTGGTTATGGACCAAATGGAGGAGTGCTTTCTGGTAGTACGTATCCAAATTTCTTTTGACTTAATAAAATCTAAATAAACATGCAATAATTATTCTAAGATAATTTGGCCAACTTTCTATTAGTATATTCATTTTTAAATTTCCTGCAACGAGGCTAACTTTTAAATAATTTCAAAATAAAACTATTAAATCGTTAAAATCAAATTTTTAAAATGTTGTTATTTACAGCCAGTTTAAGGAGCGTTTAAAATTACCATTTAGTAAGAGTAAACCAATTTCATCGAATTGTATTCTTGTTACTTTCAAAATTCCTCTATAAGCCGCCTGGTAATTGCTATTTGCCATTGCCTTTTTCAACCAACAAAAAAAAAGGAAGGAAAAACAAAAAATATGCTGACCATAGGTATTAACGTAATTAATTTTGAACCGCGTCACATGTTTTGTGGACAGGTAAAAAAAAAACAACATGCGAACAGAAATTAATTATAAAGAAATCTTTTCATGTCAGCAACGGAATTTTCGACACTTTTGCGCATTTTTTAGCTGACCGTCGAAAACTTTTTTTAACTCAATTTCACAGCAATTTCTGGAGAACACATCCACCCACGCACGTCACCCCCTCGGCCATTGTTTAGGGTCACTCAAAAGCACATTTCGCATATTATTAGCTCATTTATTACCACCAAGTGCTGACCCTGGCAGCACCTGGACCAGATCCCTCAGCAACCCCTAAGAATAAAGTTTTTTTGAAAAATGCTGTCCCGTCCAAAGCAATAAAAAAAAGAACAACAGCAAAAAATCGGTGGGTCGCGGCCGTCTTGAAATTAACACATAAATTTTAAGTGGGTGGCGTCAGCAGGGGGGAAATGCTCCTGCGGCTATCCGTAAGATACTTTTCGGCTCACGCTCGGCTGACTCCGGCTACGGGACTGGCCATTGTCATTGAAATTTCCGTGCGAGTGCGCTCAGTCTGTCCGTTTGTCCGCCTGTCAGCTCACCTAGCCAATAACTTTTTGGCCAATTGAGGTTAAAACTACGTGACGCGCCCGGAAAAGTATCTACCAGACTGCCATTGACAGCACTGAGCTTTGACTGACTCCGACTTCGAGTCTGACTCCCTGTTTATTGTGTGCAAATTAGCCCCACAGACTATCACTTGACTTGGGCACATTTACAAGCTATACGCAATTCTAATTATGGCCCACCAAATTTAAAAGAATAAAACTTCATTATCAACTAAATGCAGGCCTAAGCCTAAAAATCATCCTCATATCACTTACTCGTTCTTAACAATGGCATCCAAGATGTCGCCAGGGACAAAAAGAAAAACAGAAATAAGAATGAGCTAGTCGAGAGAGCTCGATTCGGAGATGCCCTGCACCAAAGTGTTACGAGTTTTGAATACTGTTAGTGAAAGGCGAGCGAGGTTTAAAGGATTGTTTTTGTTTTATATATTTAAATCGTCGCTTGGAAAAGATAGCAGCCTTATCAATGCCTTCTAAACCTAAATATATTTTTACTTGAACATTCTTATCACTATCATATTAATATATGATTTTAGAAATTATTTTGTGCATTTTAAAATCAAGTAATCATTAAACAGCTACTTTTAATATTTTTACAGTTGATCAATAATATGACTGGATATAATATATGTTCATTGAAAGTATATAGCCTTACAATTGCATCTTTTATTGTTGTCGCAAATCGATTTAAATCGATATTCGACACAGGGACCGATAACATGAAAATAACTTGATCTGTGTGTGGTGTACGAGAATCTTCAGAGTATAAGCCGATCTCACAGGCTATAAGAGCTGGCAGCATCAAATCGATAATCGATATCGATTAAATGAAATAAACTATATATTCAATGCATTACAAACTGCACTACAAAATGATAATACCCTTCGTCAGCGTATATACAAATAAAAGGTCGCTGCAATGCGGAAATAAATAAACGTCGCGAATCTCAGACAGCATTTTGAATAACAAAATTAACAGCAGCAGCCCCAAACCAAACTCGAACTCGAACTCTATTTGTAAGATTTGCTCTGTTTAGTTATGCATTTTTCTCTTGTTTTCCCTCCTCTTTTCTTCATTTTCATTTTTATTTTAATTTTTTTGTATATTTATTTTTCTCACAGGCGCCAGTTGAAGTCAACGAAATATGAAGCTCGGGCCTGGCAAAACGGACGCAGGCAAGTTTTCCTGTGCTTTATTTTATTTTTATTTTTTGACCCCTCCCTCCCTGTACCTGCCCCACAGCTTTGTTTGTCTGCCGCACTGTTTGTTTGCCTTGTGTGTGTGTGTGTGTGTGTGTGTGTATCTTTTTCTTTCGCTTTCTTTTGCTTTAACGCACGCTTGCACCTTTCGGGGATGTGTGTGGGTGTTTTGGGTGGGGCGACTGTTTGGGTTAGATTGCCCCAGGGAAGGCAACCACATTATTAACACTTGACTAAATATGCATTTCTTGTGACAGCAAGAAGCGTTAACAAGGTTGGCGTTAAGGGTTTCCAAACAAAGTTGCGGCCAGCTATCAAGTGGCTGAAAAATGTACTCTATGAAAGATGTGGCAATTGAGGGGTGCTGGGCCGAATGCCAGGTATATTCTTACAAAGTCGACGAGTGTCTTAAAACTTAACACTTATCTGGGGAATTTATGAAAAATAAGATAAGATATTTGTACGAAAGCTATGACACAAGCTGTGTTGTAGAAATAGCAATATAAAGTGTATAATCTTATCAAACAGAATTATAAAATTTAATTTAATTTGAGGAAATTTCATCACGTCATATTCATTATTAAATGCAAAATTTTAAAACGATAATCCAAAAAAAAAAAACAATGTTTAAAGTATATCGATGATCCTAATATAAAATGTTCCCAATATAAAATAATAATAACAAAAATTAAAGTTTTGCTTAGCTGAATTATTCAAAAATAAAATTATCAAACAGCACCAAAATATTTATTGTGCTCAAAGACCAGCAAGTTGTTCCTAATATATATTATTATATTAAAAAATAGTTTTCTTTTGCTAAATTAGGCAAAGAAATTAAAAGAAAATAAAAACACCAAAATATTGAAGATATTATATGAAAAAATTTAAAAATTTAAATTCGATGATCTAAAATAACAATAATAATATATAATATCAAATATATTTATGTTGAATATATATATATATAACCCCAAAAAAGTGAATTATGATAAATTTACCTGCGACGGAAATTAACTGGTTTTAAATGATACTTTGTATAAGAAGATAAAATCTTGTATTAATAAAAACAATCACATAAAATGTGCCAAAAAGTAGATCACATATCACATGCCACATGCAACATGCAGTTCAGAGTAAAGCAAGAATACGAATGCAACTTGAATTGTTTTGCGGACGCAGTCCCAACGTGTAACATCAATGTTACCCACCACCCGCCCGACCGGCGCGAGGGGCGACTGCCGCATGACGCACGGCACGAAGATCGCGTTACGGCAAAGGTCCGGACCCTGGCCCCAATCGTGGTTTGATTTTTTATTGCTAGCCGTCGCGTACGCGTTCTCATTCAACGTCGGACACCCATTTCGATTAAGCACGGATAATTTTGTTGGCTGGATTTGGCGATCGGGCAAAACAGAACACATGCCCCGGATAGAACAGACGTGGCCAATGTTTAGCACTCGTTGGGAGAACAATTATATATAAAATCGAAATCGAACGAAACGTTTGAAAACTAATCATTATATTCGGAGTGCTTGGTTAGGATTCGACACAGTACATGTGTGCATTAATTAGATGGATGCTTTATCTTAAAACTATTACCATTGTTAGACGCCTACCTATATGCATTGCTGTTTATTCGGCTACCATTAAGTATGATCAGCTTGTGGTTACATATCTTAGCTACTTTGGCTACATATTGGCCCTACTATTAGTATTATTATTAATATTAGTATTGGTTACATATATATTGTGGATATTGGTTTTTGATGGTTGCATTTGCGTTCAGTTTTTACTCTTCGACTTCGACTTTGACTCTTTCTTTTTTTCGTTTATTATTCCGTACTTCTTTTTCTTCTTCATCTTCGTGGTCGATTATTACGTAGTTCTACTTACAGTTGGCTCGCTCTGTGCGAACAAACGTTGAAAACACACAAATTGGTTTTGGCCTTGAGCCCGATGCTTATTTTAAGCAGTTGGCGCCTTAACAAAAGCAATCGCAGTTGATATTAATCTGTAAAATAGTAATTAAAACTAAAAAGTTATATTTGAAGTGTAGAAAAGTCAGCGAGTCAAAGTTACTAACCTAATTCATTATTAACTAGCAGTAATTAATGGGTTACAAATGATATACTCAATTTTCTATGTATTGTTTTCTATCAATATCAATAAATATTCCATAACGAGTAGCTAAAATCGACTTATTAAATGTCGTTTAATATGTTAGTCCAAATATATTGACACAGCTATATTGCTCAATTCAAGTTTAGCATTTTTATTCTATTTAAAACAGAAATATAAAAATGATAAAAATTAATAATAGTAAATAAAATTTAAAATTTTAATTTTAATTTAAAAAATAATATAAATATTTGAGATTTCTGGAGTTGTGCAAATTCAAAACATTTGTTGCATGGATTGTGGAAAGCCAAAAAAAAAAAAAAACACCATCACACTAAAAATATAAAATAGTTTGTAAACACAAATTGTATTTTATATTAAAAGTGATTACAGGTGTAACTGCATATATATTTGCTGATCTCAAAAATGTATGCTACAAAAAAATAAAAGACTTGAATATTGAGCTAATTCAAAACCTGCCAAAGCCAAACTAAACTGCAATAAATACAACAACAAAAATATATATATATATCTATATATATATATGTATATATATGTATGTATGTGCACATATGTTATCACTATATATATATCGAAGCACTTATTCACACACTATCTCAATACGCACCTCGGTAAGCCAGTGGCTATCGCAGGGATCCAAGAGTTTTACCGTTTATTGGCAAAGAACTCGAAATATTTCCTCCAGGGCGCAAATGATACAATAACTGATATATTCGTTGGTTTGTTTGTTTCTTGTTTTGTTTTTTTTTATGTTGGTTTTTTACCAACGCTGAGAAATAGACAATCTCAAACGAAGTCCAAAGGCTGGTAGTTGAAATTCAACTGAGCTCAAGCACATAGACTAACTGACTTTTATAGGCAGGACAATCAAATGCCATGCGCCGAATTTGGCTCACACTACATATTATGTACTGGGGGTCCTAGTAAACGGGAGTTGCGTTGCCCACGCCATGGTCAGGTTCCAGTTTGTGCAGTTGCCCCCGACTCCTCCATTCGTCCGTGTCTTGCTTATTGTATTGTTGTATGTAGTTTACAAACAATAATGCCAACACTCACACCCAGGCCCCAGCCTAGAAGCATGCAACAGCCAACCAGACTGCGCTTGCAGTTTCCTGCCTTCCTCACTCTCGCTCTCTAGCTCTCTCTTTCTCTCCCTCTATCGCTCTCTCTGTTTTTTTGGGAGCATTAATTGCACATTGCAGTTGTTGCTATTGTTGCTGCTGTTGGTGTTTATGTTGTTTTGCTTGTATTTTATTATATTCCCAACAGGTTTTTTTGCTCTATTTTTCATGCGCACTCTCTCACTCTCTAGCGCCACTCTTTCTCTCTGTCTCTCTATTGATGTCGTGTGCAGTCGTGCCGAGTACTTCGTGTGCTTCGTGGAAACACGAAAAGCACGCTGACTGCGCTACTCCTTTGCCTTTGCTGTCCCGTCAGTCTCGCTCGGTCTTTTCAGCTCGCTCGTTCGTCGTGTGCGCTGCCGGCAGCAGGTGGCGTGGGCGGATGGGCTACCCTCCTCCCATCCATCCCCCGCCCCCACTGCATACAACCGTTGCATCTTATTTAGTTACACTTTGTTGCTGCTGCTACTGTTGTTGTTGTATTTTGCATTGTTTTGTGCTGTGTTTTGTTTTGCTGCTTGCTGCTGCTGCTGCTGCTGTGCAGCGGCCGCCTTTCGGGCCGTGACTTCGTGTTATGTACAAACCGTTATGATCCTCGGCTCTCGTCTCTCGTTCGTTGTATATGACTTGGTTGTGTGTACGTAATTGTTGTTGTTGTTGTTATTGTGTTGTGTGTTATTGCACTTGTTGTTGTTGCCTTTGCATTCCCATATACCACAACTGTTGTTGCTATTGCTATTGCTATTGCTGTTTTGCTCTCTAAAATTCTCCAACTGCTGGAGCGTTCCCGTCGGTTAACGGCATTTGGCGACACGACAGCCACACAGAAAGTTCTCGGGCCCAACCAGTTGTGTTGTGTGTTGTGTTGTGTTGTGTGTATTGCGTGTTGTTGTCCCGGTCATCATCAACAGCGGTTGAACCGCTTTTTCGCATTAAGAACGCGCAATTGCAACGAACGAGCAACATTCAACTCATTTCGATAGGTCAATAAATTGAAGTGGCAAAATACCATTTTACAAAAATTATATAAAAAAAGCACAGATATCATACAAATAATATATGTACTAAATATTTCAACAATATTCTGAATATATATCGCAATAATAAATAAAAAAAAGTTAATATAATATATCCTATTAGAACAATAATACAAATAATAACACGGTTCACACTAACTTTTTATTCATATTTGTAACCAAATAATTTGTACACAAAAATAAATAAATCGAAAAAAAAACTCAATCGAAATTCCACGCACAAAGTTCCGCTTCTGTTTCCGCTCTGTCAACCGCATAACTGTCAAACGCACAAAGACAAAACAAAAAATGAAAAACCACTGAATTTCGTAGCCCAACACGCAGGCTGATTTATATTTGACACTCAAACACACACACTTACACACCCTGTCAGGCAATTCATAAACAATTAAGTGGCGGAACGTGAGGTGTGTGTGGAATGCGTGTGAAATGTGTGTGAAATGTGCTTTTGGACATGGTCAATGGCGTGTGTGTGAGCATCTGACACCAACTGAATTGTTGTGATTGTGATTGAGTTAACTTCATGCAATCGAATTGTTTGATTTATCAACAGACTGATTTAGTTTCGGTAATTAACTCTCGGCTCATTTAGTGTTTAACAAATAAATGGCAACGAAGTTGCTAATTAAGACGAGCTGCAAGCTGTGATTATTTTTATTGCATTTGTTTTTGAATGCCTATGTCCTTTGTAGAGCATAAATCAAAGCAAGAATTTTTCAATTTAAATCCAAGCACAAGGTGAGCATTATTTTTACATAATTATTATAGTCAACAACTGATATACAAATAAATATATACATTTATTAGTGTCTAAAAATAATGTTGTAATGTCCGCTCAATTTATTCACCTACTGAATAACACTATGCAACACTTAAATTGTGGCAACCAAATTTTTTTTGACAATCTTTCTTTTAAAAAAACTCATCATTAGCCATTATCTTTGTGGTAATTTTTTTTTTCAATTTGATAAAGCAATAAAGATAAAAGTTATTACTATATACGCCCAAAATCCTTTTAAAAATTGAATATTTAATTTAATTAATGATTTATGTTATTAAAAAAGCGACGATTTTAACTTATGAATAATCTTTACAATCAGTTCTTTAGAGTCAATAAGCTAACTAGTAGAATATCTTAATTTGTATACCTTTGCAGAGGTTATTAAAATTCCTTTGTGAAAATTTGTATGTACACATTTTTTGAATTGAAGAATATTGCTCAAAAATATTATCATTTATTAAAAAGAAATTTGATTAAATAATGTTAAAAACAAGAGAGAACTGTTTTCTTAGGTATGCCAAAGTCGCCTTGCAGACCGAAGCCGGCATATAATTTCTGTATAATTTAAAAAAACCGACCAATTATTCCTTTCAAAGCTGTATGATATAGAAGTCCGATTCTTATAAAAAATCTTAGAAATGTGAGGAGTATAATGGTTATGAGTAACTGGTGAGTTAAAAAAAAAACTGTTCATACAGTAACACTTTCGACCGATCCTTATATATGATTTAGTCCTTCAACCCAGCTGCCTCCGACATATTTACTGTCTGCAGCAAAAATACGGATATATTCCAAGTTTTATTCAGAAAACCTCAAAGTTGACATGACCATGTCGACTCAATTAGTGATGCTAATCAAGAATACAGATAAATATTTTATGGGTTCTGAAAGAGAGTTATAGTATAATATAAGAAAGGTTTAAGGACTTGCCAGCTATATATAAACTTATACTTTCTATAAGCCTATGTTTTCTTTGAATTTCCTCACAGATGAGAATTTCCCATTCTCAGAGTTCACTAGAAAAATAATCGAAATGCTTCTAAAGAAATTCATAATAATAAATCTTAAAAATTCCCATTCTCTTTTTGCTCGGCAATGATTATTTGGTCCATCAATTCGGTTGCCTCAAATCGTCTCAATTTGATGGCATCCTCTGCTTCTAATTAACGTAAACAAATTTCAAATTTGAAGTAGAAATAACAATAAATGTCTCTGGGCAAATCCGCTTATGCGCGACGCTCGCATCTGGCAATCGAAAACTTTGGCATTTTCATTTTTCTTATTCTTAATTAAATCCACAGAAAATAACAAAAACAACACTTGCATAAACTTTTATTACAACCAAGACAGTGCCGTAAACCCACCCATTTTCCCCAGACCCCCAACTTCGTGTGCGCATTTGTCAATGTAGCAAAAGTGAACAAAATTTTCATTTTTCATTATCGAGCATTATGAAAGCTTTGCGCACGGCTCAAAAAAAAAGAGAGAAGAAAACTGACAGTCAGCCAAGTGTCAGGAGTACTGTGAATAGCCACGTTTTTCGCTCCCACTTCGCAATTTGGAGTGCTAAATCATAAATATGCATCTAACGTTTATCTAACGTCTTTATAGCAGCCCTCCCCATTGCCATTGTTTAAAGTGTGCACCCCTATGTGCATCCCCCTCGCCCCAAAAGTAGACTCGAAAGTAATTTTACGTCTGACTAAACATTAATGTGCTCAATATTTTATTGTTTGTTTGTTTGTTGCTTGTTGTTTCATAGACTTGCTGCCCCCAAAATAAAACGACAAACTGCTTAGCAAAAGAATACAAAATAAATGACAAAAACGCCAGGCAGCAGTTGATTATGCGGGTTTGCTTTGGATTCGATAGAAAATTCGATTTTTAACGCAAACCAAGAGATAAATAGCCTTAAAAATATAAACTTTGTGCAATTGTTTATTCAAAGACTAGGCAGCGTTTTTTATGGCTAAAAAGGGTATAATGAAGTTATGCCAAAGTATGTAGCGGGCAGAAGGAAACCATAAGGAATATATATATTTTTGATAAACTTGCTAAAACTTAGCATATAAGAAAATGAGTTCTTGCATAAAAATCTTTTTTGTTTCACAAGTTATCTAAAGTAAACTTACACAATATATATTTAGAACAAAAATCATCGAGATCGAACTACTATATCATATAGCTCACATGAAAACGGTCGAAAGATGAGTTTTTGTATGAAAAACTTTTTTAATCACAAAATTATTCGCATCAAGCTCACTTGTTATGAGTATTATAATGCTTCTAATAACTAAACAAAAAATGTGGATTATAGGACAACTCTATAATATAGCTTTTAAGGCTGTTTTTTAAAGCTTTTTTCTTATTTGAATTATTTTCCTTTAATAAACGCATTTTAGAGGGCTAATACGATTTGCAATTATGAACATTTTTATTTCTTTAAAATCCATTATAATCTACAAAAGATTAAATAAATATGTTCACTTTGGCAATCAAAGAAAAATAATAAAAATAGTATACAGATAGATTATAAATAGAACAGCTTCTATATTATTTGTATGCTTCTTTTATCAAGGGATTGTTGAAATGCTTCAATCAAATGAAAACATATAAAATTATAATTTACCAATTTATTTATTTACGTTTTGTTTAACTTGAATTGAAATAATGTGGTTTAACAATCAAACATACAAAATGTGATAATCAAGCATGCTCAAAATAAGATTGAAACAGTTTCTTATTCAATACTAATTAGTTCACGAATCGAATCAGTGAAATTGAAGTTGGCCAAGTATTGTTGGCCTGGCCAAAAGCTTTCGCTTCACTTTTGGTCTTATTCGCTGGCACTGCACTTTGTCAACACTCGAATGTGGGAGGCATGTGTGGGGATGTAGCTCAGATGGTAGAGCGCTCGCTTAGCATGTGAGAGGTACGGGGATCAATGCCCCGCATCTCCAATAAAATACGGAAAAGGACTCTCTTTTCCTTTCCTTTTTTTTTATTTGGTTTGCAAGCGTCGATAAATACGCAGACGTCTGCATTTTTTGATTTAGCGAGAAGAAGACGCATTAATGAATATTCAAAGGCGGCCAAACGACTTTGGGCTTAGATGCCCCTTCATTGTTGCACCCCGCATGTCGGCGGCAATCAAGTCGCGTAATTTGATTTGAACACACGGGAAAAACACGGGACACATTGTCGCACATAAATCAGCACAATATGCCAATGTTTGTTTACTTGCCAGCATTCGCAGAACTTTGCCAGCAATTAAACAGGCGGCCAAACAGCCAGCCAAACAACATGCCACGTCTCCCAGGACGATCAGCGGGTTGAGGTAACTGACTGAGTTGCTGCCACAGCCGCAGGCAAAACACACACACACACACACACACAGCAGGAGCGAACTCTGGGGAGTGTGTTGAATGGGTCTGGGTATTGTAAATGATACATGATGTGCTATTTATGAGAAGCCTTTTGTTTTAATATTTGCAGCGCACAGGACAAAGTTTGTGCTCCACGACTGACTGACTGACTGACTGGCTGGCTGGCTGTTAAGCTTGTTAAGCTGCCGCTGTCCTGTTACCAAAATTTATGTGTTTTCCTATTTTTTAATTGTTTTAAGTGTTTTGTTATGTTTGTGTTTTGTTTGCGTTTCATTCATTACTATTTTTCCACTACTTTTGCAACCAAAAATATTAGGAAAAAACTCGTGAATAAAAAAGTTGGTTTTATCCTTTTGGAGATGCGGGGCATTGATCCCCGTACCTCTCACATGCTAAGCGAGCGCTCTACCATCTGAGCTACATCCCCGTGTGCTTCTCACCCATATAACGGTATTTTTGTGCCCACTTCAATAAAATTGTCTCTTAGCCAAAAACCAATTACACTTCCGATAAATTCAATTGAAATGCATGCCATGAACTGACCCAGTTTGGCCTGTAAGCTTGGCCTGAACTGGTTTGTGGCTTAAAGCGTGCCAGTTTGATGGAAGTTGATCAACTGTGTCTGCCGCAGTTGAGCTGGGCGTGGCAATCGAAATTGTTGAATGGTTTCTCGATTCAGTTGGGGGTTATTAAGTAATGAAACATACGGCAAATCTGACGAGAGTTAACAAAACGTTATAATGAATTTGAGTAAACTTATGTTACATGCTGAAGAAAGCATCTGCGATCCCATAGAGTATATATATGCATTATATAAAATCATTAATGGAAGAAGTCGCAGAAGAACAGCAGAACGAGAGTCGTCGCTGAAATAAGTCGATGTTTTAAAAAGTCGAACATTACGTTATAAATCCAATGCAGGAGATACATATATATACAGGACACATATATACTTGATCAGCAATAAAAGCCGAGACGATTTAGCCACGTCTATCTGTCAGTCTGTTTGAAAAACTTGATCTCAGAGACCATAAGAGCTAGGGACTTTAAATTTGGAATATAAAGTCTCGTATACACAGGGCAGTTCAAGTTTATTTAATTTTATCGATAACAACCAACGTTTCACGAGGTTCAATACATATCGATTTCCGATACCATTAAAAGACACAATTATGAAGATATTACCTTCCAATATATTTTCATATTGAAAGAACTATTATATGCAAGCATACTATTTATTTCGAAGTTTGGTGCAGGGTATCTGCTAGTCGAGTATTCTAACATCGAATATCTGTATTAACATTTTGAAGAGCAAAGGAAATCGAGTCGAATTTCGGTTAACACTTCCATTTCCGGTTTTTTCTTTAGTTTTACATTATTTTTTTTTTCTGAGAAATGTGTAATTTTATTTTTATTATTATTACAAAATTAAACAAATATATATAACTAAACGCAAAGCGACAAAGTTTTCAATGAAATATGTTATATTGAAAATGCATTTGTCTGTTTTCGAAAATTCTTCTAAATTATTACATCTTTAAATTTCCACTTTATATTATTTACTTAACTCAACATTGTGTTGGCCTTAAAAAAATGTTAAAAAATACTTTTAAATACTATTTAAAAATGGAAGATTTTCTTTAAATTATTAAGACTTTCAACTTGCCAACTGCTAAACAAAAACCACAATTAAATGTTAATTTTCAGCAATGCTTGTTTATTATGAGAAGTCGCCCTAAAATTTGTCTATACGAGTGTGTTGTGCACACATATTTTGAGTGTGTGTGTGTGTGTGTGTGTTGTGTATTTGTGTGTTTTTTGGGCTTTAATTAAAACCAAACAAAACAACAAAAACGCCTGTCAACGAGTCGCTGAGAAAACTTGAAAATTACCTCAAGCTGTTGCACATACAAACTGAAGGACTGCAGGCGGTCGGAGGGGGGATGGGGGGCATGTGGCATGTAGCAGCAGCAAGCCATTAATTGTTGTTGTTGTTGTTTATCAGCGAAACATTGTGAAAACATGTGGGGTGCGTGCCTCCGCTTAAAAAGACATTACGAGCACAGCACGCGTAAGCAGCAACAATTAGTTTGTCTCATATACAACAAGAAGGTGTGTGGCAAATGAGGGGGAAGCGAGAAGGGGGGGAGGGGGGGAAGGGTATTCGCCTTGGCAAGAGTTAAACGTTTTCATATTTATGAGCATCGTAAAACTCAATGATATACAAAATTAATGACAAAGTCGCACGATTGCCACTTTTCCGACTTTGCTTACTTTTGCTTACTTGCTGGTGGCACCCATGCGAATCGTAAAAGAAATGTTACCTCAAAAACTTTTGTCAGCATGCCCCCAACCCCACCCTTGCCCGCCTCTGTATTTGGCTACCTGCCTTGCAGCAGCTACATCCAAATTCATCCAAGCGTTTTGTAATTTTAATTTCAAGACAGTCTGCGACTTTTAGTTGCTGTCTAGAAAATATTTGCACCATGCCACATGCCACATGCCCCCTGCCTACTCGAGAGCATCACGTACTTTTTGCTGTTGTGACTTTCTGTTCTTTTTTTTAATTGACTTGCCTCCGTTTTGGCACGCCCCCCGCTCAAGGTTCATTAGTTTTAGGACGGGGAGGGGGTAGTCTTTGGCTTGATTTGACAAATACTTGTGTAGGTGCCTCCTTAAATGACTCCTCCTGCTCATTAGAGCACTTGTCATACACACACACACACACGCCCCGTGACATTTGACTTTGCCCGTTTCCGGCGAGCGTGTTGTGACTTTTTTCTTTAGCTTTTCCTCGTGGCATCCTTTTTCACTCATCACTGCATAAATTTTCTTAAGTTTTTTCTTTCCGCTATGCGTTATGCATATTAATTTTCATTTGGGTTCCAAATATTCGCACTACGCTTGCGTTTTTTATTTTATTTTATTTTACTTTATTTTTTTGCACAGAATTTTTTGTTGAAAGTAACCTTATAATCAAACCACTTGATTCTTTTCTGCATTAAGACGTTCACCACTAGTTTTATTTATTTATTTTTTCACACCACTTGATTTACTATTTATGCTGCTTAGTATTATGTTAGATTCAAATATATACTTAATGAAAGAAACATTAATTGCCAACAATATAAAACTACAAATCAATTCGTAAGAATTTCAATACAACTTTTCGAGCATTTATTGATTTTATATTAATTTTTAACAATACTGTTTTATTTCTTTTATAAAATTAGTCAAATTTGTTAGCCGTTTTCACTGAGTAATGTTTTGGGTTAGATTTTTCAGGAGCTGTGATTACTCCTTAACCCTTTTAAGGACAATTGTTGCCTTTATGCATGTTTTATACAAAGAAGTTGTAAGTTTCTGTGCTACTTTTATAATACTTTAAAAAGTATGTTTTTGATTGGAAGTTTTTGATTTCTGTGCTGTAATTGTCTGAAGTCAAATCAGTTTACAAAGTAAATAATCTAGACTACTTCAAAAACCAGGCTTTTAAATGGATTTCAGATTCAGAAAAGATTCCTTTTAAGCTTTTCATCCTCTCGATTCCCGTTGCACATGCAACAAATACAAAAATGTTAATCTGGTTTTTCAATGGCATGCAAATTCGCATTGACGGGCGACATTTTAAATTTTTAATTAGTTCAAGTTACAAATGACATTAACAAAAGGCAACAGAATAACAGCAACACAAGATTTGTGGTCTCGTATATTTTAGCATTTCTTAACGAGATTTTCGAGCCAAAACAACGAAAAAAAGAAAAAAAACAAGCGGACATGCCGAAAAGTAGAAAAATGCTCAATGCCAAAGGAATTCGCACCTTTGCATACACAAATAGGGATTCAGTGGGGGAGGAAGGGATGTAGGGGGACTTTTGTGGTTATAAATTTTAAATCTGTTAAATTAATGGGCGCTGCGCTCCTTCATTCTCACGTGCCACAAAAGTTGAGTTGAGAACTTTGGCAGAGGCGAAGCACGTTGCTTGATTACATTAATTATTCCTTTATTGTTTGTGGAACTTAACTTTTTTTGTTGATTATTATTATACCTGGTTTGTCTGTAGTTAGGTTTTTGTAATGAGCCTGAGTTTTACCTAATTGCAATTGACTGGACTTGTAAATAATAATTCTCATTTTTCTATTCCATCTAAACTCACAATATTTTCTCATATTTTCTTGCAGGAACCACTTATATAATAATAATGTAAGTATATTTATTTTTGCACTTGAATATTAAAACTATAATAGTTTGGATGCTCCCTTGCTGTGCAGTGGAATAACAACGGTTCGAGACCGTATTATTCTCCAAATAACCCACGCGAATTGTATCATAATAAAGACAACAACTGGAAAGAAACGACAAATTCGAAACGGGGCGAGAATCAAGAGGAACATAAACGTCGCGAAAGAACTGATTATTATAGAAACGATTTTCATAAATCGCGAGAACATAGAACAAGTTCAGATCGATACTCAAACGCCAGTCGAAAGTGGATAAGCCAAGATTATAGGGCGAGACATCGAGAAACTCGGAGTCAAACCACTGAAACGCTAAGAGAACAAGAAGAAGAACAGGAACAAAAACAAAAAAGCTTAAGACACAAGAACAAAGCAGACCAAGAAGATTGCGGTAAAAATAATACGATTTCAAATCGATTAGAAGGCGAAAAAAGTGCAATTTGTTCCAGATCAAATTCGGCTGAAAGCGAAAAGGACAAAACGAAATGGAAAGAACAAACTGAAGAAAACAAAACAGATTTATTAGTTAACAACGTTAACGGACAATGTAAAGAAGAAAGTGCAAAAATAGTAGAAAGTCCGAAGAAAACTAGAACAACAACTAGCAAGTATCCCAAATCGAAATTATTTAGAAATAATATACCCAGTCCCGTGAAGAAGAAGATTAAAGAAAATAGTGCCATAGGGACCCAAACAGAACCGGAGACCGACGCCACATTGAGCAAGGAGCAGGAGGAGAGACCGACAGCTAGCAAAACATATCCCAAGATACAGGTGAGGCCGTTGGCCGAGCTGCTCAAGCAGGAAATACTCGCTGTTACCCAGGAGCAACGACAGAACGGGATCACAGCCAAGCGGATTCAACGAGCAACAACGATTCAAACACGTCGTCGGACAACCAGCAACTCCCTGCTTGGCGCCAACAATGGCAGCAGCGACTTCATCAACATCAACGATCGACTGGCCAACATGGACAAGGAGAGTCTCAAGTATATCATCAACAATGGCGACACCATCTACAACGAGCATCTAAAGTTGCAGGCCCGCCGACGACTTCGCGACGAGGTGCGACGCCAGCTGAAGGCAATTGAGCTCGACCAGCCCAAGGATAAGCCAGCCAAGCAACTAATCGAGGACGAAATCGTTGAGGCCATCAAGTTACCAGAGCTGCTGCTGCAGGAGATTGAAAAGTGCTTTGGAATTGACATATCAGCGAGAGGGACGCAAGACAGCGACAGCAAAAAGAGCAGCGAAAGCACAGCAGCGATCGACGCCAACGAAAGCACAGCAACGAGCAGAGCGAGTAAAAGCACAGCAACGGACAAAGAGAGCGAAAGCAAGCAGTTTGTTAAAGTGAGTGAAGGCGAGCAGCCCGTTAAAGAGAGCGAAAGCGAGCAACCTATTAAAGAGAGTGAAAGCTCAAAGTTTGTGAAAGAAAGCGAAAGCGGTCAGCCTATTAAAGAGAGCGAAAAGTGCAGTAAAGATAAGTGCAAAACTCCAAAGCAGAAGAAGACCAAAACAATGGCAGGCAAAAAACCCAGCAATGCGCAGCTAAGTGAAAAAAGCTCGCTGCAAAGCTCGAAAGTGAAGAGAATTGAGAGCAAAATCAAAGAGATTGCCAAGCAAAAGGAAACTGCTCAAAGAGAAACAGACGATGACGAGACAAATTGCGTGCCCATCAAAAGAGAAATGCAAATGGAATCGCGTAGTTTTCGAGACAACAGCGTCATTGTGGTCAGCAGCTCCTCCGAAGATGAGGGGGATGAGGAGGAGGAGGAGGATGAATGTCCACAAGTGGATAAGCCAGCTGATAATGCTGACAGCGATCACTCGACTGCATCGAGCAGCTGCAGCAGCAGCACAGAGTCCACCAAGCGACGCTATCAACAGAAACTGGACAGCGATGCGAACAACATTGTCGACAGCTTTGAGAAGCTGATACTCCCACAGCTGAAGGAGTCGCTGGCGGAACGGTATCGGAGCAGCCACTGCAGCAGTCTGCAGAGCCGGCTTCACTTCATCTCCTGTGTGGTGACCAGCAGTGAGCACAATTCGCAAACGTTCAGCAAAATCGAGGTAGCCAAAATGCAACAGAATCTCAAGGCAAACGACAATCGGGTCGGCATCGAATTTCTGCTCCGTGAAATTGTCAATGTTGTCAATCTGCAGAAGCAGGCGGCAGCAGCGCGTCGCAAGCAGCAGCTGGAGCAGAAGGACGCGAAGCAGCAGCACAAATTGGAGAAGGAGTCTAATGGGCTTATCATCAGTGCCAGTTCGTCGTTGATGCTTAACGCCGAGCAGCTCCAATCAGAGTCACAGCCACATCAAAGGAACTGCACTCCAGCTGAGTCAGCAGTCGCAGTTGCCGGCACTGCAGCAGTGGCAGCAGCAGCGCAATCCTTAATGCCACCCACCCCACCCCGCAATGGTACACCGACACCCGCCGCCGCTGCCACGCTATCCAGCTCGAATCGCTCCCTGCACTCGCTGAACTATTTGGGTCTGGATGCGTCTGTGCCGCGTCTGTCGCCGGGCAGCTTCTCGCTGACCACGTGCGGCTTGGAGAGTGGTGAGCCAATTGTGCTTGTGGGTGATTCGGTGACACACAGTCTGCTCGAGCTAGATCGACGCCTGTTGGAGAATCAGAATCGACGCGGCTTCCTCGAGGAGATGATCATGAAGTTTCAGCGCGAGAAATCCGACTTGGAGATGCTCAGCCTGGAGTTGCAGAGTCGCAAGTTTCTGCTGCTCAATACGGTGATTGCGAGGAATCAATCAGCAGCAACGATAACTACACCAACGACAGCAACGCCGCCATCCACAGTGACGCCCACAAATTCACCACCGCCTCCAGCTGCAGCTGCAGCTGCGCCGGAAGTCGCCAACAAGCCCAGATTGCGTCAACGTCGCGCCATAGTCGTCAAGCGCGTGAAGATCCTCTCCAAGCGCAAGCGTCCAGCCAATCGCATCAAGCGGAATCCTCTAGCCGAGGCAGAGCAAGTTGCTCCAGTGAGCAATGAAGCGCCAGAGGAATCAGTCATTCCACAGCCGCTGCAAATCAAGGCTGAGGAGGAGTTGCCCGTGCAACAGACGGAGGCCAACAAACGTGCCACAACAGCTGTTGTGGGCTGTGCCATCAAACGTCAGCGTTTGACTCGGTCTGTTGCAGCGTTGGCGGTGATACCACCATTGCAGCCACCTCCACCGCCGCCGGAACCCTTCGCCCACATGTCGTTTGACTTGCCGCGCATTCTGCTCAAATCCACCGCTCCTCCGCCGCCGCCTACTCCTCCATCGGCAACAGCTGGCAATATGGAGAGCTTTAAATATGGCTACATACCCATTGGCAGATTGCATAACATCACCAGTCCCATCACCCAGATACGCATCTACAAGGTGTACATCATTGCCGCGTCGGAGAACGGCGACGTCTACATGTTCAACATTGCCAATCACAAGCTGGAGCGCCAGATCACCAAGCACAGCGAGGCAATCACGAATATGTTTCTCTGCGAGAGGGAATCGTTTCTGTACACCACCTCACTGGACGGCTTCATCAAGAAATCCTCCCTCGAGGTGCGTATCAATCTTCAAAACTAAATATATATTCTTTATTCGATTGTTTATCATCTGCTCCAACAGAATCTGGAGCGTGTCGTTCAGACAGTTTACCTGAAGGAGCCGCTGCAGTCCATTGACATCGAGTGGGGCATTGCATTTATTGGCAGCCGCTGGGGCAACATCTTTACATATAATATCGCAGTAAGTTCTGAAAAGGATAGTCAAAAAATTACAAAATACCTATGAGAATTATCCATAAACCTGTTGAAAAAATGAAGTTGTGCAAAAGTTCTTAGAAGGTCAAATACAGCATCTCCGAACCCATAAAGTATTTACACGCTGCGAAATTTTATTAAAGTTACTTGATTTTTACCTTATAGAAATTGAAAATAAAATGAATTACTTTTTTTTGTTAAGTTTTATCTCATCACCACCACATTTGGCCACTCCTGGGTCCAGGACATGTGCTCTCTTGCAACATATGTGGTGTGCCTTCGTTAATACTGGCTTTGACCTAATTTTCTTCCAAACCAATCAATTACAACCTGATCAAATTTGTTGAACACGATGTTTCGATATTTGTAACCTTAAATCAAATAGAAATAGAAATAGAAATAGATGCCGTAGCATTTTTATCCCACCCAGCGCATGAGATTGCAGATCTTTATTTAATTGATATTTGTCTGTTGCTCGATCTAGTTTCCTTGTAAGCCAGGATCTTAGCTATCTTCTCAGGTTCCCCATTCCAAGGTTTTGTATGCAACTAATCTTTTTTTTAACTATAAAATATTGAATCAATATGTATTCTTTATTATCCCATGCAATACTTGCACAGGGCCAAGCAAACCACTCAAAATCAACTTCATAAAGTTCAACGTATGGACGAACTCTGCATGACAGGGGCTCTGCGTACCACACCGAGTGAGGCATTAGATGTCATTCTGGACATTCCATGTCTGGAAAGACAAGGCACAGAAAATGCTTACGGCCATAAGACTAAGGCGGAGTCTGCTCTGAGCAACTTAATATACAGCTTTCTTTCTGCCTTTCCAGGCAGAAGTACTAGCCATAAAAGAAGTACTAAACTGCCTAAAGATACATAATATCAGTCCAGGCAATGTTAATATATATATTGAGAACCAAGCAGCTATAAAATCCATTAGTGCGAATCGGCAAACTCGATATCGGTAACAAGCTGTCGCAAATGTCTACATGAGATGGCCCAGCAGCATGTTATCAGCCTGTTGCCTGGGCTCAATAGAAGGCAATTGCAAGGCTGATGAACTAGCTAGAAATGGCACATTATTACCCCACCTCACTTATAAGGAAGGTACATGCATTCCTCTGGCTACCTGTAGGCTCAAAATAAAAGAATATTTAATCTCAATCGCATGAACTGCTCTGCAGTAATCCGCGCCATAAAAGGGCACTGGCTGGTTGCAATACATGCCAACAGACTTCAATCCACTGCAACAACTTCTGCAGAACATGTAAGGAAGAGGACAAGGAGGAATCTCCTGAGCACTTTTGCTTCTGCCCTGCACTTGCCAGGAAATGATTCGCCACTTTAAGAAGTCATTTCCTACCCAATCTGTCAATGATGGCAAACTCAGGACCAGCCAAGATTGCGGCTGGTTAAACTGTTGATAACATTAACACAAATGGCCTATGTGTGTCGGCCTCATATAGGTCGACAACCGCCTAACCTAACGTAGCTTATCCCATTCAAATAAATTCAAAATAAAGCTCTACTTCCTTTTCCGAAGTCTAGAAAGTGACTGCCTTTAATCGAATTACGCACCAAAACTAACTCAAAAGCTCAAATATGCAAAAATCGTGGAAAAAACTAACGGAACTTTCATTCCAATGCATCATAACAGTGTAAGAAGATGAAGCAGTGTTATAAAATGCGTGAACAAGGTCCCGTTAGGCTTGGTACAGACTTTAGCACCATAAACACGAGTGCCTTTAATTTTTGTTGTATTCTTAATCAGCATCAAAGCAGAATCGATTTATGTTAATAGTTCTTTCATTCAAAAGCAGAGTGAGTACTTTTAATTTTATCGATAACTATCCCCGTTTATCGAAAATCGATATACATCGATTTCTGATAACAATAAAAGACAATTGAATAGATAACACCTTGCAATTGATATATTATATACCAGACATATTGTTGATCAACTGTTAAAATTTCATTTAAGATTTCGTTAACCAAAAAGTATTTTCAATATGAACCAACTAAAAAAAAAACTTGTTTCTAGGGTATTTCCAAGTCGAGCTGTGTAGACTACAGCCTTCTAGCTTATTAGTCTTGATTTTTTAAAACTCAGTTTGTCCTCAAAATGCATATCCTGTCCCAAAGAAAATAATTTCAGGAAAGTTTTCAATTTTCCAATGCCAACAACAGATTTTTGCTCCAAACTATACCCAAAAATTGTCCAATTCCTTAACTTCGTCTAAGCTGAAAGCAATACTTTTTAGTAAATGATTTGTCAACTATATTAGCTATGCATTTCCAGTTAGAAACCCAAACCTTGCTCAACAATCATGTTAAAACTCGATGCCAAAAATTACATTTGGGAATGGTATCAAAGCCTTATTAAAACTGAACCCATTTTCAAAATTTTTCCCAAATTCCAACTCGTGTTTACAAAGCAGAATCTGTAATTAATATATAATATTTATACTAACTAGTTTAATTGTAGATTCTCGTTTGTAACCAGAATATATAATTAATCTATATTAATTATACTTATAATAAATATAGATTCTCGACTATAACAAAAATCTATAATTAATCTATAATAATTATACTAACTAGTTCTATTATAGATTCTCGTTGGAATTTTTATAGTTCATTTTAAACCTATCTGACAGATATTTTCACTCATAGAACCCTTTTCAGTCGACTCAAGTAAATTGTACAGTTGCGAATCGATTAATGGACAACAATTAACAATTAATCTTTAATCGACAACAGTTAATCATTCGTTTTCCAATCGTATTAATGCAATTATAATATCAACTTTGCAATTTACTCTAGTAATAAATTGTCCCCTTATAAAAACTGAGCTGATTGTAAAATGTGTTGCATACCTCAAGGGGTACAACATACATGGGTTATCTGCCCCACTCAACGACAGTTTGGGGCTTGTTTGCCAGGTCTTAGCCATTTCACTAGCCAAATAATTTCGACGCTTTCCCACCTCGATTGGCATTTAATTAATGTGCGGCTCATTAAATATTTGTCTGTCAAATAAACACTCGAAAATATTCAATTAAAAAGTGAACAGTCCACTAGTGGCGCACACACACACACACACATATAGACACACACCTTGCCGCAGCAGAGAGAGAGAGGGAGGGAGAGAGAGGCAAGAAGAGTAACAAGGAAAACAAGGAATTGGCATTAAGCAGCCATTGAACAACGAACCCAGTGTCTAGACAATGAAAATCAAATCGAATTTATTTTTTCCTTCGCAGCTCGCCAGCGATATACGCAAATTGGATGTGCTGTGCCACAGTTCGGTGGTGCGGTGGTGCGACTGACTGAAAAGCTGGCACTTCATTACAATTTTGAGCTGAGGGCGATGGCGATAAGTCTTAATTTTTGGCAGCATTCGATTTATGGCTGCGACGTGCGAATAATTCACCATTCTCCATGTCCCAAAAATGATGATGATGCCACATTTGCCACATTGCATTTGTAGTTGAGAATTGTGGCAACTGTACTTTGGCCCGTGCACAATTTAGTTATTTACTAAATATTTATGTGGCGCTACCTAAGCAACAGCCACGCCCCCAAACTGCAACAGACCGAATATAATGTATATGTATATAGATATAGAGATATATGCATATAGAAGGCGTTGCTTGTTGCAAATTGCTTTGCTGCTATTGCTTGATATTTTGTTGTGTGTTTTTATTTTGTAAGTGTGTGTGTGCGAGTGTGTTTCTGGCCATTGCTGCACGTTGTTTGGCCAAAAAGCGTAATACATATGTACGCATGTAGTTGTATATAGCCAAGGCTGGGGGTTAGTTGCAACAAACAACAGCAAACTGCAGCGCAGCCTGCTTGCAGCAAAAACTTTCCTACTCTCCCACTCCCACTTGCACTTCTACTCCCAGTCTCTCTCTCTCTCTCAATGGCATCGTTAGTTTTTCTCATGCTCTCGCACTCGCACACAGGCGTTCACTATTGTTGTTTATTTAAGTATTTATGTGTTCATGTTTAGTTTACTGTATATTTTGCTGACTCACACTTTCTCACACAGTGCAGCCAGCAGCAGCACCGTTCGCACTCTCTCTCACACACACACATACACATACAGTCTTATGCTCACTCCTTGCTTTGGTTCGGAAACGAGGCTGTTAAGCGTTCGCCACTCTTCTCTCACACCGCAATGCGCATGTCTCTTTCTGCTGCACTTTCTTGTTGCTGTTATTGCTGCACAAGCCGTTAGCTGTGTGCATGTGTGTGTGTGTGTTAGTTTTGCTGTTTCTTGCGCTCATTCGCAATTTGGCAGCAGCAAATAAAATGTTTATATGCTATTTACTCAAAACAATTTTAAATAAAATACAAACTATATACTCTGACTCTCACTCACTCACTCACACTCATTCTCTCTCTTCTCTCTCTCTCCCTCCCCCTCTCTTTCTCTCTCCTTATAAGCCCCAGCTTTCTAAGCTCTCTTTCTCTGTCATTCGCTTATTGCAGGCAAAGGCCTTCCAAGGCACTGCAATTGGAATGTCTTCGTGCCTGCTTTGCTGTTGTTGTTGCTGTTGTTGGTTGCCTCTTTCTTGCTGGTTGGCTCCTGTTTTGTTGTGTTGTGTCTCTGGCAAAATGACGCCGCCTGTCTGTGTAGCTGTATATGTGTATGTGTGTGTGTGTGTATTTTCGCTGTGAGTGGCAACGCCGTTTTCTCATTGGCTGAGCCTGACGAATCGGGTTGGTTATTTGCCGGCACCGACGAAGCCGTATGTATATTTGTGTGTATGTGTGAGTGTGTATGTATGTAAGCAACTGTTACTCTTTTCTGTTGTTATTGTTGTTTTGTAGCAGCAGCAGCAGCAAATTGCATATCGGCTGCGTTGTGGGTGTGGCAGGGCTGGGCGCAATTGCAACCACTAAATAAACAAAGCAATGCCAATCGAGTATTTTGGGTGCGCCTTCTGCAATTTTAACTACAATCCTGTATTTGTTTGTGTTCCGCTTTTCTTCCTTTTCTTCCTTGCAGCATTGCAGCGACGCCATCTTGCAACTGCCCGATTCATAACTGTACATATGTATTGATGTATGTATGTATCTATGTACATCTTGTAAATTGCAGCCCATTTCCATTGCCGTCTCACTCTTTTTTTAATGCTGTTGATTTTTATAGTTCCATTCCATGCGCTATATGTTTGATTAGAGTTGGGTCTATGCGAGCGAGGTGGGAGGTGTGAGGAGGAGGCGGGAGGCGGGAGGGTTCTCAGCAGTCAGAGGGTAGACCCCATTAATCATAAGGCCCCTTCCCTTGTTTGTTTTGAGTTTCAGCCATGCAATTTTCTAGTTATTCTTTGCTTAGCCTTAATGGCTTTTCATAAGTTTTGATTTGTTAACCATTTCAACAACGTTTCCGATTCTAAAATATTTATATGGTTGTATTTATTTAATTATTAATTTATTTTCTTGATGTATTTACTTAATGCCAAATAATGAATTAAATTAAATTTAAAATCAAATTTAAAATGATGTATATAAATTAAAAAATAATAAATATTTATAAGATTTCTGGGGGTATTTTTAAATTCAAAATGGTCCAAAATTAGTTGCATGAACTGGGAAACCCAGGAAAAACTCAATCAGACCAAAAAAATAATTAGTATTAATTAATTAAGACCATTATTCACGAGATAGGATGTTTAAAATTGAGTTCTTAACTATAGAAATGGAAAACTCTGAATTGTTTCCATAATAGAGTCCTTTGTAATCATCACAGAGTACTCGAAAGGGTTCATGCAAGGAATAATTAGTAGTACATCGATTAAGAGAAAGTGGGAAGAAGAAGAACGGGACGGTTCCCTCTAGGGAACAGAAAAATGTATTTGCCTCATCTGCGCAGCTGAATTGATTTCAATATTTATTAATTTAACTACAAAAACACGACAAAAAGCTAAGCAAGGAAGGTTAATAAGATTAATAAGTATCATTGTTTTGATACATGAAATATGAATAAATGCGATTTTACGAAGATATTATTTCCATTATTGTTGTTAAATTGCTAAATTATCGAACAAAGCATTAAATATTAATTGTCTACAAATTAGCAAAATTTATTTACTTTGTCTTTATGCGTTTCAACTTTTGACTCTTATCAAATGTTTTGTTTGAGATTGGTGTCTAATCTAATCTTTGGATAGATATGAACTGGTATTAGCTTATCAGTGTTCAATCACTTTTTCTTTTTTTTATCGGGTGAATGTACTTTCCCTATCTACTGATAGGAATAACAAAGACATGCCATTTATCATGTTTAATTGAATTTAAAATTAAAATTACGTTCAAAATGTTTGTTCAATTTTAAAAAAGTTTCTAAAAGATGAGCAAAAATTATATAGGAAAAGAGAGGAGGAATCCTCAATGCACATCCCAGCAGAATGTGTCGCCTTAACTAGAAGAAGACGCAGCATCCTAGGTGCGCATGTTTTGAATTGCAAAGACATAGAAGACCCCAACCCAACAAAGATCCTCACGTTCGTAAGGGAGTTGGGGCTGATGGAAGAGCTATACGCTCAGAAGGGGACACAATAGATCAAATAGGTCGCGGTGCAGCTTCCCCCCCATTAATAATAATTCCACAATTATTTCGTTAATAACAAATGGTTATATCTTTTTTGATTCTAAGAACCAACCTCTTTAAAGTTCCAATCCTTTCGAACAAGTAAAAACGTTTTTATGATAGGCAGAAATAGCTTAACAGGGATTTTCAGGAAATGCATTAGAAATTAGTTGAGAAGTTAGATATTAGAAGTATGTATATATATATATATATATATATATATATAATTAAGATTGTAACTTTTAAACGCCTACTTTTTTTTACGCAATCAACATTTATATTTTTTTATAACCATTCAAGCTATCATTTTAAGTGAACAATTAATTTTTGAATATAGCTAATCTTATCTGGAGTCTGATGCCCCCAACTAATACGATACAGTTTGTTTAGCATATATAAATAGTTTTCACCTACAAGTCTATTTATAATCGTATCGAAAGCTCCCCGGTTGTAAGCTTGTTGTGCCACCAAATTGTTGTGTGTCTCCGATGACATTGCACATTTGAAATGACAGTAAACACAAATTAAAATGCAAGGCACATTTGCCTATTCGATTCGATTTGAATTTCCTGACAATGGGCCAAGTTTATGTGGCCCAATAAAATGCAGTCGGATACAACGGGGATGTAGCTCAGATGGTAGAGCGCTCGCTTAGCATGTGAGAGGTACGGGGATCGATGCCCCGCATCTCCAGGATAAACCCAATTTTTTATCTTTTTTTTTTTAATATTTCAAATTTATTCTTTTGCATTTGCAGGCGAACAAAGTGATGGACATGCCTCTGTTATCCACTGGACAGTCCATCATCGCAGTCAAGGCGACCAAGGAGGGCGTGCGCAAGATCATTTTGTTGGGCTGCAAGGGGAATTTTGTGTTTCTGCATGATGCAGCAACCGGGTTGCTGCTGCGTCGCTTCGCCGTGCCCGACGGTCTCAATGTGTACAGTCTGCTGCTGATCGATGGCCATGTCTATTGTGGCACACAGAAGAACGAGGTTTTCAGGTTCGAGTTTGCCGTGAGTAATTTCCGCTAAACAATTATAATTTTATTATTGACTAATTTTTGGTTTCTTGCACTTCTTGCAGAGCGGTAACATGACAAACACGCTGAGCTGCGGCAATGGTGCCGTCGCCATGGCCACATATGGTGAACAGTATTTGCTTGTTGGCTGTTACGATGGCTTCATCTATGTGCTGAACAAGGAAACTGGCAGGCAGCTGGGTCGCTTCAGTGGACCTGGTCGTTTAGTCCTGGCGCTGGCCATCGCTGGCGATAAGGTAGCTTCGAAACATCCTTATGTTTATAGAAATATTAAATATCATTTTAATTTCCATTCAGGTCGTTACGTCGTCAAAGGACAACTCCTTGGAAATATTGGAAATCCCATCAGAATTGCTGTCCACTTGAAATCAAACGTTCAACAATCCAAATATAAAATGTATATTTTGAAGTTATCAGCAAATTCACATATATATAAAGTGTATATTTTAAAGTTATCGACTTAGTTTAAGTTTTTAAAAGGAACCCCTTTTAAGTCATTTCTGTTAGTATCAATTTTTGCCTCGGCATCCACAGTTGAAAACTATCATAAATTTAACAAAGTCAATCCCTATGCAATAGTGTCAGCGATGAATTTGATTGAACAAATACTTCCACGCTGCGTACAATAATAAAATAGATAAATCCAAATGATAAACATATGTGTTGATGTGCATATTTAATGTAGGATGAGGATGCTAAGGAATACGTATTGCATGTCCCCTGATATCCTTAAGGAATTTGCGGCACATTCACTGGACGCACACTCGTCTGCATCTGGTGCAGCTTCTGGTTCAGCTTGTGGGTGTGATCCCGCAAGTAGGCAATCAGATCCGCTTGCTTCTCGAGCAGCTCGGCCGTATCGCCGCCAGGCTGCATGAGGCCCAAGGAGCCAGTGGCACGATTGTCGCCACGTAAAACATCCGGCGACAGCTTGGCCTTGTTGAATTTACGCACCTTGTCTGCAGGATAAATATGAATGAATATAGTTACTCCACACATATATAGAGACTCGTACTTATATAGAAGCTATGGCTGGCGGTGAGCACCAAATTCTCGGCCACATTAAAAACCGTGACGTAAGTAATGGGCGAGAGCCAGCCTTCGGCGCAATGCGTCCCAAACCCATCGCCATAATAGTGATGGATGGCCGCTTGTACGGCCAGCAGAGCCGAATTCCACAGTGAAACAACTTGCAGAGGAACATCCGTTTGCTTCTTCGTCTCGCGATGAAAATCATGATAGCCATTCAAGCGTAAATCATCGTGTTGCTTCTTGGTAAACTTATCGAGCAGCTGCACGGATTGAGATAGGTCAGTATAGGCATGAATGAAGTATAATTTCGCATTGCATTGAATACTTTATATATATATATATGCACTTACAAATGTAATCACCCAGAATGTGGCGCGCAAGTAGAGCATTATAAAGTACGCCTCACATCGTCGATCCGCAGGAAAGCCAACCGCCAGCCCAATGCCTACACTTGAAATAACCGTCGAGATAAGCAAGTGAATGCTATATGCGTAAATAGAAATATAAATATGTGTATACATTCATTGGTGCGCATGTTAATTGAGTTGCGCAGCTGATATTGGCAAATGCATAATCCATTTCTATGATTCATCAACATCTGCCGGCAAAGGTTACTATTTACCTAAATGCGGGCACCGTTTTCAATTTATATGGGCCATTGTTGTCTGACACCAGAACGGGATCGAGCAATTCATCTGTGTCTTGGTTGTGGACTGATCCACCAGTCTGTATAGCTGCCCCAGTTGCCTCGCTGTTCATTGTTCTTCTGGTTTCTTTTTCGTTCTGGTCCCCAACTGCGCAACACCTTAGAAAAATTCGTGTAGCTTCCCGTTTGTTGTCGATGCGCTTTTGGGACTGACACTCAACTAGCGTTGCCAGATCGTTGCTATCCATTTCTATTCGATATGCAAGTATCGAACTATCGAGCTATCTATCTGTATTATCTGTATACGAAATTTACAAATGCCAAATTAAAATAAATTTACATATTAAATTTACATCTTAACATATAAGTGAAATATTATTTGCAGCATGAATAGCATCGATATATCGATAGCTTAATTACAACCCTAAACAAATGAACCAATTCGAGTGGATTGTTGTTGCACACATTCAAATTGAAGTGTCGCCCATTTATTACAAATAGAATATATACAAAATAAATACTGATTATAAATGACTACACCTGCACCGCGCCATATTAAAGATTTGTTGACATTTGGCACGGACTCGGAGGATGAATACGCCAATTCGCCCTGTAAGCCGCCAAAGGCAAAGGACGCGGCATCGGCTCCAGCGGCTAGAAGCCAAAAAGATGCAAAGTGAGCCATAATTTTAAGCGGGTTTCTTATTGAGAGCTGTTCTCAATTAATATTAATTGCAGCGACAATGCCAACAAGGAGAATGTGGGACAAACCCAGGACAAGGCAAGGCATACGGAAAACGAATCTACTCCGCCGGCTTACAGCATGTTGTAAGTCAAACTAGCTGCGATAAATGGAGTTTTCGAGTTTTAGCTAATTATTCCAATACAGTCCCAGGCGTCCGTCGGAGATGAGGATGCTGGATTCGGACAGTGAGGATGAGGATAACAATTTGAATTGTGCCATTCTGAACGACTCCTTTGTGCTAACGCCAACGCATGAGCTGACGGGCAGCAACTCGGGTGTCTCATCCGCAGCAGCAGTTCCATTGCGCGCCAGCGACTCCAATTTATCCTTTCTTGGTCGCTTCGGCAACATGGGCATCAACTGCAGCGGCAGCACCAAAACCACCACCACTACCAAAAAATCACCCAATCCACAAAAGCAGCCAGCTCAAAAACCAGCGCCGCCAACGCTGAAAATCATTTCGAAGCAACGCAAGGTGGTGAATAGTGAGTCGCCTCTGCGTGCTGGCCCAGCAACCAGCACTTATAAGTCACATGCCATTCCGGAGACGGAATTCGTGACGCCACAGGTGTGCAGCATGTCCACAAAGCAGACCACGCAACAGAAGGCGCGAAACGAAGTGGCGAATCAGTTTCGCGCACAGAAGGTGCTCTTCCAGACGCCGATGACGGTGAGTCGCGGTGCGCCCTTCACCAGCGACAGTCTCACATTCTCGCTGTGCGACACCATCAGCGAGAGTCCCGATACACCCGCTCAGCCCAAAGAATCCTCATACAACAAAACGAAAAAGTCACTTGATCGCGCCTTTCGCACCACCGAACAAATAAAGCCAGCTGTGCCTGATGAACAGCCAGCACCCACACCCGTATCCGTTCCCGTCTCTGTGTCCAATTCCGTACCTGTTGCTGCAGTACCT
Organism: Drosophila grimshawi; assembly: GCF_018153295.1. Taxonomy (NCBI): domain Eukaryota; kingdom Metazoa; phylum Arthropoda; class Insecta; order Diptera; family Drosophilidae; genus Drosophila; species Drosophila grimshawi. The sequence continues at coordinate 948,214 of NW_025063098.1, forward strand.
GCCAAGCCCGAAGCAGCTGCCAAGTCGAGTTGCAGCGTGCTGCAAATCAAGAGCCACGAGTATGTTATGGTTAAGAAGCTCGGCTGTGGCGGCTCCAGTTCTGTCTACTTGGCTCGTCGGAAGGATACGGGTCAAGAGTTTGCCCTAAAAGTGGTCGATCTGCAAGCCGATCCGGTTGTGGTACAGGGCTATCTCAATGAAACCAAGCTGCTCGAGAAGCTCCAGGGCAATGCATGCGTTGTGTCACTCTACGATTAGTGAGTATATAAATCGGACTTAAATTAACTTAAATTTAAATATAAATGGCTTGTGTTCTCTTTAATATTTTCAGTGAACTGTTGCGGCAGGAATCTAAGCTGTACATGGTCATGGAGAAGGGGGACTGTGATTTGAACAAGATCCTGCAGGGATTCACCACAAATATACCGCTATATAATCTGATGAACATACTCTATCAAATGCTGCAGGCAGTCAATTATATACACCAGAATGGTGTCATTCATTCTGATTTGAAGCCAGCCAACTTTCTGATGGTCAATGGCCGTCTGAAGCTGATCGACTTTGGCATTGCCAGCAATATTGCTGTGGACTCGACAAGCATCATTAAGTTCTCACAGGCGGGCACATTCAACTACATCAGTCCGGAGGCATTAACCGACATCTCGAGCGGCACAAGCCCGATGCGTGGCAGCAATCAGCCCAAGATCAAAATCTCAACGAAATCGGATGTTTGGTCGCTCGGTTGCATTCTGTATTTGCTGCTGTATCAAAAGACCCCATTTGGCCACATTCGAAACATCAATGCCAAGATGAATGCGATTGCCAATCCCGGCACCAGCATCGAGTATCCAGCCATACCAATTTACTATCCAATCATGCTAGTGCATGTGAGTATATATTGTAATTGTATACGCATTCTCAACTAAAGTACTTCTCTTTTGCATGCAGATGGTCAAGAATTGTCTACAGCTGAGTCCGAAGAAGCGTCCGTCATGCGTCGAGCTGCTTCAGTATCCATTCCATATGGTAATCCCCTTGCAGAATCTTCAGTTGGCGTCCAAGCGCTGAGTTTCTCACATGATTTCCTCCAAAGTAAATATTAAGTTCCATTTGTATTTATGCACATTTAATCAGATTAAAACACAGAAATATAATGCACTGAAATTTTCATGTGGTTTTGTTTTTTTTTTTTTTTTGTGTGTATTTAATTCTCGTTTAGCATAAATTATACATCATAAATTGTTATATTGCAGCGCTTAGCTTTTTTCTTGTTGTTGTTGTTATTTATCGATACGCCAGCGTTTAGTGTTAATCGATAACGAATGCTGTCTCTGCGACCTGTTTTTGTTTTTGTTTTCTCTTTTGTTGTGTATTCAATTTGTTTTTGCCTAATTTAACTTTTACTGTAACGCAACAAGTATTGACATTAATTGCTAATTCGCTTTCATTTACCCATCTTTTGCGCACAACAATTTCAACGTCGATGCGTTTTGTGTTTGTAATTTGCGTTTACTTATTATTTAAATATATATTGTGTTTTTTGATTTTTTTTGTTGTTTTTATATGTTTATATATATATATATATATGTTTTTTGTATGTATATAAAAATAGTGTTTTGTTGGTTTGTGTTTATTATTTATATTATATGCTTAATTAAATGTTGCTGTTGTGGGCTAACCATTTGCTCTACAAACATACAATTAATGTTGTATGTTGTTGCTGCTGCGGCTACATTAAATACTTTGCGCTCTTTTACAAACAATGAATCGAACAAAATATACAAAAAATACGATGCACATGAGAACACTTCTCTTCTAACCGAACAAAGTATACAGAATACCAATTATTGATTATTATTGATGACATTCTCTATTTATCATTTCTTTTATAATTTTTGCTTTGTTTTGTTTTTATTGAATAATTACGATCCAAGTAGGCTTTATAAATTCAGTTGCTTAACATAATAAAACATATACAAAAAAAAAAAATGTTACGGCGCGCACTTTGATAATGATTTTAAATGCAGGTAAACACAAATAATATAGCATAATATGTATATAAGTGTATATATCATATATTTATATATGTATGCATATAAATAATAATATAATTGTGTGTGTGTGTTGTGTGTGCATGCATGTGCACAACAGCAGCAATGTGTGAATTTTGTGGGGCATATGGATAGATGCAGCTGCAAGCTGCAGTATTTGCTAACCAGTCCTCCTACAACAAGTCCTTTCTTTCAGCAGCCACACGGGCCACACTCATTTCGAATAATAATCATTTTCATTCACACTCAAATCTTTCTTCGCTTCACGTTTAAATGTTCAACATTGCACAAGTTTTTTGTTTGCTTTCATCAGTTATATATATGTACATGTATATATAAATGTAATTCTTTAAAGCATTACTTATTTCCATCATTTACTTTTTGCTACTTTAAAATGTTAAATGTTGCTCTTGTTGTTGGGCTCGTATTGATTTTTTGTCTCCTCTTTCTTTTTTTTTTTAGTTTTTTTTTTCAAATATTTGTAATATTAAACTTAATAGATTGTTAGAATTGTTGTTGTTGTTGTTGTTTTTGGAAGTTCGACAAACGCTGTGATTGTTGTCAATTATCGTTGTGGTTTTGCTATTTAATAAGGGCGGCTCCCTCACATGGCGACATTAAATGTCCTGCAATAGACCAGGATAAATATATATAATGAAATCTGTTCCGATTTAGATGGCTAGCTCAACTAACTCACCTGTTCACCATTTGAGGCATGATGCTGCTGCAGCTTGGATATGAGCTGCTCCTTTTGGCTAACAATGCCGCGCCAGTGCTCATCCTGTTCCCGTGCACGCTGCTCCAAATCCACCAGCGTGTTGCTCTGCATATATATAGATATATAAATATTGTATATGCTATATAGTCGTAAATAGATCGTTTGGCTTACCGTCTTTGTGACCAGCTGCGTGAGCTCATCGTTGCGCTTGCGCAGCTTTAGGTTCTGTGTGTGCAGCTCCTGCTGCTCGACAGCACTACCGGAGGAGGAGGAGAAGGATTTGCTATTCGAATTACTATTATTGCTACTAATATTGTTGTGGGTGCTGCTGCTGCTGCTGGTGCTGTTGTGATCGCTGCTGCTGCTGCTGCTGTTGTTGTTTGATTGTGTGGACTTATTACTACTGCTAATCGCTGCTGCCGGCTGCTGCTGTTGCTGCTGCTTGATGTGTGTGAGAAGCACCTGCTCCAGCCACTCATCGAACGAGGCATTCAGTGCTGTGGCCGCATGCGCCTTAACCGCATCCGGATACAGCCGCTGGTACAGCTCCCTGATGCGCTGCTGTTCCGCCTTTATCGAGCCGGTGGTAGCAGCGGCTCTCAGCTCGCCACCACCATTGGCAGCGGCGGTTGCCTTTTGTTGCTGCTGTTGCTGTTGCAACTGTTGCTGCTGTTCCTGCAATTGATTGTGTTGTTGCTGTAAATTACAAAAAAAAAAAAAAAGATGTTTAGAATTAAGGTTTTGCAATACAATTTACAAGCGAATTATGAATTGGCAGTTACAGAGACGAGTAGTTATAGTGAAAGATAAACAAGTTAGTTAGTGGAGAGTGCTCGACTGGTAGATACCCTAATGCCTGCTGTTGAATATATAGATAGACATTCTTCAATATGCAAATTCCAAATGAAATTATTAGTTGATTAAAAATATGTCAGGAAAAAGCTCTGCTTTCAAATCGAAAAAGTTTCGTTCACCAAATTGCTAAATATATTTCTTTGGGTCTGCTGAATGAAATAGATAAGTTTCTCGCATCGACGGTCTTTATAAGTATACTTTTTCGCAATGATTAAGATAATTTCCTCTCACAATTGAATTTTTCCATTTCAATGCGCTTTCCCCTTTCATGGGATTTTATGGTGGTTTGCGGATAGCCGCCTTTAAATTACATCAAATTTATTACAGTTGAGCTGCTCACAAAATCGACACGCATAAAATGTGGGGATTTCAACTTTCGCAGTTTCGAAAAAAATAAAGAAAAATAATAATAAAAGCGACCTTTTTTACAACACTATTTTTTTTATGTAGTTTTTCACTAACGATAACTTTTTTCGATCTGAAAACACGGTTTCAGAATTTGATGAATTTTGCTTGATTTGCGTTTGTTTTGCCAAAACTTTCATGCCAAATTTAAAGTCAACATCGTCTTATGCTAATATCTATCTATAATTTATGACTTGGAAGCTGCTTTCTGCCGTCTGATACATATTTTGGCACAACTTCAATAGACAGTAAATAATACTACTACTGTCGTCAGCAACGACAACAAAACAAGTGTGCAAACACAATTTGGAGGCAGCTGCACAAATATCTGTGTTGCGGGCGAGTGGAGTGTTAATAATAATGCATAATAATAATGATAATAATTTGTTTTGGGTTCCATGCACTTACGCCTAAGGAGGTGGTTTGTGCTGTATTTGTTTTCGTCTTTGCTGTTCTTGTTGTGGTTCTGGTTGCTTCGGCATTTTGCAACGCTTCAATCAACTTCCAGTTTTTCATACGCACATCCTGACGAAACAACACAGAGACATACACGTGGCAATTAGTAACGAAAGATGGAAGCAAGCACTTAACGAGAGCGCAACAGAAAAGGATAGCAGATAGGATAATAAAAGCGGACAACTATGACAACTACAGCTAGCAGGGGGAGTGGAGGGATTATTACTAATTACTAATAACAGCTAATGTTTAGTTACGTTATTCTTTTCGCGCTGCTCGTGCAACTCGAGCTGCAACTGTTGCTCCTTGTGCTGCAGCTGCTCGGCGCGCTGTTGCGCCTCCTCCAGCTGGGTGTGGAGGGCGCTTGTCTGTTGCCGTTGCGTAGCCTGGGCATCGTTGAGGGTGCGCAGCTTGGCCTGCAGGGCGATCAGTGTCTCGGACTGGGCCTGGGCCTGCTCCGATTGCAGGGCGGAGACCTGCACAGCATGACTGTTCGCCTTGCTGAGCTGCTTGTTGAGGCTGACATTGCTCGCCTCCAGCGAGACGGTCTGTTGGCGCAACTCCTGCAGCTCGGTGTTGCGGACGCGTGCCAATTCCGACTGTGAGTGCGTCAGATCGGCACCGGCCGATTCGAGTGCATTGTTCAGATTGCGCAGCTCCACTTTCAGTTCGGAGTTTTCCGTTTCGAGCTGCTTGCGCTGCTCCAGCTCGAATACGCTGTTATTGAGACGCGCCTCGAGCTCGTCACGCTGCTGCTCCAGCGTCATAATCTGCTGGGCCTGCTGCTGGATGAGTTCGGTTTCGGCATGCGCCTCGGCGTTCACAAAGCTGGTCATGTCCGCGATGATCTTCTCCTTGTGGGCGAGATCCTGTTGCAGGCGTTGCAGCTGTGGCAGCATGTCCACACGCAACTGCTTCTCGCACATCAATTTGGCCTGGAACTGTTGGCGTTCCAGTGCCAGTTTTTCGTTCGCACTGGCCAGCTCCTGGTTGAGTGCGGTCAGCTCCTGATCTTTGCCGAGCAGCTTCTCATTGTACGCCTGGCTGCGACTGTGGATCTGGGCGCGTTCCGTATTGATCTCCTGGCGCAATTCACGCAACTTGGCCTGAATGCCGCTCGATGCCTCTTGCTCCTCGGCGAGCAGTTTCTCCTTTTCCTCCAGCTGACGCTTCAGCTTCTGGCAAATGTCATCGGACCACTCGCCATGATTGGCGGGCATATCCTGCTGCTTGTTCAGCAGATAATCAATGAGTATTTGGATCTCGGAACGATTCAGTTCGGCACGTGCAAACACATTCATCAGCGCCGAGACACCAATGGTCTGATGCTCGGCGAGCTTATCCAGCGCCTGCACCAGATCCTTGGCGGTCAACATTGTGTCCTTCTGCCTTTTATTTCCGGGTTGCTGTTGTTGCTGCTGCTTGGCCTGCTTGTGCTGCACTTGCTTGGGAGAGCCGCCACTTGTCTGATGCTGCTGTTGCTTGGGGGCTGCTGCCTGCTTGGGCACATGCGGCACCTCGACGGCCTGCTCCAGGGCGGCGCTGATCAGCGTTGGCTTCTCCTTTTTGGCTGGGCCACCATTTCGCTTTTGTGCCTGCTGCTGCTGCTGCTGCTTGCTGTTGTTGTTATGCTCCTGCTTCTTCAGCTCGACCACATCCTTGGGCACACGCACCTCAAAGTTGTTCAGCACGGGCGTCTCATCGACAGGAGTCTGCCGCACAGCGATCACATCGTTCTTGTTCACCAGTATGCCCACCACAGGTGCTGACTTGGCTCCGCCGGCTCCATTGCGTTTATCCTTTTTGTTTTTCTTGCCACTGATATTGTTATTATTGTTGTTGTTATTGTTGTTGCTGGGATGATTCTCCTTCTCGGCATTGCTGGGTCGTCGCTGCTGCTGCTGCTGATGATGATGATGGTCGTTCATGACCTCTGGATCTGGTTCGAATTCGACATGCTGCTTGGACAAGCCGGGCTGCGATGATTCCTCCTCCAGTTGGACAGAGCCCTGCTCCTCGGAATGGCCGCCATCGGAGAAATCATCCTGATCCTCCTGGCTGGCATTGTCCTTCTGCTGTTCGCGCTGACGCTGCTTCTTCTCGCGCTTCAGCTCCTTCTTTTTGGGCTTGCGCTGCGATGCCGGATTGGAGCCAGCACTCTTATTCTGCGCATACAAATTGGCGCTCATGGCCCTCTTCTCGGCGACAACCTCCTCGAAGGTCTTGCGCCTGAAGATCTTGTTGATGAACAGAAACGAGAGCAGCGATGCCCCAAACACACAACCAATGACAATCAGAATGTGAAAATCCATATTTGCATAGTTTGTGTCGCCAGCCGTCGATGATATTAGTTATTTGCCGTTTGCTGCCTGATTCACTCTTGGAGATTACTGTAACAGTAAAATGCAAAAGAAAGAAATGTTAGCAGAACTTAATTAATAGCAGCCAACTAAATGCCAAGTATTCAAATCAGACTGCTCAAAATACGATATTTGATTACGTCCTTCGCTAATCGCTAACATTTTTCATTTCAAATTTCAATTTGTCGCATAAAATAATAATCTCAACTTGAGCATTTTAATATTCTGTGATTTATTTATTATTTATGGTGGCAGCCAGAAAATCGCCAAGTACATAAATATGTTGATTTGTTTTTGTTTGCCGCTTAAGTAGCGGAACAAAATTATAATTTGATTGTAGCTGTTTCACAGTGAGCTGTCAATATAACGAACGTTGTTCTTGGTGCACAGATTAAATTGCGCTTTATCTTTCCTACAATTCGAATATTCTTCCAAGGAATAGAAACAAAAAAAAAAAAAAAGAAAAGAAACATCAAACAAAATGAGTTTTTGCTAGTATTGTGTGTGGTGTCAAAAGTTCTTCTTCCTCGAAAAGTGATTATAAATTATTTAGTGCTCGTTTTGTTGTTGTTATTTCTTTTTTTTTTTTATTTGCCGCACATTATCAGCACTTGGAGTGGTAGAGGATCGGTATTACCGATGATGTGGGACTTGGCAATTGGGGAACGTCGAAAACGTTGACGTTGCTCCACAAATTGTATACTAAACATAGTGATAGATCAGAGAGATCAACGGCAACATAACAAAATCGAAGCAATTATTAGCGTCATTCACTTGAACATTTCATCTATGCATGTATGTGTTATATATATATGTATTTATGTATATATATATATGACAGCTGCATCTACAGCAAGTCCACTTAATTGTAGAAAAATAAGAAGAAATTAAAGTCAATAATAAATTTTTTTTTTTTTTTTCAAAAGAAATCAATTTTTTTCAGCGTCCAAACACTTTCTTGACACACTGTATACGCATATAAATCTATGTGTGTACGTGCTTATCAGTTAGCCGGCCGGTGAATGGTACAACAAAAAATACATTCGTATGCAATTGTTATCGTTAATATTGTTGGTCGTGCTGTAAATAATAGTTGACTTATTTATATCATGTTGTTTATTATGCTCATGTTCTGTGTTTATCAGACAAAAGCTGTAAGCAAAAGTCGCACTTTAAACCGTATGTAAGCAACTTAAACACACCCACCCACACACACACACACATGCACACATACAGCTGTGGAATATTTGAGGCTAGGATCGATGACAGACTTTTTCTCGCCTGGCCCAAAAGCTTAATTTCACGAAAATGAGTAAGCAAATAGCAACTTGTTTTTTCTTTTTTGGTTGAACTCTAAGCGGATGCCATCAGCAAAAGCTGCCCACACAAACATCTAAAACCAAAAAAAACCCCCAAAGAAAGACTTGCAAATGTAACAGGAAATTCACATACATACATACACACTCACATAATATATATACGCGCATCACTTGCTGACGCACACGTATGCAAAATATTGGAATAGCACTCACTAAACTAAAGCAGTAGCAGAAATGTGGGATCGCTTCTTTTTTTTTCGTTTTTCGTTTTTTTTTCACCGAGCACTCGAAGCGCCTCTTGTGCAGAGTGCTAAATGGACACAACACGAATGAACCGCGAATGACACAAGGTGGCGGTGAGCAGCGACGACGATGATAATGACGAAGCACCGACGCTAAAGCTCAGCTCTGCTAGTGCGCTCTCTGCTTGCTTTCCCTCTCACTCTCTTTCTCTCTTTTGCGCTATCTCGCTCACACTAACGGCTGGCGCATGTATACATACAGTTAGAACTTGAAATTTCAAGTGTGTTCACTCCATAAGCTCTGCTTGCTGCTGCCCGCTTCTTAGCTGAGCTGCTGAAGAATTCACAAATTGCGAATTCAATTCAAGGTTGTTGCTCTCGCTTAGCCAGCAAGCAAGCAAGCAAACCAACAAGCAAAAGCACAAACACCAACTGGCTGCTGGAATCAGCGTCATGTTTTCTGCTTGTCTTACTCTGAGTATCAGACTTTTAATACATTTTACGACGTTACTTATACATTTTAATAGCACATCTATAAGTGTGTATATATCTTATACTTTATTGTTATTTATCAAATACACATATGTATTTATTTTATTTACTTGCCTATGTGAAATGTAAATATGTACATATTTTTTTGACTCTACTGTTTATTCATCTTTGAAAAACAATTTCTTTTTACTTTCTTTCTCTATATATATCTCTTTTCGTCTCTCTCTCTCTCTCTCTCTTTCTCTCCGGATTTTGTGAAGCGTTCAAATATCAGACTGTATCAATATTGTGTTATTTGCGCACAATAAATTCAAGATAATTTGGATGACTGTGCTACAGAAATGTTACTAATTTGCCAAACTTATTTTGATAGAGTTGTCAACTGCGCTTTTCTTCCAATCAATTATATATAAATGGTACCCTTCTTTAAAGCTTGGAGAGTTTTGGATTTTAATCAATCAGAAAGCTGATATCAGTGTGAATGATTAGATTGGCAAAGTAGATACTTTCAATTCAATTGAAAGTTACTTTAAACTTTATTTTCCCCTTTCCCAAGGGTGGCAACACTACTAACTCTGACCACAACTATGACGTCGGCAGAGCTGTTTTAATGTTTAATGCTTATTTATTAAACATTTAACAGGGCTGTGCTAAATATAGATGCCAGTCAAAGAGATTTTGTTGGCTATCGGTAATTAATTTTTTTTTCACTTCAAAGATGCCAACAAAGGCAGCATTTCTTTGAGCGTCGTCCAGCGGCCGTGAAGAAGAAACTACAAATAAAAGCCGGTAAAGGTCATCAACCGGAAGAGCGCCGCTGCGGAATGTGCTCAACTGTTCACTCACATTCACACACAGGTACAACATGTAATCATGCACATATGTGTGTATGTTCGTATGAGTGTGTGTGTGTGTGTGTCTGTGTGACTCGGCTCCGACGTCTATAAAAATGATTATCGGCAAAAGCATAAAATAAAACTGCAACAAGTACAAACTTATACACACATAAATAATTGCATTGGTATGTATGTGTGTGTTTGTTCATGGCTGAGTCGTTTGCTAAATTTACTGCTGGCCTGGTTACAAGCTGCGCCGACTGCAAATTTGGCCCAATTTTGCTGTTGCTCAATTAGATGGAAGGAAAAGCAGCTGCGCCGCTGCCTATATGGAATTTTTCTTTTTTTTTCACTCACACGGCCAATTGCTTCAGCGGTGTAACGGTGTGCAAGTGCCTCTCTCTCACTCTCTCTCCCTCTCTCGCACACTCCCAACTTTGTTATTTACATTTATTGACACACGCTCATCATTCATTCAATGTTTTCTTTTTCTTTTTTGTTGTCTTTGTTTGTGCTGTTATTCATAAATGCAATTTTGCTTTTTCTATTTTTGTTAGTCAGAGGCCTCCTCAACGGCCAAGTGTTAATTTTAGAAAGTTCTCTGTGTTATTTATTTAATTATGTTTATGCAACATGCAATGTTTCCGAGTGCGCTCACCAAAAAAAAGAAAAAAGAGCGTGAATGTTGCGTGGGAGCCTCAAGTTCGCAGTTGTTTGATGCTACTTTGTTTTTATTTTTATATTTTGCTCCTAGCTAATAGTAAAAGTCAACTTAGGAACTAGTTCAAGGTTCAAGGGAACGACTCATCGCATTTTACAATGAGTCAGTAGTCAATGGTCGATGATGATGTCTAATTAATGATTATTGATTATTATTATCAATCGTATTTATTGAGAAAAATGTGAATGACAAACTAGGCACATTCATTATACATCATCCTATACATATACATATACTCTTCCATATATATATATATACATATATACACATATATGTGAGTGCTTATACATGAACATACAAACAAAATGCATTCTTTTGCTTATATGTGATAAGCGCTCAAACTGACAGAGAGCGAGAGCGGGAGAGAGTGCTTGTCTCTGAGTGTAATTGAAAGGAGGAAGCAGAGGGATAATGGGGGGCGTGAATCTGCTGTACGGCTGCCGCCAGCAGCAGCAATGTGTAAATGTCAAAAGACAAGTCCAATACAAATGCGGACACACACACACACATACATATATATATATATATATACATACACATACACAAGTGCAACAAATAGGGGCCAGCACATCAATTATGTTTTTTTTGTTTGATAAAATCGCAACAAAGGCAGCGCTAAATGGCAGACGGAAAACAAGTCAGGCAGCCATCAGGGGGCAAAGGGTGTCACTCAGACAGCGCCACAAATTCTTGGCAAATCAAAAAATTTAAAGAAAAAAAAAATGAAAAGAAAAGAATATTAAATTCATTTTGTCAGCTGCTGCCCCATTCGGCTTTTGACTATCAGTTTGCACTCTAATGACATTAGCGCATTGAGTGAAAGAATATAAAAAAAATAAGAAGAAGCATATTCAACGTGGCTTATTAAGCGTCTTAATTGGCGAGACTTTGAGAAAACGAATCATTTGAAATGTATGTGAAGCGCACACACACATGCAAATACACTTGCGCGCGTATGTGTGTGTGTATGCATGAATATGCCTGCCTGCCAAGTGACCTAAACCCGATTTTGAGTGTGCGGCTGTTTGTCTTCGTCTTTCGTCTTCTTTCGTCTGATAGATGTGGAGCATATACGACGACCACCAATACACACACAAACTCTCACTTATACACACACACAGACACAAACGCATAGAAAACGAAGACATGGTTTGTTGCGAAGGCGTGGGCGGGGGCGGACACTGTCAGCCGAGATCCGTGCAAAAGGGCGACGTACGTAAAGCTCAAGACAAAAGGGCGTCGCTGCTGTTGTCGCTACACAACAACAAATGCCCTGCACAATACACAAACATACGCACACGTTCCGTGGACCTGCTTTTACTTTATGCAATTACCGTTGCTGTTTTTTTCCTTTTTCCACACTTCCAACTTCTTGCAACGTCAACAAATTTTACAACTTTTTCACATTGAAATCACAGCGCAGTATTTCTGCCTTAAACTACACACACACGCACATACACAGAGTACATGCATGCAGTTTTTGCTGTTGGTTCCATCCGCCATTTGCAAGCTAGTGTTGTATACGTGTGTGTGTGTGCTTGCTTGCAAGTGTGCGTAGCGTTGTCGCGTCGGCAACTTTTTTTTTTCATTTTCGGCATCAATTTTCACCTGCATTTTCCTATACTTTTACTTAATGCTACCTTTTAAAACTTAGCCAAGTCCAATGAGCATTGAAACTTACAATTTTTTGAGCCGGAGTTAATGTTAACGATCAACTTGAAACATTTAAATTAAAGATTTTCCTCCACTCGTGTTTGTATTATTGCTTTACGTTTGTTTCACTGCAAAGTGTGGCGGTCGGCATTGCATGGTCGATAGAATGTGGAAGTTTGGCGATAGATCGTGAGTGCGACTCTAAATAATAAAGGACCACGGATTTCAAAGTGGATAATATTTTTTCCGACACAGGGTGCCCGCAAATTCCAGGAGCAAGTTTTTATTATTTAACGGTAATTGATGGCCCCTAAGTTGCCATTGCATTACCGAAACACGAATTTATCCAGAAAGCATATGTTAAGGTGCACAGATAATTGCTGCCTATGTTAATGTTGTTGCAGACAAATGGTGTCTCAGTGTTTGTTTGAATTATTTTGATTAGCTAGGATCATTATTCATAAACTATAGATTACTAAAATTTAAATAATTAATTAATGCGCTGATACGAGCCGCTTTAATCAATTTTCACCAACAATGAACGAACTAAATGAACCTGGACGTGTATGAACTAAATTCGTTCATTTAGTTCAGATAGACGTTTGATTCAAGACTATGATAGAACTGTTAAAATAAAAACAAGCACAGAAAGAAAATCAAACTCAAAGAAAGTCTGGAAAACTCGAAAATATAGCCGATTGAGGGAACAAAATGATTAGTAAAATATCTGCGTGGTATCGGGACAATGTGTCCGAGTCCGCCGACTGCATCGCATGTCGCCTAATAAGCGGCTTTGGCATGATCGGCATTGGAGCCTATCTGCTCTCGCAAGCCAAACGCCGTCGCTCGCCCGTCGAACACTACGCAATGAAGAGCATTGCTACAGGTACACAATAAAATTGAAAAATAACAAGTATTCAACAACAACAATTAGACACTTTCTCCTCCAAAATAGTGGCTGGTTTCCTGGGCGCCGCCCGCTTGGCAGATGCAAATTTCCTGAAGGCAACCGCCGAGTCCGAAAAGCAGCCGAAAAAAATTACAGGAGAACATCCGTTCTTTAAGCGCTGATGTCATTTAATTATAGTATATTCGTGAATTTAGTTTGTTCATTACAATTACAATTATAGTTGTGCAACGATGCGTCTCTCGTCCATTAGCGTCCCACCTTGCCCAGCTTGGTGTCAGTCTTCGGGTTGGCCGTCAGCGATTGCACGGCGACAATGGTTTCATTGATATGCGTCTGCAGCTGGCGCAGACTTTGGATTTGCAGCAGTCGCAAGATGCGCATCGGATAATCCAATGCCGGATCGTTGGCCGCGACCACATCATTGCCCTTGTCAAAGGGGAAAGGTGTGCCGGTGATCGCCTTGCGATTCATTGATGCCGGCCCAATTCGCTCGTGGACAATGCGCGTTATAGCCTGCAGTTGCAGCAAGTGATTGGGATGATGGGGCACTTGCAGCTTTGTGGCCAGCGTGCGCACGCCCGCAATGAAATCTTTGTCATGGACTGTTTACAAAAAAAAAAACAATTAGTTGCAATAAGTAAATGCGAACTTTACTTAAAAATCCCTTAAGCAACTCACCATTTATCTTACCATCAAATATGGTTTGCACTTTCTCCTGCGACTGAGCGCCGTTGTTCTTTGGCTGGCCTTCAGTCACCCCATTGATCGATTCATATTGGGAGGGATTATCGAGAAATTCGAGACGCATTGCGTTGCCCACCAACCAGGTCAGCTGCTCCAGCTGTGTTTCGAATGGTGGCATGCTCAGGTCAGTGCAGTATTGCTTGTAGCCCTCTTCCCACGCCGGCATGTCCTCCAAATTACGCATTGTGTCCCGGCCCTCAATGGGATATAAACGTATCGTTTGATCCTCCAGCCAAAGAACTGTGCTTGCAAATTCCTTGCGGTCTGTGTGTGCAGCGGATTTAGTTGATAATTACTTTCAACAATTATTTCAATACGTACTGCTGAATGCTATATTGTTGGGCGTTGGATGACCCAAGGCTTCGAGCTTAAGCTTTAGCATTATATTTATTATATCTCTTTTAATAGATAAGTTCACAGATTAACACAAAATATTCTGACAGCAATCGGAAAGCTTGCAATTTCTTAACCGAGTGACCATTTAATTTTTTTTTTCGTAAGATATATGGTCACTCTGACAAGCAGCTGTATCGGTTTCAAAAATAATTTCAACAGTGGACTCAATACTTATTGATGAATGACACATTGTCAGGCATTGGATGACCCAAGGCCGAGCTTAAGCGTTAGCATTATATTTATTATATAGCTTTTGACAGATTAACCGAATATATGTTCTGGGAGCAATAAGACCGGTTACAAATTATTAAACAAGTGGCCATTTAATTTTTTATATAAAACATATGGTCTTTCTGTCAAGCAGCTGAGCTGTTATCGATAACACATTTGTTTGAAGAGCGAATTGAATTTGTTTTTGAGCTACTAAGTTTGTTTAATGGTGCAATGAATTTCGATGCTAACGATCCAGAGTTGGCATTTATAAGTGATCAGGTGCAGCTATGCATGCTGCCTGCCTTAAAGAAAGATCTGGATAGTGTGCAGTTGCTGCCGTCGCACTTTGAAACCTATCATTCCTTACTCCAACAAGAGCTGCCCAAGTTGTATGATCTTCTACAGAGGAACAAGGATATCATTTCGAATGATGTCCCAAACCACCAGGTTTGCTTGAGTGCTATCAGTTATTTTGATATTGTTGTACTATATTTTGTTCTTGCAGTTGCGGGCACAGCTTATTTTGCTATTGTGCGAATTGATCGCATCGCCAACGATTTACAGCCTGATTGGCGAAGCTGCTCTTCTGTTGCGAAATGCCGATGAATACCTCGGGAATTTGTTGTCCATCTGCCACAATGCTGAGGAATCGCATATATTTTGTTATTATGAGCAAAAGTTGCACAAGGATTGTTGGAAGCGTCAGCTTGGCGCAGTTCATGGTTTTGCCAGTTATTTACAGGTGATTATAATAATATAATTATATTCATTGAACTGTATAAAAATCGTTATTATACTATTTACAGAAGCGTTATGCAAACGATGTCAAAATGTCCACAAAAATGATCACATTCAGTGTAGCTGTGGGTCTAAATGTGCGTGAATGCTTTCAATCGGAGTACAAGCAGCTTGGCGCTCGAATCTTTTCACACATGTTACAAAATAGCGTGAGATATATTAGATGTATGTTAGTATCCGTTGAATCCGTTGCTTATAACTTGATTCACAGCATCCGGCTGATATCCAGCAGCTGAATATACAAGGCGTTATCTATGACAATGTGTTTAGGGATGCGCACAGCTTGCACCCGGTGGACACAACTTTCGAGAATTGGAATTGCCTTTGTCACTGCTTAGATCATTTCACGGAGCTGGATGGTTTTATGGTAGCTATTACATATATCTGTACATATTGTGATTTCCTTGCTAATCGATGCTTGTACAGTGGAATCAGTGCGATGAGATGCTCGAACGTCTTACACTAAATGTCTCCCTCTCGTCCGATGTTAAAATGTCAATTTGTCTGCTGAATTTCATAACGAATCTGGGCTATTACTTCACCCTAAATAAGGAGGAAATCCGATTAGCATTGTCCGCCGATTTCACACAACCGAATCAAATCACTGCCTGCTTAGACGTCTGCTCCTCGCTCAATGTCTGCACCAATTATCGATGGGCCAAACACATTCTGCAAATGCTTCAGTTGGAATCCGAGAAACTGTTGCAAAATGCCGACTCCTGTGCCCAATTGTTGGTCGCAATGCAACGTTGCTTTTTAGTGTGCATTCTTCCGATTCCGCTTCAGGTTTTGCATGTGCATCTACCTGAATTTTATGCCAAGTTTGTGGCTGTCCTCATGGAGTGTCTTGTCGTGCACAAGAAGGCTCACCCAATCCTCATGGTTAGTTCTGCTTGCATTAATTTACTTGTATATATATTGTTAAGTTTACTTGTTTTCTTTAGCTTACGCAGCAGTTTATTCAAATATTTATTTATCAACTGAAAGATTTCACGCCTGGACATCAAACCACAAGTGATCTGGAGGAATATGACACAGCGCTAAAGAGTTTATATGATCAAATTGCCAAATAAAGAGCAGAACTATATTTCCACGTTATAAATATTTATTTATTGAGTAGATATTTTTTCAATTTATTTTTAACAGAGCTAGGCATATAAAATTACAAAATACATTTAATTTAGGAATTATTTTATTATTATTCAAAGAAAAGTGCACTAAAATAAATAATTAATTAATCTTGAAAAAAACCTTTTAAGAGTATAATTTTTGAGGTTTAATTTTTCACACATATCTGAAATTAACCTTACGATTAACTTATTTATTTAATATTATAATTAGCATATTTATGTAAAGTCTGCTGGTACTGGGATGATAAAGGTTTAATATTTAAAAATTTGTATTTGGTTAGCTGATTTTGACTTTATTTTAGAATCGATTAATATTCAAAATTCAACTAATATAAAGCTAAGTGCAGAAAAATGTTCCATTTGCATAAAGCTTATACAGTAAATGTTCATTTGATATTAATTTAAACAAATTCCGAAAAAAAACATCAAATCATCAAAGTGTTTTCAAAATTTTATTATTCATTCCACAATTCACAGATTGCAGCGACTAAAATAAGCAATTAAAACTAAGATGATCATTTTATGTTGCGCAGTGTGACCAGTTAGCGAAAGGCCAAAAGGGTCGTAAAATGAACTAGTTCGGCGAACATAGGTGCTCCTAATAGCACTGCAGTTAAAAACAGCTGATTCAAATTTATATTTATTGCGACTCGCACGTGTTTAAAAAGACTCGCTTTTGTTTATAGTGCATTTCATTGAAACATTGTATTGCAATAATGGCACTGCTAAGCGCTAAGCGGGCCAAGAAGATGCCGCCAACGGACAAGCAGACGGATAGTTCCGATGACCACCAAAGCAATGATGCGAGCGACAACGAAGGAGGCAACTCCGGCTGGGCCAACTCCATGCTGAAGGTGCTCCAAACAACGAAGCCAACGACACAAAATAAGACAATGCTCTCGCGGGCTAAAAAACTCAACAGCACCAGCAGCAAATCCAAACAGAAGGACTATGACTTTGAGATTACTGGCAGTGACGTAAAAAAGCCCAAAGAGGAGCAAGAACAGGAGGAGGAGAAGGATGTTAAGCCCGAGGCAGGCTCTGCGCTCGATGCACAATTGACGCGACAACAGCGCAAGAATGTGCCGCTGCAGTTGCGTGTGAAGCCCAGTTACCGGGACATGGAGCGCGAGCGTAATCTACGCAAGGTTGCCACACGCGGCACGGTGCAGTTCTTCAATGCGGTGCGCATCCAACAAAAGGATCTGCAGAAGCAGCTGAATGACGCTGGACCGCTAGACAGTCGCCAGGATGCGGTGCTCAACAACATTGATAAGCGAAAATTTTTGGATGTGCTGATGAGCGGCAAACGTGCCAAATCCTCAGCGATAGACAATCGCGTCAAGAAGGAGGAGTCCGAAACGGACTCCGACTCTGACGAGGACGACGAGGATGGGCCCAGCGACGATGAGCAGCCAGCTCATGCTGCCAATAAAAAGAAAAAGTCCGAATGGAATGTGCTGCGCGAAGATTTCATGACCAACAAGAAGATCAAGCACTGGGACGAAGAGGATGAGGATGAGGAGCAGGCACAGCAGCAAGAGGAGCAGCAGCAAGGCAGTAGCGAAGACAGCGACGATGATTAGCATTTAAGTTATTGTAGTTTTTAATAAAATTCATAGTCCTCTCAAGAGTTAGTCGATCATTTCCGCACGGGATGTCATCAAAATGCCAACGATCAATCCAAACAGTCCAATGGCCGATCCAAAGATCTCCACAATCAGTATCTTGACAAAGAGTGCCGAGTTCGCTGCATCCGATAGCGCCACCCCCGATCCAACCAGACCCACGCAAATGCCGCAGCTCAGATTGACCAGGCCAACGGATAGGCCCGCACCAAAGGTGGCGAATCCCGTAAACATGTTCTGGTTCATCTTTTCACGGCTGTGGATCACCGTACGCAATTCATACTTTTGCAGACTGCCCGAGAACACAATCGAGCTGATTAGGCCATAGATGGCCACCGCCTCACAAAACAAAACCGAGATCAGATTCTTGGTTCGGATGCGTGGCGATCGGACTCCGCCTCCGACCACACTGGTCCCCGTCGCATAGATGCCCATCGCTGATCCGACAACCGAGAGCGATACGCAGAGGCCAACGCCGAGACCGGCCCACATCTGCGGACTGCTCGAGTGCAGGAACCAGCTGAGACCGGCCCGTTCTCCCTGCCCATTCATCAAATCGCCCAAAATCAACGCGGTGATGGCAAAAATAAATACGCCAAGGAATCCAATAAAAATAAAAAATACTCCCATTTTTTTTTTTTAGGTATTCTACGAGTTCCCTTCGACTAAAAAACGAAAATAATGTTGCTCGATATAACATTAAAGCTAGCAACAATTTTTTAAAAATTATAAGCTCGTTGAATTTAACGCCAGCGACTGCGACGTCACAAATTTCAAAAATCAAACAAATTTTTCTGTACAAATATATTTTAGATATCATTTTGGTTCATAATTATCAAATATGAACAATTTGATTTGAAATACTTCATGTAATATTCGTTCAGTTTCCGTTGAACGTCAGCGAGTGACGTCAAAAATTCATATTTGGCTTGCAAAACTAGTTTGCAAAAAACTTACGCTACATTATTGTTTCTGTTAAACTTTTGTGTTTCTATATATTATTGGAATTGTGTCTAACGATTGGACTTGGCCACACGCTCCAGTTCATCCTTCTTCTTGATGGCATACGAATTGGATGAACCCTTGGCTGCATTAATCATCTCATCCGCCAGACACTCGGCGATTGTTTTTATATTGCGAAATGCAGCCTCGCGCGCCCCAGTGCAAATTAGCCAAATCGCCTGCACAGGAAACAAGATTCGATAGGTATTATCGACCAATTGAGTAAATTGAGTGTGCGAAAATGCAGTTTGTATTGTATTTGAATACTTGCCTGGTTGACGCGACGCAACGGGGAAACATCAACAGCCTGGCGACGCACTGTGCCAGCTCGCCCGATGCGTGTGGAATCCTCACGTGGTCCCGCATTCACAATGGCATTCACCGTCACCTGCAACGGATTCTCGGAGGTGAGCAAATGGATGATTTCGAAGGCGTGCTTGACGATGCGACAGGCGAGCAGTTTCTTGCCATTGCTGCGTCCCTTCATCATTAGGCCGCAGGTCAAACGCTCCACGATGGGGCATTGCGCCTTGCGGAAACGTTTCGCGGCATAGCGTCCGGCCGAATGCGGCAAAAAGCGTGCGAACTTCTCCTTGACGGCAATGTAGTCTTGGAGTGAGATGTCACTGATAGTTATATCATCGCAGCTCCAGCGACCAAAGATCTTAATCTCGGGAAACTCGTTGCCGGCCGCTGCTGTCGCCTCGTTTAAAGCAGCCGCATCCTCCTCCCAAACGGCATCTTCGACTTGATGCTGATTTTCTTGCTCAGCCGGCAACGGCGGCTGCTGCGACGGATCTGCTTCATTTTGTGTCTCAGCGAAGTCAGTCATATTTCCCAATATTTGCTGCTGCTTAAATTATCTATTAAAATCTGTGGAAGTTGTCGTATTTTTTAAAGTTACTATTGTTTTGCAGCGGAATGCAGAAAATGCAACTGCTTCGTCGGAGAGCAAATGATAAAAGAGACTCGTTGAGCTTTCAGTGTGACTGTTTTGGATAATTAGTTTTGCCACATTGCAAATTGTGGCAACTCTGCAATTGTTGATTTTAAATAAAATAAAAAATATGCATACATTTTTAAAATTGCAATTACTGCCCCTCTGTCCGTTTGTGTTAAACAATTGGCATTTAGTTACAGATATATATGTATGTGTTTAATTTAAAGTTTGATCGCTTTATAATTTTCAAAGTGCTGTTATGATTATTTATAATGTCTTTAGTAACCGATAAAACATAAATATATTTATATGTGTGGGAGCATACATTGGGGGAATTTATATATATATATATTATAGAAGTTGGGCGCGTGCAACTGATTAGAGTTGGTGACGATTTGGGGATTTGTTAACAAAACACATTTATTTAATATGGAATATTCTCTATAATAATAGTAATAATAATAATATGGTTTGTGTAGTTTCTATTACTTCTGAATTAGCCGTAGCATAAAATATACAGTTTTTTATATAGTTATTATTTGTATTTGTAGTTAATATAATACATTTTTCTCTTTAGAATACAAGTGCCAAAAAATGAACAAATAATATAAACAACTACATACCTATCATAAATTATAGCATTATATTATGATAAACACACACACTTGTCTCTCGTACACAAATACGAATTAAACTGATTTAACTAGAATAGAAGAAATCGAATGCAATTTTTACACGGCGCACATTAAACGCACAATTGTTGGATTGATGCTGAGAATTGGCGCAATGTGCGCAGCGTAAAAATTCGATAATTAACTTTTCTTTTTAACTTAATAAGTAACTAAAGTCCCATGTCGTCGTGAAGGTTTCTCCTCCTATCTCACTATCTGTAACTGCGCATAACGAATCTTAATTTCCAAAAAAAAGAAAAACTCCAATGGAGGAACACAGATGTTGTTGTGCTTTAGTTGTCGGAATGACTTGATGACTGATTGTTGTTGTTGTTTTTGGATGGGGTGGCGCGTGACACAAATGCTGCAAAGAATTTTATTTAATTTTTATATATATAAATATATATGTATATATCTTAATTAGAGATTAACACTCACTCATTGCAGCGTCCGCTTATTCCTTGTCACCCATCTTTGCCTTCGAAGTCATGTAAATGCCCACGATCAGACCAAAGAGACCGATGGCCGAACCGAAAATCTCCACAATCAGAATTTTGACGAAGAGCGCAGCGTTCGCGGCATCTGAGAGTGCTGCGCCGGAACCAACGATGCCGACGGCAATGCCGCAGAACAAGTTCACGAGGCCGACGGCAAGACCAGCACCAAAAATCAGATAGCCCGAAAACCAGTTCTGGTTCATGATGCCGCTGGATTCGAGCGCCGATTCCATTTGGAACTGCTCCAGCTGGCCGGAGAGCACAATGGCCGTGATCAGGCCATAGATGGCGACAGCCTCACAGAAAATGACCGAAATCAGATTCTTGGTCTTGATGCGGGGCGCCTTAACGCCGCCACCCACAATACTGGTGCCCGTCGTATGAATGCCAAGGGCAGCGCCCACAACCGATAGCGACACAGACAATCCGATGCCCAGGCATGCCCACATGTACGGGCTCGAGGAGGCGAGGAACCAGCCAACGCTCACGCGTTCTCCTTTGCCAGTCATAACAAAGTAGAGGATTAGGATGGTAGCAGCGGCGAGGAAGAGCCATAGAAATGTTTGCGTTACGACTGTGCGTATTTGGGGCGCCATCTTGCACGGTTTGGTTTTCTTTGTCTGGCTGGTCTCTCTATTCGTTGAAAAGGGCACTCTATAATTGGTTTAATTTGCAATTGTTTCAAGTGCTATTTACCAAATTTTGCAGGCGTAATTGTATTTTTCTTGGCCGACAGGTGACTGCTTCGTGCGAAAAAAAGAATCCACAATCACATGACGTACATTTTCTCTATCATAGCGTATCGAGTAAATCACGTTATTCGATATATGTTCGATAGCGCAGCCAAATGTCAAATGACGAGTACGTTTAGTCGGCTAACGAATCGACCTCAAGCTGCTTGCTACACAACTATGCAAGTTGCCAAAAGTCGCC
The DNA here is from genome assembly GCF_018153295.1 of Drosophila grimshawi. Lineage (NCBI taxonomy): Eukaryota > Metazoa > Arthropoda > Insecta > Diptera > Drosophilidae > Drosophila > Drosophila grimshawi. The sequence continues at coordinate 970,184 of NW_025063098.1, forward strand.
AGCAGATGGCGATTTAATGCGGCGCGCGCACATTTCAAATTGCAATTGCAATAAAAGTGAATAGCGTTGAGGATATTATTAAATTGATGACACACATAAAATATAAATATATAAATTACATCAAAATATTTGTTGTCATTTCGTTTTGCCTATTTGTACACACAAATAAGTTATTATGCTGCGGCCGACATTTACAGTTCATTAAATTGGCCAAGTCAGTCGCAGTCTCAGTTTAAGTCTCAGTCACAGCAGGAGCAGCACGTTTAACAGCAACATAATCTAAAGTCGCATCACCATTAAATATTTACACTACATTATAATTTTTGGTTCTCTTAAGGCGCGTGCCCGGCAAACACAAAAGTCCCGTTATGGCCCGGCCCGAACCGTCTTGTTGTTTTGGCCACGACAAATGTGGTTGTTATTGTTGCTGTTGTTGCTGTTGTTGTTGTTGTTGTTGTCCTGTTGTCAACGACAAGCGACAGCCGCAACATTCAATTAAACGAAATGTGTTGTTTGTTGTCCCACGAAATGGCCGACAGAGATAGAGCGATAGAGAGGTAGAGAGAGAGAGAGAGAGAGAGAGAGAGAGGGAGACAGAGATATGCATACATCTTGATAATAAATGTAAAGTTTTTCACTTGAAAAATCCTGCATATAAAAGAGTGAAATAAAATAAAAGCCAAAAACACCTATACACGGAGAGAAAAAACCCATGCACTTTAAATATAAAGTAACCTTTTTTTGAAATCCAGTGTCAAATGTTATTTCCTGAATACTATTTTTAGAATGAAATTAAGAGCGCAGAACAAGAATGAACGCACTCAATCGAATATATATTCTTGCTCGAATATTTTCACATTACATGACTTATTTTTCTTTGTTATTTTCCGTGTACAGGGGCAGAGTAAGGAACAGCCAAAAAATGTGCTGTGAGCTTGGGTCATCGCCGTGTGTCTCAAGTCAAATATCACAAGAAAAATCCATTAACCTCTGTCTTTTCCTCTTCACTTACTTTTGCGTGCTCTTTATCTCTTGGGTAGAGACACGCTCCTGGTTTAATATGCCAGCAGCTAGGAATACATTTCACTCGACTAAGGGGGCGGGGCGGGGCGGGGGAGGCGTTAAGAACGTGATTACAATTAAAGTCGAACTTTCACAAATTTAAATCAAGCTAAATGCAATCAAATTTGTAACTCTCATGTCGATGACAGTTACAACAATAATAATCGTTATTTATTATGACAATTATTTATTTTCATTTATTTATTATTTTATTAAATTTTGTTTAATCTCATTTAGCCTTTTTCTCCCTTTGGTTTTGTAATTTCGCAATATTCTCGATGGTAACAACCAAGCTCTCTAACATGTTTTCCATTTGAATGGAACGTTCGGTAAAGCTATTGATGAAAACAATTAAAAAATAAAAAATTCCGAAAAGTTGCAGGGACAACCACATACGCAGCCAGGTCCTCGCGAAGTGTTATTATTGGTTGTCGCCCGAGTGTCGACTCCTTTGCAACCTCCTCGGCCACTGGAGTATCCCTCTCTATCCGTCTCGTCGCAGATGTCTTAATCTCATCAGATCGGAGGGGGCGACTGCGCCAAATTCTAAAGTAATCCTTAATGCCCTGCTTAAGCATTTTCAATATTAAAGTATCGTGAACAACCGTATTGGCCTTCACATCTAAATAGGTGCTCAGATAAATTGCCACAAATAAATTCTGTCAAATAAATTTCATCATCAAATAAATGTCATTCAATATTTACAATGTTAACTGACAATTAAATTGTTATTATTATTTGCACTTACCAGTGAGATGCCAAAGATGACAACAACAAGGCTGACAAAGTAAATGGGTCCCAGTACAGGTTGAATCTGGTACATCGGTCCATAGTCAACATCAGCCATTAAAATGCGCAATATCGTCATCACCGTTGAGAACTCCGATTTAAAGAGATCCAGCTGATCCCCAAATAGTATTGTGCCCCACAGGGCAAAGGCATAAACAATGCAAATGAATATAAAACAGAAGCCGAGAACGTTTCTTAACGACTTCACATGACAGCAATTGAGAAAGAAAAGAAACGTGAATCATTAAAATCAGTTGTAAACTGGAAGCCGATTAAACCGGAACCGATTGAAATTGATTCCGAAAAAAACCGTTTCGGAACTAAATTATAATTGGGAGATCCCATTAGGTTTATGTTTGAGTATGTGCCTTTGTTCGAGCAGTTATACGAGAACCTATATTCCAAATTTGAAGTCAGTCTGTGGGATCCCCTTGTTCATAACATTCGGAGAAATCCTGATTGAGTCGAAATATAGCTAAATATAACCGGAGGTTTGTCCAGACCTCAGTTAACTTGCTGACACCTTAACTGCCTTATATATCTACAAAAAAAATCAACCAATCTATGGCATCAGAGTATACCACAGTCAGTTATCATCGACTAGACTTATTTTTTCAATACTATTATTAGAGGGATATTTCTAATAGTTTTATATAAGTTTTGCTTTTTTTTTTAGATTTTTTCATAGTGCTTAAAAATAAAGAAAATTCAGAAACGAAAAGAAGAAGCAATTTTGTTTTTAAATTTAATTAATTAAACACGAAAAGAAAAGAATAATGTTTTTTTATCTTAATCTTAGATCTTCATTTGAGGTTGAATTTCAAAGTTTAAGAAAAGAATAAAGCATATATTTATATGAAAGCGACCACAACTTACCAGTTGAATCGTGCTCGAGAGTCGCCGCAGCGATCTGTGAAAGGACATGAACCGGATGAACTTGAGCCACACCGAAAATGTGAGAATGCCCATGGAAATGGAGTAGAATCGCCAGCCAAGCATCAGGCGATCCAAGTTGATATATACCTCCCGATCGGCGTTGTAAGCATCATAGATTGCATTCACCTCGAGGGTGTGCCAAATATTATAGCTCAAAACCACGTACGATGACTAAACGAATGCCTAATGCCAAATTATTGAATTATCGATATTTGACATACGCACGAGCAAAAAAACACGATCGGTATAATTATAGGCATCTCTGATGTACGCTTTTGGGCCGATCGCACAGATTTCGTAGATCTCAGTGTACGTGTAGTAAATGACAATCAAATAGAAGACAATGCCGATAAGGATGCGAAAAACGTCCATGGATAGAAAGCATTTCAAGGGTATGCATCGAATGTCCGCTGTGGGCACAACGAGGCCCGTTGGCATTATTTCGAATATCAATCTAGACTCGAGTTGAGCAAGAATTATAGTATTATCGAGAGAGAGGGATAGTGAATCGATACAGACTTGACAATCTGAAACATCTGGTTGGCATCGTAGAATGTGCTGAATTCAAGTACAACAAGCCGAGTGGCACGATCAACCCAGTAAGTGTCATGAAGTAGCTGAAGCAAATCCAAATTTCTATCATAGTTAAAAAAGAATGTTTTTGAAAAACCGCCGCCGCCGTAAATATAAAAATCAGTCCAAATAGAATTGGCATCGTCCTTGTAATCGTTGCTGATACAAATAAGGCGAATTTAAGGATTCAAATTCGATTCAAATCAATACGAATGCATACCCCTGATGGTAGCCTTTATATTCGTTGTAGGAGGTGTATTCGCCATAACATGGCCATTTCTTTACATCTTCCGAGGATATCTCATGATGGCACTCATCCCTCGGATTGATGCGTATTTGCCGAAGTCTCGGTGCGCCAACCATTAGGCCCAAATTCAATACATATGGGCTTGTGGCATCATTTAGATCATCCTCGTGTATAATTTGTAGGAAATTGTATGTGAAATAAACAAACATCATTTCGGTGTTTCGTATATCGTCAAAGAGGAATGCATCATAGTGGATTTCTCTCTTATATGGCACATCCTTAACGAACGTCTGCTCCGCTTGCATATTACTAAAATAAACGTATTGCGAATGCATCGATTCGGAGACTTGGGAACAACATTGAATTGAGTAACGAGCCTTGCTGACAATCAACTCAGGATCACTTACCAATGTGGGTGCAGATGAAGAGCAAAACAAGAATTAAGAATTGAGTTATTATCCTTCGAACTTTCGCCTCGCTGATATGGTTGTAGGACACCTTCGTAGACAATTGATGCGGCATTATTGAAGCTGTTCTTTCAACATCGATAAAGCACACAAATTATTATTATTATTTTCTTTTGCTCGACAACTTGTCAATCAATCTTTGATACCATAAACTCAAAGCACACTTTTATCGAATGTTTGGCTCATTCGATAAATAAGTTAATATTGTATAAAATAAAAATCAGCCTTAATTTTAGAAGACTGTCATACTTTTGGCTCCAAAGAAAACTCAGCTTGTTATTTTGAGAATATATTTCAAATTAAAAAAAAGAAGCTTTAATTTTCCTGTTTTATTATGTGCTTAGAACTTTAACATTAACTCTTTTGTTATTTATATTATTATTAAGCATTTGTATTTTAATATTTCACATATACAAACAGTTTAGTTAGTTATAAATGCATTAAACTTAAATTGAAAAAATCCTACGATTTTAAGGCGATTCAATAAATTAAATTTCATTATTATTTTCTGAATTTAAAAAATCAATTTGCATATCTTTTTCTTTAGAAATATTTTCTATTTAGAAATACGAAGTATATTTCTGGAAAATGTAAAAAAAAAACATTTAATTTTAAGACAATTTTTGTATATTTAAATTCTTTCTAAAAAAAAAAAACACTGAGTTCCAGTGCGATTTTGTTTTTCTGAGTGTAACCACATAGTGGCATTCAAGTTGCAACATACTGTTGTTCTTGTTGCATTAAGAAAAGAAGAAGAAGAAGCAATAGTTAAAGAATATTGGGACTCCGCTCTGTCTGAACGAAGGAGTTCATCTTAAAAGCGAAGTGGAATTCTTTGTGGTTACTTCTTATCTAAAGCTACCTGGGCTATTTATTACAGTGAATATGTCAAGTTGAAGGGCGCTGCCTGGAGGCATGCAACGCTCACTGAGCCAGCAAAATGTGTTGCATATGCAGAGGCGCACCCATTGTTGTTAAATACCCCGGTCAGCCCCGGCAAGAGCAGCAGCCACTTGGGGCAGCAGAAACAACTAGGGATTTCTATAGACAGGATGCAGCCTGGCACATAAAAGCACTTCCGCCTACTCGCCGGTGAAATGTTGCATTTGAAGCCGAGCTGCCTCAGACATGAACACCACAATGCCCAACAACAATAACAACAACAAAATTCAGCTGCAACTCTTGCAACGCACTTAAAGCACAACAAAATCAACTACATAAAAAGAATGAGCAATCAATTGAAGGCATATACGAATTTTATATACCCTTTTAGAATTGAATTTTTGTGTGATTTTGTCAAACAGCTTTCAATAATGTGAAATCATTTCTTAAATTGTTCACTATTAATTTAAAGTTTTTGTACTAATTTCTTCCTACTATTAAATATTTGTTTTAGAATATTCTTTTCATATTTCAATTTTAATTATTTTTTCTAAAAATATTTCTAATATCTACTAAATCCATAAATTTAATTTCTGTTACTTTTCGTTTCTTAAAAGTTTAATTTGGATTTGAATTAAATTCTTTTTCCAGTATTAAATGGTTGTATTATATTAATATTATATTATACTAAATCGAAGTATTCTTTTACTGTGAATTTCTTAAGATTTCAATTTGATTTCGATTTAAATAGTTAAGGGACCCTTTGCAAGGATACCTTCAACTGCAACAGGACGAAGCCAGGTGACCGCATTTAAGCAAACATTTTGCCTGATTCTGGTCAAGCAGAAGTTGAGCAAAATAAACTAGTACTGAGTGGGCGTGGCTGTGACAGGTGGCCGGGCACAAAAGGCTGTTGAGAATTTATTTCCTGTTATGTTAGACATTTGGGCCGATTTGGCAGCTGGCTGCAAATCGAAAGGGGCCACCAGATCAAATGGCCACTTGCACCTCGGATCCCTGGGCTTATCATAAGGCATTTGGCCAGCGGGGTTAGCTACGTCAACAACAACCTGGCTAACTGAATTCATCTGTCCCTTTCCCTCCCACCCTCTCACCCCCTCAGCCAGTCTGTCGATTTTTTTGTGCTGTTGCTTGAATCAATGTGGGGCATGTGGCTCAAGTTGTGGCCAGGGTAGAAATTGAATTGGTTTTGGCATTTTCATTGCCTTAACGGGCAGGCCAACAATTTAAATTGATTTTATTTGCGCTAAGTGGCCATCTGGCATTAATGTTATGTAATGCTCATCGCGCAAGTTATGCAAATGAAATTGACATTTAAATAAAATTTAACCGGCGTTGATTTTTCCCTCTGTTTTTATTTTTTATTATTCTTTTATTTTTACATTTCACACGTGGTGAGCAGATTAAGTGGAATTTAAATGGGTATATATATATATGTATATATATTCTGTATGTATTCCATATATGATATGCATTCTCATTAAAGTAAGTATTGTAATGATTTTAAATTATTTTATGTTGGTTTCACGATATTCCCTGAATATATTTATTCTGTTTTTGATAGATTTGTTGTTGCTCTAAGTATATATATTCTTTATCTGCAAGGAATAGCCTGAAATTAGTGCTTAAATTAAAAATCTATCAAAATAGAAATGTATATTTTGGTTATAAAAACCAATTCATCGATGGAAAAGTTTTTCTTTATTCAAGCTAAAGTGCCACAAATTAAAGAAAAAAATCGATTAGAAGCCATTGATTGATTTGAGCGAGTTCAGATACGATTTGTAAAAATTTGTATGACGTAATTTGAATTTGTAATTTAGATTAGGAGTCGAACAATGCGAGCAATGTTAATTTGGCAATTTGCTTTTTGTTATTTAAGAGTCGGCACGGTAATTGCATTTATAAGCGCGAATATCGCAACAATGGCAAACATTTGCTCTAATTTTACATTTTACAATGCGTTGCACAGAAAATTAGAAAATATTTGTACATATTTACGCCCATACTTACTTTACTCTTCATTTATTTCATTATCAAATGGATGGACAGCCCCGCACAGCCGTTCTTTAACAAAAACAAAGCCCGTTGGCAACTTTTCCAAGAGAGTGACAAATTGTTTCAATTTAACAAAGGCAACGCCAGCTGAATAACAACAACAACAACAACATAAAGAACAATAGAGTTTGTAATGCGGAGCATGATTGGGAGTAGAGAGAGGTGGGTGAGCGGTGGGTGAGCGGTGGGTGACTGGATGTTTTCAAATGGAAATGTGCCTAACAATCCTTTTGCTGTTTCTTGTGCACAATGTTTCATTTGATATTTGTATTCTATATACCCTGCACGCAAAATACTGCAGTAAAAGGGTGTAATTATGTTCTGCAAAATGATGTAACAGGCACAAGTAAAATAAGTGTATATAAATTCCTAATTGGCAGCAATGGCCAAGTCGATTTAGCCATGTGCAACTGTCAGATTTTGAATATATATTCTCGTATACCATAAGTGTATCATTTTGATCGATAACTGACCCCGTTCCTCGATTATCGATATTAATCGATGTATCACACAGCAATAAAATAAGCAATCATAAACACAAAATAAATAAAATTATAAATTTATATAATTTACCTTAAGATATCAACTGTAAAGATTTAAATTCGCATACAAAAAATATATTTTCTTTTACAAATCATCAATTAAAAGCCAATTTTTCTATATAGTTTAACAATTGGGTTCAGGGCATCTCCTGTTCGAGCTCTCTCGACTAGAGCATTCAAACTCGTGTTGGGTTTTTTTTGTGCGTTTTGTTGTGTTTTTCGTTATTACGCTTTGCTGCCGTTTCATTAGCCGCCGTGTCCTTTTTATCTTTTGTACATGACATTTTGGCCTTTGTCATAAGTCCTGGCCACAACAAAAGGTAGTCAAGAATGATGACGGCAATTTGCGGCTGATCCTGACAGCAAGCAGCAACTAGGCAGCGCCTCCTTCTGCGTAATTATCTTAATTATTCGTCGCCCCAGCCGAGAGGCACCATTAACTGTCCGCATCCTTTTTGGGGGACCGGCTCTTCTCTCCAAAATGCAGTTTAAAGCACGCGCCGACTGCCAACAAGGCCAACTAGTGTGCAAATACTTGGCAAATAGCACGATAACTACAGCTACAGCTACAGCTACAGCTGCTGTTGCTGCATTTTTATTCTCTTCTTTTTTTTTTTTTTTTTGGGTAAATAAACTTGGCCAGTTGTGCTGCCTGCCACTAACAGCTCAAGTAGAAGGCGAGAGAAGTCAACTGTCATGTCTTATGCAAATTTAACAGCACTGATAAAAATTGACTAGCCGCAAGGCAGAGCAATGCAAATATTTCAGCGTAAGTAAACTACATTAGCTACAGGACCTGTGCGGTGTGTGTGTAGTGTATGTGTGCATTTGCAGGTGCATTAAGATTACTCTTCATATAACCCAACGAGTGTGAGTGTGTTTGAGTGTTTGTGTGTGCTCATCCATGGCGTATCCTGGCGGTTGACAGCTTCGCTGCGCGCTTGACTTGACTGTGAGATGTGCTTACGCTAACCAAAAGTAGTTCGGCAAGTAAGTAAAAAGGAGAGAAAAAACAAATATTTAAGTAATATCCGGAGAAGATTCTGGCAAATGGTGTACAATCAAATGCCAGTGCATATGAGATACAGAAATAGAATGAACATTAGATAAACAAGTCGGGCGGCATTTCATTTTTCCATTTTGTCTGGGCTTGGCTTCTAAACATTTTATGAAACAGTTTTTGAAAATACTGCCAAGAATTGAAAACAGCATACTTGATTTGTTTCTAATAAATCCAAGGTTTATTAAACAAAATCCAAAATAGAATGAGTTCAACCCTTGACTGACTCTAGTCCTTGGGGGGTCATCCTTTAGATAAAATACCTATTCATATTTGTCAAACAAAACAGTTTGTTGTAAGTCACGCATTGAGCTTAAGATAACAAACAAGGCTATGTGGATTAAGTGATTCAAATGTTGTGAAGCACAGTTGCAATAAGTGATTTGAAACGAAGTCAGAATGTTCTAGTCGTGAGGGCTCTCCTACGGTACACCCTCAACCTGAATCTGTAAGTCTCACACACATCTTTGAATATCTAAGATGAACAAAAGAAAATTATATAAAAGAAAAATAGAATATTCCTGGAGAAGCTAAGCTCTTTCTTAATTAATTATTTTCTTATTTATTGGACCCCGTTCCGATCTTGTCGGTCGACCCAGTCTATTTTAAATAGACTAAAATCAGAACAGGATTGATTCCAATTGATTAAATAACCAATTTACTGCTAGAATGTTTTCATGGTTAGACAGTCTATTTATAAAGACGATGTGTGGCTAGAATTAAATAATCATATTGTACATTAAATAAATCATTGCAACGAACTGAAAACTTTAGTAACCCGAAGCCAAATGTGTCTTCCGACTCTGAATAGAATTTTCGTTAGATTTAAAGCAAAGTTGATATGCAAAAGACTTAGGAGGTTCGCTGGCAGAACACTTGCCTGTAAGTATGTATTTCTAAGATTGGCAATCTCATTATGCTCCAGCTCGCAATGCCTACGTTTTGCACATCAAACTCATATTAATGGCGAAAATTTGCATTTAAAGCCGCACGCAAGAGCCCAAATAGCAGACGAGTCAACGACTCAAAACGAAACAAAACTAAACTGAAAGGAAAACAAAAACTTTTAAGCGAATTACAAATTAATGTGATACTTTTCGAGTCGCTTGGTTATCTAAGAGAATTGCCTGTCACATACATATATAAATATATATATAAATATGTATGTTTGTGACACATGTGCAGTGGGAATGTAGAAGTATTAAACTGTGGAAACTCTGCCAACAATTAATCGAAGTAGCTTCAACAGCAGCAATGAAAACTTTGCATAAATCAAGGCATGCGGCAAAGGCGCCGCCAAATATGCAAAGTTATTTGCCAGTGAAGAATGCGGAATGTGCCGTAAGTTATGTAAAGTATGCTCTGCTCTGCTCTGCTCACTGTGAGTGTATGAGTGCCTCTCGATGTGTGTGTGTGTGTGTGTGTGTTCGGATGGGTAATCAGGCAGCAAGTAGGTCAGCTGCAATCAAAGACAGCAATCGAGAGAAATGGCAGCCAAATGTATTGTGAGCCCAAGAAATACACATTTCTCCATTTCTTCCTCTCGAATTCCTATCTGTCATTTGCAATAATCGCAATAAGTAAAACAGAATGCACAATAAAAAGTGCATTGAATTGCTTACATTTTGATATTATAACACATAAATGTTGGGCAATTGAATAAACGATTTATTTACAGGAAACAAATCATTTTTAAACACATCAAATACAACTTTTTTAATGGATTTTTGTTGCGTGACAATAATCCAGCAAGCATTAAAAGATTATTGATGATGGCAATTGTGATTTGATTCAATTCATAATGCAAACAATGAGTAAAGCTCAAGAAATATTATGGCAAGATTTTTGATATTCCCACTTGAGACCCATTATAATTGTCCTCTAATTATTACATGCATATATATATATATATATATTTGTTGACCCCTTAACCAAATTTAATATAAGTCAATTTTATTTAAAATTATATGTGCTGCTTACAAAGGTAGCCAAAGATCTTAACTTTGATTCCTTGGCAAAGTAAATTGTTTTTAAATCTACAAACCGACATTCAATTTGACTGCATCTAATTACAATAAAGTATCGCAGATATTTCGACTTAATGGCAGGAAATTTCCAATTGAAATCGAAAGACACAAGTTTTAATTGAAATTTAAGCACTTAATTTGGCCCCAATGACGACAAGGCTATTATTGGGGAATGGAACAAGAGCCGAATTGTTGTTGAGAGCTCAACGATGACTTAGAGTCTCCTCCACTCACTTGAGCATTATAAATAAAACAGTGATCGGATCGGTTGAATGTCGAAAGGGTGGAACGTTGAGGCATTCAATACACCAACTGCCCACCCTCCTCCACCCTAACTTACCACCATCCTCCAGCAACCTTACCCAAGCAAAGACATCGCTGATGATGGCGCATAATAATTCACAATGATGTCTTTATTTATGTGCCGCAGATGTCAGGTGTTCCCTTTGTTAGGTTGTTTGGACGCAATTTAACTGCTTGCCGGTTCTCCCCAGCGTCCACAACGTTTCCTCATTCACAGTCGAGTGGGCGTGGCTGGCCTTTGAAATACTATCTCTTAAGTGATATATGGCACAGGTTCATGAGGAGACATCAAAATGATGACAACGACATTGGCTTTGACAACTATGAGAACAACGACGTCGCAGTCGCAGTCGCAGTCGCCGTCATCTATTGCAATCAAGAATTTATGTTTTCAGTGTTCAGTTTGTGTTTGGTTGTGGTGAGGTGAGGCTGGCGGGGTTCAGGGCACGTTGTCTGTTCACGGTTTTTGCTTGGTTTAACGCAATTTGGCTGCATTGCTCAAATTTCCGGCGTGCTATCTCGTTACTTGCTCCTGCAAAGCTTCAAAGCCGCCGGGCCAAACTTGAGACCTGGCAGTAAATAATACATATATATATATATATATATATGTATACAGTAGATATATATAAAGGCTGAGCGCCGTTATTTTATGGTGTGGTTTGATTGCGGAGTCTGTTGCCTTTTTACAAATTTCTTGGCCGACTTGGTTGATGGTTTCTTCTTTTTTTGTTGGTTTCTAGTAAATTTATATTTGCAATTTGCTGTTTACGCAAATTGTTGGAGATTAAACAAAATATATATAAAACAGTGGCAAAAAAGTAATGTAAACTAAAAACCAAGAAAGAACGGCCAAGAAATCAAATCAGCGTAACTTAAACTTTGCTATAAGTTTAAAATGCAACCGATTTTTCCTATGAAATCTATTTGATATAGGGATAGCATAATAGTATCCATAACTGATTGAATTGGTTAAAGGAACTTGTTGAACAAATAAGTTTTTCAGAGATGAATTCATTTACGATTTGTTTCACCTTCTAAGCACACAATAAAGAACTGAGGCAATGAAAATCTTCATTTGTGATATTATTAAATGTTACACAACTGTAGCCAAACTATGTCTACTTTGGTGGCATTTGCAGCACATCGCCCAAGGCAAGCGATAAAATTAATAATAATAATAATACAAATAATATAATACAACACTAGAGTTGGCAACAGTCTTGGCTAATGCGTTGCACAACACTTGGTTAACAGGTTTCAGGTCGTCTTTTGTGTTGGCAGCGGGCAAGTTATGGATTATATGGCATTTTTCACTTGTGCTTTCGCTCATGTTGCACGTGGCAAATATTAATTTGGCAGCTGTGGCATACCACTTTCGGTTGGCCTGGTAAGCACTCTCGATACAAATGCCTCAGCTAAATGCCGAGTCAAATTATTATCAGTGGCATTCAGCATGCTACGCCCAACATAATAATCATGCAGGGCGTAAGCGGGCCAAAGATTTTTGGTTAAGTAACAATCTCATAGACAGGCAAAGAGTGATAATTTAATTCTTCTATTCTGCCAGAGGCCTGTTTTACAACTCTGAGCATACTGGGTTTCTTTACACTTTAAGAGACAAATGCAATTTCAATTTATTCGCACGAGAAATTCAAGCTGTGAGAAAGAAAATTGATGAAGGTAATAGTAAACGGTGTAATTTATTTAAAATCAAGAAAAATCAATAATAAAAATACAAAAAATGCTGGGAATTTAAAACCATTTTGATTAACCATTTTGAACATCTTGTTCTTATTAAAAAGTCAATTTATTAAAAGATATATAATATTTCTGAGTTATGTACTCGAAAATACTAGATACAAAATAGATTATATAAAATTGGAAACGATATTCGTCTGAATACGTGTTAATTATAAAATGTTGTTTAACAGAGATATCAAATATATAAGAATAATAAAAAGAATAATAATTTAAGTTAAATATTCGTTTTATTTAGTTGAACTTCAAGAATGCTTTCCAAATATAGTTGGATGGTTGGAGAGATATAGTTAAATAGAAAAGGCTTGTTAAAAAAAATTAATCTGACATTCTGAATGGGAACAATCTTACATATTTAATTCTCATTGTTACAAACTATGTTAACAAATAATTTGATTAAAATTTCTTACTTCTTTGTAAATATACAAAAATATTACATTTTGAAACTCTCAAACTTTGTAAAGGGTATTTTGTTGGCGCACACTTGAGAAGAATATATTCTTCTATTATTCTTCTGGTTGTTATTTTTGTGTTTTTCTTTTGGGGCTAACCACAAAAATTTGAGTTTTCCGTGCACGTTTCACGCGCTAAAGCATTAGAACAACGGCAACGGGAGCACGGGAGAAGAGGAAAAAGGAAAAGATTTGCAAGCGTGATTTACCGACTGCGCAATTCTCTGTTCTAAGTGCAAAATGTCGTGGAAACGAGCAGAGCTGGCTTAGCAAAAATGTGCTTCAAGCGCAGCAAATTAAAAGAATTCAGCAAATTTGATGATTAAACTGAGACACTGAGCCAGAAAAAGGACAGTCGGTCGCTTGAACTATCTGGCGAATATGCTCATATTTTGTTTTGGCTACAGAGTATAGAAAGAAACGCTAAACGCACCTGAAAATAAAACATCAATTTTTATGCGACAATTTATTGCGTTCCTTTGACGTCGTCGGTTTTTGGGGGAGCACGTTTTTTGTTGCATACCTTCGGGCGTCTGATTACATAACAGAAAATGTCAATGTTTGTCAGGTTGCCCTAGCAGCCGGCAGCCATTAGATTAGACACCCGGCTGCGTCCTGGCCACGGCTCCCGATGACATCGTTGGTGTTGGCGATGACGATGTCGATGACGACGAAGACGAGGACGAGGACGAGGACGAGGACTACGACTAGGTTGATGGTGATGGTGATGGCGATGGCAATGGTGTTGACTGTATGCGAATTGTGTGCTAATCTTAACAAATTTGAGGTGCGCTTTTGTTTACGGACTGTTTTGCTTCTTTATTTTTTTTTTTACTTTGAATAAATGTATTACTTGTGTACTGAGTCTTTCCCACAAACGTAAGAGGAAATTACATTTGCAATTTGACTTTTATTTTTAAATGCAATGAATACTAATAGAAAACCTAAATTACATATTATATTAAAGTAGCTATTGTCGACAATGGATTTATTAAGAAATTACCAAAATTCATCATATTCCTAGTTAAATTCGAATGCAATAGGAAAAGTCAAATTTTATTATCTGAAATGAGATGTGCAATGAGATTAATCAATGGAACCATTTTTGCATTTAAAGCAAGTCTTGAAAAATAAAATTGGAATAATTAACATAAATTATTATTTCATTTGTTTAATTTTTCCTTGTATTTTCTGTGTCGAATGATGTTAGTCAACATTAAATAAGGAAGTAATTTCAGCGAAATTCGAATTTTTAATTAATTAATTTTTATTTTTTGTACTTCTTCATGTCAGCTAAAATGAGTCGACGTAAAATAAGTAAATTTGATAAGGGAACCGTAAACCAAATGGCACAAACAAATCAAATACAATTATTTATTTATATCATTAAATTATTTCTATTTTTGAAATACTCTTTAAATAGAACGTCCATATTCTTGATAAGGTCTGTGCAAAGCTTAAGCTTAAATCAATAAATAGAAGCACATGCGTAACACAATACTTGTATAAATAAAAGTTCATTAAATTCTGCCTTTAAGCGTTTGCATATCCAGTTACCAGCAGCCAGCAGCCAGCAGCCAGCAGCCAGTGGCCTTGTTTTTTTTTTTTATTTATTTTTTTTTCATTTCCAATCCCAGTCGATGATGAGAGTGCCCTTTTTTGGTCTGTTCAGTCAAGTGCAGCAATCCACCGCCCCCCATCCCCACTATACCGTCGATAGCACAAAGGAACAATAAATGAGCGCGATGGTTAATGCAAACTGAACTGGGTTTAAAAGGTTTGCTTCGCAAGCAGATTCTTAGCTGGCATCAGATATGCAATTAATCTGGCCATCAACATACCACAATGGCATTAAGGAGTACGCTTTCAGCGCGCATTGTTCGCAGGCAGCGACCAAATTTAATAACGACTTTAATTTGATTTGAATATTTGCTGGGCATGAGGGATGTTCCCGCAGTGTTTTTCGATTCGGTGTCCCAAAACTTTGGCTACGTTGGCCAGCCGGCTGATTGTTTGAATTCCTGGCTGTCAGACAGATTGTCGGACAAAGTTTCCGGCTGTACAGTGTGTGCATGGCTGGTTAAGCTTTTTCAAATATTTTCACTCATTACTTAAAAGCGTGGGCGGGTATGGGAATTTGGAATGGGGAACGGAAACGGGAAGTGGTTGCGGGGCCACCGAATTCCAGTGTTGCACGCAAAGTGAAAATTCCAGCGACTCGGAAAACCTTTTTGCATTATTAATTTACTTTGATATCAAATTTTCTTTGGCATGGCAATGTTGGGAATGAAGTGTCTGTCAGGTTTGTTTGGGGCTGATTGCAACTTGCTTGCTGGCCAACAGCAGTAGTTCGCCAAAGTCCAAGCTCTGGGCCAATAAATTAACCTTTTTTGTTGCGGCTAATAGAAAATTTTTACCTGCCCTTTATGTAAGCAGCATATGCAAATTGTTGTGCCAGTACATGTAAAGTATTTGCCATACACTCACACATCCTCACATAAATTACACGCTTAAGGTACAAAAGGCGACTGGCAGAAAAATGCATAAAAAATGTTTAACCCAACGCCAAACGATTTGCATTCCATGATAAAAAAGCGAAGGCAACGAAGAATGAGAGAATGCAAGATAATATTGCAACGGTGGAAAGGTGTGTGTGTGTGTGTCTATGTGTGTGTGTGTGTGTGGATAGAGGATGTGTAAAGGGGCAGCTGGATGGCAGCTGGCTAGCACAGGGCGCAATTTATATTGAAATAAAAATATAGAATGGAATATAAGCAAATGGCAGCATTGTGCACCTTTTGCATAAACTTGAAGATTTGAGTGTCTCATTGTGTGTGTTAGTGTGTGTGTTAGTGTGTGTGTGTGTGTATGTGCGACGATAAAGCGCCTGTATAATGCAAAGGGGCTGCGGGCAGCAGATACGGCTTGGGGCAGCTGTTTCCATGTTGGCTTTGGCATAATGTGCACAGCTGTAAAATATGCAATGCTTACTCCGAGATGCATTGACAGCGAACAATGTGAAAACCTTACACAGAATCCACACAAGACTTTGCTTGAGGATCGTTATCGAGGCAATGATACCCCTTCTAAGATTTGCAATGTCGTTAGAAAACAGATTTGTAGTCGATTTGAAATAGATTGGATTAGATTTCCATCACGCGAGTTTAATATTCGATCAGATTAGTGACGTCGACTATTTCAATTTTTATTAACGCATATTTGAAGATATCAAGCGAAAGAATCTACTTTCATATTTGTTAAGCGAAAATTGCAATTTGTAGGTCTGTTTTCTAACGACATTGCCTAGTGGAAATCTTAAAAGGGGTATCATTGTCTCGACATGCGAAATTGTTTGTTCGAACAGCCGTCGGACTGTGACATGATCCCGTTGATCTCATATCTTTGTATGTGTGCGTATATGTGTAATCGTCGAGAATCAAAGAATTTTGTAAGTCAAGACAATGATACCCTGTTTTAGATTTGTACCACACATTTTACGGACTATGGTCACCAAATTGGTTAACAGTTAAGCCACCCCATTTTGCAAAAAATTACATCGCATGCCCAAAAACTAAAATATTTAAAATCGAGTGTCAGTTCGCACACAAAAAGACAAGGATAGAGTGCTACTGCTGTCTTTGGTGTTGTTGGTATTTCGTGCTAGTTAGTAATACGAGTACAACAATAATATAATAGTAATATTATTTGTATTTATACAAAACTAAATATCATAAGCATTAAAAGTATAAAAAAAAATCATGCGCTTAAATATGTATATATATATATATATATAACAAATATTGTTGCAAAGCGTTAAACGTTAATCGTTTTAATTAATTATCTTGATTAAAGTACATAATTATCAGGTTACGGCAGAAATAAGAAAAAAATAAAGAAACAAACGCATGTATGTGAGTATATGTATATGGATGTGTGTCTGTGAGTGTGTGTGTAACTCATGGCGCACAAGCATGTCGAGTTGTTTTTATTTTGTTTTCTTCTTTAAATTCGTGTTTCGTCTTTCACACCGTCACACACCTTTGAACGTCTACGCCATCCGCTAGCAATGTTGCTGCTCTTTTTGCACACATTCATAGCCCATTAGTACCTACTAGAAAATATGCGTGCCTGCTTTTTACTTTACCAGAGAACATGTCTCAGCGAAGGCAGGTAATAATGACTTATCTTCGCTACTCGACACACCAGTCTTGCAAAATTTCATCGCGTTGCCTTCGGGTCGATTTGGCGCCTCTGTGCATCGTCTGCTTAGTGCTGTAAGATAAAATCTGTAAGTAACTTGCTATCGATAACGATCGATATCGATATGAATGGTGTGACCGCCAACTTGAAGAGCGCAATCGTTCTGAATAAAGAAATACAATTTAGTTGTAACTGCTGCATATGTATATTAATTAATTTGGCTGTATTCTATCTTTACAAATAAAAATGGTATGTTCCGAATGTCTGAAAACTGATTCATATAGTCGGTAAAAAGTAGAACGGAAAGATTAAAGCTGTATCTTACGTACAGTAAGACGCTCGTTATACCTTCGCAGTGGTTATTTTAGTATTGCTTTTAAGTTTACAACACATTGAAGGAGACGTGTGCGACGCCATATAATATGTATTGTCTTGATCAGCATTCCTAGTCGTGTCGATATTGCCATTTTCGGTCATCTATTTGTCTTTCCGTTTCTATGCAAATTAATGACAAAAATTATTGGTGGTAGAATATTAAATTCCTTATATAATTTATTTGGCCTTGTATTTGAAGTTATTAACTTTGGTTGTATGTATTTCTGGAGGTTTATTGGAATATATAATTTCATTGGGGAAGTTGTACATTTTAAATCCAACAGTTTTAAAGCTATCTTGATGAAACTTGACATTTATTCGGTTTTTTGCTGCAGTCAGTTTTTTGAGCCTTTCCATAAAAATAATTTTTTATTCTTACTCTCAAATGTTGGAAATGCTGCTTGAATGTGCTGCATGTAAATGCGGACTATGCGCGTCACGAATATGTATGAGTGTTTGTATATTGTTAACTAAATGTCAAATTGGTTCAGAGTACGACATACTCGTAGTTTATTAGAAACGCTGCGAGTCTCTGACTGCTGTCAGGCCTCGCTCGGTGTCATATCAATCAAATTTGGCGCTAACAGACAGACTGACTGACTGACTGACGTAGACTGCCTCAATGTCAAAACACACAAGTGCACTCGATGGACAGGATGGCCCCAGTTTGGTAGTCCTCGCTTCCGATCCAGCAACAGCTGCAGCTGCAGCTGCAGTCTATGCTGTGTGCAAACTCAATTAATTTAAAGCGCCTGCAGCTGCTTTATACTTAGGAGCAATGATGATGATGAGGAAGCATTTCATTTCATTGATTTGGCATGCCATCAACTGCATAAGATGCTAGATTTATAGATGGCTGCCATGTGCAGTTGGTGTTCCCGCCCCTAATTTGGCACTTAAATGCAACGACGTGCGTGGGCCGAAGTGACTTCTGGAGTGCTCAAGAGGCACACGTTTCGAAATTCGTGGTGGAAAGCCATTCTTATACCCTGTATATATATATATATATATATATATATATATATATTGGAATATTTTCTAAAATCGTCCTGAATTTCTTGCGAGGGCAACTCAGCATATTATTCAGTAAATATAGTTCCTTAGGGAAAGATTGTGTCCTAAAATATAAATTTATCCGAAATTTAAAAAGTTTTTTTCTTGTTTATATTAGTAATAATCAAATTGTAGGAGGATTTCACATATATAAAACATTTTGATAGCTTTTAATATATTCTTATTATTTAATTTCCTTAATATTTTCTGAAGTTTAGAAAGAATGTTTTTTTTTTATTATAGTGGCTTGAATTTCTACTTTTAGAAATATTTTCGATTATTAAGTAAAATATTTTGGAATAGTAAAAAGAAGCCTTTTATTTTATTTTATTTTATTTTATTTTATTTTAAAAGAGAAGAACATTTTTTGAGGTGAATTTCTAAAAAACAAGACGATTTTTATTCTGATTGAACTTTAAAAATTGAATATTTTTTTTATTAATTATTATTTAAGTTTTTGTTGTTCCAATTTATTCAATTGAAATAAATATATATTCTTGTCGGGTTATTACAGGCCATGTGCTAGTCGAGCACTCGCCACGTGGCGCTCTCTTAAATGATGCTAGTATTTATGTATAGGCATATGCACACGTTTCACAGTGAATGGAACTGCTATAGATTCCCATCACGCGCCACAAAATGCCGTTACGTGTTTGCCTTGCCGCCTCCATTGGCGACGATGCCAAAGGTGTCTCTCTCTCCCCAGTGCCGCGTGCCAGTGGATTATGTGGCTCGTGGCTGTTAGATGGTTGTGCCGGCCTGTGGCCGTGTGGCTGCGTCCATCCGTGTCGTTATTGCTGGCATATTCAATAATTGGTGCGCCCCAGCAACTACTTCTACTACATGCTACATGCTGCATGCTACATGCTACATAGTTTGACAGGCGGCCAGAAAGTATGCTGCATTCAATTTACGCTACTCATCACCACAGCCCACAAAATGCTCATGGAAATTGATTCAGCGCTCAGTTTGTCGCCTGCAAATGAATTTCGTGGGTGTGGTTATTTGATGTATGTATGGGTTGTGCCTTGTGCCTTGTGCCGATGAATTTCTCATATCACTTTTGGCTTTTTCACACGCATCTCATTTTCATAGGTGCCCGCATATAGGATTTGTCGCATTGCGCTCTTGGGCGTAATTATATATTTTTAGGTGCCCTTTTGGGCACACTCACAAGCAGGCTACAGAGATGGAGTGGGGGGGATTGGTAGATTAAACTTTATGAAAAATTACAATTCCGCCTCCTTTTATGAAATAACAAAACATTTCCAGCTATTTGGTGTGATGGAAACATGTTTTAATCTTGGAGGACACAAAGGAACCCTAAATATGACCAAGTTTCTCGCATTCGTACAGGAATTAGGGTTGACGGAATAGCTATAGGCACAATAGATTTTATAGATCATAATTAGGTACATTATTTCTTATTTTATATTGCTGTAAGACAAACCTGTGCAATTATATTAATTTCTTATTATTCATTATCATTTTTCTTATTTACATATGTCGAATTTTATATTATTATATTTATTAGTTTATATTTTCTGTTATTATTGACCTAAATATAAGGAAATTTAAATATGTATATAAAATTGAATTTTTTATAGTCACTTCTTCAGCGACATTTTCGTTGAATTCACAAAAATACACCTAGCATTGGCGGCTAACAGTTATTGCTAATCAATATAAAATCGCATAAAACTTATGTTGTTACACATACACAAACATACATATCAATTAAAACATATATGTATTTGTGTAGGTTGTATAGTATGTATAGCTATTGGTTTGTCTGAATTGAACAGTTTCGTTTCATTGTGGTGCATTTTTTTTTGTCTTATTTTCTTTTTTTCTTTTTTGTGTTTCTGTTTTCACTTCAATTATTTTCAATTGCATTTCAGTCGTGAGCATTGCCAGCGATTTTAAATTGCACATTCTAAGCATTAGTTTTACTACTTGCATTGAGTCGAGTGAAATCGATAATTGTTCGCTCTAAACAACTGTTGTTTTTTACTACTCTTTGCTCTAATTGAAATGCCCGCCGGTGCAACTTAATTTTTGCGCAACGACGCATTTCTGTTATCAGTTAACGCAGCATCTCAAAGGAAACAAACAATGCAAAAACAGCAAAACAGATGCTAAAGACGACGACGACGGCGAACTGGTTTCTCAGTTGACTGCAGATGTGAATAGGAAGAGAACGAGATTGAAGGGCAGCAACAGATGCCCAAAAAGAGACGAACCAAATAACACGTGAGGCGAGAAGCGACTGAAAAAGTTCGACAGAGGCGGCGCTGCATTAATATAATGAGGGGAACGAAATGCTGTTCAGTTGCTACACACGCAGACGCACCTTTTAGGCAGTTGCTGCTGCTGCTGCTGCTGCAAAAAAAAATAAAATACGATTGCTGTAATCGAGTGAGCTCGACTTCGATATACCCTCAATCCAGTTGTTAAACATATTCTGGTTTTATTTATTGCAAGTGCGCTCTGCCGACAAACACGTGAATATTCATACATACGTACATACATATATACGTACACGCATCGTAGGTAACGGGACTCTGCAGAATGCACACAAACATATTGCATATATGTACATACATACATAAATACGTACAGGCAATCATAAGTAACGGGACACTGCCGAATACACGCAAAAACATATTGACGCTCGCGTCGATTATCATGCCATCTCTTTCTAACACATGCGCTTGCATATTCATTCATGCATACAGAAAATGCTTGCGGCTACTGATTGAAATGAGATCAATGTGGGAATATATTTTCGGCTATAACTTGGGCATTTCTTATCCGATCTTGATGCAACTTGGGCCTATTCCAGAAAATATATACTTTATGGGGTCGGAGATGCTTCCTTCAGCCTGTTACATATATTTGCACAAAACCATTATACCCGTTTTACACATTTTTAATGGATTGTGGGTATAAAAAAGAAGTAAAATCAGCACAAACATTTTGCAGCTGGTGTGAGAGATATTGAGAACAGGAGTTGATTACTTGCCTACTGACGCAGGGCCAGCAAAAAAGTGACGAGGAAGAAGAAACAAAACAATAATCGCCAAAACTGAGGGCAGGTCTCTCTGGCTAATTGGAAAGATCGAATCCAATCGCCGTTGTAGATTGTTTTGCTCGCCGGTTAAATCAGTTGAAACCGAAACGTCGTCGCTAACGGAGCTAGTGCCACACTCGGAAGCGTGTATACAAAATAGTCACACACACACACACACACACACACACACATATCTATATATATTGTGAACGAACATTATCTTCATCAAACGACATTGGCATTCAAGTGTGCAATTTATAGCGTGGCGCTAATTGCCCCCCAAAACGGCCTTTCCCCCATATATATATATATATATACACAATATATATAAATGGTATAAAGAGGCCATTCGGGTCAAGTGCTCTAAATTGAATGTGTCAGTTGGCATCGTCGATCGGACTCAATATGCTGTTGCACTTGCTTTGCTTGTGCCTGCTTTCGCCCGTTGTTACCATCGCATCACAATCCATATGCGGTTCCATGGAACTGCGCCAGATCTCGGATTTTCAGCAAATGCGCAACTGCAGCATTGTTGTGGGCCACGTGCGCATTGTGCACCTGGAACTGGCAAGCAATGCGAGTCTGACAGAGTTGCGCAGCGAGGTAACCGAGATCACCGACTATCTGATGCTCTATCGTTGCACCGGTTTGCTTACGCTGCAGTCCGTGTTCCCAAAGCTGAAATTGATACGCGGCCAGAAGCTGCTGTTCGATCAATATGCCCTCACAGTCTACGAGAATCGCAATCTGAGGGAGCTGGGATTTGTGGAGTTGCAGCGCATTCAGAACGGTTACATTCGCATCGAAAGCAATCCCATGTTGTGCTTTGCGGAGACCGTTGACTGGATCTATCTACTCGGCAATGTCACAGCTCAGCATTTCTCCATTAAGGTGAGCTCGAATAAACGCTAATTGAGCTTCAAACTTCAATGTTCTACAATATTATTATACACTTATAAAATTATGAGATTAAGCCATCCCGGCAGATGCTCACGTTAAACCAATTGACTTTATACACTTATAAAATATATACATAAAAAATAAAATATAAAATATATAATATTATATAGACACTTATAAAATAGTTTGGGATAGTGAGTGTTTTGCAACGTGATTTATATTTAATTAATAATTTATATATTATTATATTTTTTCTTAATATTTTGATTTTTACATGTTATACATTAATCTAATAATCCTAAAACCGTATTTACTAATGGAAAATTCATCACTTTCGTTGAGGCTCTTTTTAGTGCAATAATTATAAAACTACTTATACTTATTTTTATATTTATTAGGCACATATTAATTTAAGAAATTTCAAATTATTTTAATTCAAATCGAAAATCGATGAATGTATTTGAATCTTTTCTTATATTCAAGCTGAACAAATCGCCAAATCATTGCCCAGTTTGTGGCGGCCTCTCCGCGGATTTTTCGAATCGGATAAATAAGAAAAAATACTGCTGGAATATGGAAACAGATCAGGTGCGCCTGGAGCCGCCACGACGCCAAGGCTGTCCGGAGAGTTGTGGTGGCAATGGTTGCGATATGTCTGGCAACTGTTGCCAGTCCAGTTGCATTACGGGCTGCTCTCTGCAGAATTGTACGCTGTGCGCCAATTATCAACGGAATGGAAGCTGTGTGGATCGGTGCATTGCCAGCTATGAGCTGCACAAGAGGCAGTGCATCTCGCACAAGGAATGCCGACAGCTTAATCTCATTCCCCTGACGAGTGGCTATCGCTGTGTGGAACATTGCCCCAATAATCACAAGCCCGTCATCGAGGCCAATGGAATGTTGCAATGTCAGCTGGAGTGCAGGGGCGTCTTCCATGTGAAGCGTGGCGCGGATCTGGAGCAACTGCGTGATTGTGTAACCATCAATGGATCGCTCATCATCGAGCTGGTCGATATAAAGGGTGAGCCAATTATAGATTCCTATCATTGAAAACGAATAATAAAATAAACACTTGATGTGACAGAAAAAATTGTATCTGCTTTGGAGCAGGCGTTGGGCAGCATCAAAGAGATTACTGGCTATCTAAAAGTCGTGCATTCAGCTCAGCTAATGTCGTTCTCCTTCCTCCAAAACTTGGATACTATACGCGGCGATGAGCTTATTGAAAACAAGTAAGAAAATTGCTCATCTAATCTTAAATTTCATTTTTCGAAACATAGTTTCTGCTCGAAAATTTAATTACAAATTCAATGCAAGTTAAAAAAAAACTATATTTAGAGCGATTTAAGTCAATTTTAATTAATATAAATATTGAGATATGCATTAAATTGAATACAAATATTTATTATTTATTGATCAATCACAAACTGTGCACTTTCAGATACGCCTTGTTCGTTGTGAACAATTATCACATGGAACACATTTGGCCAGCCAATCGTCAGGTGGCCATACAGCGTGGCACAATTTTCTTTCACCTGAATCCCAGTTTGTGCTATGAGAAGGTGCTAAAGCTGCAGTCCTCACTGAAGAGCATCCGCAAGATCTCCATAGTCGATGTGTCGCCCAACTCGAATGGAGAGCGCGTCATTTGTGGCAATTTTGTGCGTACCCTGGATGCCCAGGTTGAGGATATTAATGCCACAGCGGTACGAATTGCGACAAATTTTTTGAAATGTGACGATATGGAAACACTGCTCGGCTACTCATATCATTATATGGAGGCACCCCAGCGCAATGTCACCAAGTACGATGGTCGCCATGGCTGTGGACATGACAAGTAAGTGGGCCGTGATAACTGGCCAACTAATCGAGAGTATCTAAATGTGGCTCCAATCATTTCTATTAGCTGGCTAATGGACGTCTCAACCAGCAAGAATCGTCGACACGTCCTCGCCAACCTGAAGCCCCACACTCAGTATGCGTACTTTGTGAAGACTCTCACACGTACCGATTACCACATGCAACTTGATGCATACTCCAAGATACTCTACTTTCGCACGCTGCCCAGCAAGCCGAGTCCAGTGAGTCGACTTCATGGCAGCTCCGATCACAGTACGGAAGTTGTAAGTCATTTTCTTTTTGTGGATCGAAAACTTTAGTTTCTTTTATTAAGTATAAACTTAAATTTGAGACAAAAGGTTATAGTAAACTTGTGCAACAGTGTGTAGTAAGCAGATGGGATATATTCTTGATCAGCACCAATAGCCGAGTCAATTTGGCCATATCCGTCTGTGTCTCTGTATGAGCAAGCCGCTGCTGATTATACCTAGTTTAGTTAGGTGACTTCTTAGCCTACAATATCCTGTCAAGAGACTGATCAGTATTTTAAGTCTGTTCTTTCCCATGAGAATTACCTATATAAATCGTCTTTGATTATAGTCATCTAGAAGACAGATGGTGTTCATCAAATTAACAATTTATGCGAAGTACTTCCAAATCGAGATCTCTTTTGAGTAGAGCATTCAAACTTGTTTTTGATATGTTAAGTAGTTGTCTAGAATCGGCCACATTGTATCATTTTACCATATTTCGGTTGCAGAAGTATCTAAAAATATTCCTGCTTACTAAGATATCCGAAACAGCAATTGTCAATTGTATTATATGATTATGTTATAGTAATCATTTTTGGCTAGATGTATATTTGGTCAACTAAGTATTATAGTTTTATTTGTAGGATGTTGTATGCTTTTAACATCTACAGATTATAGTTAATATCAATAAAAGTCGCTGATAATTTATCATATAACTCATCCCGTTGCCTATGCTCATCCATTCCTTGTTCTTGTAGCTATTGAATTGGTGGCCACCACGTCGTCCCAATGGGAACATATTCAAGTACATAATCAACTATGAGGTGCATAATCTGACCAAGACGGAGGAGAGTGGCAGGAACTATGCCACATTTAAGGCAAGCAATAATAGCTTTCTGGACTGCGATTGCAATGATCTGGTATCATATGATTCGGGACCACAGCCAGAGGATGAGAACTACTACAGTAAGGAGCAAATAACCTATGATGATGCGCTGCCCAATCTGATATATGTTTCGTAAGCATTAAATGCTCTGCATCCCATTTATACAGCTTGAGTGATGCCTGTTTCAATCATTTCAGACGACGCAAAAACCAAATTAAGACAGACAAATTTGACAAGGTCCTGGACTTTAATGATCTGATCGCTGGCACCTCGTTAAATGCGAAGCCCATCAATAAGAGCAGCGAGGCAGAAACCAATGCAACAACTCCAGCTATCAACGGCAATTTGACAATTTCGGAAAAAAAGAATGAAACTGAATCCTTGGAAGCCAAGAAGGCTCGGAAGGCAGCTCAGATTTTAGCTGAGCAGGCAGCCAAACATTATGATGAGTATCGCGAGCGTTTGGAGCAGAAAATGCGCGAAATTCAGGATACGGGCATTGCGGACTATCTAATTCAACATGCCCAGCCAAAATGCAAGGATATCCATGCCTCGATCAGCTATCAGCTGGAACAGAAATGCATTGTGGAGGAGGAGCTGAGTGGCATTCAATTGCCCGGCACACAGCATTCCCATAAGCTGACCGACCTGCTACCCAATCAGTATTATCGCATCTCGGTTCGAGCTTGTGCTGAGGGCGTCTTGAATGGCTGTTCCAATCCCACCGAGATGCTACTGAAGACCATCAGCGTTGAGGTCGAACAGTTTATGAATGGCAACTGACAACAATTAGATGTTTTATTCCATCATTATTTTAATATATTTTTGTTTTACTCAGTGGAATTATTGTGTCAGGGAAATTTGAAAAATGTTTGTAGCAATCAATCAGCTTATCAATTTATTTTTGATTACCAGTTATTTAAGATACATTTTAAATCGATTGTAATTTTTAGCTTTAGCTTTTGTGAACTGTAAACTAAAATACTCAGGCTACTAAGTTGTATTGAAGTATGTTTAATAACTAAATGCAAATGTTCCGTCTGATGTTGGATTTGTCGATATATGTATGTGTGATATATATAGTAGTTGTTAACTGAGTATTTTTGTTTGTTTTAATTAATTCTTAACCGACTGCTAACTGAGTATGATAATGGCAAAATGTTCAAGTGTATTTGCAAAAGTTCCTCAAACTATATAAATTAAATCAGAAAATCCTTTTATCTATGGTAATTTGACATTTTAGCTCGTCGGCATTACATGCTGGCTTTAAAGTCTTAACAGTTATTTACAGACAGGCACACACACACGCACACACACACACACACACACACACACTAAAGCGCAAAGAGCTTTAATCTGGCAGGCAAAGATTCCTGACATTTTGCAAGTTGGAATTACGGTTACGGAGGGCTCAACAATAAGCCTACGCCAAACTAACAACAGCAACACCTGCCTCCTCGTCGTCATCGTCCTTTTGGATTCAAAAATTACAGTACGCCAGAGCAACAACATCCACTCCACAAAACACTCTCTAACCTGCACAGGACCTGCCTTTCAGTTGGATGCGTCAGTTGCAAAGCGTTCAACGCATGCCACTTAATATGCAAATATGCCACAAAAGAGCTTTAAAACTTTAAAACACTGCCAAAAAACAACAAAAAACAAAAAAAAGAAGAAAAACAGAGCCAAAAAAAAAAAGGAGGAAAACTAAAAATAATGCCGAGTACGCTGGATGTTGAGGCGAGAGCACAGGACGACGTTCCGGAGTCGAGTTGAGTACGTGTCATGTGTCGCCCTGTTTGTGGTTGAACTTTGGCTCAGCAGGCAGGAAACTTGCACAAAACGTGTCCCGCTCAATGGCCGTTGATTGACGAAGGCGCAAGTGACGTAACGGGACACGTTTTGTTTTGTTGCTGTGAGCCGTGTGCGAAAAAGGATTTGCACTTCGAGTGAGTCCCTGTCGCTGACAGTGCGACCACAATGTCGTTAGTTTTTGGTCTGGTGTCTTAGTTCTCAGCACTCAGCTCTCAGCACACACACACACACACACACTCGCACACACACACACAGCTCTTTGGTCTCAGGTCTCTGGTGCTCAGACTGTTTTCAGTCCTGGTGCGGTTTTCAAGCACCTTTCCTGCCGTCAAATCCTAAACCGATTGTATTCGAATATTTCAATGTCTTCGGCACTTTTACTGTTGCGCCATTTTGGTGCACACTTCCGTGCTCCCATTTCGTCGTTATCCCTGCACTCGTTTATTATCCATGCACTGCCATCGTCAGCACTCTCCGTGTGTATCTTGTGTGTGCTTGTTTGTCTCGAGGTTGAGGTGTTGAGGCTGCTCCTGTTGCTGTTTTGGGGGCAACCGACGTCAGTCAGTTGGACAATTTAACTGAGTGCTGCACAATTCTGTGCTGAGCTTATGCCGTGTGCACTTCAATTGTCCTTGCCACACCACACACCACACACCATACACCATGCACCATGCACCATGCACCACAACACACACCCCAAAAGCGTTGACATCGACATCGACATCGACAACGCATTTCAGTTTGCCTGCGTCTACACGTCTGAGCCGGGGATTGCAGCTAAAGCATTTGGATTTTGCTGGGATATGGCATTCCCAGCCCTCGGCTACCCATCGCTGCTGTGCATTAGGGTACCCTCTGGAGTGCAATAGGGGACAGGGGATGAACAAGTAGTTCACACTATGTTATTGATATATGAACACACTTTCTATGTTTTCTCCAGTTAATGTCAGTTAAACCTTGATGCAACGATCTGCCAATGGCCAAATGGCTTTTGAAATAACTTATTTTCACTATGTTTATATTATTATCTTATTTTATTCAATTGTTCAATTCAATTCCTAAATCAGATGGCCAACTAAATTTATCTCTCTTTGGAATGAGCACGCTATAAATTATGTCGTTTGGCTTCAGGAGTATGGCAAAAATAAAACTTTGAAGCTTAAGGTAAACTGGCTTTATAATTTAGCATTTTAAAAACGATTTTTATCGATATATTTGCACATGTTGTATTATTCGAATGTTAAATAATTAAACTCGATCCATTTATCAATCTTCATTTATCTTCAACTTTTAACGTTCTCAATGAATAAATCGTAATTTAATCGAAAATAAAACACATTTTATTTAAAAATTATAGTGATTAAAGCTGATTATGT
The DNA here is from genome assembly GCF_018153295.1 of Drosophila grimshawi. Classification (NCBI taxonomy): domain Eukaryota; kingdom Metazoa; phylum Arthropoda; class Insecta; order Diptera; family Drosophilidae; genus Drosophila; species Drosophila grimshawi. Next base: position 999,129 of record NW_025063098.1, read on the forward strand.
TCTCTCTTATTCCTGACAATTGCTTTTCCAAACTTTAAAAGTCATATATATATATATATATAATAATTAATTGGTTTATTCTTATCATTAACTGATTTGTCAACAATTATAGTTTCTTCCACACAACATTCATAGCTTATTAATTATATATTATTGATATTGATATTATATTGATTTTCCAAAACATATACATATATATAATAATTTGTTGTGAAACTTGAAATTAAAATGAGTTTAATCGAATGCAAATTTGAATTTATCCCAAATTTCAAACCAGGAGGCGCAATCAGTTTCAAATTGCATATTGATTTTTGCACATAACTTTCAAGCTAATAGAAAGTTGTTGTAAAACAAAGTTTATACTTCAATTTCTATTAGTGTGCAACCATCCAGTAATCAAATTTCAGTCAGTCAGTCAGTTAGTCAGTCAGTCAGTCAGTCAGTCAGTCAGTCAGTCAGTCAGTTAGTCAGTCAGTCAGTCAATACAAATTTTATAGCATCGCAGCTAAGCAGCTACATTTTGAGCCTGACCTCGCTTTAGCTTTGACTGTTACATTTCGATCACGTTGACTGAGTTCATTTGCAATTCATTATGTTGTTATCCAGTCTTTTTGGCCCCACTCACATAGCAAATCCAATTGGCAATGTTAGACAAATACTTCCGGATAATATAAAGTGGCACCAGTAATCACACGTGCATAGTTGATGTTGGCATTTCAGTTGATTTTCGTTTAAGTCGCACTCAAGTTGCGATGCCATGGAAATGAGCAGCTGGAGGGATAACAATCGTATCGATATACCTGTCTAGTAAGTATCACTTGCACTCATCTAAGAGTCTCCATGGCAGCGCTCTCTCCTCCAGTCGGTCAGCTGGAGTGCGTTTGCGCACTTGATACCATTGAGCTTACACAGTTGAAGGACCAACAGAGAGAAATGGTATGTATATGTGGTAAATATATATATATATATATATATATATATATATATGTATATATTTATATAGCTTAGCAGCTCTTGCGTGTGTTGCTCGGCCCAATCGGACTGTTTCATAAATAATGCAAATGCCTGAAATACAATATGTGTACTTTTTGTTCACGTCACTTATAGTTCAACATGACACAATTTAGATGGTTGCGATAGCTTGTTGTTTTTGTTTTCCCTTTGCTTTTCCACTTTTTTTTTGTTTTTAATTATACTCGAAATAGATGCCGGTTAAAACACTTTTGAGGCGACTTTTTCCACTCTTGACATTTGAATGATTTATACACAATTGATAAAATGACCACAGTAAATATACACACATGTGCATATACATATGTTTATATATATATACAGTTGTTCTGGTCAATTGAATTCAATTTCATTCATTTTTGGGGTCATTACACGCATGCTTTTCATTTTCGACAAACATGCGATTTGATAAATATGGTTCGTTTATCGGACGTCATTAGAGCCGATTATAGGTGAGTGACAATTTGTGGCCAGTTGTTGTTAACTGAATATAAACCGCTTAACAATCGATTAGGTTAAAGTTCGTTTGGGGCTAAATTTGTGGATAAGCTGGAACTGCCCTCGTCAATAGCTGTCAATTACTTGACTCTGGCTGGGTCGATCGATTGAAAAACTCAGATTTAGCAGCTGTCCTTTTGTGTACATGCATTGCTTCTAGGTGGTTATCTTTATAAGATCATAATTCTATATTATTATTGCCATGCCATTTTGAAAGTTGGCAGATTGGCAGAAGCAGATACTAAATATATTTATTATTTATCAGGAAAATGAACTGCCTCAATATAGCTAGGCTGTAAGAAAATTAAAACAAATTTAGGTTTTCGAATATTATCTTAAATTTAAAGTTATAATGAAATGTTGTAAAATCTTAAGTTGTCAACTAATAAACTAAGTTCTATATATCTGAAATTAGATGTGACATTGTCATTATATTTGTTAGCTCTGGAAAATTGTAAACTTTGAAGTCATAGATAAATGATTGCTTTAAATGACTGATTTCAAGTTTATCTCGAGCTTGAAATTTTTAATCACAAACCGTACAGAATGTACATTCTATTGGCTCAATAATTTCCAATAAATTGCGTCAACAAATTTGAATAGCGAACTGTTGACCAATTTAAGCGAATCATAAACTTTGCTTTTGACTAACGCGTGCAATACTGAAAATTACACCTTAATAAAGAGCTCAATTTGAAATGTCGACAAAATACAGCCGAAAATCCAATATCCATTGGTGCTGTTAGAATGTACATATGTGTTTATGGCCATAGTGCTCAATTGCTTAGAGCCCGATGTCACATTCCCAATGCACCATGCACCATGCCCCATGCCCCATGCCGCAAATTCCCAAATTCCCAATTCCCGCTTCAATGCGCGATTCGCCATGCCCAGCGACGACTAGATTGCAATTCCGTGCAAATTTGCACAAAAACACTATTCAATGCTGCAGCAGGCGGCCATTGTTTTGGGCGCCATATTTGTCGGCCATTTGGGAGGAGGACATATCGCTCGATGCTTCGCTGCATTTCCGTTGTGGCGAACGCATTCATTTTGGCATCATCAACGTTGTATGATGTGTTGGCAAAACGTGTCATCGGCTAGCCTCCGTTAACAGACTCGAACATACACAAACAAATACCGTCAGCAGTAAGAGAGAAAGAGAGAGAGAGAGAGAAAGTGAAAGAGAGAGAGAGAAAGGTGAGTTGAGTACGTGTATGTGGCGACAGCTGACGATGCTGCTCAATATCATATCAATTTTTACTGACTTGACTGTGTGTGTGTGTGTGTGTGTTTCTCTGTGTGTGTGCGTGTGTGTGTGTGTGTGCCAAATGGGTTGTTGCTTGGGCGTAATTGGTTCGTAATTGAAAAGTTTTGCGGGTAATTAATTGCCGAAAGTTGCCTCACGACATTTTATGGCTTTTGCTGAGGTTTGCCAAACTTATCGCAATGATATTTTTTTTATTTATTTTTTTTACTCACATGTAAGTAGGTAAGTAAGTTAATTAAGCGACAGTCAGCAAGTTGAGAGTGGAGTTGCAATTGTTGCAGTGCGTGTGCTACGTGTTTGAGCTACTACTTAGACCTGCCTGAGTGTGTGTGTCTCTCTCTGTGTGTGTGTGTGTGTGTATGGCAACATTGTCTACACGTTTCAGCTGTGTTGACTTGCTAGGACAATGGCACAAAACAAAAAAGGGTTCGCTTTAGCACCTGTGAACGAATCAAACGAAGTTTGTTTAACAAACTTCACTAAAGTCAAATAGATTAAAACATTATCCGAAAGTGTTTGCTAAATTTAAAAACAAGAACTTTGCTTGTAATTTTCTAGTTAAATGTATTTTGTATTATTATTTTTTTTTTAAGGTTCCAGTTCAAAGTATTTCAAGTTTAGCAGAGTAGAAAATAAAAACTTTTGTTTATTATTTTTTGCTTTTTAATTGTTTAATATCAGCTATTACCCATTATAATTATTATTAATATTATCAGCTATTAAAAAAATAAAATAAATATTTAATATAAAATTTCATATTAAAGAATAAATCCAGAAATTCGTTTTTTCGAATTTACCTACATATTGAAATATATTATTAAGTTCATATTGTTTTAAAATTGTAATTATATGATTCAATTTATGTTTGTAGCTGTGCCAATTGCTCTTCTCTAAATGTGTTTTCCAATTATTAAAGTCATAAATCAAATTTGTCAGCTGTTAAGTATTTGGTATATTGGGCTGAAATTGAAATTTCATTAAATTGCATTTGTATTGGACAACGTTCTTTGTCTTTTATCAATGACTTATCATAATGACGGCACCTGTCCTTCTTGTCTAATTAAAATCACAGCATTGACAGGGCATTAGTCGGGCTTCGCAGGTGCTTAGGGCACAGAGTTCAAATTCAATAGATGGTCCATATTTGCGGAAGAAATGGTAATGCCATGAATGAATAGACTCAATGCATATTTAATGATGGCCGAGACTGTTGCCATTTTTGGCATTTTGGCTAATGAGCCAATGACTAATGAATTCTTAATACGTTTAATCACATTCTCCAAACGGCAACAAAGTCTCGCACTGCTCGTTAACATTGAGAAGTCCCTCAAGTCATTTGCGACCGGACACAGGACATGCACTGCAAATTCCTTGGGGTTGGTAGGTGATACTATAAACCTACTTCTTAATTTCCGCGCCACATAAAACTTATCTTCATATTGTGACACTCAGTTCCCGCTCGCCCTGTTTCCTGCCATATTCTACAAATATTTCTTGTGAACAATAAAAATCACAACATAAGCTGAAAACTTTATGTTGCTGCTCGAATGCAAACTGGCAAATGTGGCAAGCGCAAGTTTCCGACTTTGGCCCAATGCATTTTGGAGTCGTAAGCAAAACTTTTGCGGGCTGCTCTAAGGTCGAATGCAGAATTATGTTGGCGAGGGACACAGGCCAGCTGTCCCCCAGGGTTAGCCAATCTCTTCTTGTTGTTGCATTATCTTAATGTTCATTGGTTTAAGTTTTGTGTATTTTCCGTTGACGTTGCCGTTGCCGTTGCAGTTGCAGTTGCCTTTGCCATTGCCATTGCAATTGCAATTGCCATTCTCGCTGCTGCTCGTTTGGGCGCCAATCTCCCGTCGACATCCTGTGCTGTGTGGCCTTTCTGCAGCAAACTTTCACTTCATCTGTACCAAAAAACTTTTGCATTCCATTTCCCGAATGACGATTGCGACTTCTAAGAACTCGTCAGAAGTTTTGCATTTATGTTTCAACGGCTGATCGCCGGTAGGTTGTGCGCGACCTGCCGCAATTTTAATTAAAAAATATTTTCTACACTAAGGCTGATTGCACTGAAATTGGCAATAGTAACACTCATCGATTGTCCAAACTTTGCAACAGAAATCTAATTTCCATGTTGGCCATTGTGTGCGTCTTGGTTACCAACCAGTCGAATTGCCAATACACGATAACATTCTCCTTCCCTATTGCCATCCACACGGGCACATCCTGGTCACTGTGGCACTTCATTAGTATCGTATATCCTGCCATATTTGTCGCCGTTTGGCATTTTTATTACGCAGCATAATGAAGCGCTAGACAAAACAGCGAACAGGAAATTGCGCAAATGGAAACTAAAATAAAGTCTGCAAATGAGTGACGGAATAAATATGGAAGACACCATTCTCATCTGCTCTCTGCAAAGCACTGCTTGATTGCTATCCATCGTTTGTACTACTGCGATTGTGGTTGGCAATCGTTGCACCCTTAATAAAACATTTTCTTTGCAATTGTACAACAATCAATTTGTGCACACTTATCACTTGTGACCAAAAGTCAAAATACTAGGATTATTTAAAAATACTTACTATTTAAAAATGGAAACACATCAGATAGTTTTCCTTAATTTCGGAGATTTACATTTTAATTTTAAATAGCATAATTAAACATCAGATTTCGTTTTTGAAATGAACAACATGTCTGCGTTGACCAATTTATATCAATTAAAATTACATTCTAAGTTTTGATCAGCATAAATATTATTTAATTTATATTTAAATATTAAAATGTTTATTTTATTTTATATTTCTTCATGTCGTCTGAAATTAGTCGACATTTAATAAATAAATATGTTATAGAAAGTATTTGAAAATCCTGATTCCGACAAATCAGAAATCAATTTTATTATTTTATTTAATTTTATTCGGGCAGAATTGATAATTTAATAAAGCTAAAAATATTTTCTACTTAAAATGAGTACTCAGTACTTACAGAGTATGCAGTGTTCGGTGCTGCAAAAGCTTATTTGCACCTTGTTTAAATATGTTGTGAGATGTCTTCCATTTCAGGTTTATAATCAACCAGCAAGCTACGTTGGGATTTATGTGGCTTTTGTGCTGACTTTGGTCCAGCTGAGTGGAGTTGTGGCTGCAAGTAATTTGTGTAAAAGTGCAAATGACTTTTATTTGATGAGACACTGGAACTGCAACAGCAAACTGCATTTCAAAGTTGGCTGGGGGCCACAGATAATAGAATAGTTCATGCTGTGTGTAAGTAGATGTGATAGTTAGAAGCACTGGCGTTGTGTTGTTTTTAAGTTGGTAAGTCGGTTGAGGCAAATTAAGCTGGCTCGGTTGCTTTCAAAATACTTGCATTGGACGACAAAAGGTGCCGCGGGCACTTTAGATATTCGTCTTTTGAATGGAATTTTAGATAGATTTCAGAAATACTTTGGTCGACAAAAACAAAGCAGTAAACAGTACTGCAGGCGTCATGGGAATACAGTTGCCAATGACTCAGGAAAAGGACACAGCAAAACAATAAAAAAAAGTTTGGATTTAATGAAGGTAAAATGTAATCCAATTAGTCAACACGGTGAGTAGCTGCAATAAATGAAATACTCCTTTAAATAACACAAACAAGTCAACAAAGTTAGCATTAAAGCTTCAACTTTTAATGAGATTCAGTTTGTCAAACAATTATACTAGTTAAAGTTTCTCCATTTTCAAAATATGAGTATAATGACGTCAGTTGAAGTCTCCAGCGCTGAGTGGTGATGTGTGGATGCTTCTAGCTACTGAGAGCTGTAAATTATAATCAAATTGTGGTCTAATCTTGAGGGCTGAAACACAATGGCTGAGCACATGTTCGACAGGCACTGAGACACTGAGACACTGAGACACACCTTAACAAGCAATCGCAATGAATGCCACATTGCCCAATCGAGGGCTCTGCTGGTTGCAATCAACATCCGTGTCAGTGGCAGGGTCCAAAGGCTAAACGTTGTGTATAAAAAGAAGCGCAGACAAAAGCAAATCGGAAACGGAAGTTGCATGTGAAAATGTTCGTTTTCGTTGTTGTTGCTGTTGCTGCTGTTGTTGTTGTTGCTTTTGTTGCTGTTGTTGGTCTCGTTGTTGTTGTCGTTGTCCTCTGTGTGCGGTTGTATTGTTGAGTTGCCTTCAGTTTGCCTTGTACTGTTGGATTAGCTTGGCTTGCCATCCCACAGTTAACTGAAATTGACAGCCTTTGCCTTGTGCTGTGCTGTGCTCTGCTGTGCCATGGCTCCAATGTGTCTATGGTTCCGTTCGCTCCCACGATACCCAATCCTGTTGCTCTCCGGCTGTCTGACAGTCTTTTACTGCCAGCATTGATAATGCTAACCAGTGTTCCTGGCAGGGAGCATCAATGACTTTTGCAAATGAGATTTCCAGTTTTATGACAGGGTGCATTATGCATACCACTACCACTACACCACTCACCCCCGTCCAACACATAATCAGTGCTCATATTAAATGACCAACTCGATGAATTTATAATGTTTGCTTTGCTTCTTACCAAATTGCACAGTCGTCAAGTTGCGAGAAACTCGGGTCATCTGATTGCCATTGATTGAGTGAAATGGATTTGCTAAATTTGTTTTGCTTGTGGTCAAGGAATGTGGCACAAGCAAGCCAATTGTCCTGTTATCGTTTCCATAATGTTGCAAGCGTTTTGCAGCAACTTGGCAATTAAATGTTTCATGTTTGAGAGCCAATGACAACATCGACGTTGTCGCTCTGCTCCCAATGTGTCTCCGTCGCCTGTCGTCGACCATAAATTTTTGATTGCCTTTGTACTGAAAAATGGCATTTCATTTGCGTTTTGCGTTTTGCGTTTTGCAGCAAGTCCGCGTCCGCTCCGAGCGTCGAGTGAATTTTACGCCTCGCTGCTTGGCGTGCCACTGCGGCATGCCCCTCTTCAACCTACTTCCTCCAACCCAGCCCTCATCCACATCCATTGCGCCAACGCCCTTGCTGTGGGCGGCAAGCAGACACATTTCAATAATTGTGCAACAACTGGAAGCGATTATGCAATTTCATCAGACCAAAAGACACACTGCCACATCGAGATATGGCTAAAAAAATAAATGGAAAATAGAATCGAGCATTGACGAATGCATAATGCACTGCCATCGATTTGCAATTCATATGACATTTTTCAACATCGAACCTTTGATCTATGTCACCTGTTTATTTATAATTCTACAAGAGTTAATGAAGCCAAATGGCGACTGTGGAAGATATAATAAATTTGCTTGAAAATGTTGCATTTGAAATGTTAAAACTATTGCTTTTCTCTCTTTAAGCATGAGTTAAATATAAATATTAAAAATTGGTGCAATTTGGGTATATTTTCCATTTGCAATCAAGCAACAAATTTGATCCCAGTTATATATAAATATATTAATAATTTATTATCTTCAATTCATAATCATATTAAAAGATGCCACAAAGTGTAGAGTATCAACAGAATGTTTGTGTGACTGTGAATATGTTTGAATGAACGTATGAATTTTATATTGTAATATAGACGCTGTATCTGTAGCTTCGGGAATGGGAATGGGTTTTTGTGTGAGCGCAGTATGGTTGCTATATTGTATAGGCAAAGATACATCTGCTGAGCTGATATGGCATTTGGGAAAAACGAGTTTTATTTCTGTTGTGTGTGTGTGTGTTTGCACTTGTACTATATATATCCATATATATATATATATATATATGGGTGTGTGTTTGTGGGTGTCTGCTTGTCTGCCTTTCAGTTTGAGGTTATGCAAATTGTTATGCTGATATCATAATTAATTCGTTGGGGAAACAGGCCGGAAACAAATTGGGCTTTGAATGAGTTATTGTATTTTGCGGTGCGTTGCATTTTTGTAGCATTCCCGAGGGGAGATGCAGATGGTGCAGAGAGGCAGCTTTTGTATGATTATTTTCGGAGTCAGGATTTGACTGGGTAAATGTTGCCGAAAGATTTTATTCTTTTCAACAAACACATTTTAATGAGTTTTGCAGCATTCGTGCTTTGAGCTTGTTGCCAACTTTGATGGGTATCAAGATTTTGCTAGGTCGCTTTTATGTGCCAAAGCCAGTCAGCAATAACTGCAGAAAGTTATTATAGTTCGCAACTGGCGTATAATAAAAAAGCCACAAAACAAAATGTAAGACAAACAAAGAAATGTCCTTCAGCATAGATCAAGTTTCTGGCTAAAACAATGGTCAGATATCTGTCCTAAGTTCCACAAGTTATCACCACTTTACTGTCATGGTTTCAGTTACCGTTTCCGTTTCCGTTTCCATTTTCATCTAGTTTTTGTTTTTTCATTTTCCATATCGAATATAATGAAATTTTGATGTTGGCTGTATGTAGTTTTTGATGAAAATAGAGTTTTAAATGAATTGCCGCATATCTTTTTGCTACTCCCCCCACCTCTTTATTTTCTCTATCTATCTTTTGCCGAGCATCCATTGTCCGTGCGATCTGTGGTCAGATTAGGCTAGATTTGCAAACTTTGACGTGGTTGATTCAACAATTTGACGAGTTCAAGCTAAATATAAAAGTCATTGCAATATGTATATAGATATATAAATGCTAGGATTAGTTTTGTCACTCATATGTTTAAAAGCAGCAGAGATGAAAATATTAAATATATCTATCTTTATGCCAAATGTTTTGAACTGTGATCAACTTTTATTAAGCGAATGTGTTTCTTTGTATTGATTTGCAACTCTGTTTAATCTATGTGAAAATTCAATCAATTTAAATGCATGGGCAGAGGGGATATTAGAATATTTAAGATGTCTAGAAATTAGAGTGAATTATTAAGCTGAGTCAGCAGCCATTGATTTCTTTTTACTTATGAGCTTTAATATTTTGGCAACATACTGTGGGCAACTGTCGTGGCATTAACCATGTCAGATGTGTCTGCTTCTGCTTCTGTTTGCTTTGTTTTCGTGTGTGTTTGTGCCGCCTCTGTCTGTGTCTCTGTAGCACTGTGGCAATGTGGCAATGTCTGCTTATGCGTCTCGCAGTTTGGCCGCGTGTGTTTCCACTTTGCCACCAAGGCCGCAAATAACAACAACTAACTGCCTATGCTTACCCCTGTCTACTATTTGGCAACTGAGTGTGTGTGTGTGTTGAGTGTGTGTGTGTTGAGTGTGTCAAAGGGCGCATTTGGTTGTTTTGTGGTGCCGGTGGCGTATACGTAATGTGGCCGCCATTTGCCACTGTGTTTGTGTAAACAAAATTGTTGGCCGTCTATTTGTTTGTCGTTTGCTCGCCAGCTTGTTTATTGTCACACTCAGGCCCAGACTTAATACCAAGCTAAACCATAAGCCTAAGTTGGCTTCGCTTGCCTTGCCTTGGTCTGGCCAAGCGTCTTGCCCAGCATTTAGTAAGCGTCATGGGCGGCACTTCCTTTGTCGGTGGGTCATTCGGCTGTCGTCTACCTTGCCAGGCCTTTTCCGGTGCGAGAAATGAGAGCTGCTCGTTATGCTTCCGCTTCCGCTTAGTTCCGTTTGCCTCTGCTATTTGGCATTGGAATGCCCTTTTGATTGATGGCCAGCGCATTTATTTGCTCCTTTTGTTTGCTTGTCGTTTCAGTTTTCCTTCTTTCGTTTACATTTTTTTCTCTTTTTTTTTTTTCGGGAATACATTCTTGTGTGTAGCGCTTCATTGGCGATGGTTTACAGTTTTGCCTTATTGTGCCCCCAAGGCCGAGGCCATATATTGTTGTTGAGGGTGAGTGGGCGTGTGGAGTGGGCAGTGAGTGAACTAAAGTGATTGGGTGAGTGAATGAACAGTTGTGAATGTTTGCCAATTGTTTGTCTATATTTACTGAATATATTTGTATTTATTTCCAGGGAAAGGTGAGCTCAAAAATAATATTTGTATGTGCTTCTGTAAGTTGCTTAATATTTAAATCTGTAATAGCCACAAATACTTGGACATATGTAAACGGTTTTTGGCTCATAAATTATTGATTATATTGAACAGTTTTTAAATTTGTTAAATTTTAAATTTTCTGATTACGCTGCTTATGTTTATTGATTTTTTCGAATTTAATTGGCATGCACAAGATGAGTACGAGTAATGTAATTCTTGAATTAATGAGGCGCAACCAAAGTTTGGCTACGTATGAGAAATAATCAATTTTTGTGGTTAACCTTTTTCATTTTGTTAGTGTAAATTATATTTTTATAAATTATTATTTCTTTGATGATTGTGATTGCATTGCATACATGCAATATACTTTAAATATAGCTATATCTAAACCTAGATAAAGAATATAAAATACTTTCATTTTCAGTTTACATAAGAGCATATAAGGAAAATATAGAAAAATATAAGCATTTTATTTGTTTTTTATTTTTTATAGTTTTAGTAAATAAATATAACAATAAACTAAGTTTTTTTTCAGCTAGCTCAGCACGCGATCTAAAAATAATTTCTCATCTATAAACAAAACTGTTCCACTCAACAGCTGCAGTTGTTAAATGTTTTCTTTTTATTTTTTTGCTAGCCTTTGTATGTATGTATTGGTGTTTGTCTGCTGGCCCCATTTTGTTTGCTAGCTTGATTTGTGTTATCCTTGAAATCAGATGTCCACTTGATCAAACAGTACACACACATCCCGACGTATATGGAAGAGGCTTTGCTTACTTGTCTGTCTGTCTGTCTGCCTGGGCACGGATCTAATTCAATTTCTGTCGTTGCTTTTGTCATTGTCCATTGTCTTGGCCTACATTTCGGGCAACCAGGTTGGCCAAGTAAATTAATATCGTCGGCTTGTCTGTTCAACAAACGTCAGTCACTTAATTCCTTTTGCCTTGAGCCTTCAGCAAGCTGAATGGTGAGTGGTGAGCCAGTTTGAGCTTTAACAAAAACTGCCAGAGAACCAGTCAAATTGCAGATGCTTTAATAAGTAGCCCGGTTTGTTGGATGGTTCTGCTAGTGTTTCAGTGCCCTCGTCTCTAATTTCAGCTAATTTGTAGCCACTCATAAAATTGCAAGCTGCAACGAGCGAGTTGCCATGTTGGGGTTTGTGGATGTTGAGGAAGGGTTCCCCTGCCCCGGATATTGGCGCAAACAAAATGCAACACTTGAGCTGAAAAATTGCCGTAATGAGCGCGCGCTGCCAGAATCCGGACCCCGGAGGGTTGCGTCAGTGTAAAATTGTTTAATTACTGCGAATTCCTTCAGTCGCCGCTTTTGCACGCTCCACTGTGGGCACACCATAGAGGATAGGGAGAGGTTGTCGACGGGGGTGGTGATGCAGTGGAATGAATGGTGGCTTGACACATTTCCAGTAGTTGCTTTTGCCGGCATTTTCGGGTTGGCTGCTTCTCTTTGCACCATCTCTCTCTCTCTCTTTATCTCTCGCTATCTCTCTCTCTCTCTCTGCCTCCCTCTGTCTATCTCTCTCTGGCAATTTAGCATTCTCCTTTTCAATTTCTGCTTGCCGCCATAGATTTCATTAATTTGCCATTAATTTGTATTTTCTTTGCAGTCGCTTGGTCTTGTTGATTTTGCTTTTAGCTGCGAGCAAAAACTGGCGCATTATTTCAACCCATTTGGGGGCTAATGAACTTACTGAAGGGTTAATCATCATCGTCATCATCATGTTCTTGTTCTTCCTCTCCCCGATTACTTGCCAGACGTTTGTGAAATCGGCTAGCTTAGGGTTTGAGTAGAATGGTTTTTTTTTCTTTTCGTTTTTTTTTTTTTTTTGAGACAACGTTGAGTGGTAATGATAAATTAATTTGTAGCTAGAGTCTGTGAACTCTATCACAAGAAATATTTAGACGAGTGAGTGCGCCCTTTGACAGGTAGACGAGAGGATTACCGTGGGTGCATGTAAGGATAATTACAAACATCAGCGTCTAATAAGCAATTTGTCTACGATTAACAGTTTATTCATAACACAATGAGTTTAAATACTCAGTTAAACTTAACAGCTTAGCTTGTACCCAAGATATGAACACACATTGAGCTATATAAGGATGTTGAGTGTGATATAAAAATGTGGTATATCTTATGCAGCTAGTAAACTATAAAATGGGTTCTTAATTAATTTCGAATAATGTAAAAATTTAATATATCTTATTTAAGTTTATTCAGCTACTGCACTTAATTAATTGTTTTTTTTTTTAATTCCATTCGTAACTTGTTTATAAACTATCCTAAATCAATCAAATCGATCAAATTATCTTGCCCTGAGATAGATAAAAATGGATTCACATAATCAATTAATATTTTCGAAATCCATAGCTGACTGGATACATTTAGCTGAGAATAAAAATCAATGAGTCCAAAAGGGATTCAAAATGTATCAGACTAAAAAAAACATTTTTAAGAGGCCATCAAACAATAGTAATAAAATAACTTACAGTCAATATCAATTAAATATTACCCATATTAAATATATCTCAATTAAATAGTTTTAAAATGTTTGCTGAACTAAGTGTTTTTAAACATATTGATCAATCCGGCTTGCAGCAGTAAAAAGTGAATAATTCGCGCTCAAAACTCGATTGCAAAAATGTAATCAATTAAAAGCATTGATTTTTTGTGACCAGTAAGCAGTTTTCCATATGACCCCAAAATGCCAGAGAAGTCAATTACGGGCAATGCATGCAATCGCCGACAGCATGCTAATGAACCGTAGTAGTATATTTGGCAGAAGTTGTAAGGCTCTAAAATGTAGATATATTCAAGAAAAGCTGACAACGACAGCGCTGCCGACATACGACATAATTAATAATTGTCAGAAAATATTGTGACACTTTAATGGACGAGGAACGACAGGGCAACTCACAGTGAACACGCACACACACATGATATATGTGTATAAATATGTATGTGTGTGTGTGTTCATATGTAAAATCTGTAAGCGAGAGTGAAAACTGTAATTAATGGCAGCAGTAGTAAAGCAAGGCAAAGCAAAAGCAAAAGCAACAGCAACGAAATTGTCCATTTTACTAATCTGCAACACAAATATTTTATGAGTACACTAAATCGCAGAGCTGCGTGTCTATGTGTGTGTGTGTGTGTGTGTGTGTGTGTGTCTGTGTGTGTTGACTTGATATTATGAACTAGCAAACCGGCACCCAAGGGCAATCATATTCAAATTAATATACCCAATGTGTTGTACAGTCATAAATTTTAAGCCCAGGCCCAGTGGCTGCTACACTGCTTGTTGCTGTTGCTGTTGTTCTGGCCAGGCTACCTTCACCTTGTAAACAAGATAATTATGGCAGCAACTATGACAGTGAACTTCCTGTTCCTGGACAGCACACTTCCCACCCTGCCTGCCACGTCTCTCTCTCTCACTCTCTCTCTCGTTGACTTGGTCCCCTGGGTGGCCCAAGAGTAAACTCATTTTCTGCCAGACGATTTCGACTGCTTCGTACACGAAATGTTGACAATGCCTAAATGCGTAAATGCAGAGGGGCGCGTGTAACCGTTTCGGCTTAGCGTTTTGTACATTGGACCGCAGGACTAAACAGGACTACACGAACGGCACCTAATGAGGCTACCCAGCTCTGTTTCTTCTGCTTCTTGTTCATCTTTGCTATTTGCTTGGCTTGTTGTCGACTCAAACAAACAAGTCCTGTCAACACTTGGCACAAACTTAACTGACAGCGTCTCGCAATGCGATAAGTAGTCTTATTTGCAAATAAGGGCAGGGTAGGACAAAGCAGGGCAGGGCGGTTGTTAGCGGATATCACATCAAAGTGGAGAAATTTTAAGTTCTAGTTACTTATTTAGATGAGGGCTTATTGCCAAAAAGTTAGAGCCACCTCACCGCACTTCTAATGGAATTCGAACTTTTATCAAATGAATTAATTGCTATTCACAGAATTAATTGTCATTGAAATCGTGAAGCTAGTAAATACCCATAATTAAGTAAGGAAGCACTGCCATGAAATTCGGATACAAATTATACAAAATTTGTTCCATACAAATAATCATGTTCAAAATTGATTTGATTTGTGTTTTATAAATTTGCTTAAGTAGCAACTTTATACCTTATTATACATTGTATGTACATCTTCAAATATTGAAACAAATTAAAAATAATGCACTTCGATTTTAGTAATGTATGCTAATCTTTTCCCCACACATTTTGCCAAATGATCTTTTCAATCTAGAAGCTTACGTTGTAAATTGCATAGGCATGTAAATTTAACAAAATTTGAATTAATAATCTTTAGATTCGTATATCTAAATTATGGGGAGTCAATGGGAGGTATATGTAAGGAACTGAATGTCTTAGTTCAATGAATTCAGTTCTCTTCTGCATATAAGTATGTATGTATGTGAGTCAGATTTTGTGGAGTCTATTTTTAGCTATTCAAAGATTTTGGTTGTCATTCCCTTAACTGAATCCCTGTCGATTCATAATTGCCTTTCGCCTGGGGCTCCCCCAATTCAGTGATTGGGCCTTTAATCAAATTGCCACCAACAAAAAATTATCTGAGCCACATGTCAAAAAAGTTGTCGATATCTCTAGCTGGTTGATGGCATTCGCCTCTCGGCTCATATTCATTTGAGCTTATTATTGGAAAAGTTGTGCAAACTTCGCTAAGCTTTTGTTATGACGATGATGATGAGCCAATGGACGCTTAGGCGTTTGCTCGCTTTAGATTTATCGAAGTGGCCATTAATAAATATATAAGTATAAGCATCCTACGAGTACACTTGATGTTCTTGTTGCTGTATCAACTCTCCAGCTACAACGACCAGCACGTGCCCGCTCATGCCAAAACTTTTTGGCCCAAAAATGTACAAGAAAAAAATGCACAAAAAAAAAATAGAATAAAATAATAAACATGAGAAAACAGGTATATAAATATTTTAATTTAACCGAATATTGAATATCCTTGCTTTAAATTTTAAATGCTTTGCAGAGTATATTTTATTTGATCAAAATAATAATATTTCATAAGTAGGTTTCCTTGAAAAATATTTGTATTTCTTGTAAATATATATAATATAATTAAATTATATGTAAAAGAAGAATCAGTGTTACTCTCTGTTGATTTGAACAGCATTCTTTTGATTATCCCATTTTTCATAATTACATTCGAAATTGTTCCATTTAAAGTCTTAACTAAAAAATAACACAATCGATAAGGGTATACAATGGGGAAAAAAATTGTATGAAAATTCTTCACGTTTATGAAGTTTTCGATGGTGTTAGCTTTAAGCCACTTCAACAAAACTTTTGGCCACAAAAACAAAAAAAAAGCCAAAAAAAAAAACCAACAAAAAATGCCCTGGGCTGAATGTACTCGTATCCCGTAGTTGTACTCGTATCTGAACAGTTTCGATGGCTCCTGTGGAGAGACGGATCACAACACGTACGCCAAACTTATTGATTTTCGGTGTGCGGCTTTTGACTTAGTTAGCGAATTATGAAAATATTTGCGCTGCGTATTTGGCAAACCGGAATCTGCCATGATGAATTACTCGGCAAAATAAAAATATAAAAACCACTGTCCCACTGTCAGTCAGTCAGTGTTTTTGTTGGGGGGCAATTCAAAAGTCTTTCGTGCGTGATTCGCGCACACATGTGAACGGATTGAGCGTGCTGCAAATACTCGCTGGTATGGGTTTCACTTTAGGATTGGCTCTACAACTACACCTACCCAAAATGTCACGCTTCGCTGGTGTTTCAGCCAAATGCTGAACACATCCCATCCACATGGGCCGAAGTTCATATACTCTGACAAAACAAACTGCGTATCCGGAAAAAAAAAACATTTTGTTTTAAACAACAATTTACTTTAAATAACAATATTAAAAAATGCCAAGTAAGCACAATTTATTATACATTTACCTATAATCGATCTTATAAAAATGTTATGAAGCATTGTTCTAATAATGACTGACTACTTTCCCAAAGCTAACAACAAAGTTATCTATTTTGTTGTTTACCTATTTTTGTGACAGGTTTGTAAGCCGACGGCAATAGGAAAATGCTCGTAAAAACATTGCAAAAAAACGGAGAGAAAAAAATGGCAAAACATAAAACAAACTTGTTCTAGCATGTAAAAAAAATTGTTTTCCTCTTTCGAAAAAATCAAAACAAAGCATGACTATTGGCCAGGAGTAGAGCTATCAGCATTCGAACCATTTTCGTGTTTAAGTTAAGGCATTAAAAGCAGAGCCAAGAACGAGCATTTGCAACGGGTTAAGGGGGTCTGCAGAGAAAGTGCGTCCATAAAATTGTTGCCCGTCTCGTTTCCATATAAAATGATTTTGATGGATGATGCTGCGCAACTTGGGAGCATGTGTTTTGAGATTTACGCAAAGAGCTGTGCAAATGGAGGCAAGTGTTAGCTGCTCCGCAGCCTGGTTGTGCCCTGATGTGACGCTTGGCGGCAGCTGAGTTAAGTTGAGCTGAGTTGAGTTGAGTTTAGTTGACTGCCTGAATGCGCTGAGTTGGGGGTCGAAGACGCGTGGTTAAATGGTCTGTGAATAATTTTTGAAGGGAGAAAGTATATGATATGAGAGATTGACCTGCAAAATGTAGCGAGAAGAGTAGGCGATTGTTTCTATAAATAGAAGAATAATATCTGTGAATTTTGATAAAAAAAAAAACAAAGTACAACAATAACAACCTGAATAAGGAAGAAAGATTATTGTTATTTTTCTTTGCCTACATTTTATTAAGAGTGTTTGTCAATAACATAAGTGTAGAGGTGGTAGAAGAGGCGGGGATTGTTTCTTGAAATGGAAGAGAATAATATCTTAGAATTTTGATAAAAAAGTACAAATTGAATAAGGGAATGAGAAAGACAGACAGAGAGAGAGATTGTAATGTATTTAGCTTAAATTTTATTGGGA
Organism: Drosophila grimshawi; assembly: GCF_018153295.1. Taxonomy (NCBI): domain Eukaryota; kingdom Metazoa; phylum Arthropoda; class Insecta; order Diptera; family Drosophilidae; genus Drosophila; species Drosophila grimshawi. The sequence goes on from NW_025063098.1 coordinate 1,016,797, forward strand.
ATCCTAAACAACACCATGAATGCAGTGAAGAGTATAAAATTGTTTATGCAAATAGAAGAGAATATCTGAGAAATAAACAGCTTAAGTAAGTAAGAAAGAAAGAGAGCTTAATGTCATGTTTTTAGCTTAATTTTTATTGAGAATTTTGATCAGCCCATAAAAGCATAGAAAAGAATATTTAACAAAAAAGTGTTAAAACAAGTCTGGAACAATATAACTAAACTTGAGAGCAAAAGCATAAAAACGGAAATAAATCTTAAGAATATAATTTGAGCTAAGGACATTCGCATAAAGAGATCAACATTAATCAACATTGTTTATTATTAAGAGAACTTAAAAACCCTTACGAGCAAACTGTACCGCCACCAGTGTCTCAGGCCCGGCACACTTTGAGGCCATGTTGTGAGTACGGGTGGTGCTCTCACAGGACACGGCTGTCAAGTTTTACACCGTTGGGTGCTAAAAATCATAAAATCAATGTGTCATAAAAAGTGGCAGGCAAACGGCAGCCAGCGAAGCCGAAGACAAAAGCCAGCATCACGACTAGAAGAAAATTGTTTGAGTTGCGTATTTTTTATTATTTTATTTTATGCTTTTGCAATGGCTGCGCAATGTCCTTAAACATACATATATATATGTATGTATCTATTTATGTGAGAGCGTCTTTATGACTGTTTACAGCTGACAAATTATATATGTATATATATATATATGACAGCTTGGAGACTCCACTTTAATCAGCGCTTTGGATGTACCTCTGAGATTTCACACAATTATGCGCTGTTAGTCGTCGAAAACTAATTTCTGCAATTTCCTGTAAACAATGCAATTTGCCGAGTGTATAAGCAAAAATAACAATAAACTAAATTACTGCAGAGTGAAAATGTGGAACGCAAAAGGGAATCCAAAGAGGGGAAGGAGTCATGCTCGGAAATAATTAAATAAATGAAGCAGCTGCAGCTACATGCTCGAATTCCGTTGCAGACACTGAGAGGGAGACAGACAGACAGACTGATATACTAGCCTGACAGAGAGATAGATATATAGATGGATGGATGGATGGATGGATGGATGGTTGGATGGATGGTTGGATGGTTAGATGGATAGTTATCGAGTCTGGCTGTCTGTCGCAGTGTCGCCGACTGAACCGAAGAGCAACATGCAGAAATTTGTGTGACTTTTGCGTGGAAAGGTTTGTGCCACGTCGCTGCCGTGTTGAAATCAACTTCTTTGTCGTCGTTGTCGTCGTCGTTGTCGTCGTCGTTGTCGTCGTCGTTGTCGTCGTCGTCCTTTTTGCCGTGTAATTTGATTTTGTGTTCTATGGCGCAGTTCCTATACACTAGCAGAGGGTATTTTAATTTTGCCGTGAAGGAGACGTCCTGTGTCGGAGTCGACAGGATCGGTTCACTATATAATATAGCTGCCTTTCTTGTATGAACAACTTTTTTGTTGTTTAGATATGTGGACCAGACTTACTTAATATTCATCACCATTTCACAACTACAACAAATGGCTTTCGGCTTTTGAGATTTATAATGGAAGTTAGAAGCCGCCAGGTGGATAGGCAGCAGGTCTGCCAGGGCATATAATCGTCGGCGTGGCTAAGATAATCGCGCTGGCTTGTTTTACTTTTTGTTGGTCTCTTGGCACATTTCTGGTACATTTTGCGTAGTCTAATGAATGACAGCAACAGCCGACGGCATCAGTTAAGAGTACAGCCATATACCATCAGCCAACAGCCAACAGGCAACAGTCGACAGCCAACAGTCGACAGCCAGCAGGCACCAGTAAAGAGCCGACAGTTGCCGCATAACTGCCATAATGCTGATGATAATGTTGATGATTTTAAAATGCGCGTGTTTCTCCTCCAATTGCTGTCATTTTGTTGTCATTTGTGGGCTGCTTAGGCTTTAAGTTATCTAGCTGCTGCCACAAACTTGAGCATAGTTATTTTCCTGATTAAGCATGGGAACGACGAAATGGCATTCGACAGCTTGTTGGTTAAACTAATGAGTCTGTTTGGTGTTTTAGGAATTGCTCGATAATCTGTGAAACAATCAAACACACCAAATTGCTGGTATCCGGATAATTTCAGCTGCTTACAAATATTATGTGGTTTAAAGTAGCGACATAATAGAAGAGAAAACAACTGGGAACAAGTAAAATTGAGATCGAACAATTCAACTTAAGTGCCGGCAATCAATAAGTGTAAAAACAGAAAAATTCGCAAAGCGATAAGCAAAATCCAAAAGAATAAAAAAAGAGTGCCATGAAAACTTGCAGTCGACAATAGAATCGACAAGGCGCTGTTTTCAGAGACTAATGTCTAACAATTTTACTTAACTTCGACTATATTTAATTGGTTAAAATGTTTGAACAGTTGTTTTAAGCCAATAATAATGCCATAAGAGTATGTAGAAAGTCTATGTAATTATTGTACTAGCTTTAAATCAATGTTTTACAGCCTTTCAGAAGGTTGATCAATATTTCCAAAGTAATTTAAAGAAAGATTATTTAAGTTCCCAATAAATAAATATTTAGATATTATGATGGAGTAGAAAATTATATATGTGAGCCCTTAAATTTGGTGCTCAAATTCATTTAAAAAAATCATGTACTTAGTCTTGTGCATAAGATGTTGACATTTTACTAACAACCATTGTTAAAAAGTGAAACCACTTTAACGAGTCTCGCCATTTTGTTATAAAGTTGATGAGGCCGCTAACAAAATGGCTAACTAAAGTCAACGTACAGACACACAATCCCTCTGCGTCCTGCCAGCCAGTCAGAAGGACCTAATGAACGTTGTGTCAGCCACAGATAAAGGCAAATATTTATATATATATATATATATATGTATGCATGTCTATATATAAGAATATTTCTATTATTTGACAAGAGCAGTCGCTGTCACAAAATCAAAACTATGAAGGACGACAGCGCCAAAGACAGAACTAAATACAGAAATACAGACAGTGAGAAACACTTAAAAGAAAGTAAATAAAAACCAACCGAATTAATTGTTTCACATGGCATACAAGATATATGTATGTATATATAAACATGTGATATTGATGACAATAAAACCATAATGGCAAACCCACAAACGAACACAGCCAAAAGCATAGCCAGTTGGAGGTCTGCAGTTGGCGGAGAATGGCCTGTCTGCTCTGTCATAAACTTAACTTAATTTCAGACAAACGCGGCTAATGACGACAACAAATAAGTCCATTGTAAGTGCTCAGTATATGTGGGTGCTGGAACTGCCAACTGAATGCCCCTTGACCTGCGAAACTTTATTCGCCACAAACTTCAGAAAGTCCATTGTCTGGACGAGGCAGTTATCAACGAAGCAGGAATACCCTTACAGTCAAATTAGTAAAAGTAATACAAGATTCTTTAATAATAATCATATAATTTTTGTCAATTTCAATATTAGTTAAAATCTATAAAATCTATAAAAGATTCAAAGAACTGAAGCAACTTTCATTGCCAGTCCCAAAAATTGAATTTCTTTCAATTTCAGTTACACAATTTATATATTATATATATATGTAAAGTGTCATAATTTAAGCAAGATTCATTGAGAGTCCCAAGCACTGCTTTAGGGTATATCTAGTTTATATAGTGCTTTCCGCACATAGCTTGCAAACCCAAGGAAGCGACTGAGATTCAACTCACGCGCCAAGAGGCTATTCACATGGTTTGTTATATCATCAAAGCACTTCAATCGCAATCAAGCCAAACAACTTTGTGCTAATTTATCTGAGAAACGACTTTCTCGCGGCGTTCATAAGAATTAAAAGTCGCTGGTGTTCTGAAACACTTTGCAAACAATATTAAGTAAATTATTTTTACTCGACAAACACACAGCGAAAAACAATACCAAAATGCCAAACGCAAGTGCAACTTTTGCGCCTGGCCAAAGAGCAAAAATAAATAAATAAGGCAAAGAAAATGCAAACAATGCACAAACAAACAGCGACACACAGAGCAGAAGTATATTTATATTAAAAAGGGCACAAGGTGCAAAGGAACTGCGTCTGCGAGCGCGGAAAACTAAAAACGGAACTCACATGCGGCAGATAGTTGGAGCAGAGGTTGCAGCCACGCAGTGTCTGTGGCAGCTCAAACGAAACTTCTGTCTGTAAATGGTAAAAATACCTTTCAGAAAATATGCAGCAGGGCTTATCTTAAATCTGAGATGCATTTAAATCTATTTAATCGTAAATCGCATGCTGTAATTTATATGTAATATAATAATAATAATAATAATAATAATAATAATAATAATAATAATAATAATAATAATAATAATAATAAAAAGCTAAATTATTTTTCTTCCTCAAACACGTCGTTGTTCACAACCGATTGATCTCTTCTTCACATGGTCGATCACAAGATTAATATAGATCGATATCGATAATGACGTAATATATATCGATCGATATCAATGATGGGTACCGATGTTAAGTTACAGTCTCACTAACAGCGTGTTAACTACATTACAAGAGGCGTGCTACAATAATAATATAAATAATAAGAAGAAGAATAATGTTAACAAAGGGTTTATCTTTACCCTAAAATGTATTTATATTTATTAAATCGTATAGTTCATGTTGCAATTTAAATTTAATATAAATAATTCGAATATTAATATAATCAGTTTCACGCTAATAATTGCATATTCAGTTTAATTTAGAAGTGAATTATTCTTACTCTAATTTTATAATGAGAACTAAGAAATGGTGATAATGAATGCATTGGGTTAATTTGGATGGATGAGAAAAAGTTAGTTTTATATATTCTTATATATGCAAAGTTAATTATGAAGAGGAGGTAGCAATTACGAATGTGGCGTCAGGAGCGGGAATATAGTTTTTAACAGACAAATCCAGCTATAAATAATTCACTTAATATTCATTTTATATAGAGGTCGAGTAGTCTGACTACTCATTTTTTGTTGATTTATTTATATGTGTGTGTGTTTTTTTTTTTAATTTAGCCATCTCACACATTTCCAACAGTTCAGAGATGTTTTGTTCTTGAACAGCGGTTTTCTCCACTCAAATCCAAAGCCCGCCACATTCAACCACCCCACTTGCCACAGGCAAGTCGAGGTACCTTCACCCGTAGGATCTGTGCCCCACTTTAGCGTGCGAGTGTGTTTGTCGACCACATAAGGGGGATGGTCGGGGAGGGGGGATGAGTGTGTGCAGATGTATCTGTGTATTTGTCGATGGTGGGGCAACAATAACACTCTGTTGTTGTTTGAGTTCAGTTTTGTACTGTCGAACTGTAAGCCCGCTTGCCTTTCACATTTTCATAACTTTTTATGCATGCCGAATACATTGCTATCATTGTTGCTGCTATTTGTTCAATTCGTAATTTTTATATTTTATTTGCTTATGTTTTTGTTGGCCTTATTCTCCTGATGCGGATGTGGATGCTGTGTTGTTTTGGTCTGAAAAGCATAGGAGCAGGGTTTTAAGCCAGGCAGGTTGATTGTGTTTGATTTGGTTTAGATCTCGTTGTTGGTTTTGTTTGTATATATGCATATAGATTTATGTGAAGTGTGTACGTACATCCCTTTGATTGTTTGCTTGTCCTTTTTGTAGTGCTGTTAAATGATTGGAAAGCTTATAACGTTGCTATCTAATTGTTTGTCGCAAATCATACAAATATTCAATAAACATTTTTTGTGTGCTTAACAGGCAACATGATTTAAATGAATTTTTCGTTAGCAAAATGTATACAGAGTAGCGTACTAGGGGAATAGTAGACAGATGTAAATATATATATACATATATAACGACATACTGGGAGAGATTGAAACAAACTGGCGCCACTTCTAATACTCCAGCCAATAAATGATGGAAGAAGAAAAGCAGGGGACTATTGTACTTGATAGGCTCCCGTTCCATAAAATATTGGAGAAATATATGTCAGCTGTCACATTTGCTAGTTCTGTGCCAATAAGCAAAGTAAAATCGATGTTGGCATCTGTCTACGCTGCTGTTTGCTGCTTGTGTTTATTTCTATTTCAAAGCTGAGTCGCTTTCAAAATGAAAAATAAACAAATTTCTAAATGACAATACTTGTGTTGCTGCTAGATACAGTAAATTGATATTGATGCTTATTGAAATACAATTGGGGTGCAAGCTCAATGAACTCAAAAATTAAGTTAAGAACAATGACCTTAATAATATAAAAAAATATATTTATTTATGTGAAAAAGAAATTCTTTTTATAGAGTTCACTTATTTATTTATTTTCATTTCTTAATGTGGACTAAAAACAGTGCACAAATCCAAAAAATGTTTTGATAAATACTTATTTTATGGTAAGAGTTACAATTTAAACTATAGAAAATAAATAGGAAAAATTAAGAATTTAATAAATCTAGGTTACTTTAAAGATAGCTGTTTAAAGATATCCGACTCTCCTATTAAAATCGAAATTTTTTATGGTCTGACAAATATCTAGCAATCCAAGTCGCAAATTGACAACATTTTCGCAACGACTTGCCCCATTACAATTTGGAACAATTATATTCATTTAGGAATATTAGGATATTTATTGAAGCTTTTTGCAGCACTTAGTTATGCTTTATATACCAGAGACATCTCGCTTTGTAGACTGCATATTTAATTATGAGATTCAAGGACTGCTGCTGCTGCTGCTTCTGTTAACTCGGAACTCATTACAACATACACCTTTTGTGCCCCGAAAAGTATGCCAGACAATCGCATTTGCATATTATTCTTTTTATGTTGTTGTTTTTGTTTTTCAGTGTTTCGGGGCGCACATGTAGAAAATAACATTGACTTTATTTGAATTTAATTTTCTTGTTTTTCTCTTATCTCAGCCCGCATCGCAAAGCAATGCTTTAAATGGAATGCATAAAAGCAAACGAGACTGCGTGGAAAATATTGTCTGTAGTACACACAATATATATAAATCATATAGGCAATTAATTGCGCTGTGTTGTTTCCCATCCATTAAATATGCAAATTGACAAGAAAGACATTTTCTAGCCTACCCACAACCAGTTTATTCGTCTCAATGACAAGGTCACAATTGTCACAATAATATAAGCAATAAGTTATTTAACCAAAAAGTTTTTGACTTTGATGAAACACATTTATAATTATTTCTTAAATGAATATTTAAACACAATTTTGTAGAAAAGAATGTATTCAAGGCAGAGAAGGTTGAATGAACTTCAGTTCCACAGCCCATTCTAATACTGTATGCTTGACATAGATGCAAATAACTCTATCTATATCCATTTATACATATATATGTATATATATATTTATTTATTTTTTGTCTGTTCATAAGTGTTTTTTTTAAGTGTACAAAAAGCCATCTTAAAGTAGAGAAAAAATAAGTTGTTTCACACAGAAATATACAAAACACATAAATCTTTTTATTTGTCATTTTTATTGGTTTTTATTATTGTACCTTTTCGTGTATTTGTGTATGTATAAATGTCGCTGATGTTGTCCTCCACTCCCCCGCACCACTCCCCACCTCTCCACCCCCAGTGCCGTTGTCGTTGTCGTCAGCAGCGTCGGCAGTTGACACACGCGTGCCCGATAATGTCATGGACCGGGAGACAAGACTGGGGGCACAAGGAAGACGTCGCAGCTGTACGCAAAAGCATTCCAAGTGGCGCAGCTATTTTCTCAGTTGTGTGTTCATATGCGTGTATAACTAAAATTTCATAAAACGCAAAAAAAAATATTAAATAACAATAAAAAGAGGATTTGTATCCTACAAATATATATATATATATATATATATATATAATATATGTAAGCGTATTTATGTGTCGCTGTCACTACTTTTGCCATTTCACTTTTATGTTTATGATGTGCACCTCGCACAAAACATTCAATGTGTGCATGTGTGTCTGAGTGTGTGCTTGTGGCATATGTGTATGAATTGTGTGCGTGTGTGATTCTAATCAGCAGCCAAAACTACTTAAATGACAGGCATACAGACAAGCAGACAAGCAGACAAGCGACAAGCAGACAAACAGCCAAACAAAACGCACGAATTGGTAAAGCCTCAGGGTCTGTTGAAGCGACGGGGTATCGAGGGCATCAGGGGCAGACGGATCCTAGACCTAGAACCAAAGTCAAAGAGGCTCTAAGAATGTCCACCCAAGCGCAAGGCCACACGGTCTTCTTCTTTTTTTTTTTTTTTGTGGGCAACCAATGACAAAATTGACAAATATTCGTAACACGCTTTCAAACGTGCAGGTTCTGTGCGTCCTCCTTTGGCTCGTCTCGGCCCCTACTGTCCTGCTCGGGCCGGGTCTCACTGTGCCAACAACAATTGCGTTTGTTCGTCTTTGGAAACCTCAGCTGGCGTCGCTTGGTCGTCGTCGTCGTCGTTCTCGAACCATTTTTAATTTGTCTGCCAACCAAATTGAAAAGCTGTCAAAACTGTTAACGTGGCCTTTTGTGTGTGCTTTGGCCACAAGCTTTAATAGTTATTTAGGCAGTGGTATTAGTTTGTCTAAGGCCAGAAATGATAAATCTATACACGCTTTCTCAGCGTGGCCCTTAACGTTTACTTTCTAAACTATATATCACTAAGGACTTCATTTGCTCTCACAAAACAAATAATTTGCTAAGAAAATGAGATAATAAATTTCGTCTGTCACTTTGAAGCAGTGAAAAAAATAAAAATAAATAATTTTTGCAAATTACTTCTTGTTTTGATTACAAATAATACTCATAAATACTTTAATCATTCGCTTTAAATAAAATCCAAAATTATATAAATAATTGTAGTTCCTTAAAAATAAATCAAAGTATTATACGAGTATTAAATGGATATAGTCAGCTGCAGCTTTTTAATTTTATTTCACACAATTTGAAGTTTTAAAATTAATCAACTTTTAAAATGTAACAAGCAATTTACCAGTTCAATGCTCAGCATTCAGCAACACTTTTAATTAAATTGCAATGAAATTATTTCTGATCTCAATTAAATTTCGCACAAGGTGGCACCAATAATAAACAAATTAATCAAGCTTAAAAATGTGAAATGGAAGCTAAAAAATGAAACAAAAAAACAGAAACAAAAACGAAAAGAAAAACATTTTTATGCCAGAGAGGAGGATAAATTTAATATTGATAAAGCGCTACTTGAAACAGAAAAAGTATGTAAAATCGACCGGAAAGCAATTTGGCTGAAAGGTGCACGCCATTTCTATCGATAACCGACTATATAGTTGCTGATGGGGAGCTACACTTACCATATACATGGATGGCTATATGGCCGGCTGTATGTATGTATATGTACATATGTAAATGTTTGCGTGTGCGTCTAACGGTAACGGTGTGAAATGGCGCATACGTAAGTAGGGCCCAATAGATTTATGGGTTTTAACACAGGAATTATAGACGGTTGAGCCTGGTGCCCGAAACCGTTATTGTTGTCTGTCCTTCGTTGCCGCCCCATAATCCCCGTTACCCCTTTCCCGCTGCTTGCCACACACAACTTTCAAAATTTGCCACTGCCCGTCGGCCATTCTCTGACTTTTGCCTAGACGTGGCTTAAAATCGAATCGACGCCTTCGAATGCCGAATGTAAAGCGAGCTCGATGGGGTGACTCGTTGGCATTGGGCGTGCACGTTATTTACTAACCGGAATTACCACTTTCAGCGGCATAATAGATTACGCACAAACATACACATCCATATATAAATATGCATACACCCAGACAAACGGAGACAGACAGGCAGACAGACAGACAAACAGACAAACAGACAGACAGTCGAATCCGAAACGAGCCAAGCCGAAGATACAGTTACGCACAACATTTGTAATTGCTTGCTGTTAAAGTGAGGAAGTGGGCGTCACAACACCCACTCCCACTCCCACCCAATAACACACACATATACACTTATGCATATTTAATGAGAGCTGATTTCCCTCTGCTGCTGGCCGCCCGTTTAGCCCCACAGCCCGCAAACATATTGGATACAAATCGTTGGCGAAAGCTTACGGCTTTTGGCTATTATTAGCAAATCGCTTAAGCAGGCTTTGGGCCAAGCACCAGAAGACTTCGCATTCAAATTGATTTTCGGGTCGCTGCCATTTAAAATGTGGGAGGGGCCAAATGAAAAAGCAGCACTCTGAAGAACTGGGCTACATGTTTATGCAACCATCCGATTGCCAAAGCAGGTTTTTTCTTGTTTTATGCTGTTGAGTTCTGTTCTCTTTTCCAATTGCTGATAATATTGAATTGCATTGCATATTCGGGTCATTGCTTTTGAGAGTGAAACGCTAGCAAAAGCGGCAAAAAATTAAGTGATAGTGTTAAATGTCGTTCAGGTCATGTAAACAGAAAAATGCTGAAAAATGAATCGGCAATAAATATTTTTGACAGATGTAAACATATGCGTACATAAAAATATAAAAAGTAAAAAGATAAAAATAAATTGGCATACAAAATGAATAGGGAATTTTAATTGGAATTTTCCAGTCACTCAGCTTTTTATTATAAAAACGGGATAATAATTTCACATCTTCTATTAAAAAAGTTTACGATTTATTCTGTTTGTTCCTTCATTTCTTGACTAAGTCATGAAATGACTTTGAAGAAAACTGTATTTGAAATTCTGCTTTGTTTTTTTTTAATTAAAGACTATAAAAATACTATAATTTTGTGAGATGTTTTTTTTAGAAGCAATATTATATTTCTAAGTCTATAAAATACCATTCATTTTGGGTATCTTGTCTAAAGCAAATCCATTCTCACCCCAACTTATGAAGCAATATTGTCAATGATGAGTTGCCAGTAAGCAATGACAGTAAAAAGCGATTAAACAATATTTTTTAATTACCATAAGCAAATAAAAACTTTTATCATTTATCAAATGAGTTTTTTCCACCGATGAACTCAATAAATCAAAGCGCGTAAGCACTTTAAAGTCGTTGATAAGGAGAGGGATGATGAGTTGAGCTTTTCTGTGAGACTTCTTAACTGTGACAAATAATCAAAATGAAATTGACTTTGAGTGCTATCAGTTGGCAGTTTTTCCGGATTTGCCAATAATTGAACTACATTTTTGGCATTTTACTAAATTTTATATTTGTTGCAGCTTTCAGTTTTAAGAGTTTTGAGTGCTTTGAAAAAAATTGAGTTCTAGTTTCAAATTATTTGTCTTAAAAACTGTGCCAAGCAGAAAAAGCATAAAATAAACTTTATTAATATTAAATTTTAGAAATTTAATTGCTAATATACAAACATATTTCCTTTGAGCAATATTCTTATCTTTTATTCTGTGCTATAAAAGTTATTTGAATAGCAACAGCAAAACACAGAATTTTTTAATAATAAGCGGAAATTGTTCTAAGCACTTTTAAATGCACTTGCATTATTGTATTATGACAGAAAGTGTGCATTTTTTTTTTGGAAGGATCTGTGTAACAAAAGAGCAGAAGGAAAAGAAACTGTAACAAAAAGTGCAACTGCTGGCAAGAGTCGTCGTTAATGAGAATTGAGTCTTTAATTACTTGTAATTTGTTATAATGCCACTTGAGAGCGATGCAAACGCTGCCAGTCAAGAGGATTAAGCACCTGCTGGCGAAATGAAGGACACAAGCTGGAGCTGTCTGCAGCCTGAAGCGGTGCCTAGTGAAAGCGTTCTAGTAATCCATGTCGCAAGCTTCTCATTTGATTTGATTTACTAAGTAACTTAATTAAACTTTCAGCTGGCGCTGCAGGCACCTCACTGCTTAGTTAACTGAGTTATGAAACAATTTGCGGGCGCTCACATGTATGTACTTAACTGCCTATATATATATATATATATAAATATATATATGTGTATGTGACTGAAATTAATCATTAAACATTAAAATCGAACGAGACTGAATTTATTATATCGCTTTTTTCTTTTTTTTTCTTTTTTTTTTTTGGTTTTGTGTTCCTCTTTGCGTCAATAAGCAGTCGAGCAGATAATTTCGTCAGAAACTCATTTCATTTAATGGCGCGCAGGTTTATGAGTCAAACAGACGCAGCCGCGAAAATGGCAGGAAGCGGACGCCGATGATGCTCCGAATTCAAATTGCAGATTGACAAACTTTTGTGCCCATATATGTGTCTGTGTGTGTGTGTGTGTGTGTGTGTGAAGTCCTTCTGCCATTTGTGTGTGAGCAGAAGCAATTAAAATGCGGCAAACGACGCAGTAAATGAAGCAAATGTTCCAAATGCGTTTGCCAAAAGCGGGTAAGCTGTGATGCATGTGTGTGTTTGTGTGTGTGTGTGTGTGTGTGTGTGTGTGTGTGTGAGAATAGTGTAATACGGTGTGTGGGGATGTGTGAACGAAATTAACAAAGCCAGGACACCAGACCACGAGACCACCAGACGACCAATAACCAGAAGCGAGCAACTTGCCCTGCGTGGCGAACTTGGACAATGGCATTGCCTGCCAATGTTGACGACGATGGTGATGATGATGATCGCAATGATGTTGGGATGAGTTTGGCTGGTGGACGAAATGCCATTGGTCGGGCATCTACGACACCGCAGTCGCACACTAACCGCAGTCAAAAGGATTCACTGCAAAATTACTCAAATTGAGTTGGGATTTGAAATTGTGTGAAAAGACGCATTGGTGTTCAGCGCAGCGTTTCGGCACTGGCAATGGCCAACTTGCCATTTTCATTTTGCCCCAGCCAATGCCAGAGCAAGCAATCATAAAAGTCAACCAACTTAGCGTTGCTGCCTCTCGTCCATCACCCCCTCCACGTTTGTTGTTTTAGCAGCAGCAGCGGAAGTCCTTGAACAGCAGCAGTCATCACCAGCGGCACTTTCACTTGGCATTGTGCATAGTTTATGTGCCACACACTTTTCCGTTTCAATCCAATCCTACTCTGACCCCGCCTGCCAGCCATCTACGCGCCTTTGTTTTGGCATTTTAATTAAGTTCTCGCACTTGTAATAAACGACGTCGCTTGATTTGTGCGCTGGCTGACATCATTATGGTAATTGCACAAGTGCGCAACTAAATTTTGACAACCAGTTGACTTACCCAACCCATCCTCAAAGCTAACCCATAATGACGAACTGTATTGTGTATTTCTTGTTGTTTATTGTTGTTTTGTTCTGTACTCGTATTCCTTTGTTTGGCATTGACGGTCCCAAAGCACGCAAGCCTTTCAATTTGGCCAAACCTTTTTAAATCCGAACACAATTATTGGCCCATACTTGTATCTTAATTTCGCTGTTGTGATACACAAGTGCTATAAATGAGATACAACAGAATGTGGAAAAAAATAATTGAGAGCTACACTTATTATTATTATTGTTTTCGTTGTTATGAAAAGATATAGATAAAAGATAAGTGAATTTAACTCACTTCACATGCTTGGAGATTTGCCTTTGTTTTCTTTATCTTCTCTCTCACGCTTTATCGGGCTCTGTATTAATAATTTAGGTTAGGATTTCATTCGAGTATAATTACATAAAAATTAAACAATATTTTGTGGAACATATTCCAATAGTTCTCTCAACAATCCAATATTTCGCTTGGATTTTCTTGCCTAACCGGACGTCAACTTCTTTTTGGACTTGGTCAGAATCGTTTTCAGTAATCAGACACAATAGACGAGCTGTCTTCACATAATCTCAGAATTGTTTAAATTATATTTAACTAATCATCATATACTCATAGCTGCAGACTATATGTATTTAAATTAGAGCACAAAAATAGCAACTTAAAGAGAAGTTTTAAAGTGTAAGTTTTTGTTTAAAGTAATGAACACTTGCCAAATAATCTTGCATATTAAAAATTGAGAAAAGAAGGAAATTCTCAATAGATATGTAACAACCGAATCCCAAAAACCATGATAGCATCAATCTTGACGAAATATAAATATATGTGTATGCAATGATGAACACCTGTTTACACATAAACATTTATTATATGTGAATGTGTTTATTGTGCTTTCCGTCATGACTTTTGTTTCAAGTTATTGGCTGACATTTGTGATGGATTAGCTTCGACTTTGACGCTTGCACGAGAGACAGGCGAACAAATTGTTTTCCATGTTTCCCTTGAATTTGTGCAAATAATAAGTTTACGACACGCCCCAAGGTAGGCATTAATGAACTCGAATCTTATCATTTTTTTTTTCCTTTTCTGGGGCACACTAAATGCATTTCGTAAACAATCAAATATGCCATTAGGCGGTCACTTATCACACTTGGCAAACTTTTGCCCAAATGCCTCAAGTCAAAGGAAGTAAAAAAGAACAGCGGCACCCGACAATGTAATATTTTCTTATCGTGGCTGGCACACGCGCCATTATGAAATAGCCCCAAACACGTGATTCGTGGCTATTAAAAACAAAAAAAAAAAAAAAAGAAAAGAAAACAACGAACCGAGCAGAGAGCGAAAGAGTAAACTGCCTTTGATTTATTTGCTACGAGCAAAGCAAAAAAGAAGGCGCACAAAAGTAGGCAACGGAAATCGGCAAGCCAAAGCTGAGGCAGAGTTTGACATGCAATGTTAAAATTAAAATAAAGTTCTCTTGCGTGATGACATGTTTATTTTGATTCCCTCTGCCCCCGCCCACTTATGTAAGTAGCTGGGTGTAACCCAAAGTTAAATTTACCAAACATTAAGAAAAAGTTACATTATGCCAAAGTATGGGGAATGGAATCGGAATCGGAATCGGCTTGGCAGTATAATGGACAGAAAATAGTTTTTAATGTGCTAATAGTTGCAACATCAAATTGATCTTAGTTATGTGGCAGCAGTAACTACTGCTTTTGCTATTTTTTATTTGAGTCGTTATATAAAGAGCCATTACCTTCCAAAATTATGAATTATGTATGCACACACACACAATCACTATGGCGTGTATTTTTGGGGCAAGTCGAAAAACAGAAAACAAAAACCTGCACATTGTCTTAAACCTCTTCTTATTTGGATGGGCACTTTGCAACCGGGTTGCCCTATTAAATATTAATGAACGGAAAAGTCGATTGTTGCCGGAACCACACTGGGCAAGAGGCGAGACGAGGCGAGGTGATTTGAGGTTGACAGAACTGGTCATTTATTTTTCAACTCGAATAGCATTTTCATTGTTAAACTGAGTGAAATACAGAATATATATTCCATGAATTTATTTTATTTTGCTTCTAATATTAATTAAAAATGCGACATATATTTTACCGTAAGCTCTTTTGACAACACTCATTTAAAATTAAGAATAAATTGGTTATTTATTTTGGAAAAATTTTAACCATTTAATTAAATTGTTTTATTTTTCCACAGCAATAACAATTTTTCAGTTTGCCGCTAAATTCGATTTATGCGTGAATATTTTCATTATTATTATTACTTTTTTTCAATTGAATTTCATATGCGACGTATCACTTTGAAATTTATTTATTATTTGTATGGCTTTTTCAAGGCTGACAATTTTTGTTGAAATATAAACCAGCAAATGACAACACTTTGTATCACTTTGAGTAAGTAAATAACACGAATACAGTTGAATAAATTCTGAGCATATAAATTGTAAAAGTGATATGTGCAAATTTAATTTGTTTTACCTGAATTAAAAGTGACAATATTAATTAAGCATTAAGTGTAATCACACTTATTAATTATTAAAGAAATCGGAATTATCCTAGAAAGTTTTTGCACTAAATCAAAAGTTTAACAAACTAGTCCACTTTTGTGCCACTTCGAAACGAGTACTAGTTAAAAATACTTTCCCCGCCGTTGTGTGAATCTCAATTACTGCTCCATTTTCAATTCAAATTGATGGGCCATTCGATTTTATTGGCACCACCTGCCTCAGCTCTACAACTTAATTGCCGTGTAAAACAGTATTAAAATGAACACAATTCTCGACAAAAAAAAAAAGAAAAACTGATCAAATGATAATTAAAAATGTACGGCAATAAAAAAGCCCTTAATGACATAATAACAGATGACAAATAATAAATTGCCCGATGAGCGAGCTACGCAAATTATTGTGCCACATACAGACTCATGCACAGTTGTTGTCGCCTGTTAATTATAGCAGTAATTAATACGCACAGTAATGTTCATTATTTTCTCAAAAGCACACACCTACATACATAGATACATACATGCACACTCTGACAGACAGCCATAAAGTACGGCAATGTATCATTATCATTAAACATTAAGGTAGAAGAGCAGGAGCAACGCCCTTTTAGATACGCCAGATGTGTATCTCATGGAGCATCATTAACATTAGTATCAACATAATCTCATGTTGTACCACATTTTACTATATATAGCCAACGAGGGCCAAAATGAGTGTGGCATGCAATGAACTATGTGTGGCCCAGTTGTACTGCGTTTGGCCCCCGTAACCTAACCTCTACGTCTTTCAGCAAAGACGTTCCCCATAACTTAATTATGAGGAACTCAGCGAAACGAGACTAAATACAGGTGAGTTACACTTCCACTGCCACCGCCACCCAACAGCCTTTTCATCCATCTACCTGCAGTTCTCGGTCGAGAAAAAAGTTTAATAATAACTATTTGCATTTTATGTGACGCTTATTTTAGCATAAATTTTGTAGCTTATGGAAATTATTCGTGTTTTCGCCAACTTGTAGTTGGCCAACAACAGACGCAGTCGCAGTCGGAGTCGCAGTCGCAGTGGCACAAGGTAAAGTAATGACCTTTGCGGGCATACGCTGCGTATGGGTAATTGTGAAAATTGCATAGAATTGGTGGCCGAGTCGGCTAAGCTCGGTTGGCTGCTTGGTAAATGGAATTTCACATGGTTCTGTATGCAAATGAGAGAGCGAGAGCGCTGGCTTAGAAACATTTTCGTTTAATTTTTACTCAAATTTACATTTATTTTTCACGAATTTAATTTCATTTAATATATACTACAAGTTGATTATGGCGCACTTGCTTAACAACTACAAACTAATTATAAGTTTTCTATAGTTAACAATCGTATAATTTAAAGATAAAGTTAATGGAAACTTTCATTACTAGGCTTTTAAGCTTTAGCAGTCTCATTTGTTATTTATAAATCGATTTTGAATTTAATATAAATTTGTTCTAGTTGAGTTTGGTCAAGATATTAATAATTAAGCGACAGAGATGTCAATGAAATTCTTGCAGTAAGTCAAAAATGTGTTTTTTTTTTCGAAATGAGTATTAATTCCATACAAATTATAAACCAGAACCCTAAACAAACTAACTAATTCTCCTTCAACAACATCTCAATATTACTTCAAAGGTAGCCCGACCTTATAGGGCCTCAATCCGGTGCACACTGATTATCTTAATGGACTGAGTTCAATGGACGAAATCTGACAATGAAAATACCAATTAACACCTATATACACCTCGACGCCAAGGAGTCATTAAATCATAATGGATGTTTTATTGTTTCTCACTTGAAGGTTATTTCATTTCCTTATTTGCTTCTATTCATTAATTCTCTTTTGCTCGGCAGGGGTTTTTCATTCAACATTTCACGATATTTCCATTTTCCGTTTTGTTTTTTATTTTCAGACCATGACCCGTGAATATTGACATTATTAATTAATTGGCTTTTGCTTGAACAAGTAACTAAGAGCAACGCTCATTCCCCTCCTTTTCCGCCTTCGGCCAAATTAAATATTCAAATCTAAAAAACACACGCCCCCCACACAATTCTCGAAAATATTCTAAATTGAGAACGGTCGGGATTTGTCTTATTGCTGTTGTAACTACCCTCGAAATGAAAGGAAGCTGCGAGTGTAAAATGTGAAAATATTATTTCACTTATGTATATTTGTTATATTGTTTATTTTTTTTGGTTTTCTTGCAATATACTAACAAAATAAAAAATACTAACAAAATCAATAAATGCGTCATTGCGGCGACTTGTCCATAAAATACAAATAAATGCAAAATATCCACAATTGCCAGCGATTTATCTTGATTGTGCGCCAGATACGGCAATGATGATAATAAACGTTTTAAAGGAATTGAAAACAAGCAAGAAACGACTTAATAAACACTTTGCTCGAATAGTAAATACCCTAATATACGAAAGATTACTTAAATTCATGAGAGGAGAGAAATGCATAATTGGAAATCTTCATTAAGGAGTATTTTTATATTGGATTAAATGAGATTGCTGCGTTTGTCTGTCACAGCTATATTATACACTTTATTTTAATGGGTATATACTTTTAGAAATATTTCAACAACGTTTTTAATTTCACCGAACTGACCAAGATTACTGAGGGTGTTATAAATATTATAGCCAAGATTATATAGGTGTCGAAAGTGTAACAGATGGCATGGCTAAGCAATGATACTCTCTGCAAGGGTAATAAATATAAAAGAAGAAGCGGCAAATATAACAGTACACAGACAGTCAGAATGCGCTGTAATCTATGGCTTCGAATTGTGCCAAATAGCAGCAGCGATTGGGGGGCCGAAAGTGGGCCGGCCTAGCTGTGTGCGAATGGTTATCGGAATGCTTTGGGGAGCACCTCCATTTGCAGAAGCAACACTAACAGCTTAAGAGAGCCAAGTGGGCTTAGCCTAAAGTTTATTTATATTATTTGCGTTCTCTAAATGCGACCGTCAGCTAATGATGTTGCAGTTGTTGTTGTTGTTGCTGTTGTTGCTGTTGCTGCTGTTGCTGCTGCTTACAGTTCTTCAGGGCCTTCTGGGCAAAGCGACTTAAATTCGAGCACTTAAGTTCAATTATTATCACTGACCTTGAAGTGGAGTCCTGATTCAAACCGCTTCAGTTGTCAGTCAAAAACAGAACCAACTGGAAACACTTTGACATATCGATCAATTTGAAATGAGGTATCAACCGAGAATTAATGTTGATTCATTTGTTTATAATATGTTTTCCCTGCTGAACAGTTTTCCCTCCAAATTGTGAGCTCATTAAAATAAATGCTTACATAATTCTGAGAAATAAAACCAAAAGTTTCAATTAGAATTTAATTGTAAAAATGGCCCGAAGTAAGTATGTAAATATTTTAGTAAGTGGCATTTAGGTCATACCAAAAGCGAGAAAAACCATTTAAGGCAGCGAATGTCTTGCCTTGTGCCAGGTACAGTCTAATTCAATGAAAATCTTGTAATTAGCTGGCATGAAATGTTATTTCTACATAAATATTATGAAACACAAAGAAAAAAAAATAAAATTAAATATAATACGAAGATAAAAGGAAAGCCGACAAAATGAAACTGCCTTGAGCCCATTTTTCCGTGCCTTGAAGAAAGTATGAGAAATGTGGATTTAAGAGAGCACCGGAGACAGGCGAAGCATTTAGCTGTTGGCACATCGCAAAATGTTAATTAACCATGAGTGAAGTGCGGGCAATGAGCCGGTCAGCAGTTGTTGAAGCCCACGTAAATGTCAGCAAAATGTTTTCATTTGTCAGTTACAAAATGGGCAAGGAGAGCGCCAAAAATGAAAGTCGTGCTCGTGGCAATAAAAGCAATTCAAATTGTAATTATGTCGTGAAGGCATGAATAATGTGGCCTGGACTGGAAGTGTAAGTGAACTTATTAATGTGCCGTGTGACTGTCTGGCACGCGACGAGAGTGCCACCAACTGAGTGTGAGTGCGAGTATGAGATGATATATAGTCAAGTATATAATGGCAGATGGAGATGGAGTCGGAGATGGAGCTGGAGACGGAGAGTTACTTTCTGTCACATGCAGTGTCGCACTGAAAGCCCTCGGACACCGCTCAAGTATCTAAAGTGTCCAACTGTTGAAATGTCCAACTAGTTCGGGCATCCGAGTACCGAATTGTGGAGTGGTTTAAGTGCAGATGAGCAGTTGGCCCGGTTGAACTTAATGGTTGACATAAAGCAAAAACCAAATAACTCAAAAGTCATGCAAGTCATTGCGCTCAAGCTTTAAATAACTTATTTATATATATTTGGCACAGTGTGGCGGTCAACGTGTTTCGCAATTTACGATACGACTATTCATTATAATTGTCCAATTGCTTGCACTTAACATAAAGTAATCTGCTCACATCCAGAACCAATGCAGAATGAATGAGCGCACTCAACTAGTAGATACCCTGCTATGTGTTACAAAGCTAGCCAACAGTGAAGATTACAAAGTTATAGTACTATTAGTATTAAGTAACGACAACTTTTACTTGATCATCTTAAAAAGTATTATAAGTAAATCAAAATCTATTGAAATCTAAAATATTTAGATAAATATATTATTTATATATACTATATACAGAATCTAATAATCTGCCTATTTTAGAAACTGCTTGAAAATTCGTCAGCCAAGTGTATATATTTAAGTTTTAATTGGAAACATAACCAGTTAGATATCATATCATATCATATTACTTCAAAAGTCACACATTATGCAGCCTAGTGGGGATAGCTTTTGGAAGTGTGTATGAAATTATACTGAACCAATTTAAAAAGCTTTATATGCTGGCACTTGAAATGAGACAATTAAGATGCGTAATGAGGATACCAGCTCGCAGATGTTAAACTCACGACAACCAATTCTCGCAGATGGGTTGCTGACAGTCAACAGCAACATTAACAGATACGATATTTGTATTACTCCTTAAATAAAAAGCCAGAAAACTCAGGAAGTGAATGCGCAACGGGAAGTTGCCATTTATCCAGATTCAGGGCATTTTGTAGTCGCTATAAGTTGATTGAACAATATTCTCATGTTGTAATTTCTGTTGTTTGTTTCAAATTCTGGGGAAAGTCATATTAAATATTCATTATAATAATCTATAATATCGAGATGACTCAGTGGAAATTTGACTTTTGGGGAAAACACACACTGTTGGCAGTTTTCAAGTTTCGGTTGGCTTTTGGCCATAATTCAGTGCGCATTCACGAGTCAAGGCTGATAAAGTTCGCTCGCCAAAAGTCGAATATAGAAAGATACACATGGACAGACAAAGCGAATGCGAATGAGAGAGAGAAAGAGAGAGAGAGAGAGAGAGAAAGAGAGAGACAGAGCGAGAGAGGAAGTTGGCGCGAGAAAGTCGCACAATTTATTGCTAGCGAACATATTGAATTCCAATTTAGCGCTTCAAAGTTAACGTGCTGCCATTACATTAAACGTGATGAGAATTAACAGCTTGTCAGGCAGAAAGAAGTGTCCAAAAGGACACACACTTAGCCACGTGCACACACACACACACACACCAAAGACAAAAGCATGCGTGTGTGTTGAGGGCGTGGCCAGGCAAACGCCAGTGCCTGAGCCTGAGCCTGAGCCTGTGCCAGCGCCTGGATCTGTGCCTTTGGACAACACTAAATTCAATTTGATTGCCTACAAATAATGCTGAGTGTCTAATTATTTTCCATTCCACTTGAGGAGGTGGCTGGCAAGAATACAGTTAACCGTTAGCTCGTTTGGCTGGGTAATAAAACCACAGCCAGCTCTTATTGAATATACGATTTTTGGCATGTGCTGCGTATACGCAATCTTTGGAACCCTATAATTGCATTGGCACACCTAAAAATATGGCAACGCTATGCAAAATTTGGCACTTGTTAACCGCATAAATGTGCACTTAAGGGCAGTTAAATGTTTTGAGCCCATGAATATTATTCGGAAATAGCCATAGATGTTATTTATTCATTCAATTCGAGCTTTACATTTGGCATTCAATTAATAGATGCGATGAGTAAAAAGAAGTAAATTGGATTTATTTATGCGCATCGATAAATTAATAATTTAATTTATAATATTACTTTTTATTTGATAGATTAAGGCTCTGTATTGATGGTCTAATCGGAAACTGCAATTTAAAAGTTTGCTAGATTCTGTAATCAATACTAATCTAAATTGCGGAAATATCATTCAGTAAATATTTAGCCAAATTTAATTGCTTAATTACATGTTGTGGTTAATGCAAGTGAGATGCTATTTATTTTTTATTTAAATATTTGCTGCAATTGAGAATGCAGTCTAACTAAACCGAACTATACTAATTTAAATCAAATTGTGCAACGCCGCATGTCCGAATGAGTGATTGCAAAAAGTGAAGCGTAATAAAGGCCATTAAAGGTATAAAATTGGATACCACAAGCACACAACCACACTCAACCACAAAATCACATACACAGTAAAAAAAAAATATAAAAAAAAATGATGCCAGTAGTTACTGATTTTTTTTTTGCTGATATAGTTTGCAATTTGTCATTTCGTGCGGAATTTAAATTCGAAATTTTTGCTGCCGCAAAATCAATAAATAAAGTTGCGAACGAACAAAGAATCAATTTAGTAGAGCGAAGGAGGAGGAAAATCAAAGGATGGAAATTCAGTTAAGTTCAAGTGGCGAGCCATATGCCTTGCCAGCCAAATGCCAAAGCAGTTTATGCCACAAATGCCATAAGGGCCAATAAAAAGTGGACCAGAGACTCACAAAAGAATGCTAATGTGCAAACGGGACTGGGACAAAAAATGTGGTCATCAGATAAACTACATTTATATAACAATATATATATATGTATATGTATATATGTGTGTATCCACATGAAGATGAGAAATTGAAAGAGCAAGTACACAAGTGCACCAGTAGCCGACAAGCTGGCCAAAAGGTCCTTTCCATAAAGAATTGTGCAATAAAATGCATTGACGCCAGATATGCTAACTAACGACACAGAGAGAGATAGTGAGAGAGAGAGAGAGAGAGAGAGAGATAGTTCTGTGCTGGGATTGCCCAGGGACCGAGCTGCATTGTCTTGCAAATTGATATTGTGGCCAGTCGACCATTTGACAAACGGGGTCAACTGATTTTTAGACAACTTTCCGTTTACGTGACAACAATTCAACTATTTTGTACCTATTCGAATGGTTAAATAATATTATACAATTTATTGCTTTTTACTTTGAAGACAGCTCTATTCATGTATATATTTGCTATATGCTCTGTAAAAATGTATGGTTTTCTAAATGAACATGAGTTTCATTTAGGTATTTTTAGCAGCTAAATAAATCAGATTTAGCACTCTTATGCACTCTTTAAGGAGATAACCTCTCAAATAACTAATAAATTGTACATGTTAAAAAAAGAACAATTAGCAAAGTGCATAAATTTTAATTTAACCCCAGATTGCTAGATTGAAGCACTTTTTAATTTCAAAACTGTTCAATAAATGAAAAATGCAGTACATAATATATAATGTATATTTATGGTAAGTGATGAATATTATTTTGTTATTACAAAGTTGAATTTGCATCTGCATTTGCTTTCGTTGCACTTTTGCTGTCTTTCAACTTTGTTCGGTTCAAGTTGTTGCTCCTGGATAAAATCAACATTTTGCAAGGCTCATCCTGAAACGGTTCGGGGAACAAGTTTCTCTGTACAAATCCAAGTCCAAGTATATTGCAATGCTTGTATATTGTGGATGTTTGTGGCATTGTTAAGCAATACAATATGCCAAATGCCTTGTACTAATCAAATCAAGTATAACACCTATGCGTATGTTATGCACGTAGTGCGCTATTGAGTACTCGTTGTGTTGTTGTTGTACACGCGTGTGATTTTAATGCCTATCAATAATACTTAGCTCGCAGAACAGGTGTTCGAATTTCAGTGGATTTGGCCGACAATTTATGACTTCACCTTACTGCCGGGCATCGTATTAAGTAGAATGCTAAGCTAGAAAACATGAGGCATATAAAAATCTATGTACAGTACGTGCTGGCAGCTTAAAGAGCCACCTTCAACTGCCACTAATGGAATATTCGCCGAACTCCACATCAGTTCACTTACGGGTGTTATATACATTCATATAAAAATATGCCATTGGATGTTCTTAACATATGCAATATGTATTTTGATATAATAGCTCCATTCAAATTTATTAATTGGTTTCTGCCATTTGCCGGATATGCAACCCATTTTTCCTCGTATTTGTTGTTGTTTTAAACTGGTTTTCAATTAAAATCACTTTTTAATTGTTTTGCGGTTTTTTGCCGAAGTCAGACTGCAGATTGCTACTGCTATTTGCGTTTAAGTTTTTCAATCATTAACATGCCGTCAACACAAAGGAATGCGGTGAAAAGAAAAAAAGTAACCCAGTCCCCTGCCATCCTTATAGTAACCCAGTCCCCTGCCATCCTTATATGTATCTGGTATATAAGAAAAGTTTGTGGTAAATAGTTTCATCAATCTATTCAAACTGCGCTTTATCAAACTACTATGCTTTATCGTTGATAGTCGTTTGATTTTATGATGTATGGCTCTTAATTGCATTTCGGTTTATTGGCAAGTGACCTTTTTACGACCACTTTGATGGGTATTCAACGAAATGCGCTTCAGAGTGGGTAAGTTAATTATTCTTTGGCCCAGTTATCGCTATCGATTGTATTTTAACAAACTCATAAAACGATGCCCAAACTAAAACCCATCAATTTGTGTTTTATGATATTTTTAATTAAAATTATGTATATAATTATATTTAAGAAGATTTTAAGCCACTAAGAGTGAATCGGTATAAAACTTATTACGGTAATGGAGAATATGAATTTGCTTAGCCTTAGCCTTTTCTTAGCTGGTATTTCATTAATACATTGACGTCGTCAGCCTTTAGTTCTTAGACCCTATACACAATCAGCTTAATATGCAAATTATGATTTCCAAGTGCTCTACATGACTTGACTAGAGATTTTCATTATATCCAAGACATCGAATCAGCGAAATCAGTCTGTCTGCCCGCTCAGCTTATGTCTTGTGGCAATGTCAAAAATAATAACGCGAGATAAACAAGCGCAATTGACATGCAAATACAATTTTGTTATAGGCCAAGCCGAAGACGATGCTTCGAATTCGCAGGGAACTTCGGTGGCAAGCGCATTCTCAGCGTTGAAAATCTGAATGCCAAATCGGCTCTTTTCCCATTTTCCTACTTGGTAAACACAATTCCAAATCAAATATTTTGCATTGTCTTTGTTTTTGGCTCGGCTGTCGCTTGTCTTTGGCTTCGAAACAAATATTTGCCCATTCGTCTGCTGTGTGTTTTTGTTTTAAGCACCCTGTATGTAAGAATGTCGAAAATGGGGTATAATTGAGTACTACTTATTACAACAGATGGTCGATAGTTAATATTTCGCAATAATGCCCACAACAGTTTTAAGGCGTAAGCTGTTAACCCTTAAATTATTAAAGAAAAATTTGAATTAACTTTTCATTTCAAATACATAATAAATAATATAAAGGATTAACATTTTATATGGGCTAGATTGCTTTTAAAAGTTTTCATTAATTCTGCTGGCCCACACGGTATTTTTATGAATTTGTACTCGGCACTCTTCATCTGGGTTACAGAGCATCTCTCAATCGAGCACATTTGGTTATAGCAAAATTATTATTTGTTGTTTTCGCGTTGACACAAGAAATCAAAGCACACATATATATATGTGTAGAAAGAGAGAGCGAGAAAGAGAGAGAGAGAGAGAGGGGGGAGGAGATAAGAGAGAGAGAGAGGGAGATTCAGCTGGAGATTGTGGTGGTCTAAGCTCAGGAAACCCGCCTTTGGCATTGCAGACACAAATAAACGAAATTGAAGATGTCAGCTAAATGCTGAAAATATATACAATATATGTATTAGCCAACAAAAATAGACATGAATACGGAAAGACACAAAGAGAACGAAAGAGAAAGCCGAGTACAGAATGACAGAGAGAGAGAGAGAGAGATATATATAGAGAGAGAGAGAGAGAGAGAGAGAGCCAGTGTGGTTGTATGGATTTAGATTTATGCACGTTAAGCCACACGCACTGGTAAACAAGTCCAATTAGCATAAATTTTGGGCATTTGTATGCCCGTTTATTGCCAACGTTTGCGTTTTTATGTTTATGTTATTTTGCCGCTTATGTTTGGTCAATTGTCTGTTATACTTGCTATTATTATTATTATTGTTATTATTATTCCTGTCGTTGTCATCGAGCGGAAATAGCTAACTTAATTTACTAATTGTTTTCATTAATTAGTGTCCATAGTTTTGTTGGATTATACGCTTAGCCACATTTTGATTATACGACCGAATATGTTGCCAGTCAGCATGGAAGACTGTAGAGATTTGGCTCTTATCCTAGAGCAACATGATGTGCGCTCAATGACCCACTTACCACTTGCGTCACGCCTACACGACTCTTATACCCTAGTGATACAAAAAATATTAAAGTCCTCAGATGTGAAAACTCTGACTTTTGATATACGAACTGAACATACTCTTCGTATGAAAAGTATTTACAAATTGGTGGAAATAACCCTCGCTTCAGGTAAATGTCAATTCAATATTCGTTTTTTATTGTTATTTTATGTTTATTATTATTATTATTGTGTCGCATTTCGTATGCATCAGTTGTGATGCCCTTGCGAGTTGAGTAGAGTATGGAGAGCTTCAGCTGTTGCCCAGGGCAGTGCAAGGCTCAGCGTCCAGTCGAAAAGAGTCGGCAGCTTAAGTTTCTACTTCGTTAGCTTTGCTGCTGAAATGCACTTGATCAAAAATGGCGCGTTGAGGAAATTTAAAAGAAGAAAAAAAAAAGGGAAAAAACGAAAACGGCTTGGACTAAAGTGCCATCAAACAGCAGAATAAGTGGTGAATGGGTGGAGGCAAGGGCAAAGTCATGCAGCTGGCATGCCTGCCATGCCACATGTCGGTTTCCATTGAGTGCATTTGACCTATTTCACACAGATTTAAGCCCGGCCGGAGCACAGCGTAGCACAGCACAGCATAGCACTGCATATATCCAGCCGTTCAAAAAGTAGCCATTTCCATCAAAAGGGCCATGCATCGAGCTGATGTCTTTTATTTGCAGCAAGTATGTAGGTAACGCTTGTAATTGCAAAAGTGCACCGCCTGGAGCGATGGACAACTCAAACACAGATGTACATAAGAGAATTACACTTTCATGTAGAGTCAAGTTCAGCCACAGCAGTTGCCAGAGCTGATTATGAAGACTCTTGCAACTGACCAAATACAGAGCCTCAAGCGACATACACGGCATGTATATATATATATATATAATCGAAAATAAACTACATGTGTTCATCACTTGATAAGCAAGTTGGCAACTTGGACACACAAAGCAATGCAGTTGGCAAACCTTGCCACCAACCACATGCTTGCAAATATGAGCATTCTTACTTCCCTGCGGGTCTCACAAACTTTTGCGATGGAATTAAAAAGGCTCAAGGGGTATTTCAGAACGATTTCAGCTGGGTTTATATTATTATTATTATAAAAATTACTTTTTGGCACATTTGAATGACAAAACGGCTGATAGTTATATATTTAAATAAACCGATTAAAAGGTAAACATAAAAATGAGTTTTTTTTTCTAAATGTAACTAAAATTAAATAAAAGATTTGTAATTAAAATAATTGTAATTGATATAACATAATTGCTAGTTAATTACAATACAGAAACTCACAATATTGAAGATTTTTCAATCTGTATTACCTTCGATTAAAGCCTCAAGTTTTTTTTTTGCTTAAAAGCCAGTGTTGCATGAAATCAAAATTGAATTAAAAGTACTTTGTAGAAAACAGGACGCAGACAGCGCATACGCCCAAAGCCATTATTCTTGGATTCAGCTTTGGAATGGACTTGTGTGAAATTAAAGCGCATGCCAGCCAGTAGCAGCCAGTTTGCTTTATGCTTCCACATAGTATTAGATGGAAAACTTTGCCAAGATTTCAGATTTCAGATTTCAGTCTTCGCCAATGCGAGAGTTTTGCACTGGCTGTGCTGGTTGTGCTTATAAGTAAATATGCCTTTGACTTTGGGTCTGTTGCTGGATTACTTATTAAAATGCGCACGTGTCGACAGACGAGTACTACACTCAACCATCAACCGTGTGTGGTTAGTGAGTGAGCGAGTGTGCATGCTGGCTGCTATAATAGGCATTACTCATACGCCGTGGGTAACCGAACCATGGATAAAGTTTTGCCGTATACGCACGCGAAAAATCAATTATTAAAATGGAAAATATTCTTGTGCGGCTGGGCTACAAATTAAAATGCATATGGGAAGCGGCAACACAAATAGGGCGGCCTCGCTGACAGTGGGCGTGGCCATTAAACATACTAAAATATTTGTTGGGCAGCGGCTTTGCTAGCAAAGAGTTGGCAGCATTTTTAATCAATTTGTGCACAACTCGGGCAATGGAAGTGAGGGTGACATAACTGTAAAATAAATATGACAGGAAATGCTTTAATCTTGACGCTTGACTCTGCGTTGCAAATAAAAAAAAATAAAAAAATATCGTTAGCTTTTGTCATAAAAAAATAAAGGAAACCATCAAAACACACACACACACACACACAAACATAAAACTAAAAAACGTAACTATGCCAACATGACACAACGCAAAAAGTTATTGCACAGACACAAATATAGACGAGTCACACCTACATACCTGTGTGGGAGTGTGTGCTTTCAGGCAGCTAATTTAATTGCAAGCGCTAAAAAGTTTTGTGGCACGCATGGAATTTATGAAAAGTTTTAAATATTTTCAAAGTTGTCTTGAGTAAACAACTTAAATTTATGTGTCGCACTTTTTAATGAAACCCCATTTAGTCGAGCTAAAAAACTATTAAGCAAATCTCAATCTTTTACTCCAACTATATTATAATAAATCGTTAAGAAAATTATATTTCGTTCTAGCTTGCTCTAATGCCAAATAGATAAATATCAAACAAGCAGAAAATTGTTAATTAATATTTTGTTGACTTTATAGGTGATTTATATATGTATTCAACTATTTATGAAATGTATATTTGTAGTGTAATTTATTGAATTCAATTTATATTAAACTCATCACTACACTATGAAAGAAAATTCACAAATTATTTAAGGCAGAATTTTTGTATTAATTTCTTTTGATACTTTTAGAGATAAGAGATTTGTTGCAAGTTGAAGTTTTGAATAGTTCTAAAGATTTCACAAGCACAAATATTTGATGATAGAGTGTTAAACTTGTAAACACGCATTTTGGCTTAACCTAATTAATTTTAGTAGTTTCAATCACAAGTAAAGAGAATTCTGAGGATGTTTTGTTTTGCGAAAATTAACAGATGTCACCTACACATAACTGGTAGTTACTGCGATCGTATTGAGCTGTTCATTACTGAGTGTTTGTTTATCCGGAAAAGTGTAAAGCCTTTACCAACTTGTTACAAGTAATAAAGCTAAGAATAAATTATGAATTTATGCAATAACGCCATCAGCTCATTAATATTGCTTTTAGCAGACTTTTATGCGAATAAGGATGAAAGATACCCGTATGCGTATATAGTGTGGGCTGGCTCAACAAGCTAAGCTAATTTACTAGCTGGAAGCCAAAGGAATTTGTTGACTTTGGGCCATGCCCCTGAGTGGATTTTTAACTCCATGTCAAGCATTTTGCTTTTAGTGCCATTTAAGTTATTGCCCGGCAAAGTCTACAAGTATTATTTATCGTTTGATGTTGTTTAGCTGTAATTCACAAGACTCATAACTCTCGCAACTTTTAAGCAGCTTACTTACTGACGATGGTCAGCCGCAGTGGCAACTTTGTTTACTTAATAAATGAATTCTTTTAGCATTTGCGATTCATTAAATTCAGTAAGCCACTTTGGCTATCTACACTTTAAGCCCCATGAAAGCGAACAAAAATAAAAGAACGCATTACATTATTTAGGAAAAAATTACTTTTGAGTTGAAAACAAAGGCAAATAATCTCAAGTCATTAATCTTCATAATTTCTTTTATTGCCGCTTGCTTTTTTAAGTTTTTTTTTTTTTCGTTTTTCTTATTTGGAAATGAATGCATTCGAGGCAAATGCTTTTTCTTTGAAAAGCCGAAGAAAACAGCAACGAAATTGAAATTGCTTACAAAATAGCGAACATATTTTATTTATAGAGAAATATGCTGAGTAAACTTGTCTGTGATTTCGGCTAGAATATAAATTTATAATGTATTCACAAATTGCAGCGACTAGACTTCACTCAGCAAATAAACCTAATATTTTCAGCTACTGTGAAAATCTCGTAAAACACAAACGAGTTAACGACTTCCAAGTGGATGGAAAGAGTTCAAAGCATTAGGCAAAAACCAAAGAAGAAAAAATGGCAACAACATAATTGACTTATTAAGGAAAAGGTAACTCGACAAATGAATTGGTTTCGCACTGCTAACATTGCCGGCCATTCAAGTTAATTTAAAGTGGCCAGGGGTACGAAAAGTGCACACAGCACTGTCGACAAATAAATAATGGTTTATGTGCTTGTGCCTGGGCATGTGAGGGTGTGCGTGTGTGCGTGTGTGTTTGTGGCACACATGGCGTATGTGCAGTATTTGTCGTAAGCTTGCAGTTAGGTTACTGAAATGCAAACAACAACAACGACAATGGCACCTATTCAGAAAGTTCCCTCTCCCTCTCTCTCCATATCGCTCCCCCTCTCTTCACCTCTCCATCTCTCTCTCTCTCTCGCACACACATTGTGGATCACCATTCAACGTTGTGTGCAGCTGTTGTTAGTGCGCTAATTTCGCTAAACATGCAAATCACATGTACTTAATAACAAGTGCAACACAATGTGGCACACACAAACACGCACGCACGCACGCACACACACACACACACACACACACACACACACGCGCGCGGAAAAGCATACAGAACTATGCATAGATGACAACAGTGTTGCCAGAATTGCGACAACATGTCGTATTAGCAATGTGTTGAATTTTCAATGATTTGTAAGTGCAAGCGGCGCCCACTTCAACGGGAAACTATGCTCAAAGTAAGCATCGGCAATACAACGTTGCTGCTTACTTATGTGCCACTCCCTGTCCCAAAGCTATACAGTTGCTGTTGCGCTTAGCAGCCACCGGAAGCCAAATTCAAATACAGAGCAGCAGCTGGCTCAGAACTGCGATGCCTGCCTCCGAGTCTGTCGCTGTCGCAGCTGATTGCCACTGCATAAATTGTTATGCTTTTCGATGTCATTTTTTTTGTGACTATTTTGCATAATAGTTTTTCAGGCGCTGTTGCTAAGAAAATTAAACAATCCACAGTTGCGGCTTGGCTGCTGGCTAAAAGCAAGAATGCCTCAATATAATTGGCTAAATTTATATAGAATTGTTGCAGCCACACTATTTTCAGCACACAATTTCACTAAGGATTGTGTGCAATTAAATTCTTCAAGTAGATTATCAAAACTAGAAATAAATAAATTTACAGAATAAATATTTTATTCTATTTACGTTTGATAAACTGAGTTTGTTTATCTATTTATGGGTTTCAATTAAAATATTATTGAATTTTACATGCTGGATTTGAGAGGAGATAACAAATTTGTGGTTTTCAACTAAAAAATTGAAAAATTGATCAAAAACAAAAATGCTTACAAACAACATAAATTCATTCAGATTGCATTTATATTGTTAGTTCTTAATTGTTTTTGTTTCAACTGCTGATAAAAGTCATTCTTCTTTAATTGTTGCCATGAACTACAAACAATTGCAGTTAGTTTTTTGTATTGAATTGATGTTGTGCTTTAAGTAAATCTTAAGTATTTATAAACAATATAAAAAGCGAATTATATAACATAATTTGAGTTGTTTATAAGTGGTGAAGTTTCTATAGATCAAAACACTATTCACGTACATTTACTTATAATAATTTCTTACAAAAATACAATGTTTCTCAGTTTTATA
This sequence comes from Drosophila grimshawi, assembly GCF_018153295.1. Classification (NCBI taxonomy): domain Eukaryota; kingdom Metazoa; phylum Arthropoda; class Insecta; order Diptera; family Drosophilidae; genus Drosophila; species Drosophila grimshawi. The sequence goes on from NW_025063098.1 coordinate 1,048,515, forward strand.
AAAATCACCATTATATAAATATATATTTATATAGAGTGCCTTTCAAAAATTGAGTGCACGATGGTTGCATTCTTCAAGTGCTGCGGCTATTTCCCGAATGCTTGATCAGCACGAAGATGTTCACGTTTGTGTGAGAACAGTGCCACATCAAACGTTGAAAGACATTTACCACAAAAAAACATGAACAGCAACAGCAACAGCAGCAGCAACAGCAACAGCAAGAAAACACGACTCGGTATCCTTGTCCGAGTGTGGCATGTGGGAAATGCTGTACATTGCTGTGTGTGCTGCTGTTTTATGACTGGCAACGATGAAGATGCTGATGCTGATGCTGTGCTGTGCTGTGCTGTGCTGTGCTGTGCTGTACCAATTGTTCTCCCACTCTTGATGTTATTACTTCCCATTCCAATCCCCCGCGTTATGCCCTCCCGTTCATCAGCCGCTTGCTTTGTTGTTGTTTATGGCCAGTGCTGGCTGTATGCAAAACAAAATTAAACAAAAACAACCACGGGCTACGACGCACATTTGTTGTGAATTGAAAAATTTATTTTTTTTCATATGCGCCAGTGTTGTCTAGTTTTAGGCGAAGCCCAAAGCGTTGCGAGCGGATGATAACAACGTCTTGCTAGCAGGCCCATCCCTCGTTTGCCACAATTTGAAGCAAAATTCGAAATCTCCTTCATTGCCACGCGCAGAAACTCAACAACAGCAGCAGCATTGCGAGCTTCAGGCTTGTTTGTTTTACTTTCGCTTATAATTTGTTTTGTTCTTCTGGTGTGCTGCATCTCAACTTCGAATATGAAGCAAAGTATTCGCTTTATTTATCATTTACAAAATTTATTAAACATGTGATATGCACTAATAACAAGTCGTATTAACTACAAAAATTTGTATAGTATTCAACAATAAGGAAATGAAATTTGGTAGATTATTTAAAATATTAAATTTTAGATTATAAAGAGACAGCGACAACTTTGAGGAAAAAATATTGGTAGTGGGATTGCGGCACAAATGCAGCTATGTTATTAATAAAAGAAAAGTATATTGTATTTATAAATAAACAATTTAATTAGTTTCAGTAAAAATGACACATTTATTTGTAAGACTTAGACTTAATGTTGTGATTACGAAGTAGAAGCTGCTGTCTAACACTAATAAGGTATTGACTGCTAAAGTATTAACAAGACATATTGTTAGGGAGTCCGATTTTCTGTATTATACATGCCCTATCACAGAGTTTTTCGAAGAGCGTATACAATTTCACAGTGCTCGGAATTTGCATGCCATATCGTTGACAATTTTCCATGTCATTTTCCGTTTTCTGGTTTGCCCTCGAAGACCAGTCTTCTATCCAATTATTCTCATCGTCAAGTTTTGCCATGAATGATAATTGAGTTTGGAGCTGCGGTTGTTGTTTTTGTTGTTGTTGTTGCTGCTGTTCGACTATTACAGTACGCTTTATATGGTTGGCCATTGTTTTCTGTTTCGGACACCCCACCTAAAGGGGAAATATTATCATGCTGCCGACAAGTTTGGTGTTTGGGGGCTTCTATTGTTGCAGTTGTCTCGCTGTTTATTGTTTATTGTTGTGGTATGTAGTAGCACAAAAAAGTGAAAACGCATGACCAATAAAAACAGCAACGCATCCAGGCTTAATAAATTAGTTTTTACCACAAAATGCGGATGTGGCTTGAAAACGCATAAACCTCAAATAATATATTTTATGTGGCTTTAAAACGCATAAGCCTCAAATAATATATTTTTTGTGGCTATGTGTGTATGCATAGACGTTTGCGTTAAATTAAATTTTATTAAATGAAGCCATATAAAATATTGTTGTCATCATTGTCAAACTCATCTCACTACCCTAGCCGTAAATTATAGAAAAACGTCGTAACTCATGCTCAATAGATCCTAATTGAGCACTTTGCATATGAGTTTGAAATTAATCGCACAAAGGCCGAATAAGAATTCTTAAAGCTGGAATAGTTGGATTTGTCAATAAAGGTGATTCAAGTGACCCAGGCATTTTTAGAAAATCATATCAGATGAGAAGCCAAAGCCTGTCTATAATTGATTTGAGTTTTGCAATAACCCAATGGTTTCTCCTGGGTAACTTGTGTCTGTATCAATCAGTTAGTCTGAATAATCCTGGTTTATATGAATATAGTTTCATTATTACGAGCACTCTTAAACATTGTTATCATTTTAATGAAAATGTCATCTATTTTATAGTTTATTTAAGCTAAATAAGCTCAATAAAACCATAGCGAAAATGGCGAAAAATAAATACTTCAACTTCGTTAATCACTGAAAATATGTTTTAATTTTATGGTAAATCTCCCATTCATGGTGACTAACACGAAAATTAGATAAATTCATGTTCAACCGCTTGCTATTTGTATTTAAATGGAAATGCGTTTTCGCCGTGAGTTGTTTTGTTGCCACAAGCAAATTTGAATTGAAAAATTTGCCAAATTCGTTATGCTAGTTTTGGCGAGTTTTAACGGTTAGACCGCAAACGTGTTTTATAGAGTATTTCCATTATTTTAATTACAGCTACCAAGCATACAAGAGAAACAAACACAAACACACACACACACACACACACACACACTTACATTGCAAATCTAAATGCAATTATTTCCCAATTGCGGTTGCCGCAACTTTCATCCATATTCACATCACAATCGATGGTGACACAGCTAAATTAATTTTCCATAATTTTATGATGTTTTTCCTGCGGTTGCAATAAACTCTGTGGCCAGTCAGTCGCCGTGCCACTTTGTTGCACTGGCCACTCGGAAGGTTGCCACTGGTAGGCGGCCGCAGATCGTGGCCAAACTTGACTAGCTACATGTGCAATTTAAATCACTTAAATTTGATGCACAATTCAGCCCATAAAGCGCTCGAGAGCAATATGCGGGGCCAAAGTTTAAATTGGCAGTGCGCGTGTAATGAATTCCTGAATAATTTATCACTCATCTGGATGGGTGCTGTAAGAGGTGATGCGCAGGACATAAAGACAAACAAAACACACGTGTGCGCCATTCATGGGGTTGCTTTTCAGGCCAGACACATAATACAAACAGCATAAGCTGACAAGACGCAAATACCAGCGTCCCTCGAATGAAGGAAAAGCATTCAGCTACATTTCAAAGCATATAATTACAAGGGTTTTGTATTGCGCCAAGGCAACAAAACTTGCTGGTGTTGTTTTTTTAAATATTTTAATGGAAACTTATAAGCTCGGCGGTTTGTATTATAAAGTCGATCGAATAAAATGCGATATTGAACGCATTGCAAAAATTAACCTCTTTCCTTGCGCTGGATTAAAAATATAAAAACTTTTAAAATGGATACATAACTAAGGATTTTGTAATTTATAAGAAAGTACACTGTGAACTTCCCGAAAATAAGAAACGTTTTTAAATTGCCAATCGCTCACTTAAATAGACCTGACTCTTTATAAATTTATGTAATATCTGACTACAATTTGTGTGCTCAACAGGATGTGTACTTGATTCGATATACAAATCAGAATTAATCAAAAATATGATATTGATTAGAATATAAGAGTTAAAATACGAAGATTTACTTTAACACTGGTCAGCCAGTGGGTACTACAAGTTCTGAACCAGTTAATAGCGCCAGTGTCAGCCCAGCCATGTTAATGATAATGCAGCTGGCTTCTCTTAAAAGTAGCCACATCTTGGCATGCATCAATGTGAAGCTGAGGTGTAGAATTTCGCTTGAGAACGCATGAAATGCATTAGATCTATTTAATAATTCAGTAGCGAATGCTACGCTGCACCCTATAGTCCTTGAGTGCCAGAGCTAGATAAGGATCCAGAGCTAAAGCTCTACTAATTTAAGGGGTTGGGCTAAGCAATGTGAAGTGCTGGGGTGTTGACGGCTGTCTGCCTGTCCATCTTATTCTCTTTCCTCCTGTCTGGCGGTGGCAGAGTTGATAAATGCGAGAAGTGGTTTTATTAAAGGCAAAACACCGCTCAGCTAAGCGCAAAGTGTTTGGGTGGCTCCTCCATCCAACACTGGCAGCGTTTACACGGTCTTTCAAAATTTTGGAAGGCACTTGAATGGGCACTTGACTTGGACTTGCACGCAGGCTGGGTAAGTGAAGTAGAGCTTGCTGCAGAATGAGCTTAGCTGCTCAGACAAACAAATGCCATTATAGTAGGCAAATGCTAGACGTAGGGTCAATGCATTATATCCCCAACAGAGAAGTCAAGGAGCTGCCACAAAAAAAAAGAAAGAAAAAGAAACAAGTACATAATTTTTAGGCTTCGCCAAACTTAAAGATATTAAAAGCTTTGAAGTACTTCGAATGGTTTAAAGACTCTGATATAATTATAGCAGAGGGCATCGAGCATAAGACAATGTTGTTTCAGGTAAACTAGAAACAATGTATATTAAAGAAAACCCAGCAGATGAATAATAATAGTTTTAATTACAACAAAATCTTTATTTTTAAATGGAAATTACGGATCGCAAAGTATTTTATTTCTATTTGCCAATTATTATTCACAGCAGTTTCATTCTGTTGACTTCTCTATTTCACTTTGCCAGCTGCTTTGAGCTTCTCATTTGTAAATGGGGAAAGTTCTCGATGAATGAAGTAAGTAGTTTCAAAGTTTGACTGACTTGGCCTCGGCTTCGATACGGCTACTTATAAATCAGATGGAAAAGAAATGATTGTCAGCATCTCGCCAGCAACACTTTTTGACCCAATCTGTGAAGCATAATTAACTGAACTTTTTTCCCCACTGTTGTTTATTTTTCTCTTTTTTTTTTCGTTTCTTTTTCCTCTCGTTGGCAGAAAGGCAAACGCCATAATTACAGTTGACTGGCTGGCACTTCAAGTGAACGCTCACTGATTTCTTTTAATGAGCGCCTGTATGCCACGCCCACTTGCTCATAGAATGCGTTACTAATTATTTGTAATTTGCTTTGATTTTTGCACTTTGGGTGGTGCTGGCTCAGCTGCTGGATTGAGGCGCGTCTGAAACTGCTTTTAAAGTGCAACTTAAGCGCAATTACGTGCTGCATAATACTTGAAATTGTTGCGGATCGGGGAGGTAATTGGGGAACAGCATCAATTAGTCGCTCTCCTCTCTATTGGGAGCATCTCTTTTTGGCCGGCTGCTAAACTCATTAAACCATTTATGCTCGACCAATTAAACTTCTAATTATTACGCGCATAAAACACACACACGCATATACGTTGCAATCTGACCTGCGGATGTGTCTGTGTGTGTCTATGTGTGTGTCTGTGTGTGTGTGTGTGGCTCGGTGTGCGTTGTGCAAGCAATTTAACTCACGCTGCGTATGAGTAATGCGGCCACAATAACAACGGCGCCCTCGACTGGCCTTCGATATGCCAACTATTTTCGCGTGTAAAATGGAAATGAAATAGATACATTGCCTGCCCAGCTTTACATTGTACACGCATTTGACCAAAGTTTTCTGGTTCTTTCTACTTTTTTTTTTTATTTTTATCGCCGTTTTTGGGTAGTTTCAGTTTTCTCTTTTTGGGGCACATGAAAATTACAGGCCTGCAATATGGATCAAGGTTTGCATAGCTAAGCACCAATGCGTGTCGATGATTGGCATGACATGGGCTGCTCTTACGTATAATTTTGGAATTTTCGACGCAGGTAAAATGAGTACTCAGAGCAGAGTATTGCGCTGGCTGACAGCGGCTCCTGTACGGTGTAACGGCGCGAATACTCAGCTCGCAATTTACAAAACACTGCACATAACATGCACATTAAACTTAAGCAGCTGGTCTAGATCAGCTGGTGCAGCTTATGGTGCGTTGGAGAGCTTTCGAACGCGAACTTTCGCTCTTAATCTTTCTAACGCGAACTTTCGCTCTTAATCTTTCTAACGCGAACTTTTGCTCTTGAACTGTCAAGTTGGCTGCGCCTGCGTTTCTGAATGCATTTTATTCTTCCGCATGCTATCGATGCAAGAAGCAAAAAGCAGATCGGTGCCAAAAAAAATTTTTGTTTGTTTTACGTGAAAATTTGCACGTGGTAAAACAAATACAATCGTCAAACATCCGAAGCTGGGATAGAATTTAAAGTGCGATATTACGGATACCATAACACTGAAGACCGGTCATACCCGACAGCAGTTGAATTTAATGAAATTTCGACTCATTACCGGGATTTTGGCAGTTCACGTGTGAGCGGACTTTAAAGTTGTATCTCTTTTGTGCTCGGCTATAGATTTTGTTAAAAATAAAATCAAGCCGAATTCAGCGGAGAAGCGTTGCCAGCGTCTATTCAGGGCTGCTCAACGCGGCTCAATAACAACAACAGAAGAACAACTACAACAACAATAACAAGAGCAACAATAACAACAACAGAAGAACAACTACAACAACACAGGGACAACAACCCCGGTGTCTTGAAATTTAGTTCTAAGTAATATTATACTCCATACTTATAAATTTGTACAATATTTTCTAGTGAGCGCTTTGTATCCATTTTGCACCTTTGACTCTAATTATCACCGCCTACAGATCGTCTACGTCGACAGGCCTGCTGACATCGATGGATCGCTAAGGATGATATGGTAGTAAGTACGGCGTAGCCGGACGTGATGGCATCAGAGATGCAATAGTGGTAACTAAAGCGCCCATAGAATTTTGTTCATGCATTCAACTGCATAAGTATTGATATTCCTAATAGTATAAAATTAATAAGATTATAATAGTATGAGAGCAATAATTTACAATGAAGTTACAATGTCCTTATTGAATCCCATTATCATGAATTGCCCTTTGTATTTAACTTTAATTCAATTATAGAAATATAAACATGGGATAATTTGTTATTATTAAAGGCACCTTAGGTTTGTAGCACCGTAGGCTTCATAGGGTAGGATCCGAAATTGCGATAGATTCCTACAAGGTTGGGTGGGTAAAAAGGATAACTCTAACAACTTAATTCTCCAACTTTAGATAGGCTATAAGCAACATCAGTCCGTTCCATTGGTATGGCTCACATTCCTTATCCCGTTCTTCCCGTTCTTCCCTGTCTACGAAATTATTAGTGTAGCACCGTTTGTTTAGGCGGCACAATACCCACGCCAAATTTCCCTGAGCAAGGCCGCCCCCAAATAGTAGACAGGGTGTGCAAGCGGAGACGACATTGTTAGTGTTCGTTCCAACGTTCGTTCAATTTCATGATTTACCAACTTCTTAGAAGCAAATAATATTCAGAAATAATAAGTTTGCTTAAGAAAAACAAAAAGAAATATAGATTTCCAATTCTACATATGCTTAAGAAAAAACAAATAGGAATTTAGATGTGCAATTATGTTAGATTTTTCTGAGTTTCCTTAATCCTTGGGGAATAAATGTTGGACAATTTTACATTTAAATACAGCCACATTTATTTATTATATTTATTTTTTATTTACAAATATAATTTTTTCTTTTACATAATTTAAAACCTTTTATAGAAATTGTAAACTCTTTAAAAATTCATATTCTAGTTTAATCAAGAACATCGACACATCTTTTCAAAGAAGTCGTCTTTCAATAAATATGGCATTTACTGACAAAATATATATATCAAATGGCACAGTATAAAACGGCCATCCAATTTCTAAAAATGCTTACCAACACTATTAGCAACAAAGTTCATCAGAATACCTTCAAGAGTGGTTCATTCTTCCACAAGAGTGAGGTACGAGTATAATTTACTTCTTTTGTAGCTGCCAAAAATTAATGCACCTTTTTCAGACTAAGCCGCCAACAACAGTAAACATATGTATGTATATGCAAGGGTACGTTTGTGTATTTAAATCAGCATGAGTGTTTGTTGTGGGTGCGATAGAGCAACAAACACAGAGTGCATTGCAGTATAACTCGCTACAAATCCAACAAAATAGGATTAAAACTTATTCAGGTGCGCTTCTGCTACAATTTTTTTTATATTTTTTGTTTGTTTTAGTTTCCGTTTCCCGTTGCGATAAATGAATGTTGTATTTACTTCTGTTCGCGACTACCTCAAAACACGAAATCTGAAATACGCAAATAGACTGAGCACCATTGCACAGCTGCCTCTTTGCCTTTTTGCTTTATGGGAGTTTTTATCTGCGGCTTGCTGCAAGGTGTTTGCTACATGCTCTCCTTCTCTCTCTTTCTCTCTCTCTCTCTCTCTCACTCTCGGCAGCTCAACTGGGACAGCGGTCTGGACAATGCCACAGAATGCTCAAGATAAATGTGATAAATGCGCGCTAGTGTGCAAATAGCGTTATAAGCTGACCGCAAGCTTTGTGATGTTGCGGAAATTGTATACCAGTGTGTGTGTGTGTGTGAGTGGGTGTGGGTGTGTCAGACTGGTGAGTGTGTATGTGTGTATTAGCATAGCTAATATGACGTTTTATGTTGTAGTTTACATATATGCACACACAGATACAGATAAAGTACAGTTGTGCATGGGGCAAGCTGCAAAATTAACTGCATATATTTCTTTGCCAAAGGGAAACTGTTGTCTATAATAAATAAAATGCAAGTTTTTGCTTTAATTAGTATTCATATTTTGTTTAATTTATGGTGCATGATAGGTTCTATTTTATATTCATAAACATTAACATTTAAATCATTTGCAAAAGTTCCTTTCAAACTGCGAATACATTTATTTTATGAATACATTTATAAATGTGAAATTGAAACTCAATTTAATTCATTCGTTTCGTTCAAATTATTTGCCAGAATCAAGATATTATATAAATATTTTTGTTGAATTTTATTTAGAAAATCGAACATTGTGGGAAAATATTTCAAAACTTTGAAGCTGAACATGTGCAAAAGATCACTTCAATTGTTCGCGCCGCCTTCGAATACTGGAATCAGCTGCTTTGTCTTCAATGGGTATTAAATGTGGCACTTGCCCCCTGGCAAAATCCTATTACACAATTTACATGACTTTCATCAAACCCAAAAACACTGCACAACACAACAAGAGGGCAACAAGAGCGACAAGCGCACTTCACAATGTTGCACAACACACTCACCAATATTCAAACACACAAATATACACACACACACATACACACACACACACGCCCGCACACACAGCCCAAGTAGCGCACTTTGTCGCTGCTTATACTCGTCCATGTGACACTGCGCCCCAGATAAGTAGGCAACAAACACTATGCGTTGTGCCATTGCTGCTGGTGCAAGTCTATATATGTATGTGTGTATGCGTGTGTGTGTGCATATGAGTTCGTGTGTGTTTTGGTGTTTCTACATACTCGAAAATTGTCATTCGGCCAAAGTTGTTGTTGCTGCTGCTGCTGCTGCTTGTTGGCATCGCCCAGCATCATGTCGTTGGCAACGACAGCGATGCAAGCGCTAATTATGGAAATTAAAAACTTAGCGAAAATATAAAAATGTGCATTTTTTAATTAAATAGAACAGAGCGTGCTGTGACATAGGTTGTTATAGCATTGCTTTGCGGCGCTCCACGCCCCACCTTCCGCCACCTGCTCATCGTATTGGTAACAAAAGCATTGCAGATGCCCCAGAGCCAACCACGTGTGAAGCAAACCCAAAATGCTTGCAGTATTATTACATTTTTTAGACGCTTTTTTTTTTTTGGTTTTGCGCTGCTTCTACTGTTGCAAGTGGAGCCGCGCTGCGCCCATTTGCTAACCAAACTAAGCATGTGTGAGTGCTTGTCTCTGTGTGTAGGTAATTTGCATTTGTGCTTTCACTGCGGCTTGTGCTGCTGCAAAGATGCTATCCAACCACACACACACACACACACACACACGTGGTGTAAGATAAATCGCTGCTGTAAGGTCAAAAGCTGAAAACTATGTAGAAAGTAAAGCATTTGTCTGTGTGTGTGTGTGTTTGTGTGTCTCTGTGCAACGTTATGCATAATGTGGGCATAGCCGCTAGATTGTTGCTACATACTTTTAAGCGCGATATAATTTAATTCCACGATTGTGGGCACAATGGGCAAGGAAATTTGTTGCAACTGTCTTAGTTGTTATCCTAATTGAAGCTGTATTGCAGATAGGACTCGTTTCATAACGCATCTATTTGAGACTACATAGACAACCATAGATACTTGTGCTGACATTCCGCCGATTTACCATAGAATTACACATTCGCTTTGCGTTACATTGAAGTGCAGTGGTATTCTGTCAATGACAGACACAAAATAAATCAACAAATTTAATTTTCATTTAATTTTAAACTAAAAATATACCGAAAAGTATCGTTGAAGACAAATCAAAACTTGAACAAATTTTTCCTAAAATTGCATTCAATATGTAAATCCATTTGGGTTTAGGTTTTAATTTTATTTTACACAAGAGGTAAGCTTAATTGAGGCAATTGAATTATCTAAGCTAGTTTGTGCATTAAGCTGCATACAATTTTGTTTCGCCTTAATGCTGTGGTCTCTGGTCTTAACACCTGGCTTAACTTGTCTTATTCATCTTAATTTCTTGGGTGACCGAAACTGAAGCTTATAAATTGACTTTTGTATCTGTCGCCACCTTAGGCAATTGCCAGCGTACCATAATTAGTTGTAATTTTCATTTGAACTCACACACAAAGAGAAAGCCAAGAAACGCTGGATATGAAATTCAATTAAAGAAGCAGTTTTGCATTTGAAACGTGTACAAAGTGCCTGCATCCATTGGAGTGGAAATTGTGGAATTTTAAATTGAATTAAATACAACTGGCATATTATGTGTGCTCAGGTAGCCTCTCTTTCGCATATGCTCCACAAAACTGAAGTACAGCAATTACAATTACAATCTAATTTGATTGCAAAACAATTTTCCAACTTGAAACGACATGCACAACAGCAACAACAAAATCAGCCAACAAATGCACCTTTGTGAATATGAACTTGCCAATGAGTTTAGCCAGTCATTGTGGTTAATAACCTTCCTACAACTACAGCGAGTTGGTATGACTAGAAAGGGTATGTGTGTGTGCGTGGTTAGATACCTGCTAATAGAAATTGGCTAAAGCTCCACAAGGCGATCACTGCAATTATAGCTGAAGTCGGTCATGTGTTGGCCACAAAAGCCGGAAATAACAACATGACCCAGATATGCATACACACACACACACATAAAAAAAACACATATAATTGGGCTCCACAACACCCACACTCACACATGCCGAATGATGTTTTGTAAACACCCTATTTTGTGTACACCTCGATTGCTTGACTGGCCACAAATTTAAGCGCCCTGCAAATTGCATTAGAATTCTCGTTGAATTGGTGTCGAGGTGAAGGGTTGAAGGCCATATGTTGTACACTCATTTACGCAAAGTTATGTGAGCTTTAATAGCTTTAATAGGCGTGACTATTAAAAATTTGCATAAATATCACCAAGAACTTTGGTAATGTCTCTGATTTACTGTCAATAAATTAAGTTAGTTTGCTGTTGAGATTTTGACCACTTTCAACTAACAATTTGATTTATTTTGAGAGATAAAAAAATATAAAATGCCTTTCAGCTAGATTTGCCGTATGTTTATTTAGTATTCAGGTATTAAAATTGAGGTCATTATTTGCTGTCATGTGTGCTGTTTAGATCTTGTCGAATAATTGGTTGTGGCATTGCTGAATACTCGATAAATAAAATGCAACAATAATTTTTCTGCTCTTTTAAAAACGACCTACGTTATAAATACAGTTTAAGTTTCTATGATCATTACATTAATGCATTTAATTTGCCAAAGTCACTTTTCGCATTGCTGGCCATATTATATACCAAATACCAAATACCATATGCCATTCATCGAGTACACTTAAATACAAACGGACATAAACACATCCACACACACACGTCTGTTGTTGATTAAATGGCAAAAGTTGTATAATCAAAAATTATTTCATAAACGGGCTCAGCGCTCGCAAATGGACGGCACAATGCTGGCTGAGAGCGGCACACCCTACAATTCCAAACCCTATGCACCCTATTTCTCCTCCCCCTCCTCCTCCCCCATCCTCCTAGCAGCGTACTTTATTAGTTTTGAGCGCTAAGTTAATAATAAAAAGTTTTTGCCGTTGCGAGTTTATCTTGCATGGTAACCGGCAACACAAAATGTTAAGCATACGCAATGTGGTGCGCTGGGGCCATTAGGCAGCTTTATTTATGTACGCACACACACACACACACACACACACACACATATAAGCATACATGTGTGAGTGCACGAGCATGTGGCAATGGGTCAAGCCTGATTATTAAAAAACAAAAGCAATTATAAGCGAGAATGTGGTTGAAAATTACTTTGATGGCAAACTGTGCGCAGTTTGAAATTATTCTATGTGCTTAAATTACACACATATTCAAAAAGCACAATGCGTGAACTGAATGTGTGTGTGTGTGTGGGTGAAACTAATATTTGTAATGTATTTTTGTATGAAACTTTTGGGAATAGCGAGTTTTGTTGAAATTGTCACGCCTACAATTTAGAAGCGAAACTACGTACATAAATCTAAGTCGAATTGCTTTTATTTTTCGAAAGGACACAATGACTCTGTTTCAAAATTGCTGCATTTTGGTTCACTGTTTGCTGTAACTTTATGTGTTTATTAAATCCCTTTGAAAAATATTAAAATGCTTGCTTTTAGGTTGAAATTTCACTGATGCATATGATGAATACAATTTCAGAGAAATATATTGAAGAACGATGTTTATTGCTTGACGTTTAACAAATTCCTTCGACATGTTTCCGATTCTAATATAATTGGGAGGCTACTTAAATGTGTATGAATTTTATATATATCTTAGTAAGTAATTGTGGCAGACGGATATAAGCTAAGGCATGCCAACCACTGAAAAATACTTACGTTAATCAGTAAAATGTAAAACATAAATTGCCTCGAAGGAAAGGGTTCGGTGAATTTGTACAGCTCTTATGTTGATAGATTATAACGTAAGCGCGTTCAGTGCTTAGAGTAAAAGCTAAATAATTAAAATATAACTAAGCTTACAGCACTTACCGCTTGAAAATTGGCCATTGACATATTGAATGATTTTTTGTTTTGCCAGACTTGGCAAGTAAACAAGAGCTTTACAATTTGCCAGACGAAAAGTTGTTCTAAATTGACTTTTTGGGTGAGCTAAAAGTCGCGACGGGTCGACAGTTGGCACTTTCTGACCACGTCGCAAATTAAATAATTAAAATGCAACCGAAATTTCGCCTGAAAAGGCGCCTTGTGTTTGAGCTTTAAATTATTAATTAGACTGCAGGGTCAGCCAAGTGGACCCAAGTGCTGGGGCGGGGAACGACAGAGGGTCAGGGACTGGGGCTGGGCCCGAGACAGGAAATGCCTTGAGTTTTGTGACAGCTTGAAAATAAGGACGTTGCATTGGGGCGTGGCAATATCAAGCGGTGTCTCGACGACAGCGCATTTGTAATTGTGTTGTTTTGCCACGACACGCCCAGAGAACGCCCTTTTTTCTAACCATTCCTGATTACTGCAACTGTGTATGCGAGATTATAAATAAAAGTGGAAGAAGCTTAAGTGACACAGATTCTATTTAAGTGCTGCATTTGTTTGTGCTGCTGTTTGTTTTTTCTCTCTTTTTTTTTCTGCTGTTCCGCGTGTCTCTGTGGGGAAGGTTAAGCGTTGAATTGAATTTAATTAGTTAGCAACTGGTTAGTTCACTTTATACGGTGTTCAATTTAGTGATATTTTCAAAATGTTTTTATTTAATTTCAAATACACACTGCAGCTGTTTAACAGAAAATACAAATATATCCCTATATTGGTGAACACCATTTTGTTCTATTTAAAACTCAATCCTATCATGATTATTGGTCTCTGGCAGATTGTAAATGGTTTGTTACCGGTTCAAAATGATATTGTTGAATATTTTTCAGCTGAGAATAATGAAATTAAATTAACAAATATTTCTGAATACAGATAATATAAATGGTGCAAATAAAATGTAATTCAGCAGGTAAGACAAAATATTTTTATATATATGATTTTAATCTTTGAAAAGTCAACCATACCAAATGATTATATTTGTTTCAGTTTTATACTTTTTTTTTGTACCACAGAATTTCAGAGCTGAGTCCTTTCACTGAATTGCATTGAACTTTATTTATTATACTATAGATCTTACCCTTGCTATCCCCGCATAGCAGAGTAATTTGCATTTACGCTCAATCAAATCCAACCACGCCAATTACACATTTGAATGGGCATTTTATTAAGCAAGTCATTTAAATTAATTTCGAAATTCTGCACAGCTGAGCAGGGAACATGCCTGTTTTTTAGTTTCAATCTCTCTGAATAATGCAACAGTTTTTTTTTTGTGCATCCCTGCCTAGATTTAGTACATCATGTACATTCACATATACTACATGTGTGTGCTAAATTAACTTTCATTTATTGTGTGCAATGCGGCGTATGCGCAATATGTACAGTAAATACAATTTGTTGCAGTTATTTACAGTTGTCTCTGGCATTAAAACCAAAACAACAAACAAAAAAGAAGAAAAAACGCTGTTATAGAAATCGACGAAGAACTTTATGAAATGTATTACATTTTTTTGGGAATATTTATGTGGCAGTTGAGAAATATTTCAACCCATTGCCGCCCATAAAAGTGCATAAATTTGCAATTTTATTTCCTTTTTATTTTTGGCACACATTTTTTTCTTTTTATTTATTTATTTATATTTTTTTTCGACTTCAGTGAAATATTTAAATAAAATAAGCAACAACAAGCAAAACGCGGCGTTGCTGTGCCGATGATTAATGAGCGAACATTTTAATAGGTAGTCTCCGTCTCCCATCTCCGGGCTGCCATTTCTCGCGTATTTCCACATGATTGCACTTAATATTTACACACACATATGTATGCTTCTGTGTGTGTGTGAGCATGTAGCTTTGCAATACGTACACACTTGCAAACATTTTGGTACTGGCAGCCATTTTTTTGCAGTTACAGACATAAAAAATCTTCGCCGCTTTGGCCACATTGCCCATGTGGCCACCCTTGCGATTCCCATGCCCCTTCCCCCTCTTCCCGTGCAATGACGCTGTTGCCACCAGGCGTGATTTATTACTTCAATTGTGTAGTCGCGGGAAATGCATTTTGCGCATTGCATTTCATTGCTGCCAGCGTTTGTTTTCCGCCCTTCCAAACGCAACTCCCGAACAGTGTACTCCTTACTTATTCGGCCGGCGAGGTGTGAAGTTGGTACCATACAGGCACACGCATGTTTGTGGCCGGCCGCATCGCCTCTTCCATCCAGCGAAGGGCATGTTGGGCACTCGGCAAAAGAGCAAAAAAAAAACCTGTATATTTTATTATTAATTCAGTTTATCTCACGGTGTTCAATTTGTATTGAGTGTTTATTTTTTTTTTTTGTTTTACAAAATTGATATTTGATTTTTCATGTCTTTCTTAGTAATTGTTAAATTCATTTCTTAGAACACTCAATTGATTCAGAATTATCTCAGCTCGATATTGCTATCGAGTTCTCTACAAATAACATTTTCTTTAGGGTATGCAAAAGTCGATTCGTTGTTTTGACTACACCATAAAACTCTTTGTTGAATTGTTTTCCTTTTTTGTTCAATGCATATTTTTTTTATTTTTTCCTTGGGTGTAAGTTTTTGCCAGATCTCGCGTAAATCACACAAGTGTCGGAACGACTATGCTCGTAAAAGCGTGTAGCATACTTTGCATGCAATCAGGCAATAGAAGCGACTTTTATTTGGCATTGCAATGGTCGCATTCTAGCACCGGCGGCATTAATATGAATAGGAACTGGAATACATAGACTCGAATGTAATATAATTTGTACGCTCTCGCATTTCATAGGCCTCTGATGACTATCGTGCATCTAATTACGTGCCCTGGTTCGGTTCACTCCAGTTTTGGTTTTGGCTTAGGTTTTGGTTTTGGGCTTTGCGACTGCTTGCAGACGATTGCTGGCCATGCTTTGACATATATTTCAGTCATTGCACTTTTGCTCAACGAGAGCCATAACTGCGACCAAGTGCGCTTTCAAGTAACGACTGCAGCTTATGGCACCGACTACCAGTCCGAGACCAAAAGAGTGTGAGGGAGCATTTTGCAAGTGGATGATATATGCTGGGCAGCCGAGTCGCATGTTCATTGCTTCCGTTCGCATGTCTGCAAAATTATTTTAATTATGCATTTGCATTTTGGGCAGACAGTCGCCGGCGGCGACCCATCAGCACTTGCCTGACTTGGCTCGGAGAGCTTAAATGCCCGGACAGCATATGTAACTAATCGCCACAATGATGGCCCACAGTTGTGGTACAGGCCCCGCTCTGATATTGAAACTGTTCTTACGCATGAATTTGGATTATTATGCTGATCGCTTGGATTATGCAATGTGCAACGTGTGAATTTAATTTCTATATATATATATATATATATATATATATATATATATATATATATATATGTATATGTTTGTGTGTGTCCTTCTGTTGGCATTCCATCATCGGTATCAGCATTCAACATCAGATGCATCAGTTGGTCATTTAGTCATTTTGGTCAACTCGAGTGCCAGCCTCAAGCAAAATTAGTTTTTTATGTAAATTGTTAGCCAATGACGTGCGGTTCAGTCCGCTCTATCCGCACAATTTACATATATACATATATATATAAATATATACATATATATATACATATATACTGTATATATATACATGTACATATATATATATATAGTTCTACACATACATGTGATACAAGTATGTGTATGTGTGTGTGTGATGTGTGCTCATGTGAGCATTTATAATAATTTATGTGTGAATTTCTCATGTTGTAGCCTAGAACCTGCTGTATGAGTGCAGCCAGCCGCCTGCCTCTCTGCCAAGCGCTCGCCGCTTCACTCCCTTCCCTGCTCGATGCTTTACTGTAGCGAGTGCCCAATGAGCAACAAAGTGTTCGCTTTTAGGATCAAAATGCCTGTATTTTCAATTACATGAGTGTGCACATGATTGAAATACTGATAGCATGCATGAAAATTCGCTGTTCAATATTTAATATTGGCGACTAAAGATGTGTTTCACTCGAAAAATAATTGCGACTATGCTTAAACAAGTCAAATTGAACCTAACCAAGCTCAACGTCTGCCACAACACAAATGTGTAACAATAAAATGTGTGCTTGACATTGTTTTGTATTTGTTGATTAATGAATAGTGCTATCAGTGGGTAGACCGATTGATAAAAGTCGCAAAAGTATAAAAATACAAAGCTGCGACAATTTGACTGAATACAGCAAATAAACACGCAAACCGAATATACTCGTGTACCTTCGGAATCAGAGTATAATAAATCTAGGCATCAAAATATTCACTTTCATAATGCGATACCCACGCCAAAATAGGTATGCAAGTTAAGGTTTAATTCTGCACGTACCCGCTAAAATATGTAAGTTAATGTGTAAATACGTAAGTTTTATATTATAAATAATATATACTATATATTATACATATACATACACATGTACAATTTCACATGTACATGTGGAATTTCATAAATGAGAGAAAGAGACAAGAAACGATCAAAGCTATCTGGAAACCTTGATGCTATTGCTTCGATACCATTGAGAACCAGTAATGGAGTCAGTTGCGATTTCAGTGGAGTATCGATATCTGATGAGCATCAAAAGTCAGCCGGTTGCATTCAGAGTTAACAGACAGAAGAATGAAGTGCAATATGCATGCGTTCAAACTAAAATATCTTTAAGCACAAACATATCAATGTATTCCACTGTGCCATCCATTATGATAATAATATAAACTGTATACCATAATTTCTACATATTGTAGCAGGTCACTAGTGACGTATACTCAGACTGTAACATAACATCTGTAATATGACATGCAACTCTGTATATAGCATGCGATAACGATAACGATCTATATCAATGGTCTGACCACCAGCTTGATGTGGAACAACCGTTTTATATTCACACACGAAGTGCGCAATTGATCTGCTGCTGAGTAATCGCTAATTTTTTCAAGTTTTCGATCAAGTGAACGGAAATACTTGGTCTACGTGCCGGTCATAAAATATATATGTAAACACATTTAAGTGCAGAACTTAACAAGAATGGGCTCAAGAAATGTACGTCTTATTGATATTCAAATATTTTAGATATAAATTAACAGAGTTAAAATTTCAGTCAACATTTTATTATAAAGAGGACGATTTTGACAAACCAATGGCGAATGTGTATGACGACGGTGAGCATTTGAGTAATTTCTTACATTGGGAGCAACAGGTACGATGCATATTTGATGGCCTATGCACTTAAATAGCTTCTAATCTTCTTTTGAATTATAGAGTCTTCAACACATTCTTTCCGAGGAACCTAACCGAGATATATATACCGAAGGACTTGAGTTATCTGATTGCTTTCACACCTTAAATATCTGTGTCATTTATGATAAACATTTCAGAAATACCGTTTGCGATTATATATCACCGCAGGTTATCTATAAATGAGATACGATTTATATATAAATATAACCTGCTTAATTTTTCTTTATCGCAGATAAGAGACCTAGGACAGCACTATCACCAGTGCAAAATACGCAGCTTTAAAATATTATTTTGGGAGTTGTTGTCACGCATGATTCCGTGCAATCACTTACATCCACCTTTACACCTTACTAATAATCTTATATTCAAAGGTGAATGACCTACAAAAAAGTACTAAAATTCAGTTGTTAATTCCATTACTTTCTTAGCAAACAATCATATTGTAATTAGTGAAATACAAATACCCAACTCTGAGCTTATCGATAAATTAATAAAAGAATGCAGGAAATCGGTTCCGAGAGAGAGGACAGCGATTAATGAGATATTCTCCGATATCAGAGACTGTGTTAGGTGAGAGAAATACGACATTTAACACTTAAATATGTTATATATTTCGGGTGATTTCTTTGATTGCAGCCAACGTAAGCATTCAACATTGAATTGGACAAATTTCGATAAAGGAACAAAACTTGACTTTGAAGAAATTGACTATGCAGGAATGGACCTTGCAGCAATTGACCTTGTAGCAATTGACCTTGGAGCAATTGACCTTGCAGTAATTGAAATACGCCAGGTAGAAATACAAGATTTTGATTTCATTTTTTGTCATTATTGTGGTGTGAAATACTACATAAGCTTTCTTATAATATTTATTGTTTTAAATACATCTTCCAGGAAATCGGAAGAGGAAATTTTGGCGTCACGTTCGAGGCAACGTGTTATTTTTTGACAATTGCTGTAAAAAAATTTAAATACACAATCGACGAAATCGTCGAAGAACGAGGCAGGCAGCTAATGCTTTTATCGCATTGCAATGTTGTACCTATACTTGGCATCGCGCTTGATGGAGAATTTGCATATTTGCTAACAAAGTACTTAGATGGTGGAACCCTACTCGACTACGTGCACAACAAGATGCTACCCCTTAATGTTGATCACGCTTTCAGTTGGATGATTTCTCTTGCTAAGGTATTTGCTATAACGAAAATATTTATATTACTGGTACTCAAATAACTTACAGATCATGCATACTCTTTTCATTTGTAGGCCATTGAATACATTTTATGTGTAGAGAACCTAGACCCACGTGTCATATGCAATTTAAAGCCTAAAAACTTGAAGTTAATGGATAATAATACCCTTGTGACCTTATGTAATTTTTGTATTGAGTTCGATGATAGCAAATTGTTGAAAAATAATTTAGATAAATGCTATATAGCACCGGAGGTTTGTGTGATACCCAAGAAAATTGTAATCATGTATGTTATATGTAAATTAATTTGTGCGTAGGTTCTCAAAGATGGAGTTTACACAGAGCAGAGCGTCGTATATACCTATGGTATTATCTTCTGGGAGGTATTGGCACGCAAGAGCCCTTTCGAGCAGTATCAAAATGAGGAATATACTGATAAAGAATTACTAATTAGTAGAGCAGTCAAAAGAGGTACGAACGTTGACATCCTACCGAAGTGATTACATCATTTTGACTCTTACAGGTATACGTCCGCCCATTGAGTATATCGCTGTAAAGGCCTCCAAGCCATTAGAAATATTCATTAAAAATTGTTGGCATAATGAACCGGCAGAACGACATAGAATGGATGAATTAGTGGAGAAACTAAAGGACGTCGAGTCTGACACGAAAAAATGGAGGTAATTACTAATACATCTTAGCACAATATTTAATTTTAATTACTAAATTGAGTAACTATTTTTTTCAGAAAGCCGCGTATCGTCGATTTTAAGGAGATAAAGCTGTGTGAATATGTAATAATCTGCCAAATTGGCTTCTGCTTTTATACTTTAATAAGAGTATATTGGTTTTGTCATGTCCGTCTGAACGATGTAACGCAAATCGATAAAGCTATATATCTTCTATTTAAGCTAGTCACCAAATTTTATATGTATATTACTGCTAACACTATCTCCGATCTCTTCTACATTTGGAAGATAGGTCACGAGGAACATTTGGTAAGAAATTCCTTGGCCACTCCCATCCCATCTTCAGCAACACGAAAGCATATATGAGACACAATGTTAGAGCAAGAGTTTCCAAACTTGAAATTTTGATGACTATCAACATTCTCCTAAGGTTGACAATACAAATTCCTGGCTATGACCATCCCTTCCTAAAAATCGCTATACTTATATCTCCCGCAATTTGAAAAGCACATTAAATATTATCCAATGTTTGACACACGCACCCATTGCTGCTCTACCCCTACCACGACAAACAATTTCTTTGCCACCAGTTATCAGCTCGTAATATACTGAGATCAGACTGCAGCGTTCTCACTTGTTCTATCTGAAATATGTTTTCTACAGGTCATTGGGAAAAGTGAATATGGCATTGTCTACAGAGCTGAATGGCGCGATATAGAGATAGGATTAAAAAAATACATTAAAGTTTGCAAAAATAACATAAGACCTGGTCTTGTCGACGAGATTACACTTCTCTCCAGCAATGCCCATGACAATATTGTACGATTATATGGCATAACCTATGATAGTCAGGAAATAGCGCATCTACTCATGGAATATACTACTTGCGGATCACTCTACAACTATTTGCATGGTGAGGAAAAGCGAGATTATACCATTTCAAATTCCCTCCACTGGATGTATCAGGCGGCAAAGGTACTTTGCACTTACTTATTTGTCCAACCAATTAACAGATTTTGATTTCATTTTTTTCTCTTGAAGGGTATTGAGTACCTCTTGCGTACGAAAATAATCACAGGAATACATGGCAATTTAAATTCCCAAAATATGTTGCTGTTCAATAACTTTACGCTTTTGAAAATAAGTGATTATTGTTTTCCGGCCGATGAGGATGCGCATTTCATCCATCAAAATAAAGCGTATGTAGCACCAGAGGTTTGTATTCCCTAAATGAATGGGAAGTTAAAAAAAAATAGAATATATAAACACTAATGACATAATTTCATAAACACTAATAAAATAGGTGTTGGACGGAAACCCGCATACAAAAGAGAGCGACGTATATAGCTTTGGGATTGTTGTATGTGAGGTGTTTTCACACAGAAAGCCCTTTTATCAATGGGAAGAACCGCTCAGTTATACTAATTTACAAGCGATCATTGAAGGTACGGAAGTTAAAATAATAACAATATAGCTTAAAACATTTTTAAGTTTTTCAGGCGAACGCCCGGATCTTAGTGATTTAACTGATTCCAAGTTTAATGACATCAAGGAAATAATTGAAAGCTGCTGGGCGGAACCAGAAGAGCGTCCCACAATTATGGAACTAATCGATTTGCTGAATAATCCTGGGTAAGTTGTAAGAGCAATAACAGATATCTCATAAATCACCTTTTCTATCAATCAATAAATTTATGTTTTTCAATATCAATAAACTAATTCTATTTGTTACATATTCCCAGGGAGTTTAAAAAAGTAGCTAGGCTTGAAGCTGAAGTACTTCCGGATGTACAATTTGAGGAAATTGATATTGAAAAGGTAACATACAATAAAATATAATTCATTTATTAAAACCATTATTTTCACCCATCAGGAAAGTGTTCGGAAAGGTACCTTCGGGAATATCTACAAAGCTAATTGGCATCAACAACAGATCGCAGTGCAGCGATGCACAAGGGAGTCTTTTGAAGGGGACGATTTCAACTTCGACTGTTTTGTAAGAGTGGTCAGAAACCTTATCCGCGTTAGGCATGAGAATATTGCGGAACTCTATGGAATGACCATCCATGATAATACATTTTTTATACTAATGAATTACCCAGAGGGTATATCCCTTCACAAATATTTGTATGGAGAAGAAGAGTTTGAGTATACAGTGGCGCGTGCGCTTAATTGGATGATCCAGTGTGCCAAGGTCTGTTGTAAAACTTATGGATAAACTCTTGTTTGACAATTATGCAATTGCAATATTGCAATTGACATTTCCAATTATAGGGTTTAGCTTACTTGCATGCCATGACACCGAAGCTTGTTATCCATGAACGTTTGAGGCCATATAACCTACTACTTCTAACCGATGACTACCGAATCTTGAAAATTTTTGGCATTCAATGGTCTAAAAGGAATAGTACTATTTACGACGTTGAAAACTTTGGAAGTATTTTGGCGGAGGTGTTTTTACGCACGAAGGCTTTTACAAATTTCGGGGAAGGTAAAATTACGGACTTTCTTACTGCAGAAGGCATAGAGCCCATAAAAAAAATAATTTCACGTTGTTGGAGCCAGCTGAACAGCTGGAGTACAACTGTAGAAATGAAAGAAATCGCTTCTGAACTCACGGATATACTCATGTAAGATTGAAATAAATTTCAACAAGTACAAAATTGTAAGATAATTAAATCAATTTTTATTACGTAATTGGTTGCAGAGCCCTTGATCCTTTAATAGCTTCTAATTTGATAAAACCAACGGGTCCACACAAGGTAATTTATAGTATGCTTATGCTTAGACTTTTAAATTATAAACATATTTTCAATGTAATTTCTGATCCAGTGGCCTCAACATTCTGGACGAAGAACTTCTGAACATAAGGATATGTGAGAAAATATTTATCTAATATTAATAATAACTAATTTAGTTAAACATTAATTATTTTTCTTCTTTATTTTTCCTCTCCGATATCGCTTAATTTTATTCAATTTTCCCACAGGACACCGTACTCAGATACTATCAATATTGGGGATATAGATAAATACGAGGTATCAAGACACAAAATAAATTAACCTTGAGATAATTCAATTTTAACCTTGCAGGAAATTGGGAGAGGTAGCTTTGGCTCTGTTTGTAGAGCTAAATGGGGTAATTTAGTTATTGGGTTAAAAGAAATAAAGCTAATGCCAAAAAGCAATGTCCTTACAAAATTTAATCATGAGGTCAAGATGCTTTCACTTGTTGACCACGAAAATATTGTAAAATTATATGGGACCACCACTGATTCGGAGTCTGTTTATATACTTATGGAATATGCAGACTGTGGATCTCTCTACGGATACTTACATGACGATGAACAGCATAGTTACAAAGTGTCAGATGCTATTGACTGGATGATTCAGACTGTTAAGGTTCGTTCGTACACTGTAAATGAAAACATATAATTATGTTTTCATTCTCATTTATAGGCTATAACTTATATGCATGGCAAGGAACCGCCCCTTATTCATCGAGATTTGAAAACTTCAAATTTGCTACTAACCAAAAATTTCAAACATTTGATGATTGGCGATTTTGGCACTGTCAGAGAATTGGCGACAACAAATACGAGCGAAATTGGAACCCCTTCTTATGTAGCACCCGAGGTTTGTGTTATAAGCAACAAATTTGCATAAAGTTAAAATATTCGTAAATTGAATGGATCACTCGCAGGTTCTCAAAGGAAAAGAATATACGGAAAAGTGCGACATTTACAGCTTTGGCATTATTCTATGGGAGGTAATGTCGCGCAGGAGGCCTTTCGATCACCTTGAGAATAGCGTGGCAGAAGCAAGGAAATATCTTACTCTAAGTGGGGAACGGCCCGATCTGGAAGTCAAACTTATAAAGAAATGTGATCCATTGCTAGAATTGATTGAAGATTGTTGGCATCAAGAGCCGGACATGCGACCCTCTGCTAAATCTATTGATTTAAGTACAATTTCATGTTTTGATAAATATATTATATAACCAACGCCAAAACAATCACAATAATAGTAAAACAGAAATGTTACATTATTTAATAAAAATAATTGATTATATATAAAATAAAAAATAATTTCAAAAATAAAAGAATACGGACGTCTCTATGAGTGAAACCTTTTCAAATTGGAATATAAGTATATAATGGGGGCTGGGAAATCGATAATTGCAAATCTCCCACAAATTGAAAGGTGGAGTGACCAAAGTCTGAAACGTAGATTGCCTTCCTTCGTCGATGTTCTTCAAAGAATGACACATAAATTTACATACCCCAAAATTCACAAAATCGCACCTAAAATACTTAAAAAGTCGAGGCACAACTAATCAACGCCCGCTCCATCCCCACTCCTAACCAAACATGAAAGTTATTTGCCACCAGTTGTTTGTTGGTACTTAACAGGTGCAAGGGTATTCCCGCGGTCGGCCACAACTGCAACATTCTCATAGAATATTTTTTACTTAGCTTGAAATGCAGGCAATCGCACCACAATGGCGAACTGTTGCCTGGCCACTTGCAGCTGAAGCCTGGCTGGCTTCCAGGCAATTGTTGGGGGTTACGATGACCACGCCCCTATATGCTTAGCGATGCATGTAGCATTGACACACACATGTACTTGTTGGGGTTGGGCAAACGTTTTCCCAACTATTGAACCATTGCCATATCGTATTGACACTGCGACGGCGGCACACAGCTTGAGGCAGCTTCAGCCAGCTCAAGCCTGCTGCCAGCTGAACTGTCGGAACTGAGACACTCGCTAACTAGCACGCAAATCCCCTTAAATTTCTGATGCTCCAGCAATCGCAAGTCTTAGCCAACCATTTCTCTTATACCATACTGTGCGTCTGCAGACCTTTCTCACTTCCCTCCTCCTATTTGAGCCAAGTGGTCTGCAATGGCTGCACTGCGTTGGTCTATAAATCTAAAACCAAAGCGGACTAACGATTGCATTGATATGCGATGTTGTCCATGTCCGCTCCATTATCCAGTGTATATTTCTTTGTGTGCCCTTTCTCCATCCGTAGAATCTCGGCGCCGCGTTCAAGTGCATTACAAAGTGGCATTAGAGACACTGCTACCTTTCACTTAGCCTTTCGATTCTGCCTCACTCACAAATGCACATTGAATATTTAAATAAATTTCACATTTAATTAATATATGTCTCACATCTTATTTCCGACAGTGTCTAGCAAAAATTTTAATTGCCTGCCATAAACTAATTATACAATATTTTTAAAAAAATTCCAAAGACCGATGGCAGGTACATATATTAGCCACCAAAACTGGGGTTTCCCCACCTGCTAGGTCGGGTTATGTAAAAAAGTACCTTAATTTAGGGTCACAGTTTATTTCCTACAGTGGCATTATGGACACCTGGGTGCCATAAAACCCGGATTTTTTACGTCAGGTTGATTATTTTCGGAATAAATAGATCAATTCTTCGTAGTCAGTTTAGTTATATCCTGCATCTCGGGTGCAACCAGCCAACAAGGACTATGGGCAAATGGACTACCATGGACCAACGGAATCTCATCCTGGTACATTTCAAGATTGGATATTCATATCGCCAAATAGCTAAAATGGTAAATCTAAGCACCACAACTGTATCCAACATCATTCGGCGCTTCGTCGACGAAAATCGGATAGAGGACAAGGGCAAAAAGGCACCACACAAGATTTTCACCGAACAGGAGGAGCGGAGGATCATCAGGAAAATAAGGGGAAATCCCAAGCGCAAAAAATAAAGGGACTGGGATGACATTGGTCAAAACCCACTTGGACAAGGAATTGGAGTTCATATTTGAAGATGAGCCTAAATTCAACATTTTTGGCTCAGACGGACGGAATTATGTGTGGCGACAGTCCAATATTGAGCTGAATCCAAAAATCCTAAAGGCAACAGTCAAGCACGCCGGAGGAGGTGTCATGGTATGGGCATCTATCTCGGAAGCCGGCGTCGGAAATTTGGTGTTTATTGAAACAACAATGGACAAGAGTGTGTATCTCAATATATTAAAGGAAAATTTACTCCAAAGTGCCGAGAAGCTAGGAATCCGGCGTTCTTTCTGGTTCTACCACGACAACGACCAGGACAACAGCCAATCATAAGTCCGGATTAGTACAGTCCTGGCTTATCTGGAACTGCCCCACATGATAATTTCACAGGCTCAGTCTCCAGATTTAAATGTTATTTAAAATTTGTGGGCTCTGTTGGAATGAGTGGATCAAAATCAGTCGAGAAACTATCCGGAAGCTGGTATCTTCCATGAATAATAGGTTAAGGGAACTTATTAAGGCTAAAGGATATCATACTAAGTATTAACATCCTCATTCAAGTTTTATACGCCAAATATGTTACTTTTCTAAGACTGTTCCAAAAAAGATTTGACATGTATTTTGGATATGTTTTCAGTTTTTGACTAATTTTAGTTAATTAATTAATAATTTAATAAAAGCTGAAGTTTCCTTTTCAAACGTGATATAACATAAAACAAATTGGCATTTTGCGTTTGTTTTTTTTTTTGTTTAAACCTTATAGCTCTTTAAATTTTTTGCTAGGCACTGTTCCAGATGAGCTGTGAGACACTGTATATACTGTATATATATATATATATATATATATATATATATATATATATATATATATAGTTATACACATACATGTGATACACGTATGTGTATGTGTGATGTGTGCTCATGTGAGCATTTATAATAATTTATGTGTGAATTTCTCATGTTGTAGCCTAGAACCTGCTGTATGAGTGCAGCCAGCCGCCTGCCTCTCTGCCAAGCGCTCGCCGCTTCACTCCCTTCCCTGCTCGATGCTTTACTGTAGCGAGTGCCCAACGAGCAACAAAGTGTTCGCTTTTAGGATCAAAATGCCTGTATTTTCAATTACATGAGTGTGCACATGATTGAAATACTGATAGCATGCATGAAAATTCGCTGTTCAATATTTAATATTGGCGACTAAAGATGTGTTTCACTCGAAAAATAATTGCGACTATGCTTAAACAAGTCAAATTGAACCTAACCAAGCTCAACGTCTGCCACAACACAAATGTGTAACAATAAAATGTGTGCTTGACATTGTTTTGTATTTGTTGATTAATGAATAGTGCTATCAGTGGGTAGACCGATTGATAAAAGTCGCAAAAGTATAAAAATACAAAGCTGCGACAATTTGACTGAATACAGCAAATAAACACGCAAACCGAATATACTCGTGTACCTTCGGAATCAGAGTATAATAAATCTAGGCATCAAAATATTCACTTTCACAATGCGATACCCACGCCAAAATACATAGGTATGCAAGTTAAGGTTTAATTCTGCACGTACCCGTTAAAATATGTAAGTTAATGTGTAAATACGTAAGTTTTATATTATAAATAATATATAATATATATTATACATATACATACATGTGGAATTTCATAAATGAGAGAAAGAGACAAGAAACGATCAAAGCTATCTGGAAACCTTGATGCTATTGCTCCGATACCATTGAGAACCAGTAATGGAGTCAGTTGCGATTTCAGTGGAGTATCGATATCTGATGAGCATCAAAAGTCAGCCGGTTGCATCCAGAGTTAACAGACAGAAGAATGTAACACGTCCAGTGTTTCGCAGTGGGCAACCTCGGCTAGTTCAGTATTCCCAGAGGTGGGTAACTCCAACCCTGCCCGTGGACGGTACAGACTCAAAAAAAACTCGACCTACACAGCACTACATAAAGACCTACATGCACACACAAAACAAACGAAACAGCTGACGGGCCTGGTGTTCATGGCCACGACGTACCCGCCCTTCCTGCAATGGGCCTGCACGGATTCGATTTGCCCATCGCCCTTATTGTAGTTGACGACTAATTTATTCTATGCTCCCGGTGATTCTCCCCTGTATTTAATTTACTCACAGATCATCGTTATTTCCTTACAATTTATTAACAAACATTACATGGTATGAAGTATTAATTACTAAATACGCCGCTAGGTAGCGTTGTATTCTGCAACGGCTATTCAATTTTGAATTTAAATCGGGAATCTTGCCAAATCCGATAAAACCAAAATAAAAAAAATTGAACAAATATGACTATTACTTTAGGTGGCCCTCAATCCCTATCATACCCTATTAGAGCTCCAATATAAGTATTCGGTGTATGGGCGGGCTCGTGCAAAAAAAAATGGATTCTGCAATTTGGCAAAAATCCGGACGCCGGATTTTGTTGACGAACACGGTCAACTTAGAAATTTAAATAATTATTAGATGCATGAATAAATAAATACATTAACGTAAATAACGAATAGCTTAACATAACATTCAACAAAATTGCTTAACCTAACATTCAACTAACTGCGCTCGAGCTACGCGGCTGGTTACTGAAGGCTTATCCCTATGGCACTTATTCCATATCGGAACGCACTCACCGGCTGAAGAAATACCGTCGGTGCGCTTGCGCGCTGCCAATATCAGGGGATGGTGTATTCGCCCAGTGTTTCCTCGCAGCAGCTTCGAGGGCGTATCCAGCAATCTTTGCGCGACGGCCAGGTCGTTGTTGCATCAACTTCGGAGCATATGACATAAATTGCACAATTGCGGCGTGACCTGCCGTCGGCCACCTAAACATAAGCCACAAAATTAGCACAGCACAACATTTATTCAAACAGACACACTTACGCCGAATTTGGCTTCACAAGGTCTATCGAATATGGAGGGTCAAGGCACTCCTAAATGTACTTCAACATTCGATCCGTACGGCACACAAATTTAAGCGCTATGGACCACGACCTGCCTCACTGCGCTTTTTTTTCCTTTCCACATGTGTTCTTGTCCCTAAGCTTCAACGCGCCACCTTGCGGAGAATGTCCTCACACGTTGCTGACCCTGCCAACTTGTTCCCGCTTTTCAGCAATGTGGCCCTTTAAATCTCACTTTTGGTTGTGGCATACGATAATTGAGTATCGATATGTCTGCAAATACAACAAGAATGAAGTGAAATATGCATGCGTTCAAACTAAAATATCTTTAAGCACAAACATATCAATGTATTCCACTGTGCCATCCATTATGATAATAATATAAACTGTAAACCATAATTTCTACATATTGTAGCAGGTCACTAGTGACGTATACTCAGACTGTAACATAACATCTGTAATATGACATGCAACTCTGTATATAGCATGCGATAACGATAACGATCTATATCAATGGTCTGACCACCAGCTTGATGTGGAACAACCGTTTTATATTCACACACGAAGTGCGCAATTGATCTGCTGCTGAGTAATCGCTAATTTTTTCAAGTTTTCGATCAAGTGAACGGAAATACTTGGTCTACGTGCCGGTCATAAAATATATATGTAAACACATTTAAGTGCAGAACTTAACAAGAATGGGCTCAAGAAATGTACGTCTTATTGATATTCAAATATTTTAGATATAAATTAACAGAGTTAAAATTTCAGTCAACATTTTATTATAAAGAGGACGATTTTGACAAACCAATGGCGAATGTGTATGACGACGGTGAGCATTTGAGTAATTTCTTACATTGGGAGCAACAGGTACGATGCATATTTGATGGCCTATGCACTTAAATAGCTTCTAATCTTCTTTTGAATTATAGAGTCTTCAACACATTCTTTCCGAGGAACCTAACCGAGATATATATACCGAAAGACCTGAGTTATTTGATTACTTTCGCACCTTAAATATCTGTGTCATTTATGATAAACATTTCAGAAATACCGTTTGCGATTATATATCACCGCAGGTTATCTATAAATGAGATACGATTTATATATAAATATAACCTGCTTAATTTTTCTTTATCGCAGATAAGAGACCTAGGACAGCACCATCACCAGTGCAAAATACACAGCTTTAAAATATTATTTTGGGAGTTGTCGTCACGCATGATTCCGTGCAATCACTTACATCCACCTTTACACCTTACTAATAATCATATATTCAAAGGTAAATGACCTACAAAAAAGTACTAAAATTCAGTTGTTAATTCCATTACTTTCTTAGGAAACAATCATATTGTAATTAGTGAAATACAAATACCCAACTCTGACCTTGTCAAGAAATTAATAAAAGAATGCACGAAATCGGTTCAGAGAGAGAGGACAGCGATTAATGAGATATTCTCCGATATCAGAGACTGTGTTAGGTGAGAGAAATACGACATTTAACACTTAAATATGTTATATATTTCGGATGATTTCTTTGATTGCAGGCAATGTAAGCATTCAACATTGAATTGGACATGTTTCGATAAAGGAACAAAATTTGACTTTGCAGAAACTGACTATGCAGCAATGGACCTTGCAGCAATTGACCTTGCAGTAATTGAAATACGCCAGGTAGAAATACAAGATTTTGATTTCATTTTTTGTCATTATTGTGGTGTGAAATACTACATAAGCTTTCTTATAATATTTATTGTTTTAAATACATCTTCCAGGAAATCGGAAGAGGAAATTTTGGCGTCACGTTCGAGGCAACGTGTTATTTTTTGACAATTGCTGTAAAAAAATTTAAATACACAATCGAGGAAATCGTCAAACAACGAGGCAGGCAGCTAATGCTTTTATCGCATTGCAATGTTGTACCTGTACTTGGCATCGCGCTTGATGGAGAATTTGCATATTTGCTAACAAAGTACTTAGATGGTGGAACCCTACTCGACTACGTGCACAACAAGATGCTACCCCTTAATGTTGATCACGCTTTCAGTTGGATGATTTCTCTTGCTAAGGTATTTGCTATAACGAAAATATTTATATTACTGGTACTCAAATAACTTACAGATCATGCATACTCTTTTCATTTGTAGGCCATTGAATACATTTTATGTGTAGAGAACCTAGACCCACGTGTCATATGCAATTTAAAGCCTAAAAACTTGAAGTTAATGGATAATAATACCCTTGTGACCTTATGTAATTTTTGTATTGAGTTCGATGATAGCAAATTGTTGAAAAATAATTTAGATAAATGCTATATAGCACCGGAGGTTTGTGTGATACCCAAGAAAATTGTAATCATGTATGTTATATGTAAATTAATTTGTGCGTAGGTTCTCAAAGATGGAGTTTACACAGAGCAGAGCGTCGTATATACCTATGGTATTATCTTCTGGGAGGTACTGGCACGCAAGAGCCCTTTCGAGCAATATCAAAATGAGGAATATACTAATAAAGAATTACTAATTAGTAATGCAGTCAAAAGAGGTACGCACGTTGACATCCCACCGAAGTGATTACATCATTTTGACTCTTACAGGTATACGTCCGCCCATTGAGTATATCGCTGTAAAGGCCTCCAAGCCATTAGAAATATTCATTAAAAATTGTTGGCATAATGAACCGGCAGAACGACACAGAATGGATGAATTAGTGGCGAAACTAAAGGACGTCGAGTCTGACACGAAAAAATTGAGGTAATTACTAATACATCTTAGCACAATATTTAATTTTAATTACTAAATTGAGTAACTATTTTTTTCAGAAAGCCGCGTATCGTCGATTTTAAGGAGATAAAGCTGTGTGAATATGTAATAATCTGCCAAATTGGCTTCTGCTTTTATACTTTAATAAGAGTATATTGGTTTTGTCATGTCCGTCTGAACGATGTAACGCAAATCGATAAAGCTATATATCTTCTATTTAAGCTAGTCACCAAATTTTATATGTATATTACTGGTAACACTATCTCCGATCTCTTCTACATTTGGAAGATAGGTCACGAGGAACATTTGGTAAGAAATTCCTTGGCCACTCCCATCCCATCTTCAGCAACACGAAAGCATATATGAGACACAATGTTAGAGCAAGAGTTTCCAAACTTGAAATTTTGATGACTATCAACATTCTCCTAAGGTTGACAATACAAATTCCTGGCTATGACCATCCCTTCCTAAAAATCGCTATACTTATATCTCCCGCAATTTGAAAAGCACATTAAATATTATCCAATGTTTGACACACGCACCCATTGCTGCTCTACCCCTACCACGACAAACAATTTCTTTGCCACCAGTTATCAGCTCGTAATATACTGAGATCAGACTGCAGCGTTCTCACTTGTTCTATCTGAAATATGTTTTCTACAGGTCATTGGGAAAAGTGAATATGGCATTGTCTACAGAGCTGAATGGCGCGATATAGAGATAGGATTAAAAAAATACATTAAAGTTTGTAAAAATAACATCAGACCTGGTCTTGTCGACGAGATTACACTTCTCTCCAGCAATGCCCATGACAATATTGTACGATTATATGGCATAACCTATGATAGTCAGGAAATAGCGCATCTACTCATGGAATATACTACTTGCGGATCACTCTACAACTATTTGCATGGTGAGGAAAAGCGAGATTATACCATTTCAAATTCCCTCCACTGGATGTATCAGGCGGCAAAGGTACTTTGCACTTACTTATTTGTCCAACCAATTAACAGATTTTGATTTCATTTTTTTCTCTTGAAGGGTATTGAGTACCTCTTGCGTACGAAAATAATCACAGGAATACATGGCAATTTAAATTCCCAAAATATGTTGCTGTTCAATAACTTTACGCTTTTGAAAATAAGTGATTATTGTTTTCCGGCCGATGAGGATGCGCATTTCATCCATCAAAATAAAGCGTATGTAGCACCAGAGGTTTGTATTCCCTAAATGAATGGGAAGTTAAAAAAAAATAGAATATATAAACACTAATGACATAATTTCATAAACACTAATAAAATAGGTGTTGGACGGAAACCCGCATACAAAAGAGAGCGACGTATATAGCTTTGGGATTGTTGTATGTGAGGTGTTTTCACACAGAAAGCCCTTTTATCAATGGGAAGAACCGCTCAGTTATACTAATTTACAAGCGATCATTGAAGGTACGGAAGTTAAAATAATAACAATATAGCTTAAAACATTTTTAAGTTTTTCAGGCGAACGCCCGGATCTTAGTGATTTAACTGATTCCAAGTTTAATGACATCAAGGAAATAATTGAAAGCTGCTGGGCGGAACCAGAAGAGCGTCCCACAATTATGGAACTAATCGATTTGCTGAATAATCCTGGGTAAGTTGTAAGAGCAATAACAGGTTATAATTCCAAAACTGATTTCTCATAAATCACCTTTTCTATCAATCAATAAATTTATGTTTTTCAATATCAATAAACTAATTCTATTTGTTACATATTCCCAGGGAGTTTAAAAAAGTAGCTAGGCTTGAAGCTGAAGTACTTCCGGATGTACAATTTGAGGAAATTGATATTGAAAAGGTAACATACAATAAAATATAATTCATTTATTAAAACCATTATTTTCACCCATCAGGAAAGTGTTCGGAAAGGTACCTTCGGGAATATCTACAAAGCTAATTGGCATCAACAACAGATCGCAGTGCAGCGATGCACAAGGGAGTCTTTTGAAGGGGACGATTTCAACTTCGACTGTTTTGTAAGAGTGGTCAGAAACCTTATCCGCGTTAGGCATGAGAATATTGCGGAACTCTATGGAATGACCATCCATGATAATAAATTTTTTATACTAATGAATTACCCAGAGGGTATATCCCTTCACAAATATTTGTATGGAGAAGAAGAGTTTGAGTATACAGTGGCGCGTGCGCTTAATTGGATGATCCAGTGTGCCAAGGTCTGTTGTAAAACTTATGGATAAAC
Source organism: Drosophila grimshawi (assembly GCF_018153295.1). Lineage (NCBI taxonomy): Eukaryota > Metazoa > Arthropoda > Insecta > Diptera > Drosophilidae > Drosophila > Drosophila grimshawi. Next base: position 1,082,455 of record NW_025063098.1, read on the forward strand.
TCTTGTTTGACAATTATGATTGCAATTGACATTTCCAATTATAGGGTTTAGCTTACTTGCATGCCATGACACCGAAGCTTGTTATCCATGAACGTTTGAGGCCATATAACCTACTACTTCTAACCGATGACTACCGAATCTTGAAAATTTTTGGCATTCAATGGTCTAAAAGGAATAGTACTATTTACGACGTTGAAAACTTTGGAAGTATTTTGGCGGAGGTGTTTTTACGCACGAAGGCTTTTACAAATTTCGGGGAAGGTAAAATTACGGACTTTCTTACTGCAGAAGGCATAGAGCCCATAAAAAAAATAATTTCACGTTGTTGGAGCCAGCTGAACAGCTGGAGTACAACTGTAGAAATGAAAGAAATCGCTTCTGAACTCACGGATATACTCATGTAAGATTGAAATAAATTTCAACAAGTAAATCAATTTTTATGACGTAATTGGTTGCAGAGCCCTTGATCCTTTAATAGCTTCTAATTTGATAAAACCAACGGGTCTACACAAGGTAATTTTTAGTATACTTATGCTTAGACTATTCTATTATAAACATATTTTCAATGTAATTTCTGATCCAGTGGCCTCAACTTTCTGGACGAAGAACTTCTGAACATAAGGATATGTGAGAAAATATTTATCTAATATTAATAATAACTAATTTAGTTAAACATTAATTATTTTTCTTCTTTATTTTTCCTCTCCGATATCGCTTAATTTTATTCAATTTACCCACAGGACACCGTACTCAGATACTATCAATATTGGGGATATAGATAAATACGAGGTATCAAGACACAAAATAAATTAACCTTGAGATAATTCAATTTTAACCTTGCAGGAAATTGGGAGAGGTAGCTTTGGCTCTGTTTGTAGAGCTAAATGGGGTAATTTAGTTATTGGGTTAAAAGAAATAAAGCTAATGCCAAAAAGCAATGTCCTTACAAAATTTAATCATGAGGTCAAGATGCTTTCACTTGTTGACCACGAAAATATTGTAAAATTATATGGGACCACCACTGATTCGGAGTCTGTTTATATACTTATGGAATATGCAGACTGTGGATCTCTCTACGGATACTTACATGACGATGAACAGCGTAGTTACAAAGTGTCAGATGCTATTGACTGGATGATTCAGACTGTTAAGGTTCGTTCGTACACTGTAAATGAAAACATATAATTAAGCTTTCATTCTCATTTATAGGCTATAACTTATATGCATGGCAAGGAACCGCCCCTTATTCATCGAGATTTGAAAACTTCAAATTTGCTACTAACCAAAAATTTCAAACATTTGATGATTGGCGATTTTGGCACTGTCAGAGAATTGGCGACAACAAATACGAGCGAAATTGGAACCCCTTCTTATGTAGCACCCGAGGTTTGTGTTATAAGCAACAAATTTGCATAAAGTTAAAATATTCGTAAATTGAATGGATCACTCGCAGGTTCTCAAAGGAAAAGAATATACGGAAAAGTGCGACATTTACAGCTTTGGCATTATTCTATGGGAGGTAATGTCGCGCAGGAGGCCTTTCGATCACCTTGAGAATAGCGTGGCAGAAGCAAGGAAATATCTTACTCTAAGTGGGGAACGGCCCGATCTGGAAGTCAAACTTATAAAGAAATGTGATCCATTGCTAGAATTGATTGAAGATTGTTGGCATCAAGAGCCGGACATGCGACCCTCTGCTAAATCTATTGATTTGAGTACAATTTCATGTTTTGATAAATATATTATATAACCAACGCCAAAACAATCACAATAATAGTAAAACAGAAATGTTACATTATTTAATAAAAATAATTAATTATATATAAAATAAAAAATAATTTCAAAAATAAAAGAATACGGACGTCTCTATGAGTGAAACCTTTTCAAATTGGAATATAAGTATATAATGGGGGCTGGGAAATCGATAAAATCGATAATTGCAAATCTCCCACAAATTGAAAGGTGGAGTGACCAAAGTCTGAAACATAGATTGCCTTCCTTCGTCGATGTTCTTCAAAGAATGACACATAAATTTACATACTCCAAAATTCACAAAATCGCACCTAAAATGCTTAAAAAGTCGAGGCACAACTAATCAACGCCCGCTCCATCCCCACTCCTAACCAAACATGAAAGTTATTTGCCACCAGTTGTTTGTTGGTACTTAACAGGTGCAAGGGTATTCCCGCGGTCGGCCACAACTGCAACATTCTCATAAAATATTTTTTACTAAGCTTGAAATGCAGGCAATCGCACCACAATGGCGAACTGTTGCCTGGCCACTTGCAGCTGAAGCCTGGCTGGCTTCCAGGCAATTGTTGGGGGTTACGATGACCACGCCCCTATATGTTTAGCGATGCATGTAGCATTGACACACACATGTACTTGTTGGGGTTGCGCAAACGTTTTCCCAACTATTGAACCATTGCCATATCGTATTGACACTGCGACGGCGGCACACAGCTTGAGGCAGCTTCAGCCAGCTCAAGCCTGCTGCCAGCTGAACTGTCGGAACTGAGACACTCGCTAACTAGCACGCAAATCCCCTTAAATTTCTGATGCTCCAGCAATCGCAAGTCTTAGCCAACCATTTCTCTTATACCATACTGTGCGTCTGCAGACCTTTCTCGATTCCCTCCTCCTATTTGAGCCAAGTGGTCTGCAATGGCTGCACTGCGGCCGGACTCCGATTGCATTGATATGCGATGTTGTCCATGTCCGCTCCATTATCCAGTGTATATTTCTTTGTGTGCCCTTTCTCCATCCGTAGAATCTCGGCGCCGCGTTCAAGTGCCTTACAAAGTGGCATTAGAGACACTGCTACCTTTCACTTAGCCTTTCGATTCTGCCTCATTCACAAATGCACATTGGATATTTAAATAAATTTCACATTTAATTTTATTTAAATTCGTGAAGCATAAATTCATTTGTCCATTAAAGTCAAATAATAGACTCTTATGTGAGATGAGAAAGTATGCTAAGTACTTTTTTCATTTTATGTTATGTTCATAATTCATAACACTTAGGAGAAGGCAAATTAAGAGAAAATAAAAAAAATAAATAAAAATTTATTGTAAATGTGAACTGCAGACGTTCGTCAAGCATTGTTATTTTTTTCCGGGGAGCTGGTAAATTATATTCTCTCAAGTCTTGTGTAACGCAGAACGCAATTTCAGCAGAACATTCAAGCTCAAAATAAATTAATGGGGAAGGAATTTAAGGCTTCATGTATTAAATATCGATACTTAACCACAAAGCAAGTATAATTGTAGCCTGGCAAAATACTTAGAAATTCATTTTACTTGTAGGTCTCTTTAATTGAGCTAAACGTTTGTGAATCCACTCCACCATTACAATAAGAATATATAACATATTTATTATCGCATGATATCATCTCGCGTGAAACTGAAGACAATCAGAATCGCACATTGAATTGAAATTGGAATCAACTTGTTAAGTTGCGTCTGTCGCCAAACGCTCCGAGCTGCACACGAAAGACACGCAAGCCTCGCAATTGTTTGCATTTGCCTCGTGTTATTTTTTCGTTACGGCATTACAAATATTTTGATATAAGTACGAATGGGACGAATGTGGGAGGGGGGTGGGTGGGTAGGCTTGGTTGGTTGGCTTGGTTGGTTGGTTTGTACTTGTAGTTATTTGGGTTGGTCGCCTGCTTGGAGCAGTACACAGCGGTCGACATCGTCGCAAGCCAAAGAAGAAAAGAATTTAATTAAAATCTGAAATTACTGCCAACGGCAAGCAACCGATGTTGGCAGGGCTCGCAATTTTAGATGCGCAGCTTTGCAGGTTATTAAATGCATATTGCGGGTTTATTTAAGTCTTAAATGCGGAGCAATCTGATAAGCCCAGATGTTCTCAAATGCACACGGATCAAATCCGAATACATATGCTTTAAATAATTAAATATAAATGTTGACCAACTCAATATATATATATAAAATATACGCACAGATAAAGTGAAAGCTGCTTTGTTGCAGTCAAATTTAAATTAATGTCAATTTATCCATTTCGCTCCAAAAAGAACAATGCGAAGGAAGAGTAAAATATTGCTCATACGATGCTCTTATCAATTTTAATAGGATATAACATGAGAGAGACATATCTCTCCCTCAATATATTGTCTGTATGGGTGGATGTGCTAGAGTGTGACGTAGATTGAATTACCTCAAAATATAAGCATAGCCACAAAGGCGGCATGTCATTTAAGCCGTATCCTTCAATTCTGCATAATATTACACATTTATCATTGAACATGAAATGATAAATAACTTCCACTTCCAGCTCATAAATGTTAAAATTAATATCAAATTTAATATGTTTTATTTGCATTTATTTATATTTTGTGTATACAAATTATTTTACACGCTTTAATGCAGCCACTTGTTAAATATTATTACGTATAATAATCAAATATTATTTTAAATTCTAAATATTAAAGTCGCCAAATGAAAATGTTATCTTATTAGTTAAATGTTAAAATAATAAATTATAAATAATAATCAAATCTTATTTCAAATTTAAGTATTAAAGTAGCTAATTGCAAACAAATTATTTTATTCGTATTAATAAAGTATTAACATAAAAAAATGTATATAATATTCATTAATAATTTGATTGATAAAAAAAATATACTGAAGTATTTCTTTTATGAGTGCCATTGGTGATTTTAAAAATTAATGCAACTGAGACTTAATCTTGAGGACCGGAAACACAGCCACATAGGAAACTAAAACTATAAAAACTAAATAAATTAAAAAGTAAATATTTAAATATACTGTTAAACATTTGATTTTAAATCAAATAAATTGTGGTACAAAAAAAAAATATTATTATTACTTTAATTAAAGTTGAATGAAAGTGTAATTTTATTGTTTTAATTATATATATTGAGTGTTATTATTGTCGCTTTTGTCGCCGCTAATAAAGTTAATGTTACTGTGAATGTTAAGGACAGTTGTGACAGGCCAGTTAAACATATGCTTCTTGACTTTTAGCGTGGTTACACGCACATGTACACATTGATAGCTAAAACCAATTAAAAATTTAATTATAAATTTAAATACATTGGTGACGCTTATTTAGCAAAACATTGTTTGGGCGTCGACACGTACTTCACTTTAGACAAACTACATTCGCAAACTCACTAACACTAACGCTCACACACACACACACACACACACACACACACACACACACACACACACACACACACACATACACACACACACACAAATACAAATACAAATGCAGATGCATATGTAGCTGTGCTTGTATAGTTAGACGTGGCAGCTTGTCGCCATGTACATGATAAATTCATTAAAAAGGTACACAAAATGTTGCAAATGGTTCACTGCTTGCTGTAAGTAGTTCTCCACTGTCGAGAATCTATTTGTGGTTGCTGTTGTTTTTGTTGTACTTGATTAAATTTAATTGTTAAGTAACATGCACACGAAATAATAATAAAATAAGAATTCCCCCGTAAGCGGCGTGGCCGCATTTGTCATTAAATAAATTGATATTTTGGCGTGTATTTGTAGGATTCAACAATTTTAGAATTCTTTTTGTTGCGGCATTTGGATAACTAATTAGTTGCCCTCTTGTTTTCGAGAGGATCCCCAATTTTGTTAATTTTAATTTAAATTTTAGTTTTGTTACTTTTTAATACCGAAATATATGTGCATGTTTGTTGCATACAAAATTAATTGCACGCGTTGCTTGTGCATTTCCAAATTGGGCGCATATTTCAAATATGTGCATTAAAGTGTCCGTGGCCTGGCACCACAAATATTGATACTCGAAACCCCAAATTGAAAATGTGTGCTGTTAAATATTGGCCCCGTTATCGTTTGGCTTTCATTTAATACAATTGAATGAATTTATTTATCTTTGATCTGAACATAATACTTTATCTATCATCAATCACACTGCTTTTTAATCATCAATTTTAAGATGCTGCATAAACAGATGCTTTGTTGTTTGTCCAAAATGAAAAATAAATGTTTACCAGTATTTGCTAATATGCAAATATGAGAACTTCAAATGATTGAATATAATTTCCAAACATATATTGAACAGTCAATTTGCAAAATTTGTTGATATTTCATTGCATTTAAGAATTCTGCGCTTATTGAGTCTAGATTAGTTGAAAGCTTAAAATGAACAAACTTGAATAAGCAACTGGCTACAGAAACAATAAACATTTGACATTTTATGCTGATATGCAATCATCAGTGATATATGTTTCATGATTATGAGAATTTAAAGAGCGAATGACAATTAGAATGAGCTGTTGCTGGCAGGAAAGCCAGGAAAGTTTTGCATAACAAGCAGAAAGGCTATATAAATAAATGGGTATATAAAAGAAACCAACAATGTTTAAGAGCAAAGAAAATAACTTGCCACTGAATTTGACTACTGTTCAACTGTTATTAGACCTAGTTTCTGCTATGCTTTTCAATACGCTGAGCAGTTAAGTGCTAGAGTCTAAGTCAATACATATGTTTTTCCGAATGCGCCACACTTAAGCGCCAACATAAATTCTGCACAGTTTTAAACAAATCTTGGCTTAGGTCAACTCGATTTACAATCGAAGCTCCCATAAATTTCGGGCTTTGCACACTCCTCGAAAGCACTCAAGGCAAACAAACATTTGAATAACTGGCAACTTAAGTGTGTGCTCCCGCTCGAAACTGTGTCCAGCATTTATGAGTGCACTGTGTGGAAGACGTATTTGGCGTGATTTGTAGCAATTTCCTCATAATTTTATATTCCCATATAACGCGATAGAGTGGCTAAAAATATTGTTGGCTGAACAGAACAACAGACCATTACTGTAAATATTTCATTAAGTTTTAAGTGCCTACACACAGCAGCAGCAACAGCAACAGCAACAGCTCAACAATAAAAATGGCTAACCAGTGAGAGGATGAGGGCCGATTTCACGACATTACTCATACGCAGTGTGAAATCTTTAAAGGGAGCGCTGCTTGAGCCTTCGCTTTAATTGCCGGTCTGTGCACTGCCATCAATGCCTTTTAGCCATAAGTCCTTGTGCGTTCGTCTTTTTCCAAAATATAAATTAATTTATACGGCCGCAGCACTCCCTGCGGGACCCCAGTGGATGTTGAGTGTTTTTATTGGCTGCTCGGGCTTTTAGCATAATTGAGTCCACGGATTTCATATTATTGACAATTAGAAGTGTCAATAAATCTCGGCGCCTGTTATTTTTGTTTTTTTTTTTCTGTTCTTTTTTGACAGCACAAATGTGACCGCAATGACTTGTTAATTTGACTGGCTCAATTTGACGTTGATTTTTATTGACTTGGTTTTTTTGTTTTCTTTGTGGCAAGTGTGTGCTTTGTTCATTTGAAAAGCAGTATTTTTGGTTTTTTGGTTAGAACGACAGCTTTAATCGAGGAATCCACAATGCTGTAACCACGACTTCAATTTCCGCACAGTGCTGAGTACCCTCACAGGCATGATAAGCATTTCACTGGCTGCTGTTGATCTTTTGTTTTTCGTTCGTTGTTGTAACATTTTTTAATTAAAATTTGTTTGTTTATTTAGAAGCGAAGCAAAGCCGGTTCAACGACAGGTTGCTCACACGTGCGGCAAAATGCCACAAAAGATTTTAGTGACAAATAACTCATTAATTAATTTCGTCATTGGACTAAGCTTTAAATGGGTCTGCTCTGAAATCGCTTGACAGTGCGGCTCTGAGAATGCCCGAGGCCATTCCAAAAATCCTTTCGCACATGCGGTCCACACCGATACTTTCTTTTCACAAGATTAATGTTGGCTTTCACGAAATTTGCAAAGTAAACAAAGTGTCGTGAAAGCGTTTTCAAAACATTTCCTTTGACCTTGGCTTGAACTGAAGTCGCCTTGCGCCAAGTCAAGCTGCTCACCTGGCCCCAAAATTGCAGCCATTGATCAACGTCAAAGGCTCTCCCTGTTCATTTAGCTGTGATTGTTGATGTTCAGTAACAATTTAGTTAGAATTTTTGTCAAAACATAATTCACAACATGTAATAGTTGCTTGTCTGATCTTCTTTTAAGTATTATTATAAAAGAAGCCACAAGAGCATTAGGAAGAGCAGTTCGACAGTCCGCTAGAGAAACATTCATGCGCATCTCATCAAGGTTCTTTTGATTTTTGTGGCATACACTTCAATACGCTCTTGTGGCAGCGTATAAAAAATGTTGTACCCAAAAAAAAAAAGAAAAAACCAAACGAATGACGAATGAATAAACGCATGACAGGACTGACACACTACAGTACAACCCCTCTCTCTCTCTCTCTCTCTCTCTTTGTCAAAGAACCCGTCTCCGTTCCGCTTCATTTATATCCTGTTCTCTGTTGTATGAATATATGCATGTGCCCTCTGTCTGTCTGTCTGTTTGTCTGTTTGCCAGTCTGTCTGTCTGTCTGTCTGTCTGTTTGACTAACTGTCGTTCCGGTTCCCCGTCATGTTTGACTGGCATGAATGACAAGAAAATCGTTACGCGCACACGCTGACATTAATTGAAGCTGATACATAAAGAGTAATACATAATAATAATAAAGGCAACGCTGGCAACCATTGCAGAATGTGTGCCACACAAACACACACACACACACACACACACTGATGATAGAGAAAAACCCAGTGGATGAACTGGCGGCATTCAGCTTTGCTTAAAATTGAAGTGAACATATTTGCACAAATACCAAACGAATCCATCCCAACATTGCAAACATGATTGCAATGTGCATCTTTGTTAGTTGTGGCATGTTTGAGATGAAGCTGAAGATGCAATCGATGGTGATTCAATACCTATTCAATTGACAACGGTTTGCATTCAGCACTTCTAGTAATAGCAAAGATGAAACATTAAATTCGGAAAAAAACGTTTTGCATTCTCTGCAAAAAAGTTAAAAATTAAATTTGATTTTTACTTTTTGTATTCACAATTTAAGCTGTGTGCCCTTCTGAGCAGAATGAAGCAAAATACCCTAGAACCAAATAAATATACATACAGGTGGATTGCTCAATGTGCACTTAAAAAATAAATAAAATATATAAAAAAATATATAAATATACAAAATGAATGCTTAAAATAAATAACGAGAAACCGAAATAAAGCCCATCGATAATCTCAAGGCCATTTAGAGTGAGTAATTACTGCTTGAAATTAAAAATGGTGCAGCCCACAGTCAGATACACACACACACACACACACACACGTACACACACACACACACACACGCATGTGGCACACACACAATAACGGTGCGAAAGCGAATGGCAAATGGCTTTTAAGCCTTGCCCCTGTCAACCAAGCATAAGCGAAGCATATCAGTAGAAACACCTTTAATAAAGATACCTGATAATTACAACAAAGCGTAATCAATTCTCAAAAGCAAAGCCTTTTTATTCATGGTTTATCAGATTGATTAATACTCAATTGGGAAGTACGTAATTAAGTCGCAATTCATATCAAATTGTATGTCTACTTACTCAGGGATTCAGTATTCTATGTAATGTAAATAAATAAAAATAAATAAAAGAGTATGTTGTAGATTGAACAGAATACTATATTGTGTATTGTGATACAGTCCGCTTTTGTAGTGGTTGTGTGTGAGAGTATCTGGAAGTCGGTTCCCGTTCCATGAAGTTTTTTTACGTCACATAAAATCAATATACGCTTTTTTTGTTACATGTATTCCCGATTGGTAGTCGAAGAAAAAATAAAAACATCAGCGAGGAACAACACACACACACACAGACACAAGAGGAGAACGGAAAGCCTAACGAAATTAAAAATTCAATATCCTGAATAAACAATATTATAAATAAGTATTTACTGCGCAAGTAATTATTACATTTCATATCTCGATGACGGCCGCCGCATAATATTTTGTCCAGGCAACTGTCGCAGCTGTGTCCTGCTTAAAAATAAATACATACATACATACAGACCCAGATACCCATTTATACTATACTCGAGTGCCTTACACTTTTGTATGCCTACTTAACTTTTCCTTTATTCATGGCAATGACTTCGCCCGCTCTCCCCAGTTCTCCATCCCAGCACACGCACAAACAGTGGCACATTTTTTATGTTTAATGTTTGTGATTTTCGCCAGTTGGCCAGCAGCGGAGCAGTCACATCTGCAGCGTACCCAATTGCACTTGAAATTAATTTTTAACTTCCGCAAATATTTTGTTCAGGCTGTTGTCAAGTCCCAAGTCCCCCCCCATCACCCCACCTACCCTTGCTACTTGATCGACCAGTTGCGAGGAAAACTTCATTCATTTTTTTCTCCTCGGTCCTAATGAGGGGCATGCATCAAATGTAGCAGCCGGCTCCATAAAAATGAGCTACCATCCGAGCGGGCAACTAAAATAAATAATTAATTATGTTAAGTCATGTTCAGATCTGGGTACGGCCATTAAATGTTATTTTTTATGGAGAAATAAACAATTTCGATATTAACACGGGCAAATTTGTTGAATTAAAAATTCCTTAACGAGCGATAAAAACATCATAGTACGAATAAGTCAACATAATTAAACATAATAAATATTTAAAAAATAATAAGCATGTGATCCTATCAGTTTGTGATACGACTTAAAGATACCTTGTAGTGTACTGTATAACAATGGGCGATGAATATTGAAATCAATAAAAAAATTTTTAAATTATTTATAATATATACTAGCTTTATACCATTTAAAACATTGCCGCATTCGTTCATTTTTTTTACTCATTTCACAGCAACAATATGCAAAATTAAAGAAAGTATTTTGACAAGATCTTTTAATATTGGAAGTTGGAAGATTTCAATTAAAGCACAATAAGCTTGCTTACTTTGATACCGACGGTGTCATTGTATATTGGTTTTCCGTCTGTTCATCTATCCATCTTTATGAACACAACTTTTCTCGACACCCTTGGATATAGGGACTTGAAACTTGGTGCCCGTGTCAGACAAAGTGTAAAAATTGAAGTGCTACGTCCACTATTTGGGGGCTCGGAAATCGATAAAATCACATATCTTCCACAATTTTAAGAGTAAAATCACCAAATTTGATTGGTGGGTTGTTGGCGATGCCCTTCAAAGATCGGAATATGACACGCCCACCTCCGCCTATACGACAAAAACCTATATCTTCCTTAAAGTTTAGATCTACAGTTACCAAACGTGGAATGTAGATTACTGAGATCGTACTCCAATCATTTTTTTAGTCGCGCCCACTCCCGCTCCTCAAAATTTTTAAAAGCCTATATCTCCCGTAATTTAAGAGCAAAAGTTACCAAACTTGGATGGAAGATTACCAGGAACCTTCTCTTAATATTTTTTCGGTCGCACCCACTCCTCTCTCCCAACATTTCCTTCAGCTACAGTTACCAAACTTCGGAGAAACGTTACTTGCTTATATGTATCGCAATTTGAAAGGCAAACTTGGACAGTATTTCTTGGCTACACCCACCCTGTTCTTTACCATCTGTTACCAGATTTTATTACGTATCAAAGTATCAAAGTATTTTGTAGTCGGTTACGTCCGACTGCAATGTTCTCTCTTTTTTTGTTTTATTTTTTTTGTGTAAATTGCAATTTTTGTTGGCGATTCGTTTTTCACCAAATTGTGAACTCGGCCACAGTCATGAGAGCTATTGTTGTTGTAATTGTTGTTGCTTTTATTGCTGTAAAAGTTGGCAATGCGTGAAAACTACCATACAACAAGCAGACACGCCCACACCAACGCCCACACACACACACACACACACGCACACTAAAACACACAATTGCCCTTCCGCGTGAGCTGCCTTTCTATAAACCATGACAGAAAGGCACGAAAATTTTTAATCCATTTGCCGGTGCAATAATATATTTGCCTCTGAGTGTGTGTGTGTGTGTGTGTTTGTGTGTGTGTATGTAGCCATTTTGTTGGGAATGTATAAATTAAACAGCAGGCACACACGCAAACACAGACACAATTCACATATGCATGTACCAAAAAAGTTTTTTGGCTAAATCCTTTATGGAAAGTTTGCCATTTATGGGTTTTTCGTGGCAAAGGCGAGCTAAGCGGATGTTTGTGTGTGTGTGTGTGTGTGCGTGTGTGTTTGTTACAGTATGTGGGAGTAGAAGTTCTGACTGCGTAGCAAAGGGTTAGTTCTGAGTTTCGTTGCGGTCGCTTATTGTAAAACCTAATTAAGTCATTATCAATTATAAGAGTATAGAATAAGGAATTATGATGTCCTCTGTGAATTATCTCGGTGAGGCAATTTTGCGTACACAGCTCGCCCTTTTGGCAGGTGAATTAATCAATTAGTGACCTTCACTAATTCGTAGCATACTTTTTGGCGCCTGGCAAAAGGTTAAAATGCCAAACATCATCATCCCACATTGCTCGAGTTCGCCTTGAGAATGAGAACAGCAACAGCAGCAGCAGCAGCCCGACGACCAATTGCGTGTGCGTGCTCTTCGAAAAGCTCTTTTCGACAATACCCACACACACGCATTGGAAGTTCGAAAATGCTCAACAAAAGAGAAAATGTAACGCGAGCTAAGAGAGAGCGGGAGAGTTTCCAGTTAATCGCTCTTTGCTCTTTCGAGGCCACACAGGCCACGCTCTCGTTTTACAAACGTCAGAATTAGAAATTATAATTGCCGCTGATTATTCAAAACGTGAGAATGTACATGACCTACACCCATAGAGACATACACACACACACACACACACGCGCGCCGAGTTGAGCTTTACACACTTGAATCGCATTGAATTTGAAATTTCTTTGTGCTTTCCGTTTTGCGTGCTGAGTTGAGTTTTTGGCATCGCATCTGCTTTCCCGCAGACATTGTTCGACTGCACTTGACAACAAACATCATTTAGCATTTAACCTTGCCTATGTTACCTGTCCTTCATATTGTTGCCACAAATATCTACGCTGCTTTAAATGTGTCCATTTTCAACCTCATCGCATGCAGTCTGCTTTTTATGTATTCATTTTGCATCAAATGTTGCAAATATGTCTTACTGCACACATTTCGAGAAATTCACGCTTAACGTATTTTTTCTTTTGTAAAAATTCGAATTCAGTCTGCTATATATTCGCCACAAATTATCCGATTGCCGCATTATAGTCAACGTTGCCCAAACTGGTAAACACTTTCCAAGCCACGTTCACATTTTGTTGGCCACTACGCACAACAATCTATGCAAACACTTGGGCAGCATTGCAAAAGGCCACTGTAGGCCACTGACCTTTTTGCACGAATCCAAGCAAGGCTATTGGGTGCTCTGAGCGGTGATTACTCTATAAGGATTCCATATAAAATTGTTTGTAACAAAATTTATATTTAGACAGTTGTAGGCATCACATAAGTATTGATAAATTAGTTAAGTATTAGCATTTCTTAAAATCCAATTTAAGTTTCCTTGGGTCTTATAATCAGTGTTTTTTTGAGTATAGGCTTTTGATGACTTCTCCGAGCATAAGTTTTTCTTTAAATAATACTTGAGGAAAGTCTCGCTACAAGTTATAATTCTGGAGGATGATTAAAATAATTCTAATGGTTCAAAGGTAAGTATAAAACAGATTATGACTCTGAAGCAGACTTGGTGAGATTTACACAAGATACACATTTAATTTCACTGCATCCAAAATTAAAATGGAAATGGACTTAAATATTTGTTGCCTTTATTTTTAATACGTTTTCATTTTGACAGAATTTAATAAAATCGAATAAAATATAAAATGATGGCTTAAAATATACCAATGTAAATTACCGATGTAAATATTTTATTATATTGTTGTATTTTTTACTTATGCCTAGATTAATCACTATCGATTATATTTTATATGTGTGTTTTATTGAAAATCTACAGCAACTACAACAAAAAGTTGATGAAAATGTAGACTGAATACTGATAATCTTTTTATAAAACTTATACTGAAAACAGGCCATGGCACAGTCGGGAAATTTCGACTGTCTAATTTATTATAATTGTGTGAGTGTATTGTTTTATAATGTTTGGTAAACAGATTTTCAAAATGTTTGTATGTGCAAATGAAACCCGAAGAGACTCATCAATTATTGTGCTAAACATAAGATCCAAAACAGATGCACAGATTATTGTTGTATTGTAAGCCAATTTTGATTTCAGGTCAGATAACGATTACTATTTAATCTGCTATGTCCAATATTCAAATATACGATATTAATACTTATTCATATTCTGTTAGAAGTCTGAGAAACTTAATTTCAACTTGTTATCATTACTTCGACTAGTTCAAAACTATCTTGAAATATAACTGAAATGGCCGTGACAATAGAACCGATGACAAACTTGACAAATGTCGTTAAACTTGATTCCCAACTGGCTTTCTTAACTTGGCTGAGTAATGTCTCATTTTAATATCCCACACTCACGCTCACAGCTGACAGACATGGCAGAAATGGCCTCTTTTACTCCAGTTCATCTAATGGAAAATCTCTGAGGCATTGTTTGCCACCTCCCGGTACCCTTAATCAAAACTTTTTAAGCTATTCTCATTAAAGTTTCAGAGTGAGAAAAGCACATGTATTTAATCATGCATGGCTAAACGAGAATTCGTATTCCCTGGCCAATATGCCAGCTCATAATATGTTAACCACACAACCTTGAGATACTCCCACACTCATCTGGTAACTTATCAACGGCTTGCCAGACTTGCCACCCCCCTCGCCCCTCATTGCATGCATGATGCCACTAAAACTCTCAAGTGAAACTTGAAATGTTGTATGTTTTTTAGTGTCAATGAAATGCCAAGCCACCAAGCAAGTGAGCCACTGAGCCACTGAGGCACTGAGGCACTGAGCCACTCAACCACCCAACTAAGCAACCACATCGCCCTATTCTGTTGCGTAAAACTCATTAGGACACGGTGAGCAAGAAAATTCTCGGCATATTTTCAACACGGACTTTCCAGCTCGTTCCTTCACATATGCCAGCAAAAATGAAGTTTCGACCGCAAATGCTACGCTGGCATGCAAAATATGCGTAGTTAATGTGCCACGCCCCCCTCCCCCCGTTGGCCCATATCCAAATGTTGCTGCATGTGTTGGTTAATTTTCATCTTTAAGATACTCAATGCTGCGGTCTGCACCGGGTGGCAGCCCCTTTGAGCAACAGGGCGAAAGGATTGTAAAAGCATTTCCTATGGCTGCACCGCAATAACCGCAAAATGACTTTTGCCAGTGCATCTAGCATGAAACACTGGGGTGCCTGGTTGGCTGCCATTGAAATACATTCACCCACAGATACAAGATACATTTGCATATGGCCAATTGGCATATGTGTGCATATTTGTAGATCGATGGCGTTTCAACGGTCACCCAAATTGGTCAATGGTCAAGGTCAAGCAGTGTTTGTTTTTAACAGCAAATGTCCTGTGCTAGAGCACTTTAGATTAGTATTTTCTTAAATATTCTTATTACGAGCAGTAAACTCATCCAGCAGTAGTTTGACATCGAATGTATTTGGCATTTGTTCCACAATTCACACTCGTCTTATTGAGTTTAGGAAACTTAAGGCCTCCGGAGTATACTTAAATAACTTAGAGAATTCGTGCAATTCGCTGTTTGAAAAGCCAGAGCAATAGCAAGAAAAGTGAACAATTTTTGTTTGGAACTGTTTAGCCAGTTATGATAATAACTTTAAAGTATCTGCTTCGCTCGAATTACTTTTGAAACTCAAGCAGACTTGGTAATTCTTGTTTGTGCTTTGTTCTGCTTCAGGGCAGAATAATAGTGCTGAACTAGTTGAGTTTCTTTGGCACGTAAATTCTTCTGCAGCAAACAAGTACAAGAGTGATACCAATCGAATAGAGACGTGGTGCGAGTGCTGATCTGAAAGTCAATGGGCACCACTTTGATTGGCTTGTCCACCGCATCGTACTGATGCAGGATATTTGGGATTATTCGCATAAATTAAATTATCCAGCAGGAATTCCAAATAGTCATGGTAAGGATGACATGAGGATCAGCGCCAAAAATAGACTCGTGAAAATCCTTTCATTAACTTCTTTTAATCAAATATTAATACTACCTGGCATACATGTTCTGAGCAAATAGTCAGCATGATTTGATTTATGATTAATGAACTTGACTTTCAGCTCCAAGGACTATCCAACTACAGATACATCACCTCAATTTGCTCGGTTAATCATTCAATTTAGGGAAAAGAATTTGACCAAGCTTGCCAAGAGATAAATGATTTTTCTAGATTTTTAGTCACTCATTTTTTATTTCTTATCCTACTAAACCAACTGTCTCGATTTTGAAGAACAATGTCAACTATCATAAAAGCTTTACATTTTTAGCTGAAAGCTTAAAAAATATACAGATAATAATAAAATTAAGGATGGAGATAACTGCAAGTGTTAAGTTTGTTAAGTGTTGTTAATTGATAAGCATTTGCTTATAAATATTTTAAGTCAAATCAACTAAAGGGAACATTTCGGAATCAAATTAATTTAATTGGAAAAAACTGAAAGTGTGAAATGTGAAACGCAAATTACATTTACCGAAAGTACTCTCTGCTTGTGTGTGTGTGTGTTTGTGAGTGAGTGTGTGTGTCTTCGTTGCGTGTACACATATTGAATTACAGTATCAACGTGGTTGAGTTGCACGCACGCCTAAGCGCCTCAAGCCTTGTCTTAGTTCTAGATATCAGTTACTTCAACCCAATTCTTGCCAAGCTGCGTTTGCAAAACGTTTTGCCAATAAACTTCACACAAAATCAAATTAAATTTGTCAAACGTAAAACAACTTGATATGTTCCTTCCCCTCTCTGTCTCTCTCTCTCTGTCTCTCTTTCTCTTTCTATCCATCGCTGAGGGGCTGTGCACCCTTTGGCTGCCCTCGAAGTGGCCCTGGTTGGGTTGGCAGCTCAACAATTATTGACTACTGTGAGGTGGGACTATGTGCGTGCGTCTGCCCAATAACAATGAAAATAGATGGCCCATTGAGGACAGGACAGGATATGGCAGGAACAAAGGGAACCGAGGGGAGAGCTTTGAAAACAATCGGATTGGAGCTCTGTCCGTACGCTGGGAGCGAGTGTGGCATGCTTTTAAATGTTTATTGTTTTAATTTACAATAAAAAAATATTAAAATGTGCCGTTTTGATTATCATTTTCCTGCTTTATGTCAGCCAGACACTCAAATTGAGTTCCACAATGCAGATTGAGATTTTCCACAAACACTATTGGTAAAAATCGATTGTTCCGCTTACATTTGATATGAAATAGTCCCCAATGCAATTTAAATTTGTTGAGAATAGCATTTAAGTTGTTGAGAATACAAATTGACTTGATTGCCCAAAGAATCAGTAGGTTTAAATCTTTATATAGTTACAATTTAATTTAAATTGTACATAGTATTTATAATTAACAACTAGAGACAAAGTCGTGGAGACTTGGAGGTCTTAAGTAAGAGCAGAAATTAAATTACTTATTATATTTGATTGATTTCGATTAACATATTCGGTATAGACAAAAAGGTTTGACACTAGGAGCACATCAACAACGACTTTTAAATGTGTGGAAAATTATCATTTTCAGAGGCAACATCATAAATGTGTTACACAAATATGTACAACACTTGTGCACAAGCATTACATATTTATTTGGAACAATTTTACACTCTGGTAGTCGAATTTAATCTTTATGGATTTATTTATTTTGTGCGATATATATTGTGCGAACAATTTTATAAAATTGGGAATACTCCGTGACATGTTGGGCCAACCGTAATATTCGACACAATCAAAAGAGGTCAAAGAGGTATCGACCGCAAAGTAAAAATAATAAATGTCAAATATGAAAAAATTTCTGAAAAAAAAAAATTAAATGTATGCGGAAAATGTGTGCAACAAATATATATTTATATATATACATATTTATTTTGATATGACATCGTTTTTAATTCGAATATACATAAATTAAAAATGTGGGCAAAGCGAGCGTGTCGAAATCGGTGGCAAAATGATGCCACATGGCGTGTGCTTGGTTTTAATTAATATTATCCCCGCATCGAAATACGTTTAAAAATATTTTTGTCACAAAAAAAATAAAAAACGGGCCACAGGACGCACGGAGAATAAGTGGAAATAAGTCAAGCAAAGGAAAACAATAAGATGCCTTGATTGACTTCATTAACTGATGCGCCACAATTGAACTTTTTATGAGGCATGAGCCAATTAAAGTCTTAAGTTTAAAATTCTTCACGGACTTGCTGCCGAAAATCGGACAACGAGATAACGGCTATAAAATGTGCAGACGAACATCACAAATAAAACTCAACAATCGTTTGATTTTTTTTTATTTATTTATTTACTTATCTGTTTTTAGCAATTTCTGCCCTCACTCGAATACTGGCTGGAATGTGCGGATGCTACACACTGCCTGGCAACAAATTAAACATTTGTCATTTCAAGCAATTTTTGGCCCTTTTGTGCCCTTGTGACTCTGAGCAAAATAAATATTTATCCGACATAACGACGGTGGGCATATAAGACAAAACCAAGTCAAATTGTATAGAAAAAAGATAAATTATTTATTTTTCACTTAAAGAGATTTCAATTGTTGCTTGCTCTTGCTTGTTTCTCAATTTCTCATAAAAATATATTTCAAGTTATAAGAAACAATTTTACCGGATTTATTTTAAATTAAAGACATATTATTTCTTTTCCTCTATTTAATTTTGCTTGTCGACCTAATTGCTGCGTGTTCGTTAGATCCATGCCCGGAATTATAAATTAAATAAATAAAAAGTTACCTTACTTATTTTAAAATTAAAGACATATTATTTGTTGTCCTCTATTTTTCTTTGCTGGTCAACTTAATTGCTGCGTTCTTTTTAGACCCATTCCCGGATATAACAAAAACATCAGAAACAACATCAACAATAACGGACAACAGCTGCTGATGGCGAGCAATGATGACTGACCGACCAGGCAGGAGACCTCAAAAAGTCGCCTATTAAGCGCGACAATGGCGCCGAGCGGATGTAAAAATTATGTTGAAAGTTGCTTATTGTATGCGGGATTGTCTCTCTGTATGTGTGTGTGTTTATGTTGGTGTGCTTTGTAGTCGACTGAATGTGTTTGTGGTGTGTCAGAGTTATGTTAACGCGGTGCGGAGCTTTGTTTTGGTCGCTCGCTCGCCGGTGGTTTGTGGTTCATAAAAAGTCAATAAACCGAGTTTATTGTTAAGCATGTCAACATAATTTTTGTTGAAAAGTCATTAAATCAGCCAGCAGCTATGTTCGTATAAAAAATAAAGAGCCGAAACATTACGATTAAAACGCATAAAGCTAGCTGTGAAACAGTGAAACTGTTAGTTGTTAGTCTGCGCTAATCGATGATGCTCGTTGAAGGACATTAAACTGCTCACCCACTAAAAATTGTCTGAGTCTTAATTGCTGTGTGTAAAGCAGGACTTTGATATCTTGATCCTGGCGCCACAATTCCAACGTCCAACTAATAACCATAAATAGAAAACGAAATGTTCAAGAACGCTTCAATTTCATTTGACAGATGAAGATGATTGATTGGTTTGATTGATTGCTTTATAAGTGAACACCTACTTCTGGTTACTGACTATCAGCGATAGTACATATGACTTAAATATTTTATTTAATTAACATAGACCGGAGTTGATATACGACATATACAGTTTCAATGGAAGTTTGCAGTGTCGTATTATATATAATAATATTATTTTATAATAAATTGTATTATTTTTTTTCGTAATAAGAACTACATTTTTACATTTCCGTTTTTAACAAATTAAAAAAATGTAATCAAATTTTTGTTCTAATGACTCCATTTTGAGCTCTGACTTTAAACAAAATGTTCCACATTTCTGTAGTTGAATTGTGACATGTATGTCTACGCCTATCTACTTAACTCTCTTCCGATTGATTCTATGGCAGCTATATAATATACAAGTACGCCTATTCTGGCGATGTTTATCAAGAAATTATATACTCAATGGGATCCGAGAAATTTTGAATACAAAATGAAAGTAATAAAGTTTTACAAGTATTTGCCTTAAGTGAACATATTTTAGATTTTTTTTTCAATTATGGTTTCCTAACTCTAAAAAATGTCCTCTTTTTATTATCACACATCGGACAGCTCTAATGCATATGTAATTGGCATAGTCCCAGCACGTATTCAATTGTTTAGTTGTTGGGGTAATCGATTCAAAACGATTGCCAAGTTTTCTTTGCAAATTAATTTCAATACAATGCCAAGTTGTAAACCTCGATTTGGCCGGCTCGTAAATCGCTTAGTGAGTTAAGGGATGCAAAATTGAACTTATACGGCTGCAAGTTGCAGATCTGCCAAAAAGACGTAGACTTATACACATTTCGAGTTTTAGAAGCCAATTTAAAAGTGAAATAAATCGCTTTGAGCTGCTCAAAACCATTAAGTACAGTCGAAGGCGGCATAAGCAATGTCTCGCCTTGACTCTTGTCATCAGCTTCACGCACTTGATGTATACTGTGAATTTTCACGTTTGACTGACAAATGGCGGCGCATTTTTAAAACACAACCAGCTGCACAATCAAATTGCGAACAGTACAAAGTTGTGCCCATTACCAGTTGTGAATAGCATTGTGCACACCTGCGAGTGGCGAGTTGTGAGTTGCGAGTCAGGTAGGCCAACCATAACCATAACCAAAATGTTGGTCAAGCCACGAAAACTGAAATCTGAAAGGTGTACTTACAAAACATACATATATTGCTGCAAATGCGTTGAATATTTTAGCTCTGTTGTCGCTGGTTAGGCATGGCTGCAACACAAACGGGAGCCAAACAGCGAGCAGTTAGCAGTTAGCAGTTAGACATGGCCTAAGCCCAGCTCTTCACTCCAGCACCCACTCCTCGCCGGTCTCCATGATAATATTTATGCATAAAGTTGGCTCCGTGCTCATTTTTTGCTGTCTGTTTTGGCGGCTGTGCAGCCAAGTGCAGTTTTACTAGCGCTCGTCGATCCGAGCACCCTCGGGCACGGACTGCTTTGGCTGCCTACTGCTGCTCTTGTCGTAGTAGTAGATGCCGCTTGAGCCTTCTTGTGTAACCATGTTGTGGCTTGCCATTGTTTGCCAGCTGACAACAGCCGGCAAAAGTTTATGCCGAGAGGCGCTCACTTTGGCCCTGGCTTCCACATAAATCATACACCACGCTGTCACTATTTCAACCCCTCTCCCTCTCCGTCACCCTCTCCATCTTTCAATCCCAGACTCTGTCTAGCAGTGGGTTAACATGCCGCAGTCAGCTGCTGCAGCTGCAGCTTAGAAAAGCATCCACTGCATTTGGAGCACAATTGGACTGTGTCAGCCCTTCAAGCCAGGCCAACAACAAAGCGCAATGCATGCAAATGTAAAACTGATTTGTTGTGACGAGCACTGAGATATGTAGCATCTATGAGTTCAGCAATCCATGCCGAGCACTTCATCAACCGCCGATGACTCTGCCTCTGTCTCTGCCTCTGTCTCTGCCTCTGCCTCTGCCAGTATCTTTCCCATGTCCGTCTGAAAAGTCAGTCGAAATTTGCAAAATTTGGTGAATTTGTTGTGACAGTCCAACCCACTCGACATATACAAAGAGGCACATACATATATCAAAGGGGCATGTGATGCCATAATCTGGTCAATTGCAACCAACAATCTTTTGATTGTCCGCAAAATGACAGACAGGCTTAAAGCTAACAAGAATGTACTCCCTCCCAACATATCGACCAAATTAAGGGTAACTAAGACTCCTCGAGGGATCATAAATATTTGACATTCGTCAGTTTGGCATTATGTGTTCGTCTGTCTGATTCTCTGATGTGTTTTAATCCCACTATTTTGAGTACAAGTTGGTTTCGTATTTCGAGTTTGTTATTTAAATTGTAGTTGTTCAGTTAGCCAAGTTGTTAGAAAACATTTGTTAAACCGTAGATTTCAATGGGAATTAACCATTGTAAATAAACACATTTGTTAATATAGATATATATATTTTGAAAATTGAAGATAAATGATAAAAGGAGCCAGCGATAAAAAAAACCCCATATAAATTAAAGAAAGAGGTAATTAAACAAAAACAATGGGATAAATACATATATGAATATATCAATCAATCAATCGTATATCAATTGTGTGATCACCAAGTTGAAAAAGAAGAAGAGAGTAATAAAGTAAAGTGAACAGACGTGTTTTAGAACGAATATAATTTAGTTATGACAGCCATAAATATCACTCGACACCAGGGAGGGCTCCGAGGATGGTGCAATGCTGGCAGCTCTCCAGTGGTGCAATGCTGGCAGCTCTCCAGTGCTGGATGTGTCAGAGAGCGAGAGGCGATCGACCGCCGCTCAGACATCCTAAGGCAAAATTTTGGAAATGCAACGTGACGAAATTTTCAACGGCACAGAGGCCATCGAAAATTTATGAGGTGAAATAGCCTCAGTGAAAAAGTGTAATTGAGCAGCCACGTTTCCAAGGCGTCCGCATCGGCGCCTATCAGAGGCAGATGGTTGAAAATGACGGCGAATGTGCGGAGGAAGCGGAAAACGGCAAAAGATGCGACGGCGGCCGCCGGCAAGTTGTCGCCAGCGAAAACGGCCCTTGTCAAATTAATCAAGCAGAGTCGGCAACAACGATAAGCGAAGGCGGAGAAAAAGGCAACGTCGATATTCCAATCGGAAAACGAGGTCCTATTGGATTTCGACGTCAAATTTAGGGGCGATTCATTGGCTGCATGCTAAGCTGACGCAAATTTGAGACTCGCATTGGAACTCAAAGGAAAAGTTTGGAATGGAGCAGCGTAAGGTGATCTTGGCTCAAAACATCGACAGGACATCGCATTCTCAGGTATCTCATTGAAAATTGTTAGACAATTAAGGTAGATTGTTAGAAATGAGAAAAAATTGTTAGTACAAATTAAAAGAAAAATATATTGGCAGGTCTAAAATGTACAACTGAGATAGAGGACTATCTGATGCTCAGCATGGCCCAATTGTAGCAGGCCATGTTATGATGTACTAAGTGTAGTACTAAAACTGTAACATAACATCTGTAAATTAACATGCAACTATGTACTTAACATATAATATCGATATCGATCGATATCATTTGTATGATGAAGCAGTAGAGTTCAATCGTTGTGAATAAAATAAAGTGAGTAAATTAGTTTTGGTTGCTACAAAATTGACACCGACAATTTAACAAATTGCGCACAAAATATTTAATGCAATGTATAAAACTAGCAGCTCAGTAAATCAATTAGTTAAAAGCTTATGCAAATTGTTTAGAACTACTTTGGCTTCGATACATAATAATATACATGTAAATCTGTATTACATTTGGTTTTTAACTTTGGAATCAAGAGGGTTAAGCGTTTGTTCGGTATTTGCTTGGGGCAGCACCCCAAATAAGACTTTTTTTGTGCGGATGTATGCTGTGTGCTTTCGTGTGTGTCCCATGTGCGGTTATCAGCACGTTTGTGGCATTGGCATTCATGCCACATGCCACATGCCACTTGCCTTGCCTGTCAACTGAAGTCCTATTCGAGCATGAAGAGAACTCATTTTGCGGGCAACTAGCTGGTCTCTTTAGTCTCGAACTTAACAGCTTCGAGTTCCATGTTAGACGAGAACTGCATTTATTAAAAATATGAAACAAAATATTTGACAAATGTGGCCAAAGAGCAACTAGTTTTGCAATGATTTGGCAATGAAGCATGGCTTGGGAAATATTTCGCAATATATTTGGAACTCAGCTCGGTTGCCACCAGCGATTCATATGAAGACTCACAAATATCATGAGATACACTCACTAGTAGCAAATTGGTTTTCAAATTTTTCTGAACTTTTATTACAAATATTATTAATACAGCTGGCATAGTTTTTGCACAGCTTTAAAATTATGTTAAACATGTTCCAGCAGAAAGTTTATAATTCGAATACGCTAAAAAGATATCAAATTATTGTGGTAATTGTTGTCAGAGGATATTACAGATATTGTCAATAGCCAGCACGTTTGTGCAAAAGTTTGAGTTGACTTGGGAGCATGAAATTCAATCATCTTTTGAAGTTTATAGTTCGGCATTAGTTGGATGCTGCCATCCATTAAGAAGATGCAGCAATTTGAATACTCTTCGCATGCTGCTCGTTATAAAAAAACGTCGCTTCCATTGTCAGCAAATTACGCAGTCCAAATATTTGCATTGGGCAAAGAGAAAACTTTCCTGACCACGGCCCGAGCAAGTTGACACTCGGCCAAAGCCAAGCCGAAGCTGAGGCCAAAGCTGATGGCAATGGCAAAGTCAAAGTGCAGTGTGAAAACTTTGTATTGCAATTTGTGGCACATTTTCGAGAGCTTGGCGGGTTGAGCTCGTAAGTGCGCTGTTTAGTTTTGGGGCCAAAATTTGCTTAAATAAATATTAAGCTGTTGGCAATACGGCTGGCTGCAGCGAGCATCTTGGCCAATGTGAAAGTCGCAATGATAAAGTTTTTCCATATTTTGATTGACTTGACAGTTTTACCCGATTTTCAAGCAGCGAATTGTTAGACGACTCTCCCACAGCAAGCCGATCCCAATACCAGCCCCCAAACCATAAATCCAACCCCAGGCATGCCAAAGAACTTTGGCGTGACCTAAAAGCAACAAGCGAGAAATGCTGATAAAAATATTTTACTTTGTCGTATAATAAAAATTTCATTACGATTTTTGCGGTGTGCGGTGCTGACGTTTTTTGGTTAGTATTTTTCTTCTGCTTTGCCCCTAAGCAAAAATGTAAAATGTGCAATGCATAATAAGCTCGACGTCGCAGCTGAAATAAAACGAGAAGCGACATGGCTGGAAAACATGGCGCAGCGGAAGCAAAACAAAAGCCCAGGATGAGACGGGCGCCGATGGGCGGGCGAAATAAAAATGTAAAATGAAATGAAGGAAAAAGGAAAAAGGAAAGAGAAAAGAGAAAAGAGGAGTAGAGCAGAGCCAAAGTAAGAGCTGCAGGGAATTTGCATATTAGCTGGCTGGCTTCACGAAAGTGGGAGTAACTAGAAATGCGACTCTGATATGAAAAGTACAACTGGGTGGACGTCAACTTGTCGTTAAAGCTGCACAGAACGTCTCGATGGTCATTGATGGGCTGCACTGGACGCGATTTGGCAGGGTACTGGCTGGGGTCTTGGCCAACGTTGGATCTTTTGTGCCTGGCAGCGTTCTATGTGGTAAAGTTTTCCCCGCCAGCTGCCTGCCAATTAGATGCAAATGTATGACAATTCTTTTTTTACGCTCGCAAAACTGTGCAATATATGTGCAATTTAAATAAGCTTATATATATTTAGTTGGGAAAATGTACTTTAGCGAGACTTGCGATAAAGAACAAAATGCTGTCGATGGCAGTCGACAAAAAAGTATAACAATTATTTCTGGTGGCAGATCTCTCATTGACAACGAAAACACTATAAAGTCAGTAATAAATCTAATAATTATTAAAAGTATAACTTAATTTTCAACTGAACGAATTATTATAGAGCCACTAATTTGTAAACTCTATGCTTGGATATATTATGGAATAATGTTAATTGTCGAGATATTCAACTTATCACAAATTGCATGTAATTACTGCTGGCATCCATACCTCCAGCAATGAACTTGACATTCACTACTCTATATTTACTGCTTACTGCTGTCTGCAACTTGCCGCCCCCTTCGCCCCTGCCAATCTCTCTATCCATGTTGTTGGAAACTGCATATATAATGAAGACATCGCATAAGGCAAACGAGACTTTGTTGGGGATCCAGAGGTGTGCCCTCACAGAATCCACCTTGCAACGCAAATGCCACTTTGACAGTTGTGTTGCGCTTTGAGCATAATTTGTTTCCAATTGCGACTTCAGGCGCCGCCATTAGCCTGTCAAGTTGCACTGCTCAAAAATGTGTGCTATCATTTGTTTTTCTTTTTGCCAACTGCAAGTGTATAAGCAAATCAACACAACAACGACGCAGAGCTGCAAGGCGAGCAGCGAAATGTGCAAGAGGAAGCAACAAATGCGACTTCAGCACAACACGCAAATAAACTCAAACAAAACACACACACACCACACACACACACATCATAGTCGTCGTCGTCGTCGTCGTCCTCATTCATCATTATGCAAAACGTGCTCGCTGGCTGGCATCCTTTTAGCTTCGCCTTACAGTCAACCTCAAGCCCAACCATATAGACTCCTCGTCTCCTCCGCTCATCTATGGCGGTGTCCTTATCGTTGTTCCAACTATTTTGCTGGTGTAGCCGTTGCCGTTGCCGTTGCTGTTGCTGTTGCTGTTGCTGTTCCCATGCAGTAACCTGAATTGTCGCAACATTTGGTTTTTATTGTTGGTCCTGCTGTCCCTTGACTCTAGCCGCTACGTTTGCGGGCACTGCGGTTGCCAACTTTACGCCCAACATTATTTTACTTAGTTGATAAACTTTTATGCGAATCTGCCCCACCCACTCCTCCTGTTGCTGCACCAGATCGCGCACCATGTTGGTGCACGCCAGGCATGCCAGCCAGCCTACTCAGCTCGAGGAGTCCTACTGCATATAGCTGTTCCATACCACGTCTCTATGTTTTCCAATTTGTCACTCTGGCCGGCATTCCTTGCAGTTCTGCAGCTGCTTTCGATTTTGTTTATATTTTAGCAACAATTTTGTGACTTTTACTTGCGAGAACAATTCGAAGTTTTGTTTGTTTGGTTCGCTTGTGTACAATGCATTTATCATGCGGCCTCCAAAAGCCAAAACTATTTCCCTCAGTCAACGTCACCTCCATGCTTTCTCTCCCAACATACGCCATTGAAAAGTGCTGCGCTGCGAAATAATTTTTAATTGTACACACACTTTTCGCATTTTTTTGCCTTCCTCACAGCTCACTTTCCGGCATTGACAAATGGCAGCGCCTGCCATTGGCACAAGGCGCAATTAAACTACAAATGGCTGCCACAGGCAATGCAAAATATATATGATATGTTCACATGCCCATACAGCATAATAATTAATGATTTTCAATTTATTCTACGCATGAAAGCAACATTGACGTGTTTGTAACTGAAAATAGTTTCATAAATAACATTTATGTTTATTGTCAATTCAGCCAAAAATTAAGAAATATATTGGTATGCCATACCTTCAATACAAATGAATTTGTTACAACAATTTAATGTATTTTGAATACAATTTTAATCATTTCTGATTATGAGTAAGAGAATAAATGAACGCAGTTTTTAATAGCTGTAGCTATCTATGTATATATTTCTATTTTAAATCATTTTGACAACACTCGCGTAAGCTTTTCGTAGACAACTTTCATATGAGCTCCTCACAACGAGTAGTTACCAACAAAATGTTGGGTTTTCCACAGATAATCGATGATATTTTTTGTTTGTCACCTTTCACACGCATTTGACATAAGTCACGCGTTGTTTTTAATTAAAAAACTTGTACGTGCAATTATATTTTTATTTTTTTTGTGCTTGAACACGCAGACGCTGGCATTTTACAGTGAAATGCGTTAAAAGTTTATTCTTATTGCATTTATTTCAATTGCAACCTGGACTCAAGTTTTCTTCTGAAATGCGTTGATTTTTTTGTAAATAAAGTTTAACTTGAATTTCGTTCGATAAGCGAATAAGTTACAATATTGCGTATACGCAACTCTGGCTTTAGGTCTCTGAATGTCAACACAATGTCACTCGAATGCCAATACTGCGTCTAAAGTTGCTATTATTGTTGTTGTTGTTGTTGTTGTTGTATATGTCTTATTGATGTTGTCACTAGCAAAAATTGGCTTTAAGTAAAAAATGCACAAACAAGTTGTGCAAACAACAAAACACTCGAAACAACTCGAGAGAATGACAACAGCAAAGGAGCGACGTAAAAGCCAAATTCTTCTTTATTGCACTTGTTCAGATTTGTATACCCTATGACAGTTGTGCCACCGATTTGTTCCACTAGCAACCCCAACTCGTTTAACTTTCAGCTGCTGAACGAATCAATTATTTGAATATCGAGTGTGATTGCATAATCCAGGATATTTGTTATTTGCCATATTATACTCTCTAAGCAAGTATTTCGATGAACTCAAGCTGTCGGTCGAATGCAGCTCGTTGTGGCTTTTTTTTCGCTTTTCTAGGGTCTTTTATCGTCAATCATTCAAAACTTGAGAGTTCTTCGGAATCAATTCTTCCGTTTCGCTTTGCATTTTGAATTCGGAATGACAAACGAACGTAGTGAATCGACTGAAACTGAATCATCTGATTCACTGATTAAACACGGCTGCTCGCCGGTCCTGGGGGATCAGCTTTAACCCTTTGGTGGCATCATCATAGCGTCAAGCTGTTGAAGCATGAAATTTTCAACGGCTAATGAAGTGTAAAGGTTTATCGTTTGAGGGAAACGCAGGCCAACCTATTCGTTGTTGGACCTTGTTGTTATCGCTGCCAGCTCTAGTAGCTTGATGTTTTTTTTTTTTGGTTTCTGTTTTCTGTTTTATTATTATTGTTTTGAGTTGCGTATTATTTAGCTTTTGCTTTCATTTTATGCCATATTTCAGTGGCCTATGTGATATTGGGCTTTGTTACGCTCGCACAGTTTATTATTATTTGTTTCCCCTTTTTTGCGGGTTGCTAATTTTAGACTTCATTGATTTTCACGATTTATTGAAATGTTTCGCCGAAGGCCAATTCAAATAGCTGCATACATTTTATTTAATATTTATTGAACGAGTATTACATATCATATACGTACTTATTTATGCGTTAAGTTGTCATGCGTTTATTTCTAATGAATCGCTGCACAAAACGGTACCAAGTTTATAGCCATCATTTTATGTAGTTGTTTCAAATAATTTTCGATTGATTTTCAGGGTATCTTCAAGTCGGTCACTCTGTTATATTTAATTAAAATGAACTTGTGAACAAATTGGCGAGTGTACATGCTTATTGGCTCTAAGTTAATCAATTGTTTAATTACTGGCAAAAATTAGCTGTTTCTTTTTTAATGATACTTTTAAATACAATGTGTACAAAGTGTGGGTGTGGACCAATCATAAATAAATAATGATACATTTGTTACATACAATTGTGCATGTATGTTTTTCATGTATTTGTAATATGCCAACATGTTCTTTATTGTTGTATTTTAATGCAACATAATACGCTTTGTGTGTGAGTTTTGTACAAACAAATTGAATATGCCTGAAGTTTATAGGCAATTTACAATGAATACCCTTCTTCTTTTTTGTTGTGCCTCTGAAAACCATTGCTTTAATAGCAAAGTATATCAATTTATTTGTTATTAAAAAAATATATTTAAATGCAAAAGATGTATGTGCAAACAAGTGTATTATTGAAACAAGAGAGTGTAAATGACATATCTCGACTGCGGGCAGAATTTTCCTTATTCAATTGATCTTTTTTTATGCATTGTGTCTATTGATTATTCAAATTAGTTCAAACCATTTAAAACCATCAGACTAAATCAGTGGAAAGAAATTCCTAAATGGAAAACTTCGAAAATGATGTGAGCTGTTCGATTGCGATCAGTAAGAGAGTTGTTCCTCATTGTTTTCGAAGAACTTAGTTTGAATATAAAATAGACAAATATGTGTGCATATTTGAATATTAAGTTGCATTTATTTGAATTTACTTCCGGCAGTCAGAGTTTAAGCTGTGACACATCTCTTTGGTTTAGTCATGCCAACTATTTGATCTTATTTGGCTCTAAGCTTTTCGTTTCTTTTTTATTTTCTTTTGTTTTATGAGTCGCTTCAACATAGTTTTCTGAGCTAAATGCACAGTCACAGAACTATCTTCCTTACAATTCCTGATTGAATTCGATGCGATTGCGCCTGAACTTGCGTTTCCTGTGCTCCTGTGCACTATCGTCCCCGCTGCACCTATGTCCATGTCCTCGTTGCACAATTGACTATTTATGCCGGCCCCGCGGGGCAGCAAAAGTGGAAATGGAAGTTGTAGCATTGGAAAATGTTGCAACTAGGATATCAAAATGTGCATATGAAAGTTATTTCCACACGTAATAGGATACGGAAACTCTGACGATACGTTTTACGATATCCTTTTTGCCAACCCGCTATGAATATGATACCAGGCAACTATATACATTATGCACAAGAAAGAGAGATTGAGAGAAAGAGAGGGAGAGTGAAAGAGTGAAAGAGGCAGATGTTTTTCGTCATTCAATACATATGGAATGCTTGATGGGCTTACCTTGGAACGCCCAGCTACGTTGACTATTTCCGCTAGAGCTTCCGTCCGGCTGGCTTACGCTGCCAGTAGTTACAGTAGATGCTGCAAGTGGGGGCGTGGCATTGGCATTGGCCAGCAACTGCACAACTGTGGAACTGTCGAACTGTGCAACTGTGCAACTGGGTAAAGTGTGCTCCATGTGTCCGCTGTCAAATTTGAAAATTATTCAACTTGCTCAACTTGCAAGTAGAGCATGAAATACACCTAAAAACGGGAAGCATCCACGCCGTTTGCAGGTGTAAGAAATAGATAGTTGCCTTCAGCTAGAGGGTACAGATACAGATGGCTTCAGTTGGCGCTAACGAAACGTGGCAAAAACTTATTGTGGCAAGCAGACAATTGCAGGTTGGCAACTGAAACATTTCAAATGTGGCGCTGCTTCATCTCAATCCCAGTCAATCGACTGCAGCGAATTGAATGCTTCGCTGCTTTTGCAACTGCAACGTCATGTGCGTCACTGATTCGCTCGACGCCCCCTGAACTAACAACTGTCAGTGACATATACCTCCCCAGGCCATAAAAACGCAGTGACAAGCAGCGAGCGAGCAGCGACGCTGCCAATTTTGTTTTAGCTTGTCCAATATTCCTGGGCATTGTCATGTAGTCTGCTTAAAAAAATCCATAAGGGAAGTTCCTGCGAACGCTTTGATTGACCATTGAAATTGCACGTCAGCGTTGCAGCCAGTGTTGGCCACGTGGCGTATGAGTTATGTTCAAGACGTGCAGCCTTGACGCACACAATCTGCTCTATAGAAATCAGTGTGTGTCTGTGTGTGTACTCGTGATTGAGGGCAGTTCAATGGTTATTTAAATCATAGATATTCACAAACTAAATTTTCACTTCGTTTACTCACGTTCTTATAAATGAATCACAATCAATGTGATATGATTTTTGAGTTTTAGTTAAATTAAATACTCAAGGATATGTATAGAATATCACATTGCAAATCCTATCTTAAATATTCTATTGATTTTTGTCTGCATTAAATTCAAATAGAAATGCATTTGGTTAAATATCGAATATTCTTTTTCATTTATAAATTCAATTTTTGCTACGATTAAAGCCTCAACGAGTTTTAAAATGTGCTACTGTGGAGCACCACAGACAAATGGTGCTGCCCTCACAGCGTCAAAGACAGAAAACCGCAGATGATGTTAATCTGTTTGCTTTGGCACTCGCATAAATCAAAAACATAGATTGCATATACATATATGCTAATGCAGCAACAAAATACTATCAACTAGCTGGGTGGAAGCTGTAGACGCACAGGTGTCAAGATCAAAATAAAACAAATGAAGCCAGCTACAATAATAGCAAAAACAACAAATACATGAGGAATAGCAACGATAGCAACAACGATAGTCAAACTGGGAACCCGCTTAGTAATTCCGGCTGCCACATGCAAAATTAAGCTGGCCTTAAGCGTGCCCCAGAGAGAAAGAAGCCCATCATAGTGTGCACATATGTACTTATATAATCGCACTTGCTGCAGACAATAGTGTGTGTAGATTTACATAAAACAACATCGCGGCCCTTTAGGCGACTGAACGTGTCTTTACTTGATGTAATAAGCAGGAGACTTTGGGACTTGTTTTTTGACGGCAACAACAGCAACAGAAACAACAGCTGCAGCTGAAAATGGGAAATAAAGAATCAGGCGAGCCGCTGAAAAGTATACAATGGCAAATCAGACCCACGAGTGCAGACCCTAAGCAAATTACATTCAAAGTGTGGCAATGTGGCAATGAAGCAACTGGCATTCGCGCAACTGCTTGAGCATGAGCCCCACTTACAATGCATGGCTTGAAGCCTCTGATATAATGGAAATTGTAAATATATGTTGCATATATTTCTGCACAGGACTCATTAAGTAGCAGTAAGTTTGCTGTTGCGTGTGCGGAACTATGACACAAATATTTATGCAACTCATATGAATCAACAGACTCGCGGAATGGCAAACAAACAAACAAACAGAAACTGCGATAGATGTTGTTAAGTAGCTCGAGTTTTCCGTAGCACCCTTGGCCGCGCACCCAGCTTTCCACCCCAAGTGTTGATGCTGAAAAGTTAATGAGCTGCCACAGCAAAGGATATACCCACAAGAGGGGAGCGCAATTGAAGGCCAAGATGAAACGCTTAGGTGCTACCCTGACACACACACACACGCACACACACACACACGCACACACACACACACACTTGCATACACACACACATACTTACACAAACATGAATATGCTTGAGTGTTTGTATGAGCGAGTCTTAATTATAATTATATTTATTTTGCCTACTAATTTCCATTGATAATCTTGGTTCATTTTATTTAAATATCAATAATAAAACAGTTGAAACTTCTATATTAATATTATAAGCGATTTGTTCTTAATCATTTTACAAAATGAAGTTCATGATTCTAGCCAGGTGAGTTGCTAACTTCATTGCTTAGTAAATTACAATATATTTCTATACGAGTTGAATTCGAAACTAGACATTTAATAAGCAGAAAACAATCTAAATTGCATTTGCCCTTGGCTAGCATATTTTATAATTGCGTTCATTTAGAGGTACAAAATTGTTGACTTCAAATTTGTTTAACTTTTTCCATCAACGTTGCGTTAAAACCACTGAAACTAAATATGGTTAAAACAATGCTTTGCCAGAAAATATAATGAGAGTGGCTGCAGTGGAAGCGTTATTAAAATTATGGCAGGTAAGTATTTAAACGGACAGCGTAAAAAAGTATGTTTTGCCATTGTGTTTTTTTTAGTTCTTTAATTATTATAATAAAATGATTTTGGTCGTTTTCCGTTGTTTAACCAGCGATATTTTTGTGTTAATGGCAACTGAAAAGTTAAATTGCAATCTGAAAGTATTTCAACATTTTAGATAATTCAAAAACGTAGTTTGCTTTTGCGTAATATTTTAATCGACATGTGTTTATCCCACAAATGTATCTGTAGGACAATATGTGCATCTTCATTCTACTTGAAATTGTTATTTGTCGTTGTATATTTGCAGTGCAGCAAAGCGTATGCTTTACCTTAGCCCAGATAAGAGCTGGGCGATATGTCAAACATTGTGGTAGCTATTGTTTATGTAGACCCTTCTGCCAGCCTGTTTGCTTGGCTGCCTGTCTCTGTGTTTGTCTATCAGTATCTATCGCCTGGCAACCTGCTCTCTCATTGTTCTGTTTATTTTAAGTCAATTGCAAAGCAGCAAATTAAATACACTTGAAATAATCTTTAACAGTCTGCCATTTATTACACAGAGCGGCACAGCAACACTTGCACACAGACAGCAGCTGAGATGCGATTGTTGCCATCAGTTCAAGCTTGGCTAAACCCCAAGACAATATTAAATGGTAAACCTCTTACCTGTGGCAAGCTGTTTCTAATTTAATCACTTATTTGTTTTCGATTCTATTTCAATTTTGAGCAGAAGCCGACAGATCTCCTCAGTTTGTTTAACCCAGCGTCAATTGACTGCTTTGCATATTAAGTAGATTTATTTGCAACAGTTTAATTCTTAATGTATATAGCTCAGTTTCCATTTTCCAAAATTTGTTTAGTTAAAAATTGGATCACGAAAATACTATAATACGAATATCATTACTTATGCAACTCTTGAATATTTTATCTTTTTTTTTTGTCAATGAACCCGTCCAACTATTTGTCTGTCAAAGCCTTGAGCACATAAATAAAGCTGTCAATATTTAATAAACGTCCTTGTAGTTGAGAAAACAATTTGGTAGTTATACCACAGGGTTTGTATTGGGATCAGTTGCAGCGCAAAATCAATTGGTTTCCGCTTATTAATTTCAGATACATAAGCAGGAATCCACCAACAATCAGCGCCAATTTCATATAAGGTATATGGCCAGGGAATTCGAACAACTGTGCAAAAGTATGCAGAAAGTATAATACCCTTTAATACAATTTTCAATTTAGTTTGACCTTAGCAGTCTTCTTTTCGAATAGGGATTGCCTAATTTCCAGAGCCGTGATCTCGACCAAGGCAGCCTTTCTTTTATATATAAATAAATAATAACACATAATTTATATTTAAAAAAGTTTTTTTTATTTCTACATCTTGGACGAAGAGCAAATGAAGAGCTTAATTTAGGCCGAATGTTGCAGGTTGTATGCATAATAAACATGTATATTTTTGTTGCATCACCTTTGCCAATAAATTTACGTTCTGCGGCATGCTTTTGATTACAGGAAAAAAAAAAAACAGCAGTAGTAAAAAAAAAACACCGATGCTAAATTATTTTTACTTATGTATAATTAAATTTGCTTTTTTAGACGCTCTGTGATAAAAAAGTAAAAAATAAATAGTTTTCACAAAATGTAATTTTATTTGGAAAAGTCTGCCTTTTTTCAGCAAAAAAAAAAAAAAACTGGAAAAAATGTACAATGCTCTGCGGAAATGGGGAAATAAATGAATGTATTTTGCAAAGTTTATTCACCATTTTTTTGGTACTATACACAAACTGTTGTGAATTATTGAGATGAATACAAACGGCTGGAAAATGTTGCAATCAGAATAGATTCAATGAGATAAATGGTCGCTTTAATAGCTAACCATTAATTATAATTTATTATTATCAAATATTAATAAAGGAGTTTGATCTAATAGCCGATATAGTCAATGTGCTTAAGGGCAGATTAAACAACAAAGCATTTACACGCTGCATTGAGCACAAATTGTGTGGCCATGCCACATATGCGTGTGTGTGTGTGTGTGTGTTAGTGTGTGTATGTATAAGCCGCGTCAATGTGTGAGCCAAGGCATGTCTTGAGCTTTCTCCCGTCCTTGGCTGTATCTATGTTGCGTGGATGTATGTGCGCAAATTCGTCTCACGTTCAACAAAATGGGGAAACGTGTAGGTCGGTTTACGGAAATGTGAATTCGATGTCTTCAAAAACAGCTTTTTAAATAGCGTAACCCGCGCGCACTCTCACACACGCACACCCACACGCACACACCAAGTCAGCTGCCAAGAGGTTGCCACAAACGTAAGCTGCAGCAAAAACAAGAACAACTGCAGCAGGTGGAGCGATATTCGCAGTTGAAAAACGAATCTAGTCTGGGCAAAGAAGTAGCTCAGAGTAATGAATATTTAATGCGAAGCGCTTCCAGAGTCCTGTTCAACTCATTTGCTGTAACCACAAGGACTTTTCTGCTTACTGTTGCCTCGCTTTGCCTTCCCCTATTCTTTCTTTTTCTTTTTGGCAGAGAGAGAGAGAGAGCGGGAGAGAGAGAGAGAAAACAGCCAAACGAAAATTGGTTTTAAATTGATTTACCATAAGCGCATTTTTTGTTGTTGTAGGAAAACCAACGACAATGAACAAAGAAAAAGTAAAGAAGCAGAAAAAGAAGTGGCAGCAGCAGCAGCAGTAGCAGCAGCAGCAGCAGCAGCGTAAAGTATGTGCAGCTCTCGTAAGCTGCCCCCTTTCATTTGTACCCATTAAGCTGCCATAAAACTGTTAGCTGCCACATCGCTCTCTCTCTCTCTCTCTCTCTCTCTCTCTCTCGTTGTTGCTCTCTCTCTTTTTGCAGCTGTCTGGCGATCTCACTCACTCTAATCTGTATGCACATCAGCAAATTAGAACAAATCGTTTTGCCATTGCAGTTGATTTGATGCTTAAGCATTGCCGTTGCTGCTGCTGCCACTTCAATTGCAGCGTTCTGGTCGCGCCACAAAGTATGCAACAATTTATATTCAGCGTCGTACATGTTCATTACAACTGCGTGCGCTGCACTCGCGATACGTGTCGCTGCTTAATTGCACCCACCCGGACAACGGTCCGGCAGCAATTAGAAGACAACGACAACTAGCAGAGAAAGACAACAACGACGACGTCGACGACAACGACAGTGACAAAGGCAGTGTTGGGAACAATAAAGAGGGAAAAAAATGTCACTCAACCACATGACATTTAACAGTTGACAACACGCACACAAAGAACTTCACACACACACACACAGAAGCACACACACTCACACACACACACACACTCACACACTCACACACACACACACCTGTCTATCTCCTGCATTCTTTGTCAGCCTGGTTTTACTTGCATTTCATTGCTGAAAACTATTGTTAATGTCATTCTAACTGCTGATGCTTTTAGGCCACGCCTGCTCTGAACCAAGTAAATTTTTTTGTTTTTTGTTTTTTGCATGTTTGTCAGTTGTTTTTGTCGCCATTGCTGCAGCTGCTACTGCTGAGCGCTAGTCATTAAAACTTTAACAGTTTTATGGTGGCAATGGCATTCTGACATTTAAGCTTCAGCTGCCCTTTTGTTGCCCTGCAACCTTTCATATATTCCGGTGTGTGTTCGAGTCTGTGTATTTGAGTGTATGTTAGGTGTCTCGTGAATATGCGAAAAAGAACAACATGAAATTACCATGAAAAACACGACAGGCAACTCAAAATGAAATTTTCAGTCTCTCAGCTTTCACTTGTACTGCTCCTGTTTCGTTTCTTTTTGTTTTTTTTTTCTCTTTTTGTTGTTTTTTTTTCTTTTTGTTAGCTCACTTCTCTGTCGGAATGTGACAAATTAAAATACTAAAAACAATTTACAAAAAAATACTAAACGCAAGCAGGACTAAAGAGCGTCAGTTGTCATGTCCTTTCACCATCTAAGCACTTTTATTACACTTGTTTCATACAGCTATTGTGAAGGTTTTCTCTGATATATACCATATATACACATACATTATATATATATATATAATAACAATAAATGACTTTAGTTACCATTGACTTATGTACATAATATATACTCTTGAAATTAGGTCTAAGCTAGAATAATACATTTGAAAGAGTTTTAATATAATTTGAATTAAATTTTTCAACATTTTAATGGTACCCTTGAATATTTAATGGCACCCTTGAAACAGTGTCCCTAATCGAAAACCCATCTATTTAATTTCTTATGCCCATTAGGATTTGTTTGTTTTGTTTTTTTTTTTGTTTGTTTGTTCATTTTTGCTTTCTAATTAATTATAAATGAACGGCTTGCGTGCATTTTCTTTTATTTATGCCTTTCAGTGAAAATTTTTTCATGGTATTTCATATGATCAAATTACTTTTACAACCGCAGAAATGGCTGCAGAAGACAAGTGCCACCAGCGATACCACCAACACCACTAAGCCGCTTACTGTTAACAGACGAAAGGAGTTTTCTTCAACACTTCGCGCAGTATGTGTGTGGTTGTGTGTGTGTGTGTGTGTGTGTGGATGTTGAGTGGGTAGGTGTGTGACATTTGGCCTTGGTCGCCAAGGCGTATACGTAACATCTTGTTTCTTTTATACATTTTTTATATGTGCTTGTGCTATATGTGCTGTA
This sequence comes from Drosophila grimshawi, assembly GCF_018153295.1. NCBI lineage: Eukaryota > Metazoa > Arthropoda > Insecta > Diptera > Drosophilidae > Drosophila > Drosophila grimshawi. The sequence continues at coordinate 1,120,184 of NW_025063098.1, forward strand.
TGTGCTTAAGAGCTGAGCTGGAGAGGGTGTTGGTTTATTTAAAGGGGCTGGCAGGGGTATATGAAGTGGTAGGGCTTTAGACCGAAATCCGCTTAATGCGCGCATAAAAAATGGCAACAGCGACGAATGTCGGGTGCGCAAGGGCAAAGTCCCAAACTTGATAAAATGTAAAATTATCGCACATTCATTGTTATTGTTTTTTCGCTTGGCTGTTGTTTTTTTTTTCCTTCCTTCTTCTTCATCACTCTTCTCGCTTTTCTTAGCTGATGCCTGCGACGAGTGGCATCAGCGCCGGGCTTTAGGTTAAGTAAGCCAACTCAAACACGCAGCTAAACACACGAAATCAAACTTGAAGAATTACGTTGATTTGCCTTAAAGTATGCGACAGAAAACGGCGGGACCACGCAACCAATACCGACTTACCAAGAACGCTCGCAGGCAAAATATATACACACACCCACACAAACAAACACACACACAACAAATTTGCGACAACGGAAATTTTGCAGCACACGCAATGCATGAAAAAGGAAAGGAAAATGTAAGAAATGGCACGGAAATGGGACCTCTTTAATGCCTGCCAGTTAGATTTTATATATTATTTTATTTTATTTTATTTCATTTTCGTTTTATTTTTATGTGCTGCGCCAATGGAATAACAACAACTATGTTTGAGCCAAATGAAAGTGATCGACTTGAAGATACCAATTAAAAACCATTCACATTTAATTTGTTGATATGTAAAAATGCACCAAACATTCACCGAGTGTTGGATCTCTTTGATCATTACTCGGTCATCGCAAATGTACAATTCCTATTTATGTTCATAAATTTGTATGAGCTCAAATGTATTTAAATTGCCTGAGCTGCCTTTTCATCTTCGACAGGGTATAAAAACAAAACCTCGAAAGTCAAGCATGTAAATTTTTTTTCTTTTTCCTTTGTTTTTTTTTGCTGTGTATTGCGATTTGCTTTGACGTTTTTTGTTCTTCTTTATTTTGGCGTTGGTTTTGTATTGGCTACACTAAATCACTTTAAAAATTAGCATAATCCGGTGAGTAAATAAAAATAAGTGAACCTCGCTGACATGCCAAATTCAGATCTGAATGGGCCATGAGCTTGAATTCGTTTCTTGGTCAATCGAAATCGCAATCGCATAAGAAGTGAACAAATTGCAGTGCATCAAGTGGAAGAGAAGCGTACGATGCGAATGTGGATTTGGCTGGAGAGTGTTTTAAATAATACTGACTTCCCGTGGATGTGGAATATAATTTTGGCCAGGGACTTAGGTCACTTAGTGTAGATGGCTAGTCAAAAGTATTCCTCATGAAGGAAATTGAACATCATTTTGGTTTGATTGGAATTAGTTGCTTAAATTTATCGATTTTTTTCCGTTTGCTTTACGTATTTGCTCATTTTGTTTTTGCGCGCTTTCAGTTGTCAATTCCCGATGCCGTTTGTTGCCAACCCTGCGAATACTTGTTTTTGTCTTGTATGTCTTTTATGGCGCGGAAAACCCTTTTGCGCAAATTCGTTTTGCTTGAGTTATGCAAATCGCGCACTGAAGCGACAGATAAAAGCATATTGATCAATTAGGCAGAAGTTGTTTATGTATTCGAAAGATTTTTTGTTAGTCAACAACAACCGTTCTACTTAACGAGGCCGTTCGGATACAGAGTCTAAGCCCTGCCCTACTTTGTATCATATTTTTGATTTATTAAGTTTTCCCTGTGGCCCGCTCTTAATTCAAAACCAAATCTAACGCTACAATCTATACAATCCAACCAAAAAGCGTCATAAATATGTTTTGAGTCAGCAGGTAGACAGCAGCAGCAGAAGCAGCAAAAAAAAAAATTGAAACTAATATTGGGTGCAGGAAGAGAGCAATCCACAAGATAGATGATTGTATACACGAATTGAGCAGCGGCTGAAAATCTTTTGTTATTTACAGAATCAAACAACAATGTTCGCAAAATGTGTTTTGCTATCGTTTATATAACACTGCCTCACAGGGTTGGGGGTTTAAGAGAGAGAGACAGAGAGAGAGAGAGAGAGAGAGGGAGAGGGAGCTCTACCTCGTCTGCTGATTGATGATATGCTTCAGACGAGCTATGCAAAAAATGCAACAAACCAGAAACTAAAACTACAATTTTTCAACCAAAATGGTAAATTAAGACGAGCAAATATACATGCACAAACTAACAGTATACACCCACACACACACACACACACACACACACCCACACACACACACAGTTCAGGGAATGGGGATGCTGTCACGACTGACGAGCTTATGGGGTAAATGCAGAAAACGACAAGAGCAACAATTGCAACCATTTAACATTTGCTTCAACGCATGGGGATTTATTTGAAAATTCAATCTAATGTCTTTCGTTTTTCACTTACTACCTTCAAAGTGCAATTCTGTGCATTTTAAAACAGCACTTCAGATGTTAATCTTCAAGCCATAATATATAGATGGAAATGTGAACAATTGGGTCGTTGGCTGCTTTATGAATCGAACGAACTCTGTTGCATTTAGTAAATGGTTTGGGATCTATCCTCTCCTCATAATGTAAGCAGCAATCCGTAAACAGAATGTGATATAAAAAAGGGTATCCATCAGTGACTTAGTCGCTACCATTATAAACTTGGTAAATCCGGATTTGGTTTCTCTTATTTCTGAAATTTGCAAGTCACAAATGGCAAATAACCGAATGGGGTTTGGCTCCAGCTGATGCTGATGCTGCTGGCTCCTGCGGAAAATATAACTAGTTTTCATTTTTTACTCGAACCTTTATTATAATGCAGATTTCAATTTAATTTGTTGTTGTTCGTCGTGCTCGCTTTTTTAGCTTTTTCAGCTTTAGCATGAACCCAAAATACACATTCACACAAAAGAAACTCAATTAAAATTGAATAAATTTCCATGCTGTTGGGAATAATTACGAATTTCAATTTCTTTGCCGCAGGATCCAAAAAGCAAAGGCAACACCCAACAATAAAGCCAACTGCCAGTCAGCCACGAAGCCAGCTTAACAGCAAAGAAAACTTTTTGCCGGTCCAACTGGCGCAGGTCTTCTCCATCAGATTGCCATGGTTGCTACGCTTGCTACTCGTGGCAACCGTTGACAAGCCGAATGCCTCAAAGACATTAAAGACCACCCACCCATTGGCTCAAACCGACTTACAAAGCGAAATTGTGTGCTGTGGCTTTGCGAACGAATTATTGGCAAGTCTTGAGTATAGTTCTTAAATAGTAAATAGTAAATACATTAAAGAAAATAAAACAAGAATACATATCTATATATATATACATATATATTTTCTATTGAATGTACAGAGAAAGTGCAGAAATTTGCTGAGAAACAGACTGATTCATGCTCAAACTCAGCTAAGAGCTCTGGCATATTTGGACGAAAACTTCCATTTGGAACATCTCTGGTTAAAAGGGAATCCTTTTGACTGATTCGAACAACAAACTGGCAAAATGGCACAATTATATAAATTAAATAAATTGTATTAAGGTGTTTTTATCCTTTGTATTTGGCTTAAAGTCATTTTCAAAAATCTATATATTCTATATATGATATTCGATAGAGGTGTTTTTCGTATATGAATATCGAATGGCCTGAATGGAATACTTATGTGGTATACTTATCCAAAATTCCAGGAAGGCAATCATATACACATTTCTCTTTTACAAAACAAAATATTCTCAATTATAATGTCGTAGCCAAATAATGCTTCTCAAAAATCAGGAATTAACATAAAAAATAATAAAATAAACATCAAATCAAATTCAACACAGAATAGAACAATAAATACTAGAAAATGTACAAAACTCAGCAGCCGAATTTGACTAAGGCTTAAGTTAGATGCTTGGATGAAAACTATGCTCATATTTCTACAGCACAGCCACAGTTTTCCGTAAGTTTCTTTTGCAAAGCTGGGAAATGCGTCCTCGGGATGACAGTTTAAAGATGCCTTTGCTGACAGGCAACTAATCAAGCAAACAAATACCCACCACAGGTTCTGCTCTATTCTTCATCTCGGAGTAGTCTCTGCAGAATACTGTCATGACAACTGCAGAGCCAAAAGCCCATGCATAGAAATTTTGAGCTGTTAGATAACGCGACGAGCACGCCCAACATTATTAATTTTAAACGCCTGCTGTGAGTGGGACCCACAGACAGCAGGTGGCCGAGTGTCGACGAGCAGAGAGATACAGAGACTAGTCGAGTGACAGGGGCACACGCACAGGCACAGGGACTGGCACGGACAGAGGCAGAGATGGAAGGCGGGAGGAGATGGGAGGTGGACAAAAGAGTGAGAAAAACAGGTTTCTTTATATTCTAGTACTCATTCATAAATTTCAAGTTATAAGCGTGCGAAAATTGTACAAGTATTTCAATTTAATTATGAACTGTGTCCCTGGCGCAAAGACAAAGCCAGCAAGGCGATTGTAACCGCGACGGCTCTGAATGTGATGCTCCTGTGCCACTAAAGTCTCAATGATAAATGGTATATTCTGCAGTAGTACAGCAAAACACACAGAGATAAAACACAGCGAGAAAGAGAAAGAGAGAGAGAGAGAGAAAGAGAGAGAGAGAGAGAGATGGAAGCATTGGTAACATTAGTTTAGGACGCATAGAAAATACTTGTGCTGAACTTAACTTTTATCTTTTTCTGGCTCACAGTTCACACACATACATATATGCCACTGCTCGTACTCGCATATATATTTTTCATATAAAGGATTTTACCTGCACGCCATTACTCAAACACACACACACACACATGCAGACACACACACACGGGTGGGAAAGGGTTACAGCTGGAGTGTTCCACCCATTACCCACATCCGGTTAAGAGACGAGCGTGCGACGCTCAAAGAAAACGCCCCGCTGCATGCAACAATGTGCAAGTCAAGTTGAACAGCGTTGCCCCATCCTGCGACTGGCTACTGACTGCGAGTCCTTTCTCTCTCTCTGCAATAGCAACAACAACAATCAGCAGCAGTAGCAGCAGAAGCAGAAGCAGAAGCAGAAGCAGAAGCAGAAGCAGAAGCAGCTTGACTTTCCACCTCGATGCAATTTACTGTAAAATTGCAGGCTGGCGTTTATTTAGCTCCGCTTTCCTCGTCCTTCACACAGCTGCTGATTGGCATAGACGGATTTACTTGGCAGCTATGCTAAGCAAATACCACGTCACGTAGCAATATACGTAATACGTAATGTTATTCAAATATGAACTTTGCATTTTTGACAAAATATTTCAAATGGAAATTAAGGTGATTTTTGATTCACTGCACTATCCATTAAGACACATTTGGTCTATGTATTTTAGTTACAATCGCAAGACTCATTGCCTGCTTCCATATTATCAATGGAAGGATAAATGCCAAACATTTGTACATAAACATACGCAAGCTGTACTCTTAATATTATCTTGCTGTCACACACCTTCTAGCTAACACTTTGTGATACCCATCTGAAACCACCCCATGCTTAAAGTTAGTTTAATTATTTCCGAATGTGCTTGGGGGCCCAAAACATCATTAGAACTGTCACAAATCAAATAGATATAAATAAACTGTTTAGACAGAGCAACAGTGATGTGATATTATAGTAGTTTGCCAGCACTGGCAAATAACATAGCATTGATCAAATGATATCAAACAACATGTGTTGGCTTTATACATAACCCAATTATGTACTCCAATCTGATGGGTACGCAGTTTGCCAAAGAGAGAGAGAGAGAGAGAGAGCGAGAGAGAGAGAGAGAGAGAGAGAGGGAGAGATAAAGAGAGGCTGAGTCTGAGATTGGCAACAGTGGCACAGGTTATGCCATTAAATTGCAATTCCTTTCGATTTGCGCTACGTGCCTTGCCCATTTATCATACACTTGCTCTCTCTCTCTCTTTCTCTTCATCCCTTTCTCGCACTCTAGCCCTCCTGTGTGTTGTGTGTGTGCTGTGTGTGTCTGTGCTATATGCAATCTTCCAGCTTTATGCGCTTTAATCTGTATCGTGTACTTGACACAAATATCATAGGAAAACAACAACAACAACAGGAAGAGAAAACAGCAAGCAGAGCTTTATGTACACACTCAGCCACACACACACACACACACACACACACACACGCAGGCCAACCGGTACGCAGACAGCTGCACTTTGCATAAAAGTAAAGGCGAATGCATGAAAATGAACGTAACGCATATGCCCAAGTTGGTTGCTGCATAAATCTAGCGCTGAAATGTATGCAGCACATTTATATGTGCGCACAGTGAAAACAATGCCAGGTGGCAGCAAGCGGAAACAGGCAGCCAAAAGAAGTCAACTGCAGGTAAGGCAAGCGACACAACTTGCAGCTTGGCAGCCAGCGCAACCAGCCAGCTATATATTTATACAAAAAAAGAAAGCAGCAAAAAAATAAAACAGCGAACGGGAAAAGTGCAACGTTGCCTCCTTTATTAATTCTAAATCATGGCTGCATGCTGCAAACCGGAAAACAAGCAAAAGAAAAGCAAAGAAAATAAAGAAGAGAAAACACGAAGTGCGCAAAGAGTATTGCATACATTTAAAGGCCAACGAGTGCCAAACGGAAATAATTTAAAATAATTTCTCTGCCAGACCCTCAACTGATGAAGCCGCCACTTAAGGGTGCCGCAGCTGCCTCTTGCTACTTAGTCTGTACCATTAACATTGCGATTGGCATGGAGTTCAATGTGCCACTGAATATAAGCCGGAAGCATTAATGCTCTCTCGTCTGGCAAATGCCTGCCCAGATATGCATTTGTGGCAGCCACTCAACACTCAGTGCAACCGACTTTTGCGCCATCACGTGCGCAGGGCCCAACAACTATGCGACAGCTTAAAACAAAATGTATTCATACAATACACACACAAATATATATACATATGTACATATGTATATAGACACACTTGCTGAGCCCTGCGTTGGCATTAATGGCGAAAAGAGCAAAACGGTTGGACGTGCCTCTGCCTAGGCCACAGAAAACGGTATAGAAGAGAATAGGATAGTTGAGAGCAAAACAGAGCAGACAGTGGAAACCAGCAAACAACTAACCACAGTTGTGGCATCAGCGACAACAACAACAACAACAACAGTAACAACAACAACAGTTGCACGTAAGAAATCCCTTTGTGTACGCTGCGTATGAGTAATGTGCGGCTTCTTAGCTGCTCTGTTTCTGTTCCTCGTAGCTTGCAGCAGTTGCTGGCCATAGTAGTTTGTTGCCAAGTAGTTTTCAATTAGCTTAGCCCTGACAACCAGCTTCACTCACACATCCACACACACACACACACGCGCGCACAGAGAGCGCAACGCTGAGTGCTTTTCACACACACACACACACACAATCTTTCTTTTTTCCTTTTTTCTTACTTGTATATATATATTTCTCGCCGTTCCATCTCACTTACGCTCTTTACCTTTATACAGTTGTGGTTCTTTTTGCTGCTGAAAGCACATCAAGTTGCTTAGTGCACCATTTTCACAACAACAAAAAACAGAAGTGATCAACACAAAAAAGAAAAATAAAAAAATAAGATAGAGTCTATTAGATGATCCAATGGAGGCTGGTCAACCGATAGGATATCGGGCAGTGCTGGGGGGAACACGTCAATCCCATGGACTGCGCATTTGTTTTCATCGGCAATTGGCAAGTGAAAGCTTTTAGCAGAAATTGTGCACGGCAATCACTCAAATGCCAAATCGGTCTGTTGCCGGAATGGTTGTCTGTCTGTCTGTCTGTCTGTCTGTCTGTCTGTCTGTCTGTTCGTCGTCCAATGCCTCTTAAGCCGCTGCAGCTGAAATTTGTTGCACATTTTTTTTGTTTTGCAAGGATACATTTGCTTGACCAACAAGCTAGTAAAAACAATCTATTTGTATTTTTGAAAGTTGTTAACAAAATGCTAACTTTAAATCAAAATCTTAATAAAAGTTTCAAATAATAAAAGTTATCAAAAATACACAAACAAAATTAAAAATCAAAATCAGCCGCTGCAATTACTAAAAAAAAAACTGATTGAAAACATAAGTTTCGAAGTGATTATTATAAAATAATAATGAAAGCATGAAAAGAAAATATTGAAGACCATTTTTAAAAGCAATAATGTACTTAGCTGAAATGGCTTGAAATGCACATTTAAAATTAAAAAAGGGACTGTGGGAGACTTATAATATTCAAGAAAAAATAATCTTTACTATTTTTTACAAGTTTTCTCCTGGGAAATATTAAGCTTAATATAATAATTTAAATACATAATATTTATAAATTTTATTTTTAAATATATCTATAAATACTTTGCATTTTTTAAATATTTTATTTAAACATAATATATAAATAATATTCATATTAGGGTATTTGAAATGCATTGCCAACCGAATGCTGTTGGTTTGGCTCACCTGTTTCGCCAGGTCGAATAATTTCCGAATTGTTAGGCAGATTACTTTAAGCACTTCAGGCGAAACGACTGCGGCAGTTAAATATTGCATTACTCGAATGTGTGCTACCCCCCAATGTGGCATATGCATACATTGATGTACTGGGGCTGTAAAATTGTAATGTACTGCAGAGTCTGATTGCGGTGGGGTCTTGCAGAGCTGGCCAAATTAAATTTTCGGCTAACCCAATCAGCCGAATGACGGCCAAAAAGAGTATACATCAATATTTGTGATTATTTGAACAGCGCGTTTCGGGTTCAATTGACTCGATTGACTCGAGACTGGTTGCTGGTTGCTGGTTGGGCAGGCGTCTCCCAACACTTTGATGGCGCTTTATTAATAAAGCCGCAGGACTGCTCAGTTCAGCTCGGTCCAGTCCCCAATTCTCAGTTCCCAGTCAAGGGCAATTTTTTTCATAAATTTATAACCAAAAGCCATAACGAATGGCACCCATCGCCTTCGTCCTTGACAGCAAGCATACATATATACATACAGCATAAGAAATTGGAGGCCGGTTTGGCAAATGTTTTATTGCGTACATAAATTGCAATTAGGCCCAGCGCCTGCCGGGACGAATGCGCTCCGCGCACACGCCGAGACGCACTGCCCGACACGATAGGACCCGCCGGAGTCCGGCAGGACCCGCAGGGACACGCATGTGTGCGCCCAGGGAGAGCCGCAGTATGACGAACTGCCTTCGCATCGTTTTGGTGGGTTAACAAAACATCAATTGGCTTATTAATGTTTGCGGCTGAACAGTTGCTGCTTCTGCTGCTGCTGCTGCTGCTGCTGCTGCTGCTGCTGCTGCTGCTGCTGCTGCTGCAAAGACAACATCATAATCACCATCGACTCGACGGGCAACGCGTGCGTCCAATTGGCGCCCGGGGCACATGGCCTCATTGGACTCGCCTCCTTGGGACAGTCACGCCTGTGTTTAATGTGAAATTATGGCTTTAATGTGCTGGCAAATGTCAAGCCGAATTTTTATAACAAATGTACGTTTGTGTGTGTGTAAGTATGTGTGTGTGTGTGTGTATCTGTGTTCACAAATTGGCTGCCTCATCGCGTATTTTAATTTCCTTTGCGCAAAGAGTTTAGCATCAGTCTGACGAAGACGCATCTTGGCCCATAAAATGCAAACTGCTTTGGAGTTGACTCAATTAGCTTCTGATGTCGACTCCATTGGGAGTAAAAAAAAGCATCCACTAATTAGCTCGTTTTGAATACATATGTATCTATATTGTTTTTTCAAGCACACATTTAAAATTTAATAAATATGAGATTAAAATTAATTTCAGCTGTGTTGAAATTATAATACAATTTTTGAATTAAAGCAATCAATAAGCAATCAATTGAATAAAAAGGCAAACGTCATTTGAATATTATTTCATGTTAAGAGTGGAAAATTATTTCTTACAAAAATAATACTATTATTACGTACAAATTCATAAAATATTATATAAATTCTAGGCTTGTTTGCCAATCAAATTTTAAATTGCAATTCAATTTTTTATAAATTGGTTTCAGCAAACTTTGAGTAGAAATTTAACAGAAAAGTATTAAGTACTTAACATAATTTCGAGGCAATTAACACAATTTTTTAAGCTTTTAAATTTTATATTGGCCACAAACTCACAGATATTTGATTTAATGAAATACAGATAGCTTTTCTTAATTACCGTTAAAATGTTGAACAACAAGCACAAGTTGAATGCCAATTTGATTGATTAACCACGAGTGTGTATGTGTGTGTGTGTATGTGTGTGTGTGTGTGTGTGTGTAGTAAGAATGTGTGTGGCAGCAGTTCAAAAGTCGCAGAGGAAGATGCAACGTTTTTATATTCTCCGGCTCCTCGGATATGTATGTGTGTGTGTGTGTGTTTGTGTATGTTCTGGGTTTTCTTTCTTGCTGAAAGGCGAACGTAATGTAAAAACATTTAAGGTTTCAATTAAGCAAAATCCCAAAAGTAAAAAAAATAACGAAAATAAAAAAGAAACCCTAAGGGCCGCCGCACAATGAGCCAAAGGCAAGAAATGCGACCAAAAGCGAGACAAAGGGTATGAGGGTATGAGGTAGTTAACCGAGGGCAGTCGCTAGAAATATTTTAAGTAATCAATTTGGGTCTGCGAAATAATATATATACATATACATATACATATATACATACATCTATACATATATACATATACATATATATATGTATAGTTAAGCGTTGACCAAGCCTTTGGCTCGGACCTTCAGCACGTCCATTCTGTTGCCTCATTTTTAAACTAAGGGAAAAAAATTATTGAGCTTACGTGCAGCATGACAAACGATGGCTGCAGACTTTTTCTGGGTATGTGTGTGTGTGTGTGTGCTTGGGGTCAACAGGCAAATCCTTCCATCAAATGTCAAAGTTTAGACTGTAACGTCCACTTGAGTTATATTGAGATTTATTGTGCTAACAAAAAGAACTGGAAAACGTAAGGCTATAAAAGGTTTCTTTGCTCCTCCCCGCCCTTAATCATACGTATCATTAATTATGATCACAGTGCTTTGGACACTGTCGTTGTTTATTTGTCCAGCAATACGCCCGCGGCAATTTATGCGACAAGTTTTCGTAGGCGTCAGCTTGCCATTCAATTTCAATTTCAGTTTCAGTTGGCGTTGCAACTGCAGTTACAGTCTTTTATAAAGTTCATTCAAGAAACGCCACTTTTCAAAGGCTGACTGGCTGCTAGCCAATTGTGCCAGCTACCAGCTACAAGCCAGTCCCTCCTAACATAATAGAGAACTACTTACACTTTCTTTCTCTCAAACCTATACACCCCCTTGGGCACCCACAGACTCTGCAGAAGCCAACACATTATGGCTGTAAACTAAAGCTGCCAGTTGTTTTGACACTTTTGGCCCAAACGAAAAGTTGCAGGCGACACAAACAGTAGGCTCTTGCCTCGACTGCCAAGTAATTTTCTTTAAAGGGAATGAAATTGATAATTTTTATATAAAAAACTGGCCGTTAATTAAAAAATATGCACTTGTAACAGTCGCCAGTTTCCACGAAAATATTTTCAAAAATACCTAAAGTCAACGACCCTATCGATCTATTCATAAGAAAAGCTTTCAAATGCCCACTTTCAGATATGAGATTATAAGTACCCATCTTGGGAGAGTGATACTTTCAGTTATCGTGAAAAAATCAGCACAAATTGATTTTGGGAACACATTTGTTTGTAATCTGTATCTCTGCGTGCTGAAATGGTATCCTGATTACGGGCCTGGCCAACTTTTGCAGCTCTTTTCGCCGGCTGAGTTGTTGGTCTTCTTTTTATCTTATCGAAATTTTGCGTTGTGTTTGGGCTTTGTCTGGTTGTTTGTCGCAGTTATAGCTGTTATTTTGTTATCCACTTCTGCTTAACCCAGTTCCAGTCCCAGTTCCAGTTTCAGTTTCAGTTACAGTTACAGTTCTCTGCATTTTATTATCTGAATACTCTCACAATGCGAAACGAAACTTTGCAATGTAAATTAAATGCCGATGCCGCCAACTTTTTGCTGACATTTTTTTTTGGGCTGCCGCGTTGACTAACCTACAAAAATGTACTTGCATAAAAAAACAAATATATATATAAATATATATATATAAAATACAGAATGTTTTTTTTTACTGTTACCACGGAGCCAACAAATAAATGTGGTTTAAACATGACAATCCGCTGTGGGCCGTTGGCTCGTTATCACCAAATATTTTTGCACACGAAATGAGCGAATAAATAAACTGCGGTACAAAATGCGAGAGGCGTGAGCTCCACTCAGTAGCCCCAAAATATACAGATGAGGACGACTGGCAGGAGCATGGCATGGCTGGGATGGATGGGTGGTGGGTGAACGGGTGGAGCGTTGTCGGTGTGCAAATAATGTTGCCTACCTTGCGGCACGAGACAAATAAGCGAGCGGCTTGGTTGGCATTTGGTTGATGGGCAGGTCGCTTGGGCGACTGACCGTTTATGGTCCTCACTTTTTTGTGCTCCTGTTTGACAAATAAAACGTGAAATGTCAGAGCGCAAAAAAGAGAGTAACCAATAAAAGCTTAATTAACTGTTTATGGCCATGGCATGTTAACAGTCCCAAAAAACAAAAAACAAACAAAAAACAAAAAAACAAAAACATAACGCGCCAACGAGCACACACTCCACAGTCATTAATTTGCGGTTGGAGAGTTCGAGAACTGGAGCAATGGTATCCTCGGATTGACTCGGATACGTGCTTAAGGGCGTTAAGGGAAATTAGCTGACGTTGCGGCACAACATGACCAACAAAAAAAATAAATAAGGCTTACGCAAATATAAACTGCAAATCCTGTTCAGAAAAAAACACAAACTAGTTAGTACCATAAATTCAACTGCGTCTCTATCGAAAAGCAAATCACAATCTCGACTTCAGGCAGTTTGAAAGCAGCCCACAAATATGTAGTAAATAAGAAAAGGTATTTAAATTAATTTGAATATTTAATGATTCGGTAATTAGGAGACCAAATAAATGTCCAAATGTTTATTTTGATAGCATAAAATATTATTATAATAATACATATATAAATGCATTTTCGTAGTTTCGTCGCCCAAAGTATTGTTGAATTTTCGACTATGTGAAAACATAACAGGCCATTCAATTTTTGATATTATGACATTACTTACTATATACCGGAAACTAAAGATATATTTCTAGAACTTTACACAGACATATCGAATCTTTTATTTGTTTTTTTTTTCTGAGAAAAAATTACGCAAGTCATTGAAATTTAAGTTGGAAACATTAATAAACAATGTCTGATATTTCCAACTCGACCGCTAATCCTGATAAAGTGCCGGCAATTGACGGTTTGGAGAAGTCGCTCACTTCCGAGCACTTATCGGATATATTCATCATTCCGTCTTTCGACTCATGCGAATCTTTCGAAACCATATCTAAAGCATTGAAGAGTCGTTTGAAAAGCGATTCGACGAAGAATCTAAATAGGAACATCAAGGATTTCGAAGCGATGTTTGGGAATTCAGTATCAAATGAAATCTGAGACAGCAGCCAAAAGCACACACTCCACGGCCTCAGCCACAATCAAATTAGTTGTAGTTGGAAAGTTTGGCAATTGTTCTAAGACAAAAGGTCACTAATTAATTGGATCCATTATTGCAAATAAGAATTCCACAATCGAATTGATGCAAGTAGCCCAAATATGTGAGCATGAAAAGCCCATTCATGAAGTAAGACAAACAAAATTATTTGTACCATCAAGAAAACATTTGTATAACTGTCTATATAAATTATTAAACTCTGTAATTCTGTTTTAAATCGAACAAAATTAGTCAACATTCCACAAAATAAATACTTGTACAAATGAAAATATTTTTTGAATTTAATTTATTTGCATTAATCAGTAGCCAAACGTGTACCAACATTTTAAAAGCGGTACTTTCAGTATTAATTTAACGTATATATAGGAAAAATTAGAAATTTCGAATTTGGGAAATATATTTTGCAAAATGATGTGTTTCCAGCTCGTATAGTCCACGAAGATTACGCATTTAAGCAATACAGGGCTAAAAGTTTATCAAGAAAAAACGTAGTAGGCCAATACTCAATAGGCTCTTTCCATGGCTTACTTCAAAAATATTTTCTACTACAAAACAAATTCATTACTTGAACTTTGCACAGAACAGAACAAATCTTGTAGTCGTTTTGAAAAAAGAAAATAAAGACTTTTGGAATAATCTTGTAGTTAAATTTTGATTGTGTAAACGATTTCGGTGCAGACAATGTCTGAAATTCCTACCTCGACCGTCACGACCGACATCATGCCATCAACTGATACGTATGGAATCGGTGATAGATGCTTGGAGAAGCCACTCAGTCCGTGCAATTCCCCGTTAAATGTATCGGATATATCCGCCGCCTCATCATTAACCTCATGCGAATCGTTCAGAACCATATGTAGGGCATGGAAGAACCGCTTAGAAAGTGAGTCGATGTCGAAATTAGACAGGAATATAAATGACTTGGAAGCGAAGGTAGAAAATTATACATCAAAGCTAGATGTGAGCATGCACGTCAGTGAAGAAGAATTAACGGAAATAGCCCGAAGTCTATCGATGTGCGTCGTAATGGAGAGCCGGTCTCTGCAACTCACGGACAGCAGCGAGGAAGAAAACATGCCAGGCGGGGCAAGCAACTGTCAGCGACGCTTCCTTGAGCCCCAGGAGATTCGTGAAGCGTTTGATACCTTTCGGCAGTTCGATGTAAATGGAGACAATTTTATTGAGCTGTCCGAGCTCAAGATGGCTCTGGAGAAGCTATCTGTGCCACAGACTCATTTATCAGCAAAACAACTAATGGCGGAAATCGCTGGGCCGCACTCGCCAAAGTTGAGTTTCTGTCAGTTTCTATTTACCTACGCAGCGATACTGCAGGAGAGTACTTCAAATGCCATTGAACTGAATCAATCTCTGGTGGAAAGCGTTACTCCACTAGAATCCGACAATGTTTCCAAGGAGGCTGTTAGCAATGTGAAACGTTTCTTTGAGGCAAGGGTGGCACAGCAATCATCAGAGCCAAATCCAAATTCAGCCAATAAAGAAGACAGTTCCAAGAACACAGTCCTGGATATATAGAATATAATTTCTTCTCAAATATCCTCTGATTAAGACCGACTTCTTCAAATAATATACACTTTGTTTGTAGCCTTTGCATTTCAAAATTGGTAGTGCTATTTAAATTACTTTGACCTTGCGCCAATGCAAGTATCCATAAATCACGTTTCAATAAAACAAAACGAACAACTTAAGTGTCCAATCAAAGGTAATTGCCATCGCCTGTTTTCGGGCGCAAACATAACAGAACGCAAATATTTTGCACCCACAAGAGGAGTTGCTCACCTTTCAACCTGCCCCTTTTTTTTTTGTGGATTACTATGTAGCTAAAGCGAAATGGGCTCCACACACGCCAACTGCCAACTGCCAACTGCCAACTGCCAACTGCCAATAGCCAGTTGGCAAGCCGAAAACTGCCAAGTTGCGAGCAGCACCAAGTCTGGCCGGAAGTTACCTAGCCCAGAGCTAAAAATATTTTCGTGCAAATAATTTGCCAGCTTAACTACGTTAAGTATTTAGATATGTATTTTCATACTTTGTTTTAGTATACATGGCACATAGGATATTGTGGGTTCATTACTGGTACCCCAAACCCCAAGTAGAGGTTTTAAAGTAAGGGCCATTAACTACAGTGGGCGCCCAATAAGCCGCACAAATATATATCAAACGGAAGGCTGTAGTCGAAATCATAGGACTGTAAAATACCCTGCACAAAGAATATCATACATAAACTGAAAGCAAACATAAACATAACAAACTTTTTGATATTGTGCGAGACTAAGGTAAATCGATGTTTGTCGGTATGCGTTCATGTTAGTAACTTCGGCGAACACATTTAAAACTGTTTGGATTGTGAAAAAAGTTTGTGCGTCGTAACCAGAGCAGTAAAAAAAATGTTTTAAAAGTGTTGGAAGGAAATTGAAATTAGACTTGCAAACTTTGTTTTTTCATGGGATATGATTTCGCCGTTGTAATTCGTAAGTATTTTAAGAGTTATACAAACAAAGTGATAATCTGCACATACAAATTTGTTGTCAAATATTCATTCATCTTCGTCACATAGAAGTATCGTAATTTCTTCAATGTTGAAACTAATTATATGCCGACTGTGTGTACACAATATGATTAGTTTGTAGGGTGTTTTAGATTTGTATATTCGTTTTTATATTTCTGAGTGAGGGGAGTACGCTCACGCCCTACAATTATGTTGCCATTAAGCCAAAAAGCGGACTGTGCTAATATTTATAGCAGATTTTTTTCTACCGCAACTCTTTTGATAAATTCACGTTAAGTAATATGGCACGCCATATACAAATTATTATGAAAATGGCGGCATCTGTATAAAGCTGCGTATACGCAATGCGGCCGACTTATGTAATAAAAATCCAACAAAAGTCATGCGAAAATAATGAGCATAAGCACGGCCATATAAAACGCAGACGAAGAAGGAGGAGCTGCAAAAGATGGACGTGGAGGGCGTGGAAATAGTTTTCAAATTAAAATAAATGCCGCAGCTGAAGCAACTTTTATGCGTCCACAGCAGCTACTAGGGCAGCAGAGGAAGCAGTGTGTGGGTGGGGGGTGGGGTCTGTTTCAGTAATTTGGGGTTGGTTGGCTGTTGTTCGCCTCCCCCTGGCTACCCTTGTCCGCACTTAGCTAACCGAAATGCCATGAAAATAAATTCACTAGAAAATTAATTATGAACGGCGACGATGGCAATAGCGATGGCGATGACGATGGCGATGGCGATGGCGATGGGAATGTTAACTGAAAGCAATGCAGCGGGTCTGCCTGTACCACATACCTTTTAATAGCATTGTCATCAATTTCGCTCAATTGCGCACACAATCGCATCTAATCACGTCGGAACGACCTCAACTAGCGAGCAGCAGTTACAACAAAGCCAATTTTTTGAGCTTGCTGCGCTGCTCCGTCTAAATGTTTATGGTTATATGGCTATATGGTTGCCTTCGCTGTGTATGTGTTTCAAAAAGGGTCACGTGTCAAATGTCATTGACATGGTTTCTCATGCCTTTAAGTATTTGCAAACACACACACACACACACATACACACACACACACATACACACACACACACACACACACGTACACACAAGCTGAGCAACTTTTGCCAACAAACCAGCGGCGAACTCCAAAAAGTATGCCACGATTTCGCCTCATTTGCTGCACGTTCCACTGTCTGCGTCGGTCTGTCTGAGACTCGTCGTCATCTGATTTAGCCCGTCGCTTGTTACTGTTCCAATTAATTTATAACAAATTTCTATCCATGACAAAATATATGCAGCTGCAGAACGGAATGTCACACAACCGATATACAACAAGAAAGCCCACTATAATCACAAGTGCTCGGCCAGGAGATAACTGGAACCCAGGACCATTGACCTCACAAGTATAGTTGAGCTTGTTTTCCGCCCAATTGAATTTTTCAATGATTTTCAGATGAGCTTAAAGCTGCAGACATATAAATTCCTATTTTGTTCACTCTTTTCTTCTTTCAGCCTTCATGTAAATAACCAGACTAAAACACTATGGATCAAAGTTTCAAATAAATAGTAAAAATGTGTCCCACAACTAAAACAATTAAATGAATATCAATGTTTATAGATATTCAGCAAACAAAAATTAAAACGATGCAATAAATAAATGTCTTTTCATTGATTTGACGAATAAGTTAAATACATTTAACCTCTGACTGACCAATCAATAAATAGTATAAGCATTTTGACCAAAACCTTGTGGACAAATAGAATCTTTACAATAATTTAAAGATAAATATTAATCAAACTATCGCCCACAGAATATTGATTGAATATGTCAAGGAGCCAAAAATTCAAATTGGAAACAAAAATGTAATTTCATACGCAAATTCCATTTGCAAAGTGTGAAACAAATGAAGAAATTCTTGGGCACGTGTCATTCTGTCAATGTGCCATAATTCTTATGACAATTTAGGGTCCATGCAGGCTGTCGGACTGACCGACCGGGATGTCTGGTGGTGTCCAACCCCACATCCAAGGACAGCACCGGAGTGGGGCCATGGCTGCTAGGCATTTTATTCTGGAAGTGTCCAACAATAAGTTTGTCAATGTATATGCAGAGTTCTCAATGGCTTAACCCTTTTCACTTAATGCGATGCCTTGGAGACATTTCGGAGATTAGACAAGCCATTTTCATATCATATTCCCCAAATGCCAGAAACGTGCACAAGTTATGCATGCTGTAAGTGTTTGAGCCAACTCATCATAAGGTGGCATCATATCCATAAGAAACTTTAATCGTAGGTCAAGAAAAGGCAATGTTATAAAATCGTTTGATACGGGCATTGAAATCAAATTAAGAAATGCTCTTAGGCGTATGTCAGACGGGCACGTGCCAAGGCCAAAAACCTTAAACTGGCTCGGGTCTAATTAAAAGCTGATCAATTCTGAGTGGGAATTGAAACAGTTGACTGTCGTACAATAATATTTAAATTTTAATTTCAAACTTACAACAGCTTACACTAGTCTACAAATGTGCCATTGTTTTGTGAACTTTGGCATCTCAATATTTCTTAGTATATTTTAATTAAACAGCATTTCCGATATTCCAAAGAGACATTTTGCGGTTAATTTATTCAATTATATTCTAAATTTAAGCTCATTATATGCAGTGAATTTACGTTGTTATTTTTGTATTGTTTCATGTAAACAATTTTAAAATGAGCAGCACAAACAAATTCTATTAATACATTTGTTAAATATCAAATTGCGATTGTGGGAGCAATTAATTTCTAAAAAAAAAAATATTTATAATTAGAAAACATACTATAAATGTACAAAGTATTATTTACCTTTGTCAAAGTACATGGAAAATTAATCATGTGGCTTTTTGTAGCCACATGGAAATGTTGCGATAGATTACATATGCTTTGTTTTCATTTAAGGTCGTGGAAAATATACGCTTTGAAGTCTCCCTTATACATTTTTCTTAATCATTATGAAATGCTATATTCAGAACTTAAATCGAAAATAAACCAAAGAGCTCGTGGGTATATTTTGCATACCATACACTTCAAGAATAAACAAAAAGGTTTCTAACAAATGTGTAAAAGAATAAACAAAATAATATATACATATATATTGACTCAGATATTCTATTTTTTGGTCACAGTACTTTTACTTAGTCACTGGTACAGGGTATCTACTCGTCAGGCACTGCTAACTGGAACATTGTTATTTGTTGTTTTTATTAGTGGCAAGAGCAATACATGAAAGTACAAACGAATTTTTTAGCCATGTTGCAATTGCAAAAAATGCTAAATAAAATTTATATACAGAGTAAAGGAGAATGCCTTGAGGGAAACTGGAAACTGGTTAGTTGTACAAGGTAAAAACAAAATTCTTAAAATATTTTAGGAAATAAAATTAGTCCAGCAGAGCACTGCGAGATATTATAATGAAACAGGCAAAGAAATGATTGAAAGTTTTTGGAACGAAATCCTAATGAGGTTACTTTGCAGTTGGACAGATTTAATTTGATAGCATTCGAGATGAGCTGGAAGATGCTCCACATGCCCGACAGGCCGCACAAAATATCAATCTTTTTCTGAACACGCCCCCAAAAACTGTTATTGGAAACTTTAACAAAGCACCCAAGCAGTTTTTACATTTGCCTAGCTGATGTTTTTCTCAACTTTACTGCAAGAGTATTTTTGTATTTTTGTTAGCAGGCAAGCAAATACGTACAACAAGGCCAAAACAGTTTTTGGATTCAATTTCCGCGTTCACAACACGCTTGTTGCTATTTTGCATAGCTCGAGATTGAGAATGAGAATGTGGCTGCAAGATTGGGATCACGTTGCATGGGCAACGGATGGGATGTGAATGTGGTTTAGTGTGCTTTGCTGCCTGTTTTTGCCACTTCGAACCGGAGCATATTGGCAACATTGGCAGCATCTGGCATAGGCGTAACTTTGCAACTTGTTCGCCAAAGTTTAGTTTGTTCGTTGCCTGTTTTTGCTTTAAGTAATTCGCGCACATTCAAAGATTTATGCGTTCGACAAATCTGCATTTGCAATTGCACTTCCTGCGAGTAGTTGATATATATGTCAAGGGATTAAGTGCGCTTTTGCCTAGCGAACGGATAAAAGTTCTTAAGTCGAATTTGTGCATTCAACAATTGATGAAGTGTTTTCCCCATAGATCTGAAGCAAATATTGCATTCAAGTTAATCAACTGAATTGAATTGAATTTTATTGTCAAACTGCTCATTTCCCACAATATTAGATACATCTAATGTAAAATGTAATAGTAATTTCTGTTATTTACTTATTTTAACAACGTTTATGTCTGTTAAGTCAACAATATTTTGAATCATCGTTTATCTACCCTCTATTAAAGGCAGTTGAGCTCTTTCCTTAAAATATATGTTGCTCACTTATGCCATTAATGTTGCAAATAGCTTTTATGCGACTTTAGTATCTATTATAAATAAAAGTAAGATGTTATATAAACTATAAACTTGAAAGCAATTAGCACTTTGTAAACTGCACACATAAAACCAATTTACTCTTGACGTCGAGAGCTATTAGCTGAGCTAGATAGCTAAAACTTCCGCCTGCATATCAATAACACTGTAAACTCGTTATACGCAGCGCTGCATAAGGCAAAACAGAAGCAGCTAAGACGGAAGAAACAACCAGATTATGGCCAAGGATGATGGCTTGTCTGGTCGTGGCCAGGCTTCAGCCCCAACCAAATTGACTTGTGCAATAAGTCAAATGTTTGGCTGTCTCATTGCTTTTGTCATTCGCCCAACCAGCACAGCCAGACGCAGCAGCAGAAGTAGCGGCAAGGATAAGGACACATGCAAAAACAGACACACTGACAACTTAAATGAAATTAAGTGTAAAATGATCAAAGTTCACAGCGCGCTACAAGTTAACAAAAAAAAAAATAAATATAAGAAAATCTGTTGGAACAAAAAGATCAAAATTTGAAAGGGCAAGTTAAGAAAATCTGTGCGTTTCTAAATCTATGCAACGTTCATTTTTCTTTTGTTGCCTCCATCACTGCTGCCTTCCTGCCTGCTTCTGATGATGAGAAATTGAAAAAATGAACGACAACGTTGAGGCAAAAGAAAAGAAAAGAAATGAAAAGAAAAGAAAAGAAAAAATGAAACGAATAACGAAGTAAAATCTTTGGCTGACGCGCTTAACCCTTCTGGGTTTTGGCAGGCGGCAGCCATGTTGGCACCCGCTTTGATGATACCGAAAGGCAACTTTCATAATGATAATAATTTTGTGCATGATTTATGAATGAACAAGTTTTATGGCTCCGAGCCGAAGTCCTGTACCTCTATCTACAAAACCTTGTGCAAATGTTAATTTTGGCACAGCAAAGAAAACCGTACACGGACTAAAAATGCAAGACCACGGGCTATGCAGTGAGACAGAGGGAAAGGTAGCCACGCCCCCACGCCTACATTAACATCCATTTGCCTAGGGCTTGCACACACACACACACACACACACACACACACACACATAGAGTGACAAAGAAGAGAGGAGAGGAGCAAAGTTTTTCACTTTAATATTTATTTCAACTGTCGGACCATTTTGGAGTCTAGTAAATTTACATCTTTCAACGTTCAAATACACAGATGGGCCGCTGCCTGGGTCAGTGGAAAGTTGGGAGACCTGGGACCCCTTTACAAAATCATTTCGCTGTGAAATTGTGTCCGCATAAGAAAATGGCAATGGCGATGGCGTTGGCGTTGGCGTTGGCGTTGCTCCGACTCACAAAGCACGTGAGCTCATTCTGGATGCACGCTAGTAAAACTTTCTCAGACTACGAGTGGGTCAGGTTAGGTCAGGCGAAAGGCAGTCAGTCGGTCTATTGCCTAGGAGTGCAGCTTCGCCTTCGCAATGCCATTAAAATGAAACCCCAATAGAATGCTCTGTAACTGCTGCTGATGCTGTTGCTTCTCCTGCTGTTGTTGCTGCTGCTGCTGTTGTTACTGATGCTGCGGTTGCTGTTGCTGCTGCTGCAGCTGCACAACAAGCACAAGCCGTTAGTTGTGGCCAGCTTTTGATAGCGTTTTATAGCCCCTGGGCAGCTGATAATAGTTGAAATTAATGCGCCGCTAGTTTGTGTTACCCGACGACTTATGTAGATTTACGAGGCATGCAATCGATACCCAGTTGCATGACTGCAATTAGGCACCAACAACAACATCAAATTATGCAAAGCCAGAGCACTATAAAAATAAACAGCTCAATGCAGTGTAAAATTTCACCGCGGATTTTGTGTGTGCCAAATAGTCATAACAAGAAATGTTTGCTCCTATGCAAGCCCAATTCTTTTTTTTATTTTTTGTGGTGCTTAACAAGGTTATGACGGCATTCACACAATATTCACACCCAAATATTCAAATATTTATGATGTTTCAGAAATAAATTCCACTATTTAGCCGCACACATCCTCATAAATACGGTCAGGTTTAGTTTAACACGAACCGTAATCAAATCTCATAAGGAAAGTATGGGCACATCTAAATAGTTATTTTACAACTGCGTCAAAATGTTATTGAAAATGCGAAGTACTCTACATTTGGACTTTATATTGAAAGTATGATTTAATAAAAATATTTATGGGCAGCTTTATGATGAAAAGTCTTCAAATTTACAAATTAATATTCAATAGCACAACTAATTATAATCACAATGTTCAGAATTTTTAATTTAATAAATGAATTAAATATATATTATATATTTCCATTGCAATATAATTATATCCATATATATATTTATATACAGTATTATAGACATAAAAGATTAGAACTTAGCTGAATTGAGGAGAAATCTATTTTAGAAACATGAACATTCATGTTAGCAGCCTTTATTTTTGGCTGCTTATTATTTGTGTTTCTGAAGGGGTTCGGTGGCAGCCACACACTCACACACACGCACGTGAAAAGCACTTGCGTGTGTGAGTGAGTGTGGGGGGCTATGTGCATAGGGAAATCCACAAATATATTCCCAAATGTGACAAGGACATTTGCATTGAAATTCTAATACCACAACACGCAAGCACATTCATGTATAGAGCGATATGTGTATGCGTGTGTGTGCATAGGTGTAGATGGTATAGGTGTATTTACTGGTAGGGTAACAACATTTGGTTGGTGCTGTAATACAAAAGCAAAGCCCAGCGCTGAGGACGCGTGTGTGGCAGGCTCCTGTTGTAAGGGCGGGAGCGGTGAGTCCTTAGCAAATGTTTGTTGCAGTTTATTTGCGCATGTAATTGAGGTCGTAAGCAACAAGCCAGACATACACACACACACACACACACACTCAATCACAAGCACACATTCATACGTATACGCTCTCCCAGAAAACCACCAGAAAGGCAGGTGGGGCACATTAAGTATCCACTACTATTGATATGGAGTCTGTGGTTGCCACTTCCACTATGCGGTGAATGTCATCGAATCGCCCCACTAAGTGCGTACAGTTGTAATCCTGGAATGGGACAGTAACTAGACCAGACACATTTCAATTTGGTGTTCGGGTATCCAATATGCCTTCGAGAACTTCTCTCATAACAAATAACCGCATATCACTTGTCTTGGTCAAAAGCGTCGCATTCCGACAGAGCCGTCAAGGCACACATTCAGAAATACGACGAGGACATGTGTAAATTAATTTCGTGTTGACATTCAATTAATTTTGTGCATCAAAATGCAACCAATCGCCTGTCAAAAGCCTCAAATCAATTCGGCAGAATGCTCGTCAGAACAATGGTTTGCATCCCGTTTGCATTGCCAAATGCGCAAAATTAGTTATTAAATTAAAGTAAATAATTTTAAGGGTTTTTAAATATGAACGATTCTACCTACTAAAAAAAGACAGGTAGTCAGATATGTTCACAATAAAAGCTGCAAAGTAGAAAACTGATGGCTTATCTCGATTATATACTTGATGTGGCTGTAGTTGGTACAATTAATGTATAACTTGCCGGGTAAATATTAACGCTGATATATGTTCTGAAGTCATGCCCAAATGAGTTTCAGTAATGAATATTTCAGTCTAACAAAGTAAACTAATTACTATCATGAAATAAATTATTTTTGTGGAGGCGATTTAATGCTCTACTCAACCATATTTATTTGTATTTTTATATGATTATGTGTATAAGTACAATACACATAGACGGTTGACGATTTTGAAATCTTAGAGCTAAGACGCTCTTGAAGAATAATAAAATTGCGAGTTTCCGAAATCCAAATTAGAGTAAGGTTATATTAATTTAAAGTGCATTTTAATATAAAAAAAAAGTAAATTAGTCTAAACAAAAACGATGACACTCTCAGTAAACAGCTATAAGAAGGCTTCACTGTACATTTTTAGCAAATTAAAAAATATGTTTGTATAGCTTGCTAAAAAACATAAATATGTATTTTGTGTATTGCTTTTTTGTTATTTAAATTGAATATTGATGGGAAATTACGCGGCTTCCAGCGTGCTTTTTTTGGTCGTTTAATTAATTAGACAACGGATATGAACAATTCAATTAATTTATAGCATATGAGAAGCAGTCTATAGCATAATAATGTAATTTGCTCTTCAGTTCATGTGTTAATTAATTACTGCTCTCTAAGAATATATTTTAATAATATGCTTGAGCAGATTATGAGCCTGACTTGTTTTCCGATCCATCACTTGACTTTCTAGATAATATTCCAACAGCGTTCATTTTGCTTAATTGTCATTTGGATATCACACCTGAAAAATGTTGAAGCTGCTCTTATTTTTCTCTTAATCGCATGCAACACGCGAGCTCTGCCACACATGGTATATTGAATATATTCCACAGCAGAGCCGGACAACCATAATGACAATGTCAGCATTAAATATGTATGCACAAAAAATCAATTGAGGCAAGCAGCGGTTTTAACAACTAATTGATTATAATGAAAAGCAAACGTTTTGTATTTGTATGTGTTTGTGTGCGTTGGATAAATGCGAAATTGGAAATGTTAAACCAAAAACAAATATCGAGTAACAGGCGATCAAAATTCCCATCATAATTGGAATGAACAAATAAGCGCAACAATAAATCGATTGAAAACAAAATACTTTCCATTTGCAGTTCAAAAATGTGTCTTTTATTATTTTTTTCTCCGATTGTTATAAATGTATAAACTGTGCAGTGTCAATTAATTGTTAAGTGGGCCAATAAAATATGAGACACATTTTTAGCATGAACTCTTCTTGTATATTAATGATATTATTTATATGCAGTCTTAGCAATCCTCTATGTGGCATGTTGACTGGCTTTTGCAATTTATATTCCTTTATTTGTAATTTATTAAGTGCACTAAAAAATGTTTTCAATTCTTTAAAGTGATGTGTATGATATACGAACGCGAGATGGTAAAAGAAAGGAAATCTTTGTATATCTGATTGCATTAGCTTTCGTCCTCTCTCTGTCTCTTCTGCCAGTTGACACCTTGCACATGAAGCGTGAATTTGAAGAAATTTATAGCACACTTTTCGGGACACGCTTCCATTGTGTATTGTGGTCTGACGGCTGCTACTGGCAATAGACTACTACTACTAAGTGCAGTTTAATTAAAGCCCAGCTGGCATTGTTATGCCATACACGACACAAATGTCGACCTCAACGTCGATGTCAGCACTGGCGTTGATTTATGTAATGCGACGCGTTTTGCGCGCTGGCAAAGACGCGCTCGAGCCGCGTGATAATCAAATGTCATTCCTGGCATACCAGTGCGGGCCAGTGCGGCGGCTGAGTCAAGACGGTCGCCCACTGGTGCCACATAATACACACGACAAGTGCTTAATTTATTTTACATTAAAGCCTCATTTATCTTGCCTTATCGCTCGTGCAACAACATTGAAGATTTACTTGGCCTACCACACAAGCGGCGTCAGGCAGCAGGTAACAACAACAACAACAACAACAACAAAAAACAACAAAACAAAAAAGAAACCATGCCAAAGAGCATTGTGTGTTTGAGTTTGTGTGTTGTTTCGTGGGGCACGCCCCTAATTTATGTGCCTTCACTTGCAAGCGACCAATTGTTACGCCCTTTTTTTGTGGTTGCCTCTCGAGTGGTGTTGTATATTGTTGCTGTTGCTATTGCTGTTGCTGTTGCTATTTCTGTTGCCGTTGCCGTTGCCGTGTCAATGTCCTGCTCTTGCATCGTCGTATGTGGCCTTTATTAATTGCAACGCCTCAACCGAAATTGTTTGCCATTTTAGTTTTTTGTTGTGCAATGCATTTTTTGTGTTTTATTCACTGTGTTGTCCATAGAAGCACTTTCCTCCTAACCGCTGACCACGGCAAAAAAAAAATGGTCAACGCCTGCGGTTAAGCTTTAAATTGTTGCCAATTTCTCCTATCATTTTTTTTATTTTTTTTTGCTTGCCTGTTGTTGTTTTGCGTGTTCTGCTTTTGGTTGAACATCCATTATTGAATTGGTGTCTATTAAGAAGAGAGGAAGTACAAATTGGATGTAATGTTAATTATTTATTTCAGCTCAAAGGGACCACTTCATGTGATTACATAATCTCAAAGTTTTCCTTTAAAAAACTGGGAAACATTTCTCTTGAAAGTTCTTGAAATCGAATCAATTTTATCAAAACGAAAACGGAATAGAAATACTTATAAAATCTATTTAGTAAATAAAAAAGAGTTTTCCAGATATACTAAAAGTACTTTGAACGAAACGAGATGATTCCATGTATCAGTCAAGTAACCAGCAGACATTTTTCCACATTTCATGGCAATTTTATTTCAGAGTGCAGCAGGTCAAGTTCAAGCAAAAGTTCAATTTTCAGAAAACATTTTATTATTCATGTACAAAATGTACAACATATTTTGCATATACAATTGCAAGTATTAGGTGTGTTCACTATAGGAAAATTGTTGAAGCGAAGCCATTAATTTTTTAACGATGCTGCCGGCCATAAAAATACTGGAAGCCAGCAGCAATATAAACTTAATCATAAATCAAAAAATAATAATAATTTGTGATACTTCGCCCGCCCTTGATTACCCAGGTGAAGTTCATTCTGGTAGCAAATAAAAAATGAATTATTTACAACAAGCCGAGTCGAACGAACAACAGCAACAGCAACTGCCACATGTGCCAAGTGCCATGTGGCATGTTGCCTGCATGTGTGTAGAGATCGCAGGCGCCGGCAGCCGAGATGTCCTTGCTCAGGAGAGCAAGACAAACAGTTGCCCCGCAAAAACCATCGAACGGGAAGTGCCGAGAACAAGTTTGGCAAGCCATATGGCCAACATTTGAATTTCACTTATAGCGCTTGCCTCTGATTTATGGCAGTGAACCAAAAAAGAATCGTTCTTTAATTTATACAAAACGACAAAAGCAAAACACAAGGTGGGCTACTGTTTGTATATATTCTTGAAAGTTAATTGCTTTTACTACTTGCCTCCGCTTTGGGCAATTAATTTTGCCTGCTTTCCGTTTCGGGTAGATCTCTACTTAAATTTAACTCAATTTTTTCGCAAACTTTTGAGGGGTTTATGTAGATTTCCTTTCCAAGCGCTGCTTACAAGGCTGGTTTTTATTGTTTCTATTTTACTGGGTCAGTGTAATAATTTGCACCACAGTGGAACAGTAACGGTAACTACACAAACGTGCCAGCGATAAAGTGAAAGTGCAGAAACAACTCACAACAATAATAACAACAGCAACACACACACACAGGCACACACACACACACACACAGAAGCACACACTTTGAACACACTAAACACACAACGGGGCATAAGAAAAACTAGAAACTGCCATTGGCAGGCAACTTTTTTAGTGGTTCGCTCGTTTGCCAAACGGAAATCGATCGAAGCGAGCCAACTGGACTTGCACTTCAGCACAATATATATATTTATATATATAAATAAATAAATATATATGTATATACATATATATATATATATGAGTGTCTGTGTTCCAGGAGTTGTAGTCTTTATTTTTATTTAGCAAAGTTCTGTCGTTGTTTGTGCATAGTGCATACACACGGATTAAGTGTGTAGAATAGAAAACTTGACCGGCGTCAGGAAGTGAGAAGTGAATTTTGAACAACTATGGAAGAACTCAACTCGTACAGATAAGTTATCGGAACTGACAATTCAATGATTCTTAAAACAAAAGTGTAGAGCAACTGAAGATCTGAACTCCATTTGAAAATAGTTATGGTCTATTGAAGCAATTAATAATATATTCAAAAGAATAAGCAAAGTTTTAAGCTCATAACATAAAAGAAGAGAATTCGAGTTGTTTGGGTCCTTTGGAATTGGCATGCATTGAACAGCTGCATCGTGTGCTCAACTGATGCTATTTTTAGCCTGGCTAGTGTGGAGCTAAACATTGTTGGTTAGCTGTTAGTCTTGGCCATTGCTGCTATTGAGGTTGATGCTGTTGCAGTTGCTGTTGGTGTTGCTGTTAATGGCATGACGGCAGTAAACATAACACGCATAATAACATGGCCAGTAAAAGTTTTTAGATGCAAGGGATTAAAAATTAACTGCAATCGCTGTAAAAACTCAGATGCAAGCACCTAGCCGCATTCAGCAACAGGCAGCCAACGTAAATGAAAACTAATTTCGAGTTTTTCAATCTGGGTTAAAAGGGTTTCTCACTTTATTCAGCGAATGCTGCTCATGTGGCTGGCTGATGCTGTTTGCTGCCTTTGGCAATTTTAATCAGACAAACGCTTTGAGTAGTAAGCAAGGATCAAAGGAGCAGCAAGGCAGTCACTCTATCAGGCAGTCAGTCAGTCAGTCAGGCAGTGAGTGGGTGAGTGAGTCAGTCAGCGAGTGGCTTTGTCTTTTATGTAATTGTAAATTGTACGCTATTCGCTTTTACAAATCATTTGCAATTCATTTGCCAGCCACTTATAGCCCGCTTAACGGCCAACATTTAATTACGGTGCACATTCGCTCCTTGCAGGCGCTCACGTTAAATCTCAATTCGCGCAGTCAATGACTCCACTCGGCGAGTCTTAAATGGAAAGCACTTGTACGGAACTCTCTGAAACTGCCGTAACTACCGTAACTGCCGTAACTGCTGAAACTGCTGAAACTGTTGCAATACAGGTGTATTTGTTTCCTATTAACTAAATCAACTGTATTCAAGCGCTGCCTGTCGCTGTCGCTGCCTGCCAGTCGAAAAGCCCACCCCAATTCACTCGGCTCCTTCAGCTGAAGGCTGAAGCCGTGAAAGAGGCTTACTCCTACGGCTTTTATTGCTGCTCACGGCTTCAGACGCAGCCCGGAGTGTTGACTGCTTGAGTGGGCTTGTGGGTGTACCTGCCTCCAGGTGGATGCTTCTCCGTTGCATGTCAATGATAATCTTCTTGTGCCCCTTTTCCTATAGATACTTTTGTAATCAGCAATCGAGAGCAGTTGTTATCCCACCAGGGCTACAGCTACTTGCATTTTCTATTCTTTCGCTAAGAGCGCTAAGAAAGGAGTTCTTCACTCAAGTATTGACTGCGTGAGAAAAATCTCTTTTTAAACCTGAAATGGGCAAGTAAGTTCATATTTGTTGTATTTTGAAAAATACCTGGTTTTAAATCTGCTAAATGTTTTACTGTCTGTTGACAAGCGAACTGACCAAACACATTACAAGTTTCGATTGCTTAGCATTAAAATTAATTGAGTACTTATGGCACACAACGGACACTTTGCTGCAACCCTGCGTTGCAGTTCACATTTACTCTCAGATACTTTCGCAATCAGCGGCAATTGTAACTGCAGCAACAACAACAACAACAACAAAAACGACAACGACCAGAGTATATAAAAAGGCTCAGAGACTGCTCTACTGCATGTGGCACGCTGCAATGAGGTATGCAAGTGCAGATGTAGATGAAACTTGCCGCTGCTGCCACAGTCGGTACCTCAACTCAACTCAACTTAACTGGGCCTTCGACTCCGAGTGGTGGCTGTCGCTCAGCGGCAGCTGACTGGTTGCATGCATGATACATTTGCCCCAGCGACGACAGGCCCAGTTTCAGGCATCAGACTACGGCATTTGTATGGACGTTGCGTTGTTTGTTTGTTTGCTTGGTTGCTTGGCTGCCAGCACAGCCTCAGAGTGAGCCTCAGCCGGAGCCGGAGCCGGAGCCGGAGCCGGAGCCTGAGCCGGCAATTTACTGTTTGCATTGTTGGTTCGTTCACCCCCTTTTGGTGCGGGGCGGGGCGAGGCGGGGCAGTTGGCGTGTTCCCATCTGCAGTTTGATATTTGTTTGCTTTTTAAAGTTGCAATCATTGTACACATTACACCATGGCAAACATGACCCACATTTTTGGCAGCCCACTCACTGCCAGTTCCTCATTCGACCCACTGTCTCCTCTGGTAGGGGCTCGCAACTGATGGCTTAAAAAAATAATTTGGCTAGATTTTTTCATTAATTGCAAAATAGGCAGTCGGCATGCTGACTGACTGGCTGACTGCCTGACTGGCTGACTGACTGAATGGCAGCCTGACAGTATCTATTCAATATTTCATACATTGTTTTCCATGTCAGCAATTTGTTTTTCAATTTTTACAACAGCTCTTCGCTTTGGCAGCACAATCAGAGCACAGCCTCGACTCGTCCGTTGCCGTGCCAGCCATTTTCATTGCCAAAAAAGAATATATACATATATTCTTTTGCACGTTTAATATGCTACAAGATTCCATCTGTGCCACACATCATGCGACCGTTCCCCATGGATATCCTACACACAAACTTAGTCTATATATTGCAACTTTTATTTGACTTTATATGGAATTTTGTAGAAATTGTTGAAGTATAACAACTCGAAGGATATCCACCTTTAAGCTACAAACTAGTTATTAACAATGAAAAAATTATTTCCAAGTGATTTTATTATTTTAATTATACATTGTGACAAGCGACATTGTTTAATTGCAGTAAAATTAAGTATTTTAATAACATTTATAATATTTTTGATTGAAAAACGAGTCGCATATTTAATTATAAAATAACTGCATCAGAAGAATATCGCCTATAATATTATTTTTATTTTATTTATAAGTAAAAGTTAGGGAATTTTCACTTCAGAAAGGCATAACTCATAACTCGCATAATAATCTCAGACAAACCGACTAACCACTTACGTGTTCAGAGTACAGGGTATTTATTTTAAAAGCTCTCTCACACACACACACACACACACACTCACAGCACTCGTTCATTGTACTCAGTTTGTCTGCAGTTTTTTGCTCACTTCGCTGTCGGTTTTTTTGGCAACCATTCTTCTGCATTTCCTCTTGTTGCAATTTGCTTGCTGTTGTAGTTGCTGCTGCTGCTGCTGCTGCTGTTGTTGTTGTTGTTGTTGTTGTAGCCGTTGTCGGCGGCTGAACAAAATTTATACATATGAGTTCCGCTAGACGCCACCATCGTCCGTCGACGACCACGTCATCGCCTTGCGTCAACACTGAATTTAATGACAGGACTGCCTGCCAGGATACTGTGTGAGTTACTGCGCGTGTGTGCATGTGTGTGTGCGTCGGAATCATCACACTGGTTTTTTTTATGTAGATTCAAGTTAGTGGTTAGCACTTGAAATTGATTGGACAACTATTGGCTTTAAATATTAGAGCAAGACGCATAAAACAGCGTTGAAGCGCTCAGTTAGGAAACGCAGACATAAAAGTCAAGGCAGGAAACGCCAAATAGTCCCCAGCTAACCGGATGCTCATATGTCAGTATACGTTTGTGTGCGTGTGTGTGTGTGTGTGTGTTTTGGTGTGAGTCGATAGTACGAGTGGAGTAAGTGAATTGTTACAATATAAACACTTTGTGGCCAGTGTGCAGCTGTGTGAGAAATGCAACCAACTTTGCAGCATGCCTAGCATTTGACTGCAAATTCACGTAGAATTTTAAACGGAAAATAATGTGTAATAGAGCAGAAAGAATGCAAGTCATCAAGCAATTACCGTAAAATACTGAGTTTGAATGTCAGACTCAAACTCTTTAACTTTTTAACATTTATTTAAATGAATTATATTTTTCTGCGTTGCATAAAGTGACAAGGAAAAATGAAATATTCTATAATAATCCTTCAAATTCTATCGCAACTGTTTACGGATGCAATTTTACTCCATTGAGTAACTTTTTACGCCTTTTTACTCCATTGAGTAACTTTTTACGCCTTTTTACTATTCAGAATAAAATAAGAATGCTTGATAATTTTAATTAAACTAAATAATATAAAGTTTTAATCTGCTTTATAAATTTTTTCCTAGCACCTTTCAAACATATATTGAATTCACATACAATTTATCCAATTGTCCTACGATGGTCTAAGTGAATACATAATGTATATTTTGAATTATTTAATTCGATCAAACTGTCAGATGTAATCAAATTTTGAAGCACAAAAGTTGTCGTCAAAATAGTTTTCCACATTTAAATAAAATCTCATTCACCGTGAATGTGAATTTTCCGTTCATTTTCTCTTTATTTTACCAAATTATGACTTGGCAATAAGCACTGGAATTCAAAATTACGTATGACTCCTAATTGATATTGTTTTTATCACACGCCAGAGACGATTTTTTGTATACAACAGAATAAATCGATTTTTATAATTTACAACTTAAAATGCAACCAAATAAAAAAGAAAACTTTATTAAGTATCTATATACCTATGTATACATCTGTTAATTATGTTGTATTATTTTGTATTATGTACATATTGTTTGCGCTATCAGCTTTTTGATAGCTTTATTTTCCATTTAAAAACAAGAAGCTATTTTCGCGTTATAAAGTTTATTCAAATATACTTAGAATAGAAGATAAACGCTGAGCCTTTTCGATCAATACTTTATTTATTAAGGTTTGAAGCCACCGCTAAACCTTCTCACAACGAGAATAACTAAAAACGATCCATAAGCTAGAGCAAATTCAAATATGTTAACAACTCATAATCAATTAAAGTTCTTTGCTGCTGCTGCCAACACATATTATTCCTCACATGTCTATATTTTCTTAGATCATTGTATATATTTTATAAATGGTGTGAATAAAATAAGAACGCTAATCATCTCAAACTTGCAGAAATCCTAGCGTCTTTCCTGGCTTTTACCGGCATTAAAAATGCAGATTTCCTCTAATTTGTCAACTCGAGCGAAGCTTATAAAAATGCTACCCAATTCATTTTCCGGCTGCGCTTGACATAATTCCACGCCGCTGTTAAGATCAATTATTGAATTTGAGTTATTGTCACAGCTTGGTATTGTATTAAGTGATAAGTCAATTTATATATTATATAGCAATCAATTAATTATACTCCATGCGAATTGATTTTATACAAGAGCTAAAAATACTTGAGCTTGAGGGAAACAGTTAGAAATACAGGTAGCTGCAACTGCCCATTAAGAAATTGAAACTGGGCTAATAAACTATGAGGCGCCATGAACTCGACAGCAATATGGTTGAGAGCCACGCAAAATAAACAAAACAAAGCAAAACAGCCAAAAGCCACGGAAAAATGCCAGTGAGTTTTCCTGGAAAATGTGTTGTATAAAAAGCCGCAGACCGGCAATCATAAAATGCGATAATAGAAATTGAAATAATTCGCCCACTTTGGCAGCTAGCAGGGATATCAAAAACTATGCATTGCACAATGTACACCATCTCCTTCTAATTATTGCTGCCATTTCTATCCGTCTCGGTCGTTCGCTCGGTCGGTGTGGCTGAGCAGTGCCGCCACATAAATCAGAAATATACGGCAAGGTTGACAGCGTCGCTGCCTGGAAGTGGAAGTCCTATGCAGCCGAAAGGACTTGCCAACTCTTAACCTTAACACACACAACAGCCGCGCAAGCTGAAGAGTG
Source organism: Drosophila grimshawi (assembly GCF_018153295.1). Classification (NCBI taxonomy): domain Eukaryota; kingdom Metazoa; phylum Arthropoda; class Insecta; order Diptera; family Drosophilidae; genus Drosophila; species Drosophila grimshawi. Next base: position 1,154,181 of record NW_025063098.1, read on the forward strand.
TGCTACAGAGTTTGTAAATATACCAAAGCACACACACACACACACACACACACACACACGCACGCAAACACACACACACGCACACGCAAACACACACAGAGCGACGCATATATGCGCTCGCTCGCGTGGCAAGTAAGTATAATAATAGCAAACAACAAAGAATGTTGCCTACTTGCAGGCGCATGAGGCGAACAAGAAAAGTTTTTTGCACAGACCCCTCCGCCCAATTCCAACACCCCCTCGGCAACACCCACCCTCCGCTGGCTGCGTCGTTGCCTTGCAGTCGCCGTATAATGCGAAGGCGCCCGTTTTGGTTCCGGCGCGCAGCGAACCTTTCGCTGATTATTTTCACAAAGCAGCTAATGTTAAATTTACTGAAAACGTTTGTTTCAAGTGCTTTATTATTGTTTTTTTTTTTGTTTTTCTTCTTTTCTGTTTGTTTGCCTCTTATTGTTGGTTGTTGTATTTTCATTGTGCCGTTTGCTTTTTATGGCAAAGTTGTGCAGCACAAAGAGCCAGCGCCAGACAGCAAATAAAACTGAGCTTGAATAACACGAGGACCAACCACAACAACAACGGCAACAACAGCAACAGCAGCAACAGTCAGTCCCGTATGCATATTAAACTGATGGCGCAACCCTTTAAAACGATCATTATGCGACAAATGCAGAAGGCAAATGAGCAAAGGATGCGTTCGCCCATTACAACTAGCAGGACTAGTCCGAGTGCCGGACAACCTAAATGGTCAGGTGGTCTGCGCTGCTCCCTGCTCCCTGCTGCATGGGGCCACAGAGCCCTGTAAATCATCTTGAATGGCAAGCGAAAGCAAAGCAAAGCAAAGCAGCGCGAACAAGGAGTGAAATATGGACAGGTTGCATACTGTTTATTTTTCATCTAGTGCTGGCTGAGTAGGGAATTGGCTGGCGAATGGATATGGTGATGGAACTGGGGATGGAGATGGAGATGGAGATGGGTAGGAGACGGGCACGATTGCAATGTGCCAGAGCAATGTTCACCTTTCAACCACAACGGACACTTGTGCAAACATAAAAGCAGAAAAAATGAACCACAGCCACTGAACCAACGAAGCGAGTTGAGTTCGAGTCCGAGTCCGAGTCCGAGTCCGAGTCGGAGTCCAAAGTCTCGAATATGAAAACATTTGCATGCAAAAATATGCCAGCTACAGCTGAACGGTGGTTGATCAGGGTGTTCAGAATGTGCAGCGAATGGTGGCACGGATAAGCAAGCAAGCAAGCAAGGAAGCAATCCGGAGAATGCCAACGGCAACACCCACAATACTCAACCCCGGCTGAGTTGGGCAAATCAACGCGAATCGCGTACAATTACTAACGAGAAAAGTCGCTCTGGGGATCACAAAACACATCAAACGGATGGGGGGTGCCTGAAGCGGCGACACAATGGGGCTGCAGCAGAATGGGGCAGCATGCATTTAATTTGTATTTCATGCAATTCATGTTTGGCGTGCATTTTAACAGCAACGCGAGATGCTCGAGAAGCGAAGGCAGGGTCAGCACCGTCAACTGTTGTTTGTGGCTTGCAACAAATGTTGGCAACATTCTAAGAATGTGTCCACAACAATAAGCGAAAAGTCCTTAATTGCCCAGCCCAACTATGAGATGCCATTGAAAACTATGCTCAGACATAAAAACCAATTTTATGTTAATGTGGAAATGTTTTGGCTCGATAAGCAATTGTGTGAAAATGTCAGATGGCCGGAAGAAAATCCCGTTACAAAGAAAATTGCAAATTTTACCACAAACCAAAATAATTTCAGAACAACAATCGAATAGCAAGCTGAGTGGCTTAGTTTGGTTAAGTTATTCAGGGGGAATATTGCATTTTTTAAATATATTTAAAAGGCCTGCATAACTTTGAAATAATTCGGAAATCGAATAACTTTTCGCGAAAAAATAGCAGTTTGAATTTGAACGTGAATTGCTAGAAATGTTCAATTATTCTTATTATTAGAGGTGAATATACATGAAAATATACCAGCTTTATGAGGATTGTATAAAGCAAGCCAACCGACCGAAGTAGCCGAATCAGATCACCTCTACATAGGCTAATAGAATTATTTCCAACAGTACTCATTTTTTCTGATTTTTTTTTTAATATACCATATTCCTTTATAACAGGCAAAGGGAGATCTCTCCGTCCACATAATGCATTTATATTCTTGGATTTAGTTTTAGGGTAATAGTTCAATTGTTCCTAACAATATTATTTTTCAATATATCACACTTCATTTGTGGCATAAGCGAATTATAAACCCATATTTGTGTAGTGCTTAGCAAATAATAACGACGGTCGTTGTTATTGGTAATCCAGTGCTGGATACAGGATAGCTTCAAGTCGATCAGTGTCAAATTACGTACGCTTGAGTTGGGCACACGTTGCTGTTAGCTGTAAACTACAATGGTTATATTAAATGTTAACAATTTATGACAGCCTCAAAAAATCAACAGAAAATGAACAAATAATCCGTTCCCAAAAAATTGACTTAAGCCGGCTTAAAATTGGCCAGCAGTAAAACTATGGTCAACCATTTTGCAACATTTTATAGCACATTTTAATAAAAACCCAAAAATATAAATATATTGAATTATTTGGTTTGCCGTTATTTAGTTATTTAGTTATTTAGTTATTTAGTTATTGATCTGTGTAAGCAATATACTGTAGAAAAGTATGGAATTAGATTTTAAAAATGTAACATTTGTTAACGATTCTGGCGATTTTAATTGACCAAAGACAGAATTTTCAGTATTCTTGGCATAAGCTCATTGACTGAAGTTTGCAATCATTCGCTGAAATGCTACACAGTAGTTGCACCACTTTTAAGTTTACTCGTTTACTCAATGGCAATGACCAATTACCGTCTTGCCAACAATTCCTCAGGCTCTCTGATAGACCACGATAAATTTGCATCGCAGGCTGAAGAGCCTGCGCTCGAATCGAAATGCCGCGCAGCTATCATTTTCTCAAGTTTCGAGCTCTTCAAATAGTAGTGAAGAGTGAAGGGGCCCCTACAACATCATAAAACCCATTAAGACCACAGGCAGCAGCAATGGCAGCCTCACATAAAGGCGGAAAACATAAATTGCGAACAAGCTGTCTTACTGCAGGCAGAGTGCTCGACAAGCAGATACCATGTAACCTGGCTGTAACTTCCACATAATCCTTTAAATGCATATTCAGATAAAACCATTAATTTAATATAAATACAATAATAGCAGAGATTAAGATGCGAACAATTTAAAGGGTAAACACAATTAATATCTAAATGATCTGAAGCGTAGTTGGAATTTTAGTTCAAAATACTCCTTTCTCAACTACCTACGTAAGGGGTATATATGGTATATGCAAAAATAACTTTATCTGAGCAGTAAAGGAATAAACAGGCTGCTGTTCAGAGTGTTGAATGGCGCGTCTCGAATGCTTTGAAAATATTTGTATTACATTTTATTTTTATGAAATCGCGCAACAAGCAGCCAAAAGGGAATAACAGACGATGACGTTGCCATTGAACAGCTTGGCGTATTGATAAGCACAAGTTTTGGGGTCGAGTTCCAGAGCAATAACCAGGCAATTGCTTTTACCCAACTTTGACTCCCATCAGCCATTCCAACGTGGGCAATACTTTGGATTGACCTTCTACAGAAATCCGCTTTTTACTTGCCACATTTGGCATTAATTGGCAGCTGGAGACGAGAAACCATCATGATGGACCACATTAAAGACACAAGTGTCGGCAGACAGTAGCTCCCAAAAGTGTGCTACTCGAATGTTATTTGTTTAGGCAGGCAATTAAAATGGCCACCACAATACATGCTTTTCGTGTTTGTGTCTGTGTGTGTGTGTGCAAGTTGACTTCTAGCTGGCCAAAAGCAATGATTGTTAAATTGTTAGCAAATTGGATTCTACAAGCAGCTGCACAGGTTATGCGGCTCTTTCCAGCCACTTTTCACAGGTCAACATCTCTCTCTCTCTCTCACACACTGCCTCTCTCTCTCTCTCTCTCTCTCTCTCTGGCTAGCATCGTGGTTCTGATAATGGGCCACTGGCTACAAAATAGGCGTAAAATGAAACTTTTAAGTACTTTATGGGCAGCACTATAAAACTGCCAAAACAGCTACCATGTGGCGGCATCAACTTTTTGCCCGCCAGCAACTAAAACAACAGCAACAATAACAACAACAACAACAGCAGCAACAACAGCAGCAACAACAGCAGCAACAACAGCAACAGCAACATTGAGGAGCGCAGCTTAAATGTTTGCCACGGCGGGCAACATGGCAACACAAACTTTACCAACGCGAAATGAAGCAACTGTTGTTAGCATTCTAAATATCATACCGGTTGTAAAATGATTATAAAATATAATGTAAGCGGAGCATTCGAGCGCCTGCAATGAAGCTATTGTTGTAAACTAACACAACAGATACCGTAGATAATGTAACGCGGATTTGGCGCTAAGTATTTGCAGTAAAACAATTAGAAAAACATTGAAACCATTTTTATACTTTGCACATAAGTGGCGAATAGAGTTTCAAGTGTTTTAGTACCGACAATGATAAAGGTGAAAGCTGGAAATGTCAAGTTGTGCGATTGTCAAACTCATCCATTAAATACAAAATACATATTAATTGTTTTTTAATTTTATTGATATATATACCAGCAATATTAAACCCATACGAATAATAAATAATTATTTCCATTTCACTAAATATCAAATTTATGTACAGCATAATTAAAACCACATAAAAAGTTGTGCGCAATATTTAATTATATGTTTAGCAATTATCGTTTGTTAAAACATCGATAAGCAAAATCAAAGATAAATTGTGAGCTACATTCAATTTATTTGTTTTTGGTTTTTTGATTTCAATCGAGCAAAAACACAATAATAAATTTTCAGCAGATCTAAATTCGACCAAAACTTATTTAATAAATGGGATTGAATAGTAGTATAGAAAAATTTAATATGAGAATATAATATTTATTTATAATTATTAAATTACAAAATATTTCGTAATATATTCTTTATTATATATATTCTTTAGTATATAAATTCTTTGAGGCCTTACAAAACTAGTTGATCAACCCCCGCTCTGAGCATTCACGTTAATGTTGCTCATCTTTACAAAATTAAGCAATTTTTTTTTGCTTTTTTGGTTGTGTAGGAGTGCCAAAAACATAAAAATTTGCTAAAATTTCAGCATTACCTTGCCAGCTGTGTGGCATTTAAGTGGCCAACAAATATGCGACGCCTTCGCGCTGGCATGCAAAAGTATGTGTGTATGTGTGTGTGTGTGTGTGTAAGTGTATGTAAGGCAGACAATATGGGTGTAAAAAGGATGTGATACCATTTTATGCACGTGCGTTTCGCTTATGTGCGCAATTTACACAAAGCACAATTCTAAATGCTGTAAAATGCCTTGCAAGCTGCTAGGCACGGACCAAGATCAAAGCCTGTTTGTCTGTCTGTCTCCACATTTGTCGCCGTATCTGACTGTCTGTCCGTTGTGTCCGTGGCGACTAACAATAAAATGACAGCGCAATAACTGAGCATCAGCATCAGCAGCAGCAGCAACAACTGGCGGTTGAAAAGTGAAGTGTTCGCCAGGCATTCACATCACACGCGGCGTATGCGCAATTTTAAATTCTAGAGGACAGCAACAAAAGGCGAAACTCGATAAACGATTGGCAAAAAGTCGCCAGTCATCAGGGCACACTGACAAACTGCAAAAGCAATAAAATTTGTGAGGGCCTCGACTTCGCAATGGGCAACAATTTATGCCACAGTGCCGAACTAACTTTGCGGATCCTCCCCAAAAAAAAAAAGAAAAAATGTATTGAAATGTATTTGAAAATGGCAATTTACGCACTGTTTGGGGCAGGCCAAATATGCTTCAGGCAAGGCAGCAACACGCCAACCGCATCCCTTTTTTTTAGTTTAACTTTTTTTTTGTGAACAGGCTTGGCAAATATTTGAGCTGCTGTGCTATACTATACCATTTTGTGGAGCAACCCTTCGGGCACATTGATGCGCACACATATCTTTTACTGATTGTCGATTTGATTACGTCAGTGGTCAATGTCCCCTGGCAAGGAAGTTGAAATTGTCTGGGCGCTTGTCGCCGAATCCTGCCGGCCAATGGCCTTCTGCTCCTGCTGCTTCTGGTTTTCTGGAACTGGTCCTTAGCCAAATTATGCCAAGTATTTGCTTATTACTTTTTTGCCTTGACTACAGTCCCATACAGATAAATTGGCATGTGTTATTAGGAAAAGGTTTGGCAAATGCAGATATGCCTGCAAATGGCCTACACCATTGATATACATTTAATATGAGCAACAGCACGAACTGGCATTTTAGCAAAACAAATAGAAAAATTGATAGGGAAGCAGAAATGGAACTGCTGATATCACAAACCAAATCGAAGCAGTTGGGGGCGTACTTGCTCTATCATTTGCTGTCGGACATTCAAATGTCAATTGAACGCATATCACAAGGCCATTCACAAAACCAAATGAGAGCAGTGAATGCCATTCAATAGTTTATCAAGTACTTTCAGCTGCGTGGGAATGCCGGATATGTATCATGCTCCAGCGGATCTCAGCTTAAAATTGAATTTACTTTTGGCAAAGAAACTAGAAATTGTCATTAAAAATCCATTGACGACTTGAAGCCAATTTAATAACAAATCAAAAATTGCAATTTAAATTCTGGATTAGTAATACTGATATAAGTTTAAAATTCTTGGCGATATACGAAATTTATTGCAGACACTTTTCCAGGGTCCTTAGAGGGTAACTGACATTAGTTTTTGATTTCACGCACTTGTTTTTAATAATTTGTGTAAGTGATATTATACACTATTGCCAAATGAATGTAAAGAAATACATAAATGAAATGCAATTACATTCACAAATACTACCAGAGCAGGATTGTGATTGGGAATATTAATATAGTGTGAATCGTTGAACAAATTTCGTTCCCAAATTCCGAGAGATCTTAAATATTGATAACTAATCCAAAAATGCCAACGATGCCAAAAATTGCTGCTGCTGCAAATCACAGCCATTAAAAATGAATGCATAATGTATCAAAAAATAAAAACTGATACGTTTTTTTACAAGTCCTTGAGGATTCGGAGGTGATACACAAATGACACTAAGAGTGAAGCGAGTCTGTGTACTCTGATTATATTCAGTGTTGCCTGTTACGAAAATGTGTGTAAGAAGTTCGTTGACTCAACTGTTATCGATTGAGTTACCCTTGTCCTTAGAATGAGCTTCCAGATATTACACTGACCAGCCATTCCTGCTGGACGAGCACTCCAAGGGAACAAGACATTAACGTAAATTAGCTACGAATCCCAGACTTAAGGAATGGGACTCATAATGTCTTTGCCGAATCTAACGACCATTTTTATTATAAATTTGGTTTCTACCTTGCAACGATAATAATGATATAAATAATATTAATAACAATAAAAAGGTCAATAATAATACTCTAAGAGACTTACCTAAATTATAAGCCACTTTTATTTTACACACGAGAGACACACAAAATATACAAAACATGTGCACTTGAATGGAAACCTTTTGATTTCTGTCAAAATTCGAACAAAATAGATGCATCGATTGAGGAATTGATTTTTTAAACAGCTGAATACAATTCAAAATTTCCGTAAATACAATTTCTTTGCTCACATAAATATACTTTCCTCTATATATAGTTTCCCTTTTGAAATGGTAAAATGGAAATGGATATTCCAAATGAAATGCGCTGCGAATTCAGTCCAGTGTGCATTCAAATGTACTTGCATTCGTATAGCTAATGGATACTTGAACTATCTGAAATTAACCACTGACAGACAGAAATTACAAATTGCCACGTGCCCCATGACGGGGCGTGATCGCGTCGACACACGCAAGCACAGGCAAACACTTAGACACATCTACATGGAAATGGTTGCTGTCAGGGTGCTTTGAGCTAATTAGGTAAGTGTCGCCTGCAGGTGGGCCCTTTTTGCTGGACTTACTGCAAATGCAATGGCAGCTGCAACAGCACCAACAGCAGCAACAGCAACAACAGTGGCAGCTGCGGCTACAACTTGAGTTTGCTCTTACTGTCAATGTAATTATAAACGAAATTATAAGCTGCGGCTGCTGACAACCCGTGTGGGTGCTCATGATGCCATGTGCGTGGCCTGGTTCTGTACAGCGGAGATTAAAGTGGAAATTGCAATTTGCCGTAAAATATATGAATACAAGAGAAGAACGTTGGCAGTCGACCGTCGACAGTTGACAGGCTGAAACCACAAGAGAATGTCAGTCAGTCATGTAACCGTTACCGGAACAGAATGAGTAAGGAAGCCCAGTTGCATCAAGTGCTAATTTACACATTTTGATTGCGGCTTTTGCATTGCCAACTGTTCCGCCGAGTCATCGAGAGACGCAGGAAATCACCTTAGCTGCTGTGTGTTGGTCTGTTGCTGTTTTGCCGCTGCCTGACTTGCTCCATCTCATCGCCTGCTCGCCTGATAACATTATGCGGCATTTTTCTACAGCTTAATGCATAATTTGCGTCCTGGGAATAACGACAGCTCGCAACTCGCAGCTCGCAGCTCGCTAACGGCAGCAGTTCGAAGGTGGCAGCTCGCAAGCCTCTACGGCTCCACTGCGCCGGATTTGTAAGTGCTTGGCAGTACTTACAGACTGACTGCCATTAGATTACTTTATGTTGAGCCGCTTGGGCGGCATTTTTTGGGGCCATCTACTGCTGGCCACACTTACCGGCTGCTGACTGACAATCAAGATGCTGATGGTATCGCGTAGACAATGCGACTGCCGACTCATTTCTATTGAACAGCAGTGGAGAAAGAGACAGAGACCGAGGGAGAGTGAGAGAGAGAGAGAGAGAGAGGGATACAGCATAATAGCAGTAAGACAAGATGACTGCATTTAAGCCACTGAACGGAACGTTAAGAAAATCTGATTTAAAAAATTACGGAACGAAGCAATCTCTTGTCTCGACTATAGAATTACACAATTCAGAAAAAAAGAGGAATGTAAAACTTAAGCGCAACGTAAAATTCTCAAACTAATAACAATTTTAAACGGTATATTAAACCAATTTAAGCACAAAATGCTTACAAGCTCAAAGCTTGAGATCTTAATTCTAATATTTAAATTTACAATGTAGTCAATAATTGCAATTTTTTATAAAAATGTATTAAGTCAAAGGCCAAAAACTGTGGAAAATATTTAAAGTATTTTTTGTTTTCTTTTGTTTTTAATTAAATTCCACATTAATTAAATATATTTTTCAAATCATTTTTTTTGTCTTTTGTCATGTTACATGTACTCGTAGCAGCATTAAAAAAATGTATCGAAAGAAATGAAAACATTCCAACGATTTTTGTAGAATAATATTTATTAATTAATAAATTTGTGGGAGAAAAAGAAGCGTATTTAGAACACAACTGATAAGAACAAGAAACACAAAAGTCTTTATTCATGAAAATTTCTGAAAACTTTTAATTTACGATAGCTTACCCAAAAATATTTATTGTATTATCCAATTCGCTTTAGATATTCCTCACAAAGCAAAAAAAAACTTGACTCTCCTCGTTTGAGTACATTAGCAGGTCGTGGAGAAGCTACATCCAATCTTGGTAAAAGTTTCCAGCAAAGCCGTTATCACAACGCTCAGCAAAACAGAAACAACAGAAACAGCTACAAGGGATACAAGTGCAAAGCAATGACATAATTTTTCCCTTTTTCTTTCTGCCCAAAGCTTCAGATGGCTTAGATGGCGTATGAGCAATCCTCGTTAACCGACTAGAATAAAGGCATATTATAAATTAGTTGTTTTGTGCTGATAAGCAGACTTCACGAAAGTGGCAGCAGTTGCCTGGCGATGAGAAGTGTGTTACTCAGAACACTCTACTCAGGAAATGATTTAATTGGCATTGAGTGGGATTGCTACATAAGACCAAGACACAGAGAGAGAGCTAGGCAACAAATGTGCTGCGCATGACTTATTTTCAATAATTATAGCCTCCTTTTTATCCAAAATGTGAGGAGAATGTCGAAATGATTACAGCGAAACAGGGTATAACAGAGCACTGCAGGGCATATGTAATTCTGGGACAAATGACCAGACTAGCAGGCGCCTCGCTAACTGGGTGGATGAAGATGAAGATGAAGATGAAGAGGGAAAGGGAAAGGGAAAGGTTCATTCTAATATGCATATATGCAAAAGATGTAACAACATGCTGTATATACATGTATTAAACAAATATGTAAATTACGTTCATCATATTAAACTCGAATTAAAATTGGAATGTGATGAGCAGTAGAATGAAATGTGGCCTTGGAAATGAATGCAATGAGACAGAGAACAGAGAACCGAGAAACAGAGAAACAGAGAACAAAACTCAATTACGAATTCATTTCGGCTGTCGTCCTTTGACAGACAAACAAACAGAGCAAGGCAATCGAATGGCAAAAAACAAAACAAAGCAAAACACTGAGCTGGAGACTAATTTGAGCATGTAAACATATTTTAACAAAGATGTCAACATCGTGTGACATAAAGACGGTGGACGGGTCGAGAGATATATGAGTGTGCGATTTTCATACAGGAATGCCATAAACAATGTCATTCGACATGCAAATTTATTTATGAAAATAAAATGCGAAAAACAAAAAAACAAAAAAACAAACAACAAATGGTTGGAGAACCCAAAGAAACTGTGATACATAGATGCGAGAAATCACAGAGCCAACGCACATGCTCGATTGAAAATGAGCTGCTTAGCTCAGCAATGCTTCAACAGAGGGTAAAAGCAAAAAAATAAAAAAAAATAAACGACAAAAAAATCGCTTAAAGAGCAGAAAGCGAAAAGCAGCAAGCGAAAGGCAAAGGGCAAAAGCAAACCCAGCTCGAATAAGGCAAGGAAATTCAAGCGTAAGAGAAAAGTAACTTAAGCAGCAATGGGGCAAATAAAGTGCGGATGGGATATCTATTGGGATAGAAAGAGGAATTGCAGACAGACCTCGACAACAAAGTGAAAGTTACGGCATATTCAGGAAGAAATATAAATATATAGAGCTAGCTACACACACGCACAGAAACATGGTGAAATATTCAAGAGCATGTGGCCGCGTGCAAGATAATTTTTGTTGCTTTCTTTGTTTTGGCTCTGTTTTCGGAGGGGACCCCGATATCTTTATGCCCCATGAAGACAACGCAGAACAATATGTGTATCGTCAATATTTTGATAAGTGTAAGCAAAAATAAACAAGCCGTGAAAACAAAAACGAAAAAGTTGCCCAACCATCCGTACAACAAACTAAAACTCGTGCCCCAAAAAAAATAAGGGAAGTTGGAGGATTGGAGCCAAGGAGTGGATGGACTTCCTCTATTTTTCTTTGTTTTCTTTTTTATTTTGTTTCTTGTTTTGGCTGGTCAAAGATTTCATCGGAGCTGTGTTGAACCAGAGCAGTGTCCATTCTTCGAATGAGCTTGTTAGGTTGCTGCCTTTTTTTCGAGATGCTAGCAAACAGAGTTTTATGTGTGTGTAAGGTGTATGGGTTTTTGAGTGGGCTACTTTGGTTTTATAGAACGCTTGCAGGCACTAATGGGACACTGGACAAATAGGGAAACGAAACACACGAGCAGCCAGCAAAAAATGTTGCTGCTTGCTAAAAATGTGGAAATCGAAAGTGGCGAGTGAAATATAAAGCAAAGTCAACAACAAATCAAAGTGTCAAGGGGGCCTGGCAACAGGGAGTTGCAAAGATAAACAAAAAATGCAAACGAAAATAAGGAAATACTCGCCGATGAAAATGATAAACAAAGAGAAAACTTAGTCCAAAAAAGAGGAAAAAATATCTAAAAATCTAAAAAGGATATCATATATAAAAGCACTTTAAAACCAAACGGGGTACAAATTAATATAGTCTATTTTATCTGAGCCTTGGTATCTTATTATATATATATGTATATATGTTATATTTACAACAGTTGATGCTGGTTCAAATGTTGATTAAAACACATTAGCTTTCTTAATCACTTAACGGATCAATTTTGTAAGCATCACATATATCAAATTGTTTAAGACTATGTATGTAAGTCTCGTACTCGCACATTCCTTTCTGACCCAAAAAAAGAAGAAAAAAAGAAAAGGAGAAAAGAATCTAATTTATATGCTTAGCTTTTGCACTGCTTATTGCGTGCTTTCCTTTTGCTTTCTTTTTCATTTCTTTTTACTTCCTACTGCGTCATCGACGACCAACAATATAATTAAGCATTTGCTCTATGCGAGTATTTCAATCTTCTGTATAAAGTGGCTAGATGGCGAAGGGGAAGGAAGCCTTGGAAGCAGAGGCAAGAGGTCTGCCGGCAGCCAAGTGGCCTTGGCCACAATCAAAGCTAATTTATTTAAGTCGCCAACTACATTCCACAATATTTGTTTAGGCCCAGCGAGACGTTTATAATAAATTATTACTTGCTCAGCGATATTTCTATATTTTGGTTTGGTTGTTTGCCCACATGTAGTGGTAATTGAGGCGTAAACCTAAATGCAAAGGCAATTACAACCAACAATGCAACAATGACAACAACAACAACAACAACAACAGCGGCAGCATTGGGAAACGTGTAATCAAAAATACATTTTTCTTAAATTACTCATAGAAATTCAACCCTGTGCAGGACAAGAGCAAATCATTTATACATCATTAGATCGACAGCTTACAGACGCATGGAAATTACCAAGAAATATTTCCATCACACTTCGAGTGCACTCAACAGAAAAAAAAAAACAAATCAAAACAATGCAAAACAAAAAAATAATATAGAGCATTTTAATGTCAAGCATTTGCTTTGGGCTCTCGACAGCAATCTCTACTCCCTTATTGATAACAAAAACATCAAACGAATGAAAAAGTACTTAAAAGTTAAATAAATAAATAACAATCAGTTTATATGTTATATAATACATTTATGGAGGGCTTAAAAAAGCTTAAATTATATTTTGGACGGATTTTAGGAATATATGATTAACATTAACTAATTTGTCGAATAAAAATCAGATTATTAATGAATACCATCTAATATTCATCAATTGAATTTAATTGTTTCTATCTGTTTACATTCGAGCTTTTGGCAAGTATTTAAAACATGCATCGAATGGAGTTGCTTAAGGGCATATAAGCTTCGGTGCAGAAATTATCATATTTTTCTCATCATATTTTTCTGTCTTATTTAAAATGAAATGCTGAATAACGAGAAATGCCATGTGCGCAATATTTGCATAACACAATGACGATGACAATGTCTCGATGTCTCGATGTCTCACTCTCCCATTCCAAGTGAGTGAGCAACGGAACCCAAACGAAAGGATTTGCGGTTCAAGAGCTTACCCCAAGGCAAGGGTAAACAGAGAGACGGACAACCAGACAGCCAGACATAGAGACAGACTGACAGACAGACAGACTGGCAGACTGGCAGACAGACAGACCAACAGACAACAGCGATTCGAACACTGCTGAGACTTGTTGATGGTGGTCGTCAAATCCGGCTACAGTCGGAATTGGATTTAGCTTGGCTGCTGCTGCTGCTGCTGCTGCTCCACACAAATCGATTCCAATTTAAATGTATGATTTCAATAGATAAGTGGAGAGTTGCGTTGATCTGCGTTAAGGCAAATAGCCAGCAGCTTGTTGAGTGAGTGGCCATAAAAACACACACACGCAAATGCAATCAGAGTCACACGCGTGCACACATAATGCAGTTAACCATGCCCCTCTCTCTCTCTCTCTCTCTGCCCGATTCTCTGCATTTGTATCTGATGGATGTGACCCAATAGTGTGCACGCAAACAATTTCAGCTCACTTTAATCGCCAATTGGCAATTGGCAATCGGACAATCGACCGATCGGCCAATCGCCCAAAATCGCATCAGCAAACTTGGCCAGTAAGCGCCATACAAATAGTATTGCAAATCGAAAAACAGAACGAGTTTTATGCTCATAGCACAAATGCGACTTGAATGCGGATGTGGATGCGAATGCAGTCGATTAAATCGAACTCAACTGAGTTCATGGACCGTAAATTGATGTTGCTTAGCTGCACTCATCGTCAAAATAACTATAAATAATCCGCAAGTCGAGCACAAATGACATGTGATGACTTTATTTGACAAATTCAGCTGTTTAAATATTCACAACGATTCCACACCAACTCACACATATTCATAGATATTAGTCGCATCGATTGGTATCACATTCTTATCATTCTCAGGCATGCAGGCATCTCACATGAATAAGTGCTGTTACCATGATGATAACTTCAAAATTGGTACAGCTTTTGGGTGTATCATCGAATTGTCGTTCAGGCAAAGGCAAAGGCAAAGGCAAATGCAAATGTGAAAAATCGCATCAAATCTTCGAGATGAAGCTAGTAAACGACATGAAAATGTTGCAGCTGGAACTCCCCTAATAAAGTAAGGATGTTGTGTCATCATTACCAGCGACAATGATTGAATGTCGTTTGCTGTTTGATTGGTTACCACCACATATTATTATGCTGTCAGTTGCCAGGGGTAAAAATCAAATGAAATTGAAACACTCCCCATGCATGTGAGTGTGTGCTGATGTGTGCGAGTGTGTGCTGATGTGTGCGAGTGTGTGCGAGTGTGCGAGTGTGCGAGTGTGTGTCTGTGCCACTTGTGTGCGTAGCAACATGATAAATATGAACGACATGGGAATTAGGGGGTGGGGATCAAGTGGCAAGTTAATGAGGCAAAAGTATACGAAGATGACCAACATCAAGTTGCAAGCTAGCAGAAAAAAGTATGTTTATTTAAAGAAGAACTTAATCAAAAAGGATTCTCCTCTCTGTATTATATATCTGAATTTCTTTTTATCTTCAACTCTCTACTTTTCTTCTTTCTCTTCATATTTTAAAATCTCTAAATTTACACATAAATTGTAGAAAATTAATTATGATTCAGCAGCCGCATTTCTTAAGTAAATTTCAATTGCTCCTTCCATAATCAAAAGACTGTTGCCATTCAAAGGACTGCAGTCCTCTTTAGCATAACTTGGAATCAAATTATAAACTCAAATATTCATTCGAAATTGTAAATAGTTTAAATGAATATACATGGAACCTAAAACAAGGCTAAACAATGACAACTATCTCACATTTGTTAAGTTGACAGCTGGTCGTATAATTTATGTTATTACAAATTCCCATGGCTTTAAGTACATGCAACCAATTTATTGAAGTAATGCCTACGACTCATTATAATTCTATTGCCCCATGAAGTTATTAGTCGCATGTGTCAGTCCTCGATCAATTTGAACATAAATTAATGGCCTTCAGCTTAATTATTTATGATCTCACAGTTTTTTATAGACCGCAATGCCGCAGTATAATCGGCTTTTTACGCTTTAATGTCAATCCCATAAGCGCCATCCACTCCCCCCCCCACAACCTAGACCCCTAATCATCTATATAATTATAGCACACTACTTTTCATGCTGCTTCCATTCAGCCAACCGTTTTTGGCTTAGCATTTATAATGATTAGAATTTATGAACTGGCCAACTAACCAACTTAGCTCCAAGCATCGCCCCCTCCCCGCCCTCTTGAAAGTTCCCCCGTTAGCCTCAACTATTTTACGCTATAGACAAAGTTAAGCCGAAATGCACATAAATCAAATGCAAAACTTTTGTTTTCAGTACGAATATTCGAGTTTTTATCGCACGCCAAGCAGACACTACGTATAGTCACATGCAACCGTAGCTGCTTCATATATACACATATATATACAAGTGTGTGTGTGTGTCTGTGTAAGTGTGTTGTATGTTTGTATGTAAAACTGTTGGTTGATGTTGCTTTCTAAGCATTTTGGCATGCAAACAAAACAAACGTAAATCAACAACACCAGCAGCAGCAGCAGCAAAAGCAAACGACGAGCCGCAGCAGCTCATCATAAAACTCATTTGGTTCAGCACCCCACCCCAACCCATCCCCCCGGATTTCCACAGGATCAGGGGTGAGGGGTGCTCCGCACTTGACCGAGACGAAAAACAATGCGAAATGCGCATTTCGTTGCCCTTTTTCAACTGTTTCCGTTCCATGACTAAAACACACTATTGCACAGCTACACAGAGAGAGAGAGAGAAAGAGAGAGGCAGAGAATAACATAGAGAGAGAGAGAGAGAGCGAGAGAGAGCGAATGCCTTGCCGAGAACCCAAATTAAGTACAACAAATGAGATTGTAGGCGGCTTTTGGACGTTTGCGGGTTTTGAGACGCTTGCAATACAAACATGGCAGCAAAATAAATTTATGTAATTGATGTGGCTAATTTGTCACTGGCCATGGCCACATCTCAGTCACTTTTACAGGTGGCCCTGCCCCCTTGAGTGATATATCAGAGGCATGTCAACTATGTCTGCCTGCGTCTACCCCCGGCAAGTAGGCGGCACACAAATTTGTTTCGCCCGATGAAATTTTGATTTAAAGCCGCAGCACGCGCCACACAAACTTCCCCCGAAGAGAACAAAAAAATAATAATAGAATTAATCGCATGCGCCAAATTACACAGCAACTGAAAATATTAAAATAAAGTGGGCGCAAGTCAACCAATTTTATTGATGGAAGTCAAAGACTGCACACCCTTTAATAATTAATATTTTATGCATATTTTATTACGACTTCAATACAAATGTACAAAAGTTTTGAGTTGTTTAATGCATCGAAGATGCAATGATTTTCCAAAGGAAGCTTCCTGATCAGTTGTCTCTTTGATAGATACAGTTCCCAATATAGAAGGTCAGCCAGAATTATAACAATCCATCTTGAACTAGACACAAAAATGAGTTTCTGAGAAAATGCGTGCAGGCAACAATTTTAAAATATATTGTGAACTTTAATCTACCACATGTATTATACATTATTATATTCACAGCATGTCTCGTGCGCGTGGGAAGTGAGTTGGTAAATATTATATCATCATGACAGTATGAAATACTTATTTTCTTTATTTTCTTGCTGCAAGCATCATGTCAAAGTTCCCACATGCCTTTTTAAGGGTATAACAAAGAATAAAAGTTAACAG
Organism: Drosophila grimshawi; assembly: GCF_018153295.1. Lineage (NCBI taxonomy): Eukaryota > Metazoa > Arthropoda > Insecta > Diptera > Drosophilidae > Drosophila > Drosophila grimshawi. The sequence continues at coordinate 1,171,346 of NW_025063098.1, forward strand.
TGCGCTATATGAAAATTTCTTAAGTAAATATTCTAGGCAACTTTTTGCGCGTTGCCAGAATTCAGATAAACGGCAAAAAATTCAACAAAAAAAAAAAAAAAATGCTCAACTCCTACAACAAGATGCAAGTCAACGGTTAAGGGATGGGGGGGTGGTGGTGCCGGTATAAAAAAAGGGTTCGGGTTTCGTCTTTGCATGCCCGTTGACTGTAATTAATTCCTTTTTGGGTTTCGCAAACATTTTACGCACTGTTTGCTTGTCTTTTATGTTTGGTCTAAGCCACTTGCAAAGATCGCCGCTGACAACTTAAAGCCAAAGTCGCGGAAAGGCAACTCAATCAGCAAAACTTAATGTAAAGCCAGCCACAGCTATGCATTGTGCGGAAATAGCTTACGGAAACTTTCGCCAAAGTTATTAGCCAGTCCAAATTATTAAAATAAATTACCAAAAACTCTCCTCCACCGCCCTAAACTGTGCCCCAAAAGTCTACAGCAAAAAAAAGCATAAATAAACTAATTTAAGTTTCTCCACTGTTTGGACATTGCACTCACTGACAGCTTCCTTTAACTACCGACGTGAAGCACAGCTGGGCAAGGACACGATGCTGCAGCCGTCTGGCATCAGTTGCTGACACCCAACATAAAAACAAAAAATAAAAAAAACACAAAAACACAACACAAAAAGGCCGTCTCATTTGGCGTCCAATAGCCAATCCTCTTCTCAGCCAATTTGGCACGCATCACAAAAAAAAGTTACGCATTCCCTGCACATCTACGATTAGAATATGTCCTTTGATTGACACGATATTCTAAATACTATATAAGAGTTCTTAAGAGTGCCAAAATGCACAAGTAAACTAATGCGAGTAAACTAATGTGAGGCATTTTATTTTGGAAAAGGATTCGTTTTTGAATTTCATCACTTACTTTTTGCAAATAAGAAAGATGTATATTTATCTCATTTAAAATTCTTCCCTGCTTAGAAACAATTATTAATATATTATACATATATATATATTCAATTACTCGATACTTCTTGTAGCAAAAAAAATATATCGATTTAATGAGTTCGAAATGGGATCTTAGGGTATCTCGGAGTTGAGCACTGTCCTCAGTCTTGCTCTCGTTTCCCTTCCCATATGTTCACTCGCGTCTTGATCATAATCAGCAAAAACAGCAAAACGGAAATCACAAAAAAATTCAGTTTTCAACAGACGCAACTCGGTCATAATTTAAAAGCGAAGTCCACAGAAGACAACCACCAAAAAAAAAAAGGAAAAATGTGTATATCAAGTTTTTGTCTTTTGTTTGTGTTTTTTGCCGATGTCAGGAGCTCTTAAGGAAGCCAACGCATTAGCGGCTAAGTTTGTAGCCGGGTCAAAGTTCAGCATTCCATCTCAGTCAGTGTTCGGGCAATCCGGCTGTTGCCTTCCTGTCAAGAATTTGCATATTTGCGGTTTTCTTGACGCTGCATGACCATCGCATGTGGGACCCAGAATATTTTTGTTACGTTTTCTTTTTTGTTTTTTTTTTTTGGTTGCTTAGTAGTGTGAAATTTAACGCCCGTTTTTGTCGCATTTTTGCCCTGACTACGTTTCGGCCCATAATAGACTCTGCATAGAAAATGAGACCGGTAATTTGATGGCACCACATTGTAACCAAAAATAGCCAGCCTGCGGTCCACGCTGAAAATGAAGCACACTCTAATATCATATGGCATGTGTGAGCTGTTGGAATTCTGACTTGGAAAATGCAAAAATGTTGCAGGCATTTGCCTTTTTTAGTTTTTACGATGCATAGTTTTAGCAACAAAATAGATATGGTCTCTACTTGCAGGTAGTATTACGTAAAATCCAAAGAAAGTAATTGTATTTATTTAAGGTAAGTCAATACTTCTTTTGTCCTTTTATTTTCTTTAAATTGGAGCTAAAACACATTTTTCTAAAGTAAAAATAGTATGAAAAAGTTGTGTCCACAGTATTTGCTCGTTCAGCAACAGGGTTCACAATGAAAGTTTAAGTTGTCCAGTAATTCGGATACACCAATACTTACATTTATATCAATTCAATCAAATCTTTCTTCAGCAACTTTATGCATATCAAAATTGCTCTCCTTCCTTTTGCAAAACTAACTTGTGAACTTTTCTGACTGTCGCCAGAATATTGTGCTTATCTAGATTTTCCTTTGATTATCGTGATATTTCCATTTTTCATAACTGCAAATTTGGCCTATACCCAAACAAAGTTTTCTCTACTTCTCCACTCTGCTGCTGCTTCGAATCGAAGATTCATCTATTAAGTTGGAATCGGCCCCGTCCCCGTCCCCGTTCCCTGGGCACCTTGCAGTCCTGTGCAAAGTTCGCGCCCAATCAACCTTGTCTTGAGCCCACTTAACACGGCCGCACTCGGACTTTGGCTTCGCTTAGATTTATTTGACACACGATATCCCTTCCTCGGCCCGTCAACGAGCTGGCAAAGCTATCTACAATTGGCTTTGCGGCTACTTTGGGCCTGCCACGGACTGTGTATAATACTGTACTCGATGTACACATGTGTCAACAATTCCGTTCCCTCTCTCTCTCTCTCTCTCTCCGTTACCCACTTCACTTGTCCAGCATGACGTATACGCAATGTTGGTTAAGCTCGTTTGTATTTAAGCCTAAATTATTAACCGAATAGCAGCGACAAGCGCACATACATTATTGCTATGCCATAAGCGTGTACTGTGAGCACTTGAAACTAATACACACACACACACACAGACACACACACACACACACACAGACACACACACACTATACAAACAAATGGGTCGCAGCAGCAGCAACAGCAGCAATTTCATGAGTCATTTAACCGAGTTGTGTGAGCAGCAGAAAAAAGATCGATGAATGCTGCGTAAATGTGCTTATGTGTGTGTGTGTGTGTGTGTGTGTGTGTGTGTGTGATTGTGGGTGTTTGTGCTTGATGTTGTTGTTGTTGCTGTTGTTGTTGTGCATAGCACATGACTATGCTTATGAAACTCTGACAGCATACAGATGTAAGTATGTTTGTGTTTGTGTGTTTGCCGTTGGACATTCATATTGTTGGAGTGCGCAGCAAAACATAAACACCAAATCGAAAGATGAGAGAAAAAAAATTGAAATAAAGAAAAATAAAAATAGAAACTGGCAGCATTTGCCACTTCTGGACGGCCGGTATCTTCTTTGTGCCTTTTCACTTGGATCAGGCATCAGGCACGATGAAAATGAGCAGAAATCTGTATGCGTACGAAACACAAACACATTCAGATAAATTTAAGCACAAGTCCGATGGAAGCGGAAGTTCAACGCCAACATCCCATCCGCTGTTTGACTTTAATCTTGCCCGCACCCCACCAATTTTTGTGGGCGTTTGGGCTGTCTATGCTCTGACCCAAAAGTGCGGAAATTAAAACATATGTATTTATAGCCAACACATGCACATCGTGTTTTGTAACTAACAGCAAAAACAGCAGCAGCAACAACAACGACAAGTGCAAGCCACAACCAAGTTGGCCCCAAGCTTATAGCTGACCCCCATTTAGCAAGCAACCTTCATGCAATAACAACAGATATGCATCTGTGCTCCACATCCACATCTGTGTGTATCTGCGTTTATGTGTGTTGTGAGTGTGTATTATAAGCATTTTTATGGTTCTTTCTCGATTTGATTCGCTTTACGTTCAACTTTTGTATCTCTGCATTGAAAAGTTTTTTGTACGCCAAAAAACGCTTGCACTTCGACCGGGCAGCTGAAGCCGCAAGTGTTGGCCAAGTGTTGGCGTTCGTGTTCAAGTCTTTGGTTAGCTGGCTGATGTTGCCCAGTGTAGGAGCACTACCAAACCCTTGCCGTAATCCGCTTAGCCACGTCCAACCGGCCAAGCTGCAACTGCAGCCGGAGACGCACCCAGAGGCAGAGCCGGCAATGAAACGCTTGCCCAGCCGCTTGTCCGCCAACAGCAGCTGCTGTCTGCTCCGAGCTAAGTGCTTGTAAAATTACTGCTTGTGGATTTTCAAATGGAAATTAATTTGCACCAAGAGATAGTCGGATAGAGATATAAAACAAAAAATACAAATAAAAACGAATACAGAGACAAAAACCCTTCAAGTGTTGTGGTTTTGCGGCTAACCATTGAGTACGAGTCTCCAAGTGCTTCACACTTATGCCGTGTTCAGTTTTATACATATGTGAAAATCAATAGAAACTCAGTGGTTATAGAAATCCCAATAGACAATTTCAGACACAAATTGTTGTGAAACATTCTTAGAAATAAATACAAAAAAGATACATTTTAATTTATGCTTAAAATCGGTGATAATTACATTTACAAAACTCTATGCTGACAAAATTAAATCAATTAATTGCAAAATCTACCTTGTCGATATACAATTGCAGAAGTAAAAAGAGTTGAATTTAATTTAGCACAGATTCAAATTGTAAAGTGCCAGTAATTTATAGGATTCAATTAAAATGAATTTAAAATTGTTCAAAGATTCTCCATAAAAATATAACTTGTTTCAAAGTTATTAATAAGTTCACTTAAGTTAGTTCAAACTTGGTTAAGTTCAATAAAGTTGCGAGCTGTGCCAGCTGCAGCTCATATTTAACCAGTGTGCGAAGCCGACTTTCTCATTCTCTCACTTTAAAATTTACATTTTTGAATTCACTAATTCCTTCAAACATTTGCATGCATTGCCAGCCACTTAAACCACATTAAGCTTAATCTGAAAAAGAGGTTTGTGCCATATCAAGTATACGCCCGGAGCTGTTGTCGTTCGCGTTGCACTATCTTTGCCCGTTCTCAAAGAGTTCATTTGAATAAACTGTGGGTAGAAATGTATTTTAGTTGTTCGCACAGCGCTGGCAAGAGTTTTAATTTAATTATAGCTCCATTTGTGGCCATGGTATGTGTACAGCATACAGACAGGCAGGCATAACACTTGCGGATTATGTCCATAATAAATGTCTGTAGAAACGTAAGCAGAAGTGTTGAACACGCCTTTGTATTTAACAAACACACACACATGCATGCTGGCATGTACACTCACACACACTCACACACACACACACACACACACACACACGCTTGCATTTAAAATAACAAGACTGGCATATTGCACTTTTCTCTACGCAAAAATAATTCGAGTATGAAACGAACCGAACCGTGCCGGACTCAGCAAAGTCCAACTAACTTTTTAATACTGATTATCCGGCCGGCCGCCCGGATATCTTACCCATTTCCTCTCACTCTTTCTCCCTCTCTCTCTCTCTCTCTCTCTCTCTCTCCAACTCTCTGTAACACTTGAGAATCTAATAAAACATGTTGGCCTAATAGCAAAATTGGTGTGGGCAGATTGTGTTAAAATGAATGTCAGTTCAGACCTCATGTTTCATGCTTGCTGAATTCAGTTTTTAGATTGGAATCTGAGACAAAGCCCAGAGCCTGGCCTTAATTAAGCATTGGCCATTTGAATCAATATCCACAGAGCAATATGCATTATAATAAATTCTTATTTATTTATGATAAATTAAATAAACCACTCTGGCACACACAGAAACGGATTTCTTCCACCACTTGCTCCCCGCACTATTTGTCAATGTAGATTTCGCATGGTGGCTTGTCATTGATTTATCACAAGTGGCTGCTATAACAATTCAATAACTTTAGCCAGGGACCGTCAAGCTGCCAAAAAGCCGCAAATAACCGCTGTGCTCGCCAGCAAGGGGCAACTGGTGCGGCCCTGAAAGGGCAATACGCAAAAATGTATTACAGTCATAAACTGCAGCACACCCTCAAACATCAAGTGGCGCAACCAACTACAACTTTGACATATTCATACAATCAACTGTTTTTCGACTCTCTCTCCCTCTATCTCTCTCTCTCTCTCTCTCTCTCTCTACCACTGACTGAGTAAACGACTGACTGAATGACTGTCTGACTGGCTGACTGATGGGCAGGTTTGCTGACCATGAACTGAATTCCGTGCACTATTCATACTACTCAACTGGCTCGAAACAGATGCCATTCATGTTGCACAGGATATGTGGCTTACACATATCAAATGTGAGTATGAAAAAGGATTAAAAAGCAATTAATTAGAAAATTATTACAATCTGAGTAGCTTAGCTGAAAAACTGGGATTGAGAACTTATTTTGAACTTTGTCTAATTATGGTAACCGATTAAGAATGTTTTAATGTTTTTTTTATGGTTAAATATGTTACTTGCTGTAAGATGATTTTTTCTTTTAAAAATTTTTGAATTTGGATTTTTATTTTTTAATTTACCCTTATCGAGATTGATCGGATCGGACCTTCCACAAAACCTATTTTCAAAATCAATACCTTTGCCAAATTAATCCGATATTTCATTGACAATGCCCAAAAGCTTTGCATGGACTCAAATTCCGCAGTGCCGCACATATAATGCAATAGCTGATAATAAATAATAATGTATTGAGTGCAGATGATGTAAGCAAGAATACAACAGGTTGATTAAATGCCATCCAAAATCAATAGTCACAATGATGATGAATCTGCTGTGCTGGCCAAGAAAGCGAGTCATGGTGCACTGATTTTGGACAAGTGTGGTCAGCGTGACCCAATCCTTTGCCAATTTACACATTGCACAACATCCAACACCATAATCAGGCCATCACTTACACCTACATTACACACACACACACACACACATGCACAACTGCAGCTGCCATTAAGTTTTATGGCAGTGAAGTGCACCATCTCCATCCCCCATTCCAGTGCCACAACAATCCTTATTGCATTTTGTGCAGTACTTGAAAACGGTAAATGACCGAAGCATGGCGAGATTGTTATCTCATGCATATAGGATGGCGCATTATATGGCCTCTGGCCATAATATATATGGCACATTATGCGACGATGATGGCGATTCCGACGACGATGAGTATTACTGCTGATGTTGGGCAGCACTTGACACAAAACAATAACAACAGCGGCGACCAACACACTGACATATCCCATACATATATAGAGAAAACTTTTCGACATAAAACAATAAAAGTTTTTCGCTTATTGCCCACTTGTCCTTGAGTGGTTTTGCATGAAGTTACCAGGTCGACCCCACAACTGTCATTGATGATGATGATGATGGTGCTGTTGGTGTTGCTGTTGCTGTTGCTGTTGTATCTGCTTGCATTTCGCTAACGGACGCTCAATATTTCGCCAATAAAATATATACACGCACACACACACACATGTATATCTATATATATGTAAAATTATACATAAAAGTATATATTATGTAGCACACTTTGGAGCGTCCATTAGGCGTTGCTCCACATCGCATCGCATCGCATCGCATCTCATCGTTAAACGGTCGCTTCGAATATATATTTATTGATTTTCCATCAGCGCTCGTTCAAGTGTTTAACTATGTGCTAATATTTATTAAAAACCGTTAAGATACGTTACGTAACAGCACACAGAGCTATGGCACTCTCTATATCCCTCTCTCTCTGCCGCTCACTCTCTCGACGCCTGTCTCTATCTAAATCTCTAAATTATGAGCCTGACAGGATACGGGCCAGAGCAAGTGAGTAAAACATGTTGTTAACATAACGTAATGTAAGCGATTGCTTTGCTGCGCATTCATTATGCTTTTCACAGGGCGTATGATTAATCTCATTTCATTATGTTATCGTCTATGCCACATCTTTGGCTCGCCCACAGCTGTGCGGCTTTTGTTCGGCTGTCCAGCCATGAAAAATGATTTGCTTTTGTTTTGCTTAGTATTTACTACCTCGTTGCTGAAATCACAAGCTCTTTCACAATTACTTTGCACATAAACAAACAAGCAAACCAACAAACAAACAAACCAACAAACACACACAGTAATTTACGACCCATTTGTGCTAACCCATTGCCATTAAAACAACTTAATTAACAGTTGACATAATATGCTTTAGTTATTTTTTTGTTCTTTTATGTTTCTCAGATTTTTCTTTTATTTCTCGCTTACTCTTTCGCATTTTCACAAGTTTCACAAGTTATTGGATTTTAAATTCTTACATTTTTAAAAGATTTAGTTTTCCTTTTTTATCGTACTTTGCTTTGTTTTTTCTCTGGTTTTCTCGCATTTAATTGAAAGTTACTTTCAAAGTTGGTTTAGCTTTAATAACATCATTAATTCAATATTTTTTTTCCTTGGGTTTTCTGTAATAAATAGACTATACTGTATGTATACATATATATATAGCGGTTTTTTTTTTTTTAATGTAATAATATAATTATAAATACACATTTACATATACAATATTTACGTCAGATTTCTGCAGTTTCTTTTCTGTATCATTTTAATTAGCTTAAATCTTAAATACTTTATGAATTTGTCACTTTGTTTTTAGCTAGTTTTCTGTACTTAACGCTGCGGCTTACTCGTAGTGAAAAGTCTGTGAAAGTGTTTTAGTTCGAAGTTGTAGGAAGCTTGAAAGTAACGCAAAGTATTTCATAAATGTTATAAACAACAATAAAAACATTTAAATTACACGATAGACAAAAAAAAACACATACCAATATGAAATTTTAAATAATTATCATGCAAAAATACCAATATTAATTTTAATTTGTCAGTTTCACATATTAAACATCTTTTGCGCATAAAAAATTCATTATTAACTGAACTGCATATTGCAAAAAGAAATATGCTGGTCTATAAAAGTATTTAAAAAAAACCCACAAAAATAAACATATTTTGTATGCAATGCAAATGCTGGACACATTAATAGCTGAGTATTTGTATCTGATGACGTTTTGTTGTTGTACTTTGTTGTAGTTGTTGAAAAGCCAATGAAAAGTGTTTCTGAGCATGAGTTGCAGTTGGGGTTGAATAGTTTTTGCTGTTGATGCTGTGAAGCATACTTGATGAAACTTTTTCAGTTTTTCATTTATATATATATATTTTATTTATTTTTTTATTTTTTTGTTTTTGTGGTTTTTGTGGTTTTTGTATTTCCATCGATTGTATTTTAAACTTTTTCAATGCTTATTATTTTCATTATTTTTGTTTTATTGCGAATACTGTTATATAAACACTGAATAAATTGGTTTTTTTTACTTGTACTTTTGCACATTTGTGTATGCGTTTTTTGTTTTCTATATACTTATAATGATAAGGGTGAAGTGATTATCGAAAAATTAAACAATATTGTGAAATAAAATGGTCATTCCACTAAGCGAAAAAAGTTAGTTGAAGTATTTACGCAAATTGCAACTGCCTTTGAATTTATCGAACGTATTGTCATTATTTTCACAGAAAAAAAAAACTAATTTGTTGAGAAAAAATCTGGCCAAGGAAACCTTTGTTGTTGTTCGAATGAAACAATGAGAAATGTGAGATTATCGATTTTAAAACATCAGTAAATTGTCCTTTCAACCCGTAATATGTAAACAATTAAATATTTTAAATAGTGAATGCTGAATTATTTACATAGTACTTGGCACAAAAATAATTGAAGCTTCACAAATAATCAAAAATAGTCAATTATTAATGAATGAGAATCGGCTTTAAAATGTAACCTTGCAACTCGGTGTAGAATAAAAAAAAAAATATGAATTAGTATTTACAGAATACAAAATCGACTGACAATAAACATATATTCATATTTGGAATGAAACTGAAAGTAGAACGTTAAAAGGGCAGATTGAATATCTTAATTTGTTCAACAGATTGTCCACTATTAAGTTTTAAAAACTTAACTGAATCTCGTTTTGAATTTCTGCAAATTGTTGTATATGTATTGTTATAACTATTTTTTGGATTAATTTTGTTTATGTTTTTGTTTTTGTAATTGTCTAATTCATGTCTTATTGATTTTTATATATTTTTCATTTAATAACAACATATAAATTTTGAAATGTGCAACATGATCTCGTTCAAATTGTATTTACCCTTCAGTTCTTCAGCGCACCCTCCCAATCCCAATCGCACATTAATTAAGCTTAACTTTAATTTAGTTATGCAATTTGTACACACATTTAAGAAACATGTTCAAAATTATTACAACTTATGATAGGATTATTTAAATACTTCATCTTAATATTTGCTCTCTATGAATTAATGCCTATGATGTTCAGGAAAACTTTTATTTTAACCGATTTTGCCGGTTTTACATTTTCGGTTCTCGTCGCTGGCTTAAAGTTCTCGATCAACTTTTCGCCTAGGTTTATGTTTGAGTTTTGCTTTTTCCGGTGTGAAATCATTTTTACAGTGTTTTCATTATTTTTTTTTTACATAAGTATGTATGTGTATATACATATATACTTATGATGCTGTATATGCTTTAATCAGTACTTGAAATTTGCTGCGCAGTTGAAGTTTAACATTTAGAAAAATTTTCAGTTGTAATTTTTTGTTATATTTGCTTTTTTCTTGTTGTTTGCTTAATGTGTCTTGAGTTCCATTTCGTTAAACATTTATTTTTACGCCTATTTGAATTTACAAAACAAGTTGTTTGCCTTGGGAATAGTCACAGTATGGCATCTAGAATACGCTAAACACTTGTAGCATTTATTTTAACATTTAGCTTGCTTCCATTGTTTTCATATTTTTTTTTTCTCCTATTTAATTTTGTTTTGAAAATGTTGTAGTAGGCTTGAGCAGTGTTCGTTTCGGGAAAAGTCTCTACACAAAATGCAAGCGAAAGTTGCTTTTTGTTAATTCTCCTTTAATTTTGGATTGTTTTGAAAAAGTTGTGAAGTTCGCTTTTTTGGGAAATTCCTTGAAGGAGAAATCAAAGAAGAAGAGGAGCACTCAACAAGCGCGTGAGATTATGCGATGCTGCCTATTTACAGGATTCGAAACTTAAACGTAGTGCAACAGAACAGATCAAACGATATCATACAAAGTTGTACTTAAAAAAGGCGACAACTTGGCTCTGTTCTCTCGTATTTTTATCTTTTTTTATTGGGCTAATTATTACGTATACGTCACGGATTCATAGAAAAACACAATAGCCAATAGATTATACATATTAGTTACTATTAAATAGTTACAGCTTATGTATGTAGTCGTGTTTCTTCTGTGTGTGTGTGTGTATGTGTGTGTGTGTGTGTTTGTGAGTGTGAGTGTGAGAAAGTTACTCTAAGATCATTTATCATTTAAGTGTATTTATATTAGTCTAGATTCTAAGAGTGGGTTTCTTTTTTCTTTTTTCTTATTCTTTTTTTTTTCTTTTTGTTTGTGTTGTCTATTTTCGATTTATTTTTTGAGGGGATGCTCACCTTATGTCCGCCTCATATACTTGCCTAAACGTCACTGCTGCAGTTGTTGTTGTTGTTGTTGGGTTTGCTGTTGCAGCTGCTGTTGCTGATTGCTCAAGTTGTTGTTGCTGTTGTTGATGTGGGCCACGCCCTCGCCAATGCCATGCGACACTGAGCAGCGAGGACAGCAGACTTAAAATACATTCGAGGATGTATCTGCAACTGCTACTGCTGCTGCTGCTGCTGCTGCTGTTGCTGTTGCTGCTGCCCCCTCTGGTTGTGGCAAGTCGAAACTGCAGCGTCGACGTCGCTGCCGCGGCTGCACCGCTGAGGGCCGCATGGAGTGCCTGACAAATGCCAAACTGGAGAAGCACACAAACAGGTACACTAAGAGATAGCGATGCGGAGACATGGGAGGATGGGCTGGTGCCGCGTGCTGCATTGCTGCTGGGAACTCCCCTGGAAACGGAATGAGAAACACCTGTTTAATTTACATCTTTATTGCTGTTCTCATACTCAGATATTGGTTGAAACGAAAACAGTTAAAATATGTATATTTATGTATATATATATTGTGTCTGTGTGTGTGTGTGTGTGTGTATTCAGTGCGTGTCCTTGTGATATATTTCACTTGAAGTAGATGCTTGTTTGTGTTGAGTTCCATTTACTTAGAAGCTTGTTAATATATGTGTTAATAAGTCAATGCGGAGCTGATTATCATAGACATTGAGTCACAATTCGTATTTAATCCGACTAAAATACTAACTGTATTACCAGCTCGAACAAAAGTGCAACTACAAAGTGAAAGTTGTTCTGCAACCCACAAAAACCAACAAACATCAAATAACATAACAACTTCAAACGGAAAATACTCGAAAAATGTCATAAAATGGGTTGCAAAAGTCAAACAGGCACATGAGACACAAATGTATACTATATATGTGTGTATATATTCATGGTATACAAAGGAAAATGCACAGTTGTTGGGGGGAAGAAAAACATCGCATAAATACAGGAAAACACGGAACTTGTTACCAGAGACAAGTGGCATCCATGACGAAGCTGCAACGGCAACAACTGCAGCTGCGGCATCAAGTGAGTACAGTGGGGCAAACTGACAACTGGCTTGTGTATGACTTAAGTAGATATAACTTATTTATGCATCATAACAATTATATATAAATCCAAAAATGATGAATAGTTATTGATTAAATATATATTTAAATATTTACTATACATGTTTTAGTATATCCAAAATAGCTAAGTAAAAATCTATTTTAGAAAATGTGTATATAAAAAATGTTGGTTTTCTAACTACTCAGTACTTCTTTTAATATATACAACTGATTGGTTAACTGATTAAACAATTTTAAAACGTGGCTCAAAAGTATTCCACTGTGTGTGATGGAAAGTGGAAAGTGGTGGCGAGTCCATGAGCCCGACGCAGCTGATGTTGATGCGGCAAGCCAAACAAACAAATAAATACACAAACAAACGAATGAACAGACAAACACGTCCAGGAATTTATATTGTATTTGGGCGTCTCGGATTCTCTTTTTCCCCGGGCTTGCATGTCGCTCGAGCAATAAACAATAAAAGCCAAATAATGAAAAAAAAAGAAGAAAAAATCAGTAAAGAAAAAGAAATGAGAGAGAGAAGAACGAGAGGCAAACAGAAGCCGCCTGTCATTGAGAGTGAAACACGGCGAAAACAAAAGCCGAACTACTAGAAAATCAACACAATGTTGACTGCTGTTGGCATATAATAATAAAAATAACAACAAAACAAAATGTTGCGTCAACAACAATGCAAAGTAGCAACACAAAACGGACAAAACATAATAATAATCAGAAACAAGTGTGCCAAAGCAGTTAACGGAAACAACGCGCATTGCATGCACAATATGGTAACAAGGATGAGTACACCCTCATCGCAATGTGTGTGTGTGTGTGTGTGTGTGTGTGTGTGGTGCCAACGTTGTGACATTATCTAGCAGACACCGTTGCGACAATGACAACGACGACGACGACGACGACGACGACAACTTGACATTAGTGAAAGTCGCAAAGGAAGTGGCATGCAGCATAAAGTCAAGCTAGGCAAAATGGTAAAGTAGGATGGGGGTAGTGGCGGGGTAGATGGGGTATGTGGTTGAGGTGGGGCTGCTGTAGACCAAGCGTAACATAAACATAATTTTCATGGGCCACGCGCGCTCCTTTACCAAGTGCAAGCCACCATTCCGTGCCCAAACACGTGCGCGGAAAATGTCGCAGCATTTCCAACAGCGAAAACAAAAAAGAAAACTTCTGCAGGGGGTTCGTGTGGTAGTATGGAGGGGGTTGGAGGGGGTTTAGAGTGCTGTAAGTTGCTTTGTTTGTTATAATGATTACTGCTGTGCACACCATTTTTGAGGTAAGTGCGGGGGAAAACTGTATTTTTAATTTTCATGCAACGCTTTTTGCAGTTAGCACAAAGTATATTGAATATATATAGCAGATATTATAAGTTTGTCGCCCCCCCTCCCCTCTTCTGCAGCCATCTATAGCAGCGCCCAATTAGCATATTTCCACACCATTTGCTGTCTTGGCAACACACCCCACAGTTAACAGCTACTTTCTAATCGATATTTGCGCTGGGTTTTTCACACTTTTTCTATTTATTGATTCATACTATTTTCTTAAACACTTTGCCAACATGAACTTCACTCGCTGGCTATTTTCAGCAGTCGCTTCAAATGCGTGTCTTTAGTCGAGTTACTTCCACCTCAAGTGGCACGCTTTAGTGCTTCCACTCAGCACCTTTTTGGCCTGGTTTATTTGGTGTCAGTGCTTGTGTTACCTGTAGCTGCATTTCTATGGCTGCCCAAATACGACTTGAGCTCTCAGATCGGTCGGAAGCCATTAACGGTTTTCAATTCTTTTGGAATTAAGCTACACATTGTATGTGTCCAGCTTTGTATTTATCATTCATTTCTCGCTGGACGGCAGACTACACTTTGAGTGAGCATTTAAAAATCATCATTTATTATAGAAGAACATAAACGTGTTTAAACTGAGCACAAGTTGTGCGCCCAACTCAATTCTTACGGCACACTTCTTAACAACTATTCCGAGTTGGCTCAAAGGGATTCCTTGGCAAAGCATTTTCAGTTCAGTGCATTTCTCATACAATTATTAACTGAAGTTCTGACTAATCTTTTGCAGTACTCTTCAACCGACTGAGCATCTCTTTAAATTCCCGCCAAGCAACTCTTGATTCCATTCATCATTCCACGCAATTCTGGCATTCAGTTGCCAGCCACAAAGCATTCATAAACCCGCATTAGCCACAATGCTCTGCCTCTGTTGGCCCAACCCTTTTGTCTTCTTCATTAGCATGCTTTACTTCAACACTTTTCATGCATTCTTCAACCACTTCTTCCACTTTTTCTTCTTCTGCATCTTCTCATTCATCTACCCACAATGTAGTCAGTCAGACAGTCTCTGGCCATTTATGTATATATTTCTGTCCATCACGGCAAACTTTCGCCTTGGTCCATTGTACTCTGCGTTTACTTTTTGAGCATTCAAAATTATTATCAGGGTATTTAAACTTTATCACAACTTTTGCGTAGCAAATGCATAGGTTATCTTTAATCTTTAATCTTTAATCTGCATGCAAACTCGAACCTTTTTTTCGGTTGAAGAACTTAATAAACTACTTTGCTATTAACATATTTTGTTTTACAAACTAAAATGATTATATAATTAATTTTATACATCGATATTATTGCACTTACAAAAAAAAAATATTCAAAATTTGTTAAGGAACAATTTCAATTTTGAGAAAAGCGCTCTGAATTTTAGAAAATCGCCCCGAAAGCTAGAAATATTTTCTTATTTTTAGAAATAACTAATTAAAAATAATGAAAATTTCGAATAATTTGAATGAAGTATATATTTTAATAATAGAAAATATTTCTAAGCTCAAATTTTCAGCGAAAAATCATTTCTAAAATGTTATAATTAATAATAAAATTTACTTTCTCGACTCATAGCTTAGATATAGTTTAGATAGTTTAACTAATCGCTGACTAGATCGGTGGGAAGTCACCCATCTCGCTTCAGTTGAAATTTTAAAATACTAATGACTAATAATAATACAAGCTCCAAATAAATAAATATAAGAATTCTGTGTGTGTATATAAAAAAACGCCATGGCAATTCTGCTATTATTTTCTAATAAAAATTTAGAAACATCCAGGTTACTAGAAAAACACAACCCACCGTTTAAGAAATATACTTTCTGAATAAGAAGATAAGTGGCAATTTTCTAAAATTGAGCAGATTTTCGTATAGTTTTTGAAGGTATAAAAGCACTTAATATTAAACACTTTCTCTGCTAAGGGTATTCGCAACTTCGGTGTGGCAATAAATGCTTTAACAGTTTTTTTTTTTTTGGTATTTATGTGGAAGTGTTGGTTGTGTGTGTGTGTGTGTGTGTGTTGGTTGTGTTGTCGTTGATTTTACTTACCATTCAGCACATGTACCGTTACGCTTTTGGGCTTTGCATTTGATGGATTACATTGATAGTGCCCGGAGTCCGATGGACGCGCTGATTTAATCAGCAGGAACGATGTCGTCGTGTCACCTTTGTTGGTAACAACCGAGACGCCGCCCCGTGGCGAATCATAGTTGATTATCTGCAAAGAGACAGAGACAGAGGCAGAGCGAGCGCGAGCCCCGACAATTGCAGAGTAAGCCAAAGTACTTGACCATTTATGTACACACATAAAAAAAAAGAGGAGCAACGAGACAGACTGAGAGAGACTGAGAGAGAGAGAGAGAGAGAGACTGAGAGGAGCGCGAGTAATAAACATGGCCAATTTGTATGCGAATAACATTTACAATGCCGCATGGACGTAGTCGCATCAAATTAGTTTTTATGCGACATTCATTTTCTAAGCCATAAAATTGTTTTGTGCGCAGATTACGCATACGCACTGTTGCACGCCACTGGAAAATTAAAAACTTTTGAGCGTGCTACAACAGCCAAATTTATATATGCATGGACAAAAAAAAGAAAAAGCGAGAAAGAAAGAAAGATAGGCGAACAAAAGCAAAACAATAAAATTAAATCTGTTCATGGCAAAACTGGCACTAATGGCAACTTGCGACCACACCCACTCTCACGCCCACTGTCCCTCCTCCGTTCCCACTCCCACTCAACCCTTCTTAAAAGCATTCTATGCTCTATAGAAAATACATAATAATAGAAGGGCTGTGAGCAACAGCAACCCTTACATATTCCCAATACAATAAGCTAAAACATGGCCGTGACTAAAGTCCCAAAGCATGAACTGAAGTAAAACACCTAAAATGGAAAACTAAAACGTGGCTTTAACAGCCGCAGGGATGCCACTGACAACACCAACAACAACAACAACAACAACAACAGCTGGATGAGCACTGGAGGAGCTGCGGGAGCAACGGAAGCGGCACTGGAAGCCAAACCAAAATCCATTTAAAACCCTTGCCTCAACGGGTTTTTTTTTCTTTCCTTTTGGGCTCCCTCCCCTGGCATAGTGCTTAAATGGCATTTTCTTGCAGTCAACAAAATAGAAACACAAAATAAAAGAGGGGTGCCGAAAAAAAAGAAAAACCGAAAGAGTTGCACAGTTTTTGCCATTGCAAAGCTAATTTAAAAGTTACTAAATTGAAGCAGCGCTTCAGATCCCTCATCATTTATAGCCAGCGCCATAATGATACCCCAAAGTAATTGCCTGTCGAAATTGACAAAAGCCCAAAAAAAACAACAATAAAAAAATCCAAAAAAAAAATGGAAAATTACGTTTAAAAAAAAGCACCTTACACTTACAGCGTTGTTGTGATTCCAAAAGATATAGGCCGGCGGCTCCGGTGAATTGAGTATGACACAGGTGAGATTTATAGTCGAACCGCTTTCTATATACAAATCTGGTGCGCCGATAATTTCCGTTGAGGGCTCTGCAAGATAAAAATAAAACAACGAACAAACAAACAAACAAGTTGCATCATTGTAATTACTTGAATATCTTTTAGCTTAGTCCAACAAAACGATTATAGCCTATTTTTGTAGACAACCCTCAAACTGCTCATTTGAGCTTGTGCTGTAAATATTTTTAGGCCTCTTTCAATTAAATTACCTACCCCGTCTAGGGCACTTCGGTACGTAGATTTAGCTCAAATGAAATGGCAATTAGGTAAATACAAATTTTTGGAGCTGGCTCGAGCCGCCTCATTAGAAATACAAGTGTAATTTAAATGCGCAACATTTTCAAAAGATTTTCATTGAAATTTCCATGAAATGGAAGTGCTCGTTTTCCCCAATTCCTCCCCTCCCCCTATCACCATCTTTTGCGCACCTCTCCAGCGCTTGCCATAGCAACAAGTGCAAAAAGTTTACTCAAACATTAATTTTATGTAAACTTTATCAGCGTCATTGAAATATTAGGTCAGAAAATTGTTTTTCTTAATTTATATCGAAACTTTAACAGCAACAAAGCTTAACTGGATACCTAATTTGGCACAGGTCGATTATCAGACAAACTCTAAACAGACACCATTTAATTTCAAACTATTTCAAACCTGCTCAGGTCAATTGAATTATCTTTAACAATAACTTAAGATTGGCCCCATCAATTATTAAACTTGACCTATCGATAAACGCACTTTAGGAATTCGGAATGTCATCCACAACATATTTCAAATTTATTACAAACTTATTATGTGATCTGTTTGATTAGCAGATGTTTTTAATTGAATTACCACGCTTTGCCACACATCAAATGTTATTGATAATTTGCCATCTAAATAATCAATTTGTTAATCAAATTAGTCTTTTGATATTTGTATTTGAAATATTCACGTGCCCAATTAACATGTCCGCATTTTTGTAAATATATTCATATATATATATTCCTTTTAAGTTGGTAATTAATTTATTTATTGTTTATATTTGAAAGTTTTATTCTACATTAAACTAATTAAATTAAATTCTCAGCACATTTTCAAATTAAATTGTTCTCACACTTATTTTTTATGCAATGAACCCGTTCAAAATGTGAGAAGGGATAAGGAAGCTTAAGGTCTTAAACAAGGAAGCCCCGTTAAGGATATTTTTTTGAACCATGTTCAGCTGTTCGTCTCTATCAACGAGCCCATTTGAAGGACTATAAGAACTGCAAATTTGAAATATAATGCTCTCTCGAATACCACAATCTGATCAAGTTTGTTTAATTTTATCGATAACTGCACCCGTTTTTAAAAATATTGAAAGACCCAAGCATAAAGAAATCGCCTCGCAATTCACTTTTATTATATACAGACATATTTATGATCACTAAAAAATTTCACAAAGAACATAAAGCTTTCTATGTATTTAAAAGTCAAGTTTTTGGGTATCTCCTAGTCGAGCTCTCTCGATACTAACTTGTAGTTTTGGTAAAGCATTTATTGGTACAATGTGAATTGGTAACCAAGACGACTCTGACTTCTTCTGGAGTGCCACAAAAGTGCCCTTCTAACTTGGGCGTAGTGTAGCGTAATACTTACCAACAACAGTCAAGTGAATGTAGTGACTCATGTGGGGTGTTGTCGACACTTGGCACTCATAGATGCCGGAATCGCGGTGTTGCGGATATTTGATTTGTAGCATCCAGTCTTCCGTTTGCGGTTGATGTATGGCCCGAAAGCGCTGATCGGAGGTGTACGTATAACGACCGACTGTGAGCAAATGGATGTCCCGATGTCGCACCCACGAAACCTGCAGCAACATCTGGATAAAAATATAAAAAAAAAGGAAAAAAATCGAATCAAAAGTTGAGTCATACGAAGAGATTTCATTTGTCAAGACAAAATTTGCGTGTTAAGTTTAATTTATTGCGCAAACAGTTTAAAAAGTCTATTTCACACGCAATCTTTAGAGGGCCTTCTTTTATAACAAGGGGGTTGCTTTCTCTTCTCCCCCCTTTTTTTTTTTGTTTGTTTTCGTTTTTTTTTTGTTGTCTTTGGAAAATGCAAATTTATTGTGAAATGCTTGATATGTTATTCTTTTATGCTAAAGAAAATCAAAAACTTTGAAGCACACATGTGACGCCCTCGCTGAAGAAGGGTCGAGCACAAAACACAGCCTACCCTTATCAATTTGACTGCCGGCAACTTTGCTGTTGCCTCGAGGCAAAATTGATGGCAACAGGATGGTGGTGGTGGTGGTGGTGGTGGTGGGCCACGCCCATGCTAATGCACACCTGTTTGGCAACCACCTGCTGTTAACGTGTCTAAGCTCAACATTTTTTAAGTGACTGTGATTTAGGGGTGCGGACAAGCGACACCCACCCCCATCCCATACCCATCCCATACCCATCCCAACAGTGTCGCGTGTCATACGTCAGCTGTGTGCATTTTCATTTTCATTTTCGTTTTCGTTTTCAATTTCAATGACACCAGCTTAGCAACATGCTGCCGCTGCTGCCTGACAACAAAGAGTGACGGCAAAGTTAATGGACAAGAAACTCAGAAGTTGCACGGAAATTCAATGGCTCCATGGTTGCGCCTCGCAGACTCTGACAATGTTCTTCGCCAGGTGCTGCAAACAGACGCAATGTTAGGCTAAAGTTTTGCCTGAATAAAGTTTAATGTAATTAACACCAAATGCTCGAGCAGTTCTAGAACACACGCAAAATTCATGTTGAATTCAGCACTGCTTGCCACCAATCTTTGCGTGGCTGCCACCAATCACCAACATTTACTTTCAGTTTTTCCCATCACCCACTCCACTCCACTCGACTCGAGTCGACTCGACGCGACTCGACTCCTTTCAGCCAAAACCAGCAAAATCACTCGACGACCTCTCGCTGTTCGCCAAGTTTATGCGTATTATGCGTGTTTACAGTATCGTAAAATTTGTGTATCGATTGCATATATATATAGAAATATTTTTTGGCTGCTGGGCGAAGAACATCAGCGAGAAATCTTTGACGTTTTTATGGCTCAATTTGCAGTGCGCTGAAAAGTATGCTTTAAAATTTGTTTAGACGCTTGTTATTTTATACCCAGTGGTGGTTCGCTGTGGTGTATTTAAAGCAGCATAATATGCCTTTCATCAGCAATAGACATCGTTAAAAATATCTCCAATTTCATTTGATATGAAGCCAATTTGACATGAACCAAATTTCAACAAAGAACCGATTTGGCAGGCCTTATTAAGTGATTTGTTTTGATGTTAACAAAGCTACAACATCAAAGTAATGTCCTCAGTCATTGATATATTCGAAAACCATTTATAATATGCGATTATTTTTACAGGGCATCTCACAGTCGCACTGCTGAATATCATCGAAAATGATTACACGCTTAAACTTTAGCTGTGCACTTTATTTTGGCTTTGAATTATTCAGAAGCGCTTTGTTTTGCGTCGGGGGGCTAAGAAAAGAAGCCCCGCCCCTTAAAACTCATTACCGCTCGCATGCTGTTATCAGGAGAGGTAGAAACAGGAGCAGGAGCAGTAGCAGTAGCAGTAGCAGTAGCCGCACCCGTAAAATGTCGACTCCGACTGCGAGTCTAATGAAAAACGCCATTAATAATGTAGAAAACATAAACATCCGTTCGCTGTTTATCATTACTCGACGGCGCACATAAAACAGAAGGCGGCTAACACCTCCGATTTTTTATCTGTCGGCTGGCTTAAGTTGTCCCGAGTCGCTTGCCAAATCTTGGCTGCAATGATGTATTACTTCATTAGGCTGCTTTGCCGGTGGGGGGAGGCCGGAAATGGAGTTGAAAAGTTCACGATTTTGGGGTTGGGACTTGGGTTGGGGGTCTGGTTGCTGCTGTGGCTTGCCACAAGGTGAAAGCTAATTAGACTCTCGGCTGACAATCCGAACAAATGATTTTTGCCTTAATGGTTTCAAGAAACTTTGGAAAACGGTGTGGAAAATTATGAGAAATTGGTAAATTATCGACAAAACTGTGTGACTTTGAGATAATTAAAATAGAATGAAATCATTTCAATATATTATTATTATTATTTTATTAAAATTTAAACTAATAACAATCGAACATAATGTTTTCGATTTAAAATGTTCTATTCTGATCTCTTCCCTACCCATGCGTAATTATGATTTTCCCTGAATCACAAAAACATAATCAGATAAGTAAATAAATTAAAATTAAATTGATGTCATTGTGTGCCTGGATAAACATAAATCTCTTATGCACCTCATTAAATTGTACAATAAACATGTATTCAAATGTAGAAAAAAGAATAATGCCAAGTTTAGCCTGCTTATAGATAATATTACAAATTTATGGCCGTTGAAAAAATGTTGAACTGGTGAAAGGAATAAAATATTATTTGACCCAATTTTATGAAGCTAGGTGCGAATCTATAAATAATCAGGTGAAAAGTATCCAAAGAGCGTTAATTAACTCGTCGCTTGTCTGTTGATGATCGATTAAGTTATCCAACTAATACGCATCTAATGAAGTTGCCAACCATTCGCTTGGGTGGCCAGACCAGGCTGACCCAAAAACCTGAACCGACCTTTACCTAACCCACATCTGCATGTGTTGAAAGCTATCTAAGACAGCAACCGAAAACTTTTCACCACCCATTGCCCCCCCCAAACACTCACAAGCATACAAAGACTTGCAAAGGCCGCTCGAATTTAATAATCACGCAAATTAGTTTTCGAAACCGCAACTCAAACAACAGAGTCAGACGAGTCTATGCCATCTACGGACTTGCCATCTAACCATCTAACCACCTAATCACAGACAGATGGGAGTGTGGGTGCCGGGTGCAGGGTGCGGGGTGCGGGGTAAAGTAATGTGAGGCAGACATGTAACATATTATTATCGGAAAATAAGCACGGGCCGCACAGGAAGTAACGGAAACCAAATGACTACGGCGCAGGTTGCAAAACTAAAACCCAAAAAAAAAAAGAAGAAAAAACCCAAACTGAACAAAATAACAAAATGAAAGCTTTTGCATATTTGTATTATTTTTTCGTTGGCTTGGCTTGGCTTGGTTTGTTTTGCTCTTGTGTGGGAAGCGTCGTCCCAGCAGTCGATTTGAATAGTTTGCCAGGTTTGGCAGCCTAGGCCCGAAGTGTAGGCTCAGAAAGAGAGAGAGAGAGAGAGAGAGCTAGTGTGTGTGTGTTGTGAAATGTTTGCGGCATTTCCTTCCGCACAGCACGACGACGAAGTCGAAGCGCTAAAAGTTGAATAAAGTAAAATCGGTTTCCTGTTTCGCTATAATTAATCATTTTGTTTTGGCAGCGGAACAATTAGCCGAAGCCACCATGTGGGCGCAGTTTACGTGCTAATTAGCTAAAAAACATGAAACTGTAACACACACACACACAGCTATACACACACACACACACACACACATTACAAATCACATTTTGATGGCACATAATGACATAACAATTGCACAAACTGTTGCCTTGGTTGGGTTATAGGGGTAAAGCTTGACAAGTTAAATTATTGTTTTTTGTTTTTTTTTGTTTTTTTTTGCGAACTTACCGTTTTGTTGCCCAGATTCTTGACCCGACAATTCAAATAGGCCGTTTTGCCGAGCAGCGCGGTGACATTTTTCGAAGCGTTCCTATCGAAATAGGGTCCACTATTGCGTGAGTCGTCAATCAGATCGATGCTGTTGCGATTAATGCCGGATGCGGCTGCAAGTGAGGCTATTGAGTTGCCTTTGTGCAGACTGCCGCTGGCAATGCCACTTATTGTGGTTGTTGTTGTTGTTGCTGGTACCCCCGAACCGGAGCCAGAGTTCGGAATAGAGCTAGTGCTAGAGCTGGAGCTGGAGCTGATGTCAGTTGTCATTGAGCCGGTGGCTGTTACATGGCTAGTTGTGTAGTTTCCGTTGATGTTAGTATTGCTGCTCATACTTCCGGTTCCGGGAACACCATTCACAGCAGCAGCTGCAGCCGCATCGCCCTCATTTGGTATGGCATTATTACTGCTGCTCACATCCTTTGATTTATACGAGTCCCGCTGAGCGGCAAGCACTGCAATGAATACATAAAACACAAAACATAAATTTTGAGTGTTTGCCAAATATTCGCATTACGGTATGCAATTAAATTGCCCCGGAAAGTATGCCACACATTTTAAATGCCAAGCAATTGTCTCCAACCTTTTTTATGGCTCTCGCACACATACACACAGACACACACACACACACACAGCCGTTTATTGCGTGTGTGTTTGAGGATATCATTATTGTAATTGCATCCGTTTCGTATTTGGAATTGTTCTGGGTTTCATTTCCGTATTGATTTCACCACTCGTAATGCAGAAATCATTTCAGTTGCCATGCAATATTCTAGTATATAGAGCGGAAATGGAATTCTGGTACCAAATAATATCTTATATATATATTTAACTTTCAAACTCCACAGCTGAAGTCGAATCCCGACGGGAGTCACAATATATCAGAGTAAACAAAAAAACCCAGCGAAAAACTAATTTGGACTGAAAATAATATGAACAACAATAACGCGAAAAATTTGACTTTTGACAATTGGAAGATTGCCTAAAATTCCGTTCAAGAAGCTTGGAGAGTTTTGCCACTTTCTAGAAATATGTGCACAACATTAAAGTGAAACTGGTTTTATGCGCAAGTGAAAAAATTGGATAATCCCCAAGTCGAAAAGTCATTAAGATCTAACTTGGCTAAAGCAAGCTGGCAAATGGCCAAATCACAATAAACTGCATTTCATAGCCCGCAAAATTGTCAAAGATGCTAACAATGTATATATATATATGTATATATATTTCGGTTAAGTGGATAACTTGAAGTGATTGCTTTATAATGGCTAGAAAATGCAATATGCAAATGACTTTACACACACCAACAAGATCAAGTTACGAACTTAAATTGATGCCATCATATGCAATATCGTTACCATAATTGTTCAATTAGTTCACATTTTGGCCATAACAGACCCGGACTGGCTTTCAACTTTTTAGCCCCGACCAAAAGAGCACATGTTAAACTTTTGTGTATTTAAACCCGAGCCCCAGCACATTGTTTGCTTTCCATCGATAACGCACACAAACGCAGAACTAGTTTTGGCTCGAATACCTTTCAGCCATTTAGGTAATTAGCAAATTACGCATACACACACACACACACACACACACACACACACAGAAAAACTCGTTGGGTATTCGCGTATCGTATGTGGGGCATAAACTTTTGTTTTGCGCTTTTTGTGTTTTATTATTTTTTGTGTGTGGTTTTTTTTGTTTTTTTTTTGCTGTTTGCTTTACGTTTATCAAATTTTCATGTTTTTGCCACAACTATAGCACAGTAAAAGGCACTTGGATCCTTGCTGTTGTTGTCGTAGTTACGACCAATTTTTATCCACCGCCATTTATCCCATCACTTAGCAGCCAACAGCCAGCAGCCAGCAGCAAGGACGATGCGGATGACGCCGATTCGTCTGCTTGAGATACAAACACAAATACACACTCATATGTGTCCGTGAGTGTTTATTTTTATATCTTAAGTGTGTGTGTGTGTGTGTGTGTTGAGCACTTGATACGCTTATTACGCCCAGGCAGAGAGAGAGAGAGAGAGAGTTTTTATAGCGCAAGGGCGAGCTGTGAGCTGGCGACCATTTTATAGTTGGCAGCCAGCGACTTTATTAGATTAAACATGTTGTGCACGTTGGCTCAAGATTGTCAGTCACACACACACACACACACGCACACACATTTATACCCTTACACACACAGACAGAAAAATAAAATATTTCTCACACAAAACTAAAAAAAAAAAAAAAACAATTTCAACTTAGTTTTTGTAAAGATGCTATTTCTATAGTCGAGTATTTTAAGCTCATTTCAACTTTGAATTTAGTATTTGTCAACTTAAAAATGTAGTACGAAACATACTTCAAGTGAGGATTAAACTATCTCAGAAAAAACACACAAATGAATAATGATTTCTAGATGATTTTCAGCTTAAGCCAAGACAAGGCGAAAATAGTTTGTGCTAAAAAGCTTAGATACAAATTTGTTATCTATTTCATATATAAATTTGAACAATACAAATAAATAAGTCTGGTGACTTTTGTATAATATTTATATTGACAAATATCGTAAATATGATAAAAGAACTTATAAAATACAAAAATAAATATTGAGTTAATATAAAAGACTTCCAGTTTTAAATTACAAGTTAGTTTTTGATTAAAAAAAAATGTAGTAAATCGAACTTTTTCTTAATTTATAACATTTATGTTGGGAACATTCATAATGTAACTCATTCGTACCAATTTTAATTACTTAATTACTTGCTTACGATAGGTCTGCTTGTGCAGTGGACACTTTATGTAAATCCTTTTTTAATTAAATACATTTTCAATTCTCGCTTCATTTATTTTCTTAATAAAGCCACCATTTTTCTCTCACTGTACTCATCGCACACACAGACAATTTATCTAGCATGCTTGCTTGTTGTTAGCCATTGCCCCATCGCCCCCTGGCCATGTTTTGGCCAGCCACATCGCATGTCCTGGCAGTAGTCAGTATTGACAGCCAGAACAGCATTTTGCGTATGCGTTGGCTATCCATGTGCGCTGTTCAATTGCCAAGGCAAACACAATGTGGCTACTAAGTTGGCTGCAACGCTAAAATGCCAACTGTCCGTGCGTTTCTGTGTGTATATATATATTTATATATATATAAATATGTGTGTATAGATATATGCGCAGGCTGTCTCTGTCGGAGCAAAACAACATGATGATAAATAAAGAGCCGCAGGATAGAAATTAAAATAAATTGACTGCTTGGGATGCGGTAGCCGCAACGGTAATGCGGCCAATGCCAACAGCAGACAACAATAACAAGAACAACAACAACAACAAGATGAAAAACAACAGCAGCAACCACATAAATTAAGAGCTTCAATATAACGGTACTTGCTTAAAAAGCGCCCTGCAGAAATCAAAAGTCATATGCCGGGTCGTTTCGACTTCTCGACGTTAGCGTCAACGTCAACGTCAGCGTCAGCGACAACGTCAACGTCAGCGTCAGCGTTAAACAAGAGCCGACCGCAGGCCATATTCCTGTTGCCGCTTCTTCTTTCTTAGCTGCTCCTTGCTGTTTTTGTTCTTGCTCTTCTTCTTCTTCTTTTTGCTGTTGTTTAGATTGTTGTAGTTATGTACGTATGTTATTAACATGACTTTGTTCTTGTTGCTGTTGTTGTAGTCAGAAACATTTGAAATGTCAAAACTTTTTGGTCTCTGTATGTGCTATATGCTCTGTGTGCGCGTGTGGGTTTATTTGTGCCAGTGTGTTTGTGTCTTGGCTAAAATTACGTCTCGAAAACTTTTAAATTTTTAAATTCACTTAAAAATTAGAAATACTTGTTGTTTGTTCCCCTCCCCCACCGCCCCACAAAAAACAGAAAACAAGTGAAAAAAAATCAAGGAAATTCTTTAAATATTTAAAGGTATATTGCGCTTGTGCTGATGCGGATCTTTTATTGCTGTTGTCTTTTTGTTTGGCACATGAAATTGTGCAAAGTATGCGCTAAATTAAATGAGGGAAGTCGTATGCTGTCGTGTTATTTGAATATTTGTTCTTTCAACTTTCGTTTTTGATTGGGGTCCCCGACTTTTGCCAGTTGACAAATCTGCAGACAATTTCCTTGTGGCATTTTCTGTGCGGCATCAAAAACTTTTTCGACCAGTCTCCATTTCGCGATTGAATATGCAGAAAAATGTAGAAATATTTCACCCAAGCTAAGGCTAAAGTGGAAAAGTATTTGACATAAATAAAGTCACTTTTACTGTTACTCAGCAACACTTAACAAATGGCAATTAAAATAATCGAATTTCAGCAGATGCTCCGAAACAGCATCAAATCAAATATTTTGCTTTTTTTTTTTAACTACACAGTTCATTAAAGACTAATGATGATATCTGCTTTGCTCAGGTGGCCAAAGGCCCAAATGGCAGCCTTGTCATTAAGCAAGCACACGGCATATGAAAAATGAAAGCCATACTACACGCTTACACACACACACACACACACACACACACACACACAGAGAGAGAGAGAGAGAGAGAGAGAGAGAGGGGGACATAGTCGAGTGCAGTTAGTCATGCAGGACTGGCTAAAATCCTCACTCAATCAGGGCATGAGAATCGCTGGGGAATTTGATATACGCCCAGCAACAACTACTGGGGCCGGGCCAGGTTTTGGCCTGGCTTGGCCTGGCCTGGGCTGGCTGAAACATTGATTTCCCAAGACTTTACAGGCACACAAAATTAATTACCTAACCTAAAAACTCAGGACGAACTCTGACGGCAGTAGTAGGCATTATGTGAGAACGAACGAAATGTTGAAAAATGCCAAGTTGGCAGTGCCCGATTTCATTCATGCTGACTCATTGGGCATGACAACGAAGTGAATGATATCGAAAATCGTAATCAATAAGTGAAATTGGTCAAATCAATTTTGGCAACAATTGCAATTTGCTAGCGAAAGGCTCGAAGCGAAACTGGAGCACGAAATTTGATTAAAAGCTGGCCCTGTCAAAACTGATGAGGATGCCACTGAAAAAGACAACGAGAATGTGAATGAAAATGAAAATGAAAATATGGATGAGAATGAGAAGGAAAATGAAAATGAGAATAAGCACAGCACACTTGGAAAAAATACTTACTAGAAATACACCTTATCAGCTTTGTCAGTTTTCATTTCGATTTTTAATATTTTTCTAAAGTTCCAAGAGAATGTTTCCAACCATTTCCAATGATATTTTAAGATTTACAATAATTTCAAAAAAGCTTTTAAGATTCCAATGTTTCTGATGTCTTCATAAAAATATAAAAATCGAATAGCTAAACAAATCAAGTTTTTATAAGAAGAAATAGATGCCAGTTTTGACGCTTAAGTTTTAATTTTCGAATTTTGTGATCGTTAAGTAAGAAACCAACTTATAAATGATAGTTTGAGCCTAAAAATCCACAGGTTTACCAAGGCTATTAATTCTAAATAATAATGAAATATTTTCAATTTAGTTCGGAGAAACAAAGTTATAAAAATGATTTCCCATTAAATATGCAATATTGTGCAGAAGTTTGTGAAAAGCTGAAATAAATATGTCCGACCATATAGAGTATATATATTCTGGATCAGCATTGACAGCCATGTTCTGAGAGATAACTGCTCTCGATAACTGTCAAGAATAAGCAATCAATATATAATAAACAAAATATTGATCAGCTGTGAGCACTTCATTAAGATCGGATAAGAAATGTGCTTTCATATTGAATATTGCACAGACTAATATTCAAGATATTTCACAGCTTACAGTCGAGCTCTCTCGACTAGAGCATTCCAAATTTTAAGAAACTTTTGAGACGACATTGCCTATTTTCTTTTAGTTGTGGGTCATGTTTAATTTGGCTTACCTCCATTGCCGGATATCACAGCGATGACAACGACTAACATGCTGAGCATAATCAGTGCACGCTGGCAGCTGCTGCAGTCAACGATTGTGCTGATGGTGGTGGTGCTGCTGGTGGTGGTGGTGGTGGTGGTGCTGCTGCTGCTGCGCCTACTGCTGCTGTGTGCTGTGGAGGCGCACGTTGGCCATAGTCGTGTGCAATTCGTGGCTGCTATTTGGTCCACCACCGCCTCCTTTTCCTCCTCCAGCTGCGGCTGCGAGTCTGTACCCGAGTACGTAAAACGTTGCCGTTGACGCGGCTTTGCTCGTTGTTTTAAATTCGTTCGCTGGCGCGTTTCCATTTGAAAAGTTGCCATAATATTTCACTCAGTCAGTCAGTCAGCCAGTCAGTCAGTCAGTCAGTGAGTGAGTCAAGCGCCCGCCCTTGGCTTGTCTGCGCACTTGAACCTAGTTGAGGATGGGCACATTTGTTGGGCAATATAAGTTAGGGGCGTGGCTGGCCGCCTTATTAGCGCCTGCCATCTTGCCGCGATGCGTGAAATTGCCGAGCCGTCTTACAAATTGCTCGGCTTGGTTGGGACCTGCTCGCTGCTTGGACAGCCAGCTACAACCAGTTTCAATTCTTTACTTGGCCTACGCTGTTCGTGCCTAGTCCTAGTCCTTGTTGGCCTGCCTGGTCCCTGCCTGCTGGCAAACTACTTTGCATTTGTTCTGCTCGGCTGGTGCTGAGAAATCGCAGTCATTTTTCCAGCGATTTATATTCTATTTAATTCCACTTTAACACGATATCACTGGGTATCACTTCATCTTCATTAGCGGCCGGCACTGAGTACTGATTGTGAGTGTCCTTCGTTCTCAGCTCAGCTGCTCGGTTGCTCTTCTTCTCCTCCTTGTCCGTCCCGCCAGTCGACAGTCGACAGCAGCTGCAGCGATAGAAAGCATAATAAAAAGACAGTTTTGTGAGATGTGAGCGTTCAAAATGTTTGGAATTTCATTAAAAATTCAAATGTCAAAGTCTAAATAAATGTAAATTTGTGTGGGTGCGTGAGTCTGCCGGCACGTGCTGTTGCCATGTGGGTGTGTATACATTAAATACACATATATATATATATACATAAATATGTGGATATTTTATATTATAGCTGCCACGCGCTCGCCTCCTCTGTTTGTTTGCCTTATGAATGTCTTTCTGTAACTGACGAATATATATTCATATATATAAGTATATACAAGAAATGCCAAATGTTTCCATCTGAGCGAAATGTTGCCCCAAAAATTATAATCACAGCTGATGAACAGCAAGGAGGAATTCTGTTTTAGATACGCAAAAATGTGTTGTAATGGAAATCTATGGGATTTTCTTTTAAGTGCCTGTTTCACAATATATAATTATATTTACAGCTTGTGTGGAATGCCCAATTTTGAAAGCGTTCTCAGCTATATAATAAGTATATCAGTCATATCAAATATTTATACGACAGATTTTTGTATTTGTGCTTGAAACAGTTATTCGCCAGTTTTTTGAAACTTTTTGTTAATTGAGTGCTTTTGCATAAAATAAAGTTTTTCATAATTATTAAATTATTTTAGTTTTTAATAACAACAAGTGAAATACATAAAACTTTTTAAGCTGTATATTTAACTGTTAGTTGGAACATCAAAATGAACATCAACGTAAACCAAATAATTAAAACTTTTTCATTCTGAAGCACTTTGAAAGTTTTTCGTTGATGTTCAGATTATTCGACAAAAATGTACACTAGCTAAAGATAATCATTAATATTGTTATATATAATCTAATATTTTGAGTACACTACAAAAGTAATCCAACAATTTGTTGCTGCTTTACGATGAGCCAAAAAAAATGCTGTCGAGCTTAAAAAAATAAATAAGTTGATATTTAATCGGATTAGCGTCATATTTTTATGTTTTTATGAGTGATGAAAACCAAGCTTGCAATAGATCTATAATAAAAAAATGCTTAAAAAACACTGGATTAAAATTCAGCCAGTAGAGTTTGCCAAATTGTGCGAACTTCGAAAGTTTCCGCTATAAATACATCCTGTACCAAAAACATACAAAAATAAAGTAGAAACAGAGGAATCATATTTTTGACAGTCGATAAAAACATCAATCAGTAAAAACACCAATCAATCAATCTTAATTATATGTTCAAAACAACAAATTATTTTCTTTATTAAATTTGCCAACAAAAAAGCAACAGGTTTCCAATTAATTAACTTAAAAACTTGTCTACAAATTCCAAAACATTCTGTATAATAATTAATAATCCAATAAACCTTTGACACTAACTGTAAAATATTATATTAATATAACATAAATAAATAAATATAAATATAAAATAGCGAATACTTCTGGTCAAATGAGACTTTTTAAGCAGTGGCAAAAATATTGTTAATCCAATAAACATCCGAGCAGCAACTGAAATAAAGCCACAAAAGTGATTTTATCAAACAAAAATAAATAAATTAGAATACTCTAGTGGAAAGTGCTTGACTTGGAGTTATCAATAACTTAACTGATGCAATGCAACTTTGTCAGTTGATCAGTAACATGCAGAGCAATATTATATTTCAATTGGACTATGTCTTTATTAATGTGTCTTTTATTGCTATCGGAAAACGATTTGTATCTATAAAATGAAATAAACTTGAACTAAATCGACTCGGCTTTTGATGGTGAACAGGAATATATATATATACCTTATGGGGTCAAACATGTTTCTTTCTGCAACTAAAATACTTTCGCACAACTTTATTATAGTTTTTCCCATTTTTTATTGCTTCAAGGTATAAAAGTAAAAAAAATAATAAATGAAAATCAACTGCGACTTAAAGCAAATCCACAAACTAAAAAAAATTGGGAATACATTTGTCAAAAGCAGAGATGCAGCTGTTGCATGCCACATGGGCAACTGAAGTGCAACGCTAGAATGCCCGAGCCTCATGTCAGGCCACAACAATAAGGCATTTGTATGCATGATGATGGGTGAACTGGGAGCTGGAAGTGGGCGTGGTGTGGGAGGGCAAGGTGAGTGAACGCGTGCTAACTATTTTTTGTTAGCCATAATTAGTGTCAAGGTTGAAATTGCGTGGGCAACAGTGGGTTAAGCAGCGTAAGCTCGTCACGTTGATGAGGCATTAAGTTGTAAGTGGCTCGGCGTCACTGTGCACCCACCCACTGGCAATGCATAATTAAAGCACAGCGCCTCATTATAATTTCCATTAAAAACTGGCTGTAAAACTGGCTGTCGTCAACTCCCCGCAATAACCGCAAAATGTCCGAGGCACTGTGCAACACTTTTCGTATCCTGTATCCGCTTCCCTTATGGCAAAAAAATTACACATATGAAAGATATATATATATATATATATATATGTGTATATATATAAATTACGGTATATCTCCTTGCAGTTAATTAATGAAATATGCATGCCGTGTAATTATATTTGATTAAAAACAATACATGCATTTGGCCAACTATAAATGAACTTTAATTATGTTTCGCCATCTGTTGTTGTTGGTTGTCATTTATGCCATTTCCATTTCTTTTGTTGCAATACATATTCGATACATTTCATATTCATAATTCATAATTTTATTGGACGCAACAATACAATGTTATTTTTTAATGCCATTTGCCTTTTGTTTGCTTAACGTGTCCGGTCTTTTTGTTGCACAATTGCATAATGGCCTCGTAGAAGGCAACGAACCCAAAGTTTTTTGTGTAATATGATTTTCTATATCGTCAAGTTACCCAAAAAACAAATAAAACAGAACGAAGTTAATGAATAATCAATGTGAAATCCATTTGCAACTAACTACACATAACGTAAGTATTCTGCAGAAAATGGGTTAAGCCGATTTAACCATACAAAAAATAATAATAATAAAGATATCAACACTCTATGAATATTGAAAAATAACACAATCCAAATCAAATACAAATATGCATTCATATCTCTGTTACACAAAGATAAAAGCCAAAATGAAAATTTACAAAATGACAAAATTCCACATTTTATTTCATTTTCGTGCACAATTCCGAAGGTTAAAGTGACAATGTTAAATTGGTTTTTCAGGGACTCTCTTCTCTCTCTCTCTCCCTTTGTTGGGGAATAAGTGAAACCTTTGTCTGGCTTTCTTACCTTGAATACTGTGCGCAATTATGTATTCAGGTCTTTGGAGCAGACAAGGGCATTGCCTGACCTCTTTTTGGGCGTCATCTGTACAACCATAAAAAAGCATACAGATTTTTTGTGAAACTTAAACACAAACCACACGCATACTATGACAACTGAAAGTCGTATCTTCTATTTATATAGGGGCTTTTTTGGTTGACAGAGCTTTATGTGCTGCAGATCTGCATTTTCTAACACTTATTCCCTCTGGTGACGTTAGTCAACACAGCAACGGCATTTTCTTATATGAAGCACAGTGCTGTGAAATTCTGCAAACTTTTTAACCTATTCCGATCTCAATATTGAATGCAATCGAATTGATTTTTCGCACGATTTTCATGAAAATTAAAACTCTTTTATTCATTCGAAGTTAAGTTAACAGATCAGTTTGGCTATTGCTTTATTATTATAAATTTTATTTATTGTTAACTGTAGTGGAATTATATAAAGATGATATTCTTCTGCATCCTTTTGTACTTAATACGTACTCAATTACAAAGAAAGAACTAAGTTTATTAAATATTATATTATGTTAACACGCTGTTTTGCTTACTTTGTATTTGCATATTTATTTCATTATTTTCCCATTCATTTATAATAATGATATGCATGTGCGCATGTATAATTCAATAATTATATACAATTTCATTACTCCTCCCGCTCTCAAATAGCTTATGCATACTTTAGTGAACAGATTAACCTCCCCTTCCGCAATAGAAATATGCTGGTATCCAATTAATTTCCAATATTAACACCTTTCATTATGTTTTACTCGATACGATGAGACTAAGAAATAGACACACCGACATAGTAATACCCTTTGCGTTAGCAGTGTAATTATTTAAATTAATCATGGCCTTTGTGTTTTATCTTAATGAAACTTGGATTTGGATGGGTTTTCTTGACTATAAAAAATGATTGTTGGTTGGTGAAAAATATGTTGTTTAAAAAAAATCATTATTTGGGGTTTTTTTTTAATCTTTCTGTATATTTATATCCTTCTGTCAAATCAATGTTAATATAAAAAATCATTTAAAAAACGCAACTTTGACAAACTTAAGTCAACATTTTTGATATTGAGTGAGCCACTTAATGAATAGAAAATAATCTTATCGATCGCAATCAATTCTATATAGTTTCCATATGGTGTAGTTTGCATCTCCATTTTACGATCGCAATCAATTCAATATTGTTTCTATATAGTCTGAAGGATATCTGCATATTACGGCAAAGGTTTTATCTACGGCACTCCAAGGGCAACTGCTTTTTGTTCTCATCCTTGCCGCATAATAAAACTCAGAAACGCCTCAGAAGTTGCCTCAATTTTGTTGATCCCAAAAGTGGGGTGAGGAAAAGAGGGACAACCCCGTCCGCTGGGGTAGTTGACCAACCGCTGTGTGTCATCATCAAATAAACCGCAAACAAAGTTAAGCAAACCAAAATTATAAGCCAATTGCCTGGAGCCGAACAATAAACCTCCTCCACCCCCGTCCACCACCACCTTAACCCATTGTGGACCCCTTTTTGTGGTCGCCCTACTTTCTTTTCTGCGAGGTGAGCGTTAATTCAAGTGTATTATCCAAGCAATAAAATATAAAATATATGATGACTAATTGGCTTATATAATTAATATATACCTTTTGTAGTTGTTGCTGTTGGTGATATTTTATATGTTGTTGTCGTGGTTGTTATTGTTGTTATTGTCACGGGTTAACTGCACTTGCTACTCCGATTGTTAAACAACGTTGTCCGTTGACGTTAAATTGTTATTGAGTTGAAACTTGTGTGTACTGCAACCAAAATGCTTTAAAATTAGATGAAAACCAACCAAAGGATAAGGACTAAAATTTCACGGAAATTTGAAGGCCAGCAACCGAAGCGAGAAAAAGAACCCACAGCATAAAGTTCGGCGTTAAAATTACATTTTTATCCCTTTTTTTCTCCTGGGCAGGTATGTGTGGCAGCCCTGAACCCAGTTTCCGGCCCTGTCGGCCACCTGTCCCAACGCCCAAGCAATTTTATTGGAAATGCAAATTGTGATGGCATTGTTTTTGCCATTAATTTATGTGACAGCTTTTTGGGTCCCTGGCGACCCAACAAACTGACCAGAAAGTTACTCGAAAATCTGTTTATTCACTGTGTAATTGAAGTAAGTTTTTTTGTTATATTTTGTTGTGTTTTTTTTTTCTTCGCAAAGAATATTTATTCAGCTATTCAATTTAGTTGTCAGAGTACACGGCCAACTATTCATTTATTTTGAATTCATTTGCATAATTTTCCAATTCATTTTATAGACGTCAAAAACTAATAGTTATCAAGGATTTTGCAATCAATTGAAACTCTTGCTGAATTGATTTTTAAGGCGAGTTATTTATTTATTTCTTTTTGTATGGCACATTGCCCAACACCTGGCAACGAAAAATTGCAAAAGTTATTTTGGGGCGGCCTTCAGGATAAACAACAAAATCAAAACAAAAGTTGGGTAATTTTTTTTTCATGGTTGTCCTTCGCTGACCGAAACGAAAAATGGGCTGAGAGATGTGATGAGATCTGGCACTGGCCACTGTTTTTAAATAATACGAAAAAAAAAACTGTTGTTTAACATTTTAAAGCATTTCGGGAACATTCGGTTAACATGTTGATCACTTTTATCGGGGCACAAAATAAACATTATCTTGATGTTTTCAAACACTGTTTACGCACTATGCTTTCTTGTGGCACTTTAGTGTTGCATATTTAATTGCTCTCCATTTTTCTTCTTCTTCTTCTTCTTTCATGTGCTCTCTTATGTGTTGACTGCTGTTTTAGCTTTATTATTTATTTACTATTATTATGCACATTGAGCAACTTTTACTTTTAACTCGTTGCCGCACCTGAAGCTGAAGCACGCACACAAACACACACACACACACAAACACACTCACACACACTGAGAGTGTGTATGAGCTGGCTGGCTGTGTGGGTGTAGAATATGGATTGTGAACTGTCTTTAGACTAGGCCAAAGCAATGCGATTACACCGTTAGAACGACCGAACGGAACGACTGCACTAAATATACTGAAACAAGGCACTCGAAGTAAGCCACAACAAACGAGTGGACCAAGCGACCCAAGCGGAGCCGACGAGCTAACACCCGAAGAGCGGCCAAAGCCAAGGCGCTTTCTAACGAGAGAGAGAGAAAGAGCGAGGCGGAGAGTTAAAGAAAGCTTTCGCTATTTGATTGCCAGCACAGTGGTGCAAGGCTTAGTCAACATGTGTGCGTTCGCTTCCAATGCGCTCTTTTGAATTTTCGAACTTCCTGTTGGACGGGTACGCTCTCTCTCTCTTTCTCTCTCTTTCACTCCCTGTTTCTCTTTACTCAATTGCCGGCGCACATATAATATGCATATACTCTTTCGACAGCATTTATGATTGCCGTTACATATTTTCATTTTCATTTTTTTCACTGACACATTTACAAGCCAAGAACGAATTTAAACTGCAGCAAATCGGTTAATTTAATTTCTACTTTACTTTGCACTTCGACAGAGACACAAACAAACACACACACAA
Source organism: Drosophila grimshawi (assembly GCF_018153295.1). Lineage (NCBI taxonomy): Eukaryota > Metazoa > Arthropoda > Insecta > Diptera > Drosophilidae > Drosophila > Drosophila grimshawi. The sequence goes on from NW_025063098.1 coordinate 1,207,816, forward strand.
ATACACACAAACACTCACACATACGAGTGCAAAGTGCAAGACAAGGATAGACACTTTGGCATCCAGACATTTGCACTGTTTAAGCACTTAGGGCACATTAAGTTCCTTGGCTGTCTGCCCAGATCAAAACCAAAGCTCACACTACTAAATCCCCTCCCTCACCCGCCTCACTCCATTGGGCGATGTTTGCCGAACACTTTCCCCTATTCGCCTAACTGACACTGACACAATATTAAATGGATTCGAATACAATTCGTGTGTTTAACCAATACAAGGAGTATCCCACACTCGCAGCACCTTTACCATTATTTATTTATTTTCTTTTCTTTCTTTTTTTTTTAATTTTCTCTTTCATCTATTTGGCTTTGTGGGCAGTACGAAATGAATGCAAATCTAATCAATCTATTCCTTTTAGTGAGAACTAAGTCCAGCTAGTTATTAATTAAAAATACAACTTATTTACTGCTTCTAAGGAAGCGAAAACATAAGGAAGCGAAAACATATTGAAGTTCAATGTTATTAAGTGCTTGTGGAGCATAATAGGACACGTAACTACTGAATTTGATAAACAATTGTTCCATTGCATAATTAAAAGATTGTATTTTGCCAAAATATTAGAACTGCTCAAATTAGACAAGTAATTAACAAGTAACAAAGAACAAAATGGGTGTAGCCAAGAAATACCGTCCAAGTTTGCCTTTCAAAATGCGGTAGATATAAGCTTGTACCATTCCTTCGAAGTTTGGTAACTGTAGTTCTCAAATTACGGAGATATGGGATTTGGGAATTTTGGGGGCTGGAGTAGGCGTGGCCAAAAAAATTATTATAAGAAGGTTCTTAGTAATCTACCATCCAAGTTTGGTAACTGTAACTCTTAAATTGCGGGAGACTTAGGCTTTTATCGTGTTTGGGTGCGGCAGTGGGCGTGGTCCAAAATTGTTTAATTCGGGATTTTTTAAAGGGTGTTACTAGCAATATACCTTTCAGATTTTGTGATTATGATTTTATCGATTTACACTAACAGGTGTATCGGTTTAGGGAGACGGAGTGGGCGTGGCATTTAATTTTTTCCGATCTCTTAGGCGAGTTACCAATAATTTGATGACTATCTTACAAATTGTGGAAGATATGCGCATTTCAGATTTCTAGGCGCGGCGGGTGTGGGCGTAGTCTGAAAATGAATATGCTGATCCTTGGAGGAGGTTACCAGCAAGCTACCTTCCAAGTTTGGTCACTCTATCTTTGGATATGCGGGATTATCGATTTACACCTTCCGAAATATCGGCATTGATTAAAATATAATATCGGTTATGTTATCGGTTCTTAAAGGCGGCTACCAAACATTTTTTACCCTGAAACCACCTTTAAAATACATAGTAAACTTGCTGATAATATTTTGTTTAAAATACGTTTTGGCTAACAAAATCTATGTTTCTTATCAGAAATTTTGATAGTTGTCCGATGATACTATATATTGGAAATGGAAAACTATATATTTTCAATCGTGTAAGTTATTGTTTGTATTGGAAATAGATATAGATATTATAGATAAACTGAAATAAACTTGACATCTGTGTATATCTCTTGTATCCTCTGAGAGCTTAAATTGACTCTAGTCTTGATGCTGATCAAGAATAGATAGGCCTTATGGGATCAGCGATGCTTCCTTTTGCACAGCTTCATTATCGATCCTTACCTAAATTGCAGCTCGATTGCAATTTGTCTCCAAATAAATGGTAAACAAGCAAAAAACTAAGAACCACTGAAATGTTGCTTTTATAAATAATGCAAGCGCGCATCCTTTATTGTCCCACAAATACTGTCTTCTTATTGGTTGATTCTTTTAGATTTATGGATCGCATTTGTACATCTTACGGATTTTGAAGAGATCGCCTGCGGATGGACCCACAACCTGACCCATCTCTCGATCGACGGGCACACCATCAGCGAGAGCTCGAATTGTCGGCTGGCTGGGATCCTTGGCGAAGGCATTCTTGGGATAGTGCATAACGCTGCCAAAGTCATAGGGTACATTGTGGGTGGTCGTTGTGGACTCTGTCATCGCTATGAACTGTGGCCAGTATTTGCGCGGAATGTTATCGTATTCGATGACAACATGCTCATCGCGATCCGGACGACTCTGCTCGTGATACAGGCCAAGCACATGTAGCGTCTCATGCTGAATGATGCCCGTCTTTGACAAGCACTTCTCGGTAAGGTGGACATCATGCGAACTGGAGCCCAAGCCAAGCGCTATAGGATTATAGCCGACACGAGTGCCGCACATTTTGGGCGACTTCTTGAAGTGGACATAACGACTGCCCACCGGAGCCGGACCGGACAGCTCCTCAAAGTGCAGACAGGTCTGCTCGTCGAAGGTGGCCAGAGCGGTGCGGACATTGGCCGCCTCCTCCGGGCTATAATCGCTGGCCAGGCGATAGTAGATCCTCGTTGTGGGCCACAGTTGGAGCGGTGATCGCATTGCATTCCGGGTTTTCACATCGGCCTGCTCATCGTCCGCATCGATCTCGTTGTAGTAGTTCTCGAAATACTCGGTACCCTGAGCACCCACAATGGCCAACAGGCCCAGCACGGCAAACCACATTTTGTCTGGAGTCCAAATGCAGCTGGCATTCGGTTTTATAGGCAAAAATGAAAATGCATTTTATATTTGTTGAAAATATAATTATCAGTTTTTCTGTGTGTGTTTTTTTTTTGCATTGAAAGTGTGTAAACTAAAGTTTCACATGCATAGATAAACACAAGTGTTCAGATACATAAATATACATATACATATACATATACATAGATATATACACGCATTGTTGTTTTTTTTTTGTTGAGAAATAACAACTAAGAATTAGCAACACATTCTTATGCAACTATTCCATCTCTTGCCCCCGTTTAGCGATTGCTGATTCCATGCAGCCAAATTCGACATTATCCCTGCTTGATGGGACAACTTACATGGCTAGGCGATAATACAATTTGCATAACTTAACATAGATACAATATTTATACACACACACACGCACACACACTCACAAAGTATGTGCTTATATATATATATATATATATGTATATATATAATGTACATAAAACGCTTTTGTATGCATGACAATGTAATTCAATCATATTACGTCTACACTGGCGGCCAGAAAAAGTGCTATGAACTAGCGAGCTTTTTAAACAGTTCCTGAGTTATAATACTAATGCATCAGAAGTTGTATATATAATTTATCAATCATAATTATTTGCATAAGTTTGCAAGTAAGTTTGCAATTTGTTAACAAAAACTACAACCAAATTAGTTTGAAAACATTTGCAAATATAACTAAAATTTAGTTTAATTATAAATGTAATTGCCAATGAATACTAATCATGATGCGCACCTTATCAATTTAAATTACATATTACATATTGTACAATTTTCAAATTAAATCTCGATATCACTCCTCAAAATTGTGCTACAAATCGGCTCATTTGCTTTGCTCTGCTGCTGCCAGTGTGCCACTTGTTGTGGCCACCAGTGTGCGGGCCATGGTTACCGAATGTGGCCCGTGGCAGGTGCAAATATGGCACGCCCCAATGCATAACATTAACATGCCAATTGTCTCTGTTCGATAAGCACAACCAAAGGGCATCATTCATCGACTTGACAATTCCTTATTTTGTATGCGTTTCGTTATTTTTTGTTCTTCTTGTTTTTTTTTTACATTTTACATTGTATTTTTTTTTTTGCGTCTTGTTTGTTTGTTCTTAACACAGAATATATTGCATTTGAATGAATTTCTAATGTATATTTAAGTTCTAGTTGTTAGCTTGAGGCATAAGCTACGTGCTGTGTTTTTCTTTTTATGTAGAGCGTAGTCATCGTCAACATCAGCATCAGCATCAGCATCAATCGATTGAGTGCATTGAGAATCGAGTCAACCAATAAATATGGGTAAATAAATTGCTAATTCTAACTCTGTTCTCATTTTTTGTGTTTTTTTGTTTTTTGCTTTCTTTTATTGCTTAGGCAGACGGTTCAGTATGAAGAATGTGTGGATGTGGGATGGGAGGGATGGGTTTACTGCAATACATGCTAAATACGCATAACAATGTGCAACGCGTGGGCGTGGTCGCAACAGCTATGAGGACCTTGCGTCAGCCCAATAAAAAAAATAGGCGTGTGCAATTATTTTAGCTGCCCGACTGCGCCACACACGTGGCGTATACATAATAATATTATTATCATATTTCATTACATACAAATAGAGAAAAGAGTAGCAAGAACACAATTAAAAAAACAAACAAACAGAAAATAAACATTTCGCAAGCAAAATAGTAAACAGCAAATTTAAATTGTTGTTGTCGTTGTAGTTGTAGTTGTTGTGGTTGTTGTTGTTGTTGTTCTAATCATAAACATAATCGTTGTCATCTTCAGCATCATCGTCAATCGCTTTCAATCCTGATCCTTGTGCCCAGGCAGCCCGCACCAGGATTGGGCACTTCGCTTGCAAACATCACAAATCAGTTCCTAGTCATTAGTAACGCTCTCCCATCAGCTCCTAAATATTTATAAGTAATAGTAGTTGTAGTTATAGTTGTAGTAGGTGTGTGTGTGTGTTTTATGTCTATCCACGTGGCATGGCTTCGATGGCGGGCGGGCGTTCGAGCGATCAGGTAAAAATGTTCGAGTTTCTCCTCTAGTTGCAAACACTCGCAACTTGCAACAGCTTGCCTAGTGCAACTCGATGAATTTGTAGAGCGCCGGTGGCACCGCCTCCTTATACTTGATGCCTTCCTGTTTGATGGTCCTCGCCGCCAAACACGCCAGCGTTGTGTACTTCATGGGATCGATTATCTTGTGCAGAGCTGTGGGCGCCAGCAGCGTCTCAAAGGTCTCGCCGGCATCGTTTCGCGTATCCTGAAAAATATGTATATATATATATGATGTTTTATATATATATATGTTCACAAAAATATCTACTCACCAAATGCGCACCACCTTCGAGGAGTGTGTGAGCCAGTGGCTCCACATAGAGCTGGAGTGAGGCGGCCAGATGGAGGGGTGTATTGCCGGCATCGTCAACGGCATTCGGATCGGCACCGACCTCGAGCAGCGCCTTGGCCAGCGATGCCGATGGGAACTGGCAGGAGGGATAGCGACCGACGAGGGTGCCCTCGCGATAGCAGGCATAATGGAGCGCTGTGCGACCGGATCGCACATGCACCTTGAGACGGTTGAGGCGATATAAAGCGTTCATCACCTGATGCCGCATATCCGGACAGAAACTGTCCGAGTCCAGCAGCGAGCTGAGCAGGCAGCCAATGTGCAGGGCACTGACCAGAGTGCGACTGAGCGCATTGGGATCATGATTGCAGTCGTGCTGATGCGCCGACAACAGCGTCGTCGACGATGCTGCGGACGATGAGCTTGAGGTGGATGATGATGATGAGGTTGATGTTGCTGTTGTTGCTGATGCTGATGTTGTGGAGCTGTTCGACGTTGCTGTCGATGATGAGGATGGCGATTGTGTTAGTTGTTTGCTACCAATGCCGCTGCTGGCAGCGGGCAGCATCTGCTGCTGCTGCTGTTGCTGCTCCAACGTAAATGCCTGGCCCCGCTCCACCTCCAGCACGGCCTTGTGAAAGATGGTCAGCATGCCGTCCGCCTCAATTGGCGGCACAATGCGTCCGCGCGGCAACAGCCGCCCCGCCTCCACCAGCATAAAGCTAAACAGCTCGGCAAACGACAGCAGCGACGATTGCGTCATCGGACTCAGTGGTTGCAAGATTTTCTGTTGCATTGTCAAGGCATACGACCAAAGCTCAATGCAACGGTCGAACCGACCAGCGTCTGCATAGTGGGCACCTCTGCAAGCAAAACCAAATAGTTTAATAACGGCCAGCAAACGTAAACTCGTCGAGTGTGATCGACCAGGAGATACCCTCTAGATAAATAAACACATTAGTCTTAAATTAGACAGACAATAGTTTGCTGTGTTGCTTGGGCATAGGAATGGAACTTAACATGAAATGGAACTTATCATTTAAGTATATCCCTACAATCTCTGGAATATCTGATAATTTGACGTTGCAGCCCGTCTACTTTAAATCCAAATGTGTGGGTCGAAAAGACAATATTTTATTGAAGCTATTGCCAAATGAAAACATCAACTTGCACGACAAATTAGTAGTCCAAAGAATTCGGCTAGCAGATACCCTATATATGAATTCTAAATACATAGTTGGCTTCTGCTCATAATCGTTTCTTCAATATGAAAATGTGCTTTGGTCAGCAAAATCTGTGCTTTTTTTTGCGATCTTAATGAGTTGATCATTCATATGTCTAGGTAGATATTATATATATGTTATATCGATATTCATAAATGGGAGCATTTATCGATAAATTGAATTATGTTACAAATTTAAAGCGTCTAGTTCTTACAGTCTCTGAGATGGCTAAGTCAACTCGGCTGTTGTTGCTGACCAAGAATATATATATATATACCTTATGGGGTCACAGATACTTCCTTCACCCTGCTCACTGCATACTTATTCACAACTTCATTATAACCTTTGACCCATTTGTAATGTGCTTGGCGTACTAAAAGGTGTATGAAGAAATCAATATTTATTGATTTTTGGGTAAGCTGGCAAAGTCATTGCAAATTGAAAACATTTACATTAGTGGAACTAAATTCGTTAAATATTTTAGTTAATCTAATAAATAGATAAATAAATTATTCGATTAACTTAAATATTAATCAGTTGGGTTAAGTTGGGTTAGTTTTGACGGTTGGATCTCACTTCCTTTCATGAATCGGGGGGTTAACAAGCCAGTTGCATTTCTGGCTGATCCCAAATGCTCTAACTGTGTTGGACTAGATAAGAAGTGCCTTCATAGTATGCCGCATCTTTTCCTCGGACAGAAGCAGAGAAAGTGTTCCGGAAATTCTACTTTCCACTAACCAGTTATTTATTGCGTTTACTATTTAAATTGGGCCAGGTTTGGCGTGCTATTCGACCACAGTTGGCATTTAGTCATTTGACATTTTGTCAGTCATTTGTCATTTGACCTGAGCCTATTATTTCTCTGATTTGGGGCATGCTGGCTACCTGAGGCATACATATACCTTCCTTATCCGAAAGGAGGGTTAATAGTGTGCCTTTTCCAGCTATCTGATCAGCTTTGCAGTTGCCTTCAGTTGGAATAATTATAAGATTAACTTAAATATTAATCAATTGTGGCCATACAAATAAATAAAAGTTAGGAAGTCTTTAATTTGGAAAAACCCAAAAACAATCAATAAAATATCTACTCAGCTCTTCGTTGAGATAATTAACCTTAATTACTTATGTATGTATCTACTTTGTGGGCTTGAAGATGTCTCCATTGGCTGGGTTATGCTCATATTTTGCCTACCTGAAACGAATGTAGTAGCTGGTGTCGGGATGCGTTGGTCCAAGGATGCGCTGTCGGATGACTAGCGCCTGCATGCGCATCTCGTCGGGATCGAGAACGAGCTCCTCCAGCTCCTCAATGGTAGTCACTTCGGTGACCAGCTCGTAGGCCGGCACCGGCTCCTGCACTTTCTTGTCTAGTGGCGGATCCTGTGCTCGCTCTTCGAGCGCTCGCCGCCACAGCGTCAAGGCGACAGCAATATCACGTTTCTTATCCACATAGGTGGCACCCAGGAGCTCGAGTGCATCGATTCGTGCCACACGACTCACACAGGGCAACGTTATCAGGTGTTCCACAATGGGCATGTGTCCGGTGACGCTGGCCGCCAGCAGCGGTGTCATGCCATAAAAGTCCACATCCATAGTGGCGCCGTGCTTCAGCAGCAGCTGCAGTATTTGCAGCGAACCCGACTCCGCGCAGTCGTGCAACGCCGTGTTGCCCTTGATGCTGCAACGATTGACGTCCGCATGCAATGACAGCAGATACTGTGCAATGCGATAGTGCCCCTTGTAGCAGGCAATCATCAGGCAGGTGTGTCCATGCCGATTCGCCACCTCAAAGTCTGCAACAGAGACAGAGAGAGAAGGAGAGCAGCAATGATGAATTAGTGCCTTGAATCAAGTGCAGGCCATGCCACATGCACACTTACCTGCACCATGATGCACCAGATACTTGACGATCTCGTAGTGGCCATCGAAGCAGGCGGCACGCAACGGTGTCGAGTTCGTTCGCGTCGTACTATTCACATTGGCGAATCGACGCACCAGCATCTTAACGATGCCCAGATGACCGGCGGCGGCCGCACACCACAGGGGAGGAGCATCCTCGATGGGTTCGCCGTCGAAGCTGACGGAGCCCACCTGTTCAACGTTGGCTCGACACTTTGTCAATAGGTATTCTACAATGTCGTAGTGTCCGTTGCGACAGGCAATGACCAGCGGTGTGGCTCCATTCACTTTGGCCGATATCAATATCGCAATATCCACGCTGCTCTTGTTATAAAGCACACTCTGCAAAATGAATACCAAATGCAATTAGTATTTATAAGCGAACACAAACTGGATTTATGATTTATGTTTATTTAATTATAATTCTCGGTTAGCGTATCTTTTTCATTAGTTAACCAACAGCACTCTTATTATTGGGTTCAATATTCATATTCTAATTAAATGCGATAAACAACTAAAGCATTTCATATATTCATTTGCATATACAAGTGGCAAGCTATTAAATTCTATATATATTCTATATATAAAATCGATTAACCTGTCATGGTTATAGTTTAACACACTCAAATCTAAAATTATAATTAGGCAAATTCATTACAATTGAGCCGGTCGAATGGAAGTGAAAATAATGATAATTTTTATTTTTTAATGCAGCGCTACTATTATTGTGACCGCAACTGTATACATCAGCGGCGCTGCTTCGATTATCTTGCTGCTCTCTTCTCTTCTTCTCGCTTTCGCTTGCAGATATTTGATTTGTTTATTATGGTTAATAAAGTGGGTGTTTCTTATGGGAACTTGTTGAAATGCTTACAGCTGATCAGTAATATGTCTTTCAAATTATGCCTTTCATTGGTATCGAAAATCGATTTATATCATTAGGATCGAAGCTGTGGGAGTTACAAATAAAATAATAAAAATTAACGTTTAAATTTGAGCTACATCAGCTTTCTATACTGATTAAGAATATATTTGCAGATGCTTTTTCCATCTGCTACAACACTTAACACTTTTTAATGGAGATTAAAGGTATAACCAAATGGTTTTTATACATATAAATATAGACAAATGTATATATATATGCATAAACAATTTAAGAGATTAGCAGCGGATATACTTAGTATATTTTTATTTTATTACATTTCTGAGAGCATGTTGTCAAACAAGCTAGTCGGCTTTGTGAACTCGTAATAAATGTTGAGCTCTCTCTCTCTCTCTCTCACACTCTCTCTGTCTCTCTTTCTCAGTCTATCATAGAAGTTGGCAATTAAATTATTATTCAGTTGCTGGCATAGCGAAATAGAATTATATGGAATTATTTGTGTACTATTGCAAAGACCAAAGAACTAAAGCCGATTATAGAAAATTTGCTACAAAAATAGCGAAAATCAATAAATCAATAATCTATTTTCAGCTTTGATATTTTATAATAATTTTCGCTATGTTTTGCAGTTACAAATTTCATAGTTTTCACATTCAAATATATTCATATTCAACAGCCAACATGATGAAGCAACATAGCACAAACACGTCTGTTGCAGCAACATAGTCTTTGCAACATGTTTTTGTTTTCTTTTCTCAACTTGGCTAATTTTAACATGGGGAAATTCTACAGAAAAAAATAAATATAACACAAATTTCTTATCAGTGAATTTCTTATCGATCGCCCATGGGAATCATGTATATATTTTTCCCCGAATACTTTTTAGTATGCCAATAACATTTGCAATTAAAAACCAATTCGTTGAACAATTAATAAACACAAAATATAATTTATCTGTATCCACAACGCACAAACATGATAAATAAATGAAAAATAAAAACACTGCCAAAGTGCTAATTAAAATATACAAAAATATGTCGAGAGAGTCGCAGCAAGCAGCAAATCTATTATCAATATGAGACTGTTAGAATGATAAAGTGACAAACAAAGAGAAAGAAGAGAGAGAGAGAGAGAGAGAGACAGAGAGGGGCGGAAAGCTGAGCGCAATCAATCAGTTTCATTCTCTCTCACTCTCACTCTCGCTCAATCGCTCTCTTTCTCTCTCTCTCTCCCTGTCTTTGTCACGTTTGCCTTGTCGGTTATTATACTTTTACAGCTTTATTTTGGTTTAGAATGACGAACTGAGTCGTTAGAGCCATGTGCGTATTTTTATTTAGCTCGCATTACGAATATAAATCTTAACAATTAAAATGTCTACGCAAACGATTGACTATTAGGCTTATGTATTTAGGATTGATTATGTCCTGTTTATTATTAATGTTGGGGTTTTAAGCGGCAAAAGTGATGCACTTGGTTTGGCGGTTAGACAAAGAAAAACATTTATTCAATGTATTCTTATCGTTGGGGTATCGAGCGCAGCATCGACATCCCTGTTATTAACATTAGTAATCGGAATGTTGTATTGATCTTTTTCATATTTTCAACAATTAATATAAGCGTATTACAGATGAGAGATGAATATTGAATTTACAACGTAATTTTCGACTCTAAAAAAAATACTTATTTCACCGATGCACCCGATACAACTTTACAACTTTTAGGCACTCCGGAATCGACTCTCTCGATATGCTGTTCTTCTTCCATTAATGCTTATGCTGCTGTTAGACATGTTAACCAGCGTAACTACTCATTACATATAGATAATACTAAAAATAATATTCAATAACTATATTTTCTAGCTTATTTACCAAAAGCTAGAAGTATCAGCAGCTTGTTTATTATAAATCGGCAAGCGGATATTATGAGGGAAAAGTATAAAGCAGACAGAAGGAAGCATCTTCGTATATATGAATATATATTCTTAATAGGTATAGATAGGTTGTATGAATGAAGCCAAACTCAGAGACTATAAGACTTAGATGCTTTAAATTTAACATATCAGTTCGCACAAGGCAGATTAAATTAATTTCATTTTCATTTTGCATCGACACAAATCGATTTTTTATAACAATAAAATCCACCATTTTAACGATATAAATTTGTTAAAGATTTTAATTATAATGTTAATAATCTTATAGATATCCCATCTTTAAATTTTTGCTTATTCATAATTTCATAATTTTCTAACGATATTTTGACAATTTTTTTTTACATTTTTCATATATATACAAAAAAAAAAATACATATTTATATATGCAAAAATGTTTTAGACACGAGTTTGTCGCAAGACGCGGATTTGTTTTTCGGTGTGATTTTTTAATTATTCTACATTACCTGTTCTAAGCATAACAAAATGAAATCTTTCTCAATTAACTAACTGGGTTGTTAAAAACTAGAAATTAGTTAAACTAGAACCGGTGTCTTAGCAAAGCGAATACATTAAAAACAGCTGGCTTCAGGGTATCTGCTGTTCGAGCTTTCTTACTTGTTTTGCGCCAAATTGCCAATTTGAAATTGAAATTAAACGATGTCAAACGATTTTCGGTTTCACTGTATAAATATTATGTTATCAACTGCAGCACAAGGGGTAGACAACAACCAGCTGAGGGGTCTGCCAGACCGCGTGGCAACAGTGAGCTGCTGTGGGGTGCGTGGCGGCAAATGCTACCTGATTGTTAATATATGTATATAATATGCGAGTGTTTAAATCTTACTCTCTGTTGTCATCGTAGAACATTAATACCACGTTGACTCAGAGTTAAATTTAAGTTAAAGCCGACAATGAAATAAAATAAAAACTAAAAACTTGACTGACGGGTAATAATAAAACTAATAATAATAATATTGTGGAGACAGTATCAAGATTGAGCACATGTTTATACGAATATATAGAAATATTAGCTGCTAAATATGGACTGATAAAGTCGAATCGACTAGAAAGTGACTGAAAGTGACTGCAACCTTAGCAGGTGTCCTCAACTCTTGCTTTCCCTTTCCTTAAATTACAAAAAGTGCATTTGATATTGTTATGTTGTAGATCAAAGTCAAAACGATAAGAAAACCTTGCCACAATGTTTAAATAGATATGGCAACGACTTCGTTCACTTCCCCCATTGAAAAGTCAGACACGACAGAAACAGAATGATACGATTACGATTACGAGCAGAAAAAATAAAATATAAAAACCTTGTCAGAGACACACTGATACGCATTGTATTTGAAGGCAGTGTATGCGAAACCGTGGCGACTTATCAATCTCAATTAGAGCATTCATCACCTAGGCGTCAAATACACCGAAAAAAAAAAAAAAACCCACAACAGCAGCTGCCAGCTGAGAACCAGAAATATATATATAAAAAAAAAAATAAAATAAAAAAACACACACAAAACAAATAAAAACAGAGAAATAAAAAAAAGACCGCTGGGGGGAGCACTCAATCCGAAGACCTTGTGAATGCCGTGCGGCATTTTATTTTATTTTATTTCATTTCATTTCATTTATTTATTTATTCTTTTCTTCTTTTGTCATTGGTTTTCCCATAATTCTCTCATTATATGTCTGCTGGTTGAATCTTTGGCTTCTCTTCTACAACGTATAAGAAACGGTTTAAGCTTCCTGATTGCTGCAGAGACAAACGGTCTTTCTTTCTTTCTTTCTTTATTCTTTATTATTTTGCGTCACATAATGGCCAACATTCTTTAGCATTAACCCCGCCCCCCTCCTCCACCCGCTTCCTCCCTCGCACTCGCTCCCTCTCGCTCTTGCTTGAGCAGCTCGTGCGCGTGACATGCAAATTTTGGCAACATTTAGCGTATTCTCAAAGATAGACATTTGTTGTTGTTGAATTGAAATTGCTGCGATAATATGAAAACAGCAAGCAGACAGCGACAACAATAAGATAAATATTTATATATATATATATATATATATATGTATTTGTATTATCTGCTACATATCAAAATTTACGCATCAAAATTTCAGACGAAGCCTTGCACAAAATGTTTACAACGACCCCAATTGAAAATTATATGGAGCTGTGTATGCATCGAGATCAAAATTGAGATCGTCATTTCTCAGCGCCTCATCAAGCCCATCCACACTGGGCTACTGAACTTTAAGTCGTGTCGTCGAACAAATTAAACAATGTCAATTTGATGACGCGATGAACCAAGCAACCAGCCAGCACCGGCGGCCAACGGCAGCTGCTGTTTGCTTTTCCGCATTATAGCGTATACGCAGCCGGTTCCCGGGTTGCATACTCAATTAAGATTAAGCCCGCCCCACGACTCAACAACATTGCTGATGAGTCATGCAGCAACAACAGCAACTACAACTACAATAACAGCCGTTGGCGATCGTTATAACGATTAGCTGGACGACTGCCCCAAAGTCTCGTTTAACCTTGCCCAAACAGTTAACGACCACCGCGCCCACCGCGCCTCCCCAAAGTTCGACTGCAAGAATCTACTCGTGCCAGCACACATATATACATTTATGTAAGCCATAAGCCAATAGCCAATTTAACCAACACAACAAGGCACGTGAAAACTGGGAGGAGGAGAAGGAGAATGTGACTTGAAAAACGTTTCGCGTGCGTTATGCGGGAAGTTGACACGACACCGGATATTAGGGCCTTCAAATTGACCCATTGATAATTCAATGGGTGATGGCTAAGATAATTGTGGAAATGCGACAGGTGGCCAACTACAACAATTGCAAGAGTCATGTCAATAATCAATTCGATATACACAAACAGTGACGACCAAAATAAATAGTACTGCTCTTAACTTAAAGCTTAAAAAATTACTTTTGTCTTGACTTGAAAGACGATTAAGCACTAAGGATCAAGGACAATGATCTGGGCATGATCTTCTTATTGGGCTGTTGCATTGGTATATTTGAAGTAACAAATTTATGTTGAAATATTGAACAATTTGAAGTTGTCTTGCGCAGCTAATGAAATGTTTTTATTGTGGATCGATCTTCTATCAGAAAGAAGTCTAGTGAGAACAGCAAAATTCATTTAATTAAGTCCAAAGGGATATGCTGCTGTTACAACCAAAATTATGCCAACAACTTGCTTTTATTCTTCTTTCACATATTAATCATTTTTAAAATCCAATGTTATGTTTTCTGAGACAACAATTTCAAAATGAAAACCACTTTTTTGAAACGTCCTAAAATGTAGAATCACCCTTTCTTTATTTATTATGTTGGCTTGAATTTTGTTTTTTAATTTTAAAAGAAGCTGTGTTAATTGGTTAACGGAAAAAAGATTCTCTAAAAAAAGACATATTCTATGGTGCTAGATAAAAGTATATGATAAATCATTATAAGAACGTAAGGCAATCATGTGTCTGCCATAGGAAAAATCGTTCAGAAAAATTAGTTGTGAGGAATACAAATGAAATTTACATTGTGATTATATCAATGTCGACGATTATATACCCATTGCAGACGTAAGACAGTCTGCTGCTTGCAAGTTTGATATGAGCACCATATAAATGAAATTGATGTATGAATAATTAAGAGTTTCCCATTCAATAATTCAAGAGCTCACTTCAGAATAACTAGAAGCAAAACGAGTTTAAAGACACTTTAGAATCACAAATTGATTGATAACGGCTTAGAAACAAGTTAAAAACTTGCCAAACAAATTACTAAAATATGCGAAACGTGCGCATAAAAAATACGTTCACCGATCTAAGGCAGAGCATCAGATACATTATACGGTTAGTCAGCTCTTAAAACTTGCCCGGTTCGATGATGTGAGATGACTCAAGTAAAAGACGGGAACAGTGTGTAGAGAGATGGGGATGGGGATGGGAATGGCAATGTGGAGGGCAACACAATTATTGCGTCTGCTTTGAGAATTCAGCGAAAACAGATTTAAAATTTCATTTCCTCAAAAATTCAGATACATGCATACAAATGTGCATATATGTATGTGTGTGTGTGTGAGTGTGAGTGTAATGAGTATTTAATTTGTATTTACTGTTGTTTACTGTTGTTTGTTGCTGCTAAGCAAAAATAAACGCAGCGAAACAATTATAATTGAAGCAAGGTAAAGCTGTTCAACACTTGACATTTGTTT
Source organism: Drosophila grimshawi (assembly GCF_018153295.1). Classification (NCBI taxonomy): domain Eukaryota; kingdom Metazoa; phylum Arthropoda; class Insecta; order Diptera; family Drosophilidae; genus Drosophila; species Drosophila grimshawi. The sequence goes on from NW_025063098.1 coordinate 1,222,975, forward strand.
TCCATCAAAGCGTATATGATGAGGAGGCGTTGGGTTGGGGTGTGGCACACACACACACGCACACGATTACCTTGTCATATACCGTTATGAAAATGTCGCCACGAGCAGCGCAAAAATCAAATGCGAGACAGCTTACACAAAACGCAGCAGCATTTTTTAAAGGCGTTTAAAAAAAATGTTGTTTCCGTGTAATAAACAATAAACAATAAACAACTTTCCATTGTTGTTGTTGCTGCTATTGCTGCTGTTGCTGCTGCTGCGGCTGTTGCTGCTGCTGCGGCTGTTGCTGCTGCTGCTGCTGCTGTTGCTTTGTGATCACTTTATGTTTGGTCGTGCACGCATAATTTATTATAATTTTGACATTGAACGAGTTCAATGTCGATATGCAGTAGTAGTAAATGAATATTAACATTCCCCCTCTCTCTAACTCGGCTCTTGAGTCTGCTTTAGTGCGTTCAACCGACCACTTTAATGATTACCACTCAACTCCTCTCACTCCTCTCTGCCTGACTGAGATTCAAATCAGCCACGTCGCTCAATTATTTGGCTCTTATTTGTGGCTAGCTAGCTGGCTGGCTGGCTGACTGGCTGGCTTATTTATTATAGCCAAACTGGCGCGACTGCGCAGTCGCTCAAGGGTGTAAAAGATTTACTCTTGAAGCTCTCGTGTTGAGGTCAACGGTGGTTTTTAACGGGTTCAACCAGAGGCCAAGCAATATCAGTCAATACAAGCCAATCATTGAACAGTCTAACAAACAACTAGTGCATACCACATACATATCTACTATATAAACACATATAGATAGATATATTTATACAGATATATATGCAGTGGTTCACACGCTGCAGGGTCGAGGTCAGCGTCGATTTTTATGCGCTGTTTTTAAATAAATCATTAACAAAAAACCAAAAACGATGGAAAATTTTTGATTTTTTTTTTAACTGCACAATTTCATCGAAACCTAAAGCAAACTTGATTAGACAAAAAAAAAAACAAGTTAGAATACTCAACAAACTTGATCTGCATGTGGTTTACTAAAAGTTATATTCAAAATTTAAAGTATCTAGATCTAGTTCAAGCGGTCGGACAAACGGACATGATTAAATCGATTCAACTTTTCATGCTGATCATGCATATATAAATACGAGTATTTGCGAAAAAATAATAGCACCACTCTCACAATAAATGTTGTCAAATGTGTCCTTCTTTAATTTGTAAGTTTGGGAAATGGAAGGAGACTTTAAAACAATTGAGAAAGAAATATACCAAAATTTTATTCACTGTTTTTAACTTATTTAAGTTTAATTACAATTCAAATTCAAATTCAATTGAAATTGAATTTGTGAATAAGGCAGAAAATGTACGAACAAAAAATAATAGTTCCATTTTTCAAATGTGCATAAAAAACACTTTATTGCTTCAGAGACGTCTTAACCAATGCGTTACAAACTTCACACAACAAAATTAAATAAAAATGGTTAAACCAATATTTGAACCGGCTCTTATCTGAACCGGTTTATATATGCTGCGCCGACGATAGAACAGCAAATAAGTGGAATCTCATAAAGATTATTACCACAATTACCACATTTTGTTGCTTAATTTATATTACATATTATAATTATTATTAGTTTTTATATATTAATTTCTAAGCACAAGACGAAAGCTAAAAAAGCAATGTACTTGAAAAATTAAGCAAATATACAAATAAAAAATAAATATGGAAAAAATTAACATAATCATAAAAAAATCTATAAAGCCAACTAAAAATATATACAATATGGAATAGAAGGCTTAATTTGCTTCAACATTTTGATCGATTTATTTCCTTGTATTGATTTGAGATAGAGCTAATTGAAGGTAAAAAAAAATTATTTAAAAGAAAAAAACACTTTTCCTATATATATGTATGTAGATGCAAGTCACCTATTTCAAAATAAGATATATCCAGCAAAGAGCAAATTTAAAGATCGAATATGACTTTGATATCATATAAATACAATACATTATTTAGTATTCACATTATAACAATATTATGAAACCAACGCAAGGGTAAATACAATATTAAAATATCTTCAATAGATTAATTTATCTATATAGCATTTTTATGATACGATTTGAAATTCAGTATTGTTCAAGAAAATGAATAAATTAAATGTCTTGAATTATCAACTGATTGTATTAATATTTACAACGTACAACTATTTCTATTTATTGGAGTTTTCTTCTTTGAAGATAACTCTCGGCTGCAATATGATTGAATTCTATTCATCGCATCATACAAAAAAAATATTATAATAAAAAAATACTTCAAGTTGGCAAATATCAACAGAGAAGCATCAACATGTTTATGTAGTATGTGTATGGATGCGCAGCAGATAGTCAGCGTCAGCATTGAAGAGCGTTTTCCGACACTTATATTATAATGCTTTATGGGCGTATAATCAGCAAGAGCAACAGCAACAAGAAGAGGCATTCACATTGTTGTTGTGGGCATTGTTGCTGCTTTAGTTAATCGTGCGACGAACTTCAAAGTCATGACGGCGTCGATCGCTGAATAAGCCAAACCAAACAAATACACAAAACAAAACACACAAACGGATACACAACACACAAACTCACGCACACACACACACATACTTGTATACATGCAAAGTACACTCATTGGTATGTATACATATATAGTTAGTCGAATAAATCGTAGCACAGTAGCACGCAATATGCTCGAGTAAGTTCCCTGGAGGCATTTGGGCGTCGTAAATAAAATGCACAGCGAAAAATAAAAAACAAACGTTCAGCATTTCCATTTCAATGTCCAATTGCTGTAAAGCTGACGCCCTTGTGTTAGCTTAGCATTAAGCTATTGGATTGGTATAGGTACTTGAAACTATGCGTGGGAATTATAATGTGGAACATTTTTCAACATGATTCACTTATAAATCACAATTGCTAGTAAGGTCTGAGCAGACTTTAGAAAGACTTTACTAATAAGAATCGATGTAAGCTTCAGTTCTTTAATGTAAATAAATTTAACACGTGATTTACTTTACGATCAATTTATTTGTCTAAAATATAAATGTAAACGATTAAGCTTAAAGTTTCACATAAAAATTTTGCTTTCATCGTTAGTTTTTTATTTTTTTTTCACTTTCTATAAATTTGCATTGGCAGCATTTGCAATCCGAAAATCGTCTGTGATTTCTAACAGTGTGCGTCTTTCTCTCTTTCTTTCTTTCCATCTTTCTTTCTTTGCCCTGTAAAACAGCAGCTATAAAATGTAAATGTAAAGTGCAACGAAGCTTAAACACTCTTTGGCCTGTATATAAATGCTCTTAAGCATTACAATTATATAATAAATACAATAACATTTAATCTTATTTAAGAAATAGCAAAACAAAAAACATTAACAAAGAAATGTTTCTGTTTTTGTTCGATAAAGAAAATCGGAACTTCCTCGAAACCGAAGACTATATTTCTTTGCTCCAGATATGGATGGCTTCACAAACAGGGGGTGAAAGTGAAGATACCCTATCTGGGATTTACGGGGAAGCGCAAGCTGATAATACACAAGATAAAGCCAATGAACGCTGCTGCTATCGCACGCACTCAGCTTCGCTTCGCTCTCTGTGTGTGTGGACCCAAAAGATTGTTTTGCTGTTATTGTTGTTGTTTGTATTGCTGTCTGCTTTGTTACTGCTATTTTTGTCTTTGTCGCAGTCGCAGTGTTGTTAATTGCTGTTGTTGCCGTTGCTAATGCTTCTTCCTCGGGGTGTGCTCAATTTATATGTATGTGTATGTGTACTTATATGTGTATGTATATGTGTAAGCACTTTGCACTCTCTCTTGTACTCTATGAGAATTGAAGTCAAAGCAAACCAACGATAGAGCAAAAGATCGGCTCTGACCTTACATTTACACACACACACACGCACTGGCAACTAATAATCAAGAAGCAGTTAAATGGCAAACAAGTGGAAAAAAAAGAAGCAGGTCCAATGAACAAACGTTGGTGCAAATAAAACCAATCTGTGATAGTCTCTCTCTCTCTCTCTCGCTCTCTGGCCAAAAGCGAAGCACTCGAATTCAAATTCGCGTTTTGAGGTTACACCAACAACTACATAAACATAAGCAATTTGCGCTGCTGCAAATGTTCAGCACAAAACACAAACTAAGAAAAAAACTGAAAAAGCAAAGAATCAACCTCAACCTCAAAACAACAGCTGTTAACCGACTAAAATAATACGGTCGTGTGTATGCATGTACATATGTACAATATAATATAAATATGTGTGTGCATGTATTTTTGTTTAGTTGTGCATAAAACTTGATGGAAAAAATCTAATTAATTTGAATGCTGCTGTGCGTTTTGCAAATGTTTCGAAAGCGACAACCGCATTTTTGCCGTCTTACTTTAAGCTGATGGCTCGATCTTGATGAGAATTATTTAATTAATGTGCAGATTTCATTTTAATTTTTTCATTCCATTTTCCAAGTATTTCAAAATCTCCATTCCAATCGCTAATATACTTTTGATTGACCTTCTACAGTTTTATGTTTATTTGTATAGTTCTCTAACAGCCTGACAATTGTTCGGGTCAATAACATTTAATTTATGTCATTTGAGCGTTGTTTGAATTATCGAAATTCCTGTTCCTACAAATTAGATATACTACTTTTATCTGGTTATATTGAAAGTGTATTTCTCTAATATAGATATAGTTTTGATTTTATGCAGATTTTAAAAGGTTCATCCTTGAAGGGTCGCTGAACTTTTGCAACTCTTGATTCCATTGTTTATTTATTTTATTTAATTATTCAATTCAAATGTATTTCTTTAGTTCTATTTCCTGGTCATTTCCCACGCACTTATGCTTTATCTCCGTCGATTTATTATCATTTCATTTTTGGCAATCCTGTTCTATCAATTGTTCTGGTTATATTTTAACATATTTCGTTCATTGACCCTTTTTATACGAATTTTTTAATATAGAATATGTCTATGGCATTTTGAAAGTATTATTTTATTCCATTTGGCTTTTTTAATGCATGCACCTGTGGACGAAAAAATAGCTCCACAAACAGAAAACTGTCTTCGTTAGATGATCTTTTTTGTTTCATTAAATCAATGAAATGAAATGTAGAAAATATAAAGTATTTATAATATTATGTAGCGAAAATATAGTATATATAATATTATGTATAGAATTTTATGCTTTTCAAAAAAATATTTGCCAAAAATTATCTTCGTTATGCATAAAAAAAAAATTATTTAAAAATTAGTAAAGTTCTACAAGTATTTTTATGAATGAAAATATATTTTCGCCAAAAATGGCAGCAATTTTATTTTTGTAATAACTTATAAACCACATAATAGTATTGCCTTATTTTTTCCCGTCCGTGTATATAAATAATATTAATCTAAAATAAGACCGATCTGAATTAAATTCACTTTCACTTAATGCTGATTTTTTTGTTTTTGTTTTTTTTTCTTCTTATACAAATATTTAAATATATTTACGTGTGAAATTAAAAAACATTTCCTGCTTGGTTTTAAGTCTGCTTGATTACAAAAAGAACAGAGGAAATCATTTTCAATATTTGCCAACTTGCTTTAAGTACTTAAGAATTATTATTTGTATTTATTTTATTTATTTTGCTGTTGCGCCCGAGTCAAACCAAACTCATCAATCAGGCAATTCAGACCAGATCACGTATTGTTCTGAGTTGAAGTGAGTGAAGTGCCACTTGCCACATATGTATGTATCTACATACATACATATATACATAGTGTGTGATAGTTACCACAAATGTGTAAGTACGCTGTTCTGCCATTTGACTTTTATTTTTGGACTAAACAACAATGTCCAAAACACAACCTTAACAACCAACAAACCAACAACCAGAACAAGCAACTAGAAAAACCGGTTTCATGTTGATAGAACCATGATGTTGCACGTTTGGCGATCGGGTTCGAGTTCGAAGCTTGTTGTTCTCGCTTAATATGGAGCACAAGTTTTTCTGGGGCTGCAGCAACACCTTGCAAAATCTAAATAATCTAGAGTGATCGACACGAGTGAGTGCCCGACTAAAATATACCCTGTAAACACATTTTAATTAATTTACTTCCTGTTTCGTCAAATTGATTTCTTAAATAACTCTGTCATTAATAAATATGTTTATAAACATGCTGTGAATATACAAATTACGAAATTGAATGATTTTAAATTGTTAATCGCTTCTTGGGCAATCCATAATCAGCAAATAACGTAACCAAAACAGAATACTCGACACTCGATGCGATCGCATATAACACAAATTCGCTCAGCCTTATGAATCTCCTTTTTCATCGATTTTAAATAGGTTTAGCGTATAAGAGACTCACACCCATGCACGAGGCTATTTTAGGAAACCTACACACACACACATATACATTTATATATAAATATATATACATATATGTAATGTATACAGTCAATCACTTCCTGAAGCGCAGAGCAGCGCAGCATCAACAAGCTCCATAAATGACACATTTTTAGAAGCAGAACCAGAGCGTGAGAGAGAGCTAGAGCGAGTGCGAATGAGAGAGCGAGGGAGATAGTGTGAGAGCCGAGCCCAGTCAGGAAGTCTAAAAATGAACGAAACCGGTGCAAGCCGATTCAAGTCGAGTCGTGTCGAGCCTTTCTGCTGGTGATTGAACGCTCTCAAGGATAGCTTTACATACAGTGCATCAGGTAGGTACAAATGTACCTAAGTGCGTACACATGTACCTAAATGTACACATGTGTACCTACACAAGTAATTAAGAGGGCGTTGCGTTGCCAACGGAAGAGGAGAGGGGGGAGGGGGAGTTAACTCACTTGACAATGGCGGAAGCGTTTTCAATACACAAAAAAAAAGAAAAAGAAAAAAATTAAAACGTGATTTCAGGCCCGTAAAATTTGTTGAGTGCCATTACCAATGTTAACATTAGCAGTCGAAAATCTGAGAGCAACGTGGCCCAAATACGAATCAACGTATTATAAAAAATCATAAAATGCTCGCTAAAAATACTTTGCTACTCACTTCAAAAATAAAAAATAAAAAACTCACACACAAAAGCATACACACGCAGTTGTGTCTCTTATTTGTGTCTCTGATAAGATAATGAAAACAGGGGAAGTGAATCAATGCAAAATGTGTTCACAAAGTACCACGTCCATGATAAGTAATTATAATAATTATATCTCTAAAGAACTTGGGATTTCTTTTTGAATATGCTTCATATTTTTTCTTGATATATATATATATTTTTTTTTTTGTTAACAAATTCCTTTGTTATTGGTGGTCAATGGCCAGCTGTTAATAACAGTAAAAGATGAGTAAGACAGCATTAGTCGACTAGTTCGACTACCAAATACCCTGCACAGGTTTCCACTAAATCAAATATAATTATCATTTGCAATTACAACAAAAAAGCCAACTATTTCTTTTTAATTTTAGCAATGCTGAAGTACGAACTTCTAAAAAAAATTAAGGCCAACTTGAAAGCACATTGTAACAAATAAAAATAAACACAGAAATATGGCAATAAGTTTTAAATAAACACTTTTTTTTTAGTATTTGCCTGTCAAAACCAACAGAAATTCTGTAAGTAAGTTATTATTGTTTGTGTAATACAAATTTGAAACTAACACACAAACACCCACACAACTTACACACACATACGCACGCACAAATGCAACAGTGCCATTTGCCAATGTCAAAGTAATATAGTCAAAGCTTAAGAACTTTATTATGCAAAAAGCGTGCTGCTTGCAGCTGTGCAAGGGAGAGCTTGGCTTATACGCCCACACTCACGCACGCAAACATTCACACTCGCACACACACTCATACACATACTACAGACAAACACTCACACACATGCATACCTATTAGATATGTCTGTACATTTGTATTTGTTATTGTTTTGACACACACACGCTCCCTCTCTCTCTCTCTGTCTCTACGTGAGTCGCTCGCTCTCTCAACATGTTTTGCACTCGTATGTGTGTAGAATATTATTGATTAGTCACAAGGCTGCCAGCAGCTGAGCCGAGCAGTGCGCCAAGCAGAGTGGAGCGGAGCAATTGCAGCAGGTACTCACCTTCAATAGGGGCAGGTTATTATCGCGTGCAGCATTGAATACGATGAATTTGTCATCCATTTTAGAATTGTGTTTGCATAAATAAAAACAATTTTCACAGCTCACTGAATTTTTTTCTTTTGTTTTTTTTTTTTTGTGTATATATTTTTATTTAGCAACGCCAAAAAAGGGTTTACAATAAATTTTCTGCTGTTGCTTTGTCGATTTTCACTGCCTATTGTTGTTGCTGCTGCTAGTAATTTATTTGTATATATATATATATATGTGTGTGAGTATTTTTCACACACAAAGAACTTCGACAAAAATAAATATACAATTCTTTCAATAATTGCACAATTATCGTCCGTCTTCGTTATGGCTACGTTTTTATTGGTCTGCTTCCGTATTTTGTTGCATTTTTTCTCTTTTGTTATTCTGCAGAATCTTCTTCTTCTTCGGCTGCGGCGACGACGACGGTCAAAAGCAGGAAGACAAATTTCTTTGTGCTATTTCTCTTTTGATGTGTCGCTTTTGTTGCTCGGCGCGTCTGCATTTAATTACGTCGCGCCAATCTTGAGACCGTTAAAACACTCTGTGCCAGCTAAGTAAGTTTCTTGCGTTTTAAGATTCTCCGTATTTGATTTAGATTGATTTAAAACACACAAACAATAAAGAGCGAGCGGCACAGGCACAGCGAGCGCGACGTCACGCACGAGCAAGAAAAATATTACTGAAAAAAAACCCCTGTTCATTTTTTTCTTATAAGAGTAATCGACTAGCAGCATAGAGATGGGAATGTTAGTAAATGTGCACGAAGCACTCTCACGACACTAGCTGTTAACGTAAATAACTTGATTTCATTTTAGAATGTTGTTTTATTATTTCAATAAATAATTCAAATTGGCTTAAGACGTATTTTCAATTTATTAGAACTAACGCCCAGTTAAAAAATTTATAATATTCATTTGAGAAAATTTGTATATATCATACACCACTTAAGGTCTGTTAACTCAACGATAAGTCGGCAAGTTAACATGCCTTAACGATGATAATGAGAACATTGACTATCGCAATATAATCGAAATACTGTGAGACCGTACGTAGAGTATCGCGCTGCAATCGATTAGTTGGCGCACATTTTGAATATTCAACAATTTTCAATGTTTTAAATAAAAAGTAAAATATTTCTCCTGGTTGCCAGCCTCATTTGTTAACCACAGCACTCGATTCATATTATTGCACTGAAAGAGCCAGCCACATGTTTTAAAGCGATGATATTTACTGGTCTATGCACTGAAAGAAAAAAGTCTACACTGCAAGAAGCCGTTTCACATTGCTCTAAATAACCACATCGTTAATTCTTTAATGAACTGTCGCTGGTGCTTAAACAAAGAAATTTCAAAGTCAATATATTAAAAGCGTTCTTTCTATTTTACAGCCTCTCCACAATCCTCAACATGCCAGATGTTTTTTTTTTTTGGCCTGCTTCTTTACATGCAGTTTTTAAAACTACTTATCAAATTTGTAATTTGTTGTTGTTTTGCTGCTGCTGCTGCTGCCACTGTCATTGTTGTTGTTTGATAATGTTGACTATGAATTTAGCTTGTTGTTTGTTGTCCATCCTCCAATTTGCAAAACAGCCAATTTCTACAAGGAATGAAAACGGCTCAATACGACTTATTTGTGGATTTTCTTTACGTTTCTTATTTGTTTTGTTTTGTAAGAGTGTTTATTAAAAAATTAATAATTTGTGGTTCATCCTGAAGCGCGACGTCCAAAATTATTTTTACTGTGGCTTCCTGCGGAACGAGCAGCCTGCAAAATGAAAACATCATAAAATGAGTGTTGGGAAATTTGATAAGAGATTTAAGGAATTTGAAGATTTGTTGTACCTTCTGTGAGCTTGGCCCGTCCTCCAGTAGGCTGGCACAGAATGGTGGCGCAACCGGCACAGACAACAACGCCCTGGGCGTGACTGAAAACCGTTGTGATCCTGTAGCAGCCGGGGCACTTGACGTCCATGAAATAGGAGTTGGGATGCTGCACCAAGCGCTTCAGCTTGTGCTTGCGTTTCTCCTCAGCGGGCAGAGGGTGCAGTAAATCTTTTGCTAGCTGCAAGTGCAAACAAAACCAAACACATTTCACAATCTCATTCAATATTTTTTTTGCATTTCACAATTGTCTGCAATTCATTTTTTTTTTTTAACAACGAACGCATATGGTGTGGGGGAGGGGTCAAGCTGTGTTGCTGAATATTGTGCTTTTTTTGTGTGTTATCACTGCAAAAGCATGCACCGTTGACACGACACTGCAGCACATTGCATGTTGCACAGTTTTTGCGTATGCATACGCAAATTTTGCTTGTTGAAAAGCATATTTTTGTTAAAATTTGCACCCACCGGCATGTTTTTTCTTTCACAGCTAACACGGAAAAGGAAGTCGGCCAAATCGCAGCCAACTTAACAGGCAGATAACGTTCACAAAAATACCAAAAACTACTCCATTTGGTATCAGAACGATTGGCAGCACTCAGGCATGCCTCGCTTGTTGGCGCCTTTTTAGCACTGGCACTTCAATCGACACTTTCGAGCACTTCACATCAAGTACGGAGAGAGACAGATTTGAGCTACAGTAAAATTAAAATGACGACTCTTGAATTATGCGAAAAATACTTTGAGACGCGCGATGTGTACAAACTGATGGGTATTGTGAAAGATGCCAAAGAGAAGGAGATTAAGAAGGCATACCACAAACTGTCGCTGCTCGTGCATCCCGACCGAGTGCCCGAGGCACAAAAAGAGGAATCCACCGAAAAGTTCAAGGTGCTCTCGAAAATCTACCAGGTGCTCACCGATCCGGCCAAGCGGGCCCTCTACGACGAGCAGGCGATCATCGATGACGATGACGAGGGCAAGCTAACCAATTGGCTGGATCTATGGAGCAAGATATTCAAGCCGCTGACCGTCGAAGATATCAGCAACTATGAGAAGGAATATGTCGGCTCCGAGCTGGAGAGGACCGACATCAAGAAGGCATATTTGGGCGGCAAGGGTTGCATGAATTACATCATGAATCATGTGCCGTTCATGAAGGTCGAGGATGAGCCCCGTTTCCAAGAGATTGTCGCCGCCATGATTGCAGCGAATGATGTGCCCGAATACAAGATATTCACCGAGGAGCCGGCAGCGAAGCGCACTAAGCGCCATAAGAAATACGCCCGGGAATCGAAGGAGGCACACATCATTAAAGAGCGCATCCAGCGACGCCAGCAGAAGGACGACGAGGAGGCGGCGACGGCCAGCGGCGGCAATTTGGAGCATCTGATTTTGGCGCGCAAAAATCAACGCGAATCCAACTACAACTCGTTAATGGATCGCCTGCTGGAGAAGTATGCCGGCGAGGATGATTCCGACATCGTCGATTTCTCTGCTGCACTCGACAAGACGAAGAAGAAGCGCAAGCCAAAGCACGCCCAGAATCCAACCAAATTGAATGGCGTGAAAAAAGGTCGCGTGGAGAAGCCAAAAGCTTAAATACATTAGTAGTTTAACCAACTTCAATTTCTAGATTAAGAACAAATTATATTAAATCCATTTAGTAGCTGTAATCGTGCTCGATTTATTCATTATAAGTGAAGTATATTTGTAAGTTTGATTTCCGATTTCTGATTTTCGAATTGATGGATTAGGAAACGGAATAAGAAATTCTATATTCATTCAAAATTCATTTGCTAAGCCCATTAAAATAGTCGATTCGATGTCTATGAAATTCCTAATAGCCATTACTATAACTAACTGAAAATAATAAGAAGAAAAATATTATATCTTAATTTTTGTTTACATAAAATGTTTCCGATGTTTGGATATCTTTCAGAAAAAAAAAAAATATATATAAATATAATCATTCAAAAAAATGTGTTGAATTATTTATAACTAGAATTATATATGCAATGGCATTTAAGCTTAATTACTTAATGTTTGGTTTTTAAACAATTTTGAAATTTGCGAAATAATTTTTGAAATTGCACAACATAAATCTTTGAAATTAAAATGGTAGTTATAATCATTTTTTTTTTTTTTTTAATAAAACGAGATTTTACAAATAAAAATCATCTCTAATTTGAATAGAATTTTGTATATTTATTAAATTAAAATTAAACTGCATACCAAAATATAAAGGACAAGCAAGCTGCCAACTTGCTTCAAATTGCCCAACACTCTTGTTGAGCAACACTACTAAACGAGCAACTCTGTCGAGAACAGTAAACAAAAATTTGTTAATAATTCTGCCCACAATGGATGAAAAAACACCAGATGCGAATGCAAACAAATGCCGAGTGTGTTTAGAGGAATGCGAGCAGAGCAAAATGCGAGCACTCTTCACAAACGCGGCGAGTGATGTGGTGGAAAGTGACGATTACGATAATCAGCGATTGAACCGTAAAATTGAATATTGTTGCGGCGTCAGGGTAAGCCGGATCTGGCAGCCAACTGATCAAACCACATGCTGAAAGTTCATTTTTCAGATACGCCGATCAACGCATTTGCCGTCCAATGTGTGCGAAAGGTGTTTCGATTTTGTGGCCATGTGGTACAACTTCCGGCAGATGTGCCTCAATTCCCAAGTGTATTTGGAGAGTGCGCATCTGCAGGCGGCGAAGCCTGACGAGCTGGTCGACAGTGACAGTGCGTACATGGAATATCTGTTTGAGACGCTCCAGCTGAACACTCATCGCTGCGACTCCAACGACGACGAGGAGCAGGAGGAGGAGGAGGATCTACAATCGGCTGGCTCTGCGGAAATTGATGGTGATTTTCATGTCGACTACGATGAGGAGGAGGCCAATGGCTTTGTGACAGACAACGAGACGCATGATCGCTCCAAGCAACTGCTGCCCGAAATGATCAATGAGCTGGGCGCTGCTTATGAGGCGCATGAAGCTGACGCGGCGGATGCTATCGAAGTCGATCAGAGTCTGATGTACGACGACGATTGCCCGACTGCCGAAGAGGAAGAGGACAGCATGGCACTCAAGGTGGAGCATGGTGATATCGACTTTGTGGAGGACGACAACGATGACTTCCTATCGCCAACGCCATCGCCAGATCCCAAGCCAGACACAACGACCACCAAACGCAGGCCGGGACGCCCTCGCAAGCCTGACAACGAGCTCAAGTCGAAGCGAAAAATCAAAGCCCAGAAGTACGCAAAAGTCGAGCAGCAAACCGAGGAAGAGTCCACAAAATATATGTGCAACCTGTGTGGTAATGTCTACCCCAAAAAGGCAGCATTCAACGCACACATGACGGCACACACCGACTACAAGCCGCACCAGTGCGAGTAAGTTGCTCCTCGACTGCAATAATTGACTACTGAGCGATTTAATCCAACTGTTCTTCGAATTCCTTTTAGAATCTGTTACAAATCGTTTCGTCAAATGGGCGAGCTGCGCGCCCACATCCGACGCCATACGGGGGAGCGACCGTATAAGTGTCTGTATTGTGAGCGGCATTTCTACGATCGCAGCGAGAAGGTTCGTCACGAGCGGGTGCACACGAATACCCGGCCGTATGAGTGCAAGGAGTGCGGCAAGACATTCACGCACATGGCCATCCTCAAGAATCACAGCCTGATGCACTCGGGCGAGAAGAATTTCAAGTGAGTACATCCAAGTCAAACTATGTTCAGTAGTCGCAATGTTTTTCTTTAATCTTTGCAGTTGCGCCATCTGCTTGAAATCATTCACGTTGCCCCATCAGCTGAAGGCACATCTGCAAACGTTGACGCACCGGAGCAAGGAGGAGCAGGCATTTGCGAGCAGCTCCAGCAGCTACATGCTGAGCCAGGAGCAATTGTAATAGATTAAGCTAGGCTAGGCTAAAAATCAATTGTAAATTATAAGAGAAATTTATTATCGGTAAATTGTACAGCAAAAAATATGCAGCTACCACAGGAGCAATTGATTCAGTTGGAGCAGCGCCTAGCTGCTGGTGTAATCGCCATCGTCCCGATTGTAGATCAGGATGTCCACTTCACAGCGATGAACGTGCGTTCTTTCGTGCGCCTTCAGATGGTGAGGCAGGCGAAAGTCCTTGTTGCAAGTGAGACACTTGTGCGGCTTCAACTTGGAGTGGGACAATGAGTGTGCCTTCAATGTGGATGACAGTGAGAAGGTCTTCCCGCAGGTCTCACACGCATAGGGTCGTTCATTGGTGTGCGAGCTGCAAGAAGCATTTCATAAGTTGAAAGTAGTTTACAACAACTCATCAACTTACCGTTCGTGATTCCGTTGGGTGCTGCGATCCGCGAAACGGCGTCCACAGTGGGTGCACTCATAGGGTTTCTCGCCCGTGTGGGTGCGCATGTGTGTGGTCAAATTGCAGGCGGCATTGAAGCGCTTGGAGCACAGCCTGCAAGTGCAAAAATGATGACTAGAAAATGTTCCCTTCGCTCACATCACAATTGCGATGCACTTACTCGCACTCGTAGCTCCGCTCGTTGCGATGGGTGCGCATGTGGGATTTGAGCTGTGCCTGATTGCCAAACGAATTGCCGCACATGGAGCAGTTGTGCTTGACCGAATTCGAGAGTTCCAAGGCGGCGGACAGATCAATCGTAAGCGGAGCAACAGCTGCTGCCGGCTCCATTTCATTATCATTTGTAGCTGGCTCATTGTCTGCATCTGCAACTTGATTGCTATCCTGTTCGATATTTTTATCCTCATCATTATCATCATGTTCATGATCATCTTCTCTACCAGATGGATCACCCACATCCATTGCATTGTATTCGCTGTCATTGTTTTCCACCGCCTCGCTTTGAGTCAGATTTAGCATACATTTGCTGACGACAAGCACATAATCATCACTGTCATCTGCACCTGTAGCCGACGACGACTTCTCCGAGGATTGAGTTGTCGTTGTTGTTAGCAGGTCGAGCTCCTCTGACGATTCGACCTCCTGTATTACAATGTCCTCAGGAACCAGCTCCTCCTGTTCGGTGGCATTCTTCCCCGGATGTGTATTCAATATTTTCTTTGATTGGTTTGGATTTGATTGGCTGCTTTGCTTACGCGCCTGTGTCTCTATTTCGGATTCCATATCGCAATTCTCCGTATTGGCATCTACGGCGGGCACACTCGGAAAGCATTTTCTCAAGGACATGGTGCGGCGCACCGCACCTCTCAGATGGACATCGACTCGTTTGCAGCCTGTAAGGAAGGTGTGCACAAATTGCAGATGCTGCACACACTCTACACATATCTGATCTGGCAATCCGTCGTCTGGTTTCACCTTGAATAGAATTCCATATATTAATTATGCCAGTTGTAAACTGTAAAAATATTCAAATATTACAAGAACTCCAGCGTATTCCAGGAGCTGTTCGGCTAATATTGAGTCTTTGAAGAGGGGCTGCAGTTGGGAGCTAGTGCCTCCAGTGCAGGTTCGGCACATGCTCCACTTTATGCAGATTTCCATTATTTATGCTTTCAGAATTGCGAATACGATTGTAAATTAAACACAGGAGTTCATTTTGCGCCACGACGGGACTTGGAGTCAACACGGCTTCGTTTAGTTTGTTTCCACTGCATTTGAAACGCGCGTTTTCATGTCAACCTGTTGACAGGGTTTTCTTAAGCAAAACTTAAATATACATTCTAGCAAAATCAAAGAAGACTTTAAATTATGTAAAATATATATTAAATAATATCTGTCTTTAATAACAAAATTAGCTCGTCTCAAATAGTTTTGTTCCTATTATTCATAGTAATCGCATCCCGTCAAATCATTTGACATTCACAGCGAAATAAAAAAAAATGCAATCGACAAACGGTTACACTGACCCCGCTGAAGTTAAACAAATAGTCAGGGAAGCTGAAAGTTATTATAAAGTTTGTAAAGAGGCAGTAGTATTATTAATAAATACAATAAACAAGTAAATAAAGTAATAAATAAGTAAATAAAATATTTATTTACTTACTTATTGATTATTATTATTGTGTTGCCAAATAATGGATCGAAATTCGCTCTGGAGTCGTGCTTACGAAGCTTCAGGCATCCCGACAACAGTAGTCTTTCAATTTAAATTAAATTAAATTTACACGATGTAAAAATTAAAAATCCTCGAATTTGACTCGACTGAATAATGCTCCCAATTTGCATACTAACCTCCTAACTGACTAAAGATGGTAGACAAAAATAACGCGCCAATTATTTCCGATGAAAACGATTTGCATCTGTAAATACGAATTTTGAAAAGGTCATGGAAAGTCTACGTTCAGCGAATGAAAATATCGACTGCAAAGTAGGCAACGTGGAGGAATTGCTATATTTTAATCTGATGGATTAGTGCACATGTAGACAGATTCAAACGGCTATATTGACTTGGCTTAACAAGAATTTAAATATACCCGCTTTATATCATAATTATTGTTTCCCTTGCATACTACATCATCACTTACAACACCCTTTTCTTTAGATATTGGGACATATCCGTTAATTAAAAGTGCGAACTTTTATTGTGTATATTGTGATCAGCATTTCTGCAATCGCAGCGAGAAGTATCGCCACGAGTGGGGCATATGAGTGCAAGGATCAGAGCCTTGTGAGTGAGTCTCAGTCAAGCTATGTTCACTTATAACAATAGTTGTGAAATCTTTGCGGTTGGTGCATTTGCACTACGCCCTCAGCTGAAGACGCATCAGCAGAGGAAGACTCGTAGATGAAGGAAGGAACAGCTCTTGCTACTCGATGCTGAACCATCTAATAACTAAATTGTTATAAATTAAAAAAAAACTTTCATATTAGTAAATCGTGTTATTTGTGGAAGAACTGAAAAAATTAAAAATAAATGTAAAATTTAAGGGAATTTAGGAATCGCAGGAGCGTATTCTTAATGATTGATACGAAATAATAAATATTTAGTGTTATACTGACTGATTGACAGACTTGGAATATCTCTTATAGTTATGGGAAACCCCGAAAATCCTATTTATTTGTAAATTTTGTTACATGTGCTTATTTAATTTTAAGTATATACATAAATAGAGCTTTAATTGCATTATGGAAATTAAAAAAATATATCAAATTTAATAATATTTTGTGGAACTTTGTTCCCATTATATAGAACAATCGCATTCTTTGATATCCAGCGCCCAATTGCCATTCACAGTAACAATTACATTATCTAGAACACGAAAAAAATACTTAAATACTCTCAGCAAACGGTCACACTAGCCTTATGTCAAATAAAATAAAAAATAAGTAAAGGAAGCTGCAAATAAATTAAAGACGCTGTGCTAATATATTATTGTTATTATTGATAAGAAGTTTACAGACAAGATCACAGCATGCCAGAGTATATAATATGTCGAATATGTTTAACGGAAGACATAAACGCTGATACCATGACACAACTCTACGACGACCAGGACGTTCAATGTCCCCTCGTTCGCAAGATCGAGGAAATTGGCAGCATTAAGGTGAGCAATCATATAAATAAAAATACATTCACACACTTATTGCTATTCATAATTATTTTAAATATTTAGCTGCCACCGCTGGAGGACATGCCAAGCCTTCTCTGTTGCAGGTGTGTCGGTGTCTTAACCAGCGCCTATAAATTTCGGGAATTGTGCCAGGAGAGCGAGCGAGCCTTTGCCAATAGCGTTGTGAAGGTAGATCATCATAGAACTCTGCAGTAAAGGCAAAATTGATTTAATTATATATTTGAGTTCTTTAAGGCTGAACTGAAATTGGAGCCTACTGACGATCCCACCCAAATCGAAAGCGACACTGTGGAGTACATCTACGAGGCAACCAACGAGTTTATCGATCCGGATGATGATATTGAATTCGATACCATACTGGAAGAGCAATTGGAAGATACCAATGAGCAGGCAGAGGAGATTAATACTGGCTACGATGATGATTTTGAGGAAGCCGGAGAGTTGGATGAGACAAACATATTGTTGGGCAATGCCAGTGACAGTGACTACGATCCCACAGAACGATTGCGAAAGCCAAAGGTACGAAAATCCAGACATGGCAAACGTGGACGGGGACGACCTCGTAATCCGACGCATTCAGTGCTGAAGCATGTGACAGCAAAACAAACAAATGCTGCCACTGCTGCTAGTAAATCGCCTGAGGAGACCTCTACAAACATCATGTGCGAAATATGCGGCAATATCTACTCGAAGCGTGCAGCGCTGAATATTCACATGCGTCGTCACCTGTCCGAGAAGCCCTTTGAATGCGAGTATGTTGTTTGCTAGCTGCACAAATAAATCAATAATTTTACAATATAAATCTTTTCCAGAATCTGCGCTAAAACGTTCGCCGGACCCTCTGAGCTTAATCGACACATCCGAGTGCATACGGGCGAAAAGCCATTTACGTGCAAATACTGTTCCCGCTCCTTTGCCGATCGCAGTTCGAATATACGTCACGAAAGGTTCCGTCTAATAATTTACTTTCTATTGTAAATATTAATACTGTTTTATGTTTATTTCCTTTGCAGAACCCACACAAACGAACGTCCTTTTACCTGTGGCACTTGTGGCAAGTCTTTTTCTTATTCGAATGTCCTTAAGAATCACATGCTGACACACACAGGGGAAAAACCCTTTTTGTACGTATATCCTCTTCGTGTGCAAGGATAAAATTCGCATAGTTTTAGATTTTTGTTTGATTAAAAAAATATGTTTCTTTTTGAGTGCTTTAATGCCAGTAGCATTATCATACTACATATATATTTAATAATTGAATCTTTTTAGATGCATTCCGTGCAATAAGACATTCTCCCGCAAACATCAATTGGAGCAGCACATGGGCACAATGACCCATCAGCAGACTGTTAAAGCTCTCCAGCCGAGCGACGCGATCCGACACACTGAAATATATTAGTCATTGTTTGTAATTCAATTATTTAGTTTTAACGTATTTGTAAATTAAAATCTTTATTTTAAATAGAAGAGTACAAAATTTAAGAATTCAAAGGCATTAACAAATTTACATTGAGCCTTCAATTTGAGATTGCGTCTGTTCTTATATCTTATATATTATATTCAGTTCTCATGACGATATCGGATATACTTGTAACATATTTTCGCATAACTTCATTATACTCTTTTTAAGGTAAAGTTTCAAATTGCAATTCTGTTGTATATCCAAATACTTCCTCTTCACCAAAAACCATTCACAACGAACTTCAGCTGCTGACACACAGCTGATTTTTGCTTGTAAATACAACAAATTGTTTTCAAAAATAAATATATACGTATGTTTACATATAATATATGAACTTTAAATCGGATTATGTTTTATTAAACATTCTAAAAATGCCGGTGCAATGTCGTACTTGTGCAAGCGTCATCTACAACATGAACGCCAAGAATCTATTTGAGATCGAGAACTCTGAAATCCTAATGAGCATTAAATTAGTAGCTGGAACCACGGTAAGGTTGTCTTTATCTGTACGTGGTGCATATCCATAATTATGATCATTTTATGTACAGCTTGAAAGACGCCCAGATCTACCATCACACATATGCGCTTGCTGTATGCTCGACTTAAAAGTGGCCGCATATCGCATGAAAGTATTCCGCGACCGCTGCATCAAGACTCAAGAGGAACTGCTTAGTTGCAGCTCCCGTTTGGAGCAGCCCTTTGAGGAGGAATACTCAGACATTGGCTATGATGATGAAGCGAAACAGGAACTTGACACTGACTACGACGAATTGCCCATTGCAATTGACAAACTGGAGGAGAACGAAGTCAGCGATGTTGAGGACGACGAGTTGATTGAATTTGAAGAAGACAACAACAATCCAACTGACATGGAATCTGATCTTAATGAGGACACGAGTGAAGATGTCGACTCTTTGATTAAGAGCGTGCAAAACGAAATTGACAACATTTGCAGATACAGCAGCGATAGTCAAGAGACACTTGAAGACTTTCGGGAGCTCTCCGACAACGATGACGACTGCATGGACTTATTTACAGACACTACTAATCCCACAATTTTCAACAACGTTCCGAATAAAACGATACACCAAAAAACTAATAGAAGACCCAACAGGAAAAAATGCAAACAGTTATCGACTGAGAGCAATTCGGATGCGGCTGGACACGACAGCAACACAATCCACAGAGTTAAGAAAACCTACACCAGTTGGAAGAATCTGACAGAGGAGGAGATAGTTGAACGCAGGCGGCAACGACGACGTGGTGACTATGTCTGCGATCAGTGTGGCAGGCACTTTAATGACCAGAGCAACTTCAAATTGCATCTTCTTCGACACTCCGGTGTCAAAAACTTCAAATGCGGTCAGTGCAGCAAACTCTACTACACGGAGCATCTGCTTCAACTGCACGAGCGGATCGTGCACCAGGGTGAGCGGCCTTATGCCTGCAAATACTGCGATAAAACTTTCAACAGCAGCACCACGCGTGTAATGCATGAACGGTAAGTGTTTATTTGATGCTGTCATTGCGAACTGTATAATTTTATGTATATATTGTATTTCCTGTTTCAGATCGCATACGAATACACGTCCATATTCCTGTGACTATTGCGGTAAATCATTTATTTCTGCATCTGGTCTCAAGCGACATGATTTAACTCACAACGGCGTTCGGCCATACTAGTAAGTATTTATTCTGAATACATGCGACGATTTGGTCCTAATACCATTTGTATATATTTTAGCTGTTCCATATGCGACAAATCATTTCAAAGAAATACTCATTTGAAGGCCCACTTGCGTTCCAAACTACACGCTTCGAGAGAAACAAACATCGGTTTATAGAGTGAATTCCAAGAGAAGAAAAATGCGCTTATGTTACAAAAAAAAAAAACATTAGTAGTAAAAGACAAAAATAATCATATAGACCTTAATATTAAATCGCTTGTGGATATATTTAATTCAACTTGCCAATAGCAAATCCGTTTCTAGAAAAAGATTCAAATGATTTCACAGAGACCAACTCCTTTTGGTATCCGTTACCCCACCAATCTCCAGTTAAAGAAGTTCAATCCTTCCAAACAGGTTAATATTTGTCAACCCAAAAGAGTTCCTCGTACTTTTTATTTTAAGTAAATAAATCGCTTATTCGCCAATTTCAAATAAACCAGTGTATACATATTTGTCTATTTTTTTTTATCTGTTTGGTATTATTATGCATTTTTTGTGTATTTTATTGTTTTCGTGATACGGTCGCGTTGTCAACAAATTGAACGAGTTTTAGCTGGGTTTTTATTGAAATGGAGGATTTTTGCCGTACCTGCGGCAAAACAGTGGATGCAGAAATTTGCATCAACATTTTCTCTCCAATGGGTCGTCGTCTTTTGCACAGCGTGCGCACAATAACAAACTGCTGGGTACAAACACAGTGGACTCTTAAGAATCTCAAATTGTTATATGCAAATGTGTTCTTTCATTCAGGTGGAGAACGCTGCCGGGTTTCCCATCTATATCTGCGAAGAGTGTCAAATACTGCTGAAGAAAATTAACTCCTTTCGAAAACGCTGCACAAAAATTGAGGCGTTCCTCACTAGACGTAAAAGTAAACTGAGCTCAAGCAATGGAATCTCGCCTGCTGCATCAGATAAGGCGAAGAGCAACGATCCGCTTCGAATTGAGGAACCGGATGAGCTTGGCACAACGGATATTAAGGTAGAGCCAACGACCACCACACATCTCAACCGGAGCGGCGACGATTGTGGTGGCATCGAACCAATGAGCAACTCTTATTACGAAGATCAACCAGATTCTGAAGGCTTTGACCGTTTATCTTTTGATGAGGATTTAGAGGAGGCGCCCACTGATGATGCCGCCAATGCCGACATGGTCCAGAAAAACTCAATCGCTGAAGTCCCTTGCAGAAAGTCCAAGCGCAACTACACGATGCGTGTGGGAAAGAGAACTATGTATATCAAGCTGACCGATGACCAACAGCCCAAACGCATTGTGGATCGCGAGCGACAATGGGCCTCGGCGCGACCCTGCATTTGTGAGCACTGTGGTCGCCAATTCAAGGACGGCAGCAATCTTAACGTGCACCTTTTGCGGCACACCGGCACCAAGAACTACGAATGCACCGAGTGCAATGAGAAGTGCTACACGCTGCATCTGCTGCGACGACATCAGCTCAAGCATACAGAAGGTCCATACGAGTGCACCTTCTGTGGACTCCAATATAGTACAAAGAGCTCACGTGTGCGGCACGAACGGTGAGTTAAAAGTGGGAGTTAGTTATTCTGGGCCTTAGAGATCACAGTGGTACTTCAATTTATTTGCAGTGAGGCTTGCAAGAAAGGTCGAGGGCCGCAGTCAAAAACGGAGCTCATCAAACGAGGCGAACGCACCTTTCAGTAAGTGTTATTTGCTATTGTTTAAAATTACTTAACTTAAGTATATCATTTTGTTTTGTTTGCTCAGCTGTGATGTCTGTGATCTTTGGTTCCTGCGGGCCGGCAACCTAACGCAGCATATGAATTCCTCCAATCACATTGCGAATGCGCGCTTGAAAACCAAAAAATTCCAATCCAAACAAAAGAAATCGCTGAACATGGACACAAGAGATGATGGGAACACAATTTTGTAACTTTGAGACTTAATTTAATAAAATGAAGTTGCAATTTAGCTGTGCTTCTAATATTGACTTAAAACAACTGAGAGTCTACCGTTCCCGTTTAATTTGAGTCCTCAATAATTTCCATCTTTGTCACCTTTTGCACATTTTCCTTATGCATTTTACTAAATTGATGCGAATACAAATTGAACTTGTATCGAAACAAGGCGTTGCAAACGTCACACCTGCAAGCAAAAGTTATTTGTTTGTTAGTCATAAGTAATTATTGTTTGGTTAATAGTGCCTTAGATTGCACCCACCTATAAGGACGTTCACCCGTATGGATTCGTTCATGCTCCTTCAGCTTGCAGCGCACATAGAAACCCTTGAGACAAATATCGCACTCGTAGGGACGTTTGCTGTCGTGTTTCACTTCGTGCTTCTTTTTCGCCTGCGGATCGGGGAATCTCATATCGCAGACCTTGCACTTGAATGGCTTCACGCCGATGTGCTGATTAATATGCCAATTTAGTGCATATTTTGTCGCGTAGCTCTTGTCACAATACGTACAAAAGTGACGAACTGTTGTCTTTTGGTTCTGGCCATCCTGCGATTGCTGATCTCCCTCTTTCAATTCGAGTTTCTTGTTCAAACGATTCTCGTTCCGATGAATGCGCGGCGATGCTCCATGCACATTCCTGTAATAACGATATGTATATAAATTAAATTTGATTATATCTTAACATGATCGACGTACTTTTCGTGCAGATAACGAGTATTGGACGAACCAAAGGCTTTTTTACAAAAATTGCAGGTAAATGGTAGCTCGCCTCTGTGCCGCACACGCAAGTGAATGTTTCGCATATACGAATCATAGAATTTCTTCGGGCATTCGGGGCATGTGTAGTTCTTTGTGCGCGTGTGGCGCAACATGTGTATCGTTAAATTGCATCTGACGCGAAAGGATGCGCCGCACTGATCGCACACATAATTAAGGGGCATCGCTCTGATCTGTTCACGGCGTATCCGATTTCTTTCCTCTTTCGTGCGTTTTGGTCTTATGGGTTTTGGCTCGCGAGGCTTTCGCTTCCTTTGCCTTGCTGCTGGCTTCTGCATTGCAACTATTCCCCTTTTCTGCCTTGGACGCGGTGTCTTATCCTTGCCCTTGTATTCATTTAAAAGATCTTCATAGATTTGCGCACCCAAGGCTATACTATTTGGATCTGCGGCCGATGGACTCTGCCCTACCACTGCCTGAATCATTTGTTGGCTCAAAGGCTCAATGACAGTTGTCTGGTTGCCTGTATCATCTACCGAAAATACTGAGACAAACTCATCCTTTACAAGCATATCTTGCTCTTGATGTCCATCCGGCTGCTCGTCCCAACCATCTCCATCTTCTGAGATGCTTTCATTGATAACAGCTGGGATTACATCAGCGACTCCTGCGGCAAGTTGTAGTTCCGTTCGTATACACGCTTCCCGAAATGCAATTGCTGTGCGCAGATTGGCAACGCAGCTTGAACACATCACGGCAGAACCTTCATCTTTGCACTGAATCTGCAATGAAAACAACACTTGTTAAAATTATCTATTTAGATAAGTTGTTTTCATCTCTGTCTTGCATATATACATATACCAACCCAAATTCCAGTAATAACTTCGATGTGATATAACATCACAGCGTTTTGCGAGTCACACAGATCTTTCGAGCTCTCATCCAATACAAATTGTGCAAAGCAGGTGCGACATCTCTTTTGTTCAACAAGCCTTTGATCCTGGCCACTGCTCTTAGTGCTGCAGTCCAGCTCTTCGGCGAGTGGATCGTGTTCAATGGGCGTGGGTGTAAATGGAACGAATGCATTGCCTGTGGCACTAACAAAATCAGGGACAGAGTTAATGCCGGTGTTTCTGATAAAGTTCGGAGCGATTACAATTGCTCCGCTTGCCTCAGCCGCCTCCCGCGCCGACGCCTCTTCGAGCAGTTCAGCGACCAACTTTTTGTTCTTCTTCTTTTCGGATCGCTCTCGTTCGAGCGCACTTATATCGTTGTTGTTGATGCAGGGCACGGCGCCTGGTCTCAGTGTTCGCTTTGAGCACAATCCTGCATATAAATCTCAGTTAAAGTTGATGTGCATACCTTTTGCTAATTTGTTAAGAGTAACACAAACCCATTTGAAATTGTAATGCTCCTTGGATATCGTCCTCTTTAAAGTGCTCATTGCAAATGACGCTCTTTGCCGTTGCCTTCAGTTTGTCTCTGCTGCTTTTGCGGCAAAACGCAACCCATTTTTTCAAAATATCTGGGTTTTTCGGAAAGCTAAAGAAGCTCAACTGTTCGGAGTGTTTTTGTTTTGACTTGAACTTGTTTGTGCAATTGTGCACCGCGCATTTCATTTTTAAGCTATTTCTTTTCTTATTTGTGACGTCGCATTGCAGACCTAGTGCCAGGGCTGCCACACATTTTCTGACCAGTAAAGCAGTAAAGCAATCGATGTTTAATCGATATATTTTTGTATTGCCGACAAATCTAAATATTGGCGGGGAAATTTTTTAAGCGCACAGCAGATAAAATTAAATATTAAAAATAAACTTCAGTCTGTTTATTTATAAAACTTTGAGCGGAAGTAGGCGCCCAAGCTTGACTTCCTATTGAAGTTATCATTGTAAACTTTTTAGCTATTTTGAAATTGGTCAATTAGATATACCAAAACAGCCAGCAGCAGATTTGTTGCATAACTGAAATGAAGAATCCGACTTCTCAGGCCACAATAACTCTCTATGTCTGTTGTGGAAGAAAAACGAGTACTATAATTAAATAAAATAAGTACCAGTAAATTACTTTTTATGTTGAGATCGCCGCAATGTTTAAAGGTATAGGGCTTTTCGCCCTGATGTTGGCTGCGCTTGTGCAAGTTATTCCACACACTTATATTTATTGTCTCCTGAAGTACTGTTTGATTGCCTGCCACGACAAATGAGATCCTGCTAAATTCTTTAAGGTATCTCTTCTTGGATTGCTTCCATTTTGGCCATTTTTACATTCAATGATATGCTTCTTTCATACGTTGGGCTTGTATTCTCATCAGTGGTTTGGTTGCCAGTCACAACTGGCAAGTGCCGAGTAATGATCTCAATAAAAGCCTGTTTTCTTTGATTACGGATAAGTGCAGAGTGATGGGAATCGTTTGCAGTAAAATTATTTTGGATTTGAGATTTAACTCCTCGCTATATGAGTCGGCTCTACTCGAGAGGAGTTGTGTATCAAGCAAATCGTGAATTCAATATTAAACGACTTTTAATTATTTTGCCTTTTGACTCGTAACTGGCACGCCCACATGTCACTCTTTCATCCTCCAATAGGGGTGCTCATAGCTACATCATGCATTCCGTGACATATTCAATTCAAAACCAACTCTACATTTGCTTGAAATAGGCAGCATAACTGAAATTGGAAAAGATTTTGCTGGTCAACTGCTTTGGCTGTCGTCAAATTTTAATATGCATGTAACCCTAAAGGGGCGGACACCGCTGCCCCGGGGGTCGATTCTGGCGATGATTCATGGCTCCAGCTTTATCGCCTCTGCGTAGATTTTATTTAGGGGTAGCAAAAGCGTTGCAGCATAACTTTATTATTTTGGGTCAGCATGTAGCTCAATCTCTCACTTGCCACACATTAAATGCAAACAAATCAGGCATCAAATTGCTTTGAACTGAACTGTTTTTTGTTGACAAGTTTAAGGTCAGCCCTTATGTGTGCTCAAATGAAAAAGTTTTTAATTTGATATTGTATGTAAAAATGCAATTAAAGTTTATTTTGTATACTACTACAGAAGGTAGACGAAAAGATAGAGATGAATATTATGTGGAGTCACAGATATCCTCGACATATCTTTTCAAATTTGTAATTGTGTTTATCTTCTGCTCTTGCCACATTAATCTGCATGATTATTGGCACTCGTATTCAATAAATTCTTAATGTGACATTGACCCACAAAACCAATGCCAGGCCAGAGGCCTTTGCTAAGACGTACGGGTGAATGCAATCACTGGTTCAACAAAAAGAAAAGAAAACCCCATGACTGATTAAATCAGTGATTAAGGTAAAAAGAAAGGATTGCCAAAGGCCGTCAAGGCGTTGAGGAAAAACCGTTTCTTATTGTTTACATTTCACCTCTGTCCGTAATTTTCTGTGAACCCGATCAGGGTAAAGAACGTGGATTGAGGATTAAAGACGTTGACTATACTGTGCTAATTTCAACGGAGGGGTTGCTCTATGTGCAAAATACGTGACACATTTCAACCCGAGCCGAAGGACCAAGGACTTATTGCTCTTGCAACTTTATTTGCCCCCTTTAATGCCAGTTATTTGATAGCTCGTAAATTTGTTCGATCGCAGACAACGATTTTCGCACTGTGGGAATTTCCTCTTGATCAATGGCTGCATAGGGTTACAATTCAAGAAACAGCATCTGGGATTGCTTAGCAAGCAAGACATGCTTTTATGTACCTACCATGACAATATTTTAAGTGCTTAATTAAGAGCTCAAGTTGGTGCTCAACACACCTTCGTACTAATGTGTTTTATCCAAATCGCTTTTTGATTTCCCTTGACCACAATAAAGTTGGCAACATTTGCACTTCCTTTTTTTACGGTAAAAGTGAAAATTATTTTTCATTGTGTGTTTGCATTTATGTAAATTAATTTTTTGCTTATTTGACGCGTGTCCAGCAAAGTTATGCCCTTAAGTGACCATTCTAAATGTTGGCAAGTTGCCAACAGTTTATCCTGCATCGTATTTGTTGTTTTTATGCTCTGAAAATTTGTGAAAAGAATAAAACGAAAACTGGTAAATATTGCGCCCAGAAGCATCTACAGAAACGCTTTAATCTCAGAGGTAATTTTATTTTAGGTGTGTGATTAAGAATTGGTCAAAGGTCAGTCACTTCTTTAAAGTTCGCATCTCTCTCAGCGTATATCCCTATACGCGATTAAAATAGGTGCAGAGGTATAAAAATATGAGCCATTACTGGCATATCTATCTATCCTTGAAAACTCTTTGTTAAATAAGACCAGAGTTTATTCTAGAATGAATTTTCAGTAGAGAGATGCAGTACATTACTAAGTACTAAAATTGGTGACGAAATTTGAAGCTGAGTACAGAGTATCTTCTAGTTAACTTTCCTCTCTAGCTTTTTTACTTTATTTTATTTGTCGTTTTTATTTTCATTTTAAATTTATGATTTTAAATGTTGGACAAATGCTACACTTCGGCAAAGGTTTCGCCTATGTTGTTGTCATGGTCACGAACATCATTCAAGATGGAAAGACTGGAAAGGGTAGACCCATCACAAAAAGGACAAAGGATACGGATGCTGGGCGACATTACTTGACTGTGTGTTAAATTGTTTATGACACACAGAAGAGCGTTGCGTGTACTCATCATTATTTAAGTGGCCTTCATCTCTTTGCTCGCAAAATTTTGACAAACAGGAGAGAAAATTTAAGAGACAGGAATAAATCTTGCGTTGAATGGAAAAGAGAAAACTGAATGATCTTAAGTTATATTTGGCGGTTTTTTGCAAATATATGTAGTTTCTCCAACAATGAGTAAAAGGCAAATAAACGGGACTATTTCGATGTAAGGCAATTCCATCTCAGGATTGCAAAACATTTCAGAAATATGATGAAGACCAATGCATTTTGATGAAAAGTTGCAGAGCCGTTTGCTCAAATAGCCACAAGACCGTAATGCTCAAGGGAAAACTACGCAACCCTTTGGTGCGGGCAGGATATTTTGAGATGAGACTACTTTTGCAGCAGCCACGGACGTCATTAAAAAAAAGGAATAGTTTTTTGATGATTTTTCTCTACCTGGAAATATGAAACTTTTTAAAATCAAATAGGGTTGTCAACTTCTTGACAAGTGACCATTAATTTAAAGTAGTCAAAGTAGTCAATTGTCTCATAAATCAAGCAAGGACTTGGTTCATATTACAAATTTTTAGAGTTAGTTGAACGTGTTGATATTTAGTTAGATGGCTAATTCACCCCTTATTGTTGAGATCTTGGCCAGCAGGCACAATAAACATTTATAATAAATTCAATAAACATTTCAATAAATTAGTGAGAATGTATTAGAAAAATATTTCCGGTACGCAAAAATAAAATCGGAAGAATATAGAATCGCAACCCCCAATTCAATATTAAACAGTGATCGCAGAACAAATGCTTTCAGAATAAAACTTTCTCTGATAATGTTGTTTTTCAGTAGACTGCAAGTTTCGTAAAATCCAACAATATTGAAGGTAAATAAATTAACTAACAAAACGTTTTTAATAATAAACGCAGACCAGACCGTATTTAGGAACAAGAGACTCAGAGAACAAAAATCATAGCTAAAATCTTGTTCTCCCCTTATGAAAACAAAACCATTTAAGAACTAAATAATTTAGATTAAGACAGATATGTTACAAATCGAATTCTGCAGTTGTTAATTATCTGGAAATCACATTGTAAAATAAAAACATGCTTCGATCATGATATCCTGTTCTACAGGATCGTTGTGCCAGCGTTATATGCCCCATTGCGCAACTGATAGATTTTCCCACAATAAAATAAAAACGCATAGAAAATTACATAAAAAAGAAATGGAAGAGTAAACCAATCCTTCCTCAATTGGATGCCAAACTCATAAGAACATATTTGTCTGAGCAGGCAGCGAAATCCTTTTTGTAAGGACACGTTTGCATGTGTGTGTGTTTTTATGCGTGACTGAAAGGATTGCGTTGTAAGAAAGAAGAATTTAGGTCAATCGTCTCGCAAAACGCGTATTTTCGACAACGTCTAAACAGTCACTTCGAAAAGGCAGCTGAAGATGATCGACAAAAGACCAAAATTAGATTAAAAAAAAAGGTTGAAGTTTGAAGTAATCGAACGCACAATTCTCTTTTGCTAGATCAATTACTTCTAAAAACAGAAAAATAACTAGCTGATTAGTTGGACGTTAAGTTTTAAAGGACTTTTTCAGTATATATTACCAATAAAAACCCAAAAGCGTTTTGGAAGAGCTCGAGTATTGCAACTGCAACCCTTTAATTATCCTTTCGAATTACGCTTTTATCTTCTTCAATCACATCTCAAATTCCAGCACATTTTACAACAATTTTCCCTTAAAAAAAGTTAAAGTATCGTGTGACATTATATGATATCATTAATTTTAATATTGTCATTAGTTTTACGGCGCAGACCAAAAAAAACTTGAAGTTCCTTCGAATGTTGAGCATTAAATAAGAAAATCGGTGAGAAAATTATTGCGATCGTTAATGAATCTCTCAGCAACTTTGACTAATTCATAAGGATCATCAATCAAATTGGACACTCTCTGAAAAGAGGCAAATGTTTATTATAAATTATTTGGCCAACTTCATTGCCTTTTCCGTTTGTTTTTGCTAAGAAGCGTAAAAATTGCTTAAAAAAAAGTCAATTTTTTCATTTAATTTTCATTTGCGCCAAATGGGCAAAAAAATTGTATCAGCTGCCGATCAAATAACGAAAAAACGAGCATTTTTTACAACCCTTCAAAATTCATAAAAATTAATAAATTAGTTCGATTTTTGCAATGCGGACCTGATGCCCAAAGCAAATTTAAAAAAGTATTTATATAATATTGAGTGTGATGCCTGTCAGCTAACCAATTTATCCTCCGACAGCCAGTGTTATGCTAATGGACCTGAGACGAAAGAGGAGGAGGGTTTCCCAGTGAGAGGCGCACGCGCGCCTCATTTGGGAAATATATGCAAATCAGCTGAAGGATATGAATAAAAGGAGCGCAATCGAAATCCCTTCACGAACAAATTAATTGCAGCCATCGATTGATATCGAATACCAAGCATTGGAATTGAGCTCTGTTGGTTTATCACTTGTTTGGCGAATTGGGACTAAAGTGGATTTACCAATTGTTGCCATAATTGAGTGATGTGCATAAGTTAAAGGCCAAGCGGTTAGTTAAAGTTAAGTTGATTACCACATCATTTTTTATGGCAAAATGGCAACTGAGCTTCCAAAATGTAGAATAAGTCGTATAACGACGCATAAAATTGCGAACAAAGTTAGTTGGGTTAATCAGGAGGATGTTTTATGCTTGTCGACGATGTCATCAGCGTGAGAAAAATCTTTAAGCACATTAAAACCTATCTGACTAATTACGTCAATTGCCTGTGGCATCCTTTGTCCTTTTCACAATTTATGCTAAAATATAAACAATACAAAAGTTTGAATGCTCGAAGTGCTACCCTCAGAAAGTCGAGTCTTTATCCTAAATGCAGTGGTATTTTGCCTTTTTCTGCCCTTTTTAAAGATGTTTTGTTATGGGTTGCCTTTGGGCGCAGATTTATTTGCTCAAGTAAATCTCAACGTTAAGCCCCGGAAAAAAGAAAGGAAAATTCTCAATTTCACGAAATCCAGAATGGTATTTCAATATAATCGTTAGTACCAATGGAAATTTATGCACTGCAATTCATTGAGGATTTTGTCTGGTCAACTATGTTGACCCTTGACGAAGGCTCAAAAAGGTTCCATATGTCCTCACCGTTGAAATTCTGAATTCGAATAGGATCTTAATTATGATAAAAGGACACGCGCTAGGCCGCAGATTATTTGCGAGGGGATGTCCTGGGTACCAATTTGACATCTTGACCAATTGCCGAGGTGTGTGTGCCTATCCTTTAAGTCCTTTGGGCACGCGCGTCGTCCATCCTTGCTGATCAAGCCATCAGACAGGTTTGTCTCAAGCAGTTAAGTGGTCATTTATTGGGGTCATCCTTTCCACGCGTGCCAATGCACTAAGAACAAATTGAGCTGGTCAATAGCTCTGAATAGTGACCCTTTTTGGCTTGGATTCAGATTCAGCTGCCCGGTAATTTATAACGGTTGTTTTGGTATTTTTCTTTGAAGATGAGAACAAAAATCTTGAGCCAGAGATTTCCCATCTAAGCCCTGACCTTCTTGGTAACACAATTGGGTGAGCGCACCAATTTTATTCGCTTTGAGCATCCTTACACCGAAAAGGGTTAAGGCGACCCACAGGGACGAGTTCATTACCCAAAAACCGGACCGCGAATCCGTATAAATGTAAGCACAAAGCCGAGAAACCGGTTTGGACACTGCCATTCATTTTTGGGAAAGGCCGCGAAGAAAATGTAAGCCAGAAGGGTGAACCCCTTGCAGTAAACAGCCATGTGACGGTCCATTGCGAGATCTGGTCAAACTAATTATAAAACAGCGGCTGCAGCATCGCGAGTGCGAGCAGTTGCCTGATGTATCCTGTCAGTTGCTCTTAACACAGGTTCTAGGGTGGCAGCGAGGGCATGAGAACAGCAGGACAATGGCTGCTCAAAGGGTTCGGTTGCGGTCGCGCATTCTAATTTCCTATTCGGTGTGCAACTAGGATACCCTATTTATGACAACATGTTCTGCATTGTTCTGCTTGGCTGCTTGTCCTGTAGGTCAACCATTTTGTTCTGCCTAAACTTGAACCCAAACATGTTCTCAAATTAACGGACATTTCTCAAGAATTTCGCACGATAACTTTTGGGTCACCAACTAAATGCGATGGGTGAACATAAAACTCAAAGCAGCAGAAGATAGAATCAACTTACAAATGAACTGTTTATCTGATGGTCGCGTGTTGTGCCTACAGCAAAACTGACTGCAATACTGACCATTAGCAAGCCAGCAGTTTCCCCTTTTATAACTCTTTCTATTGGCTTGACCAGCGTTAAATGATTTAATGACTCAGACGCGTGTCCTTAGCGGGGTTGGTCAGTGCGCTGGTCAGCGATGTCCTCTTACTTCCCGTAAGACCCTGTTAGGCAGAAAATGCAGATTGAGGAGAGAATCTTTGTGACAGCATTTTGCACATTTGCATTTGTCATCAATGACTTCATTTGATTATAGTGTCCCATCCATTATCAATAAAAGAATTCTTTAGATGTCTTTGTTGACATGGCACATCAGAGATTTCTGCATATAGGCACAAATATTATTGAAGGGTCAACCTTCTTGAAGGATCCGAAAAAACCTTTAAGAAAATTGCCATTTAAAATTTGAATTAAATAAAGAATTTTTTTTATTTATTTTCTGGGATAAACGTTGTTTGGAAAGTAAAAAAGAGTTCGATTTTCTCACGTTAATGATAAGGTATTCGGCGAAAGTATATTCGCATAATTCACTGACTAAAACTATCATATTGCACTTTGTGTAATTTTACAAAACTGTGAAGTGACATTTCTCTAATTAACTCCATTTTAACTAACTTTGAACTAGCACAAGTCATCCACTTTTGAGAATATATCATTGATAATATATCATTCTCTTCCCATCCTTCGTCCATTTTGTGGAGCCTAAAATAATAATCTTTTGGTTAATCATAAAGTAACATTTTATTTTGTATATTTTTTAATGGGAACATGAGCAGGAGCGAGAGCGACTAGCATTCAATGCTCACTTCGAAATAGAATCCAAAACGCAAATGTTTTCCATTTTGAAATATTTGTAACTGAATCAATGGTTGTCATATGCAAATACATTTTCATCAAAGTACATATTAAAATGAAGACAAATTGAAAGCATGACTGGGTTCATCTTGAATTTATAGTGCACAAAGTGTCTCGGGTTCCGTTCCTCAGGCCTTGTGCATATTTTCATGAAGACATTTGTTTGTTGCTCGATTGCTATTTTGGAGATCGGTTTGTATGCTGTCCTCTGGTCTTTTCTCTTATCCATTTCACTCAATTGTGGCAGCAATTGGGAAAAACTATTTCAATCTCCAATCTCAAATAAAAAACCAAATGACAAACAAGCTGAGATGAGTAGTACCAAGCCATATACATGTTCTGTATAAAATCAATCGATGTCTGCAGTTCGTCGATATGATTTTGCTAACCTTCACGGGATTCCCTTTGCATTCATTGCTTGAGCTGATTTGCATATATTTTCACATGGCGCGCGTCGTTGGAACCCTCCTCCGTAGTGGGCATCGACACAGGTCGATTAGCATAACACTGGCTGGGATTGATCCGGATTTGCTTTGCTCTTCTCGCTTGTGACTTGAGCCTTTGCGTCTGTGCCAAAATTATGCAAATTTTTCCACAAACCTATATTTGACAACAGTAATTTATGTAAATTACACTGACAAGGGTCGTTTGCGCCTGCGCAACGGATGTTACAAGTCGCGTCCTTTAAGGGTTTTTTTTTTGGTAAGGGTGTGCTCCTATTTCGCACTTTTGCAGTATTTTTTTATATGCAAATTTTGGCATTTCTAATTAAAGTTTTTTTTGCACGCGGTTGTGATGTAGATCTAGTTTGTTCGTTTGTAATTTTAATTTAGTTTGCTTTTTGCATTTTAATATATTCGATTATTATTGGAATGTGCAGCTGTTCTAATATCTAAGTCCTAAACATATATTTCTTGAAACTGAGCAAATAATTCGAAAAGGGTTTTGCTTAATGGACCAATATGCTGGGAACTATATTTTATGCCATTTTTTTTACCTATAACATCTGATTTTTAATTGACAATTGGCTTTGAAAAGTGTGAGAGAAAAATAGATTGCGAAAAGCAATTGCATAATTAATTAAATCCAATACTTCTTCTACTTCTACTTTCTAAGCTAAACTAGGTAAAAATGCGTAACAAAATGTGTTTCATAATTAAGTAAAAATGTTAGAATATAGTTCACATTGTTCGGTGTCTTTATATTCTTTATAATAAATCACGTTCCGACAATCATTACAAAACTTCGATATTAAAGTTTTAAAAAAATATAAACCTAAAGTTCTTTCTGTTTTCCTTTTTTCCTTCTGTGATTTTTAATTAGATTCATATAAATTGCTCCACTCTCCGTGACTCTCTTTCTCTGTCTTCACTTGCAATACACAGGGGAAATTCCTGAGCAGCAGTTGGTCTCTCAATGTCACTTTATCTGCCCAAAAAAACTCGCTTTCTGCAGATATTTACATGGACGCTGGCATTTTATTGGTTGGCTACGAAAAAACCAGCAAAAAATAGTGACAAATACACAACAAGTTTTGAGCACAATTTCCACAAACAGGGCACAAATAATTATTTGAGGGTTGTGTGAGCATTAAACCACCACTTAAAGGGATTTACTTTTAGTATTTCTTTTTAAAGAGAGTCAGAGATACAAGAGCGGGCAGACTAGATCAGTTTTTTAAGAGAATCTTGGGTTTTTTTGAGAGAGGGTTGCTGAGAGGACCTACGAAATGTTGCGCAATATTCTACTATATTTGCTGGTTGTCGTCGAAGAGTTGAATCAGTTTGAGCTGCGCAGCTGAACTTCGAGGATCGTTAGAGATGTGCCATATAAATCTGCGTCGAGAGTGCCAAGTGAAAATTGTGAAAATCTTCTTTACTAAGAATCATTTCTGAATTTTCAAAGAAAAATCAATCGAACAAGAAGTGATCGTAAAATGTTCAATCAAATGGAATTTATGATGCAGCTTTATATGATGAACCTGTTGCAGCAACAACAACTGCAGCAACAGCAAATCCAACAACAACCACCACAACAAGAGCAACAACAGCTGTTGGGCTTTGCCCAAACACAAACTGAGGATATCAGTAGCAGCACTTGCCTGCAACAGCAACAGCAGCAGCAACCACAAAAACAACACAAGACTCGAACAGACAAACGAACAAATTCACAAAACACAAACTGTAGTTCGAGTAGCCGTAGTTGTAGTCCCAATAGTAATTTGAATACGTTGTCGTCAAAACAACAACAGCAATGTGAAGAACATGCAACATCACTACTAACAACACCCACAAAAACTAATAGCGCAAACATAAACTTTGCCCAGCAATTGCCACAATTGTTGTTCAGCAATATATCGCCACTGACACACTTCATGTTGCAACAACAACAACAACAACAACAGCATTTGCTGACAACTTCAACTTCCAATCAGCTACTAACACCTAACACGCCCAGCTCCACACAGCAACTACAGCTGGATCAGCTTACCAGAAATAACTTTTTGCAATCCTCCGCAGTGACATCGACGCCGAATGAACAATCAGCAGCAGTAGCAGCAGTAGCAGCAGCAGCAGCAACATCTGCAG
The DNA here is from genome assembly GCF_018153295.1 of Drosophila grimshawi. NCBI lineage: Eukaryota > Metazoa > Arthropoda > Insecta > Diptera > Drosophilidae > Drosophila > Drosophila grimshawi. The sequence continues at coordinate 1,258,801 of NW_025063098.1, forward strand.
CAGCAGCAGCAACAACAACAGCAACTGCTAATGTCACTGGCAACATTCCGGCAGACACTGTCAAATATGAGCAGTATTTCGATGATGAGGATGATAAGCCGCTGTCTAGCCTGAACAGCTGCAGCTCCTCGGGCATGGCCAGCACTAATGATGCCACTAGCGCCACCAGCGCCAACAGCGAGAAGTTGTTGCTGTTGTCGGGCATACAGTCGCTGGAGAGCACGAGCATCAACGACGGCAGCATTAACTCGCCCAGCATGGTAAGTGCGTTATTAAAGCCACCAAACCAATTGAATCTTCTTGGTAGTTTTATTAAATTTGTAGAGTATTGCGAGTGCTTACAAATTAAGTCGCTTCTGACTGCAGTCGAAATAAGAGAAGAAACAGTAGTAGAAGTTAAAGTGGAAAATTTAGTCAAATCAAAAGACTTTAGAAAAAAAAGAGCATAATAATTATTTAACCAAATTTAATATAATTTATATATATAATATCGACAACTCCTTGGACTGCTATTTCTCTGTATTCAACCCTCTTCGTCTCAATCAGACGCTCTTAAATTTTGAAGCTCTCGCAATTTTCTATAACTTAAATTCAATTACCAAAACGATTTAAATTTGTTAGATTTTTCTTGTGTGGCAGTCAGCTGGAAATAGCTGAATTGGTTCGAAAATGAATGCATGTTCGTCAGAAAGTCCCACGCTCTTTGCAATTCGAGAGTGGGTCTTTGTATTTGTTTAAGGCAGGTCTTCATTCTTGCGCTTTGTCCGCAAAAAGCACAGGCGAAACTTTGTCGCAATTTGTTTGCTTGCTTAATGTAAACAACATCATGATTCCAAGGAAAATAGGCAGCTGCTGTGTCACGACAACTGGCACCAGTCTGGTTTTGAGAAAATTTATTACCATTAAATATATCATCGATTCTACATTGCAGTATACGCCCGTTAAACAGCCGGCGGATTCCTCATATAGTGCCATGACCTCCATCGACAATGATGAGGAGACATTTAATACACCCTTACCACAGAGCAAGAATTCGCTGCTGACGCCACCGCCATCCAATGATCAGAGTAAGGCAAGCATTGTCAGCCTGAGCACGGCCAGCGGTTTGGATGCCTTTCTGCTGAACGAGGAGAATCTGAAATATCTACGCAAGGTGTCCTCGTATCTGGAGTGCGAGAATGTGCTCTGTCGCCAGGATACGTTGCGTGAGCATTTTCACTGCTATGACGAACCCTGCCAGGGCAAGACTCTTAGCAAAAAGGATGACATCATCCGCCATCTGAAGTGGCACAAGAAGCGCAAGGAAAGTCTCAAACTGGGCTTTGCCCGCTTCTCCTCAGGGGACGACTGTGCGCCCGCCTATGGAGATAGCTGTGCCTACAACTGGAAGCAGACGCACTATCACTGCATCTACGAGCACTGTCCCAAGGTCTATGTGAGCACCAGTGATGTCCAGATGCATGCCAACTTCCATCGCAAGGACTCGGAGATTGTGAACGAGGGTTTCCGGCGCTTTCGCGCTCATGAAAACTGCCGAGTCGAGGATTGTCCCTTTTATGGCAAGAAGATATCTCACTATCACTGCTGTCGCGAGGGTTGCAATCACACTTTCAAGAATAAGGCCGATATGGGTGAGTGACATCGAATTGAATTCAAATGAAATATGCATTCTTATTAATTTTGCCTTTAGACAAGCACAAGACGTACCATCTGAAGCATAGTCAGCTGACACAGGATGGCTTCAAGAAGATACTGAAAACGGAACCATGTCCTTTCGAGTCTTGCAAGTTCTCCATGGTCAGCAATCACATTCATTGCTTACGCGTGGACTGCAACCACATCCTGCACTCGAGCAGCCAAATGATTAGTCACAAGCGCAAACACGATCGTGACGATGGCGAACAGCAGCTCAAGAGCAAACAGGACGACTTGGAGGACGCACCACAAACACAAGCAACTATTGCACCTGAATTGAACAGTAACAGCTTCAGTTCCACCTCGACACCACTCTCTTCGCTCTCCACGGAGCACTTCCTGGCGCGCAAGCGAGGACGCCCACCCAAGATGATTGTGAGTTGTTTGCCGTCTTCTGCAAGAACTTCGCTTATTACATTTCTATACATATTTTAGCAACTGCCCGTGGATGCGCAACAATCTGAAGCGAAGCGTCTCAAACTGGCTGACACAGACAGCTTTCCGACGCCGCCAACTCAACTCCCGCCCTCATCCAACAGCAATGCTCTCAACAGTGGCCTGCTTGCCAGCCTTTTGCCCAACTTTATGCCTGTTGCAGATGCAACAGCGCCAAATTTCCAGATGACGCATCTTATGGCGCTCTTTCAACTACAAAATCCGCTCTTCTATCAGAATATGTATCCCGGCACCACAGATGCCAATATAATGCAGACCTTGCCTCAGAATTCGCCCGTCCTTGGCAATTTGGCTGCCTTCAACGTGGCGGATGCAGCAGCAGATGCGGTCATGCAACAGCCAAAGACCGAGTTTGGCATTGAGCCCGAATTTAAGGAGTAGATAAGATAGTTTTAGTAGTGTGTTTGTAGAACGATCACGAGTCGAGGATCAGGCTTAAATAGGTTTCCCGGTAAATGTTAGAATGTGTTCAGGAAGTCCCTCTGCATTTGTTATAGCTACAAAAGCGAACTCAGCCACATTTTGGTGACCGAAGAGCCTTAACAAAATGTTGCTGAATTCGCTTTTATTTTAAATGAGTTTTTTCATATAGATTTCAGTAAAATATAATTTTGGCTTAAGAACTGTGATTTTTTTTATAGATAGATTTATTCTGAAAATACTTAAATTGTTCGTAATTCGTAGATCGACTTAGGCGCTGTTAGTTTGATACCAAATAAAAATACCAATAATATGTGATCAAAAATACAAAAATTAATGAAAATAAATACATTCCTTATTAGTTGTGAAATGTAAAATCCAATTTTTTGTGATCTTTGGAAAATTGTTTTAAAATCTTTTAATGACAATAAATATAATTGGTTCTTATAATACTACAAATAGTCCTTGTCCGGGCGATATTCCTTCAGAGGGACTTTTTTGTAACATAAAACATTGCTCATAACTCGATCATATTCTTCGCTATCCTGACGAGCCTTGTTTAACTTTTCGTTTTGTTCAGGGCTATCAGGACAAAGGATACCAAAATCACCAAAGGATTTTCTGATTTCGGCTCATATCTTTAGCCCTGCGGTTTAATTTTTGTGCTTATGTTCTTAGATGATACCGTATTCCTTGAATGCAATTCGGTTGAGTTTGTCGGTGCACCTTGTCATACGAAAATCTGTAAGGATTTGGCCAAGTTACAGTTATTTTTCTCCAAAACCTAATTGTCCTTTCTCCTTGGCTCATCCCAAAAGTATGCTTCAAAAGTAAAATAAAATGAATAAAACAACATTTCGAATATCGGTTAAATAGTTGTTATTGCATTTATTACTGTTTTTATATGACTCTTTTACTCATTTACTAAACACAAATTAGCTACTCAAAAACTCTGGACTCCTTATGGCAAGCTGTCCAGCTAATCAATATATTGTACTTAGCATTGAAGCAATTTATTCAATTTTGTATTTATTTAGATAATTTGTTTGCATTTAATTACTTATATTTAAACAATGAATATAGATAATCCAAGTCCGGGAAGAGATTTAAGAATTTATATAGTACACATGCAGATATATGTTTTCAGAATTTTGTTTAATATGCTGCTGGATATCTTGATTATCGCTTACAATCAAACCAAAAGAAATAATGTACAAATGATTATGTTTATAGAAATTAAGCGAAACAGTAAAAACTAATTGACTAAAACTAAAGAAACATTAAATTCAACAAGTAAAACTAATTAAAATTTGTTACAAATTAATTAAATCTGCTGAACAATAGAAAAACTTAAATAAAACTAGAAACTGAGACTGAGACTGCTTATCAATTTTGTATATATCCCTCCAATATATATATGCATAGCAGTGGGTTGACAAGATTCCTAAAGTTGTTTTACACACAAGTCATGTTTAGCCAAAATTTATAAAATTGTTGCAAAAGCATTTATCCAGTTCCATGTATAAGTACTTGTATATAATGTATGTATATATATATATATATATATATATATATATATATATATATGTTTATATATATATATATATTTATATTTGGGGTCTGTATATATAACGTTTATGTATGTAGGGCAACAATTTGTGCGCAACATGCAAAATAATGAAATTTGTAGCATTTATATTTGTATTTTTGCATCTTAGCCGCAACTGAGGTGTACTGGTAAGCGTTTAGCCCTGCTCAGGCTGCTCAGGCATGCGCTCCCGATAGAGGCTGCGCATCAGCCTGCCGATGAATCAAAACCGTTAGCTGCGACCGGTGGCCGCAGCAGGTGGCGCAAGTTCAACCGTTTGATCCACATTATGTGCCGGCAAGCCGGACAAGGTAATCGCTCGCATATGATGAACGGGCCGTATTGACTTGAGCTGTGTGGTACCATTGAAACGACATTGGACATCGCCGCCAACCATGCTAAGTGGATGCATGCCCGGCTCCGGCTCCTGTTGGTCCTGTTGACCTACAGCATCGATGAGCTCGATGGCAGCCATTGCGATCGGTTTGGTTTGTTCGTGCGGTACCGTTGTGGGCGCTGTTGTACTGCCAATGGCACCACTGCAACTATGACGCATGGTCATCGGGGACAGGGCCGAGGGTGTCGTCTTATAGCCCATGCGGCTGAATATACTGCCTGTGGTGCTCTGACTGCTGCTGGTGCTGTTGCTGCTAGCGGTACTTGGCGGACTGAGCGGCGTGCCAACTCCAGAATCAACCTCCAGTGGACTCTTGATATTCGCCACAAACTTATCGACATGCTCCGGCAGCTTCAGCTCGTCCAGCTTTGTTTGCATGACGCTGCGTGCACTGGCATTGTCCAGCAGCCGATTGGGACGTGTTGGTGGTGTTGGTAAGACAATAAGTGGCTCGTTATGGCCATTTTGGCTATGATTGCGCTGCTGCTGCAGATGCTGTTGCTGCTGGCGCAGTTGCTCAAAAAAAGGTGTCTTCTCCTTCCTCTGCTTTTGTGGCGAACCAGGTTCGTCTCTTTCGCTCAGCTCTTCGACCACCTTGAGTGGAAACCCCAAGTGACTGTTGACTGAAATTGATTTGTTAATTTTACGCTCGGCAAATATTGGCTTGCGTCGCTGTCGATCCAAATCATCCAGCTGCTGCAGCATGCGCCGCACCTCGCTGGGCAGCTCCAGATCTGGATTGTGCTCAACCAATTGACCAATATAACGTCCGAGCGTTTGTATAGTCAGCTCCAACGATTGCACCTGTGATTGCAGCGTTGTGATTTGCGTTTGCTGCGACGAGCGCGTTGTTTCCAGCTGCGCAATGGACGATTGAGCGAACTAATTGGGGAGAAATGTGAATGAATTATGGCAATCGTAAAATTATTAAAATATGTAAGCAGCTACTCACCTGCAGCTGCTGCTCCAGATGCTGATTCTGCGCCCTTTCTCTGTTTAACATTTCCAGATGATGATTCGTCGTGGATATCTCCTCCTGGAGCACATTGTATTCCACATTGTATTCGGCCAGCTGCTTGCCAATGTCCAGCGTGAAGACTAGTTTCATTATTTGCTCCATGCTGTGCGACTCCATTTTCGGCACCACCGACTTCAAGTAGTCCATGATTTCCTCAAAGTTATCGCGCGCCAGCAGCTGTTGCTTGTGCACCGACAGCATAGCAATGGCAAACTTAAAGATAACATCCGAGGACTCCAGAAAGACCAGGTCAAAAATGCGCGCCACAAAACCCAATGGGAACTGTGAACTGAATACGGTCAGGATCCAGGGTGCGGCATACAAAGTGGGCGAAACATCGTTCTGATCCAACCACACATACAAATCGGGCAGATGATCCTTAACAAGACGCGACAGCTGATACAACTGCAGCTGAAACTTCTTCATGTCCGGCAGGTATTTGGTGCGCATATTGCGGCAGAACATTAGGTGCTTCAACAGCTGAAACGCGCTGGCCTCGTCGCACTGCAAAACCAGATAGAAAGAGAGGCATTAATTGAAAGTCCACACTGTATCAAGTGTCCACTTACATGTAAGAGGAGCACGCCACAAATGAAGCCCAGACCCTGGCAGTAGCCCAGCTCTGGGTCAAGTATGGAGTAGGCCTTCAGCAGATTGAACAGCGATAGCTGACCCAGTCCAAGTGGATCCTTGTAGAACTGATGATTGGGAAAGGTGCGACCCAAGTCAATAAATATCGCATGCTGATGCTCGGTTAATTGCTTGAGCAGCGTATGATACGGTGTATTGAAGTTGGGGAAACGTTTCGTATCCACAGGCGCCATATTCATCGAGTGCTGCTCGGCGAGGAAGGTCCAGACATCACCACGCTTGGAGCGCGGCACTCCAGTGCGTATAGCATGGCGCAGCACCTTGGGATCCTTCTTGTTGCCAATCTGCATTGAGTTCCGCTCAATGATTTGCTCCCAGCGCTCGATCAGCTGCTTGTCGCACGGCACTATCTCCTCGTAATCCAACTTGATGCGTTTCAGCTCGTTCTCGTTCTGACGCGCCTGCAGCATGGCATTCTCCGTCTCCATGCGATTCAGCATGATCGTCTGTCGTATTGCAGTGCGCCACAGCTCACGCAGCTCGGCGGCATCTCTCTTGCCACGCTTGGCAGCTATAAGATTGCAAAATTAAGTATCTGGTTTATTGGTTATTAAAGCCAAATGGACTTACGCTTGCGCATGGGCGATAGAAATTCGGTGGGCGCCTCACTGTCCAAACCCTTGGATGGCGTCACCACACTGTTAAGTATGGCTTGTCGCCAGGAGCCCTGATGTGTTTCCGCCTCCTTCGGACTGTTGCCCACTTTAATAAAGCTGCAAATTAAAAGAAAAATGTAGCTTTACATTCATTCCATAGTTAAATCCATTCCCTATTTACTTACATGTCCATCATGGGGCTCTTGAGCTGATCGGCGCTTGGCTTGTTGCTGGGACTTGCGCCTACCGTATTCGAGCGCGAACGGAATCCCTCGGGGGGTGACTGGGTGCCCAGTGGTTCAGCGGAGCCCTCGCGTATCTCCCGCAGATTGTGCGGCTGCACAGTAATATCAACCGTAGACGGCTTGCGCTTGATCAGATTATCAAAGGAATTGGTCAGTGAGCGTTTCGCCTTCGTGAAAATGGTGCTGCCACCCAATATTTGATTGAGAAACTCAGACCGGTTCTCGGCGGTGTCGTGGACATGTCGCTGCTGCCTGGACTCGCAGTGAGCGCGCAACAGCATCATAAGAAACTGATTCTGCTCCTCGACCGATGAGTTGGTCTTCTCGGAGCCATAGTATTTGGCCTTCACCATTTCCTGTTCGTCTTCGCTCAGCGTGGCGATGCGACGATAGATCATTGATTGTGTCTTCTTCTCCGATAGACCTTCCACGTCCGTGCACAACTTGTGGTACCAGAGCATAGGGCAATGCTCGCAGCTGATGATTTGTGTCTCCTGTTTCTTTTTCTGCTCGGCACAGGTATCGAATGCCTGCACAATTGCCGCCACAATATCATCGCAGACGTGCTCCGACTGGCACTTGAACACGTAGCCAATGTAGCCCTCGTTGTTCAGTTCGCGACAGATGATGCCGAAGTGATCCAGTGACTTCTGGCCGTGCACACAGCTGGCCACATCCTTGAAATCCTTATACAGTAGCAACTGTTTGCGATCCGGCGAGATCAGCCTCAAATCGCTTCGTCCAACCAGGAAGACCATAGTGCGATTCTGTTCCACAAACGGCGGTATACAGCCCTGCGAGGCGGAGCGATCCCTTAGCTTGGGTAGGCTGCAAAAGTGGGAGAGAATCATTAGAGGATTAGCAGTGTATATAGATGAACTATAGCTGTGTGTTGTAGGCATGCCATGCTAAATAAAAAAATATATATAAAAATAAGTATAAACATAAAACAGGCAACAACGTAAACGAAAGAAACGATAACAGTTGAGGTGAGTCAAAAACAACGATCTTTTCCATATACACTGACTTTAAAAAGTCGACTTTGAAACTGAAAGCGATATCAGAAATAAATAAATATATTATTTGCTTGATCTGGGAGACTCTTAGGCATAAAAATGATATTCATTTCACAGATAATAGTTATGTTCCAAGTTTACAGATAGGACGGAAGACTCTTGTTTCTTCCACACATAGATTTCGATTATTCATTTATCAAATTGAGTAGGCATGAAGAAAATACTTTATTATAAATAAATAAATAAGACTAAAATAAAAACCGTTTATTTCTTATAAAAGTTTATGCCAAAAAAACTGGTTTGATAGCCATAGATATGTATGTATATGTATATATAGATTCGTGGTTGCTTCATGCAAATTTCATGACAAATTCAATCGAAAATCAATCAAATAGGGATAATTGTGCAACTAAGCAGAAAACTAAGCATGAGTAGGGACTGGCGACAGGACGCCACTTACTTCTCCACTGCTGGAGCCGTTGCAGTTGCAGTTGCATTTGCATTTGGATTTGCATTTGATGATGTGGCAGCTGGCTCGCTCTCCTCTCTTGGTGGCGTTGGTTGTTTGTTTACAATAACGTTGGGCGCCTCCAGTTGCTGACTATCCTCCGAGCTGCTTCCGTATTTATAGGTAATGAATTAGTTTTGGCACACACGATTGGGCACAACAGAAAAGGGCAGATGACAACCAATTTTAATCTACGATTACTTACATCTTTTCGCCCAGCTCCGCGTGGCTTTGGCCGCGCAGCAGAACGCGTTTAGCTGGCGATTTGTTCTCCTTGTTCTCTTCGATTTGTGGTTGTGGTATGGCATCCGATTCGGCGCCCATCAATTGGTGCTCCTCTTGCGGCATGGACTGGGACTCCTGATCCTCCTCATCCACTTCTTTGACTTCTTGGCTCTTGAGAGTGCTGCCGGCACTCTTGGCCACAATGCCAACACCACCCTCGCTGCTCAGGGACATCTTACGATTCTGGAAGAGCCGCAAACGTTGCTCATCGTAGGCCTTGAACTTGGGCAGGGCATCGTCAATGAAGGTGTTGGGCACCCGCTTCTGCGAGACACGTATCTTGCCCACATACATAACCTCAAAGAAGTGGGTGTGATTTGGTGAAATGTCCGTCAGCAGCGACAGATTACTCTGCGCCGATGTTGACGTGGGAATGTTCACAGTGCCCGACGAGCTGCTCAAACCGTGCGTATACGACTTGGATGCCTTCATCTTGGAGCTCACAATATTGGGACTAGCATCGTGCTGGGCATTCCTAAGCGCTTCGCTCATCTTCAAATTTGTTGCCGGTGTGGCATGTATGCCATTCAGTGTGCCATGACCGCCACCATTGCCCCCTGCAATCAGTGTCTGTGGTATGCTGCCCACAGAGCCGCCCAGCGTATGTGCCGGATCCCGCATCTGTTGCATCAGCTCCGCCATCTGCAAAGACGAGAAACAGAGCGAGAGAGAAGCAGTGTTTGAGTGAGTGACATGTTCAGTGTGTTTAAAATTAGGACTCTGATTAAATCGGGCAGCAGGCAGGCATGCATTGAATATAACAAAATACTAAAGCTTTAACAGCTCAGCTCTATTACGGAGGACCACGCTACACAATCCCTTTGGTTTGGTCCTGGCCAGTTTCCGGTCTGCCAGCCCATCGAGTTTTACATCTTTTGTCTTTAGTTTATGTCATTTTGTATGACTTTGTCACTTAAAGCGATTGTTTCGCCGGCTTTGTGGCTGGCAATCAATTTTCGGACATTCATTTCATGTCACTGACAAAGCAGATTGGATTTGGTTAGGTTTTGACTTGATTATGATAAAGATGATGAAGGAATTGCTACAAAATTAAGTTATGTTATGTGCTAGCTTATATTTGAGAACAGTGTTGCTGCAAAGTTTAGGTTAAGTTAAATAAGTAGCTAACACATGGTCCAAGAAAATTCCATTTAGATTCACAGATAAAAAGTGCAACCTTTAGGCAAAAACAAAGAGAATTTTGAGAATATGTGTTAGACAGGAAATGAGTTGGAGTTCTACAGAAATGCCTTAAGAAATGAATTTAATTAGACTGAAGTCAGTTTTGTATAGATTGAGATATCTGCGTCAAAAAATCTAGCTTAAGAACATGATTCAAATTTGATTTGAACTTTGTAATTTTTATTTATTTATTTATTCATTCTATCCGATATATACAAATACATATTTATTATTATTATTTTTTCTCCAAATTTATTTTGCTTATTTTTATTCTAGATGCATATCCTGCACAACTTATTATCGATTTATTTTTCACTACTTTGCTTTCCAACTCAATTTTGGTGCTACTTCTACACTGCATTCGTGAATAATTCATTATCACGTTCCCCATTCATGTGCAGACATCGTGTCTGCGGTTCTTGAGTAATGTCTGAGTAAAGCATCATAGCAACAGCATATGAATATCTGGTGAATCTGATGAGTCTCTTGCTGAACACAGCTGTTCGCTGCGTGTTGCGATAGTTCCTCGAAAATCTTGTAAGAGAAATGCTCTCAGTTATGCGCTCTGTGGCCCAATTGGACGGCATTGAAATGCTGCCAAAAAAAAAAGCAAAAAAAAAAAATAGCCAAGCAGAAAAATCAAAAGTTGCAAAGTCCAATGTCAGTGCATAATGCAGCTGCCTCAAAGATGTGCCAGTTTATCCTATAGATGCATTAACTGCGGTGTCAACTAATTGTCATTTATCAGCGCTTTTGGGCAAAAATAGCAAACTCAATTCACTCTGACTCTTGGCTACCAAAATTGAGATAAAGGTTTATAATTTGGTGCTGTCTCTGCCTTGTCTGTACGAAATGTACCAGAAGATGTCGCTGATCAGTCGCTTGTCGAGTGATCGTGACGTCATTTGTGCAGACTACAGACCAGAAGTTGACGAATGTCGCACTATATATGCATATTTGTGTATGGAATCATCTATATATATATATATATATATCAACATATGTTTCTTATGTACCTTATTTAGTTTGTTGGAGGCACACGCAACGCGTGCGCTTATTGAGATCGAATTTTTAAATGAATATTCTACTAAAATAAATATCAAACATAAACAGTAGACACATAAAAAAAATGAATACTCATTTACTTTTTTTAAATTAATTAAGTATTTTTTTCCTTTATATTCTACAACAACATTTTTGTATATTTCAATGCTTTATTGTGTATTAATTCCAAGAAATAATACTTTGCTTAACCAACGCATTTTTTAGACATTTTTTTTTCATATAAGTTCTGGAAAAAAATCACATTCTCATTTTGATCAATGATAAGTGTAATTTATCGTATTCATTGGCTTCTCTCCACACCATAAAAACTTGTTTCTTGTATAACATTTGTTTTTGTTGTTGTGTAATTTGAAAATTCTATCATATACATACATGTATGATTGCTAAATGACAAACCGAACAATTTATAAAAATACATGAAATAGCAATGTGAAAATTGTGCTGGCAATTTGTTTTTAGCAATTTGCGTGAGTTCAGCGAAAAATTACCATATTTAACACTCACAAATCTTAATTGACATATACAAACATGTTTATAGACAATATATACGTATAGTTTTTCTTCGCAAAATACTTCACAGGAATTTAATTCAACGTCACGTTCGCAACGCGTTTTGAGGACAGTTACGCCTTATGAATTTCTTTTCTTTTTTTTTTTTTGCTCAGACTACGTGCTCCTTAACTTTTTACTGTTGCTGTACTTTAGTGGTTTATACCTTGTTGTGAAGAGCAAAAGAGTATATTGGACGGCTGACTATCAGCTGTCTCACACCACGCCTATATCATTAGCTGGAGAAATTGAAGTTAAAGTTTTGGCTAGTCAAATCCAACGTATTTCATAATCGAGAGTTTCCAACTATCAATCGATGAATGTAAAAACATGTTCACATTTGTAAATGTGTAAAGATAATCATATTAAGTGGAAAAGCAATTGGATTTAAGCTGCGTGAAATTATGAAAAATAAAAATTAATAAAGTCCTAAGGTCAAATAAGATTATTTGCATTTGCGCTTGAAAATAAATTTGCGTATTTTATTTAATTTATTTATTATTGCTTTTGCATTACCGAATGGCCTAGTACTTTTTTATAGATTTCATATTTACTACCTGTATCGCATCGCAACAACAACCTGAACTTGAACAGGATTTGCAATTGGAAAATTGAGCAAACTGATCGCCACTGATGCTACCCTGTAAGTGAATTTGTTTACAAATTTATTTATTTTTGTTGTAAGTGCTTCTACCTATCCTAACTTCACTAAATATATGAATGCGATAGATATCAAATAGTTGTGGAAAGCTTTGCATTCGTTGCAATTACCACATTTGTTGTGCTATTGAGCAACGCAAAAGTTTTGCAAAAATTGCAATGTCAGTCGTTGTCTGGGCCACAAATTTAAATGTGTCTGTTTTGTTTTTGTAAGCACATTTTTTCTCTATTGGTTGTTGCCACACGCTTCACTTTTATTTTCTCGCATTTTCTGAGTTTTTGTTTTGTATAGTGAATTGTATATGAAAAAAAGGAAGTAAAACGAAATCACCATTTGCATTTTAAAAAGTAGTTAATGGTTTATTGAACCTGTGGTAAATGTTTGATGACCGCATGGCGAATCTATTCTATATGTAAATAATGCAATTGTTTGAATTTACAGTATAACTTTTGGATTATTTAGTAATTTGAAGAACAACTATTATATTTCATGTGAAATGCTAATCGACTGAATAAACACCATTGTAACTAAAAATGTATTTTGACAAGATGAAAAAATAAATGTTAAATTTGACAGGAACACAACGAATGCATGCAGTATAGAATAACGTCCACGTTAATTGTTTTTCAGATGCATGGCATTGAACGACCTTCAACTTGACCACAAATTTAGAAAACCGTTTGGACAGGTAGTTTGAGTGCTTTCAAAACTTTTAAGGGAAAATTGTTTACCAGAAGTTACGCTCCCTTTAACACAGCCTGGTCAGAGTCAAGTGTGCCGAGTCAACAAATCGCGCAAAAAATAACAACAGCAGAGAAGGTTGGGTCAACATGGCTGACGCATCATTTTTCTGGCTTTCAGTTGTTGGCACGCGTGAAAATTGTGTTTTTTTTTTTTTTTTGTGTGTAGGAGGATGAAAGAATAAATTGAATAAAAGTTGTTTATATGGTAATGAACTTATGCGCTTCCTATTTGCATGAGGATTCGACAGTTGCTTAAATAACACAGACATGAATAAAAATAACGCAAAAGAATTAGTAACGAAATTGAAATAAATTGAAAATGCAATCAAATTAAGTTAAACTGTAGCTCAGAAAATTGTTCAAATGTAGCGTTTTAACTTTGCTCAAAGAACACAACTAGTAGTTGCCAGTGCATTACGTAAGATGAGAGAAATCAACAACGAAAACACATTTTGCCATGCAAAGTAAACAAACATAAACAAAGGCAATTGCACAAGCAACAAATGAATTATATATATATATATATAGCAATAAAATCAAATCAAATCAAAGCAGAGCAATTTAAATTGATATCAATTCGGGCAGACACGAAGGCGGCGGAGCTGAGAGGTTAGCAACTAGACTCCGCCGTAATTTCAACATACGGCACGGCTTTTATTCAGCACGGATGCATCGCTGACGGAGGCAGTCAGGATTGTGTCCCGATGAAATGGCACCGTAAACATTTTGTCTTTGTCTTTTCCTCGTCTGCTGTTTCGATTCCCTCAATTAAGTGTTGTATTTGGTTGTTTTGTTTTTTGTTTTTTTTTTTTGTTGGTTTGTTCACTCGTTGCTGTTTGCAATTACGAAACTCACTGTTTGCTGCAAATGCCGGAAGGCGATAATGCAGTTCTTATTTATAACACAAAATATTTTACCTTTACTTTTTTTCTGTGCACTTTTACGATTGTTACTCACTATCACACAATTGTTTTGTTTGCCATTTTGAAGTTTTTTATTTGAGTTTGTTGAAGGTTTTCACAGAGAAATTCAATTAAATTGCACTAAATTATAGTATTGCAAATAGAATTTAGTAAATACATATTTGATTTTTTATTACATTGGGGTTAACTTTAGGGTATTTTTTTGTGTGTTTATTTTAATATATTTAATATTTTACTATCTGAAACTTCCAAATATGCCTAACACAATCAATGAGTAACATTTAAAAAATAGTCACTACATATTTTACTACATTTCTCTAGGAATTCGTTCTAATTTCTTATGTAAAGCGTAAGAAATTTGTTTAAAATCGAATCGAGCTTCTCAGCCGGTTACAACAGACTTTGTCTCTCATACATGTCTAGAGATTATTTACGCATTTCAATAAATGAACAGTGGAGCTGCTGCAAAATTTGTGACTAATTTCAATATGGTTGCTATACTCTGCTAACGAAGGTAAAGGAGTATATTACTAGCTACATTAAAAGTGGGCCGCTAATATTGATAATAGTAAAACGAAAAATGACCACGTATATTCCACAATCTGAAAGCTAACTTTAACAAACTTGGGGTCAACTGTATTCAGCTGATATTACAGTGTTCACAGAGTATTCGTCAGTCGGTAAGGTCCGTCTGTAAAAATCTCACTTGATTTTTTAAAGTTCAAAATACTTCGTATCGCTCTAAGTTGTGTGTGCGATAAACTAGGTACAATTATCAATACGTATGTATTTAGTTAGTCTCTGGTGTGGCATTAAAATTTATGACGATCACAGCACAAATACTCATTGTATCCAAACGATACAAAAGTATTGTTGTTGACTTCAACTGTAGATGTATCTGTTGCGTCTGTTATATCTGTTTGTGTTCATATATATTATATGTATATATATATATATATATAGAGATGCTGCGTCTTTGGCTATTTTGCTAAGTTTTGCGTTAATTGCATTTGTTGTTATTCGTTGGCTTCATTTGTGAATCGAAAATATTTGCACTACCCATTGACAGGCAACATTTTAAGTAATTGGGGCAATGCAAATAAGATCGAGTGCTTTAAGTATTTTATATAAGAGTTGTTTAACTGACTATAATATAATATCGACAATAATTTAAATAAATATGAATAATTCATGAGGACAAATCGGAGGCTTTCAATATTCGTTTACCGGTTTAATCTTCAAACAATAAAATGATTCTATTCTTATTTTTTATTGTTGTTTTTCTTTTCACTCATCTTTCAATTGATTTGATCGTTCTTGACTTTGAAGGCATTTCAATTAAATGAATATTGAAATCGCTTGTAGATGTAGATACACATAAAAGAATAACCAACTGACGCAACTAAGAAATACGTATATATGTGTGTGTATATATATCTACATAAGATTCTACCAAGATGATATATGTAAATATATATATTTAAATATTGGGGCTTTTGTTTGGCATTCGGCTGGCTGGCACTTTTTTAGTAACTTATTTATTTATACATTTGCTTGGGGCATTTGTTGTTATTGTTGCACAATAAACAAGTTCATTTCTTGTTAATTTCCAGAAATTATGGCGCACGCGTATATTTTTGTCATTTCTTTTTTTTTTCGAACTGAATTTTTTGCTTATTTAATTTGTATTACATTTTGTTTAGCGGGCTGTTTTTGTTCTGTTCGGTTTTAGTTGTTTTGCTTCTGCTGGTAGCTGACGCTGCCTTCAGCTAAGCGCGCACGCGATTCAATTGCCGCCAGACAACTAACAGGCAAGCGACAACGGATCCCATTCACTGATCGCCCGACCCACTGAGCTCGACGAGAATTGCTCACTGACAACAACAACAGCACCAGCAACAACACCAACAACAGTAACAACAACTAAATCGAAACAACACGAACATTAAAGAAACCTGCACATGCGAAATTTAACAGTGAAACTGTTAAGAGAAACAAACAGTGAGAGTGTGGGAAAAAGAGCGAGAGAGCGAGAGAAAGAGTGGGAACAGTATACGCTGCGTATGTGTGATTTGTGAGTATTTAACATAAATTAGGCAGCACTACTATAAAATGTGGGAAAGCAAGCATTGTAAATATTTGATTATTAATGCATATATAGAAATTTATGAGTACAACAGCGAAAACCACTAATAATTCGTACATTGAACATTTTTCTTATAGTATCATCTTACTGCCGTATTATAAATGTTTAGTCATCCGCTTGATATCAATAATAACATTATAAAAATGTTCGATGTACGAATTAAGTAGCGGGTTGGGTTGAATGTTATGCTAAAGTAATTTTGTCTAGTTGTGTAGCCGACTGCTAATTAGCTTAAGTATCTGTGTACCACATTAAATATATTATTTTTTATCATAGTACTTATTGAAGTGTTTTTTTTTTAACCTTGAACGCATTTAAAATGTGAATCAGGGTATAAATAGGTTGAGCAAAACTATTAAGGAAGCATCTCTAACCACCTATATATTCTTGATCAGCATCAAAAGCCGAGTCGATTTAACCTAGTCTATAAATTGTCATTAGTCAAGTCTATTTAATTTTATCGATAACTGCGAATATCGAAGATCAAAGAGTTTCCTTTATCAATAAAAACATAATTGTAATTGTAAACAAATCGGCTTTCAATAAATATGTAAAATACACAAACATATTATTGATTAACTTTGGAAATTTCATTAAAATCGAATAAGAAACACAGACTTTGGTAACCAAATTTTCATATATTTATTATTTTCATATTAAACAAACTACTATCAACAATTGGTGCATTATAACTTGATTTAGTTCCAAATAAATAGGTAAGAGGCAAGTTAAATGCTGTAACCGTATTCACTTGACAACCAAAAATTGACAAAAACTAAATTAAATGCAGTTTCGATGTCGTGTCAAAGGAAAGTGCATTAAGCTGCTCAATAACAAAAGTCAACTGGGTCAAATTGACGAACTAAATTTTAAGTGCTTCTGCCTGTTGCGGCAAATTGAATTGGTTTGCAGGATTCTTTGTTGCAGAAATTGACGGTAGAAGAAGAGGCATATGTTACAAATATGTTGCCAGCTGCAAGCGTAATGCTCAAAATCAATTTAATAAATTGTTTGTGTGTGTGTGTGTTGCAAGCAGCAGGCGACCAACAGGCCAAGGCCAACAATGTCGTGTAGCAAAACTCGAACAAATGCAAATTTCAAATCGTACTAGCTAAACGCAGGAAAGGTTAAAGTTTCTGCCTGGTGGTATTTTAATTCGATTATTGACAACGAATTTGATTAACCTTAAGTACTCACATATTACGCAATAATATTCAACTAAAAGCTTTTATTAAAGCACTATGGAATTGTAATCAACGGTTTTAATTGAATTCACACTATATTTTAAGACATGTGCAATTCTTTTTGTTCATAAGACAACTCGATTATGTTTAGCAACAGGACATGTCAGGCGGTGTCCTTTTCAATGTCATTAAGAGTCAAGCGAGCGTTGAGAATGACAACAGCCATATCCCGACTATGTTAACGGAAACGGCATTTGCCGATGTTTCAAGAATGTGATGCCGTTTGATGCCGGGTCCGGATCTGGGTCCGGGCCACTTGGCAGGACAATAAAAATGTATTTGCCAACATACAAATGGCGGCAGAGACGAGAGAATGCGACAACAGTCAAAGGATAGCAGTCACCACAAGGACAAGCAATAAACGTGAATGGTTGCTAAGATCTCTCCAGTTTTCGACCCGTTTTCAAATCAAAATCATATTGCACATTACGCATACGCCACCGACCGTCCCATAGGTGGGACTGGTGTTTAGCACAGTCAACAACTGTGTCGCAGCAGCAGCCCATAAATGAGCTTATCAAATGTTCGCGACCGCAGAGAGACCACAGCTCCCAGCTGCCATCTGCCATCTGCCAGTTGCCAGTAGGCAGTTTGCCGCTTTTCAGCTTTGCACTCGTTTTTCTAATGGTTTCCCTTTTCTTTTTTCTGTTTGTTTTTTAGCCGTACCTTCGCCGCCTAATTGCCGCCGTTAGCAGATGTTACCCAGCTGGGGGATGCACAGAAGTAATTATTTTGGTTTACCTCAGAACATTTTTAAGTGGCCTTTTTGCATCTGCGCTCATTAAATTTACAGCTTTAACAGGCGATATCTTAGCCGGGTCTCTTGTGGCAAATAATCGACTTGTATGAACATTTTTAGGCTAAGAAGATTCTATTTAATATTCTGTATCAAGGATGATTCTATTTGATATATTTCAAAAGTGTAAAAACGCAAAAGCTCTACATCAATTTAATTACTTTTCTCCCTTATTTATCTTGAAATTCAGCTGAATGCTCTTCATCTTTTTAGCAAGGCCAAACTTTTACAAATTTCGTTCATAAAATCGGATGCAGCATTTAAGCGTTTTGCAATTCGCTCAAACGGATGCTAAGACAAAGCCGATTGTGGTAACTTTTCTAAACATTTTCATGCCAGTGCATTTCAAAGGGTACACATCAAATTTACACAAAAGACAGCCACAAACTCGGACAAGAGTTAAGTATAGAATAGGTTGAGTTACAAGTGGAACTTACCTCTTCGACGGTGTCGCATTCGAATAGATAAATGTGCAGCAGCGGATCCTTGGGATCTTTTAGTAGATACACGAGTCCAGTGATGGGGCCTTGAAATTCCATAAAGTTTTGTGGTTGCTCTGCATCGGCTGCGGCCTGCAGCTGCTGTTGCTGCTGCTGCTGTTGCAGCTGATAAGCGGCTGCAGCGCTGGACGAGAGCGAACCATAGGATGTAGATGTGGTCAGACCATGACGCGACCCATTTACGGACAATGAGTTGCTAGCAGCAGCACTAGCAGCACCAGTGGCAGTTGTTGAGGATGAGTTGCAGACAGATGCGGCGGCGGCGGCGGTTGAACAATTGGCCTGCACAGCATTTGATTTGAGCTGCATGAAACCGTTGCCGATGCTCTTCGCCTGCGGTTTGTGGATGATGCGGCACATGCCCACGATGTGCTTGAGCGGATGACTAAATTGCAGCTCAAAGTCCGAATTGTAGGACTCTAATATGCCATGCTCAACGCCAACTGAAAGCTGCAAGCAGAACGTGTTGAACAAAGATTAGTGTTAAGGTTGAGTAAGCAGCAACAATATTGAAGGTGACATTTATCGATGTGTTCTTTGTAGCTTTGTAGCATAGTATTTACTCCATTAGTAGAAGATACCCTAAAGACAGCTCAAATGTGCCCAAATCGACTGATGTACTAGATAAATGAAACCACAAATAATATCCTAGATAAAAGACAGCTCAGATATGCATATAGATAGCTCTTATTGTCTAAATCACTGAAACCACAATTCATTTTAATATTGAATGTCGAGTAATTTAATTCTGCTAACTCGGCATAAATTCTACTGCTCGTATTCACTGGGCTAACAAAATCAGATAGACAACAGTGACTATTCATAATCCCCATTCTAAGGACCACATTCAGCGCTTCCACTAGACGAAGCAGATTAACAGTATTAAATTCTTATAATCAGTTTACTTGCTTGCGCAAATACAAAAGCGGTTCACTCGGAGAGCAGCAAGGACAGACCATGGGACAGGCAGACAGACGGATAGATAGACAGGCAGAGAGGCAGATAGATGGATAGATAGGTAGACAGGCAGAGGCAGGTGTGGACTGGGAATAGCTCGACAACATAACAAACATGGCGGCTGCTCCATTTCCGGTGTTATCCTCATCACCGTCACCGTCGACGTCACCATCAACATTTGCAAGCCGTTTTCTGTACTTGGCCTCCTTTCACTTCTACCGTTTTTATTCCGCTAGCATGCATATAAATGGATGTATAAATGTATGTACATATGTACTACGCGGCAACGGGGTAGCTAGGGAGTGTTAATGTGGCTCGTTGGGGGCTGCTTGAATGGGTGCGCCAGTGTAATGGCTGGGCAGAAAACAGGTCGACTCATTTGAGGCGTCGCTTAGTATTTAGCCATCAGAACAAAACGGATGCAAATGAAATTGACGTTCAGTTAGTTAAGCAGAAGCCAGTTTCGCATTCGATGCCAGCGAGATGAGTTTGTGTAGATGTGACAAAAGTTCCACAAACGACATCAATGCAAAACTCTTAAATAATATGATCTCATAGTCGGTTAATTATACTTAATGCCTTAACTTGCTTTACCTAACTAATCTATCAGACTTCGTTTATTCAATCTGCCCTATTTAAATACTCGTTGTAACTCGTCCTAATTACGACCACTTATAAGAATATTATGTTCAATTTATCTAGCACTTAATTTGGCCAACCATAAGTATGGAAAGTAAACGTTGCTCATAATATTGCCACATATCCGTGCATAATTCAAACTCTCATTTCACTAATGGAAGCAAACAAGCGTAAACAATGCAATAAATACCAAAGAAGAAATTGTGCCATTTGGGACCAATTAAAAGGAATTCACTTTAAAGGATGTCGTACTATTTACACGAAAAAGAAAAACTTTGCAATTATTAATAATTAGGTGAGCGCGCAAGAGAAAATGATAAAAACAGGCGCCTAATGAGGCTGCCTGGCAGCACTCTAATCATTAGGGATATGCGCGGGCTGCAGCTCAACTCACCTTTGCCATTTGAAAATACATTTTCTTTTTTTTTTTTATTGGCAGAGCACCAAGCAATCGTTTTGATAACTAATGATGGCCATGCCAGGTTGATTTTTAATTAATTTACGAGTGCCACTTGACGCTGAGCATCGCGTAGAGCGACCCTCTCGTTGGAAAGTGATTTGTGATTGGTTTTGCCTTTGACATTGACAGGGCAAATTCAATTATGCTTCTTTCTACCTTCTGTATCTAAAATTGTTCAACTCGGTTCTTGTTGTTGTTGTTGTTGTTTGTAATGCAATCAGCGAACAAAGCGAATTGAGATTTTCATTACGGTGGCACGGAAAATTGAAAGCGTTTCATTGAAACGCAGGGAACGTGATTGGCATGAATAAAAAGCAGGTTTTCAATTTGAAAACGTTTAAAATGAGACGCATCTCCCGTTGAGAATATTTATATACAAATACTACCGATAAATAACAAGTTAGATCTCCTCCAGTCTGGTGTAGTGAGAACTCAACTAGGAGATACTCTGAAGTCAGTTTTGAAATTTTTTATTGTTGATCATTAATATGGGTATATTATATATTAATTGAATGGCATCACAGTTGTGATCATCACAGGTATCGATAAAATTAAGTAAATACTAAACACTCTATGTAATGCAAGAGTTCTGTACCAAATTAGAAATCATAGCTCTTATAGTCTCTGAGATCGCCAAACGGACATGGCTTATTCGACTCGACTTTTGATGCTGAACAAGACTAGATATCCTTTGTGGAGTCGGAGACGCTTCTATCTGCCACTTACATACCTCTTTTCCACAAATTTCTTATACCCCATGTAATATTTCTACATTTATAAACAAATGCCGCTCAATAGATAATTTAAAGGTGAATTAATTATGGGAAACAACAAATATGCCGCACCACTGTGAGTTCAGTTAACCGATAATTGCAGTAATCGCAGGTTGGGGCTCTAGGTTAGCCATCCTGTATTATTTATGGCAACCGCAACAGCAAAGAACTAGAAGCTGACCTTTTTGGTCCCATTTCACTACAATCACAACTCGTGATTAAGCCTTTAACAGCGGCAGAAGTACTTCATGTAAATTATATGTCTAAACTGCTGATGACGACAACAACAACAACAGCAACAGCAAACATATAACAGCAACAAAAGTAACAGCAATGTAATGAGCGATTGTAGTCAATTTATTGTGAAAACGTCAAACACCAACAACAACAGCAACAAAAACCAACAACACAATTCGTGCATAACAAGAACAGCAACAACAACAGCAACGGCAAACGTCAGCTGACACATGAAAACGTAATGAAGAAACGGTTAAAATGTATAAATCAGTGAGCAACAACACGCGATTGTTGACGACCCGTGTCGCGTCGTGATTACAAACAGAGATGAGCGCGTGACAGAATCATGAGCGTTGCATTTCATCACGCACAAATGACAGTAATACAAATGACATTTAAACATCCATAATACGAAATCAAAAGAAAAAAAACATAAAACAAATTCAAATTTGAATATGAATACGATTTAAATATATTTAAGTTGCCAAATCTGATTAAATAAAAATAGTTGATTCAAGCATATTTATTCCACCTCATGTATGCTAATAAAAGAATTAAAATTTTTATTTAAATTAGCATAAATTTATGGGTCAATTCTTTAGGTCAGTTAATGATAATTTTGTTGACACATTGCGGATAAAACTAAATTGAATATTGTATGTTGTAATTAATTTACTTTGATTTATTTATATCTCATGCACGCGAGCATCTCTTACTCTGACTTTACCAACATTAACAATTGGGGCTGAGTTCATGTGGCGCCAACTGGATTCCAATGCCTGTGTGTATGTTTGTGTGACAACTATAGTAATTTCTAACGGAGAATGAAAAGCTAATAAAATCAACATAGTCCGAGGCTAAGTCCATAATAAATCTTGTCTTAACTTGCCATCAAAAGCATATGCAAACCACACAAGTCAATAATAAAACAAGGGAGAACATTGAAGTCAGGCCTAACCGACTGCGAAATACTTTGGCTTTTGTGAATTTTGGGGGCGGGAGTGGGTGAGACCGAGCAAAAATTGTCAGAAGAGTTTCCTAGTAACTTTTTTGGTAACTGTAGCTCTTAAATTACGGAAGATATGTGTTTTAGGGAGTTTTGTGGGAGGTAACAATTTGTTATCGGTTCTTAGAGGCGGCTACCAGTAATATTGTTACCAGATCTAACACAAAAACTACGGAAAATATAGTCATTTAAAATGTTTAGGAGCGGGTGGCCTGGGGGCGGCGATTTGCATTTATCGATTTTGATCGATTTCAAAGCCTCCTAGTGGACATTCAAATTTTTACACTTTGTACCGGGCACAGATCAGTACATGCTCCAAGTTTCAAGTCTCTAACTCTAAGTTGCGTTCATACAAACAGACAGACGGACAGTGCACAACATATTATGATATCTTCGGTATCAAAGTATAATAAGTGAAGAAGTGATAGAGAAAAAAACGCATTAAGAATAAATATATAATAAATTAAAAAAATATAAATATCTGAAGTATGGTCGATAAACACAAAGCAATTTGAGCTACATAAATGCCGAAAGCTATTAAAACTACCCAAACACTCCAACCCTGCCACTCAGTTGGACAACTAGACGTATGGTTGATGAAATCCTATTCCAAGTGGCACACAGACCAAAACACAGACTCCAAGCATGTCAAGTGATACGCGAGACTAGAGTACGGTTGTGCTACTGCTACTACCATATAAATGGCAGTTGTAGAGGACCGCACTGTGCAGCAATATCAAATGCAAAACGCCAGCCAAATGGAATTGAGTGGGTGACATCATTCACGCTCATTTAAGGCACACGAAGCGACGCGACAAAAGTAACGCATACGCCGCGTAAACCCAGCGCGAGTCCTCCTCAGCCAACGGTTGTGAAGTGTGAAGCCATTTACTAGCAGAGCGGGCGAGAGCGGAGGTGGATGCGCGGCTTAAGTGTTTGACTGTGCTCGACCAGAAGCGGATTAGCTGAGGGACTTCTCCGAGAAGAGAAAAATTCACAATAAAAAAAATGAGCGTATTTTTTTTTGCGGGCACAGCACAGTGAAAGCAGTGTGGCCTATTGATTTTTCTCCTTCTGCTCGCTAAAAATCAACTTCCTGACTGCTGCTGTTGTGACGTCAATGAAAGGCACGCAACCAAGCTGTTGCTGGGCTGGTGGCCATCAGGGACGCAGGGAGGCAGGCATCAACTACCTGTCACGCAGAGGGGCGCAAACGAAAAGTCGTTAGTGAAAACGCTTTTCAAAATTTACTTGGGAGTATTGGGTATTGCTTTTGCTTTAGTTACGATGATATAACTTGTTATTGAACTCAATCAAATTGATTTTTACTATCATTTTCAAACTTATTTTCTATCATTTCCAGCACTATTCATTTTATTGCAAACTTACAGGAAAAAAAAAACATTTTTATTTTGAAATCATATATTTTAAGCTTATTAATTTAGCCTCTGCCAAAGCAGTCAAAGTTCAGGGTAGATCGATTGGTAATTCGCTTAGGCAACGCTTGGCAATCAGTGTAATTGTCGATTATGGAACCTTAAATTATTATAAATAAATTGCATTCGCTTTGTGCTGTGTGCTTTTTGTTTCCCCATCGGACAGTTTGATTTATTGAGCCCAAAACAACTAGCGAAGCACACTGATGGGATTATTGTATAATACAATATATCATAGCGTCATAATTGTTCTACTCATAGTGGACTGGGAACTTTGTCCCCTGTTCGTGTCATTTGTAAATCTTATAATCCATTATTTCACAAATTCTCGTTGCAGCTCTCTCTTCCTTAGATTAGAAGATCAATACTATTAGATATCCAGCCAATCTCTGAGCGTGCTTAGCTCTGGTTAACTTGCCGTACTTCATAGGTTCAGAGATTCGATTCTCAAGCTATATTTAATTGTTTTTTACGCTTCTTAAAAGGTTGTACTTTTCCAAACATTGCAGTAAGTATTATTATAATTTACCAAATAGTTCAAATTGAAAATGCCTAAAATATATTTAGAGATTTTGTTTTAAGTTATTTTTTTATAAAACTGTAAATGTCTTTTTAGTTACATTATTTAGCAACGCTATCAATTTCAATCACTAATTGCTAACCAATATGCAGGGCAAATATTTATAGATACACACACGCAGTGTATTCTTCATGGGGCAAGTTTGTTTGCTTGGCCATTGAAGCGTCGCAAAAGTTGACATAAAACTTTGATGAAGGGGCGTGCGTGGCAGGGCGTGGCAGGTTTCGCACTTAAGCGGCAGCCAAAAGACTGCTTGCCATAATTTCCATGCGCTATTTAACATAATAAAGCAATAAGCTGCCACAGCGCTTGTCACACAGACTGCAAATGAACACGAAGAGCAGAAGAGCTTGGGCAAACATTTCAGTTTATAGTTTTACTGTCTCCCTCACTCTACTTATACCTCTCTCTCTCTCTCTCTCTCTCCGTCTCTCTCTCTCGCTCTGTGTGCGTGCTGGTTTTGTGTCAATTTGCACAAGCAGCATACATCAAAATAATAAACAAAAGTGCAGGATTAAGTAAATATTTATGCAGGCAATTACGCATCAAAATTTTGTATAGACCCGTTCTGCGGAGTCTGGCAAAACAATAAAAAGAAAATACTGCAGAAAAAGTGAGAAAGGGAAAGGCAGTGCTACAGAGAGAGAGAGAGAGAGAGAGAGAGAGAGACAGAGGAAAAGAGAGAGAGAGAGAGAGAAAGAGACAGGGAGAGAGAGATATGCAAAGAGAGTGTAGCTTATGTGTGTTTTGCATGCATAATTGAATTTTGAAAATACGAAAAATATTGTATAAATTAAAGCAGCACTTTTCATGCTTTTTCATGCATACAACACAAGGTTTATTTAACTTACGCTTACATTTTTGTGTAAATAACAAATAACATTAGTTAAAGCAATTTCATAAAATGGCCATTTTATATTACTTATATTTCATATCGCATTTATATTGCAGATTCACAAAAGTTTAAAAACTCGTAAGTATGTGTAAAATACACTATCCATCTATTCCCAAATATATTATTATTATTTTCTCTCTTTGGGGGACAAATCACAAAAACAAATTCTCATAAGCTAAGAGACCACAATACATGCAATCCCAGGATCAAACATCAAATGTATGAACTTTCTCCAAAAGCAATTCGGCAAGTTTCCTTTTTATAGAAATGTAATTTGAGCAACCCACGACCCACCCACTTGCTTGGTATCATTCAGCTTCTGGAGAGAGGTCAAAGACATCCACAATTTGCTGAGCAGCTCGGCAAGCACGCAAAATGGATTCATTTTAATACTCCGAGAAGCAATCTGAAACCGCAAAATGGACGAGCAGGTAAAAAGGGAACACTTAAGTTGCGCCCTTAAATAAAAATAACTTTGGCCTATTTAATGCATGTTTAACTGCACAGTTAATTGTTGTCAGCTTGCAATCATAAAACTTTAAATAAATAAATTCATAAACAAAAATTTAAATGGGAAACAACACCAAAATGAAATTAGTGAAAAATCAATTAAAATGCCGAGTAATGTTTAAATGAACATGTTTAAATGAACACACACACACACACCCATTCAGCATCTAATCAAAAATGTGTACACACCGTTACTCCCACACACTGACACACACACACACACTGGCACCCGCACACACATGTATATGTATATGGAGCTGATGGGCGACTAATTGGAAGCTTTGCCAAAATTAATTTCAAGCTTCCTATAATAATAACCATGGGGCACCAGACTGCGGCTGACATTGAAGTTTGTGTCGAGTGGGAAAGAGACAGACACAGAGCTGGAAATGGAAACGAGCGACAATGGACAACTTGTCGCCGCACGTGCTCAACGTGTCGTATGCGTAACGCGCCAGTTAGTTGATGCCCCTGTGTATGTATACACATAGGTAAACCAATGAATGCGAGCGGAGATCACAAAGTTAAAGAGCTTTAGTACAATCCAAATGTGAAATACACAAAATTGTATGCACTCCTTGATTATCAACTGGTGTAACTGAAAATATAAAATATATATATATTCGATATCGATCTGGGCAGAGGCACCAAGTCTCCGACAAGCGATTTAATCATGTGATTTCTTGGAATTTTCATATGTCCCTTGGCTGTCGACTTTGTATTCTGAGTAAATTACGTAGAGTCTGTAGAAGTATCTGCTGATTTTGTGACAATGAGGAGGAATCATTAAAGGTTGTTATGGTCAGGAGCGAAATCTACTGATTTTATGAGAATGAGGAGGAATAAAGATTAGTATAGTTAGCAGAGACATCAGCTGATTTTGTGACTATGAGGAGGAATGTTTGAAGCACAACAAACCACAATCGAAACCCAGAATTAGGATTGATATAATATTAATAAAATTATGCATCCACGATGATGGGGCTGCTGGGCTGTACACGAAGATACACTGTAATTCTGAGAGATGTCCAGCAAATAGCGGACGGGACCCCATATATGACTATATATTTATATATATATATATATATATATATATATATTAATATGCAAATTCATTCCTATACGCTGCTCATACTTTAAGCTATCCATACCAATTGCTAATAAAGAGTCTAATAGCATTTCTCCCATTGATAAACAATTTGACTGTCTCTTAGACAAAGTTATAATATTAAACTTATATCAAATCGCAAATAGACTCATTACAGACCAAGTGAACCTCGCACATGCCACATAATTGTCACATGTAAACTTGTTCAACTGTGCGTCCGTTTCGGGATGACGCTGTCATCCTTCTAATTAGCTGTGAGTCTCACAGTGGGACTGTGATTTTCGTTTATTGCTCACCGCTCACCTGCTCAGCTTTCAGCAAAGTGGGTCTAATTTTGTATAGTTCGCTTGGGCAACTGATGTGCCAACGGTTGCCAATCAGTGTAATTGTCGATTATTGAGCGTAAAATGATTAATAAATTGCATCCGTTTTGTGCTTTGTGTTTTGGTTTGGCTATCGGGCTGATTAATTGATTTATTGAGCCCCAAATAACTAGCAAGGCAAGTTGATGGGCTAAGAACATAATTCAAAGCAACATATCGCTGCTGTTTATTGAGCAAGTGAAGCGTGAAGCATTTTATCACTGGTGATTTAATTAAGACCATATGATTGAAAGACCTCAGATTGTGGCTGAATAGCGATTATGAATAATAGATTGGAATAATTAGTGGCATATGGAGAATTGTGAAGACCAAAAAGGGTCATATATTTTATATATTTTAACTAAGTTGTTCTTTAGTTAGATTTTAAAGCTGGATATTTTTAATATTAATATTTATTTGTCTTTGTGAAACAAAAATATGTTTTCATGTTGTTTTAGAGCGCGAGCTCAAGCATTTTTATCAAATTTCTTTCTTTAAATATACTATTTGTTTTATATTAGTTGCTAAAGAACAAAGATTTCTAAAAATATTTATATTTAAATAAATTGATATTGTAGTTCAATTCTTACTCACCTTTGTATAGCTCTCGGTTGATCGAATATCGTTGATGGTCCATGGCAGCATGGACGCCGAGTAGCGGGGATCGACGGATGCACTGCCGCGATATGTCAGCGACACAAGTCGAGTTTTCATCTTGTTACTGATTGTTTTCTTTCTGTTTTCTTTTTGAAGACTTTTGTATATTATTTTCGATATACTTAATGTTAAACTTTACAAATTGCAACTTCAACAAAGCAAATTACACATCATCATTTTTAGTTAATTCGATTTTGATTGCTGCATGAATCCAAAATAGAAAACAAAAAGGCATTAAACTGAAATCAATATGCAAGTAATTATAATGTGAACAACGCGTTCCACTTTAAAATGGACTCCATTCGTGAGTCACTCCCAACAACTAACGGTATTCGCTGGGACACAGGACACAGTACAAAGACCACCTGACGGCGCTACTTAATCGCAATGGATATCTTTTTGTATTGACAAATATTGTTAGTATTTAGTACGGCCCATCAGCCGTGAAGTTTACTATCAATATTGATTTTTCCGTTCGCAGACTTTATTTGACTTCTTTGCCGCTTCGCATTCGCAAAAGGCAAGGCCAAAAAGCGGGGCAGTTTCTGTTTTTTTTTTTTTTTTTTTGCATGCGACTATTAGAAATGTGTGTGGACAAGAGGACTAGAACCACCACCACCAACACATGTATAGGGGAGAGGGGTCGGGGCAGGGGGTAAAACAGGGCAGAGTCACCCCTAAAAACGTTGCTACTTGCCATGCTGGAATTTACTTTAGCATAAACATTTACAGTTTACTTTCCTATGGTTTCACACTGTTCTTTTTTTCTCTTTTAAGTTTACTTCTGCTATTTCTTTCACACACACATAAGAACACACACACACGCACGCACACACGTTCACTGCACGCTTAATTTGTGTGCGTGAAATTTGCAACAAAATAATATTAAGCCAACTAACCGAATGGAGGCCGAGACGCCAAAACGCTGTGAAATTACGTTGAGAACTAAAACGGTATCCAATGCTCCTTGCCAGTTTAAGTCAACGGCATAATTCTCTAACCCGATGCCGCAACGAGCTCACGCACACACACGCGACACGACGTCCTTCGTCCTGCGCATTGAGCGCATGCGTTAATATTTTTTCGAACCGATACGATTATGTTTTTGAACTTTAGCTCAAATTATACAAATGATTGTCAAACCAGATGCATTTTATATAGCAATAAATCAGTCGCCCGCCAAATAAAACTTGAAGTAAACAGATTCCACAATAAGTAAACAGTAAGAGTCTATCGGTTAGCCGCCACAACATATCGTTTGCTGCTGAACAGCTGACTTCAAAATATCAATCACATGCACGCGCAGAGGCAGTGTTGTAAAAGAAAAATGCATATATTAGCTATCGATT
This sequence comes from Drosophila grimshawi, assembly GCF_018153295.1. Taxonomy (NCBI): domain Eukaryota; kingdom Metazoa; phylum Arthropoda; class Insecta; order Diptera; family Drosophilidae; genus Drosophila; species Drosophila grimshawi. The sequence goes on from NW_025063098.1 coordinate 1,288,454, forward strand.
GTGAGGAACGTTAATTTAAATTGAATTCCAATTAAATGGTTTCTTTTCACAAATAAATAAATAACTCAAATCATACAAAAATCATTTCTAAACAATGGGTGCAGTCAAAAGAAAATAAAAAACAACAGCGCTTAGCTCCACCCCAGGCACATATGGCGGTTCGCATTCTTCTTCTACCTGATCTGCCCGCATTGCCAAGATGTTGTAAGCCAAGTTTTAAGCATTTAGTTCGTGCTGAAGCGCGCTGAGCAACAGGTGTGTGTTGCGCTCGCTGAGTCTTCGTGATTCCGTGGGCAACGTTTTCGGTTGATATTGGGTGTGCGTGTGTGAAGAGACTTTCACTACGGTTGAGAGCCCAAAGCCAGACAACAGGAGCAGCGACTAACTAACGCTAACATTAATTAAAGCGATTCGCACGCGTTGTCGGTATTTCCAACTCTAAGCGGTGCTTTAAGCCACTGCTGTTGCTGGCTTATGGGTTCATTTTTAACAGCTTCGCGTTTTCGCATTCGCCATATGTTGTTTAACACTACTTTTTGAACTTACAAACACATACAAACATACATACATATACGTTATGTTTGTAAATTTCTCACAAATAAACACAATGCGCCGCTTTCAGCTTTTTATGTGTGTGAGAAAATGGATATAAAACATAATATAGAACAACAACAACAAAAGAGACTTTTGTGACAGAAAAAAGCCGTTAGTGCGCGAATGGAGTATTTAAAGTTAATTTAAATAATGAGGAATTCGCGCTCATAATTGATTTAAGTAGCGCACCAGACAACAACAGCAAACATTTGCATATCTTTCCGCAGACTCATGTGGCAAGAAAACCTGCAGCAGCACTTCACTTACCACTTGCAGTGAGTAGCAGCAACAATTGGAGTTTGTTGTTGCATTTGTTGTTGTATTCACACAGATGCATTGCTGGTTGCTGTTGTGTACTTAAATGGCCAAGTTAGAATCCACATTCCTTCCACAAAGACAACACACTCACACAGTGCACACACACACACATGCAATGTATTAAAAAGGAAGTGGCCAAAGAAACGGCAGTTGACAAGAACAACAACAACAACTGCAACTTATCTGTTAGCTTGTGAGCAAAATTCAAAATAATTGCACATTCTACATAATTTAGCCCAAGCATGATGTGGAAGAAACAGCAATGATGTGCATTATTTGCAATTTCAACACAGGTAGTAAAAAGGTAGACTGCGTGCAGCTTTTTGTTGTTCTCTGCGTCCCACACACGAACACACTTACAAACACTGTTGTACATCCCAACAAGCACGCAATTCATTTGGATTTCATGTCAAGCTTCGTTGACACAACTGTTGTTGTTGTGGTTCTTTTTCTTGTTCTTGGTGGCCCACAAATGCATACATGTGTATGTATGTGTATGTGCACATATACATATGCTTATGTTTATTGAACTAGTTAAATCTATAACCGCGCTGGCCTTAATTAACATAACAATAGACAAAAACACAGCACTACACTAATAACGCCAAGCGCAAATCTCAAGTTTGCATTGTGTGTGTGTGTGTGGAAGAATATGCCCCAAAAGCGAAATAGTCACAACATAATTAGAACGAGCGAAAGGCAACAAAAGAGCGCGCGGTCAAATGTTGCACAGTGGTTTTCACATAACAAAAAACAATAGCTGATATTTAGAATTAATCTAAATGTAAATGTTATTGGAGTTTATGAATTAGAATTGAATGTTAATGATTGCTTTGAAATCGAAAGAGTTAAAGTTATTAAGACTTTAAAGTTGAGCCAGCAAAGAAGAAATTAAAAAAAAGGTTTATTTCCTTTCGAGATCATAAATAAAAACTATTTTTACATATGCCATTGTCAGTAAAGTGGCATGGTATATGGCAATCAAAACCTACGTTTAGATAGACCACCGACACACAGTTAATTCCCAAACATTTCAAAAGAATTCATAAACACGCGCTAATGTCATGCATATGTATGTATGTGTGTGTGTGTGTGTGAGAGAGAAAGAGAGAGGGAGAGATCTCTGATCTTGGCAATGGCAACCACTGTGCGACGAGCGATGCGTGAGCTGAAAGGTGTCTCTCGATAGCACCTGTTGCTCGCTTGCTATAAATGTAACCGGCTCGCGTTGCGTCTTATTAGAAGCCGCAGTCATCGCCCGCCCCGAACTCAAAACAGGAAAGCAAGAAAAAAAAGAGCGCACTTACAAAAAAAAAGAAGAAAAAAACCGGTTGCTGTGAAAATGAAAGAAAAACTTTTGTAGCCAGTGCGTTTTACAATTTGTGTGTTGTGTTAATTTTTTCGTGACGTTGGTTTTTCTTCTTTCTGTATAATTCCAGTTTCGGTATTCGATTTTTTTGGTGAAATCAATGCATAGAAAGTGAATATTGCACTTGCTTTGACATTACGCAAAGCCAAAGGCGGTGGAAAACTAAAAAGTGAAAACTGAACATTGCCAAAAAAAAAGGAAAGAAAATAAAAGAAAAACACGCATTTGGAGAGTTGGTTGCGCTAGCATTGCGTGTGCCCATCATCTGGATCCGAACCCAAACACGACAGCGGATTGTTTGGGGCCGCCGATGCGTCTGTTAATCCAAACGGCAACGGCAACGGGCGGCGCTGCTGCTGCGGCTCTGCAGTCCCAATACAATTACAGTAGCATGCGTGAGGACGACATCGAGCTCGCCATTAAGGTGGTAAGTTAAACCCCACCAATCCCCTCCCTTCACACCAATACCCCATTCAACATCCAATAGCAACAGACAGATGAATGACTTTATGTCCAATCAGCTGCTGTGGTAAAGCAAAATTATTTCGTGTGCTGTGGATAAGCGTTAAATAATAACCTCGACAATCAGAGATACCTGTTCCCACACACACACACACACACACACACACACACAGCCATATGTACGCCTAACGACAGGCAGAATAATCACGGGTCGTTTAGAGAACGGTTCTTTTATGCTTATAAATGGGGAGTTCTGAGGAAATGTAACTGAAATGACTGGTTTTCAATGTTGCATTGTTGCACTGTTGCATTCAAGCTTCCTCTTGAGGATTAAGCGAAAGCATATCCATAAATTCAAATGACTTGTCCAATCATGCAAAGCGATCATCTTTTCAAATATATTTTCTTTTTTTTCTGAAAGTTAATACAGCGGAAACAGTCGTTTCCCGAGGCCATTTACCATTTTCATAATTTCTATTCAGAAAGAATTTCAAAAATTGAGGTTAATAATTACATGAATTGAGAAATTAAATGCCTTTGCCTTTGCATTGTAATAATATAATAATTAAATATACCAATTAGTCTTAATGAGTTTTTATATAGAAATAGAATTTAATTATGTCTTCTGTCTGATAAATCGAATAATGAATCAATTTTTACTTACATTTGCAGGTGATTGTTGGCAATGGAGGCGTTGGCAAATCATCGATGATTCAGCGCTACTGCAAGGGTATATTCACCAAGGACTATAAAAAAACGATTGGCGTCGATTTTCTGGAGCGTCAGATCGAGATCGATGGCGAAGATGTGCGCATCATGCTGTGGGATACCGCTGGCCAGGAGGAATTCGATTGCATCACCAAGGCGTATTATAGGGGCGCACAGGCCTCGGTGCTGGTCTTCTCGACAACAGATCGGGCCTCGTTCGATGCGATAAAGGAGTGGAAACGGAAGGTGGAGAACGAGTGCAATGAAATACCCACAGTGATAGTCCAGAACAAGATCGATCTCATCGAGCAGGCGGTGGTCAGTGCCGACGAAGTGGAAACGTTGGCCAAAATGCTCAACTGTCGCCTCATACGCACCTCCGTTAAGGAGGACATCAATGTTGCATCCGTTTTCCGCTATTTGGCCACCAAGTGCCATCAGCTGATGACGCAAAGCTACGATCAAGCAACAGCAACAACAACCGGCGACAATGGCCAACAGCATTCAACGCATCCGCCCTACAGCAGCACGCCTACAATTAGTGCGTTCAGTCCGACCTTCACCAAGTCCAGCAGCGGCACCATCGTCCTCCGTCCGGCCAAAAAGGGTAGCGGTTCCAGTGCAGCGCGAAAGCGCAAATTTGTGCTCAAAAAGTGTGGAATATTGTGAACGGAATGGGATGGTGGGTGGAGAAGAAGGAGGAGGGGTTTTTGGAGAGGGAGGGAGGGTTATTAGTATCGCTGTTGGCAATTAAAAACTGGAGCATATTTAACGCCCAATTATTTTGTAGCCCCAAATGAAGACGTAGCCATGTAGCCAGCCAAGCGTTGGTTGCAGCTGCTGCCACAGTCAGAGTCACAGCCGCCAGAGAGCCATTCACTAGTCGTGCACAGATTCAGTTATCGCATGATGTGTGGTGAGGTGTAGAAGTAGGAGTAGGGTGACGGTAGGGGGGAAGGTGTGTATATTAAGAAATATATGCACAAGCTCTACTAATTATACACATAGCGAAAACTTCAAGCAAAATGAAATTTTAATGCCCTTGCAGAGCGTAAATAAAAATTAGTTTGCTTTTAAAACTTAAGCTAATGCTACTTAAATGTTTTCTTGGCACTTACACACACGCGTGCAGCATCATAGTTATGATGATAAAAGCAATAGCTAATATCGCTATAAAGGTATATATGTACATAATTTATATTATTAAATTGAGTTGCTTAAGCAATTTGTTAGACTCGCCTGCAAGGGTATTATTAACAATCAGCAGCGCACAAGAAGCATGAGCAATAATTTATGCAGCTATTAAAATTTGTTGTCTAATTAGCTGATAGATAACCATATAACCGACTTTTCTATGTATTATGCCCACTTTTCTATAACGGAGACTGATGTTGCACTGCATTCCATCAATATATATATATATATACATACGTATATAGAGATATACATTTGTCTGTATGCGCGCACCTGTAAAATTAATGAATGTATCCATGTCTGTGCTTTTTGGTACACCTTTGTCATGGGAATCCTTTGCCAATTAGCTATGGCGGAATGTGCAATTAACTGTTCAACTCATTTAATTATTAACCAAACCAAGAGGCATGTCAAAGCGCAATTTACTCATAATTACTATACAAATTGTTGGACACGTTTTGTCACACCGACTAATCGTGTTAAGCTTGAGAAAAGATCAGCTAAACTGTAGCCTAAACTATGCAAATATTAACTAAAGTTACATGCATCGACTTATATACATATTATTTATATAAGATTATATATATTAAACTAATAAATTATTTTGTATATTTTAAAATATCACGACTTATCAGGATTTTTTAATTATGCTGTCCCCAAAATAAAACTAGAAAAAGATTTCCAATTTCCACTGTAAATTTGGAACATTTCGCAGTTTTTCTCTGGCCGCCAAAATAAATGTGCTTTTTTTATTCACAATTTGTTTCTTTTATTTGATTTTCGCTTTTACACGTTTTTGTTATATACTTGACAATTTGTTTGTTTGTTATACCTTCGTTTATTTATTTTCTCCTTTATTTAAATTTAAATTTTTTTAAAAGTAAAATGTAGTTTTTGTGTGTGTTGTGTGTTTTCTTTATATACAGTTGCGCTTTGTTTTACTTAAGCATTTTTATCAATTTCTTAAATTTTTCACGAAATTTTTTTCACGATTGTTTATATTATTTATATTTATTTGTGTGTGTTTTGTCTGTCCTCCTGTCTGGTTTTCATTTCATGTGTGTTTTGTTTTCTTTGATTTTCTTTGTAATTAATTTATTAAACACTGAAATCAAAACGCTTTAAACGAGTGAGAGCTGAGCATAAGTGTTAAATGGGCGGGGCTACGCCTCCGCAACACAAATATAAGAAAAAGATCTCAGATTTTTTGTGAGATAAATGTATATGGGTGGGGTATGTAAGATCGGTGAAAATTCCTATAAAAAATATAATTTGTGTGTATCTTTATATCAACTTTAGTTACTAGAAAATAATGTGAATTGCAAACAATTTCTTGGCACTAAAAATTTTAAAGGGAATTATTAATATACATATATATATATATATGTATATATATATTTTTTGATTTAACGAAATCTAAATTTTTGATTATTTTGTAATATTTTGTGGTAATTTTTATTTTAAATAAAAATCGTTGGTGTTTGTATTTGTGTCTGTGTGTGTGTGTAAAAGTGTGGGTGGGTGGGTGTGTGTGTGTGTGCGCGGATTGTGTGGGACATTTATCGAACTCATTTACAGGTCTGATATAAGATTACACATTATAGATCTAGGGACTATAGACAACTACATTAGAACATTAGCCGTTAGTTTTTTTCTTTTACTGAATTTATAAACATTAAATTATTTAAGTATATAACTTTCTTCTTCATGTGCTATGTGAGTTGTTTGTGTGTGTGTTTGTGTACGTGTACGTGTATGTGTGTATGTGTGTGTAAGTTTGCCGTCGGCTCTGCTGTGGCTTACTTGTTAAGAAGGGGATTCTATATAAATAGTTAGAGTTTAGCCTAGATAAACACGTAGCGACGACCGTTGCCGATCTATGCACATACCATATATATGTAGCTCTCTCTCTCTCTATCTTCCTATATATATATATATATATATAAACTTTTGTAAATCTCATACACTATTCGGAAATGGGCAAATCGGCATCCTCCTTGCCCTCCAGCGAGCGATACTCATCGGAGTCCTCGTTTGTGGTGCTGGCACCAATCGACATTGGTAAAGTCGCCGCTGTGCATAAGTTCGGCTCGACAACAACAATATCTGAAGTAGTATCTGCTTCGGCTTCTGTTGTGGTTGCTGCAGCTATTTCTGCGGCTGTTTCTGTTGTTGTCGTTGTGGACAAATAGATGGTAACTGGCTCATCGGTCAGTTGAATGGGATTTGCATCCGAAACAAGATTGGGTTCATAAATGGGGATCGTTGTTGTTGTTGTGGTTTCCGTCTCAGGCTCCGACTGTGCCTGCTCTTGTTGTTGCTCTTGTTGTTGTGGTTGTTGTGTTAATGGGTGTGTTATTATATCAGCAGAGGCCAACAGTAGATCCAACTTTAGTTTTCTTGATGCCGTTGGCTGCTCTGTTATCACAGACTGTGCTTGAGTTGCCGCCGTTGTTGTTGCTATTGATGGTGTTGCTGCTGTTGCTGTTGTTGTTGTTGTTGCTGCTGCTGTTGCTTCGGTGCTGCTGCCACCGACAACAGAAGCACCAGCAAGCAATTCGTCTTCCTCACTTACGCTAATGTAGCGACAGCGTTCGCTGAGCAACGAGGCAGACTCGTCCTCCTCCTCGTTGACGCTGCTTATGCTCACCGTGCGCTCCTTGAAGCTGAGATAAACGCTGCTGCCGGCCAGGCTCGAGCCGGGAGCTTCGATCACATCCCGCACCGCTGTCACCAATTGGGAGCGACTAATCGCGCCGCTCGAGCTTGTTGCTATGCGGATGGAATTGAAAAAGAGCATACATTAGATAAACACGTTTGTCATTTTCAACAAAAATCTGACTTTTATCTGAATTAATAACAGCGGTTGGTCAACATTTAATGAACGCTGAAGCGTGATTTCATTTGTTTTTAGTTGTGTTTCAAATGCACAATGAGAATTCTGTTAACCAAATAAAGTTTGTACATATTCAGACTGACTCAGCTTTATTAACAAGCTTATTTAACAAATATTTGTTCATAAATTATAGGACAATGTTTGTTTTTCAAATCCAATTATTTTCAAATAATTGAAATAATACATATCGGAATTAGAGTCTAGTCTGCTGTCAAAGCTGTAAGAGAGTCTTGTATATGGATAGAGACAAACACATTCAATAAATACATATATATTTTAGTCTAGTGCTTCTACTTTTCAGCTAATTTGAATAGATCTTGTAAACAGTTCTGCTCAATTCGCTTTATACGTAACGATCTGCTCTCATCTTCTACAAGCTGGTAATCGATCGCTATCGCAATCGCTATCGATAACGATATCGTATTTTATGTACAGTGTTGCATGTTATGTTACAGATGTTATTACAGTCTGTTATCTGGCCTGCTACAAGTTGTAACTACTGTTAATCTATATACATAAGTTGCTACTTAAATAAAAGGACTTTGAGCTTGTTTTAAGTTGTAAGCATCAGCTCGTTCAGCTGGTGACTGTTTAGCTACCCGCTCGCTCTCGCTCTCGCACTCACTTACATTCCAAACGCTCGCGTCGCGGTGCATTTCGCGAGGACGACACGGGCGACAATCGGATGCGATAGAATTTGGAGCCCCTGCTCACCCGATAGCGATTTTCATCCTGTGGCGCAAAAACAACAGTTGCTTAGTTATTGGATTCGTATGCAATCTATATACCAGATAGCTCACCTTGCGCGCCTGGCAGTACTCCTTGTCGATGACGCGCCCGATTGCGTAGTAGGGCAACGGTATCTGATTCAGCTCGAGAACACCAGCAGCAGGAAGTTGTGGAGGAGGTGGTGGCGTCAGCTGCAGTGCAGCCAGACTGTCCGCATGCACAAAGTACTTGGTCACCGAATCCTGAACGACCATATACTGGCCATGCCGCATGCTCCATACCACAAACACCAGATCACCCTTGCCGCAACCCTCGAGCGTGATAAAGCGATGATTCGACGACGACGCTGATGAGGTGGCAGCGACACCACTGGATTTGGAGCGTGTCAGAGTGCCGGCCATATCAAAAGCGGAACTGCTTAGAGATTGAAAATAATTGGATTGAAATTATATAATATATATATATGGAAATTGTTAGCTAACCTTCTCATTGCTGCCACACTGGACTCCATTTCGAGACGCTTGCCCTTCTCCAGGCAGAGCTCCTCCTCGAGGCGATTCTTGTCGCGATTGAGATACTCGATCTTCTCCTTGAGCCAACTGTTGCCATCCTCGTTGGTCAGCAGATCGAAGCGTGTCTTCAGTGTATAATTCTCCTGGTTGAGCAGGCGATTCTGTTCGCGCAGCATGTCCAGCTGTCGCTCCTTATCCTCCAGCATGTCCTTCAATATGGACACATTCACCATCACAGATTCTGAGTTAAGTTGTGGCAACGATTGCTGCTGCTGCTGCTCCTGTTGTCGGGATTCCCAGAGAGCACGCTCAGCTTGGACAGCTTCGCTGATTGCACGATCGCGTTGGGCAAGCAAATCCTGACGTTGTTGCGCCAACAGCTGCTCCACATCGAGACTGGCAACGCTGGCGCTGCTTGTCGGTCGCTCCACCTTCTCCAGGCTGCTGTCCGACGGCGACCGTTCCATCGAGGTCATCAGCTTGAAGCGGCACCGCAGCGATTCCAACTCCGTTTTGTGCTCGTGGATCAACTCTTCGCGTGCCTGCGCCACTGCGGCCAGCTTCTCCTGCTCGGCAGCGATCAGCTGTTGGCGCAATTGCTCCAGCTGCTCCAACTGTTCCAGCTGCTGCAGTTGCTGCTGCTGCTGATCACGCTGCTGCAGTTGCTGCTGCTGCTGATCCCGCTGCTCGCACTGCATGCGCAACAATTGCCACTTGTCCTGCAGCAGCTGCAGCTCCGACTGCAGCTCATCCTGATAGTGCGTGGTCAGCTCACTGCGCAGGCTGCTCAGATTGGAGCGTGCCATGGCCAGGCACTGCAGCGCCAGCTTGGACATGGCCTGCAGTGCATCCCGCAGCCGCTGCACACTTCCCGCATTGTCATCCGTCAGCGTGCTGGCGCTCAGCATCAGCAGCTGCTCTGTGGCTGTGCTGCGTGCAATTTGGCCAGCAATCAGACTGGTGCTTGACGTGCTCACACTTTGCTTACAGACGGGAGAAGCAGCAGCCGTATCCGTATCCGCATCCGTATCCAGCTCCAGCTGCTCACCGATGTCCTTGTTGCGCTGCACAAAGAACTGCAACACTGGTGCCATATCGGGCAACTGGAGCTGGGTGGCCAGCTCAGGCAGCTGGATGGACAGAAGCTCGATGTCGGAGCGACTGAGTTGGGGCAGACGTGTGTCGAAGCTCAGCTCGGGATGCTCGTTGGCAAACGTTGGCGGCATATCGGCCATGCCCGGAAAAAGGATATTCAAGAAGTGACCGTCGAAGCTATTATTGAACAGGCGACGCCGTTGCAGCTCCTCGCCATGGATGCGATCAAAGTCGACGGAGAGACGCGATGCCCACAAGCGGAACTTATCGGAGAAGATCTTGCGACGGACGACTTCCGTGACGGCTGCCACATAAGTGGACGGCGCCCGATGGATCTGCTCGATGATGCTGATGTGTCGCTCGGCACGGCGCAGGCAGCGATGATAGAATAGCAAACGATTATCGAACTCGCTCATCCCATTCTCGATCCAGACGATTCGACGCAGACGCGTGTGCAGATTCCGGCCGAGCTCATCCTTGGCATTCGCAATGCAACGACAATACTCCCGAATGCGCAAATGATTCTCGAGCATCACCTGCAGCTGGGAGCGATGCGACAGACACAAATCCGGCAGCACTGAATCGTCCCGCAAATTCAACGCACGCGACTCATTCTGCTGCAGGGCTGTGGCCTGTTCCCGCTGATCCTGCACCATTTTGCGTATCTTGTACTTGAGCTCGTCGAGCCGATACAGGCGATCACTCAGGCCCTTGATCTCCTTAACGTCCGTCTGCTTGGCCACCTTGATGATGTTCTGCACGTCCAGCTTGAGTTTGTCGTAAATCTCCACGGAGAAGGTCTCCAAACCTTGGACACACTCATCGCACATCTGCTGCAGTGCTGTGTGATTACCTTTCGAGCTAATCCATTGCAGCAGATTCAGCTGATGCTGCTGCTGTTGTTGGTGCTTGGAGGATGTTTGCTCCTCTTGCTCCTCGAGTTCATGGCCCATTTTGAGTTTCTTGTTGGGCGATGTGCTGCTGCTGCTCTTCTCCACACTACTCTCACTGCCCGGCTCACCAGCCGACTCCCCCGTCTCGCGTTGCATCTGCTCCACATCCTCGTTGTCGAGCAGCTCGTCGAAGCCATGGAAATCAGCCTGGGCTAGCGTCATCAGAGCGGGCAGAATTGGTATGCGTGCCAGTTGCTTGAGATCATCGCCAAAGTTGCGCAACAGCTCCAAATAACTCTCGCGCTGCTCCAGATGCCGATCGAAGGCCAAACAAAAGTTGTGGAAACGTTCGCTGAACTCGCTCGTCACATCCTCCATGTTGGCGACCACAGCCGACCAGCCCTGCTGCTGCAGATGCTGTTCGTGGACGAGACGCTCGCAGAGCTGCTCCTCCTTACGGCCCATTTCGCGCATGTGCTGCGCGAGCGCCGACCGTTGACGCACTGTCTCCAGCACCGCGGGCAACCTATGGCTGTTGTCCACCTGACGCTGCAGTTCCGCATCGAATGCATCATTTGATGAACCACCGGAAGCGCCACCGCCGCCGCCGCTAGCTCCGCTTGCTATCGTGGGCGCCAGTCGCTCGTCGCCGGTGAGAAACATGAAAATGGGATTCGTGTCGGTGCCGGCAGAGTAGCAGGATACCTGTGTGGAGTGTGTCAGCATCTCGCCGCCGCTCACCAGCAGCACAATATTGGCAGCGGGCAGGCCATGCAACCGCTGAATTGTCTCCTTCAGATTCTCCACCGAGGACAAAGCGACGGTCATGTCGAAGCTCAGCATGCGACCGACATCCACATGAAATACGTACAGCATCATGGGCGCTGATTTCTCCTCAGGGGTCGCCGGGATCGAGTTTGATTAACAATATTTATTGGATGGGGTGGGGGTTGGGCTTCTCCTACTGCTCCTCCTCCAGCTCCTCCTTCCACCTTCTCCTTCACTTCAGCTTCTTCCTCTTGTCTCGTTTTTGTTTGGCAGTGCTAAGGCTTTCAGTGTTCATGCGTCTTTCTTTATGTGTGGTGCTGCCACCTAGTGTTGAGAGGCTGCAATGAAAAACAAATCAACTTAAGAGAAGATATACATATATATGTATACATTGAATTGTATGTAAGTAATAACGTGTTAACAGTGGCGCAGTTTCAGAGGGATTTTATGTATGTTGCTAATGCTTTCTGTGTTCATACGTCTTTCTTTTTGTGTGGTGCTGCCACCTAGTGTTGAGAGGCTGCATTGCAAAGCACGTTAGCATAAGAGAGAGATACATATACACAATACATATATATATTATGTATGTAGTAATGAGTTAACAGTGGCGCAGTTTTAACAGGGGTTTTATTTACACGATACTCATTGGTTGATATTTGTTTTCTATCTATTCGAGACGCACGTGGGCTGGTTTTTACTGTTACTGTTAACACAGTCTACTGTTAATGTGATCTACTGTTAGCGATAACATGCCAACTAGATTAGACAGTGTGGCGCTGCTGGGGGTGTCCAGTAGTTCAAATTTTGAGTGACTAGCCTGATTGCTGCTGGCCGCCATCGTTATAAAGTTGGAATTAATACGGAAAATTGTTTCTGGTTGTTTATTCTACTCTCGTTTTTGTATTCATAATAATAGTGTTTACAAATTGTCTGGCAAACTTTGGCAAGCAGCATTCTTGAAGCGATAAGAATATAAGAAAAATAAAACGCCGCTCTAGCTAAATTACACACGCGCAAACAACAACAATAGCAACAACAACATGGATTATTACTATCAACACACCTAAGGCAAAAACAAAATTTAAACAACAAAAAATGAAAACAACGTCTAGACTTGCGGGCGTAACAAATACAACTGACAGCCATTGACGCCGACGCTGACGTCGACGCTCACGTCGCTGCTATTAAGCGAGAGAGCAGCGGTACACGTGTGCTTTGTGCTCTCACGATCCCACTATTTAAATGGATGCGAGAGAGAGAGAGAGAGACAGAGCGACAGAGGAGAGAGCGAGTGCGAGCGATTTACAGGGGAATAATGCGTTTTGTATTTATTACCTGCGTCGCCTTTTGCTAACGTAAACTTGTATTCTTTTTTTTTCTTTTTTGGTTCTTACCTACACAGGCCAATTTCATAATTTTGGGAAATTTCTTTCATATTTCTTAGATTTACTTTATTAAGTATATAATAAAACCCTACGCGAAAAATATATGCCTATACTGCTGGAAAATGTAAAAAATGCTCGTTGTCTTGTGAGTTAAACTGTTTTTCTTTAGTCTTACGATTTAACATGAAATAGTAGTAATTGCAGCAGCAGCAGCTGCAAATGACAGCATTGCCTTTCGATTACTCATCAGTGAAACTGATCGCCGCATTCACCGTTATTCACCTGATAATGGCTTATCAACCAAATTAAGTACAAAGACTATGCCTGCATATACACATATACATACACACGCACACACACACACATACTTGTACAGGTGACTGTGTGACATACAGTGTAATTAAAGCGCATAAATCAACTTTGCTGACAAAGATAACAGCTGTTAGCATACGAAAAGGGATGAGGAGGAGGGGTAACTTTGCAGACTGCCCTGAACTCTGCTTGCTGGGGTCATTCAGCAGCATCTCTTAATACGCTAACTGATTACATTTCAACAACAGCAGTCACAACGTCAACGCTGACGACGACGACGTCAGAGTTTATCGCCGCTTTGTCACTTTGCAGGGGGGCAACAACAACAGCAGCACGAAATCAAGAGAAGGAACTCTAACACACACGCACACCTACACACACATATACAAAGTACGTACGCACAATGCGAATGTCACATTTTGTTTTTGTGAAGTCGCAAAAAAAAAATAACGCGTAAATATTGTTATTGTTGGCAATGGCCACATCACATACACACAGACACAGACGCATACACATATAGTATCGCAGTAGGCACACTACTTAGACTAGCAGCGCAAGCAAAATTTCAAGGCAACAGAAAATCAAAGTACGATAAATGAATAACAAGGCCAGTTAAACAGTAGAACTTACAGAGTATTTTAAAATCCTGTTCTTTAAAAACGGTCAGGCAGCTGTTTGGGAACAGCTGATGCGTGATCACAGCACGATTACATTTGTGTAACAGCAACAACAAGTTTATGATGCATATGCATGCATATGATATTATTGTCGCACAGTTGGCAGCACTGGCCACTACCAACACTATGAGTGTGTGTGTGTGTTTGTGCATTGTTTTGGCCTGCACTTTGTTATTTTCCATTACGTTGCATTATTCTACGCGCCGATTGTTTTGGAGTAGCCAAAGAACTGAGAGAAATCGTAGACACACAGGTGGAGAAAAAGAGAGAGAGAGAGAGACCAAGAAATGACAGTTGCAATTACCAACGTTATAATTTCTGGGAAAACTAATTTAGATATGCGCTTTATATATGTAAATTGTTGCAATTAATTGTAATTTGGCTCGAACTGACGCACACAAACCAACAAACGAACATACCACAAAAAATAACAAGGGCAAGCAAGGCAAAAAAACAAGGGTTGCCTGCGCTGACGTTCAAAAAGAAAATGGCAGCAGGTGCAGGGCTGCATTTGCCACAAGAGAGAGAGGGGAATGGCAAGGAATGAAGTGGAAAGGGCTGGGAAGGGAAAGGGTATTATAGGCGGCTATATTCAAAATGAATGTAACTAAAAGGGCATCATTGATAGTTGCTTTGGGTGGATCCTTATGCATAAACTATAACTATGTTTCTTAATTAAAACGGTGTGCATCGCACTTACCTTGTAATCTTTAATCAATTTTCACAATGGCGCCTGTATATGTGTGTCTGTCTGTTTATATGCGTATGTTCGAGTGTTTGTTTGTTTGTTTTGTGGTGTGTTTTGGTTTTAATCAATTGTGAACGCTCACAAACACGAACGCTGCAAACGGTTTGACATCAGCTGTGGCTATATGTGAGCGTGTGTGTGTGTGTGCTTCTGTGTGTATTTGAGTTTGTGTGCGTGTCAGCAGCAGCAACGACGCTGACGTCTCAGTCCAAAACAAAAGCTGCTGTTATCCAGCTTTTGCTTTTCCTTTCGCTCCTTCAGCTCCCTTCGCTTCTCTTTCAGCGTTACTGTTAGCGTCAGCGCCAGCTTTTTTCCTTCTTTTAATTTATGTGTTCTTATTTATTTTTTATCGCATTGCTTTTGTCTGCTCATTCGCTGGCTGTTTTCCTTATTATCTGTTTTCTGTTTTCGTTGCGTATAAAAAAACACGATTCTATGCGCAAAAGCTGCCTAAAAACTCGCGCGATATATTTTAAAATGTTGCGTTTTGTTTTCGTTTTGCTTTATTTCCTCTTTTTTTTGTTGGGCCTTTTTGTGTGTTTCGTTTCCCCCTTAATCTATTTCTTTGTCTATCACAATTGCGTTGTTGTTGCTGCTGCTGTTGTTGTTGTTGTTGCTCTGCTGGTCGCTGCTGCTGTGCTTTGTTGTTGTTGGCAGTTGTATTTCACGTCAGTTTTTTGCCATTTACATGCTGTGCCGTTGGGCTCTGGTTAGTTTTTAATATTATATCAATTTCACACACGCATATTGCTGAATTACTTAAATTTCTAATTAAATTAAACAGTATAAAAATGAAATAACGCACTTTCGTAGTTCCTCTTTCTTCTTCTTTTTTAATAATAACAGCGACAATAACGTTAACATTTGGTCACCTGTTATTTACAGCGTACAAAATTCAATTTATGCATATGCTACCCAAAGAGGGTTATTTAACATAAATGAATCATGACAACATTTATTATACAGGTAAGTGTGAAGTAGTGTAAGCGTAAACATACAAAATAAAACTAAGTTTGTTTGAATTGGATTGAAAAACGGCGTTAGCGATTCAAAAACAGCTGTAATCGATAGATTATGTTACGCCAAACAAAACAACAGATAATTCACAATTGACAATTGTCGATAACGAGTATAATAATCGAGTAGACATCGTGAGCGGTTACTCTTTCTTCACTCTCATACGCCGATAGTGTTTGACTCGAATAGTGAAGAAAAAGTGCAAAACCGTCAAACTTAAAAAACTAATAACGTGTTTTTTTTTTAGGAAAACTTCGCAATAAAAAGTCAAAATATTATTAGGATTAAGTAGATTAACACCGTGGTGACGATTTCGTCATAAAAATACACACACACACAGACGCCGATTTACTCGCGGACACACCACTCAAAACTCACACACTTTGAAAAATCGTCATCATCGGATATACATACAAACATATTTAGGCCAGGGAAACGGGTCGGGGGCAACACATACATTTCATATATACACACACACACACACACCTTCATTTCTTGAGATTCTAATATATATGTAGTTTATATTTTTTATAAATTGTACTATTTGTATTTTACCTTAATTGCATTGTATTTTATCGAACAAAAAAAAAAAACACTAAACACGAACTAAAATCCAAAAAAAAAACCAACCGTATACAAAATATGATCAACATCCAGACGATAGAAAATGTGGCGGATTGCACGCCGCTCTATTTGCCGCACAGCTTGTACCTCAAGCCGTTGGCCAAAATGCAAATATCAGTTGCATTGCCCGAAAAAATCAAAACCGGCAAATCCGTATCAAATCTGGAGATAATGGACAAACTCAGTGCCGAACTGAAACCGGACAAGTTTCTCGTGCTCAAAGTGAGTGTAAAGAGTAAGGAGTAAATACTTGATATATAAATCTCATACTCATTTGCCCTTAGGTTTCCAAGAGCACCGTCAATTATATACGCTTCGAGGCGGAGCTGGACGAGCGCAAGCGTTTGCGTTTGGCCGTCGATCGCCTCGATGGCATCACATTGCGTCTGTCCGGCTTTAGTGATGCGTTCCGGGTGCGCTGCACTGAGTCAAAGGATGAGTTTCCCACGCGCCACGATTGGGACTCGTATTTTCGTGATGCTCGCAACATGGACGAGATGAAGGCGGGCGAGCGTCCAGACACAATTCATATGACACACCTGCCCATCCGCTGGTTCTGTCCGCGTCACTCCGAGCACGACGACCAGGTCAAGCCCAGCGAAAGCATCTTCAAGCGCATCTTTGAGAAATATGGACGGGTTCGCGCAGTCGATATACCCATCTGCGATCCGTATCGAAAGAGTATGCAATCGGACATCAGTGGCATGCGAACGTTTAGCTTTGAACAGGATGTGCTCTTCGAGGCGTAAGCTGTCATTAATATATCCTTCATTATAGAGTTGCTAATTGCTATTCATATTTTCAGCTACGTACAGTTTGAGGAGTATTCAAGTTTTGTACGTGCCATGGATGAGTTTCGCAGCACGAAGCTGGTGCGTAAATTCGTGGACAAGACGCAGGCCATCAATATCAACGTGAACTTCGACAAGCAGCGACATTTGAGCGATTCGCACATTCAACGACGCGATCGCATGCGAAAGCGCTGCGTGGCCAAGGCCCAAGCCGAGGATGAGGAGCGCGAGCGTGAAAAGAAGAATCTGGCCGAACAAGCGGAACGCGAAAGGTTTGACCATTGTTTGTCGTCCGTCTAAATGGGCAGAATTTGAAACCGTCTGTTTGAATTCATCGATTCATTCATTCACTGATAATAACACTAAAGATGTTTGCGGCAGCAGTTTTCCAATTTATATCAAATATTGTAGTTATAGCTGAGATTTAGTTATATTGGGGTTAGAGATCAGGCAGAATTTCGATTGGTACTTATCACATTATTCCAATGAGGCATTTAAGAACTCCTTAACTGCCATAGAGTAATGGCTAAATGTAATTAAAAGGCTTTATACTATCTAACCAACATAGAAGTTAAGATATAAATATATATATTTATATGTACGAGTATATCTTCATAAGTTGTCAGGGGCAAACCGCAAACGTTTTTGGCTGTTGAGCAAAGTGCATCGGTTTCATTTTCTGTTCAGTTGTTACTTATCTGAACCGTGTGTGTCACATATATATATATATGTATATATAGATATATTTATGTGGATATTCATGGTGTGGCGAGTTACACAGTTTTCTGACTCTTCCAGACGAAACGGTTGATAAGTTCTCTTAGCAAAATAACAAAAACAACAAAAAACATGTGAGCAAAATTGTGCACGACAAATTTACAGGCAAAAGGAAGAGCAGTTGAAATTAGCCGAATTGGAGAAACAACGCGAACGCGAGGAGAAACGCAAGGAGAAGCACTTGAAAAAGATACAGGAGCGTGGCCAGGTGGAGAACTCACAGAAGATACGGCTCGAGGAGCGCAAACTGATGATTGTGGAACGCAAACTCGAAAGCATACGCATCTTGGAGCAGGTCTTCGAGCGGATACAGGTGAGGAACTGAGCCAATCTCCATGCCAATTTGCATATCTTAATTTATCATATCTTGTAGCTCAAGCAAAAGGAAAAGTCGCAACGTGTCAAGCATGATGAGGCAAAGGATTTGCAGCGCAAGCGTCTGGTGGAGAAGTACAAAACTGCCACAGAGAAGCTGGTCTGTGATCAGCGTAAGATTGTGCATGAAATCAAAACGAATACACCGCTCATGGGTCTGCTCAAGAGCAAGAGCACAAAGAGCACCGGCGCTGGAGCCGGTGCAGCAGCGAGCAGCGAGGACGAGGACAACTCAATGTCGGGCAGAAGGAAGCATAAGCTGAATGGCAACATCGCCGATGCAAACGCAAATCCAGCCACAGCTGCGCAGGCTGCCCTCAATCCGTTCAAGGCTGTGACGGCCGCTCTGGCAGCTGGCGCCGTACCAGGCACAGCAGCTGCGTACAGCGCTGAGGCGGCCAACGAATGGATGCAATCTCTGTCCATGTTTGGCTACGGTATGGCGCCAGTTTTTCCCGGTGCGGCACTCTACCGGCCGGCCGGACCACCTCCATTTGCCGTCTCAAGCAATTATCGCGGATATGCGCCGCGTCCACGCGGACGCGGACGTGGCAGGGGCATGCGGGGCAGTCGCATTGGCTACGATGGCCACTCCTCCTCCTACTACAATCCGAAGCACTACGACAACGGTCGCTACGACGACGATGAAGGCAACGATGGCTACTATCACAAGTCATCACGCGGCAGGTAAACGCTTTGATCAAATATAATTATATACTATAACAAATATATATATATTCTTCTACTGCAGAAATCGTTCACGCTCCAGCTCCTATTCTCGCAGTCGCAGTCGATCGCGTGGTCGTCGGTAAGTAGACATTGATGCCTCCTTCTGATGCGGTTTAGCTTATATTGATATATGTTTTGTAGTCTCATTTGTCGTTCCAGGCGCTCGCATTCGCGCAGTCGCAGCCGTAGTCGTTCCAACTACCGCAAATCGTCCTACTCATCTCGTTCCAGGTATGTGCAAAGGGAATCCCATTAGTATCGTCCATATATATAATCTGATCTATCCATTTGCAGACGCAGCCACAGCCGCTCGCATTCGCGAAATCGCAGTAAATCGCCGGTGCAGCGCAAGAATCGCAAATTGGCCTCGACGCGTCGCTCACGCTCCTCCAGCAGCTATTCCCGTTCCCGTTCCCGCTCCCGCACACACTCGAATTCACGGCGAGGAGGTGAGCGGCGTAGTCGCAGTCGCAGTGCTAGACACAATCGTAGTCGGAGTCGGAGCCGCAGTCGCAGCAATTCATCGAAACGTGTTGTTCTCGAGGCTGATAAATTGGTGGCATCCGCTGAGCAAATCCAGCGCACCATTGAACAGCACACCAAGGATCGGATGCGGGAGGAGGTGCGCGAAATCAAGCAGACGTTTCGACATCAGCGCAAGCCGGACAACCATCTCGCTGCGAATGACAGCCAACTGGAGGTGGATAGCAGGCAGGGGATGTTGTCCAGTGATGGCAAGGCGAGCGATGCAAATGATAATGGGGATGATGAAAGACGTGGCAGCAGCAGCAGCAAGCGGAGCAGTCGCCGCAATTCGCTAGCCGCCTAGTATTAGAATTAATTCACCTAATTTAACGTTTCACAAATGACACAATTCAAAATTAAACACCGAGTTAACAAAAACGCAATAATAATAATAATAATTGCAGCACGCTATTGTTCATAGCTGTTACGCAATGCATGTGCAACTGTTAAAATGCCGAGCAGCTTAAAGGCAATTTCACTTCGAGCGCATTGGAACAGATTTTGCCAATTGGGAGTTTCAAATATGCGTTCGATATAATGAGGCGGCGTGCCAATTGCTGCCCTTGCCTGCTGCTAGTTATCGAATCTATTAATTATCGCATCGATTAGCTGTTATCGTCGATAAGTACAAGGAACTGCAGTTACAAATGACAATCAGTTGTGTTCGCTAGCATTTCTAAAATAATATATATAAATTGTATTATGCATAATATGGAGTTGAACTTGACAAGCCAAGTAAATATTTGATTTTCTTTCTTTTTTTTTGTATGATTACAAAACGTATGTTCAGAATGTGGGTTGTGTTTGTGTTGAGTTTTTGTTTTGGTCCGTGCAGCAATTGGTTGGACTAGAAGCGCCTGTTGTTGCGACCCCGATTCCGGCCACCGCCGCCGCCTCCTCCACCCGAGCCGGCATTGTTGCCACGCCTACGTCGCTGCTGTCCACTATTGCTGTTGTTGTTGTTCCCACTCTTTTGGAACTGATCACGTTCCCGATCATTGAAGTTGTCGCCGCCGCCGCCTCCATTGTTGCCATATCCATTCTGATTGGAGGAGGAGCCGTTGCCATTGCCATTGCCATAGTTAGACCAGGGTGCATTCGAAGCCCACGGATTGGGTCGGCCATTTGAATCGTCGCGCGAGGCCGAATCCATGGGTGATCCGTTGCCGTAGCTCGAGGGCTCATCGATGAACTCGGTTTTCGGCTGTTGCGCCTTAACGGTCAGCAGGGACGGCAGGAAGGGTTTCTTGAGCAACAGCAGCTCGCGCACGCACACCAGCTGTGCATTGTGCTGGCGTGGCTCAAAGCGTGATTTCTTCAGTGGCGGTGAAACCTCGCCACGTCCCTGTGCCGTCTCCACCGTGGGCGAGAGCGATCGAGAACGTTCTCGTTCCCGCTCCTTCATGGGCACAACATCGCACAGCTCCTCCAGCTTACCGGCATCAATGTACTTGTTCAGGTATTCGGCGCCCTGGCGAATGGCGCCCATCAGTCTCGAGTCGGGATGCACTCGTATGAAGCGCCCATACACAAAGACGCCAACAATCGTTTGGGGATCGAGGCCGTTGAGCATGCCGCTGGCCAGGATGCCTTCGAGCGTATTCTCGCTGATCTGCTGGTGGGTCAGACCATTGCTCGAGTCCTTGGATTCGCGCGCCGCCAGCTCATCGTGTATGCTGAGCACACTCGGATCATCGGCTCGTCGTGGTCCGGCCCATTGCACCTGGAAATTGCGTGGGATGGGCTTGGTGTAAGGCACCTTCTTATCGCCGCCTGTCCTACTGCCGGCATCCAAATCCAGTCCCGGTATAAAGCCCTTGTCGGCCGTAAGGCTCTCGGTGAACTCCACCTTATCCTCGGGTCCCATGCCCGGTATGACGGCATCGTCTGCGAGTAAACCAAGTCAAATCGAAGGAAATATCGTTTTTTTTTACTAGACTTACCGTATTCGCATTCGTCGAGTGCCGCCAAGCTGGCGGGGAGCGTATTCAGATTGTACTTGTCCCGCATTAGATCTCCGGGTCTGTTACGTGTCCAGAATTTGATGGTGTGATCGTTGGAGCCAGAGCACAGAATGTGCCCGAGTGGATGCCAGGCGAGTGTCCACACAATGCTGTCATGTGCCGTCTCCACGCATCCAATTTCCTTATCCGTGCTGCAATTGGTTTAGGGAACTATTAATAGACATCCCTCATAGAGATGTCGGCTGAATGGACTTACCCCACATTCCAGAAGAGAATGGAACCATCGGAGCCACCGGAGCAGAAGAGACCCTCGTGTATGGGATGCCAGGACACTGAGCTGGCCTCCTTCTTATGGCCGCGAAACACTTGAACCTCCTCGCGCAGATTGCGAATGTCGAACAGTTTGAGCAGATGATCCCGTGACGCAGTGACCAGCCAGTTGCCATTGTCGTTCCACTTGAGATCCATGACGGTCGATTTGTGCGCATGACTGCAGCATGTGGCAACAGTTAGATGGATGCACTATACGGATGGAATTTATTATACTTACAGTGTGGCCAGTGCTATGCCGCTCTTGGGATCCCAGATCTTGATGGGCTGCTGGTTATCCTTGCTGCCGCTGACAATCATTGCCTTCTGTGGATGCCAATGCACGCACTTCACATCCGCGCCATGGCCTGCGATCAGAGTAGAGTCAGTTAGGAATTAGGGGGGGTCATTTGGTTCTACTTACCGCGCAGCACACGCTCCTCCTGACAGCGCATGAAATCCCAGATGCGCAAAGTTCCATCATCACTGCCGCTGACAAATTTGCTGTCCGTGGGACTGAAACTATGTTGTGGATGGATGTGATTTGGTATTGGATTGGTGTTGGATTCGAGAGACAGCCAAGTTAGAAAATGGAAACGAAACACAAATACAATATATATATGTGTGTAAATAAATCACCCCGCCCTCCCTCTCACAGCAGCAGCAGCAGCAGCAGGCTTTAAAGAAAACACTCGAACCCCCGATTTTGAACACATCGATTTGTTGCTTTCAGCATTTTTTATTATTTTTGCTACGCGCCAATAAAATTGTGCAGAAGGTTTAGTTTTTCATTTGTTAGTTTGCCTTTATTTGTTTTCTTTTTTTGAATTGATTATCACAGTCTTTAGATCACAGAGGTGGTAGTAGTAGTAAATACAACAAATTCTTACACTGATTTTGTTTTTTAACTTAGTAGTTGACTTGACTTGACTATGCGAAACTAAGTGGGGAAAATAATGCGCCAAACAGATATTCTGGAGAGAGACCTGGCATGTTGCTCAAGTGACGGCTTTATTGATTTTCAATCGCAACAGCCCCCGAAGGAAGGAATCGACCAACAAAAAAAGGAACATAAACAAAAACAAATCGCCACTATTTAAAAACTATATAGCTGTAATCACCACAAGCCAGATGGCGAGGAGGAGAACATTAAGAGATCTAGATGATACTAAACTGCAGCTGCGCAACTGTAAACAATCTAAACTTGGGTGGTTCGGTGGTGCCCTCGTGCTTGCGACAACGGCGGCTGCGAAATGGTAAGTACAACTGATACAAATTACAATCATAGATTGGCAATACCTTATTCCCCTAATCGCCTCCTTGTGCGCCTGATACATCTTCACGTTGTTCATGTTCGACTGCCAGTATTTCACATAGCCACCATGATCACCAGTCACCATCCAGCTGTCATTATGCGACCACACCATCGTCCGCACCGAAATATCGTGAGCCTAAATATATATTTTCGATTGTTATAATTATCGCATTTCCACTTAGAGACAAGAACTCACTTGGAGAATGGTTTCAAAGTTGAAGGTGAGGCCATTCCAGAGCGTAAACTCGCCTGAACTGGCGCCAGTTACCAGTCTTCTACCCTCCGGCGTCCACGCGAGCGTAAAGATCGGACAGCGCATCTTGTTTGTGGCTGTCTTCACGAAGCGTGTTGTTATTGCATTGGCCGGATTGTCCAGATAGCTGGACGGCGGCAGCATCTGCGGCACATAAATGCTGTCCGGTTGCAGCGCCAGTCGATCCCGATAGTCGCGTTGCCAGAGCCGTGCCTAAAATGCGAATAACACAAGCGTGAGCAAAGAGGAGAAGGACGTCAGTGCCATCTTACTCACCTCCAGCTCTTTGATTATGGACGCATTGTAGTCAACTGTTTTGCGCATAACACTCTTGCGCAGTCGCTTGCCATCGAAGTCATCCTGCGACATGCCAAACGGCCGCTGAAAGCCGCCGGGCATGAAGGGCTTGAAGTGATTGTAGCCCTGCTTGCCGGCTCCATGATGGGGATGGTAGTGTCTGTAGTGTTGGCCCATCGATGGCGGCGGCATTGATGTGAAATTTGTGGCCAGCGCCGATGGCGCCGTCAACAGCTGTGGCGGTGGCTGTGACACGTCCATGATTGTTAATTAATTGACTTCCAGTTGAGTTTTATTGCTTCCTTTCTCCTTCTCCTTGTTTTGTAGAGAAATTTCTATAGAAAAAGGAGTTTCATATTAAATCACTGAAAACTAGTTCGTTGGTTCCATTTCGATTTGCAATTGTTTAATATAAAAAAAAAAAAACGACAAAGAATGGTTATCTACCACATACCCTTATAGATCAGAGTTAATCAGCTCAGTTCATATTAATTGTATCCGAAAGGATGACATAAGTGGCTATGCCTATTTTAATCCTACAACGTACATTTTTCGATCTATTCTTCCTATGGGAGATATATGATATAAATGAGGACTGACAGATAGACGAACCTTTCCATTGATGCTGCTCAACAATATATACATATGTATACTTTATGGCGTCGGAGACGGTTCACAACAAAACTGGAATATCCTCTAAAAAAGATATAAAAAGTGTCCCCTGCTCCCCAGTGACATATATTAGATGTTGCAAGAGAATTACAAAAAATTCAATCATTAATTTAAGTAGCAAATTTCCAAAAATGAATTCGTTTAATTCTTGCGAAAAAAATGCTCACACACACATACACACATCCGCTCACAAATGTAAAACGTGTGAAGATTATTTTCTTCTCGAGTATTGCTCGCGTTTTACAAGCTTTTCTACTTACTTGGCCTGCTAGTGCTTAGTCATGTTTTTTATAAACTTATTTTCATGATTTTTAGCAACTTAATTTCTTTTTTACTTTTGTTTAATTAGTCGCGTGGACGATAGTTGTGCTGAAGCGTTCGGAATAAGTTCGAGCGAACTCAGTGAACTAGGCGAACGAACTGGTTTCGTGGATTGCCGTTCATTCAGTTCGTTCTACGATTTTGCCATTAAAAATAATGTTCTCTTTTTCCGGAAAGCATTTTCTAGAACAGTAATAAACTTGAAGAACTTAAAACTAAGAATAAAATGCTGTCTGGCAGCAAAATGCAGGTCCCATTTTAAGTTTAATAAAACAAAGTGGTTCAGAACTCAATGTTTACAAATTGTTAACAGTGCGTCAACAGAGTGTGACTGCAGCACCACCATACATTTGTGATATTATTGCTAGTGATGGCACCAGTGTATTTGTGTACTACCAATACTCGTATGCAACTATCGATAAGTTAGATAATTTTGGATAAAACTGGTGCATCTCTAAATCGGGCTTTGCGCTAACAGCTTTTATATACCAACTGCGATTGCGTTGGTGGGCTCAGTAGGTCGTCGTTCGCTGTTGACTTCATACCAGTATTGAGTTTATCCGATATTATTATTGGCCGTTAAATTCAAAAGCAGTGTGGAGCGCTTGTAATTTTACTTGCTTAATAATTGTGCTTTGTTGTTCAGTATTGTGGATTTAAAAGTTCTTTGCCTTGCCAATATCGACTAAATGAAAATAATTTATCTTTAACAGCTAAACAGCGTCTCGTTAACGTAACAGTTACCCGAAATTGCAGCGGTTGCTTGAACCAATATTGTTAAAACAGTTAACATGCAAACCGTCATTAAGTAAGTTGTTGTCCTCTCGCTTATCAATCATTAAACCACATACTGTTGTATATCATGCACAAACGTATTTGTCATATGTATTTAAGTGTTTTAATTTAGTACTGTTTCACGTTACGATATCCCTCTCGCTCCCTCTCACGCCACTCTGTTTCATTTGCCGTCCTATTCCCATTCGATTTTGTTGGCGCGTCAAAAACCAAAAAAAGAAAGTTGCGCATGTTTATTAAAAACACGTTCCGAGTTGTTCGATTTGAAACCAAACAAAAGATAAAAAAACCTTAACCGTAGTCTCGTGTCTCTTTGAACTTTTTTTACACAAACTAAATTTTAGGTGTTTTTTGTCGGCTGCCGACTGGTTAAGTTTTTCAATCCGCGTATTAGAATTGGTTTCAATAAATATTAAAATGGCGTTCAGCAGCTTGATTGCTTCCAACACAAAAGCTTGTACAATGCTTCGACAGATAAAGTGTTGATTGTTCCATTAGTTTTTAATTTGGAATATGTTCTTCCTGTGCTACCACAAAATGTTATTAATTATTCGAGTGTTACAAAATTGTTGTTTTTATTATATGGGAAACTACTGTTTTGTGTTGAGAATTGTTGTCGTGTCAGGGGAAAAATATTTGTAATAATAGTGGCACGGATCTGTTTTACTATATTTGTTGCTGCTGCAGTTATTTACACAATTTATTAAATTACAAATACCATTTTAATGTGCAAACAATGTACAAAAATAATTTCCTATTTGTTTGACATAAGTTCTCACGTACATATATTGTTATTATTATTATTATACATATATAGTATATCTGGCAAATTTCTCAGATTCGTTTACCGAGAATAAATGAAATTTTGTTTCACACGACTCTTTGAATACTGACTTAAGGCAATCATTTTGAAATATACGTGATTAATTTAAAATAGCTTTTTTAACAGACCCCTGATTTTTAAGTGAGATGATACCACAATTTTTTTCTTTATACACTGAACCCATTAAAAATGGGGGAAAAAATGTATAATTAAGTTGCCCAGACTATATGTTTGTTAAAGGCGGAAGAAATAATATACGAACCCATAAAGTATATATATTCTTGATAAGCAGAGTCAATTTATATAGACTAAAAGAGACTTTGGAATGATTTCGAATATATATTTGTTCTCATTTGCCTTACGCATATCAACTTAATTTAATTTGGCAGACAGCTGCCCCATATCGTGAATATCGATACAAATCGATTTTCGATCGCAACAAGAAACTCAAATTGTAATTTCATATTAGACAAGCTACTATTGCAGGGCATCTCTTCGTCGAGATGTCTCGACTTGAGCATTCTAGCTTGCTTCTAGCAGCTATTATTTTTGTATCCGCCTTTATTTGGTTAAGTAAATGAATCTTATTATGACTAAAGTTTTCGCTTTCATCAAAAGTATTTTAAGTTTTCTGAGGCTCTTGCGGCTTTTAAAGAACTTATCTCGATATCAGCAAAATATTCACCGATGTCAGCCCAATTTGCAGCTTTCTTTCTCATTGAGAGTTTTTAGTGTTGTTTTGGCAATGACTCGTTTGCATAATATTTCCATTTACACTTCGGCTAAATACTTCACAGAGTATTAATTTTTCTGCTCATATATATATATACCACCCATGCATATAAACATAGGTATTCCCCTCTTGAAGATGGCGCAGGCGTCACAGTCAAAACAAATAAAACTCACACAATCGAAACCTTTGTGTATTCCCATTGACAACAGAAAAAGAAGAAAACTTAAAATATCGCACCTATTTTGAGGGAACTGGCTTACCGGTTTTACAGCTTTCGACTTATTCTAAAACTGACAATTTGTTGTATTTCTTTAAGGCGGTATTTAGGCCAACAAAAATCGACGAGAAATCCACCAAGAACTTAAATGTTTCTTAGGCCAACTTAGACTGAGTTGCGTTGCATTGTTTTTTTGACTGTTGTGATTTGCAATTGCAGTTGCAGTTGCAATTGCAGTTGTTGCATTCGCTTATTTGCACAAATTGCATAATTAAATGCACGCAGACCTTAACGTGGTCAACAGCAAGCAACCAACGGCAACTTCAATTATGGTCATTATCAGTTGGCCTCATGCGGCTGCGTTTTCTTTGCGTTTCTTTTTTTTTTTTCAGCTATTGCACAGCCGAAGGTGAAGCTTGTGGTTGAAATCTGCCACGCCCCCAAGGCCTACATGCCCCGACTAGTATAGCGCATGCCATATACGTAATTTCGGGCTTATAATGTGTGGTAACCCTTTTAGCCTTATATGTATGAAAGTCTGCGGGGCGGGGCGGGGGGCGGGTAGGCTAAGCTTATCAACGTACACAATCTTTAGTCGCAGTGTTTATATAGCAACCATATCCATATCCATATGCAGATGTTTGGCAATATAATTAACTTACATATTCCAATGTTCACTTCCATACACATGCTGAAAAGTTGTCTGGGGCATAGACCGGCTATAAAACGTAAACAAATGTTGAACGACCAGAGATAATATTTTCAATAAGTCGTTTTGCGACTCCAAACATAATCTCAGGTTAACGTATTGCCTTGACCGACAAATATTTGAGGAGATGGAGATCGAGGTGCCCTCAAAGTTTAAAGAATATAAGTTATGGAGATGAAATATTTGAGCTCGTTGTATATGTTTGATTTATGAGTCAACTAAAAAAAAGCCAACATATAAACAAACATTTTGTTGCAGAAATTTGTACAAAAGTTTTGTGTGGCTTTGTATAATTCACTTCAAAATTCACTTTGAAAAATGTGTTTTACAATATTGTTGTCTGTATCAAGGTCTCAAAACCATTTCTTAATATATACATATATATACATTCAGATCAATTAATAACACTTATGTGATTGGCCTAATGTAAAATATGTATTTCTCAGCCGGGTACAGGTTATTTGCAAGTCGATCTGCCTCGAATAGAGCATTCTAACTTGTTTACAAATAAGAAGAAGATTTTGTTTTGTTACTTCTTTGTTTATTTTATTTGTTTTGACCACTTATCGAATTCATCGCTTCCTGATGGCACACGTGAATCATTGAGAAGCAGGCCAAAATTAATGCCAAGGGCCTTGCCCCAATCACGATGCGTAATTGCAGGAAATTTTGGGAGCGTGTAGCGCACGTAATAGCCCCGGTCTTTGACTTCTTGGCATAAGCGGCTTTATTACCCTCCCCAGTCCACACATAATAAACAAGCCGACTGTAATGTGAGGCATTTGTCAAGTCAGTGATTGATGATTGTCAAGCTCGGCTCCGGCCCAGGTACCAGTTGCTCTTTCACTCAAAGAAATTACGTGTACTCGTTTTCTCTGCTTTTTATTTTGATTTTGGTTGACATAATTGCGCTGATTTGATGGGGCTTTAGAGGATTTGTGGCCGATTATTGAAACCGGAAAGCACAATGCTTCGTCAGCGCATTCTTTTCTGGGCACGCGTCAAGTTAACTGGGAAATATCTCAAAGCACTTGTATAGAAACATCTGCTATAATTCATTGAATCGAATGAGAAGCCGCTAAGCCAGTTGATGCAGTACAATGTCTTATGTGGATAAGCAGATTATTCAAATAAACCAACT